>NC_136061.1:1370771143-1373171143 GCF_964261635.1 Lissotriton helveticus
TCCCTCTCTCCTCTTTTCCTTCTGCTCTACCCTTTATTTGTACATCGCTACTCCTTGTGCTTACCTTACTTTCCTACTCTCCTACCTCACTTTCCTTCTTTCCTATCTCCCTACCTTTTGTTCCTTTCTTTAAACCCTTTAGTCCTACCTTCCTACAGCTCTCCCCTTCGTTCCTACATTGTTATTCTTCCTTCCCGCCTTGTTACTCTTCATTCCTACCTCAATATGCTGCCCTCACTCTTACCTCTGTTCAATTGAGGTTTGCCCTGTTTTGACCCTACAGGGCATTTGGGTGCATCTATTTCAGATCTACAGGAAATAATAATAGATTGTGCTTTTTATGATTATTTATGTGCTTAACAAGGAGGTGATATAAGATTTAAGAAATCTGCAGCCAACAGCGTAAATGAACAATGTGAGCCTATGCACAAATAGGTTTGTGCACCACCATTTGTACACGTACAGCCATGCTTTTCGCTGATTTATCAGCATAATCATAAATTCACGCACGCACCCTCTTTAGTGGTTAGCACAAACGCGCATATCACAACTTTCAACAACAGTTTATCAAGTTGTTCCCAGCTGACAATATGACAAAAACAAACACTGCTTTGAATTAATGAGGCAAACTTAGTTTTCTTGCACCTATTCTGGTAAGCACATCATTATAAATGTGGAATATCTGTAGAAAAATGTGATATTCACATCTGCACTCATACAGAGAAAATGTTCTTAAATTATGATTACTCACGTAAAGCGCAGAAATGTGGCTGCACAGAAGCAAACGGAGGTGCAAAAAGTAATCTTGACGCAGGCGCACATTGTTCATGACACTGCCTCAGATCTTACAAACATATGCTAAAAGTTTGGGATTCTTCTAAACCTTGAGTGCTTTCTTGGAAGAACTGCAGCTCTGAGAACTGGCTCTATGTGTGAAATAACTGCTTCTCTGTGAAAAGTGTCTCTCATGTAAACATGATGTTCCAAATGTTGTGACATTAAACGTTTTAATGGCACCGAAGGAATCATTGTTTGCAACCTATTTGGATCGTATTTAAATATTTGAGGTTTTCATTATTTGTTGCTCGCAAAAAGCGAAATCCCTCGGAGACCATCAGTTGGAGGTTGTTAATACCAGCTGAGCAAAATGATCATCGTCTTCAATGCCTGAATACATCAACCAGTTACTGAAAGGTGACCAGTTAATCTTTGCAAATTTTCTAGCTGGGGAGTTACAGCTCCTATATTAGCTTTTAATATATTTACAGTGCAAATAATTCATATTGTTGAAACCACATTATCCCACCGTTGCTGGTTTATATGGCAAGTGCAGCAAATCTGTATATATGCTGAAAACAAGACAGCCCTACATTTTCATGAGTCTAGTGGCTCTGAGCACGGGATAGAGAAAAGTATTTAGAAGAGTTAGGAAATCCTAAATATTTTCAGGAAGAGAGCTGTGGCAGTCTCTAGAGCAGGACTAGTGATGTGGGATGAAAGTTGGTGGGCAGCCGCGGTCGGTAGTGGGTGTACCTACCGGGCGGTAACGTGGGGAGGGGGAGGGGCAGGGTGTAGGGTAGTTATCTATGGATTATGGAGCTTTACAGGTAAGTAAACATATAAATAAATAAAACGAATTTTGTTGTGCGCACTGCATCGCATATGGGGATGCAGTGCATGCAACGAAATTCGTTTTACTTATTTATATGTTTACTTACCTTTAAAGCTCTGTAATCCATAGATTACTACCCCCACCCTGCCCCTCCCCCTCCCCACGTCACCACCCTGCAGGTACACCCACTACCGACCTCAGCTGCTGGTGGGCCTCCCATCTTTGCATTTTGCTCTTTTTTCACTGTAGGGTGAACAGGAACATTTCCAGAACCTTACATTCGTAGCATTTTACTAAGGTTATAACAGTACGACTGTTTTCGCAGACTTTTAAAAACCCTGCTCTTCCAAGCCGCATATGACTAACCCTTCTGCCTCTGGTCCACGCTACCTGTCAATGAGCGCCAAGAAACCGATGGTGATAGTGCGCGTTATAAATATTTTTAATAATAATAATAATAATAATATATCATATCATACTTGGGAGTCTGCAATCCCATATAAACCCCTTTCTCTAATTTCATTGATACACGCAACTTGTGACGCACCTAGACACCTGTTATAAAGAATGCTGCCCAACTGCAGGCGCGGCACCTCCATTAAGGCAGAGAGGGCCGCTCCACTGCCTTGAAGTAGCACAAAAAGGAAAAAATTAAATGATAATAAAATAATGTTATCATTTTATTTTGTCCTCCTGCTGCGGCAGCTTTGAGTGAGGGGGCGGTGCTGCAGAGAAGGGAAGGAGTGGAAGAACCCTCCTAAGTGTGCAATGACTGTTTGGGCGGCCCAAAACAGTCATGCGCACTTTCCCTGTTCTCCATTCAGGCTGCATTACAGCCTGCATGGAGAACATGCCCAGGCCCCCAGTCCCTAGCTGAGAGCCGAACCACGGTGCTCAGACCAATCACAAAGCTAGTGATTGCTCAGGGGAGCCTGGGTGCTCACCAATCACAACGCTGCATTGAAACTTTGTGCATGGTTAGGGGAGCCTAGCTGTGTTTCCTGGAGTCAAGGAGAGCAGGAGCGTAAATGCGGGTTCCGGCGGCAAGGTAAGTGTATTTTCTTTTATTTAACATTGTGCCCTGCCCATCCCCCCCTTGCCAGCCCCACCACCAGCAAGCCGTGCCGGCAGCCACTGCTCATCTGCAATGGCTTATTACAGTGGAGTACTGATGTCACAATGCCTGCGTCCAGATTCAGTAGCCAAGGTTAAAAGGTATGTCCTAGAGCATAGTTAAAGCTGGACTTTAAATAAGCGAAGATCAAAAATGCCTTTTTCTTCTTGTGCTCTATTTGTCTAGGTGAACAGAGATAAGTAGCAATGAGATTTTTATGGCAGTATGCTTATTTTGTGCACACCGTAAATAATTCTAAAAAGACTATTTTTCTGCATGTTTCTATGCTTCCCAAACTACATCTCTTTTTATTAAAAAAAAAAAAATCTGACTTGTATTGAAATGAATCTAGTATCTTTTCGCAACAAATGTCTGATTGCCTATTTGGTGTGTTTTATTTTTGGACTAGAGATTCTACTTCTATGTTTTATGTTTCAAACATGCTATCTCTTTTATATGGAAGAGCACTCATTAAAAATCTAACTAGTTTTAGGAAAATGTGATTGTGTGACCCTGTATTGTAGGGAATAAAGTTCCTTCACCTTTCAGTATCAGGATATTGAAAGTTACCTTGGTGAACCATGACCTTATGAAGGAACTATGCCTTCAATCGCATCCTTCTATACTGTCATGCACTCCTCTATGGTTTGCGCTATCCTTGTACTGTACGTAAGGAAGTCCTTTATCTCATATATCACAAGGCTCTACTCACTCGAAAAAACATCCCCAATCTGGTTGGTTGCGCATTTATTGTTCTACATGTGCTTGAGGTTATTCCTGTTTCAATTTCAATGCTCCTCATTCTTTTATTGCTATTTGTTTGATAGTATGTAACTATTTTGCAACAGTCTACAACATCCAGAAGGGACCACAGTATGGAGAGCAAGTGTATGAATATCCTCTTGGCATGCATTGGCATTGATTATCTCAGGTATATGGGCCGCATCCTGCATAGTAGAAAATTCAATTAACTTCCTAACATCTGCCTGTTTTTTACTTTAGATCTCCAAAGTGCACAAAACTTCTTAACTGACTCACAACTATGTTAAATAAGTCGATATTTATCCCACAACATTAACATACAACCCTGAGATCTAGAAAATGATTGCGGTCACACATCTCCATTTTTTATTGATATTGGTTATTTCTTTGTTAAGTGAAAAGTTACCATATCTAATAAAAACGTTATTTGGTATGATTACAGTTATATCTCTCTCCCTATCCTTAAGTTTTATTTTCCTTGTTTGATTGAGAGTGGCAGATCCTATGTGTTTGCAGTGTGGGTTCCTTATGTTACCTGTGCCTTTAAAAAGTTACCAGGAGGGCTTTACTTTAAGAAACCGATGGACTCTGGGAGTTGTAGTATTGGTTCACTTTCATTGAAGCACTGGATTAGCACACCAGAAAACGAATATTTATAAAAGGAAATCCCAAGACTGGAACGTGGCGTCCTAATAACACGAGCAATCTGAGAGGTCACTAGAGGCTGCCGGTTTCCTTGCTCCCTGTTACCAGCTCGCAGCTCGCAGATCTCGGTTTTTGCTGCCGTGTGGAAGTGGGAGCGGGGCCATCGGAGGCTGCGAGGACTCACTGCAGTGTGAGGGCCTCTCTGGAGAAGCGAGAGACACCCCAAAGCGGAGCCGCGCCTGTACCCCCGCAGCGGTCGGAGCTGCGCTTGTGCTTGTGCCCCCGCAGCGGTTGGAGCCGCGCTTGTGCCGCCGCAGCGGTCGGAGCCGCGCCTGTGTCCTCGTAGCGGTCGGAGCCGCGCCTGTGCCCCCACAGCGGTTGGAGCCGCCCCTGTGCCCCCGCGAGCATCTCGCTTTAGCAGCGGAAGCCAACTGAGGTACTGCGGAGGTGCTACGGAGCCGCGAACCGGGGGGTTCACGGCGGACACATTTGGCATCTTTCTCCCTTCTCCTGCCCCCCCCCTCCCTCGTGAAGGCACAGTTTGACAGTTTGACCGCGAGGAGACAGCGGGGCGAGCCGCACCTGAGAGGAGCCGTGAGGAGGGAGCCGCCAGTGGTGAAGGGGGGCCGTGTGAGGACTACCTGATCTTGGGATTCAGGTGTAGGAAGGAGGAGGAGCTGCTGAGGAGCGGTTGTGGAGCCGTGCAGCGCGGCGGTGCTGAGCGAACGCCGACAAAGCCTGCAATTGCTATACAACAATATAGCCATACAACGCACAGCCTGCACACAGTCCCAGAAGCCAAAATCCCAACTACTCGCAGCTGCAACAAAGTACCACCGGTGCTGGACTCGAGAGCAACCAGAAGAGCCCAAGCCCAAGCCCTCTGGAATAATGAGATCTGGAAAAGAAAGGACGTACACTGAGCCAAAAAGAAGGAAAGCCAAACAACTTGACGTCGCTGAGGTCTCAGCCAACGCCAACGCCAACCACAGTGTAAAACTCCAAAAACCCTTAAGCATTCGGGATTTTTTTTAGAAAAACATCATCAAAGTCTGTGGAATTGCAACAACCATGAGCGTAATCTTCGGAGGCAACCACCATTACTACCCTGGCGCAATCAGGGTCGATTAACTTGGCCCTGGCGCAATATTAGGCACCTGAAACCACGAGGGCAATTGAGCTATCAGAGGTCTACATTTTTGGGTCTTCCGGTACCAACCATAACAGTAAAAATTCTCAATTTGTCCACCTTCAATCGGACAAGTCTCTTGTGTCTCAAGTAGAGGACCATGGATCTTGTCAAGCAACGCAAACCCAGTTGGAGAACACTATGTGCTCAACAGAGGTTCCATCCATGCCATCACAACCTACTGTTATTTGTGTAGCCCCCCGATCAAGCCTCCTGTGGCCTCTTTCCATCAAACAACGATGGCGCAAAATCATGGGCAAGCCAATCCCGAGCACTTCAATAGCAGTCAACAATCCTCAACCCCACAATCAATAACCTCCTCAACAGCACCAACAGCTTTGAGCCCCCCGTATATGTTATTTTCGCCATCTGGACACACAAAGGACATACCGCAAAACCAGCCAGTACTGCCTGCCCAGAATGATCAGCTTATGACGGATCTGTCTCTTTTTTTCAAGACGACTCAAAGTTCTTCCAGGTCCAGCCCTACTCCAAACGAAAAACTAAATATTGAAGAAAACACTGGGACCAGCGCTTGGCCACAACTTCTACAGACTCTTCAGCAAACAGTTAATGCACTTAACTATCATTCGATAAAACTGGAGGTGCAGGTTGACCTATTAAACACCCTGGCACTATTTACGTCTGGGATCGACAGCAAACTAGACAAACTCAATTCCCTAATTTTAAGGGCACAAGCCTCCACGAAGCTTGCCCAATCAACTTGCTGTTGTTCCCCAATTATAGATTCTCTTTCTCTGCTCCCAGAATGCCTAACCACTGTCATAAGGGAAGTTAAGTTGCTGAGGGGAGGAAACGTTTTTACTAAACCGCCACGCCCCACACAGCAAGAACATCTAAAACCCACTGAGGTTCCTGTCAATCAGAACACAAACACAAATGAAGGAGAGGCGCCAAACACAGGAATAATCACTGGCTTAACGAAGCAGAACGGTCATTCCCAGAGCGCTCGACCACATCTAAATCTGATGGCTGAAAACGGTCCCCCACTGTCACCAACTGGACTCACAACCAGGCATGATCATCTTGAGCCTGTACGAATAAATAGCCCTGTCCCTCAGAACGAACCGACAGTGGCGGCCCTCCCAGGGCCCCTCTTGCCATGTAGTAAGAGAGAGCGCAAACGTCAGCGCAAAGCCAGAAATAAACTTAGGGCAAACTCCAACGTGGTCCATCAGGAACTTTTTCCTATTTTCAAAAAAGCTGAAAATAAAAAATCCCCCGTCAAAAACAGTGCTGCAGAGCAAAGGACAAGCCTCAACGGAGTTATCCTGGAAAAACTCACCCAAGAACCAGTGAGGAGCCCACAGGACCAAAGCAAACAAACTACGGCCCCAGAAACAGCTGAAGGCAGTGCCCACACAGAAAATATTTGGGTGAGGGCAGAGATGGCAAGCGAATCTGGGCCTAAGACGACACCAGAAAAACCCAGGCCACCGTTGGCTCTTATTTCTCCTGGAAAAGAAAACGCAATGTTAAGACTCAATTACTCCAAAACTATCTGTAACGATCCTATAGATCCGATCAGTCACAGTCTATATTCAAAGAGGGCTTCGCAACGACTGTCACAACAGTTATATGAAATCAAACCAGATAGGACAGTCGAAAATTCCAACATTAAGCCCACAAATGTACCGGAGGCAATTAACAATGACCCATCGTGTCATCAGATTTTACTGGCCCCTGAATATAAATCTAAAGGGCGGCACGACATTCTCAACAGATCCAATTTGTTAAAACTAGCAGAAAGAATTCCGGGACTAGCTGGACTGGCCTGGAACAACATAGAGTCCATCGAATTCCTTTCTCCTCGAGGAAACCAACCCTCTGAGGTCACTGTGGTGACTTTTTCATCGGCCAGCTGGGTAGGAGCTTTTCTTGAACAGAAGTCTACTCTGCGGAATTGGGGAATTAGAGTGTACCCTTATTCCACCCCCGGGTATCCTACTTCCCTATTAACAAGATCGACTTCACCCAGTCATCTGGCAATAATCAAAACAACTGGACGCGTGAGACCTTACTCGGTCTTAAAAAATGCCTCAGGGTCTGACATCGAATCAAAAGGCCCCAAAAAAGCCGGAGACAATGCAGAACCTAACCATAGCTGGGGGTGGCTGCCAGCAATTCTGTTTTTAAAACACTCAAATTGACCGCCTGTGGGTGAAACACTTGTAGAAACACATAATCCCTCTAGAAAACTTCTCCCAGCGGCGGACACACAGCACAAAAGAGACAACAAGCAAGGGCGGTTGCCCTTTTCATTGTGTTCATGGAATATCAGTGGACTTCATCAAAAAACTTCAAACGATGACACTATGGCTTTCTTGTGCAAACATGCAGCAATCGCCCTACAAGAAACCTGGGCGACAGAGGGCCGTCCCATAGAAGGATACATTGAATTTCGGAAACCAGCACTCAGGGACAGCCGATTTGGCCATCCCAAAGGTGGTCTGTCCATATACATCTCAAATAATCTAAAAGGTGCATTTAACCAATTTCATTTCAAAGAAGATTGGTTACTAGGGGTCAAAATCAACCCCTGGAGGAGGTAGCGTTTGCTCCTCCTCATAAACGTGTATATCAATCCCAGCACCCGTACAAAAAAAGACCACCTGGTCCAACTCTGTGAAATCATGAATGACATTGCCACTGAATATCCCGATTCGGACCGTATCATCACAAGTGATTCCAACACAAATCTATTTCAGGGGAATGCAGCAGACACGGAAGGGCCCGACCTTACTAACATCATCGAGGCTATGACTCAATCTAAACCCCTGAGGCAAGCCTAATATATATTAGGCGAGCTCTCTGTGATGAGATTTTACAATGCAGGCTACCTGGTAGTGAATGGAAGGTCAACCAGTGACTCACCCCCAAACTGGACCTGGTCGAACGGAAGAAAAAAGTCTTACTTAGATTTTACTATCTGCAATTCAGAACTACTGTTTAATTTGAACAGTTTTTGCACCCACCCACGTACTGAAAGCGATCACAGGCCCCAGGTCATCACCTTCACTACAAACCCTGAATTCCATAAAATGGCCCCTATAACCTATAAGGGAATTCACCATGAAAACCTAAAGCGCCTCAAATGGAATGAATCCAACAGTCAGAGTATTTTAAAAGCAAGCAAGGACTTTATAACAGGCAGTCTTGATAAAGATGTCAACCCAATATGGAAATGGTCGGAGTTGTGCCTTCACCTGATCACCTCATATCCAGCAACTGCGCAGAGACCAAACAGCTTACCACCAGCGGGGGCCGCAACCTCTACCATTATAAAACTATTAAAGAGAGCGAGGAACAATGCATTGAGGTTGCTTTCAAAATTTCCGGGGAACAGTGCCTTTTTTGCCACATATCACCATGCCCAAAAAGCATTCAGGAGGGCAGTCTCCCAAGAGAAACAGGTTCAGGAAAACCAATACTGGGTAAAATTGATGTGGGAAAGTAAGCAAAAAAACTCAAGGAAATTCTGGTCCCTTGTCAACCGCACCAACCTGAACCTAACAAACTCTGGCTCAGCTAATATCCCGGAAGCAGAATGGGTATCATACTTAATAGATCATTTTCAGGCACAAGATCACCATGACTGCACCAGATCATTCAGGGCACATGGGACTGGCGCTGACGTATCATTGAATACTCCCCTCGACATAACCCGGGGGCTCACCCCAGCATATGTATTAACCAAAGAACGAGTTGTCAAAGCAGTGACAAAAGGAAGACAAGATGGAGCTCCAGGCCCGAATGGCCTGCCACAGAGGTTATTTAAATCGGACATCCCTTTCTGGTCCACGGTGTTACTGAATCTCTTTAATTACACCTTGAGGACACTGACAATCCCAGACTCATGGCGGGGTGCAATAATTCATCCCATTTATAAAGCTGGATCACGAGCCATGCCGAATAATTACAGATTAATCGCCCTACTGGACATAGAGGCGAAACATTATGCAGGGCTCATTCTGGCAGACCTCAGGCAATGGGCAAAGGACCATGATCTGATTCCTCTGAATCAAACAGGGTTTGTTGCCAATTCAGGAACTACGAAAAACTTATTAGCAGTTTCCACCATCATCGACAAAGCTTTATCAGCACGCAGGATGGCCTTTTGCTGCTTTGTCGATTTCAAAGCAGCGTTTGATAGAGTGCCTAGGGCGGCTCTCTGGAAAAAACGGACCCAGTGGGGAATTCCAAATAAAATCCTGAACCCAATCATTCAACTCTATTCTGACACATGGGTTCGAGTGAAGCTAGGGTCCGGCTCGCATCTCTCGCGAAAAATCATGACCTCACGTGGTGTCAAGCAGGGATGCGTGCTGGCCCCCCTTCTCTTTAACCTATTTATAGCCGACCTGTCAAGCACTCTAGATAAGGTAAATAGTCATCCACCCAAAATAGCAGGTATGGCCTTATGTAATCTTTTATATGCCGATGACCTGGCCCTGTTTAGCCTTACTAGAGTAGGGTTACAAAGGCTCCTTGATGCACTATCGCAATATACGATTGGCAATCAACTAGAAATTAATATGGAAAAAACCCTGATAGTTCCATTCGGTAAGAAACGTTACAGTGGCGGTGGCTGGTCAATTAATAAAATAAGTCTTTCGATTGGCCAATCGTACAAATATTTAGGTGTCCACTTGGACTCAAGGGGCAGCTTCTCAAAGCAAAGCAATGTGATCGCAGCTAAATCCACGGCCCTAGTGGTATCCTTGGCCAAGCTATCGAAGAAACTTTCAGGTCCAACGTTTTTTCCTTTATTAGAAGTCCTTAGAGCAAAGATCGGGCCAACACTTTCATATGGCATAGAGATCGTTAAAGGCAAAATGAACACTGTCCTAAATAAATACACAACTAAAATCTATAGAAAGGCACTTCATTTGCCGAGCACCGCTTCCCCGGCCCAGATTAGATTAGTAGAGCTGGGATTAACCAACTATGAAGCCTCTAATGTTGGTACCTATCTTAAACTCTGTCACAAATTAAGACAGGCCGAGCCAGGTACACTAGAATCTCTAGTCTGGAAAGAAATCAATGAGATTAATCCAGGGGGAACATTCGGCTGCCTTTTGAATGACTATATTCATCAAATGTCAGCTGCCGACCTTTGGGCTCTTAACCCCAGTCAGACTGTTTTTAAAAATACAATCAAAAAATGTGTAAGACTGAAATCTCTGGCTTCAGATAAAGCTCTTGTCATGAAACATAGTCATTCCTGGGCAGTAGCTAACCCATACAAACGTTTAACCCCTGCCGCCTACCTGTCCACGACATTTTCACTTTATCTAAAGCGCTGCTTGATTGCCCTAAGAATGGGAGATTGGCGCTTTCTTCAAAACCTACCCACCTGGCGTCACTAGTAGGAGGACACAACACGTAGAGGATGCGGGTCAGCAACAGAAACAATCTTGCATGTGCTCTGTATCTGTCCTTCATTCAACTCTCAACGCAGGTGTTTGCTCAAGCCAGAATGGAACAGGTTGGGAGTTCGGACTTGTAGGCATGCCATTATTGCTGCTTTGTCTCTAGATAACACTGTCCTAAATATAAATTTGGCCAAATTTATTCAGCAAGCATACCGCAACTTAGAAAAAACGGACACTGCTAAGGCCTCATTGCTTACTGTCTAGATTGAACATGTATTTTAATAGAACTTGTATTGACCGGGGGCCAATCTACAAATCGAAATGTTTTAACAAGCATGCTCATGGCCATATTTTATCTTTTTAGTCTTTTAATTATTTTTTGTATCCACAAAACTGTATATAATGTGATTTGGGTAATCTTTTAAAGATATGTTTTATATCTAAATAAAGGAATTATTACACGAGCAATCTGGTAACCGTAGGGAGCAAAAAGGAGAGCAATGGTGACAAACACAGGGTGTCACGTAGGTCAGGCAGATTCTAGAGCAGTGATGCTCAGCCCGGGGGGGGGGGGGGCGTGGCGCTCGCGGACCTCTTGACCTTTACATGTGGCCCCCTGGTGAACAGTAGCACAAGCTGTTGATTACTTGCTGAGCACTGATATGCAGAATTCTTTTTGCATAAATGGGCAAGCATTTATTTGCAGGTTAAATGAAGTAACTACTGTGGTGTCCTGCACCACTTAACTTTAGTTAACCTGCAAATAAATGCTTGCTGGTTTATTTAGCATTTTTTAGACCTCCATAAGCAATCCCTGACCCACCCAGGACCCCCTAACCCCACAGTGTGGTCCCACTACAGACCATACTTTGTGACCCCTGGGCAAATGTTTACAAGTACCCATTGTCCAGAGGGAACTGGAAAAGGAAGAATATGTGGATGTGTCCCAGTCAAGGACGAAAGGCCCACCCGGCACGGGACTGAGAGTAACGATGTATTGACGTAGAGAAGGAAGACCAGCTTAGGCATTGTTCAACGCTCATCTGAGGTACATGTGGCATACATGTGGCATGATGACAGGAATACTAAAATTCACCTTTGGCTTTAGCAACAGAGATGGTGTCAGTTTGACAAATCTGTGGTGCTCCTCACCAGCTAAACACAATCATTCAGTTTCCAATCCTGTCGCAGCCTCGAATAAACAAACACGAGCCTAATTATTACAGTTTAGACATGCTCAAAAGCTGCGGAAATGTGATAAAAACGAATTAATCTGGAATTATGATCTATGCCATAAACCCGAGTAAATAAGGTCGCATCAATCACACATCCCCAGGTGTCAGGGCTGTGCAGTAGTGTCCTCCTTGTCTCAGCCATCTGGAATGTGTAACTCGCAAGCGCTTCCCAGGAGCCAGTGGACACAGGTGCAGCGTGTCATGCTGGGAAGTGTGATGAAATGTGGAGCAGAAGAGACGCAGCAACAGGGGCTAACCGTGCCAAGTGCGTATTTTCCTTAGATAGATAGATAGGTGCAACACTAAAATCAGGGCAGCATTTTGAGGTAAAAAGGAAATTATACCAGGTTGTTGACAGAGAAGGTCACGATTTTAAGTTAAACATTTAGGTTCAAAATCCAAGACTAGTACAAGCAGTGGCGACGCCATTAGGTTTTGCCTTTTGGCTTTTTCTGATGCTGTTTAGCATTAAATACAATTACAATTGGCTAAAAAAATGTTTATTGCCGATGCTGAACAGCATCGTGAAAAAAAGCCCATTGCAATGATGTAAATAGGTTCCTCTGTTATCACACAAGCGCACATATGTGTGACATGGCCTACAATGGTCCTATTACGGTGACATTACCCACACATGGATCACAGCACTGGTGTGCTCATACATCACGAAGCAGTGGCCATTTTTTTCTTCCTAGAGGGCGGATGTACTGGGAGAGATAATTTACAAAAGATGCGAAAATGCATTTCCAAAAGAGAGAGGTCCTCTGTGGCAAATTGCAGCTGTCGGGCCTTTCAATAACGTTTAAAAACATTGAAAATACAGGAATGGTGGGAGTCGGTGAGCAATAGTGGCACAGGAGGGGTGTACAAACAAGTAAACTCTGCCTAGGAGCTGCAGTACCACGCAGGGAGTGGCTGGGAGCAACGAAAGGGGGGTTTATTAAAAACAATCATTTGCAATGCAATGGGTCTCGCATTTACGAGAGTTTGAGCTATTGCCATTATAAATGACAATGCCCTTTATTTACGTGTTATTTTTAAACCGGATAAATAAAAGGCCTAGGGCCAGATGTAGGTGGCCAAATACCGGTCGGTAACGGCCGATTTCGGCCGTTACCGACCGGTATTTGGAGTTTTAGATGTAGGGGGCTTAAAAATTACCGATTCAGTAAATTTACCGAATCTGTAAATTTACTGATTCTGTAAATTACAGATTCGGTAAATTTACCGATTTGGTAATTTGAAATGTAGGTGGCACTGAAAACAGTGCCACAGGGCCTTAAGGATTCGTTATTTACCACCAACTATTAGTTGGTGGTAAATAACGAATACCTGTGTACATGCAAATCTGTGCATGTACACCTGTGCCATGTGGCACACATACATGCCCTAAGGGCATGTATGTGTGTCACATGGCACAAAAGCCTGAATCAATGGTGTAACAGGGTGTCAAAGTGACTACTAAGCCTAATGACCGATTAAAAAACACAGTTTACAGTGGACAATGACACAAATCAAAGAAAAATATGGGCGGAGTGTGGGTAGAGCTTCAAGTCCATACCTGAAAACACCATGCCTAGCAGAGCAGAGCATGCGCTGCCCAGGCTCGACCTCAAAAACGAGCAGAATAATGAGGGTTGGGGGATGACTGTGGGTGGCAGAGCAACAGAGAGTGCATGGTCTTGGTCTTTCGACATCAGACAGCCATCGATGTATGTAGGTAAGACATAAAAAAAGAACGAACACAAATTCAAGTCCTCCTCATGTGACTTCTTTATGAAAGGTGACCTTGAAAGCAATTTAATAAACAGACTTCACTTTTAAATTATTAATGGATGGAGGTTGGAAGCAAACAAAAAATAACCACTGAGGTCTTTCATGTTTCTGAAAAGGCTTTCTCATAAAATGGCTTATTTAAGATCAAGCCCTGGCACTGTGTTGGGTAAGACTGGTATCTTAAATAGGTGAACAGCTGCAGCAGTATTTTATCACCTTAGACGGTACTAAATGGATGCCTGTCTAAGGAACGAATGTGCTATCTTTGGAATTTTAGCAGCATTGTTGACATATCTTAACTAGTTACAGAGCGCAAAAGAAAACAACAAAATAACACAAAGCAAAATAACAAAACGTAATATGGTCCAACACAGCAAAAGAGTAAAAGAATAACATAAAAAATATTGCCACACAAGAACCACAGTACAATACAGCAATACGACTATGAAATAATGTTACATAAAGCACAAAAGTACAACAAAATGCAACAACACAAACACGTACAATAAATAAATAAATACATTCTTCTGCCACATAACCACCCCCACAGATCGCCTATCATAATATTGTGGTAAAATATTATTGTGCCAAGAACTGCATTATTTGTCATCAGGACATATAATAGCGCCAGTCAAACATACTTTGTAATCCAACCCAGTGTGTTTTTTCCAGCAAATCATTTCTGCTTGGAGATTTCATAGAATCTTTCGAGACCTACAGATGCTTCTCTGGGATCACTGAAATAATATCGAGGGACAGAATATCGACCAACAAAAATATCGTTGACAAAATATCGAGAGACAAAATATCGAGTTTCTATCTACAAACAGGTAAGTACAAAAATATCGAGTTAAAAATATCGTTTACAAAAATATCGTTGTAAAAAATATCGACTTTAATAAAAACAATGTTTAATTACATTAATATAAAAAATTATTTACTAAAATATACTTTACAATACTTAAAATAACTTTTAATAATTAAATAATTAATGAAAGTAAAAAAAAAAAATTTAATCATATTTCTTAAAACATATATATATATAGTAACAAAATTTAATTAAATAATAGCCAATATTATTAACGTACAAATACAATAGAGTAAAAATTACTATTCCCACTCCAGTGGGTGCAACAGTAGGGAAAGCGTTGGATAGCGTAGGGGTTAAAATTACTATTCCCACTCCAAGGAGTGCAACAGTGGATATATGACGTTACAACGCAACTTTTACAGCGCACTACCATTACAACGTAAGTATTGGTAAGTATATAATAATTTTTATAATTTAAATTATTTAAAATTAATTTAATATAATTTAATTTAATTGAATTTAATTTCATTAAATTAAATTAATGTAAATTTAATTTTACTTTATTTTTACACTGTACCCCTGTACCCCAAAAACCCAAAACTGACCCTGAACCCTAAAAAAAACCCTTTACCCAAAACCCCAAAACTGACCCTGAACCCTAAAAATACCCCTTTACCCAAAAACTAAAAACTGACACTGAACCCTAAAAATACCCCTTTACCCAAAAACCCAAAACTGACCCTGAACCCTAAAAATACCCCTTAACCCAAAAACTAAAAACGGACCCTGAACCCTAACAATACCCCTTTACCCAAAAACTAAAAACTGACCCTGAACCCTAAAAATAACCCTTTACCCAAAAACTAAAAACTGACCCTGAACCCTAAAAACCACCCCTTTACCCAAAAACTAAAAACTGACCCTGAACCCTAAAAATACCCCTTTACCCAAAAACTAAAAACTGACCCTGAACCCTAAAAATACCCCTTTACCCAAAAACCAAAAACTGACCCTGAACCCTAAAAATACCCCTTTAATTTAACATAATTAGCAATTAATCAATTAAATTAAATTAATTACCAATTACATTTTAAATAATTAACAAATATTATTTAATTACCAATTAATTAAATATTACTACCAATTAATACATTTACATATTTAATTAATTATAATTAAATTACTTCCCACCCTATTCCCCTATAAACCCACAACCCGCTACAGGAAATAAATTATTTTAATTTACATAATTAGCAATTAATCAATTAAATTAAATTAATTACCAATTAAATTTTAAATAATTAACAAATATTATTTAATTACCAATTAATTAATTATTACTACAAATTAATACATTTACATATTTAATTAATTATAATTAAATTACTTCCCACCCTATTCCCCTATAAACCCACAACCCGCTACAGAATAAAATTACACAATAATTACAAAAAAATCATTAATTAAAAATAATTATAACATAAAATGACACTTTTCACACATATTATAACATAAAAACACTATAAATAATTAAATATTATTTAAAAAACGATATTTTTTACTATCTAGATGATATACTTGGATATTTTCACTTTCTATATTATTTACAGTCGATATTACTTCACTTACCTTAAAAACGATATTTTGACTGTCGATATTCTGTCCTGTCGATATTTTGTCCAAACGATATTTAAAACTCGATATTCTGTCCAAACGATATTTTGGAGTCGATATTATGTCTGTGCACCGCTTCTCTGATGTATATAGCCCCTGCTTTAAGCTTCATGGACGGCGTACATCCAGTTCAGTTTGAACTTTCCTAGAGAAATGTTCCGAATATTACCAGTAATTTGAAAATGTAAACCTGTATGAAACTTATTTTCACAGCAGATAAGCAGCTGGTTTCCTTTCATTTTGGCAATTTTTACACCTGTTCTCATTTCAGATCAACATTTGCCATTGTTTTCTTAGTGCTACTGTTGCGTTGTCTCTGTCAAACTCTTTAATGTATCAATTTGCTGTCTTGTGTAACAACACGAGATGGCTCCATGTCATTCGTCAAGGACACCTTATAACGGTCCAATCTTTTCTTCTATATCTCACTGAAATAGGGCGTTTAGTACAACCGGATCAATCGAGGTGAGCTGGGACTACAACTCCCAGAATGCATGGCTTGTTAAATAAAGCTCCGCACTGGAAGATGGTGTATCTGATAGCGCTGAGTCAACTGGTAATCTTTGTGTTTAGTATCCACACATGTATAGACAGAGGACTTCAAAATGTCCTGTTCTTTTGCAGCAACACACCAGATGAGTCTTTCAGGAATACTGCAGGAATCAGATTGAGAATACCAGCACAAGCTCCAACAGAAGAAGGAAATGTGTCCAGGTCACCAAGGACACTGTTTCCAGGTCACCAAGGACACTGTTTCCAACCCTAGACTTTTGTTTGATAGCCTAATAGATTCTGGTTTGTATTATTTGATCCTGTTGAATTAATTAGAACCGGAGTTAGTGTGCATAACATAGCAGATTATGTTCAACATATGTCAAGTGAAGGAACATTGATACTATACTCTTGAGTATGGAAAGATTAATTGGAAAAAATACTTTAACGCATAGTACTTTTTTAAGTAGAAAGTTGTGGTGAGAATTTGGGCTAAGAACAGGGGAAGTGCTCTGCACCTGAATCTGATTCTCTCCTGGAGATCTTATTATGTATTGTGTGCCATGGTCCAGTGCTCAGACAGCAGCAGTCGCACCCACTGCCCACCTCAAAGGACAGGAGGGGGTATCACTTCAAATCATTACACTGCAAACTGGTACATTGTTTGAATGAGTCCTCGTGCCCATCACGACCTGCCTTTGGGAGGTGTTTAGAAACCAGCCCCAGAGAGGGGCATTCTCAGACTCTGCCCACACCATACATGGTGCATGGCCACCTTCTGAAGGTCCAAATAAATTTGTTGATTTCTTTATTAAAGAATTTGTCCCGCCTACAACCTGCTATGTACGAGACTCCATGTCCATGATTAATTTGATCGAACATCATCCCTTTGACCCCATAACTGACACCTTATGTACCATGGACGTGGAGTCCCTGTATACTAATATCCCACAGACTGCGGCTCTTCATGTTATACAGAGAGTCCTTGACACCCGACCACGCCCCCATGCTATACCAACAACTTTTATCTGTCAACTTTTGGAACTTTGCCTCACCCGAAACTTTTTTACATTTCAGGGCCTCTTTTATCAACAAATAAAGGGGACGGCCATGGGCGCTATTTTTGCTCCAAACTTGGCCATATTATTCATGGACGAAATAGAAAGGCAGGTAATTTTGACACCTTCTAACCCCTTCTTCACCGGTATCATCATGTGGCGTAGATACATTGATGACATTTTTATGTTATGGAATTCTGACATCAATTTTCTACGCCACTTCTTACACTGGATGAACAACAATTGTTCGGGCCTCAACTTTACCTCAACGTCTGATAAGTCTTCCATAAACTTTTTGGATTTAACAATTTTCCACCATGAAGGTGAACTCCTCACACGCCTGTTCAGGAAATCGACAGAAAGGAACACGTTGCTGCAATATACCAGCAATCACCCCAGGGCTCTGAGGGATTCGTTACCTTTCTCTCAATTCTTGAGAATAAGGAGAAATTGCTCAAACAGGGAGGACTACTTTAAAGAAAGTGCAATCCTGGCCAATAAACTAAAAGATAGGGGCTACCCTAGGAAAGTAGTGAAGAACGCATTAAAAAGGGCGTGGTATCGTCCCCGTGAAACATTGCTTGTCCCAAACCCAAAGAAAGATATGAACAGAATTGCATGTGTAACGACCTTCTCTCCCATCTCTAACAAACTGAGGAAGATGATTTTACAACACTGGCCTGTGATTAACGCAGGCATCCTTGAGATTGAGCGCCCCCTCTTTGCTTTCAAAAAAAGTAAGAATCTAAAGGACCACCTTGTCCAGGCAGCCCTCCCTGCTCCAAATCAACCTTCTACTCTTGAAGCTGCATGGGGTCTGTCCCCCATTGTTGGACATGTCAAATGTGGTGGTTGCACTGTGTGTAATTTGACCATTGAAGGTAAAACCTTAGTGTTTAACAACATTACGTTTAGATGTAACACCTTAACCAATTGTAACACAAGTAATGTCATTTATCTCATTGAATGCCCATGTAAAAAGGTTTATGTGGGACAGACGTCTCAAAAAATTAAAACGCGCATCTGCCAGCATAGAAGCCGCATCAGGTGCAGGACACCGAACGCTCCACTGGTGGAACATTTTACTGATGCAAACCATGATGAGGATGACATCCACTGGACAGTACTTAAGGCGTTAAAACTACCCCAAAGAGGAGGCAGCATGGCAAGTCTCTTAAACAGAGAGGAACTGAAATGTATAATAATGTTGGATTCAATTCGAAATGGACTAAACCGGACAGAGGACTGGACTTCCCTTCTCTGAGCCGGTCTCTGGGTATTTTTGCCATGAACTGAATTATATGTCGCAGAATACCTAAACCTTTGCACTCCTTGAGTGAGATTCGAACCTATGATGAGCATAACTAAACATTGCAATATGTGTTCTATTGTATATAGTAATATGTGTATAAGAGAGTGAGTTCTACAGATCAATTCGCCACTGCATTGAGCACGCCCAATCACTTGAACCTTTTCACCCACTCACTCGCCGATCAGGATAGAATCACAGTCACGTCACTTAAAAAATCCCCACACACCAGGCCACTTGCAAATGGCCCCCTCAGTTTCCCTTGAGGCTCGGTAAGCCCATTCCAAAATGGCTGCCGTAAACGCACTGTTGAGCCCCTTTTCTATTTTGGCTACCTTTTAGTTTTAACAACCGGCAAAGCTGGCCACTAACACGAGAGCGGCGGATTCACGCTTGCCTTGTTGAGAAGGGAGACCATCGTGTCTTTTTGCCGACCAGACCGCGACATAAGGTAAGAGACCTTCATGTGCCCACAGGTGACGGAGCTCATCTCTCGAAACCATCAGGGTCACCGCCTTCATTGATTGTTTTATCCCCCTCCCTCAGCAAACGGCGCCACTACCAAAGGAGCATCGTACTCCTTCTGAGCCCAAGCACTAAGGAGGACTTGCCCTTGAAGCTACGGCTCGATTCGAGAACCAGTCCGAATTAAATAAGGTAAATCGACCTTCTATACCTCACAACGAGGCATTACCGCCGGCACCCACCCTCACCTCAAATCTGATTCTCCTTATTTTCAGATATCCAAAGCAATCCGGGCACCTGATTCACCAAATCAAACGCCTGACCATCAATTTCAAACAGACCTGGTAGGTCGTTCCTTTCCCCACAACGGTCCGTGCATCAGCATGCAGAAAGCTGTATGTTAGTCACCAAACCGCTTAGATTGTGGATTGCAGAGTAACCTATGGAATAGCCGAATTTGGGTTTCCCTCTTGCACCGTGACGTTCACTACCCCCACGAGCACTATTTCTAAATATCGGAGTAAATAACTCGAGCACCGCGAGAACCATGAGCACTACTTTAGACACCGGTGTAAGTGACTCGCAAACCATTAAACGAGATTTCGTGCCACTTTCCAACAGTCAGTCGCTGCACCACCGGGCTATCCCGCCTAGACCCTCCAGTCGATCACTGACAAACACGATAAATGGTTATTCGGATCGCCCACTAATCACCCGCCTGATATCTGGTTAATTTTTGCCCACCCAGAAGCGACCACTGCGCTAATTCACAACTTCACTGAGTTGCGACGGCTACGCTGACCCTCACCTGCATGTAGATATGACTGTCCTGCCTCACAATCTGGCACCAACACGTATGGTCTGACTATTGAACTTCACAAATGGACCTCGCTAGCATAATTAATTTTCTCTATGTTTCTGAAAATTTTGGGCGGATGCCTTAAGTTGTTCTCTTATTTTTCTTCCCTTTACTTCCACAGGCGTTCGTAACAAAAAACAGGCAATGATTAAAATAGTCCTGATGATGATCCCGGTTCATTAGGAGCCAGGGGATCGGTACGTTGACGCTTAAACAGTATTACAGGAAAGAGAATTGTATATTATTCTGTAAATACTGTATGTCGTAACTTGCGATATCTGACTAACAACTTGCAAGCGATATTTGGCTCCAAACCTTTTTGCCTGAAAAACTTTCTATCTATTCACCTACCCTTTCTCTATTTTTTCTTTCCTACTCTTGGGATAGGTACAGGATTGTGCCCTATCTAAATGTTTATATGTGACCGCTCTGAGGTCAACCTAATTTGTTTATCTTGAATTAAATATTTCCTCACCCGGCTGGGTTTGGAAACTTGACTTTCAGTACTGATTGTGGTCTTTAAGTTTATTATTCCTTTATGAAATTCCTGAGGACCCTTGTTTCCTTTAATAAGTGAATGAACCTTGGTCCTGAGGTACCTACTGGGTTCCCTTGTTTTCATGAAAAACACTTGAGCGCAACGCTGGTTTGCAAGGGTTTGCATCCCGTCCAAACTTCCTTGTTTGGGTTCCCTAGTACTCCCTCCCCCACCCCTTACCACTTTACCTTCCTACCACAGGGGAAATCTTTCTCCTTTCTCCTTTCTTCTAGCGAGGTAATTATGTCAAATCTAGCTCCTTTGTACACAGACGACTATATCAAGCACTTATGCTCCGGACCTTCCCTACTTTCAGATAACTCTGATATCCCCAACCAAACTAACACCTCAATACCAGAACAACTAGAGAAACTAAGGAAGAAACAGGTCCGTTTGCAACTAATGGTATTGATGCTGACAGATTACCTTAAGGCAGAAGTAATTCCCCCTGGGGCTCCAGGTTCGGAATATACCAGGGATTTTTACAGACAATCCCAAATACACATCAAACTTCAGTTATATAGGAACAACCTGTTCTCGCCACTGGTTGGCATTGGGCATAGACATTGCAAACGAAACATTAAAATCTCTAGAGGTCGAAATCTCCGACATTCTAAAACAAATTGAGGATTCAAATAATACAACAGAAAGCAAAAAACTCATAGAGCAAGTGGATAAGACGGTGGCCGATTTTTATAGAATTGAGCAAAATAAAAAATCTAATAAGGTCAAAAAAGACATAAAATCTTACAACATTGAAGTGACCTACCCTTATTTGCATAAAGACTTTTATACCAACAAATCATATACTAATCCTCAACACAACAGACCGTGGGGAAGATTTAACAGGCGACAGAACCTGGTGGGTTTTTCTGACACCTCCGCCGAATCATCTGACAATTCAGACGCAGGCGAGGGCTCTAGTACATCCAGGAGAGGGGGTGCACACCAAAATTCCAACTCTTTTTTACAGAGAGGCCAGCAAGAACCGCCACAACGAGGGCGGGTCAAGAAAACCCAGAGATGGTTCAACGCTCCGGGCGAGAGGAGAACCAGGAACAACTATTATCAGTGGTAAGATGTGCCCCTTCACAAACTGAGACAATCTCCATCTTTAATCTCGCTAATCATATACTAGCAGAAGATGAACTCTCTCTCCTTAAAAAGGGCCTTACTTTTGTCCCTACTATAGCACCTAACTTTATGGAAGTCCAGACTGAGCTTTTACGATTCTTCAGACGCATCCGACTAAAAGCATTTTTTCAAATTCACCCGTCATCTGAAATCAAGGCGCATACCCATTTTCGACCTCCCTCTACCTTCCTACCATCAGTAGGAATGATACCACCAGAGGTGACTACGTTTGAAAAATTGGTCCTCAAAGACCTCTCAAACTTAGAACACCAAAAGAGATTCATACCCTACAATATCACACTAAAGGAGAAACAAGCTATTGGCTCCCTTAAAACTAATGACACCATAGTCATTAAAAGTGCAGACAAGGGTGGCGGAATTGTTATACAAGACCGTGACTCATACACAGCAGAAATTCAAAGACAGCTGGACAATAGGGATCATTACATCAGGTTAGCATACAACCCTACCAAAGAGATTCAGGAGCTAATACGGAAGGTCACATCAGACGCAGTGTCTGAAGGCTTCCTGACAAAGAAGGAATTCAATTACTTAAATGTAAAAAGCCCCAGGACCCCGGTAATTTACACATTGCCAAAAATTCATAAGAGTATGACAATGCCACCAGGATACCCTATTGTGTCGGCATGTGGTTCGATTCTTGAACCATTGGGGGCATTTGTTGATTTCTTTATTAAAGAATTTGTCCCGCCTACAACCTGCTATGTACGAGACTCCATGTCCATGATTAATTTGATCGAACATCATCCTTTTGACCCCATAACTGACACCTTATGTACCATGGACGTGGAGTCCCTGTATACTAATATCCCACAGACTGCGGCTCTTCATGTTATACAGAGAGTCCTTGACACCCGACCACGCCCCCATGCTATACCAACAACTTTTATCTGTCAACTTTTGGAACTTTGCCTCACCCGAAACTTTTTTACATTTCAGGGCCTCTTTTATCAACAAATAAAGGGGACGGCCATGGGCGCTATTTTTGCTCCAAACTTGGCCATATTATTCATGGACGAAATAGAAAGGCAGGTAATTTTGACACCTTCTAACCCCTTCTTCACCGGTATCATCATGTGGCGTAGATACATTGATGACATTTTTATGTTATGGAATTCTGACATCAATTTTCTACGCCACTTCTTACACTGGATGAACAACAATTGTTCGGGCCTCAACTTTACCTCAACGTCTGATAAGTCTTCCATAAACTTTTTGGATTTAACAATTTTCCACCATGAAGGTGAACTCCTCACACGCCTGTTCAGGAAATCGACAGAAAGGAACACGTTGCTGCAATATACCAGCAATCACCCCAGGGCTCTGAGGGATTCGTTACCTTTCTCTCAATTCTTGAGAATAAGGAGAAATTGCTCAAACAGGGAGGACTACTTTAAAGAAAGTGCAATCCTGGCCAATAAACTAAAAGATAGGGGCTACCCTAGGAAAGTAGTGAAGAACGCATTAAAAAGGGCGTGGTATCGTCCCCGTGAAACATTGCTTGTCCCAAACCCAAAGAAAGATATGAACAGAATTGCATGTGTAACGACCTTCTCTCCCATCTCTAACAAACTGAGGAAGATGATTTTACAACACTGGCCTGTGATTAACGCAGGCATCCTTGAGATTGAGCGCCCCCTCTTTGCTTTCAAAAAAAGTAAGAATCTAAAGGACCACCTTGTCCGGGCAGCCCTCCCTGCTCCAAATCAACCTTCTACTCTTGAAGCTGCATGGGGTCTGTCCCCCATTGTTGGACATGTCAAATGTGGTGGTTGCACTGTGTGTAATTTGACCATTGAAGGTAAAACCTTAGTGTTTAACAACATTACGTTTAGATGTAACACCTTAACCAATTGTAACACAAGTAATGTCATTTATCTCATTGAATGCCCATGTAAAAAGGTTTATGTGGGACAGACGTCTCAAAAAATTAAAACGCGCATCTGCCAGCATAGAAGCCGCATCAGGTGCAGGACACCGAACGCTCCACTGGTGGAACATTTTACTGATGCAAACCATGATGAGGATGACATCCACTGGACAGTACTTAAGGCGTTAAAACTACCCCAAAGAGGAGGCAGCATGGCAAGTCTCTTAAACAGAGAGGAACTGAAATGTATAATAATGTTGGATTCAATTCGAAATGGACTAAACCGGACAGAGGACTGGACTTCCCTTCTCTGAGCCGGTCTCTGGGTATTTTTGCCATGAACTGAATTATATGTCGCAGAATACCTAAACCTTTGCACTCCTTGAGTGAGATTCGAACCTATGATGAGCATAACTAAACATTGCAATATGTGTTCTATTGTATATAGTAATATGTGTATAAGAGAGTGAGTTCTACAGATCAATTCGCCACTGCATTGAGCACGCCCAATCACTTGAACCTTTTCACCCACTCACTCGCCGATCAGGATAGAATCACAGTCACGTCACTTAAAAAATCCCCACACACCAGGCCACTTGCAAATGGCCCCCTCAGTTTCCCTTGAGGCTCGGTAAGCCCATTCCAAAATGGCTGCCGTAAACGCACTGTTGAGCCCCTTTTCTATTTTGGCTACCTTTTAGTTTTAACAACCGGCAAAGCTGGCCACTAACACGAGAGCGGCGGATTCACGCTTGCCTTGTTGAGAAGGGAGACCATCGTGTCTTTTTGCCGACCAGACCGCGACATAAGGTAAGAGACCTTCATGTGCCCACAGGTGACGGAGCTCATCTCTCGAAACCATCAGGGTCACCGCCTTCATTGATTGTTTTATCCCCCTCCCTCAGCAAACGGCGCCACTACCAAAGGAGCATCGTACTCCTTCTGAGCCCAAGCACTAAGGAGGACTTGCCCTTGAAGCTACGGCTCGATTCGAGAACCAGTCCGAATTAAATAAGGTAAATCGACCTTCTATACCTCACAACGAGGCATTACCGCCGGCACCCACCCTCACCTCAAATCTGATTCTCCTTATTTTCAGATATCCAAAGCAATCCGGGCACCTGATTCACCAAATCAAACGCCTGACAATCAATTTCAAACAGACCTGGTAGGTCGTTCCTTTCCCCACAACGGTCCGTGCATCAGCATGCAGAAAGCTGTATGTTAGTCACCAAACCGCTTAGATTGTGGATTGCAGAGGAACCTATGGAATAGCCGAATTTGGGTTTCCCTCTTGCACCGTGACGTTCACTACCCCCACGAGCACTATTTCTAAATATCGGAGTAAATAACTCGAGCACCGCGAGAACCATGAGCACTACTTTAGACACCGGTGTAAGTGACTCGCAAACCATTAAACGAGATTTCGTGCCACTTTCCAACAGTCAATCGCTGCACCACCGGGCTATCCCGCCTAGACCCTCCAGTCGATCACTGACAAACACGATAAATGGTTATTCGGATCGCCCACTAATCACCCGCCTGATATCTGGTTAATTTTTGCCCACCCAGAAGCGACCACTGCGCTAATTCACAACTTCACTGAGTTGCGACGGCTACGCTGACCCTCACCTGCATGTAGATATGACTGTCCTGCCTCACAATCTGGCACCAACACGTATGGTCTGACTATTGAACTTCACAAATGGACCTCGCTAGCATAATTAATTTTCTCTATGTTTCTGAAAATTTTGGGCGGATGCCTTAAGTTGTTCTCTTATTTTTCTTCCCTTTACTTCCACAGGCGTCCGTAACAAAAAACAGGCAATGATTAAAATAGTCCTGATGATGATCCCGGTTCATTAGGAGCCAGGGGATCGGTACGTTGATGCTTACACAGTATTACAGGAAAGAGAATTGTATATTATTCTGTAAATACTGTATGTCGTAACTTGCGATATCTGACTAACAACTTGCAAGCGATATTTGGCTCCAAACCTTTTTGCCTGAAAAACTTTCTATCTATTCACCTACCCTTTCTCTATTTTTTCTTTCCTACTCTTGGGATAGGTACAGGATTGTGCCCTATCTAAATGTTTATATGTGACCGCTCTGAGGTCAACCTAATTTGTTTATCTTGAATTAAATATTTCCTCACCCGGCTGGGTTTGGAAACTTGACTTTCAGTACTGATTGTGGTCTTTAAGTTTATTATTCCTTTATGAAATTCCTGAGGACCCTTGTTTCCTTTAATAAGTGAATGAACCTTGGTCCTGAGGTACCTACTGGGTTCCCTTGTTTTCATGAAAAACACTTGAGCGCAACGCTGGTTTGCAAGGGTTTGCATCCCGTCCAAACTTCCTTGTTTGGGTTCCCTAGTACTCCCTCCCCCACCCCTTACCACTTTACCTTCCTACCACAGGGGAAATCTTTCTCCTTTCTCCTTTCTTCTAGCGAGGTAATTATGTCAAATCTAGCTCCTTTGTACACAGACGACTATATCAAGCACTTATGCTCCGGACCTTCCCTACTTTCAGATAACTCTGATATCCCCAACCAAACTAACACCTCAATACCAGAACAACTAGAGAAACTAAGGAAGAAACAGGTCCGTTTGCAACTAATGGTATTGATGCTGACGGATTACCTTAAGGCAGAAGTAATTCCCCCTGGGGCTCCAGGTTCGGAATATACCAGGGATTTTTACAGACAATCCCAAATACACATCAAACTTCAGTTATATAGGAACAACCTGTTCTCGCCACTGGTTGGCATTGGGCATAGACATTGCAAACGAAACATTAAAATCTCTAGAGGTCGAAATCTCCGACATTCTAAAACAAATTGAGGATTCAAATAATACAACAGAAAGCAAAAAACTCATAGAGCAAGTGGATAAGACGGTGGCCGATTTTTATAGAATTGAGCAAAATAAAAAATCTAATAAGGTCAAAAAAGACATAAAATCTTACAACATTGAAGTGACCTACCCTTATTTGCATAAAGACTTTTATACCAACAAATCATATACTAATCCTCAACACAACAGACCGTGGGGAAGATTTAACAGGCGACAGAACCTGGTGGGTTTTTCTGACACCTCCGCCGAATCATCTGACAATTCAGACGCAGGCGAGGGCTCTAGTACATCCAGGAGAGGGGGTGCACACCAAAATTCCAACTCTTTTTTACAGAGAGGCCAGCAAGAACCGCCACAACGAGGGCGGGTCAAGAAAACCCAGAGATGGTTCAACGCTCCGGGCGAGAGGAGAACCAGGAACAACTATTATCAGTGGTAAGATGTGCCCCTACACAAACTGAGACAATCTCCATCTTTAATCTCGCTAATCATATACTAGCAGAAGATGAACTCTCTCTCCTTAAAAAGGGCCTTACTTTTGTCCCTACTATAGCACCTAACTTTATGGAAGTCCAGACTGAGCTTTTACGATTCTTCAGACGCATCCGACTAAAAGCATTTTTTCAAATTCACCCGTCATCTGAAATCAAGGCGCATACCCCTTTTCGACCTCCCTCTACCTTCCTACCATCAGTAGGAATGATACCACCAGAGGTGACTACGTTTGAAAAATTGGTCCTCAAAGACCTCTCAAACTTAGAACACCAAAAGAGATTCATACCCTACAATATCACACTAAAGGAGAAACAAGCTATTGGCTCCCTTAAAACTAATGACACCATAGTCATTAAAAGTGCAGACAAGGGTGGCGGAATTGTTATACAAGACCGTGACTCATACACAGCAGAAATTCAAAGACAGCTGGACAATAGGGATCATTACATCAGGTTAGCATCCAACCCTACCAAAGAGATTCAGGAGCTAATACGGAAGGTCACATCAGACGCAGTGTCTGAAGGCTTCCTGACAAAGAAGGAATTCAATTACTTAAATGTAAAAAGCCCCAGGACCCCGGTAATTTACACATTGCCAAAAATTCATAAGAGTATGACAATGCCACCAGGATACCCTATTGTGTCGGCATGTGGTTCGATTCTTGAACCATTGGGGGCATTTGTTGATTTCTTTATTAAAGAATTTGTCCCGCCTACAACCTGCTATGTACGAGACTCCATGTCCATGATTAATTTGATCGAACATCATCCCTTTGACCCCATAACTGACACCTTATGTACCATGGACGTGGAGTCCCTGTATACTAATATCCCACAGACTGCGGCTCTTCATGTTATACAGAGAGTCCTTGACACCCGACCACGCCCCCATGCTATACCAACAACTTTTATCTGTCAACTTTTGGAACTTTGCCTCACCCGAAACTTTTTTACATTTCAGGGCCTCTTTTATCAACAAATAAAGGGGACGGCCATGGGCGCTATTTTTGCTCCAAACTTGGCCATATTATTCATGGACGAAATAGAAAGGCAGGTAATTTTGACACCTTCTAACCCCTTCTTCACCGGTATCATCATGTGGCGTAGATACATTGATGACATTTTTATGTTATGGAATTCTGACATCAATTTTCTACGCCACTTCTTACACTGGATGAACAACAATTGTTCGGGCCTCAACTTTACCTCAACGTCTGATAAGTCTTCCATAAACTTTTTGGATTTAACAATTTTCCACCATGAAGGTGAACTCCTCACACGCCTGTTCAGGAAATCGACAGAAAGGAACACGTTGCTGCAATATACCAGCAATCACCCCAGGGCTCTGAGGGATTCGTTACCTTTCTCTCAATTCTTGAGAATAAGGAGAAATTGCTCAAACAGGGAGGACTACTTTAAAGAAAGTGCAATCCTGGCCAATAAACTAAAAGATAGGGGCTACCCTAGGAAAGTAGTGAAGAACGCATTAAAAAGGGCGTGGTATCGTCCCCGTGAAACATTGCTTGTCCCAAACCCAAAGAAAGATATGAACAGAATTGCATGTGTAACGACCTTCTCTCCCATCTCTAACAAACTGAGGAAGATGATTTTACAACACTGGCCTGTGATTAACACAGGCATCCTTGAGATTGAGCGCCCCCTCTTTGCTTTCAAAAAAAGTAAGAATCTAAAGGACCACCTTGTCCGGGCAGCCCTCCCTGCTCCAAATCAACCTTCTACTCTTGAAGCTGCATGGGGTCTGTCCCCCATTGTTGGACATGTCAAATGTGGTGGTTGCACTGTGTGTAATTTGACCATTGAAGGTAAAACCTTAGTGTTTAACAACATTACGTTTAGATGTAACACCTTAACCAATTGTAACACAAGTAATGTCATTTATCTCATTGAATGCCCATGTAAAAAGGTTTATGTGGGACAGACGTCTCAAAAAATTAAAACGCGCATCTGCCAGCATAGAAGCCGCATCAGGTGCAGGACACCGAACGCTCCACTGGTGGAACATTTTACTGATGCAAACCATGATGAGGATGACATCCACTGGACAGTACTTAAGGCGTTAAAACTACCCCAAAGAGGAGGCAGCATGGCAAGTCTCTTAAACAGAGAGGAACTGAAATGTATAATAATGTTGGATTCAATTCGAAATGGACTAAACCGGACAGAGGACTGGACTTCCCTTCTCTGAGCCGGTCTCTGGGTATTTTTGCCATGAACTGAATTATATGTCGCAGAATACCTAAACCTTTGCACTCCTTGAGTGAGATTCGAACCTATGATGAGCATAACTAAACATTGCAATATGTGTTCTATTGTATATAGTAATATGTGTATAAGAGAGTGAGTTCTACAGATCAATTCGCCACTGCATTGAGCACGCCCAATCACTTGAACCTTTTCACCCACTCACTCGCCGATCAGGATAGAATCACAGTCACGTCACTTAAAAAATCCCCACACACCAGGCCACTTGCAAATGGCCCCCTCAGTTTCCCTTGAGGCTCGGTAAGCCCATTCCAAAATGGCTGCCGTAAACGCACTGTTGAGCCCCTTTTCTATTTTGGCTACCTTTTAGTTTTAACAACCGGCAAAGCTGGCCACTAACACGAGAGCGGCGGATTCACGCTTGCCTTGTTGAGAAGGGAGACCATCGTGTCTTTTTGCCGACCAGACCGCGACGTAAGGTAAGAGACCTTCATGTGCCCACAGGTGACGGAGCTCATCTCTCGAAACCATCAGGGTCACCGCCTTCATTGATTGTTTTATCCCCCTCCCTCAGCAAACGGCGCCACTACCAAAGGAGCATCGTACTCCTTCTGAGCCCAAGCACTAAGGAGGACTCGCCCTTGAAGCTACGGCTCGATTCGAGAACCAGTCCGAATTAAATAAGGTAAATCGACCTTCTATACCTCACAGCGAGGCATTACCGCCGGCACCCACCCTCGCCTCATATCTGATTCTCCTTATTTTCAGATATCCAAAGCAATCCGGGCACCTGATTCACCAAATCAAACGCCTGACCATCAATTTCAAACAGACCTGGTAGGTCGTTCCTTTCCCCACAACGGTCCGTGCATCAGCACGCAGAAAGCTGTATGTTAGTCACCAAACCGCTTAGATTGTGGATTGCAGAGGAACCTATGGAATAGCCGAATTTGGGTTTCCCTCTTGCACCGTGACGTTCACTACCCCCACGAGCACTATTTCTAAATATCGGAGTAAATAACTCGAGCACCGCGAGAACCATGAGCACTACTTTAGACACCGGTGTAAGTGACTCGCAAACCATTAAACGAGATTTCGTGCCACTTTCCAACAGTCAATCGCTGCACCACCGGGCTATCCCGCCTAGACCCTCCAGTCGATCACTGACAAACACGATAAATGGTTATTCGGATCGCCCACTAATCACCCGCCTGATATCTGGTTAATTTTGGCCCACCCAGATGCGACCACTGCGCTAATTCACAACTTCACTGAGTTGCGACGGCTACGCTGACCCTCACCTGCATGTAGATATGACTGTCCCGCCTCACAATCTGGCACCAACACGTATGGTCTGACTATTGAACTTCACAAATGGACCTCGCTAGCATAATTAATTTTCTCTATGTTTCTGAAAATTTTGGGCGGATGCCTTAAGTTGTTCTCTTATTTTTCTTCCCTTTACTTCCACAGGCGTTCGTAACAAAAAACAGGCAATGATTAAAATAGTCCTGATGATGATCCCGGTTCATTAGGAGCCAGGGGATCGAAACGTTGACGCTTAAACAGTATTACAGGAAAGAGAATTGTATATTATTCTGTAAATACTGTATGTCGTAACTTGCGATATCTGACTAACAACTTGCAAGCGATATTTGGCTCCAAACCTTTTTGCCTGAAAAACTTTCTATCTATTCACCTACCCTTTCTCTATTTTTTCTTTCCTACTCTTGGGATAGGTACAGGATTGTGCCCTATCTAAATGTTTATATGTGACCGCTCTCAGGTCAACCTAATTTGTTTATCTTGAATTAAATATTTCCTCACCCGGCTGGGTTTGGAAACTTGACTTTCAGTACTGATTGTGGTCTTTAAGTTTATTATTCCTTTATGAAATTCCTGAGGACCCTTGTTTCCTTTAATATGGTCCAAATAATAGTCCACTTCTGGTTTGGTGAACACTCTGTGCTTCCCTGGGATGAGATGAGCATCTGGATCCTTCATGTGACAGTTAGTGAACTATTCCAAGCAAGGACCACACAAGAGCACCTACAGAGCACACTCTACCGTATTTACATGTAAATGTGAAGACTTTGATTGTATTATCTCTTCCTTTATTTTATATAGTTGGTAGATACGTGCACGGATTGTGTCAAGCTAGCCTGGCTGATGAAAGGTGATGCCCTGAAAGCAGTCCCAGGATGCTTATTTCCGGTCCAGGGAGGATCTGGCTTGGCAGTTCGGGCTGGACTGTTCCCACAAGGAACAGGGTCAAGACTGATTTGCATATGGCTAGGTCCAAACTGGGGTGGTGTGGTGAGCAAAAGAATGATGGTTTAAACCTAGATCCTTGTGACTGGAAGTGAATGTTTGCATTGTTCACCATTCCGTCCATCAATTGTTTCTTTTGCATATGTGGCCATACTGACAACCACTGGATAAACTTAAGCACTGTATGTGCCTAATCTGCAAATCTGCAGGTTGCCTTTTTTCCCCTGGTCAAAGCTTCACGCCTAGTAGACAGACATCAGGATTACACAAAATAGTCCTACTTGTGAATTAAGTAACGTTATTAGTAATGGTTCAGCAAAATCCTTGTAAGGAGGACCACTATGTAAGATATGCATAAAGTTAGCCTCGTTCGTTTTCTGCATTTCCCTATTGAAGCTTTGTTAGCCGTTAAAGATGTGCAAAGTTTGACTTACACCAACGAAGTTTTGCAAACTTTCTGATTTTCATTGTTCAAGTTGTTTGCAAAATTTCCCCGTGTAGTTCCATGTAGTTGCATGTTCCAATTCTGCAAACTCTTGTTGTGCATTGCAAGATAATATTCACCTCCTTGCGAGATAATTTTCTTTCTATCAAACTATGGCCAATGTATGCAGAATATATTTCACTGCGAGCTTACATTTCGCTTCAAAAACTGATGGAAAAGTCACAATTTTTGTATAAACGTGGGAGCTGTGGAAAACTTTCCATTTGTGTGAATTTGTAAAATTTTCCATAGAACTTTGCAAAGTTTACGATAAAAAAACACACCGAGAGATATGTACGTATTTTAAATGAGCTCTACTAGCAAATTGTATTAAAAAACATACACTGTACTTTGTCCAATTTTTGTTTGCCAATTCTGAAGGATTTTTCTAAAGAAAACGATAATGTGAGTTCCTTGTGCTGAACTTTAATCATTTGGCGTAGTTGCCAGGAGGCATGTCAGTTGCATAATAAGCTTCTGACTGCTATCACGCAAAGGCCACATTTTTTTGACTGTAGCTCAATCGTTATTTATATACAGTGCCTAGAGGTGCTGTAAAATGTAGTTTCTGTGAACAGGGCCAAATAGCTCACATACCTCAGGTGTTGCAGTGCCAGAGATACTTAGAGCACAAAAGCTTACCAAAGAGCACAACAGAAACTTTCACTTACAGGTTTATTAAAAAAAGGAATAACCAAAAATAATAAAACGAGTGTCACTTTATAAAAATGAAGAATGGAGCAGAACTTTATTCCATAGTATTTACCCGTCCCGCTACCCCTCAATATGAGCCATGGGACATTCAGCTGGAATTGTATCAATTATAACAGTCTAAAGTCAGCACACAGACTATGTGACTCTTGTTACCCGGGTGCAGATCACCTTAATAGTTTTCTGTCATCAATATTTCAATCAGTTGTGCAAAATGGTACTTGTTAAAATTCCACCGATGACTCTGAACAAATACATTGGGCACAGCAAAATAGGCCAAACATGAATTGCTGTCCAATTTAGTGGTAGCTAAACAAAATACACCAAAACAAACCTATGCATGTGACCCAGCCACCTCAAATTCAAACACTGCTGAGGTAAAACGGTTTGAATTGGCAATTACCGCTTCAAAGTTCAGTATCACCCCAAAAAAACTTTAAAAGTAGGGCCAAAAATATAATTGCCTGGATCACATCACAGTGCTTTGTTCAAAGTAGCAGTCCAGTATAGCAAAAAGAGGACACTCACAAAGACATGAAGAAAGCCAGCCTCATGAATATTAATGAGGCAGGATTCATTCTATAAATCCTTGCAAAGGGCGGCAAACAGAGAGATAGTGGCCCCCAATTTCTGCATTGTCAAAGTTCCTGTATTGCACGTAGACTTACTCCTACAGAAAGAAGTCTCAATACCAAAAAAAGAAATGGCATTTTGAGGAAGGGATATCAGTTGAGGTGCCAGGTGGTCATAGGAACATAAACTTCTACTCCTGACGGCCACATATGTGATTAGCACATAGGAGGCTGTCCTTTTCTCCTTTCGTTTTGCACATTTTTAATGACTAAAAAGGTAGCTTGTAATCTTTCAACCACTTTGATTCTCCCAAGTGGTTGCATATCCTCGATATATTTCTTTCTTTGAAATCCAGTAGATAAAGCCACCCCATCCTGCATCCTGTATTGAACCCATACTTCAATGGCGAATTTCTATGCTTTTTTTCAACATGATATGCTACAAACAATGCTCTACAAACTAATTAACATCTTTTTCTTTTACATAGCATCCGGTTGGTGTATTTTCAATTTGCTGAGGGAAAAGCTTCAACAATTTTATTTTCTTCTTCTGAATATTGAGCTTTCTCTTTTCCTTTTTAGTAGGAGGCAATGTAGGTTTACCTCTCGTTTTTCTTTTAACCCCTTAATTGCTGCCGTCGGCCAACGGTCGTCACGGCCACTACCTCCCCAGTGCTGCGCACGACCGTTGGACGTCCATTCAGCACTAGTTCCAATGGACAGCGCAGCACTGGGGAGGTCTATTTACAACGCTTTAAAGGGGTTAAACAATTTATGAGAATAAACGACGAAGTATAATTCAATGAATACACTCGACCACGCCATTATGAACACTCTTTCAGGAAGCCCTCCCTAAGGGATTAAAATCCTCATAATTGCAATTCCATGTTATCCACCTAAATATTTTAACTGGTGCAAAATCTTTCCTTTTCATAGATAACATAAGTAGAATTTCTGTATTTCAGGCTCGTGTTTATAAATGACAACAATGAAATTGGGCGACGACGAACATCTTGTGCACAATTATATGACAATGGCTCAGTTCATGTTATTGCAGTGCTGCTCCTGCTGCCTTAGAGAAGTACTAATGTCATCACAATGAAGCCTTGTCACCTTATGCAAATACTCTTGCTCTCATTAATACTGAAAAGTCCAAAATTATGGATTTCAGTAAGCAACCAAGGAAGCCCAAGTATTTTTGTTGTCCAAATAATATAAAATTAGAATGTGTCTCAGCATATAAGTATCACAGGCTCACAATCACACACAATTTGAGTTATATGCTACACACACTACCAATCTGCCAAAGGTTTTTCAGTATTTAATGTGTATGGTACAAACATATTAGAAATCTAATGCCTATGTACTGTGTTATGGTAGCTTTGACATTATGACATTAAATGTGTACCAGAATTATGCCTTCTTCGAAAGGGTGAAATGGAAGATCTGAAAAAATGTACCTGGGATACGTAGAAGTCTTTCGGTACAAGACCTCTGTTTGATCTCTTCATCAGAGGCAACTTGCTCTCTGGCTGTATTGTGTGTTTTGAGATCTTATTTGTTAAGAGTTTAAAGTTCACCACATCAACATAATATTTGACCAACCCAACAAGGTTCTAACATCAATTAAAATGTTTGATGATTTCATATGACTTGCTATTTTTATGTCTGGTGGAATAACCAGATAAATGTTGTTTATTCCATTAGTCAACATTTATGATTAACTTCTATTTCCAACTTTCAGCTCTCAAGGCCAGCTGAACTAATATTAATTGTTTCTCTGCATTAACCATTTTATAACTTATAGTCTTGTATGATTTTTATCGGACGCGTGAGGTCTTCTATGTGTATACGAGTTTCAGTTTTCTGAATTAAATATGCAACATAGAGGTCAAACCAGTCTATCTATTAGCTACAGCTAAATGACTTCAATTTCTGAAGATGTCTTTACTTGAGAATAGACAGAGTGTAATGCCCAGTAATTTCTGGTACTGCCACTGCCAAATACTAACAGTCTGTTTGTTTCATGACCTAGCAATGTTACCATTCATTTTAGAAGTGATAACATACTCTGGACTGTTCATTATTAGTATATATAATACTGTAATATGTCGGTCTTGCCTAGCTTTCAGGTCCATGAGATCCATGCAAATCCGTCTCATTTCCATCATCATCATCATCATAAAAATCTTTTGCTGACAAAAACAAACATAAAAGAATACAGTACATATTAATATAAAATCTTCTCAGTAACAAATTTACTCATAGAAAAACCAATCATTAAAAAAGAGAACCCAGACAAGCTAAATCCGAGAAACTAGTCGGGTCTTTTTTTGGGTTTCGCCTGCCGAAGGCTGCGCTCTGCGCAGCTCTTCAGCGCAGGTGAAATCCTATGTCGACACTAAGCACTTCGGGAACGTCCCCCGGCTCTCATTGGCTAGCTCCATAAATGGAGGCTAGCCATTGAGTGCCGGATCTGTCCGTCAAGGCCGGACCAGATTCGGGGGCGTTCCCGAGATTTTTTCCCAGGGCGGAGTTACGTTTTTTGCCGTTCCCTCCCCTTTCACTGAAAGTGAATTCAGATGCGCTGTCCATTCCCGCCCCCTCCGTGTGCCTCCCCGCCCCTCCCTCGCTGTCCTGTGCACGTTTCCCGCCGTCCGTGTCCTCTCCCGCCCCCTCCCGCCGTCCGTGTCCTCTCCCGCCCCCCTCCCGCCGTTCGTGTCTTCTCCCGCCCGACTCCCGCCGTCCGTGTCCTCCCCCGCCCCCTGTGTCTTCGTAGGTGCTTGTTCAGAAAGCGAGTGAGGGCGTGATTACTCACAGCTGCTTCTGTTCCTGGCCAAGGTGCGCCCAGAGACCGATCCTCCTCCTCGAGGCATAGCCCAGGCTCCTCCAGCTAAACAAAACAGCAGCTGCTGGCTCTCAAGAGCCGGGAGAATCGCTGTTTTAGCAAACACGCGTGCGCACTGCCCGGCCCGGCCCGGGACTTGTTGACCAGCCCCGAGTTGTTGAATACCTCGAATAGCTATCATATTTGCAGTTGCTGCTGCTCCAATTCAGCGGGGCTCCGCTTTTTTCCCTGCTGTGCTGTAAACGAAGAGGCTAGCTTTTGTCACCCCTAGTTGTCTCTCAGAGCTACCCAAATTGCCAAGACCCCAAGCCCACGCTGCCCCCACCCCTCCCCGCCCTAGGAGCTCACGAATCTGGTCCGGCCGGGCCGTGCTTGCTGCTGTCCTGCCTTCCTCCCGCCGTCCCCCCCTGTCCTCTCCCGCCCCCCTCCCACCGTTCGTGTACTCTCCCGCCCCCCTCGTCCTCTCCCGCCCCCCTCCCGCCGTTCGTGTACTCTCCCGCCCCCCTCGTCTTCTCCCGCCCCCCTCCCGCCGTTCGTGTACTCTCCCGCCCCCCTCGTCCTCTCCCGCCCCCCTCCCGTCTTTGTTGTCAGGGGCGCTAGAGTCCAAAGAATGCTGTCAAGGTTCAAGCACATAAGGTGAGTGCCGTTTTATTTTTCTTGCGCCGTTCCCGCTCCCGCTGTCCGTTTGCGCCCCCCCCGTCCGTGTACCGCCAGCGCTATGCTGCAACTTCCCACGCCACTGCCCTCTGGCCACCGGAGACATGTTTCCGACGGTATGTCTGCGAACCACGGAGTCATGGGGGGGCACTGAATGTGAATGAGTTAGCTGGCTCATAAATGGTGTCCGGGGTGTTGGTCATGAGGTGAATCGATATGTATGGGTCATTTGTATAGAATGAGGTTGTGGTTGCAACCAGTGGCATTCCTAACTTTATCAACGTTTTTCAGCTCCTTAGAGCTCACGTGCTGTGGAGTAGCAACTAATGAAGAGGTCCAATTGGACAATCCGAATTCTCCAGAACCGCTCCTACAGCGAGCAGTGCTCCAAGCCAACCTTCAGCACTACTTTGTATTATTAAGTCAAGTTCGGGTGTTCAATGTGTTGTGTGACTAGCTGTGTGTCGGTGTGCTGTTTCCCGCGGTGGAGCTGGTCACATCCGCTTACACCGCAGGACTGCACTTGGGGTGTTCGCCTCATGACTCATAGTAAACCTGTTGAACAAAGCCCGCACAAGCCAACACGAGGCTGGTCCGGTGCTTGGCCTTCCGCTGGTTGTCTCTCCTCCGTCTTTGGTGGGAGATCTCGCCTGCAAAGTGGGACTGGTTACTCAGTAGGAAGAAGGTATTTTGGTTTGTCGCTTTGAGAAACATCAGGCTTATTTTTACAAGCATCCAGGCAGAGGACTTTTTTTTCCACAGATGAGGCCACCTGGGACTCTCCCAGGCAGGCAGCACTCCCACCAGTTGCTATTATCTTTAGGTTTGTCATGACAGCAGCTATCTGAAGACCGATGTTTACCAATTCTTTAATACATACATACACACATAGTGCCGGTGTTTCCTCTGCCCTGAACAGTATTTCTCTCACCCCATGTTATTTTCTTATTTGTATAGTATTCAGCCTGCTATGGAATGATTGCATTGCAGCGCATGAAGGAATATTTTATATCTCAAAAGAACTCTGAAATCATGGGACATTAAAGTACATATTCCGTAGATGCATCGTATATAAAAATCAGTTAGTTCGTTTTTTCCTGTGCATCAGGCGCTCTTAATGTTTTAGCCGGCACTCAAAATGCAAACCAAACATTCTGGCTTTGCCAAGGCTTCTTTTGTCTTTGTCAACATGTGCGCCGCCCTCTTGCCCGATAGTTCGTGACCGCTCGGGGGTCCTCTCCCTGTGAATCCGTCACTGCTGTGTCAGCGCCCAGGCGTGGGGTGATGCTGTTGCCAGGATACCTTTAAATCCAGGGCTGGTAAATCTGTGCAGCCTTCTCGACAGTGGTATTGATTAGAGGGTTTGAACTGTGACCTTTCTCCTCATTGACTGCACCATGACCACCTCTGCACAAGTCATTCAGCAGGAACTTGAGGCGCAAGAATGAGCATGGTTAAACCTGAATATGGGATAAATGTCATTATGGGTGCATGGTGTACAATTAAAAATATGGAATATGGTCTCTTTTTTAAAACCGCTCATTTGTGGTATGATAACTGAGGTGAAATAGTCTTGCAAAACAGGGTTCCCTTGATGCTTTGTTGAGATGCTTGATAAACGTACGTTGTCGTCTTAGACACACCGGGGCTCCAGGGTGTGTGTGTATGTGACTGCTCCAGAGTGTGTGTGTATGTGACTGCTCCAGTGTGTGTGTGTGTGTATGTGACTGCTCCAGTGTGTGTGTGTGTGTGTGTGTGTGTGTGACTGCTCCAGTATGTGTATGTCACTGCTCCAGTGTGTGTGTGTGACTGCTCCAGGGTGTGTGCGTGCGTGTGTGACTGCTCCAGGGTGTGTGTGTGCGCGTGTGTGACTGCTCCAGGGTGTGTGTGTGTGTGTGACTGCTCCAGGGTGTGTGTGTGTGTGTGTGACTGCCCCAGGGTGTGTGTGTGTGTGACTGCCTCAGAGTGTGTGTGTGACTGCTCCAATGTGTGTGTGTGTGTGACTGCTCCAGAGTGTGTGTGTATGTGACTGCTCTGGGTGTGTGTGTGTGTGTGGGGGGGGGGGGCTCTGGGTGTGTGTGTGTGTGGGTAGCTCTCTTCTGCCCTCACTCTCCCCTATGCCCCAGCCGTCCCCTCTCGCGTTTCCCCTCTATTTCCTCGTTGGTTCCTCGCTCTGCCTTTCCCTCTCGTTCTTCTCCTCGCACCCTGACCAGCTCAACCTCCTCCATTCGCCGTCCCTCCTGCCCGCTCACCGTTGTCTTCACACACCCCTCTCCACTTAGTATGCCCCCTCCTTTCCTTTCTCCCTCCCATCCTCTCACATCCTCCATTGATACATTGTACTCGCCCTATCTTTCTTTTGCTTTCCTCTTCCAAATCTACCGCTTGTTTTTAAAATGTATATTGCCTGTCCACCTCCTGCCCCTTTCCTGTACCCCCCGAACTATCGCCTTCTCTCCCTTTCGTTTCACCCTTCCAGACTCTTCCCCCGTTCTCTCTCTGTCCCCCATTTCTCTCTCTGTCCCCCATTTCTCTCTCTGTCCCCCATTTCTCTCTCTGTCCCCCATTTCTCTCTCTGTCCCCCATTTCTCTCTCTGTCCCCCATTTCTCTCTCTGTTCCCCATTTCTCTCTCTGTCCCCCATTTCTCTCTCTGTCCCCCATTTCTCTCTCTGTCCCCCATTTCTCTCTCTGTCCCCCATTTCTCTCTCTGTCACCCATTTCTCTCTCCTATTTCCCATTTCTCTCTCCATGTACCCCCCCTTCTCTCTCTCTCCCCCTTCTCTCTCTCTCTCCCCCCTTCTCTCTCTCTCTCCCCCCTTCTCTCTCTCTCATCCCCCCTTCTCTCTCTCATCCCCCCTTCTCTCTCTCATCCCCCCTTCTCTCTCTCATCCCCCCTTCTCTCTCTCATTCCCCCTTCTCTCTCTCCCCCCCCTCTCTCTCTCCTCCCCTTCTCTCTATCTCCTCCCCTTCTCTCTATCTCCTCCCCTTCTCTCTATCTCATGTTCCTGTGACCCATGGCGTTGGCTGCAGGTGGGTTGGCACAACTCCTGTCAGAGAAGTGTCTCAATCCTGCTGTGGATTAGGGGCACGTGCCCCTGCTTGGTCCATGGTGAGGTGCTTTTTACACAGAAAAAGGTGTCTCTGTTAAACCGTAGTTTGAGAGTATTTTTAGTTATTGTGTTTTCTTATTGTACAAAACGAATCATGGTGGAACCGGGAATCTTATGCCAGAGCATCCCGGAAAACCCAAAAAGTGAAAGTGAAAAAAACATTTTGGAGAAAAATCACGTGATGTCACAGAAATCGCTTCATCTCTTAGTGGTGTTTAATGTAGGTGCATTTACAAACCCCAGCCCTCACATAAGGTGTCTGAAATGACTCAGACCTGGCAGATTCTCTTGATGCCCATGAGCAACAGTAAAGAGCATGTTCACAGCTGAAGAGTGACCACTTCACCATTCATCCCTTTGTGCCTGCAGACAGAGCTGAATACTTCACCTTTCACCACTTTGCATCTGCAAACAGAGCTGACCACTTCACCAGCTGAGCATCATTTGCATAAGCGTCATTGACACCCCATACTACCGATTTTTTTTATTACATATGGTTTCCACAATTACTTAAAGTACGTATGTTGTGATCGGTAGTCTGTCACCTGCTATACATTCAACCATACAGTTTAAGATTCTTTTTGGTATTTGTATTCATCCATTTACACCCTTTTACGTTAAAATAGCTATAGCTTTACTGTATAGTTGCTATAAAAGCTTATAATATGGTATAGTGGGCACTTAAAAAAAAATATCACTCCACTGCTAACAAAGCATGAATAAAAAACATTGCCATTTACAATGCCAGTAGCTCCAACTCCAACAAATGTGAGACCTATTGAAATGTAAACAACAATGCCATTTATTTAGAAGTAAAAAAAAAAAAAGAAATGTCATGAGCAATGCCAATAGCTCTAACTTTTCCAAAGGCGAAACCATTGCATTGTAAATGCTTGTTTTTAAATGGTTTTATTAAAACCTTTTACAGTATTACATCAACACTTTGCGATATGTGACCACATTGGCTGGATGCAGTACCGACCCACAGCGGGCACTTGATGCGTAATTAAGATCACAACTAGACAGATAATGCAATGTAAGCATACAACGGTAGACACGTGGATTATGCATTTCTTAGATACATATTAGTGAATTCCCAAGGGCCCTCCCAAACTCCTCCCAAAACATGACAATCCCAAACAAAAGCAAACTATTTCGATGTTCAGCAATTCTAATTATCATCACTTCCTTCCGGCTCCCCAGTTTCTTTTCCCACAATATATTGCTGATATAGCCCCCAAAACCCTTAGGTTGATTCTGGTGGTGCCAACAACTCATTGTAGATTTCTGATTGTGTATTACAATACAACATATCTTTGGACCATTCCTCTATAGTTGGTACTGGGCCCTTAGCCCAGCACATTGCTATTCTGAGTTTGGCTATTAACAGCCCCATTGCGACTAAGCTCCTGACCTCTTTGCTCAGTTTTTCATTGTATCCCAGCAGGGTCTGGGGTAAGTGAGATCTCTGTGACCTCATATAATGTGCAGAAAACCTTGTTCCAAAAATTGTCAATCTTGGGGCAATACCAGGCAATTTGCATAAAGCCAGCTTTGCTCTCTCTGCAGCGATGGCAAGCCGCCGAGTCGCACAGTCTCTCTGGTGTGTAATATACCCTGTTGAGGAATTTAAAATGAATAAAGCGGTGCCTTCCATTTAGTGAGATGTGCTTGGTCATGTCACAGCAATACCACCATGTGCTGTCATCTAAAATTAAGCCTAGGCCGCCTCACCAATCTATTCTAGCATTAATTGAGCGCGTCCTCTTAGTCTCCTGCATCATGTTATAAATGGTAGTCACTATCTTAGCAGGGGAGGTGGAGCGTAGTAGGAAATAAAGAGGTAGAAATTCTGGAGGCTCCTGCGTATCTTCCCCAAGCAATTCATGTAACTCATGTCTAACCCTGTAGAAGTGGTATTGTGTAAGGCCAAGGAGTGGCATCCTTCAGTCTCAACGTCAGCCCACCTTCGGACCACTCCTTTTAGAAATAGATCCCCCAGCTTGGTGATGTTTAATTTCTTTAATGCTAGAATAACTTCCTTTTCCCTGCTAACAGTGAGCCAGTGACACCAGTCAAAAGGCATCAAGGGTGAATACATGAATGCGCCTGCCTGTCTGTTTAACAAGTCATCCAACGCGTGAACCATAGAGTTAATGGAGTCCAATGTGCCTGGTCTCCTAGAGGGGGCCTGAAACAGTTTCTGTGGAAGAATGTAAGGGTCTGCTGCTACCCCCTCAATTTGCAAGTGTGGAAGATTCTGTGGGCCGTGTATCCAGTGATGTGCATGAAAACACTGTGCAGCCCTATAATATAACTCTAAGTCTGGTGCGTTGAGGCCACCCATGGAATAGGGCAATGTTAGGATTTCCCATTTAACTCTAGGTTGCTTCCCAGCCCAGGCAAGCTTTATCAGTATAGACCGGAGGGATATAAACAGTTGTTTCGGGAGTAGCATCGTGATATTTTGAATCAGAAATAAAAACCTGGCGAGAACTATCATCTTGATGAGGGAGATGCGTCCCATCAGTGATAGTGGGAGGCGAATCCACTGATCAACATCATCTCCACGTTTGGAGATAGCTTTCCCATAAATTTCAGTAAACACCAATACCGAATGCGTATGCACTTGGAGGCCCAAATAGCAAACAGGTTTGTGGACCATTGCAATGGGAAGTCTAGCTCAATAGGTAACATGGTAGGGGTCAGGGGGCAAATAATGGATTTTGCCCAATTAACTTTTAGTCCTGACATAGCACCAAACTGCACAACCTTGGTGAGCACTGGAGTGAGATTCGTTGTCAGCTGCCGGACATACACAAGCATATCGTTAGCATGTGCTGATATTATGAGGTGATACTTAGGAAAGCAAATTCCTCTATGTCCATGGTATTCTCTCTGTGTGCACGCCAATAGCTCTGCCACAATAGTATATAATAACGGGGACAATGGGCAACCTGCCGCGTGCGTCTCGTGATAGCAAAAGGAGATGTAACTCTATCGCCCACCCTTATTCTGGCTACTGGGGAATTATATAAGACTGTCACTAGTTTGAGAAAGACATCTCCCACACAGACTTGTCACAGTGTGGCACTCCACTCCACTCCACTGAATTAAAAGCTTTCTCTGCATCGAGAAAGACTGCGGCAGCTCTGACCTCCGGATTTATATGTTGTAGGACTAAGCCATCTTGCTCAACCAACTAGCAGTGGGACTAGAGGAGCAAGCAGATTCGATAATATTTTAGCAAAAATCTTGATGTCCACTTTCAAAAGTGACAAAGGCCTATAGGAGGAGCATTCAATAGCGCTACTAAACGTGGGATGAGTAATTACTTAAATGCTTGATAAAAGGACACAGTAAGTCCATCTTGGCCAGGAGCACTGCCGTCACGCATAGCGTTAAGTGCAGTACGGATCTCGGCAGAGTCGAGAGGGCCCATAAGATGCTTCATGTGCTCATTAGTGAGCCATTACATTTGTATATGTTCCTGGTAGTCTTTCATAGCTGCGGTGTCAGGGACCACCCTGGAGCTTTAAAGCTCCGTATGGTATCCGCGGAATGTATCGGCAATCATGTAGCATAATACCATCCTCTGTTCGTAATTCCACTATTGAGCTGGCTTCCCTCTCGTGATGTTGCATTGCAGCAAGAACTGAACCAGAATGCTCAACCTCGCCACATGTCCTAGCTGTGTTATATTTGCCCATGTGTTTCACCTCGCTATCCGCCACCTCCTGATATTCCTCTAGGGCCTACTTCAGATCTGCAAGGACTTGTGTATCCCTCCCATGTAGGTAAGCATATTCCAACCGATTCACCTGTCCCTCAGTAGTAGTCAGGCTGGAGCGTAACAAACGAAGTACTCCCGCGTGCTTAGAGATGGCCACTCCTCTGATAAATAAATTAAATGTCTCCCACACTGTAGAAAAATTATCAACTGATCCGATGTTGTCGCCATAAAAATGTTCACTGGAGAAGGCTAATTCTGCCTTACAGACTGAATCTAATAGGGAGTATGGGGGGAATCTCCATGTGATGGGTGTGCTCTTCTAAGGAGGGACATCAATGTCTAGCAGCACCGGGGAGTGATCAGAGAACCTGACCTTGGTTCTTTCTGTTTGGTTTTATTTTATTTTAGTTACTGGATTGATTGCCCTGAATCGATTCAATTGGTTACAATACCCTTACTTGACCGGTAAGTGTTTATGTTTCGCAAACAGGTTTACTGATAATTACGAGTTACTTATACTGATAAGACCCTTGCTTTCAAGATGAGGACGCTAGCCTACAGGTTAAACACGGACCAGTAGGAGGACTCACTCCCTCGCTGCGCAACACTTGCGGGTAAGCTTGTTTGACTTAGTCATTACAGTAACCTTGTAAAATTATTCTTGTGCACAACTTTGACATCCTATTCCTTAATTATTCAGGTTTGGAACACGGATACCAAACTGTTGATTTTGGTTGCCCTTCCCTGTCCTGAGGAAGACCCGCAGGCCGAGGCCCTAAAATACCCTCTGTGCCCCAAGTTGGATCGAAAAGTCGACGCCCACACCAATTAAGCCTGGATCACAAGCCTCCATCCTTACTGTGCTAAATGATGATACATCTCTGTATTTCAAGATATATGTAAATAGACCTTTGTGAAATCATTGATCCATTGTGCCTAGGCTTACCAAGATTGATATTCTCCTATCAATCTAACACATTAATTGTTTTTTAATAATTTCTCTCTCTGAACACCACTGGGAATCTTTTCCCACCCCCTTTACTAGAGCACCCTCTTTTGCACGTTACCATGGAGCAACCCCTTTCTGTCTCCTTCATTGTTTCTAGAACGCAGTAAGATACCTACTGCTAGTCTAACTATGATTGAATAAAACTCATGTTATTGAAGAATGAAGAGGGACCCTCACTATGCTGGTGCTCCTTGATCTGTCAGCAGCCTTTGACACCATCTCTCATCGTGTCCTGTTGGACAGGCTGCGGGAGATTGGTGTTGAAGGCTGGGCCTGGACTTGGCTGTCTCTACAGCCAAGTCCTTAACAATAGAACACAATGTGTCCAATTAGACACATTTGTCTCTCAGACCTCGGCAGTAGACAAGGGGGTCCCGCAGGGCTCCATCTTAAGTCCCACTTCATTCAACATCTATGTGGCTCCGCTGGCTACCATTATTAGATCTTGTGACTTTGCGACAATCTCGTATGCGGATGACACTCAGGTGATAATCCCCATCGAGACGGATCCAGCAGAAACTAGAGCAAAGTTTAAGGCCTGCATGCTGAAAATTGCCACCTGGATGAGCGAGAATTTCTTGTAGCTAAACTGCAATAAACCGAGATCCTCCTGTTTGGCTACGGAGCTATGGTCCTCGGGCTGGTGGCCGATGGAACTGGGTGAGGCACCAAACCCAACCACACAGGCAAGGAACCTGGGTATACTGACTAACAACACGCTTTCGCTGGAGGAATATGTGAAATCAGTATCAGGCACTTGCTTTGGCATTATGCGGATGCTGAGGAAGATTTTCCCTTGGATCCCTTTGGGGGCCAGAAAGACCTCAGTACTGGCACTACAAGTTAGTAGACTAGATTATGGTAACTCACTACTAGTAGGAATCAGGGAGGACCTAGCAGCTAGGCTACAAGTAGTGCAAAATTCAGCGGCACGATTGGTCCTTAATAAACCAGTGCGTACCCCCTCTCGTCCTCTTTTGCAACAGCTGCACTGGTTGCACTGGTTGCCGATGAGGAAGAGAGCAGTGTTTAAGCTCCTGATGACGTGTTTAGAGCACTGCAGGGGACTGGCCTGGTTTACTTAAGGAGGAAGATAATACCCTATATACCTGCCCGCTCACTAAGATTGTAAAATCAGGAAAGCCATAATGGGAGTGCGCGCGTATTCTCTCATCTAGCCCTCTTCACTGGAACGGTCTGCCGGATGAGTTACGCGCCTGCACCAGTTTGGGCCAGTTCAAGAAACAGTGAAAAACCTGGCTATTCTAAACCCGCAACTCTGTCCTAGCCACCAGTACTGTGCTGCCTAAAGCGCTGAGAGATCCCTGTAGGGATGATTTGTTGCGCGATACAAATACTAATAATAATATTAATTATTTTGGAATCTATTGGTTGTTGCACATTATTAAATTGAATGTTTTGACTACTGTGAGCTGACATTACGCATGCTCTAAAATTGTTTAAAAAGTTTACTGGAGGTTTGAGTAATACTATTCAAAGAAAGGTTTAAGGACAATTGTTTTCTGTACCAATTTGAGCCCAGGTCCAAGACTATAATTGGGTCATGCCATTTTCATAATGGCTAAGTGCAGCATCAGCTGGTGCAGGGACCCCAAACAGTCCCTGTCAAATCATTTTGGATCTTTGGGGCCTGGATTAGGGGTCCTTTTTGACAATAGGTTAGAAACGCCTTGAGCGATTCCCTCAAAAGCTTGCAGGACATCCCTTTCCCATGGCATCAATATCCAAACAAATAGCAAACTCCTGCACCCACTTGGCAAAAAGGGAGTCTGTAAGGTGCTGAGGAGGCCAAGAATGATTTGATACTAGCACTTGGTTATCTTGTTGCCCAATCCCTGTCGATGGAAACAGAAGTTAGCGATGAATATCTGAAACCCCACTGTGGAATCTTACCCTCATCATCTGAAAAACAACTTTCTCAATTATGTGGGAAAATGACAGATCACAAGTGAATGATTGCAACTGGTTATGTACTGAGAATTCCAAAATGTGAACCTCAGAGTAATACACCTGTAGTCTTCTGACTATTCACATCAAAAGCTAAACTGTCATAGGCACTTGAGTAATAATTGCTATTGTTATCAAATTCAGTGGAACATATTTTATTCACCCTGGAAGGTTGATCAAGGGGCTGAGAACATGGACATCTATGTCAGTACTTGCAGAAGTGAAATCCCACTCACTGTAATACCCACTGAAATTACTTAATTGATATCCTGTTGTTTTTGATATCTCGTGTCACAAAGTGGAATGGGGTGGATGGTGGTCCACCACAAGTAAAAATAGCATTATTCTTGCTAAGCGTAGTAAATGTTTCAGTAATTTAAACCTGAGATCAACCCCTGGCAGGTATGGCACAGAGCAGACATCCATGACTTAAGAAAATGTTTGAAGCATTTGAAAGTACCCGAACAGTCAAAAAGTCAAAAACACAACACAACAAAAATCCCACTCCAATTTATAAAAATAGAGAATATTTTAGTGAACATAATGTCAATTAAATAACGGGTACTAGAGATGTGAATTTTTAAATTTTAAATTTTATTTTAGTGCAAAAAAGCACTCACCGCAAACCTCGGGCAACTGGTTGTGCTAGACTAGGAAAAGCCTGCGGGAGGTGTTTGCTGCCCGAGGTCTGATCGCTTTCATCGCCCTTCCAGGGGCCGGACGTCGGTTCTCTTCGCACTTGTGGCGTGTCTGCTCATGGGCCGGCAGGATGCGTGAGCTGATTGAGGGGTGATTGCTCTCTTCGCCCTGCCAGGTTCGGGCGCTCTGGTCGTGGAGCTGATGGATTTCGCCCTGCCAGGGTTCGGATACCGGTTCTCTCTGTGCACTTCCTTGTACCTGCACCTGGGCCTGCAGGAGGCGTGAGTGGTTGGTGGGATGTTCACATTTATTGTCCTGCCAGACTCGGGCGCTAGGATCGTGGAACTGGTTGACATGTGGATCTGAATTATTTTCCTCTGGGGTTAGTTTGTAAGGTGGGCTCCATTTCTCCTCAACTAGCTCACTTCTCCTCCTGGTCTGCCCCTCATCATGACCCCATGCTGGTCTCTCTGACTCGATCCTCTGGCTGCAGGTTTGAGGTGTGAGGCTTTGTTTCTTATGGGTTTAGTGGTTTGCATTGTGTCATTTAGGTCAGGTGAATAAGCACAGAGTCGGATGCCTGACTTTAATATTGCGCCTGCTCGAGACACTGCCACTTTGATAATAAACATTGAAACAAGACTACTTTTTGCACTTTCATAATAAACACTGAAAAGGACTACATTCTTCATACAACCTGACTGGCTTTAAACTGGTACCTGTTCAACATCAATTAAATCGTCCCTCACTCCACACTGTTGTTAACATTGATACAGATCTAAGTGGTTAGTCTTTGTCAGGGATTTACTATGCCATAGGAATAAGGGGGGTCTTCAATTGTAGCGCTATAGTGAGGGAGTACTGCTGAAAGTCCTGTACGTAAAGTATATGTTTAAGACCTGACACACTAATTATAAAAAGTAGGATAGGGAGAATGGCCTCAGTCCTTGTACCTTCAGGCCACAATGCCTACACCATTCTTTACCCACACAATCTTTCTAAAAATGCGACAAAGAAATTCAAGCACCGGCTTATGTTAAACCATAAGGAAACTCTTGTTTTAGACACTTACTACTGCACTAACAAGGGCATTATTGCCAAGGACCTCATCTTCCACACGAATAAACGTGCTCAATCGAGAAATACCTTCTTCGCTATGCTCTGAATCTCCACAATGAAGAAATCCCTGCATGCCCTCAAATTGACTGTTACTGCTTCAGACCTTTACCCATTGAATGTCACCATTACCATTTACAATAACCTTATTTAATCTTCTAATGAGAATCTCAATCTCTTTGACAGGCTCTTCCCTACTCTCAAGAATGCAGTAAACAATAGTAATAATACATTGACTGCACCTATGCAGCGCCAGGATTTAGCGGTGTCCCTATTATCTCCTCTTCGAAATACCATATCAAACTCTACCTACCTGACGTCCAGCTCCCCTGACTCATCTGTTACAGATACTCTTGGATCCCCTGACCCTGACGTGATAGGTTTGTCCTCAGCCTCTATCAACAGCAGTGCTGAAATCACCATTAATCCCTACCCTCTAATCTGTTTGGATGAATCCACTCCTGGATCCCCCAAACCAGAAGAGATAAGGTTAGTCTCTACTCCTGATCACATCAAGATTGACGCACCAACGTTACCCTGGCCCGCCTCGCGGGATGGCACCAAACTGGATGCCACCAACATTGCCCTCCTGTCCCCTCCCTCACACATAGCGGATAGCTGTGACCCCCCTCACCCACTATCTGCCCCGCTATCTGAGGGAACCCGTACACCCGCCACTCTCATCCCGCCTATCCAATCACAGATCTCTGTGACACATGCCGAACTTCACGAGGTAGACCCCTGCGGCGTTGCCACTCCTCCAATGGCATTGGATCCTACATTAATCCTCCCTCCTCAACTTCCTGCAGGGACTGTTATTGTAATTATCTCTAAGCAACTGGATATTGGGAGCTTGCCTACAGAACCTATTGGAGGATCTCCCTCCATAATGGATCATATTGAAATTATCTCTAAGCAATTGGAGATTGTGAGCTTGCCTACAGATCCTACTGGAGGATCTTCCTCCATAGTTGATCACACACTCATACCTATTGTAGATATCCCCAAGCAATTGGAGTCTATGCTAATGACGCTACGGGCAGATCACCCTCTCTAACTGTTTCTACTTCCTTCTACCCTTCTCCGTCTTGAGCAATCAAAACAAGGAATTAGCTACTGGCCTATCCAATCTTAAGGTTGAAATATGCATAATCTTTCTATTATCACGAAAGATCTTCTTAGTCTACACAGAGCCACCAACGACACCGTGAATCATATCTGTCTCCAAATGAGAAATTGCAGCCCCATGAATGCTCACACTGACAACATTATTCAGCACAACCACACGTCTAGTAGACCCATATACAAAATCACACTCCCTATAAGACTAATCTGGTTAGTCTACCCTCCCCCATGTGGACCAGGAGGTCAAATTATGAACTATCAGACAGCGACATTGATGACCTCCTTACATCTTATACTCTGGAGTCTGACAACAGTAAATCCCATTGCGACGCTATTCAAACCATTGAATCCAATCCCCTCAGAGAACCTACACTCAATAACAGACCTGTAAATAGTGATAAACTTACAAATATCAAATTAGAACAGTCTCCCTTAAACCGTTTGATTAACAAGTTGAAGTGTGGACTCTAAAATTGCTGATCTGCTAGCAAACATGCTACTGATATATTCAATCTCATTCTAGAAGATGATTTAGACATTATGGTACTCAGAGAAACTTGGCTAAATAGCTCCTCCTCTCCCATTCTCGACTTACTGGTTCCTCCTTCCCATGACCTGATACGACTCTATAGAATTGGGAAACTAGGGGGAGGTGTAGTCTGCATTTATTGTAATTCAATATCAGTCAAAAAAGCAGACTCCGTTGAGCTATCCTCTTGTGATTACCTATGCATTAATATCTCAGATTCTAAGCGCTTAGCCTGCAAGTTACACATATTTTACCACGCCCCAGGTGATAACGTGACTTTTATCGATGAGGTTATTGAGATCATGGCATCCAATTGTACAACATCCGAAAATGGGGCACATTTTGGCCCCAACCCGTGGCACAGCGTTTTCAAATGCATTTGCATCCGAATTGTTTTCTTTGTCATTTCAATCTTTTTTTCATCATGTTTTCATACGTTTCATCAATCCACTTTTTCATTAGTCCCATTTCTATGTCCTCATGCTAGGAAAAAGCCATTTTCAAGATTTCTTATGTTCCTGCGGGGCCAGCCGAACCTCTCCCAAGAACACGACAAATGCTGAATCCATTTAAAAGCAGTTTATTAAATCCCAATGCATTTCAGACCTCCAAGGGTCTTTCGTCAGGGGAAACTGAAAGCAAACAATTAAATATGCATTACTTTAACGCACTAAGTATTACAACAAAATCTTGTTCATTACACTGGTGTTTTTATCAACCCCAATTACATTATTCAAGTTTCATCTAACCACGTTTTTCCCATAAAAAGGTCAAACATCCTCCGCCCTCTTCCTCCCAAAGGTTCTCAAAGCTCTCTTCGTGCGTACATTGCTCGACATTCATTGTCATGATGAGGCTACCTAGTTTAACATTTCCTTACCCGCTGGTAACTTCCTCTCTCAAACTCAATGCCGAAAAAGAATCACCTTCCCTTTACGACAACTTGATTTTATACTTTGACCTTCGTCCCTCTTCCCATTAGCCTCCTTGATTAGTACAATGTATTCACAGCTGGTCCGTGATTCACTTCCAAATTTTGCCTCAGAAAACTCACACTCCCATAATGCAACCATTCGTTACATCGTGTAATACAATTACTCTTATTGCCAAACATGATACTAAGTTGAGCTCTTATGTGCGCATACTTATTTCATAAAAATCCAATCTTAAAATTTCAGTTTAGTTGTGACTTCCTAAAATATACTTGCTTCAAGGACCATGATGTTACGCCGAGCATGAGGGTGACGATGTATTTTCTTCAAAAGTTCTTTTAACAACAATTCTTTGAGGGTGCTTACCCGGGGGGGCTACACTTTAATGACAACATATCTGTAGGGTAGCACACCATTAGTTTACACAATTTATTCTGATTACTTAAGTCATGGCTCGCTTTGTATGTTGCGTGCTCACTGGAAACGTGCGCAGCCCATAAAGCACGAAATCAAGTGTACAACATCCGAAAATGGGGCACATTTTGGCCCCAACCCGTGGCACAGCGTTTTCAAATGCATTTGCATCCGAATTGCATTCTTTGTCATTTCAATCTTTTTTTCATCATGTTTTCATACGTTTCATCAATCCACTTTTTCATTAGTCCCATTTCTATGTCCTCATGCTAGGAAAAAGCCATTTTCAAGATTTCTTATGTTCCTGCGGGGCCATCCGAACCTCTCCCAAGAACACGACAAATGCTGAATCCATTTAAAAGCAGTTTATTAAATCCCAATGCATTTCAGACCTCCAAGGGTCTTTCGTCAGGGGAAACTGAAAGCAAACAATTAAATATGTATTACTTTAACGCACTAAGTATTACAACAAAATCTTGTTCATTACACTGGTGTTTTTATCAACCCCAATTACATTATTCAAGTTTCATCTAACCACGTTTTTCCCATAAAAAGGTCAAACATCCTCCGCCCTCTTCCTCCCAAAGGTTCTCAAAGCTCTCTTCGTGCGTACATTGCTCGACATTCATTGTCATGATGAGGCTACCTAGTTTAACATTTCCTTACCCGCTGGTAAAAGGCAGATTTTTCAGAACTCAGCTGAACCAAGCTATCAACCGGCCAAAAACAATCTTTGAAATCGTCAAGCAACAATCATTTAACACAACTAATTTTAGTGAGTTAAATGTCCAGGCCACTCCTACATGTGATATGCTTGCCAATTTATTCAAGGAAAAGACTAGGACCATTGAGCTAGACATTCAAGCTAGGATGGCCTTGCCTCAACCCATGTTCCAAGACCATACATCGGATGCTTTACTCAAAGTACACTCTAATATTCCAAGGGGAGTCTCAAAAACACAACGCCTCTTGGCACTCCTTCTCGACAATCTCTCTACAAACTATTGTCAACAGTCTTCAAGCAATCAACCCCTCCAATCATTGTGTGGACCCCGAGCCTCCTGGCCTGTTCAAGACTTTAAAGACATCTATCCTACCATTATGGGCACAAATTGTAAACACCTCTCTGAGTCAAGGTGTCATTCTGGACTGTCTAAAAATAGGGCAGGTCACTCCTATATTAAAGAAAGCTGACGCATCTCCATCTGATCTTAACAACTACCATCCTATAAACAACATCCCCACCTTGGCAAAACTATTGGAGAAATGCGTACAAATTCAATTATGCAACCACATTGAGAACTATAACCTTTTAGACTCTCACCAATCAGGCTTCTGCCGAGGACATAGCACAGAATCTGCACTCACACACATTATTGATGATATTCTAATAATGCTTGACCGCAATGAATCTTGCCTATTGATACTTCTTGATCTGTCCCCCGCCTTCGATACGGTCAAGCATGACAACCTTCTGTCCCTACCGGAAAGAAGGATGGGCCTCCCGGGCACAGTGCTGCAAGGGTTCTCCTCCTTCCAGAATAATAGATCACAAAGAATTAAGATTAAGAATTCACTCTCACAACCTTCCTTGGTCACACTTGGTGTGCCTCAGGGTTCTGCCCTTTCACCGATTCTATTCAACCCCTTTGGCGAACGCACTGAATTCAGCAAACATTCTATATTATTTGTACGTGGATGACACCCAGTTGTATCTAAAAATCACCTCGCCTGATGACTTCATTACCCTCAAAACTACTCTACTGAACGCTCAAAGTTGGCTCACTAACAACCATCTGATGTTGAATACCAAAAAAACAGAATTCAATCTCATCTCACCCACAAACCACACTCCAAAGCTAGAACTCTGGTTAAAACACCTAACCTCCTTTGATTGTGTCCCCCTCATCATTGATTCAGCAAAACCACTAGGTATCTCCATTGACACACATTTGAATATGCAGTTGCACATCTCTATGGCCACCAAGGGAGCTAATCACAAGTTAAACATATTAAGGAAACTCAAACCCTTCCTCCCTCGGGCAGATCTATAAATTGCAGTACAAGCCCTAGTACTGCCAAGACTAGACTATGGAAGCACCACCCTCTGTGGTCTCCCTAAATACAAGTTGGCCCCACTGAGAGCAACATTGAATGCGGCAGCTAGATTGGTATCTAGTCACATATCACCAACCTTGAAAGCACTGAACTGGTTGCCTTACGAGGCAAGAATACACCTTAAAGTGGCAGGCATGACGCACAAAGCAATACACAACAATACACCTAGTTACTTGGCGCTAAAGCTTGAAAAGTCTGGAGGATGCAGACAACTACGAATTGTGAGCACTTTCCTTCTGAAACCTCAATCCTTCCATAAGAAGAGAACAGGTTGTAGAGCTTTTCTCAGGGATTGCACCAACGATCTGGAACTCTTTACCTCCTCTAGTACGTGGAATTACTTCCTTTACTGCTTTCAAAAATAAAAAGCCTATTAATGAACAAATTCATCTCCTAAGTTTTAATTACAGGAGGTCACTGGGTCATCTTTAAGATCCTTTCACCACTACCTATCTAAGATGTATTGGTTTATTCTACTGTTTGTAAGACTTATATCACAGCCCTCTCTGCTCTATAACTGTAGGTTATCTAAAGCTTTGTTGTGTTTGGTCCGCCTGGTCATCTATACTTTTTGAACTTCAGCTTTGTACCGTTAGAAGTTATAATATGTATGTTTGCTAACACATTCTCCTAACGTTCATTAACTGTTTACTGCACAATGTTGTTTTTTTGTTATGAATATAGTCTTTATTGCTATTGCATAATTTGTCAAATTTGATTGTTTGTATATCACCTCAACCATGTATGTTCTTTTATTGTAAAGCGCTCTGATACCCCCGTGGGTCATGTTGGGGCTATATAAAACTTTATAAATAAATGAATGGAATGATGGAGTACGGGTGGAATACAAGACTCATGTAGGTTCCAGTCAAAGAGTCACTTACTGGCTTAGAAATTTTTCTGGAAAAAAGGTGGTTGTTGATGAGTCATTGGTGGGGCAAGCTGCAGGCAGGATCCAGCGGGGATTGATGACAGTGGATCACTGAAGAGTTGGGTCCCAGTCAGTCCTTGATGAAGATGGGAAAGCTCAGAACGGACAAAGTCGGGCATCTGTGCTAAGGAAGGTCTCAGCGTTGATCAGCTTCGGCTTGGTGTCGCTCTTGTTCAGACTTACAAACTTCTCTGGATGTCAGCTCTCCTTCAGAGGGGCAGACCAGTAAGTTAGATCCAATCAGTGATTTGACATTGATGCCTTAGGCTCAATGACGATTCCCTGCTGGTTCTTCAGAGGAAAAGTTGGTAAAAATGTTTCTAAGAGCCTGCTTTTGCAGTTTTGGCAGGAGTACACTATAATACCAATCAAGGGCTCTAGGACCTTAGGAACATCACTTGGGGTGGGAGGGGGGGGAGTCAGACTCACTCCATCAAAAGCCACAAGCATGGTCCAGGGCCGATCTGGTTGGAGCTGGTCGGTTGGGCTCTTCAGGACAGAGGGTTTTGTGCAGCTTAACAGGCAGCCTGCCAACGAATCCTTGGAGTCCACTTGTTAGTCTTGGGTACAAGTGGAAGTTGGTTTAGTGCTTAAGGTTTCCCTCACAAGTCAGAGCAGCAGGTGCAGGGATCCTTCTGTCTTTGTCTTTTATAAGTCACAGTGTTCTAAAGAGGGCACTGGGGGTGCCACATTTATGCTCAGCGCACGCCTGTGGGTTGGATAAACTAATGGACACTCCCTAACCAAAAGGGAAAGGTTTCCAAGTGTGAACCTACCTAATGTTGCAGCTCTTCCACTATGTTTTACTGTAAACTATCCCACAGTACCCCTCTCTACCTAAAACTAACATTTCAGAGCCTTCATTTTATTAACAGAGATCCCTGTGCCCACAAAGAGGATTGGTTATGATGTTGGGTAAATCCTTCCTTGTAGTCACTACTAACCAGTTCCAGGGTAGCTCTCCATCTCACTCCCACAGGGGTTGGAAACAGGCTGGCTATGACAAAAGACAAAAGAGAAGCAGGCCTTGATGGGCAATACATTTGCCAGTGACAGGGTATGCATCCTTTGAAGCTCAGGGAGGGGCTGGGTAAAGCCCATAGGCACACTGGTCAGGGAGGATAAACATCCCCCCACACCCAGGCCTTTGACCACTGTCTAGAAGCAACCCACATTTCACCACGTGGGAGTCTGTGACACAGGGGAGTAAGTGGCACTGAACATTGGCAGAAAGGCACATTCAGCTTAGGCAGGAAATTACAGTTTTCTAAAAACTAATTTTCAAAATAGAAATATCAAATCTGACTTAGCTATTAAGTTGCATTTAAAATTACTATTAAAATGAGTCCTTGAATCATTTTTCTAACTACTCCCAAAATGAAGTTGAGAGTTATAGGGTGTAATGATGTTATCCTTGGCTCTCTTATAGGAAATCCTGCCTTGGCACAGTGAAAAATGACTTTAAAGTTTATCATTGCCAGTATATGTAAAACATAAAATATACAGGGCCTACCTTTGTAATACCATGCACGCTGCCCCATCGGCATCTAGGGTCTCCTGGAGAGGTGATTTATACGTATTAAAAAGGAAGGTTTAGGCCTTGCAAAATATTTATTTTGCCAGGTCGAGTAGGCAGTTTAAAACTGCACACCCAGACGTCAGGGGTGGGCCTAGAGACATGCTTCCCATTGCCACTTTACTGGCGGCACAATATGTCCTGCAGTACACTAAGTGACATTTAACTTACAGGTCATGGGTACACTTTGTGCCATATAATAGGGACTCATAGGTAAGTTAGGTATCCCAATTAAGAGTAAAGCCAATGTCAACATGTTTTACGGGTCAAGGCACATGCACTGGAGCATCAGTTCAAAAACCACAATGGTGGAGACAGTCAAAAAGAGGCATATTCTTACATCTCATCACCCCCTAAACTGCTGTGGTGATTTGGAGGGCAAGAAAAGGAGACTGCAGAAAATAAATTGGGATCTTGGAGCCCTAATCAGTTTCTGTTTTTGACACTGACTTCTTGAATGTTTGAACAGCACTAAACCAAAGGGCAAGTAGGGTGTAGCTGCAACTACATCATGCTACCCCTAATTAGTGTCCATGAACCAGCCATGCAGTGATTCCAATCTGTACCATGCAGAGCAGGTCTATGGGTGGGTGCTCTGCTTACAGCACCATCTCACTGTCAGAGCCAGGTAAATAACATAAAGGTAGCCCCATACCTTTGAGGTAAATTCATTAAATGCCAATCTAGTATAGAGAGAACTTAACATGTCTTTGTCAGCTAGAGGAATGGTCGTTGAAATGCACCAACGTTTCAAATATCTTTGTCAAAAATCAAGAGGGGTGAGAAGTTATATTTAAATGTTATGTTATTGGATTTGCAAGCTATCAGCAGGCCACAGTTCCATCATAATAAATGAATCTTTTGGTCTTGGAGGAGTTTTGAGGAGAATTAGCTTTTGCATGGAGCACAGATGGAATTCTTGCAGTTTGTCTTTTTATTTATGAAACAACCAACCCTTCAACTGATATATTACGGTTATGTCATATTTTTTGATTTGCCATAAACATGGCCTGTAATCAGGGCCACTGGAATTATGCGTTTGAGCGGCCACAATGATTTTCACATAATTATAGATTAGTCGCATCTGTGCATAATCCGTGATCTGCTGCATAATCTGCAGATTTCAACAACAAAAAAAACAATTTCTAGCTCAAAGGGTTGAAAAATAACTAAATTTGCAGTGACACTAGTTGTTGCACTGTGGAAGGCTGTTTGAAACGTTCACTGGTTACTGCTATATGTGGGAACTAAAATGAGGTGTAACCAATGAGCAGACATCGTTAATAAGTGTAAAAATTACAAAATGATGAAGTAATACTATCACAAAATATGCCACATTATGGCACATCATTTGTCTATTCATAATTTACTCAACCCTGCCACATCATTTGGCCCTTCCCTGGCACTTAATACCACTGGCCCTCCCTGTAATTCTTGATTTAAAAAGAAATGCTTAGTTGTGATTAATTATCTTGCACTATTAGAAACTGAATACATTAAAATGGACAGCCATTCCATTTTAAAGTAAAGGGAATACAGAATCCATTTCGAGAGGTGTAATAATGGAATTAACCCATGTCAGAGTGATTTTATCATGACTTTGCTCACAGTAACAAAACAGAATTCCGAGGTACAACTGGTATGTTCCTCGGTTTCGCTAGGTTAGTCATGCTAATCTAGTGGCTCAGAAGAGTACTGCCATGTCTGGTTGCTCAAAAGACCAATTCATCTCTAAAGGGATCATTGTTTGACCGTATGGACAGAGGTTTGATTCCAGGCGGATCCAATCCAACATGCATCATTGAACTCCTCTCAGGTGTAGATTATTACCACAAGACAACTTGGGTTATGTTTAAGCCCCTGCTGCAAGCACATGTGTTTAATTGTGGAGTATGAACCGTGAATCCTAATATGTGATATGTAAAAAAAGTGTGTAGTGCTGAATTTACAAACTGTCAAACACCACACTCGCACTAAAACTCTGATACATTGCAAAGGTGAGCAAACATTGTTTTTGCATGAGATTTGTACTCAAAGCACACCATCCAATATAATTTTCTTTCTGCTGAACCCAAGAGTAAGCCATTTAGAATGTGTGATTTTAATGCATTCTGCTTAACTGTTGTTTGCATCAGGTTTCATTTGGCATTATGATCCCATGAAAAGTCAGTTCACGCTATTGACTTTGGGCCCAATTCACAAGGGCTTCCGCAGTCGTGGAGGGGGGCTCACTCGTGGTGAGATTTCCGAACTACAGTTTGTCATTGTGGAGGTCCCGCCATGACTGAGGGCCCACTGCGACTGTAGGGCAGGAGCATAATGAAACTTGGGGGCCCCCTGCACAGTTCACGGAGGGGTCCGCCATGCTCCAGACTCAGTCAGGAGCTTAAAGGCCCGGGGCCCCACTACCCGAGCATAGTGCTGGAGGGGACCTCCCTGGAGCTCCACAGTGGCTGTGGGGGCTGCTGTTGCGCCACTGCTGTGGGTCATCCACCACAAGTGTGGAGGTCCTATGTAAATAGGGCCCCAAGTGGCCAACCCAAAGGATGTCTGTGTTCTTCATGTCCTGTCACACTGCCTTTGCATGGATTGTAAAGGATTTGGTGGTACCTGATGCAAAGGCATTTGGTGCTACCCTAAAAGAACACTTGATGGCCAGAACGCTGCGCAACGTCAAACATGCACCCCAGTACAGAGATATGGGCCTAAATCTATTGTTTATTTGCTCCCCATGCCAATCCAGTTCAAGCCCAGCCATATGCAAATAAGTCATGACCCTGTTCTCCATGGCAACAGTCCAGTCCGAACTGCCAGGTAGGTCCTCCCTGTACTGGAAACAATCATCCTTGAACCAGTTTCGGGGCATCACCCCTCTTCAGCCAGGATAGCCTGAATCTAGTGGAATGGAGAGCAGAGGACCCATGTCTGGGCATACCCGTCCCACTTGGGTGACAAATGTTTCCAGTCCAGGGAGGACCTAGGCAATTCGGGCTGGACTGTTCCCATGAGGCACAGGGACAAGACTGATTTGCATATGGCTGGGTCCAAACTAGGGTGGTGTGGTGAGGAAAAGAGTGATGGATTAAACCCAGATCTTTGTGTCTGGGGTGAATGTTTGCATTGTTCAGAATTCCGTCCATCAATAGTTCCTTTTGCATTTGGTGCTACTCTTGCATCAACTTTTGGTGCAAAAACTGCTTTTGCATGCGAACATTGATTGATGCTGCCATGTGTCCTGCTTTGTGCTGCAAATAACAATTGCTCGAACAATTGTAAACCTGAGCTATACTTACTTGGAGGCCTGAAGGCCATTGCCTGTGCAGACAGCCCTGCGTGTTGGGTGTCTGATAAAGTAAGAAAGAACACTGCCGAAATTATCAGTTTGGCCTGCTGCTCCTGCAGGAATCAGATTTCACAGGTCAAGTTGGGGCACCTGAGACAATGAACACAATGCAACCTGACCTGCTCCTCCAGTGTGATAGCCATCTTGACGTGCTGCGTCATTAGTCACGCTGTTATGCCAGGCGCATCCATCTTGCCGCCTCTGGGCCAGCCCACTTGTGTGTCCTAAGCGCTCTGACAATGGTCTGACCTCTAACACGGCCAGCACCTCGGGAAAGTGAAACGCACTTTTAAAAGCAAGTTCGAAAAAAAAATTCTGACGTGACCTGTGAGTTGACACTGTGTGGCAGGGAAGATGACCGCACTGAAAAGAAAAGTCAGGATTCTCAGCCTCAATCGCCTCCTGTTTGCCAATGCCTACATACTTGATTATAATTGTCTACCAGAAGGGAAGCGCCTTGAAGATGTCACGTACTGCCCTAGTGCTGAAAATCTTTCATGGACCTGAAAATGATTTAAGACCACGATGGAAATGCCAATCGGACAAGACGACGACAATGGTAGAAGTATAATAATAATGAGTATAATAACGTTTTCATTTACTGCCTTGCGTTAAATTTGGCCAGAAACGCTTAATATTAGTTTGGCTCAGCGCAAATGCTGCCTTTGGCCAAACGAATGAAAACGGAAATTGCAAACAGTGGCAATTGCGATGCGCAACAAAGGCCCTTTTCTTCCACCCAAAGGGAGACATTAAAATCCTATAGAAGGCCGTCATCACGGTTCAGGATCTAACGTGCTCCCAACAAGGACGTTTTATTCCAAGAGGCTTTCAAGTCTGTCCATTTTCGTGTGCTTTACAGCCACCCAGAAACCAGTTTTCCGTGAAATTCAAACAATTTAATTAAACACAAATACATGTTACGTGTTAAACTGTAGACTTCTGTTCATTCATACATTCCACAGGCAGCCGTGGCCCCTGGAGGGAGTTGCGGGGGGGGGGGGGGGGGGGGCAGGCAGGCGGGGCGGGGGAGGGGCAGGGTGGGGGGTGATAAACACCGGAATATGGATGATTACAGGTAAGTAAAACAATTAAATTAATAAAACGAATTTCGTTCCGTGCCCTGCATCGCAAAATGCAATGCAGGGCGCGCTACGAAATTCGTTTTATTAATTTAATTGTTTACTTACCTGTAATCATACATATTCCGGTGTTTATCACCCCCCACCCTGCCCCTCCCCTGCCCCGCCTGCCTGCCCCACTGCAACTCCCTCCACGGGCCGTGGCTGTCCACAGGTTCTCCTCTCACTGTCCTCGTCCAAGTCTCTTTCTACCTCTCTTTACACTAGTTTGTGGTCTTCATTTCCACCCTTTTCCCCTCTTCTCTTTTTTCCTCTACGCCCTTCTCTCTTTCACTTCATCTTTCTTCATACCCCCACTTTCCATTCATCTTTGTCTATCTTCTCTCCAGGTGCCTCTCAGTCTATGGTGACCAGATCGTGCGACCCAAAAACCGTGACATTTCGCAAAAATAAAGGAAGGACTTCACATGTACATCAATAAAGTGGCAAAGAATGACAGCCCTGTAGGCACACTTAATCCCTCTTTATGAAATGAGGATTCCATACTCGTTCATGATAAGAGGTACTTCATGTAATATTTTCACATAAATTTCTTAAAGTATTTTCTTTTTTTCATTCAGATTCAAAACGGCATTACTAAAGCAAAATCGAACTCCAATGCATTTCGGGCTTCTTTTGGCCCTTCATCAGGGATCAATACTACAAATTAAAGCAAAAAAACAGAAAAACATCATGTATACCAGTGTTGTTTGTCATGACCAATATACTATGAGTGAACATGTGATTCCGGTAATCAATGCACGCCAAAAAAAAGTGATGTGAAGTGTCAAAGGAATCAGTGTCTTGATAGTGTCACCTTATGACCTTAATGCCCGCATCATGATACAAAAACACGTCAAAAAAACGCATCTCAAACATAACTTACATGCCGTCCGTTGCTGGGCGCACTAATGATCTATAAGACAAAAATGACGGAGATATAAATAGAACCCTGTCAACTAACTCAATGATGCTAATGGTTTAGTGGAACTGCTCTGACCCTGTTAAATCGCCAAAAACTAACCTGTGAATTCCCACATCCAGCTTAAACGTTCGATGAACTCTTCCCGATATTTTGTCTGAAAAAACGGCACGCTAAACGCGTTTCCGTATATCTCGGAAGGCATGTGCTGATTGGATGTAATTCCGATCATGTGACTAATAGAAACGAAAAATAGACTGTTCGGCCTGCAGCAGCTCATAGATGTTATAAAACGGGTATCTAGATCTTATGGACGATATTCCCAAAAAGAGTAATAAAAAATTGTGATGAGAATTACGGGACACCATGTGTCCAGAAGCTGAGAAAATAAAATGGAAGAATTAAAAATAAATTAACGCGCATGAAAGTGATGCGAACCCTAATCAGTAGGTTAGAGGTGAGTGTGAAAGGCACAGTGTGCTGTTCTATGGACATGAATATCTTGGAAACAATCACCTACATGTTCACAGAGTAAAAATAAACATAATAATAAACAAATCACAGGGGTCACACTGGTGACCAAGGGACACTCCTTACATGATTCAATCTTTACAGATAACATGATAGTTCAATACGGTCATTTAGACCGTTCGGTTTATTTGACGATAATTTTTGGATACATATATTTTCTCGTTGTAGAAGATATTTTGTGTTATCCCTTCCTTCTTTCTTCTCCACACATTCCAAGATGCAAAATTTGAGTTGGGATACACTGTCATGTTCCTCATTGAAATGTACTGCAATTGTGGACTTAGTGTTCTTTGTGCGTATGTTAGACTTATGTTCTGTTAGTCTTATTTTCATTCTTCTCTCCGTCTTTCCGACGTATACCTTTCCACAAGTACATTTGAGGAGGTATATCACATTTGCTGTGTCACAGGTGGCCATTACCTTGAGTTTTATTTCATGACCCTTCATGGGATGGTTGATCTTGTTCCCTTTGATAATGCTGTTACAGTTCCCACAATTTAAACACGCTCTTGTACCTTTGTATGTTGTAGTCTTAGGTGCTTCCTGTTTCAATATTTCACCTATATTTTTTGCTTGTGTGTAAGCAAACAAAGGTGGCTTTGCAAAGGCTGTGTTGAAATCAGGTTCAAGATTCAGTATTTCCCAATGTTTCATGATGATCTTTCTGAATTTATAGCTCAAAGTTGAATATTTAGATACTGCCACAATTCTTGTTTCATCCTTTGTTTTTTTGATCTTTAGAAGGTCTTCTCTCTTGATTTTCTCCACACGTTTTATGGAGTCCTCAATAATTTTTTCCGGATATCCTCTGTTAACAAATCTCATTCCCATCTCTTTAATTCTATTCTCAACTTGAAATTCATCTGATATGATTCTTTGTACTCTGGTCATTTGAGAAAAAGGGAGATGTTGTTTCAAACTTGTCTGATGGAAACTTGAGAAGAGCAGCATGTTATTCTTATCCGTAGGTTTTCTATAGATATCAGTCTCAATTTTTGTTTCTGTTAGTGAGACTTTTACATCCAAAAATGTAACTTGTTTATCAGAAATGTCCCACGTCAATTGTATACGTTCATCTACTTTGTTGAGTTCAATTAGTGCTGTTTCCAATTTCTCTTTTGTGATGTTCCAAATGATAAAGATATCATCAATGTATCTAACAATAAATTTTAGGTTGTTGCGCCATTCAGTTTTCTCTAAAATGTTGAGTTTCTCATATTTGTTCATGAATATGTTCGCATACGACGGAGCTGCCGAATTTCCCATAGCAGTTCCTACCAATTGTTGGTACCATTCGTCCTTGTAGCGAAAATAGCTCTGGTATAAAGTGAATATCATGAGTTCCATTAGGAATGCTTGAAATGGAAGTTGTAAATCAGTGTTCAATCGAGCTTTCTCCACCGCCTCTATACCCAAGGAATGAGGGATCGATGTGTATAATGATCGAATGTCAGCTGTACACAGGATTAGATTCTCTCCCGGTTCAATAACTATTGCTTCTAGTTTTAATAAAAAGTCGGTTGTATCTTTGATATATGTTGTCATGTTTTTCACTGATGGTTGAAGGTATCTATCTATCAGTTGACCAATTGGTTCGTGTAGGCTCCCACAAGTGGAAACAATGGGTCGAAGTCGAGGGTCTCTGAGATTTTTATGAATCTTTGGTATCATTTATAGCACTGGACTTTTGGGATATGTTTTAGTTAGAAAGTTTTTAGTCCTGTCATTTATAGTCCCCATTTCATGTGACTTGTCAATAATATTCTTCAAAGATTCCATGTATTTCATTGTGGGGTTGCCCTCCAATTTCATGTAAGTATTACAATCGCCTATGTGTTCTAGCACTTTTTGCTCATACATTGTGGTATTCATAATGACCAAGGCACCCCCTTTGTCAGCCTTAGTGCAGATGATCTCGCTTTTTGATGCCAATTTTCTCAGGGTATCTAGGTCCTTTTGCGTGATGTTTTTCTTGGTCACTATCCTGTATTTCAGTTTAGATAAATCTTGCTTCACCAACTTTTCAAAAAGATCTAACGTCTTGTGACTCACTGGTGCCTGAAATGTGCTGCTAGGTCTCAATCCCAATAATTGATCTGGTTCACGTGTGTCTTGTCTGGGTAATACGTTGTCGAAGAAGTGTCTCAACTTTAATTTTCGCATCAGTTTAAAGAAACTGACTTCTAGCTCTAGAGGATTGAGGTTCCGTGGTTTTCGGGACCGGACTCCATTTTGTTTGAGTTGTTCGTGACGCCATTTTTGTGTTGCCCTCACGTAGGCCGTAGAGGTGAACGAACGAACAAAGTTGCATGGGCCTCATTGTTCATGTATGCATTAACAGGCCCTTTTAGACTTACGAGTGAACTGTAGGATGCTGACACCATCACCTGAAACTGACCCTTTCACAAAGCCAATTTCTCTGGCTGATCGTTGTCTGAAGTTGCCAATCAATGTTCAGGATATCGTTAACTTTAGTTTCCTTGCACATATCTCATCCTATTCAGCATTTGATTTGTTTCTTTTCTTATGACTTTTCATTACATGGGTAGTTCTTTCAATTATGGGTTTGTCCGGCTTGTGGAAATTGAATTTGGGACATTCCTAATAATTAACTTGTGGGTTGGTACAATGTAAAGTGAGCTTTTTATGATGTGATAATGTGTGGGAAAACGTATTTCATTTGTCAGTATTTGTCGCAGTGGGTGTGCATTTGTAATGAGCAAAATATGTATAAAAAGAGATGTCTTGCTCTACGAAAATTGAGCAGTTTCCTGAGTTGTACACCGTGTTGTATTGCTGGGATTACTGTTACTAGCTGCAGCTAATAAATTTGATCTTTGACGCCATCTAGAAGTATTCCGTGTCTCTGTATTCCAAGACAGGAGAATCCGAAGACTTCGGGTGTGTCCCTGGCACCGCTGGGTTCTAAGAAAACCCGGTTCTTCAGTTGGCGCCCAACGGTGGGGCGACTTCAGCAGTACCGGTCCAAGCCCGAGGATCGTGAGGAGCCACGTGAGAAAATTCTGGAGGAAGGCCAACCACTTCATCGACCCCTATATGTCGACGTGGACCGAAAGTCTTTACTGCGAGGCTTCCCACTTTCTAACGGCTACGAAGGACTGCTGCCCTGACTGTCGCCCTGTTTTGGACCCTTGATTGATCCTTTGTTGTAGTGTAGTTCCTATATTCCCAATAGGCTCTGCGCATTGGAATAATATATTCAGCAGTGTAGACGTAGGACTGAGGTCGACTAGGTCTCTACTGACTATATTAGACTTAAAAAATCGCCAGCTAGCTCAGAGGTCACTAGAAACTTTCTCGAATAAACGAGGAGGAGTTTAACCTCCCTGGATAGACAAGAAGGGATTAGCTTCTGACAACCATAAAACATGACAACTTTGCTCCCTCAGAATAAGAGTGTATCTCTAGAGTTGTGTGAAAACAATAGACAGCTATTTCACTCAGTCAAGTGTGCATACTTAGTTTCACCAGAGTGCAGAGAAAAGAGAGACGGGCGTTTTCAATAAAAGGTGTTAGTTATTGAGCAGTCTCCTTTCTCATACAAGAGAAATGAATTGTCACAATTGCAATACTTAGCATAAAGTAAAGTGCGTACAGTAAAAGGAGTATTATAAAATAATACTGTAAAAGCATTGATATGGTTTCTTAGCCATATGATACTTTAAAATAGATAAAATATATACATATAAATATACATTGACTAACGTACTCAACTGGTGCTTCTAAATACGCCTACCCCGGTGTACCTGACCTAAGCCTAATACGTGGGAAGGAATAAGTAAGTAGCAGTTTAAGTTAAGTTGGTTTTGCCAAGGAATCTGAATCAAGAATTCTCTTTAAGGGTTTAGTCAGCTCCGTACCTGGGTATTAGAAAGCAGGAGGTTTGGTATCTCTCTCTCAGGACTCGATATCCCAGTAACCCGCGAGGGTATCTGGAAACACCGGAGCTGGATTTGTCGGCAGGAGAAAAGACAGCGTCTCTCTCAGTGCGTCAAAGGGGAGGGGCGTCGTCCGTGGGCTCTTGCATCAGCTGGGCTCTCGGGCAAGTAGATAGCCGCTCTGCTCCAAAACCACCACCGTGTTTTTGCTTAAGGCAACATTGGTATATTTATACCTGAAAGGTGCCGGGTTTTGACGTAAGGTTGGACATAAGACGTCAATAAAGATGTCACTAAGAACTGGCCGTTCTTAGAGTGCTCACAGGAGTTCTAGGACGAAATCAAAACAAAAGCAATGGGGAATTCCCAGGTTGCTTGAAGTTTGGTTTGTTTACAGAACTCGTTGTACTTTATAGGAGCCTGGGGAAGTAGCCTTGCTTAATTGGGACAGCATGGGCTATGACTAAATATGGATATGATTCTTATGCCTTTATAGGGATAATATTTATTATAACCACATAAGGGCATAAATCAGGAATATCGAATTAGGGTCCTAGATAGAACTACAACACCCACTCCACGATCTAATGTCCCTCATTACTTAAAACTAAGCAATAGTAAACATATAAACATATAATGATGCATGTGTTTTCCAACCCACCCCAAAATACATAAAATTTGCATATTGAAATGGTATATGGTAATACACGAAAATGAGTATTGGTACTGTACGCTTTTCAAGCAGTGGTATCATTCAGTTAAAAAATGCATATATATATCAGCTGAATGAATTGCGAAAATTTACACATGAAATGGCTCTTAATACAGAAAAGAAGGTCGAGACCATTCCATCACATATTAATACAAAATGCTGTACATGTGCTAGAGGCTGAGGTAATATATTGTCTCTAGAGATCCTAAAATAGAAGCTCTGTTCTCTAAGAATAGTTCTACTTTAAGCAGAGTACATGTGCCTAAAAAAAGGTAAATATTTTGGAAGTGGAAAAAAATAATAATTTCGTTTTCAAGGGAAAAATAGTTCCAAATGTTTTCAGTAGCTTTTGTTTATCAAAGCTGAAGGCCGAATTCAGAGTTCAGGGAACGCTGTGTGCTCGTTGCTTAAAAAGTTATTCTTTCTGTTCAGGGGAGAACATCATTTCAGACAGACTCTCAAAAAATTGGTCTACGGCTTCAGGTGAAAGTTCTACCAAGTTTGAAAATGCCGCAACAGTACAGTCGTGAGAATGATTGCTATCATCGATGTCAGGATCAGCAATGCTCACAGAAGGTCGTACCTGGGTGATGCTGCTCTCACCTCGTACTTCACTACCCCCTAATCGTAGTGGTGAAGTCTCAACGAATGCCGTCATCAGAATGGGTAGCTGCTGGGGTCAACACGATGCATGAGCCGTTACAGGACTTAGCAAAGTATCTGTATCCAATGGTACTGCTGATGGTAGTGTAAGACAGACGTCCAACATGCATTCTTCTCCGCATAGCATACATCGAAGCACAGGTAAGATGCAATTCTGCCAGATGGGTCTGAATGAAAGAAACCAGGTCATATTCAGATCTCTTAGCCGGGCTAATCCAAGGACTTAAGTTATGCGGTCCCGATAGCGTATAGCTAGGATCGTTTCTTCCATCGTTGCTGGAGTCTTGTCTGCGACTTGGCTTGCCATATCGGTGCAGAAGGATCAAAAATAAAATTCCTGCTACGAGTCCCAAAAGAAGTGGTAGGCCGCCAAAGACAGAATGGACAAAATTAGGAAAAATGCCCAGGACTGTTTCGAAGGGTGTTAACAGTCCCGAAAAAATTGTATTAAATACATGTGGGATACCGCTGGTATCTGACATATTTAGGATTTGGCTTAGCATTTCTACGAAATGCACGAAGCAATTTGTTGATAAAAGGGTATGTATCTCTGCCGTTGTCCTTGCGACTTGCAGATCATACGTTTCTTTTGATGACGTTAAGGGCACCGGTGTCTGTAAAAGAACAGACTTTATTCTGCTTAAAGTATCAATTCGAATAGAAGAGATATTCAAAGAAGGCCAAATTGTTGCCTCCGTATCTGGAGTGCTGTTTGGATACAATACTTGCATACAGCAAGTGACCATGGATTTCACGTTGACGAGATAGGCTTTTCCTGGCACCATGCCACAACAGCTGTGGTCCACTATTAGAATGTAGCTCCCGTTAGAAAGCCGTCTAAAGAATGGCTCTATCTGTGTTGTAGGAGTGCCGTGCAGGTGACATGAAAGGTTATTTGAATACCCATCGCAGGCTCCGTGGAAGTTAATGCCTTCACAAAGAAGTGTACCGCTCAGTGATCTTTTACATTTGTTACCACTAAGAAATACATTCTTTTTCTTTTCACTGTAGCATGTGTGTGTATAAGGTAATTTCCATGTTGACTTGATGTACCCTCTACCCAACCTGTCATACTGGCCCGCTGGTATATACTCTTGGCAGTATTTAAATTGGAAAGTTGTTATCGGAATTGTAATTATTCCGTGTATTATCCATTCAATGACAGGTCTTTCTGACATTGTCAATGGTAATCTCTCAAGTTTTTCAATGCTCAGAATCTTATAGTCTGCTCCTTTTTGTGCCAAACTGATTTGTTTATCAGTATGGTTAAAGATTGAGAATAAGGACGTTGTGTTGATTAAACGCCAAGGTACGTAGCCTGAACGCAGATTTTGCAACGTCCAGCCAAGCTGTACAATAGAACGCAATTGGGACTGACCGTGTTGTAACATTAGTAAGTCCTGCTCTATTATATCAATAGCAGATGATACAATACTGTCCAGTGAATATATTCTGGAGGACAGAGTCGTTAACCCATTGTCCACAACAGAAAGTGATTTTTCCAAATTAATACAATCAATTTCTTGTATTTTCTCTGCTGTTTTAATTTGCATTACTTTCCAAGCTTCGTTGTACGCAGCGTATATACCGGACGCTATGAAACGTTTTTGACACTGTTTGCGTGAACCCATTATGAAATCACGCAAGTCAGCACTGTCTTTAAGTAAAGTCAAGTGTTGCTTAATTTCAGCCAGTGTGGATTTTTGTAGCCATTCGAGGCAGAGTTTCCCTACACTGTATGTTGTTACTATCCCTGGATGTTGTCTCTGGGAGTATCTTGGGTCTGGCTTGTTCAGTTTTAACCCCTGTAATTTGTTCAGGAATCTATCTTGACAGTTATTTGTGTCTGTGGGCCAGATCAACCATTTTTTCCAATCAGGATGTGTTCTGTTTTGGTTTAAAATTTTAGGTACGTCTATCTCCATGTCTGTAGTGCTATTATTATCAGGTATGGGCTTTGGAATAGACGGTTTGTTTAAGTCTTTAATTTTGGCTAGGCCAAGACAGGTTGTCTGTTGAATGGTATCATTCAAGAATATTATTTGTTCTGGGATCATGCAGGCTCTAAATAATGCTTCTAGGCCTTGTACCTGCCAATCTTTTGTACCCCAGATGGTTTTTGTTTCAATGTTGTTCTTCCAGAAATCAAAACCGAATGTATTCATTTTTTCATAAAATGTTTCAGAATAAACCAATTTAGTATTTGTCAACATTGTTTTCATTCCTGTCTTATTTAACATTTTAAAATAAAACGTTTCTGCATCACTTGGGTTAAACCCTGAGAAGTATGGGAATTTCTCATAAAATGTTTTCGAGCTGCTTTTAGGTGGAGTTGCACAATGTTCCCATTGATTATAATTAAAAACATTTCTAGGCTGAGCAGATTTATGCAAATAGTGATGTGCAAAGTGATTGTAGCAATACATTTCTTCATAATTTGATGAACCCTGTAAGTAATCATGTTCTGTAAATTTTGCTGCCATTACTAAATCTGACATCATATCATTAATACTTTCAAAGTCCCAATCATCAGAGAATGTACTCTGTTTTACAAAGTCACTTAATGAAACCTTGAACTGATGTGGATATTTCAAGAGCTCAACCGGGCCATAGATTTCATAATCCGTTTTGTCCCATGCTAACCCACCGGGTATTGGATTGGCTGTGACATTCACTGATGATAGTTCTCTTTTCTCGATGTGAGATGACTTGTGAGGCTTTGGGACCAAGTTGATGTACTGACTTACTGTGTCCATTGTACTGTATTTTCTTTCAATGAATTTTCCCAAACAAAGAACCATGATGAGCCAAAGCAGGAGGAAAAGTACACCTAACACAATCCAAAATTTAATCCATGGGGAAATCAGATAGGTTTCTTTGAGTTGATGTAGAAGTTCAGTTACTTTGGCTTTAAAAGTTCTTGTTGCTGGCGTTTCTTCTGGTTCGCTTGGATCTTCAGAAAAGTTATCGAAATTGATGAAGTAGCCAGATGCAGTTCTGTCAATTGTTGGAATTGCTTCCGAATTTTCATTTGCTTTTGGATTTTTCTTTGTTTCACTAGCATAGTCTGAGGCTACTTCGTTGTAGACTGGTGTTTCTTGACGAACTGTTGCAATTTGGGTTTCAAGAGGCACAAGTTCCTTGGCATTGTTGCATAGTCCTTTTTTATTCACTGCAGGTTTATCGAATGTGATTAGTCTCTCAGTTTGAACCTCTTGTATTGTAGCAAAGTTTGGTACTCTGCTATTTCTTGGGAGTCCACTGGACCTACTACTTATTATTGGCCACATGATTGTGGTTTTACCAGGTCGATGAATACAACTCGGTTCTCCTTTTTACCAGCAAGGGGCGGTAGTACAACTGATCTTGTTCCGCTGACAGCTAAGACAGGTACTGCTTTTCTGTAAGAAGGCCCAAATTCCTTCTTCATCGCGATCTTCTCTCTGACCAGATCCCCAATCTTTGGAATCCAGACAGGCCTTGCTGGGACAGGTGGTTTATCTTCAGTGGCTGTTGGCTGCTGTTTGAACTTTACGTTGCTCAGGGCTTTTCTTGTTTCATTTAAGTCCTGTAAAATAGCCAAACGATCTTTGATATCAAAGCATTTTTCTTCTACCACTGAAGTCTGACTATCAAGGTCCTGAATATGCATTCTAGTCCCGAACAATAGTTCGTACGGACTGAAACCTTTCAGAGAATTTCTTGGCAGATTATTAAGACTACGTTGGACACTTGTCAAATGTTGGACCCACCCATCAGCCGAACCTAATACCCTCGCCGTTATAGATTGCTTTATGTCCCGTTTTTTTCTTTCCACTATCCCATTTCCCTCAGGATGGAAGGGACAAGAGTACCGCAATGCAATGCCCATGCTGGTCATGGCCTCCTTATAAGCTAGAGAGCTAAAAGCAGGACCCTGGTCAGAATGTAGCATGCCAATTGCGTATGTGCCGATATGAACTCGCAAATCTTTGTATAACAGTTCTGGCATCAGCCGAGTGCTGGTGTCTGCATTTTTAGTGAATCTAGTCTTAAACATTATGGGGCGCATTTCTTCTATTGGAATTTTGCGTATAGATAGCCTTATGCTTTTTAAAAGAAGGGTCCTGGCATTACTCTGGCCGGTTCGCCACTGCAATCTCTGTTGCAGTTTTGACAGCCCATTGCAAATTTGTAGTTTTGCAGGCTCATCCCCGGCCACCAGTATTCTGATTGTAATTCTTTCAGAGATTTCTTGATCTCCTGGTGCCTTAGACCTAATCCCATATGTGCTTCTTGAATCAAGAAGACTCTCCTGTTCGTGTTTGGAATTACTCTATCCCCCACTCCAGGGATTCGAGCAAAAGGAACGGAGTTTGCATCAATTATGTATGTATAATTGAGTGGATAGTTCACGGGTAGTGCTGCACAGTCGCCTTTTACAGACGTTTTTACCGCCAGCATGGTTTCCCCGTCTATGTATTTTTCTGAATGCTTTTTAGTGGCTACGGAAGCCGGTTGAGCTGCTTCCGCTGTGGCTGTGTCAGCCAATGAATTCCCTGCAGCGAGAACGCCATCACGCTGATGACTCAGTGTATGAATCACGTGAGTCTTTTGTAGTTCTTTCTGCAAAAGAACTACCTGTTCCCAAAGCTTTTTATGCTTTATTGTGGCACCTGTGTCATCTTTGTAATCGTTTTGAACCCAGTTCTGCAAGTCATTATTGTAAGATTTGACGCAGTAATGCGAATTGCACACTATTAGTGCGGGGAATTCGCGATCGGCATTTTCACCGCCATCTTTAAAGATCTTATTTCAGCTCGCTGAGTTGAACAGTTTCTGAGTGATTCTGTTTTGGTAATTAACGGTCTGAATTTACCCAAGCCCCAGTGACCTTTAACAATCGCACACGCTGCGTTGTAGGATTTTTTCTCTACATCGTAATGTTGTGCAAATCTGTCCATGTAGATTACACATTTGTATTGTTCGAGAGGCAGAATTTCGATTGGCAGAGGATATTCTTCTTCATATTCTAGATTTTCTAGTTTTTTCATTTTTGGGTCAAAATAGTATTTCACGTCTTCTGCAGCAAGAGAATTTTCCCATTGTATCCATTTTGGATCTAATGCCACATTAGTCAAATTGCGTGGGCTTGTTAATGCTTCAAAGGCTGATTCTGCTGTTAAAACAGTTATCCTTTTGCCTTGTGCTTGGGCTCTTTCTTTTGCTACAGCAGTTTGAACCGCATTTACAATATTTTCTGTAAGACTGAATGTCTTTTCAGCTTGTGTGTACAAGTGTGATTTATAAGCAATTGGTACCGTTTCTCCCTCGTTAGAGGTTAGGTACGTGAATCCGCATCTTCCTGGGATGACTCGGATTACAAGGTTGCGTATGTTTTCGCGTGTTTGTAGTTTTGTTTTAGCTAACATGTCTGTTTGCAATGATCTCAAAATTTCTGTGTGTTTCTGAGTCCAATAGATTGGTTTGAAATCAGGTTTTATTAATTCATAGAGAGGTTTAACCCTCTCCGCATAATTTAGAATGTATGTTCTTCCGAAATTCAGGAAACCTAGTATTGATTGTAAGTTCTTCAGCGTTTTAGGTGCTTGGAGTACAGCGCACTTCTCTAAGAAGTTGTCTGCTAGGCTTTTGCCTTCACTTGATAATTCATATCCTAAAAACAGGACAGTTAGATGGGCAATTCGTGACTTTTTAAAGTTGAATTTGTAACCCTCAGCTGCGAACCCAAGTATTATGGTGTTCACTCTTTTCAAGTGAGTATCCAGGTCATCGTCTGTTAGATAGATGTCACCGACATAAGATAATGCCTCATCATCATATATTTGTAGTAACTCTGTTACTCTTGCTGAGAATAATCCTGGGCTATTCTTGAATCCCTGTGGGAGTCGACAGAAGTGTTTTTGCGACCCCATTATTGAGAACGCGGTCAAATATCTGCTCTCAGGTGCAATGTTTTGACAAAAGAACCCATTAGAGATGTCTAATGTCGTTTTGTATTTTTTGCGCACGATGTTATTCATTAGTGCTGCACTGTGTGAGTTTTGTACTGCAAATGTTTTGCAACATGAGTTAAGGTGTCTGTAGTCCAAAACTAGACGATATGAATCGTCTGGCTTGGAGACAGGAAACAAAGGATTGTTCATTTGTGAGGTGCATGTTTTAATCACCCCCTGGTATTCAAGTTGATCTAAGAGCTCCCTGACTTGCTTTTTAGCTTCTTGTTTGATTGGGTACTGCCTTTGTGCAGTGGGTTGACATTTTAACTGGATTTTGTGAGGAGGTGAGTCCTCATCCCATCCTACATGATTTTTGTATAATGCAGGAGCTTGGGCCACTGCCCATTTTCTTGCATATGTACATTTTCTATGAATTGGAATATGATTTGAGAAGGCAGGTATAATCATTCTTCGCCATGAGGGCACTCCCTGACAAACTCTGGTGGCCAGTCTTTCTCAGCTAAAAGGATGTCATAGCCTTTCGAAAGATTATCCCAAAAGAGACTTCTTACTTTCCTGGTCTTATCTCCCTCTATACGTAAAGTTATCTCGTATATTTTATGAGGTTTGCTAACTCTGGTATCTGCAGTTTCCACCTGAATGTATTCATTCGTGTCCACTGTCCCCAGAAGATTCATCAATATCTTGCGAGCTATGGTCACTTCTGCTGCGCTGTCTAGCATTGTCTGGGCCCACTCTCCGTTTTTCAGTTGTGTCCTCAGTATCCTCGGCATGTTTAATTATTTTAATACTGGCTACCTTCTTTATTGGAAATTGTAACTTTTTACTTTGATGAGCAGGTTCCTTGTCTTTGGACTTGACGTGCTCGTCCCTGTGTTCTGACCGTCCTCTTCTTTCCGATTTCTGTGAGGAAGTCTGAAAAGATCGAGAGGGACGTGTATCAATATCTTGATATCTATCAGGTTTTTTCAAATTATCCCTATTTCTAAGGTTGTATCTTTTCTCAGAGGGCTCCCTCTGGGGAGACTTGTTTCCTCGGTCAGGAGATCTTTCTCTTCGTTGAGGAGACCTTCCTCTGGACTGGAATCTTTTATCTTTGGGAGTGGATTGTTTATTTCCATCCCAACTCTTTTTTGGAGTATTTAGATTATTTTTAATGAATATTTTTTCAGGATTTTCAGTTAGTTGGGGTTTTACTGGTTTCCCACCCAAACTATCTCTACCTAGTTCTTCATAGGACTTTTCTATGATTCTGGCAAGTTCAAATGGTTGTTCTGCTATATCTGTTTCTTTCAATTTCTGGAGGTATGTTATATCCTCTATTGCCAATTGAACTAATTCTCTATATGCCTGTGTTAATTCTTTTATATTAACTAAAAGTTTTTCACTTGACATTTTTCCAATGTCTGGATGTGGTGTGTAGCTGGCTAGAACCGGCTACGTTGCTCCTGGTCTACCTAGTGGACCGAGCCTGGTGATGTGATTATTATGTTTTAGGGCGCCTTTAAACCAGAGCAGGTGCTCTTGGTAATTTAATGAGATTTCAATCTCCTCGAAAGGAGTGTATACATCCGGAGGTTCCTCTATTTTGTAATAGTGGAATTCGTGTGTTACAGCGTTTGCTGCTGGAAAGTTTATCCATGAATAGAATACCTCTGTCTGCCGATATTCATGGGCCTCTATCACGAATATGACTATACCACCTCATGATGTCAGTCGTTTTTCTATAAGTTTAAGAGTTATAGTTTTTCTTATGTTGACCGGAATGATTATAACACTCGGGTCATTTTCTTGGAGACTTGTGTCATCCGCTAGGAGACGAGCTGCTATTGTAGCTGCCTCCCTTTCTTCTTCACTATCCGTCATTTTTACTAACAGAAAGGTTTTTGTTGCAGATCAAGTTTCAAGGAAACAAAGATTAGGTGCACAATATTTTGGAACACTGTATCCTTCAACGTTGACTAAACCAAAAACTTTACATAGGAATCTCTTCCTACTAAGTTCCGGCGGATTTTAACCTTTTACCCACTCCAGACGTCTTTTGGAGTTTTTACGGGAAAAGGGGTCTGTGTGAAAAAACACGACTGAGTTACTCTAACGTCTTGCATTAGATTTATCGCCTTACCAAACGTTGGGCACCATGTAGTGTAGTTCCTATATTCCCAATAGGCTCGGCGCATTAGAATAATATATACAGAGGTGTAGACGTTGGACTGAGGTCGCCTAGGTCTCTACTGACTATATTAGACTTAAGGTTCGCCAGCTAGCTCAGAGGTCACTGGAAACTTTCTCGAATAAACGAGGAGGAGTTTAACCTCCCTGGATAGACAAGAAGGGATTAGCTTCTGACAACCATAAAACATGACAACTTTGCTCCCTCAGAATAAGAGTGTATCTCTAGAGTCGTGTGAAAACAATAGACAGCTATTTCACTCAGTCAAGTGTGCATACTTAGTTTCACCAGAGTGCAGAGAAAAGAGAGACGGGCGTTTTTAATAAAAGGTGTTATTTATTGAGCAGTCTCCTTTCTCATACAAGAGAAATGAATTGCCACAATTGCAATACTTAGCATAAAGTAAAGTGTGTACAGTAAAAGGAGTATTATGAAATAATACTGTAAAAGCATTGATATGGTTTCTTAGCCATATGATACTTTAAAATAGATAAAATATATACATATAAATATACATTGACTAACGTACTCAACTGGTGCTTCTAAATACGCCTACCCCGGTGTACCTGACCTAAGCCTAATACGTGGGAAGGAGTAAGTAAGTAGCAGTTTAAGCTAAGTTGGTTTTGCCAAGGAATCTGAATTAAGAATTCTCTTTAAGGGTTTAGTCAGCTCCGTACCTGGGTATTAGAAAGCAGGAGGTCTGGTATCTCTCTCTCAGGACTCGATATCCCAGTAACCCGCGAGGGTATCTGGAAACACCGGAGCTGGATTTGTCGGCAGGAGAAAAGACAGCGTCTCTCTCAGTGCGTCAAAGGGGAGGGGTGGCGACCGTGGGCTCTCGCATCAGCTGGGCTCTCAGGCAAGTAGATAGCCGCTCTGCTCCAAAACCACCACCGTGTGTTTGCTTAAGGCAACGTTGGTATATTTATACCTGAAAGGTGCCGGGTTTTGACGTAAGGTTGGACATAAGACGTCAATAAAGATGTCACTAAGAACTGGCCGTTCTTAGAGTGCTCACAGGAGTTCTAGGACGAAATCAAAACAAAAGCAATGGGGAATTCCCAGGTTGCTGGAGGTTTGGTTTGTTTACAGAACTCGTTGTACTTTCTAGGAGCCTGGGCAAGTAGCCTTGCTTAATTTGGACAGCATGGGCTATGACTAAATATGGATATGATTCTTATGCCTTTATAGGGATATTATTTATAATAACCACATAAGGGCATAAATCAGGAATATCGAATTAGGGTCCTAGATAGAACTACAACATCGTAAAGCGAGACGATAGACGGTCTTCTGGTGGCGTGACAGATACTTTGGTTAAGTATAAGTGGGTCGCTCCCATGACCTTTGTTTTGGTTCTTGGTTTTGATTCGGTTATTGCAATAGTCGAAGCCGAGGGGCTCGTATATTTATGAGTGTATCGATAGTTGATAACCCCTTGAAGTTTGACGCTAGATTAGTGAGCTATAAGATGCCTGGTCTTAGCAGATTTGGGAAATGGTTTAGTTGTGGTTGCAACAGGGATTCCCGATTGGAGGATTTGTGTCAGATACCTCCGGTTGGAACTCCGACTTATGAGCTCTATTCAAAACACGGAGTGAGTCCTATTACTTATAATAAAGTATGGGTTCGCTATACGAAGAAAGATGGTGTTTTACGATGGCCCCAACATGGTAGTTTCGAATTAAATATTTTAGATAATCTAGAAGTTGCGCTATTTAAGAAGAAACCCCGGCTGGCAATGTTTGACTCTTTCCGCCTCTGGCGAAAGGAAGCCAAACAGCGAGAAATTAAGCAAAGAAAGAGAGATAGGAAAGATAAGAATATGTCAGTACTACAAGCTGCTAGGCAGTTTAAAGTAGATGAAGAAGATCGAGAGAGTGAAGTCTCAGATAGACAGCGTTGCATGGCCATAGATAAATGTTATCCGGCCTTGCCGTCTTCTACTCCGAAAGTAATTGAAGATCTTGAAAAAGATCCTTTGATCTCTCATTTACTGAGATTACCACCTCCTTATGTGCAGGGTGCTACTGCACCTCGATTACCCCAGGTTGTTGCACCCTTTGTCGTTCAGCCTCCTGCTGTTGTTCAGCCACCCGGTGCTCCACAGATGGTTTTGCCTCCTACTGCGCAATCCCCTCTAGGGTCGCAAGCTTTGCTACCAGCTTTGCCTCAAACTCCTTTGCCTTCTACTTCTGCATCTTCGACTCCTACTGTTCTTGTCCCTACACCTCTTTTGCCTCAAAATACTTATTCTCCTGTTCTTATGTCTGCTTCTTCTCCTTCTGCTCGAAAACGAATGACTGAGACTGTTGTTAATCTGTTGTCTCCATTGTTTGGGTCACTGAATATGACCCCTGTTTCGGAACGTAAGCAGAGTCGTAGTCAGCTTCCTACTTCCGAGGAACGGACAGTGTTGGATTTGTTGCCTCGTAGATGGATTTTAAATGCTTCCAGGTATAATTTGCCAGCGGTTATGGATGTTTTCTTTCAGTGGGAGCCGCCTAAGCAAAGGTATGTTTTTGATGTAATGTGTACTTTTCTCCGTCAGGAATGGGAAGAAAATGAGTTGGGTCCGATTCCGCAGGAAGTGCTTGATGTTCAGTCCGAATTTGCTAAAGGGACGATAGTGGAATCTGATGTTACAGATGCCGTGGAGATGATACTTGTTTTTAGGTCTAGATTACCGCCTCAGACATTGTACGAACCTGATTCCTCTGTTAGGAGGAAAGTGAAGCAGTATCGTATGAGAGAGGTTCCCCCTGTATGGAGAGAGGAAGTTGTTGCTAATGTTAATCAGGGTATTCAGGGTGTACCGGCACATTTTCAGCGAGTATGGGTACATGTCCCTTGGAAAAGAGCAGAGGTCTTGGCTCTTAAGCAGACCTTACCTGACCCCCGTAAGAATCCTGCCGGTTATTACAAGGAGTTGTCCCAGACAGTTGATGCGTGTATTATGAATTTAGCTGATATAGATATGCTGATGGGTAATGTAGTTCCTCAACCTTTGTGGGCGAAGATCCGTCATGAGAATCATGCGGCAGAATTAGGAGATACGTGGGCTAACATTATTGCTGCAGATGGTCGGCAAGTAGGAGGTGCCAAACCTGAGCCCTTAGTTGCAGAATTACCTGGTAGGATTATTAATTTAATGAAAACTATGATGCCTCCTTTGCGAGTGAATTGGGACAAGTTAGCAGCATGCAAACAGAAGAAAGATGAGAGTGTATCTGATTTCTTCACTAGGTTTGAGGAAACGTTTATCGATCATAGTGGTCAGGACATGAGCACTGAAGGTGGTCAACGGTTGTTCGCGGACAAATTTGTCTTTAATTTACTTCCCGAACTTTCTATTAAGTTAAAGGATTCTGAGAGTTCATGGGCTGTTTCTTCGTCGGCCCAGATATTGGCTACTGCACAATATTATGAGAATAGGGATAAAGATGAGAAGGATAAAGCAGAGAAGAAAACAAAAGAATTAAAGACGAAAGTTCTTTTGCCGCAAGCTTATCCGCCTCGTCCGAATCAACCTCAGTTTCATCAACCTCCACAGTTTCAGAGATTATTACAGAAACCTGAGTATTTCGCTCCGCGATTGCCGCTAGGACCTAATCAGTGTGCTTATTGCACAGAAGAAGGTCACTTCAAGAGTAGTTGTCCGATTTTGCTACAGCGTGCGAATGGTGTATCTGGTCAGAGAGGTCGTGGTGGTTTCCAACAAGCTCCTAGGGGTAGGAGACGTGGTGTGTTACCCCAGAATGAGCGTTCCTCTTCCCTTCAGAATTCCGCGAATTATTTTGACAGACAGAATGTTCCGAGTGGTCAGTCTGCACAGTACTATGTTGATGATTATTATGTCGAGAGTGAGAGTGTTGGTTATAATGATAGCTAGGACAGCCAAGGACAAAGTAAGGGAGTAGTGTCAGTTCCAGTAGACCAGAGTGGACCTTATGTTGAAGTGATTACATTAGGTGTGGCAGAACCTTTTCTCTTGGATACTGGTGCGACGAAGAGTTCTATCATGCACTCTAAACTTCCTGGCGCACCTTTGTCTGGCTTGACCAATGTTTCCGTAGGATTTTCAGGCGCCCCAGTTTGTAATCCGGTTTCTAGTCCTTTGCCCCTTTCTATTGGCCCTTGTGAATTGGAAGATCCACTTATTCTAACGGTTGTGGTGAGAATCTGTTGGGTTTGGACTTGCTGAAAAGACTGCATGCAACATTACATTGCTCTCCTTCGGGAGTACATCTTACGATGGGTAAGAAAGTGATTTCCCCGAGGTATTTGTCTAAAGATTGTCTTCCACTGGAATTACGTTCTCTTCCTGATACACTTTGGGCTACAGGTCCCAATGATGTTGGTCTTTTGCAGATTCCACCCTATGTTGTTACCCTTAAGTCAAATGCTAGGCTACCTCGTATTCCGCAATATAAAATCTCTAGTGATGGCGAGGGAGCTCTTTTGGCAATTATTTATGATTTGGTTGAGAAGGGTGTAATTGAAGAAATGAGAGGTAATGTGTGTAACAGTCCTGTTCTGCCTGTCCTTAAGCGTACTGATGCTTCTCAGCCACCTGTGTATCGGTTTGTGATCGATCTTCGAGAGGGAAATAAGATTGTCGTGCCACAGTTTCCTGTTGTCCCTGACATTACTGCTTTGTTGACTCTGATTCCTGCTTCAGCTGCTTGGTTTTCTGTTATCGACTTGAAGAATGCTTTCTTTAGTATTCCAATTGCCGAGGAAAGTAGAGATATTTTCGGCTTCTCTTTAGGAGGCCGCAGCTTCCGGTTTAAGAGAGCTCCTCAAAGTTATTGTGAAAGTCCCTCCATCTATAGTCAGGCGTTGAAAACTCAGCTTGATGGCTTTGTGTTGCCTTCTGGTGCTACTCTTATCCAGTATGTTGATGATCTGCTGGTCGCTGCTGATAATGAAGAGATTTGTAAAGAGGCTACTCTTTCTTTGTTACGATATTTGTCGGACCTTCATCATAAAGTGTCACCTTCAAAGTTACAGTATTGCCGACAAGAAGTAACCTACTTAGGTCATCTCTTGTCGAAGGAGGGAAGAAGGTTGACCCCAGAACGAATTCAAGCGATTGCGCAAATGACTGTACCATCCACACAGGGAGAAGTGCGTGCCTTTTTAGGTATCACGTCATATTGTAGACAGTGGATCCCCAATTTTTCCTTGCTAGCAAAACCTTTGTTGGCACTGACTCTTAAAGATACTCCGTATCCTCTCCCTTGGTCTGATGATTGTCAGAAAAGTTTTTCTGAATTACGTGATGCATTGTGTTCTGCTCCGGTATTGGGTACTCCTGACTACAGTAAACCTTTCACACTGTATGTACACAAGAGAGAAGGTTGTGCATTGTCAGTGTTGACACAGCAATTTGGAGACAAGCAGCGTCCATGTGCATATTTTTCAGCGACGTTAGATCCGGTAGCTAAAGCATTGCCTAGCTGTTTGAGAGCTGAAGCGGCTGTTTCTATCCGACAGTCTGCTGGTTTGGTATTGGATAATACGTTGATTGTGATGGTCCCACATGCAGTGGATACTTTATTGAATAGAACAAAGACACAGCACCTTACTAGTGCGCGTTTGTCAGGTTATGAGTTGACGCTTTTGGCTAGCCATGTGCACATTAAAAGGTGCAATGTGTTGAATCCAGCTACGTTGTTGCCGATTTCTGTAGAGACAGATGTTCAGGAACAGCATGATTGTCTTCTCCGGACAGAGGAGGAAACAAAGGCTAGAGTTGATTTAAAAGATACTCCTCTTTCGAATGTTGATGATACCCTATGGGTAGACGGTTCGTGTTTCAAGCTTCCGAATGGTGAAACGACTGCAGCATATGCCGTCACAACTTTACATACAGTTGTTGAGAGAGCACACATAGCACAGAATTCAGCGCAAGCGGCAGAGTTGATTGCATTGACTAGAGCGTGTGTATTGTCAGAAGGAAAGCGAGTGAATGTTTATACTGATAGCCAGTATGCGTTTGGTGTTGCCCACAGTTTTGGGCGCCTGTGGAGAGAGAGAGGATTTCTTACTTCTCATGGTACGAAAATTCAGCATGGACAATTGGTGAATGAACTTCTTGAATCACTGACTGTGCCGAAGCAGATTGCAATTGTGAAGTGTAGTGCCCATAAGAAGGTTGTGGATGATGTGGGCCGAGGAAATGCATTTGCGGATGAAGTTGCCAAGGAAACGGCGAAAGATATGATGAGTCGAATGTATGTTGCAGGCACTGCTAATTGGGTTATGGCTGGTGGAATGTGTGAAGACACAATAGAAAGTGTGAAGTTAATTCAGGCTGAAGCTACGGAAAAGGAAGTGAGCATGTGGAGAGAAAGTACGGGTATGTTGGATTCAACAGGTTGTTGGGTTGAGTTGTCGGAGCACCAGAGATGGTTGTTGCCTGATGCGTATGTGCTCCCAGTGGTTACTATGGCTCATGGAATGGCTCACATTAGTTCGAAAGGGATATGCAAGTTGTTGGCTCCAGTATGGCAGAATGCTGGAATTCCTAAATGTGCTGAGAATTTGGTGAAGCATTGTATGATTTGCTTGATGCATAATCCTGGCAACTCCAGCTGGTCATTTTGCTCCCCCAACGTATCCGTTTGAAGTGATACAGTTAGATTACATTCACATGGAGAGATGCAATAACTTGAAGTATGTCCTTGTGGTTGTTTGTGCCTTTTCCAGATGGATAGAGGCCTACCCCCTAAAGGATAATACCGCCTTGTCTACAGCCAAGGTTTTCCTCAAGGAGTATTTCACTAGGTATGGTTTGCCGAGAATTGTGTGGAGCGACAATGGGAGTGAATTTGTGGGTCAAATCATGAAGAAAGTGTGTTCTGGTCTGGGTATTAATCAGAAATTCCATGCTGCGAATCACCCCCAGTCTGCTGGACTTGTTGAGTGCTATAACTGCACATTGAAGCTGAAATTAGCTAAGATACAATCGAGCACTGGTCTTACATGGCCAGATGCCTTGCCGTTGGCTCTTTTGTCAACAAGGACGACAGTGCATTCTCGTGTGGGACTTAGCTCATACGAAATCGTCTTTGGTTGTCCGGCCAATGTTTGGGGTGTGCCAAGACCTAAAAAGTACAGTGACATTGAGTACCCTATGTTGATGGATTACTTGCATGACTTGACTGTAAATTACGTGTTCTCCACCAACAGGTCTATGACAGTTTGCCGACAGCTACTGCAGATCCAGGCCATACGATTCAACCTGGTGATTTCATCTTGACGAAGAATTTTCAACGAACTAAGAACTTGGAACAGAGATGGACTGGACCACATTTGGTCCTTTTGGCCTCTAGAACTGCAGTTAGGGTAGCTGGTAAAAAAAATTGGGTGCATGCCACCCATTGTAAAAAAGTTCCTTTGCCCCTATCGTATTATAAGTGGGTGAGGGATGGAATAGCCGATTCCGAATGTGAAAGGATTCCTAGATTTGTACCTTTTAGTGATGCACATTTGACATGGACTCAGTCAGAACGCGAGGATGATGACATTCTGCAAGCTGCTGTGCCTTTGCCTTTGAGACTTGATACAACGAATCCGGAAATCCTTTTTCAAGAGCAAACTGTGCCTGGTAAAGAGCGTTACAATCTAAGACCGAGAAAGACTGAATCAATGGACAAATAAAGCTTGAATTTTTTTATGTAGTGAATTACACCTTGTCAGATAAAGAGACTTTTTTTTAACTTTTTTCTTTTTCGAGTCACCATCCGGACTCAGCTGCAGGGTCGCGGTACAGCCTTAAGGAGTGAGCCGCGTATTGACATAAGGTCTGTGGTTCATGGTCGTTAGTACGATCTTGACGCACACTTAAGTGAAGAAGGTAATAGCCGTGAGCAGCACGTTAGAGGATGGAGTCTTTTGAGTCTGATAAGGGTGTTAAGAGAATTAATTTTAAAATGAAAATGTGTACATTGATTCGTAGCAAATGTTTTTTAATACTGTGTTTTCTAATGCTTTTGAATATTACGTTGGCTTGTGTGGGTTGGATTGTCTATGTTACACAACAGACGCTTGCATCTACATCCCAACCTACTCTTTCTTTTCCTACTCTCTCCCCACATGAGTTTCATACGTTGCCTGAACATGAAAAGACACGAAGATCTGAATTTGTGAACAATTTGTTTATACAGATGTTGCATCAGCATCAGTTAGTAGTAAATACCACGAACTGCTGGGTTTGTGGTCTTATGCCACATACGACAGATAAGGGAATGCCATATTTGGTTTTGCCTTTTTCGCCTAATGGGTCAGTATGGGCACTCCAAGTAATGTTTATCTATGCGAATGAAGCCTCTCCTGTACGTTCCGTCAAAGATAATGCGAGTAATAATGCCTTGATACAGGGAATAGTAGATATGATCAGAGATATTGATGCGTATAATGCTATCCCTAAAGATGAGGTACGAGCATATGTTGGTTGGAACAAGACGAGATATCGTATTAGTCTGACAGAAAAGGAGAGACAGAAAAGGTCTCCCCCTATTTGGATTGTACCCCACCGAGGTCATTTTTGTCTGCAAGGTAATGGTCAGAATCCGAGAGCTCAGCTTGGTAAGAGTGTGTGTGTTCACACTTATGTTTATACGTCCCAGAAATCTCCACTGTTCGTGCCAGCTAAAGGCACGTATTTTGTTTGTTAGGATAGAGCATATACATGGTTGGCTTCTGATTTTTCAGGCACATGTTATGTGGCATTTTTGCTTCCCCCTACATACACAGCTGCTTTCAATTACCATAAGACAAGATATGGTAGAGGTGTTATTGATGCGAAAGATACTGTCGCACAAGAAGTTGGAGACTTCTTTAAGGGTTTCGTGCCCTTTTGGGGTCCTATGGCCAATAGCAGGAATATTCGACAGCTTACGAGAGTGGTCGAGGCCACTATAAATGAAACTGCTGGTGCCCTTAGCAATATTACAGCTGAGCTTCAAGCGGATCGCCTTATGACATTACAGAACCGCTTTGTTTTAGATATTATACTTGCAGATAGAGGTGGGGTATGTAAATTGATCGGGTTAGTTGCTGTGTTTTCATTCCAGATAACGCCCCAACAGTGTACCAAGCCATCTTGAGGTTACATAAGTCCGCTGAGTCTATACATGTAGACGAAGGGAACTGGTCATTGATAGAATAGTTTTGGGAACTGTAGTCCAAATGGGGATGGAAGATTCTGATGTTTCTTGGTATGGCTTTAGCAATACTTTTCTCGTGTTGCTTATGTATCCAGTGTGGTCCCGCCATTTGTAGTCTTTGTGCTATGATCGGTGTGAGAAGACCAGTCCCGAGAGAAGTGAAGAATAATAAGATGGTGTTACACCAACACCTTGATGACCTGATGAGAATAGATATAGACCTGGATTCAGATTGACGTGAGTTTAGGTCATTGCCTACGTAATGGCAAAAGGAGGGTCTGAGGTTCCGTGGTTTTCGGGACCGGACTCCATTTTGTTTGAGTTGTTCGTGACGCCATTTTTGTGTTGCCCTCACGTAGGCCGTAGAGGTGAACGAACGGACAAAGTTGCATGGGCCTCATTGTTCATAAATGCATTAACAGGCCCTTTTCAACTTACGAGTGAACTGTAGGATGCTGACCCCGTCACCTGAAACTGACCCTTTCACGAAGCCAATTTCTCTGGCTGATCGTTGTCTGAAATTGCCAATCAATGTTCAGGATATCGTTAACTTTAGTTTCCTTGCACATATCTTATCCTATTCAGCATCTGAATTGTTTCTTTTCTTACGACTTTTCATTACATGGGTAGTGCTTTCAATTATGGGTTTGTCCGGCTTGTGAAATTGAATTTGGGACATTCCTAATAATTAACTTGTGGGTTGGTACAATGTAAAGTGAGCTTTTTATGATGTGATAATGTGTGGGAAAATGTATTTCATTCGTCAGTATTTGTCGCAGTGGGTGTGCATTTGTAATGAGCAAAATATATATAAAAAGAGATGTCTTGCTCTACGAAAATTGAGCAGTTTCCTGAGTTGTACACCGTGTTGTATTGCTGGGATTACTGTTACTAGCTGCAGCTAATAAATTTGATCTTTGACGCCATCCAGAAGTATTCCGTGTCTCTGTATTCCAAGACAGGAGAATCCGAAGACTTCGGGTGTGTCCCTGGCACCGCTGGGTTCTAAGAAAACCCGGTTCTTCAGGATCAGTGTTGGCAGTGGGGACAAACTATGTGCCTCTTTGTAGAAGTTGTATACACCTGGGCTGAGGTATACGCCCAAAAAAGGAGAAATCGCCCATACACACAAAACACAGACACATCATCAACTGGCAGTGATACCTCGCAGAGAACACAAAGACCACAACCTAAAACTGGTACACACGCATCAACTGAAAATGAACAATCCAATGTCAATGCTGGAACAACAACAAGTTCTTTTTTAGATCTGGGCCAAGCCCAAAAAGGAGACCCAGGAGGGTAAACAACAAAGGAAAAAGAAAAAGAGCACCCCAACACAAGGAGTACAACAGCTCTGAAAAAAGACAAGAAAAAGACACAAATCTAAACCAATTGGTTATCAACATTTCTGACTATGAGTTGAGTATGAATGGAATACAACTTCTACAAAGAGGCACATAGTTTGTCCCCACTACCAACACTGATCCTCTAGAGCTAGAAGTCAGTTTCTTTAAACTGATACGAAAATTAAAGTTGAGACACTTCTTCGACAACGTATTACCCAGACAAGACACACATGAACCAGATCAATTATTGGGATTGAGACCTAGCAGCACATTTCAGGCACCAGTGAGTCACAAGACATTGGATCTTTTTGAAAAGTTGGTGAAGCAAGATTTATCTAAACTGAAATACAGGATAGGGACCAAGAAAAACATCACGCAAAAGGACCTAGATACCCTGAGAAAATTGGCATCAAAAAGCGAGATCATCTGCACTAAGGCTGACAAAGGGGGTGCTTTGGTCATTATGAACACCACAATGTATGAGCAAAAAGTGCTAGAAAACATAGGCGATTGTAATACTTACATGAAAATGGAGGGCAACCCCACAATGAAATACGTGGAATCTTTGAAGAATATTATTGACAAGGCACATGAAATGGGGACTATAAATGACAGGACTAAAAACTTTCTAACTAAAACATATCCCAAAAGTCCAGTGCTATACATGATACCAAAGATTCATAAAAATCTCAGAGACCCTCCACTTCGACCCATTGTTTCCACTTGTGGGAGCCTACACGAACCAATTGGTCAACTGATAGATAGATACCTTCAACCATCAGTGAAAAACATGACAACATATATCAAAGATACGACCAACTTTTTATTAAAACTAGAAGCAATAGTTATTGAACCGGGAGAGAATCTAATCCTGTGTACAGCTGACATTCGATCATTATACACATCGATCCCTCATTCCTTGGGTATAGAGGCGGTGGAGAAAGCTCTATTGAACACTGATTTACAACTTCCATTTCAAACATTCCTAATGGAACTCATGATATTCACTTTATACCAGAGCTATTTTCGCTACAAGGACGAATGGTACCAACAGTTGGTAGGAACTGCTATAGAAAATTCGGCAGCTCCGTCGTATGCGAACATATTCATGAACGAATATGAGAAACTCAACATTTTAGAGAAAACTGAATGGCGCAACAACCTAAAATTTATTGTTAGATACATTGATGATATCTTTATCATTTGGAAGAACACAAAAGAGAAATTGGAAACAGCACTAATTGAAGTCAACAAAGTAGATGAACGTATACAATTGACGTGGGACATTTCTGATAAACAAGTTACATTTTTGGATGTAAAAGTCTCACTAACAGAAACAAAAATTGAGACTGATATCTATAGAAAACCTACGGATAAGAATAACATGCTGCTCTTCTCAAGTTTCCATCAGACAAGTTTGAAACAACATCTCCCTTTTTCTCAAATGACCAGAGTAAAAAGTATCATATCAGATGAATTTCAAGTTGGAAATAGAATTAAAGAGATGGGAATGAGATTTGTTAACAGAGGATATCCGGAAAAAATTATTGAGGACTCCATAAAACGTGTGGAGAAAATCAAGAGAGAAGACCTTCTAAAGATCAAAAAAAAAGGATGAAACAAGAATTGTGGCAGTATCTAAATATTCAACTTTGAGCTATAAATTCAGAAAGTTCATCATGAAACATTGGGAAATACTGAATCTTGAACCTGATTTCAACACAGCCTTTGCAAAGCCATCTTTGTTTGCTTACACATGAGCAAAAAATATAGGTGAAATATTGAAACAGGAAGCACCTAAGACTACAACATACAAAGGTGCAAGAGCGTGTTTAAATTGTGGGAACTGTAACAGCATTATCAAAGGGAACAAGATCAACCATCCCATGAAGGGTCATGAAATAAAACTCAAGGTAACGGCCACCTGTGACACAGCAAAAGTGATATACCTCCTCAAATGTCCTTGTGGAAAGGTATACGTCGGAAAGACGGAGAGAAGAATGAAAATAAGACTAACAGAACATAAGTCTAACATACGCACGAAGAACACTTCAATTCAATTCAATTCAGTTAATTTATATAGCGCGCTACATTCCCAGAGGGTCTCAAGGCGCTTGGAGAAGGGTGGGGAATTACTTGTCGAATATCCATGTTTTAAGTTGCTTTCTGAATGCTAGGTGGTTCTGAGTGAGGCGAAGGTGAATGAGGAGTGAGTTCCATGTTTTAGCCGCCAGGTAGGAGAAGGATCTTCCTCCCATGGTGGTTTTGTTGATGCGAGGTATAGCAGCAAGGGCTTGGTGGGAGGAGCGTAGCTGGCGGGGGGGGTGTAGAAGGAAAGTCGTGTGTTGAGGCATTCGGGTCCAAGTTCGTAAAGTGCTTTGTGTGCGTGGGTTAGGAGGCGGAATGTTATCCTCTTATTAACGGGGAGCCAGTGGAGGTTTTTCAGGTGACCGGAAATGTGGTCTTTACGTGGAATGTCTAGTATGAGTCTGGCTGATGCGTTCTGGATGCGTTGGAGTTTTTTCTGAAGTTTTGCGGTGGTGCCCGCGTATAGGGTGTTTCCGTAGTCCAGGCGGCTTGTAACCAGTGCGTGAGTGACCGTTTTTCTAGTTTCTGTGGGGATCCAGCGAAATGTTTTTTTGAGCATGTGAAGAATGTTGAAGCAAGATGATGAAACGGTGTTGACTTGTCTGGTCATCGAGAGTGAGGAATCCAGAATGACTCCCAGGTTCCGTGCGTGGTCTGTTGGGATGGGTGCTTTCCCAAGGGACTCTGGCCACCACGAATCGTCCCAGGCGGAGGGGGAGGTACCTAAGATAAGGACTTCTGTTTTGTCGGAGTTCAGTTTCAGACGACTGAGCTTCATCCACTCGGCTACTTCTCTCATTCCTTTATGTAGGTTGGTTTTGGCGGTGTTAGGGTCTTTGGTGAGTGAGAGGATCAGTTGAGTGTCATCAGCGTAGGAGATGATGTTGAGGTTGTGTTGGCGTGCGATGGCCGCGAGGGGGCTCATGTATACGTTGAAGAGGGTGGGGCTGAGTGAGGATCCTTGAGGTACGCCGCAAATGACTTCAGTGGCCTCTGACTTGAATGGTGGAAGGCGGACTCTCTGGGTTCTTCCGGCAAGGAACGATGTGATCCATTCCAGTGCTTTTCCTTGGATTCCGATGTTTCTGAGGCGTTGTAACAGGATGCTGTGACAGACTGTGTCGAATGCTGCGGAGAGGTCGAGGAGGATGAGGGCGACTGTGTCTCCATTGTCCAGTAGAGTTCGAATGTCGTCTGTTGCTGCGATGAGTGCGGTCTCAGTGCTGTGTTTGGCTCGGAAGCCTGACTGTGAGGAGTCAAGGGATTTGTTGGTTTCGAGGAAGGCGGCGAGCTGGTTGTTGACAGCTTTCTCGATGACTTTGGCCGGGAATGGAAGGAGCGAGATGTGGCGGTAGTTTTTCAGTTCTGTGGGGTTAGCTGTGGGTTTTTTCAGAAGGGCGCTGAGTTCGGCGTGTTTACAGCTTTCCGGGAAGGTGGCGGAGTTGAGGGAGCAGTTGATGACGTCTCGGAGGTGAGGTGCTATGATGGAATCTGCTTTGTTGAAGAAGTGGTGAGGGCATGGGTCTGTGGGGGATCCTGAGTGGATGGAGTTCATCAGGCGGATGGTGTCCTCAGTGGAGATTGGGTTCCAGTCGTTAAGGGTGTTCAAGGGGGGTGAAGGTACGGCAGAAGGTTGGGTGGGTTGTTCTCCGGGTTGGTTGTCAAAGCTGTTGTGGATGTCTGCGATTTTGTCGTGGAAGAACGAAGCAAGGGAGTCGCAAAGGGCTTGAGAGGGGGTGATGTCGTTGGAGTTGGCAGTGGGGTTGGTAAACTCTTTGACGATGTTGAATAATTCCTTGCTGTTGTGGGCATTGTTGTCCAGTTGGTCTTTGAAAGCGGCTTTCTTGGCAGTCCTGATCAGTTGGTGGTGTATGCGGGTGGCGTTTTTGAAGGAGTCCCTGGTGCTGGTGTTTGGGTCTTTTTTCCAGGCCTTCTCAAGGGAGCGACAGAGTTTCTTGGATTTCTTAAGATCATCGTTGAACCAGGGGGCGTTTTTGCTGCCTAGCTTGATTTGACGTTTTTTCAGGGGTGCTAGGTTGTCGGCGCTGTTGGTTAGCCATTGAGTGAGGTTAATGGCTGCTTGGTTGGCGTTCGAAGAGTGGGCAGGGGGGTCTTGAAGAAGCGATGAGGAGATCTGGTCGATGGTGATTTTGTTCCAGTTTCTTCGCAGAGTAGGTTGGGGATGGTTGTGGGTTGTGGTCTTTTTGTAGATAAAGTGAACGCAGCTGTGGTCCGTCCAATGGAGAGCTGTGGTGTAGCTGAACGAGATATGTTTGCTGGAGGTGAAGATAGCGTCGAGTGTGTGACCTGCGTAGTGAGTGGGAGAATTAACAAGTTGTTTAAGTCCGAGGGTGGCGAGATTGTCCAGAAGGGTGGTGGTGTTGCTGTCGTAGCTCTTTTCTAGATGGAAATTGAGGTCTCCCAATAGAATGTAGTCCTCGGAAGGGAGGGCGTGTGGGGTGATAAAGTCAGTGATGTCTTCACTGAATTGTGCACGGGGTCCTGGTGGTCTGTAGAGGAGGGTGCCTCTGAGTGTGGTCTTGGGGTCGGTGTGGATCTGGAAGTGAAGGTGTTCGGCGCTAGTGAGATTGACGTCTGAGCTGGTAGAGACGCGGATGGAGTTCTTGTGGACGATAGCGATGCCTCCTCCTGTTTGCTTGGTGCGGTCTTTTCGAATGATCTTGTAGCCTTACGGGATGGCAATGGGGATGTCTGGGGCTGAGGAGGCGTTCATCCATGTTTCTGTTAAGAAGGCGACGTCCGGAGAGATGGTGTCTAGTAGATTCCAAAGGTCGATGGCGTGTTTGTGGACTGAGCGGGTGTTGAGCAGGATGCATCTTAGGTGGTTAGTGTCAGGTCTCTGTTTGGTGTTATTGGATGAGGAGTTGGTCTTTGTGCCGTCATACTTGCAGGAGTTGCATGTGAAGGGTCCATGGGTGTGTCCAGGGGCGGCTTGGGCGCAGGTGGGGAGTCGACCGGTGTTGAGGGCTAAGAGGGTGGAGGCGGCGTATGTAATGCGGGTGGGGTGGGGGCCAGGGGGTCTGGCGCTGGGCGCGGGCTTGGCGCGGACGGGCGTAGACGGGCTTACCTTTGGCGCACCTTCGGCGTGACCGCAGCGCGTGGAAGCTGCGCGTTGGTTCATCTGCTTCACTAAGTCCACAATTGCAGTACATTTCAATGAGGAACATCACAGTGTATCCCAACTCAAATTTTGCATCTTGGAATGTGTGGAGAAGAAAGAAGGAAGGGATAACACAAAATATCTTCTACAACGAGAAAATATATGGATCCAAAAATTATCGTCACATAAACCGAACGGTCTAAATGACCGTATTGAACTATCATGTTATCTGTAAAGATTGAATCATGTAAGGAGTGTCCCTTGGTCACCAGTGTGACCCCTGTGATTTGTTTATTATTATGTTTATTTTTACTCTGTGAACATGTAGGTGATTGTTTCCAAGATATTCATGTCCATAGAACAGCACACTGTGTCTTTCACACTCACCTCTAACCTACTGATTAGGGTTCGCATCACTTTCATGCGCGTTAATATATTTTTAATTCTTCCATTTTATTTTCTCAGCTTCTGGACACATGGTGTCCCATAATTCTCATCACAATTTTTTATTACTCTTTTTTGGAATATCGTCCGTAAGATCTAGATAGCCGTTCTATAACATCTATGAGCTGCTGCAGGCCGAACAGTCTATTTTTCGTTTCTATTAGTCACATGATCGGAAATACATCCAATCAGCAAATGCCTTCCGAGATATACGGAAACGCGTTTAGCGTGCCGTTTTTTCAGACAAAATATCGGGAAGAGTTCATCAAACGTTTAAGCTGGATGTGGGAATTCACAGGTTAGTTTTTGGCGATTTAACAGGGTCAGAGCAGTTCCACTAAACCATTAGCATCATTGAGTTAGTTGACAGGGTTATATTTATATCTCCGTTATTTTTGTCTTATAGATCATTAGTGCGCCCAGCAACGGACGGCATGTAAGTTATGTTTGAGATGCATTTTTTGGACGTTTTTTTGTATGACGATGCGGGCATTAAGGTCATAAGGTGACACTATCAAGACACTGATTCATTTGACACGTCACATCACTTTTTTTAGCGTGCATTGATTACCGGAATCACATGTTCACTCATAGTATATTGGTCATGACAAACAACACTGGTATACATGATGTTTTTCTGTTTTTTTGCTTTAATTTGTAGTATTGATCCCTGATGAAGGGCCAAAAGAAGCCCAAAATGCATTGGAGTTCTATTTTGCTTTAGTAATGCTGTTTTGAATCTGAATGAAAAAAAGAAAAAACTTAAAGAAATTTATGTTAAAATATTAAATGAAGTACCTCTTAACATGAACGAGTATGGAATCCTCATTTCATAAAGAGGGATTAAGTGTGCCTACAGGGATGTAACTAATGACTCATTAGGAACACGTATCTTATGCAACTTTTAGACGTCCACAGACGAAGGACGCCACCTGCAGAGCACCTACAAAACTGTATGAATACAGTATATAAACAAGAAGGTAAATTACGCTGTGCACCTGGTCCAATACTTTTGTTCTAAAGAATGACAGCCCTCATCCTCATCGAAACACAGAAGAGGCACTAAGAAAATAAATAAAACATAGGGGCATATTATCAGGCGCTTTATCTCCGCTTTTTTGGCTTTAAAAGCCAAAGAAGCGGAGATAAAAATATCACCCTATGAACAACAGGGTGTTAAAATGTAAAATCGCATGTTAGCACCCTTTTCCACTACACTTCCCTTTGCATCTCTAATGAGATGCCAAGTGGGTGTTCCAGAGCAAAATAATAGGAGAAATGTAGCTAAGCGACATTTCTCCTATTATCAAGCTTCACGCTAACCCTGTTAGACACAAAAAAAGCAGTGCTAACCACGGTTAACGCTGCTTTTTTACGTCTGCTAATTTTCATACTTAGCCATGTAATCCAATGGGAGGTGGATTACATGGCTAAGTCCACCATGGGCTATCAACAAGGCCCTATCCTTGTAGTGTTATCGCTGCATTACCAGCGATAACCTCCCAAAATGCCGCTATCGCTGGATCTTTTATCGCCTAGGCGGTTAGCGTTGTTAATAAAGCAATATCCAGGCGATATTATTCAGCGATAGTGGGTGTTAAAAAAATTAACGCTAAGTGTCCTTAGCGTTAATTTTCCCTTTTCCTTGTTAACATGCCCCATAAATTTTTAAAAGCAGCATCATATCTATTAATTAAATTGCTTGCTCATAACAGCTTCTTACTAGCCAGCTTTGGAACACCTAAAAAAGTGCCTCTTGCTGTTTTCAGTTTACCCTCTCAAAAATGGGGACAAGAGCCAGTTTTACCGAAATATGCCGGGACAACTGTTGAAAAACCGGGATGGTCAGGGCAAATCCGGGACGCCTGGTCACCCTATCTCAGTCTCTCTTCCATCTCACACTTAAACTGCCCTTTTCTCTTTACCTATACATCGTCTTTTGTTCCTCTCTCCTTCCACCTGGTAAGTGGCCCCATGCCATGTGTGGACATCTTCAGGCAATTCTGGATTTTCAATCTATTAAACTTTGCATTCTGGGTCTTGGTGTCCATGGCTCAAGAATCCTAGAATGCAAAGTGATTTGGGTAAAAAGTCAGGACAGGCTAACAAATAAGATATGACATGGGGGCTTCCTCAGAGCTATGCTTCCCTCTGCTATCTATCTTTCACTTTTATCACTCTTTTACTCTCAGTCAGTTTATTCAGTGGAATCAATAATCAGCGGTGGCTCTTCCACAAGTGTTCACAGGAGTGTTGCCCTGCCAGCTGTGAGCGCAGCAGGCAAATACACATAAATAAAATACCGTAACAATGCTATTTTTTTATCCACCAGCTTTCCCTGTGCGCAGCACAAGCATAAGGTAGGGGGCGGGGCTAAATCCTGTTATTGCAGGATTACTGCTACCCCTTTCAGTGCACATGTCGTGCTGGCCTACTGGCTACCTAGGGCCAGCCCGACATGAGCACTGTAGAACCAGTAATTCTCCGGCTGTGAAACAGCCGGAGAATTGCTGGCACAGGCACCCAGCCTCAAACTGAGCACTGGGTTAGACTGCTCCTATCCTGGAGCTGCTCTCGCGCTGAGAGCAGCTCCAGGATTGGTGGGATTCGCCTTCCACTCAACAGGAAGGAAGTTCTCCCATTCCTGCTTGTGGACATGGGAGATAAGTGACATACCGGGGAGAAGACCGGCATTTATGGTGAGGTTGGCGCCATCACACCTCACCATATTATATAACCAGTAGCCACTACTGTCAATAATGCTTATTATCATGACTTTTACTTAATACGTACCAGCAAACCTTCACAGATTCCAACTTTGTGCTACCTTGCATGTGTCTGCTTTTTCCGTTATCTAGGGCTTCTCCTTTGTCTTTTTCTCTCTCTTACTATTTAAGTATGAGCATCCTCTTTACTTACTACTGTCTTTCTCTGTCTCTCTCTCCTTTCATGTACCCCTATCATTATTTTTGTCTCCCTCAACATCAACTTCCAATTCCTCGTCTTCTTCCACTCTCTGACACTCTCTCCCTGTAACTCATTGACAAATTTATTTTTTCACTGCCTCTGAGTTAACTACCTTTTCCTCTGTCACCTTATATTCTGTCTGTTAAAACTGGCATCCTTGGTGTGGTTTTCCCCAAAACTTTCCCTTTCAGAACTCATGTTTTTGCTCCCCTTAGGACTCCATACACTTTACCACTGCTAACCAGTGCTAATGTACTTGTTCTCTCTGTTCAAAACATAGTAAAACTGGCTTATACCAAATTGCCATATTTAATGTATTTATAAGTCCCACTACATGTGCCCAGGGCCTGTTAATTAAATGCTACTAGTGGGCCTGCGACACTGATTGTGCCACCCACATAAGTAGCCCTTTAAACATGTCTCTGGCCTGCCATTGCAGAGTCTGTGTGTGAAGTTTTAACCTGCCATTTCAACCTGGCAAATAAACCTTTTAAATGAATATGAACTACCCAATGAAGTTTAAGGATTCTCATCTATTTTTTTAACCAATTTATTCTATAAGTGATCTGCAAGTAATACAAGTTTTCAATGAAATATTTCCATTTTCCAATCTTTTCTCAAGTTTAACGAGTGCCCCTAAGGCCCCCCCCCCGACGCCCCCCGGTACAGGCAACGTTCTATACTTGCAGAAGCAACATCTTGGTTTTGTCACAAATAAGGTAATATCAAATAAGGCAACACAAAACCAAAGAATAAGAAAAAAAAGGAATAAAAAATAAGAAGGAGAGAGAGAAAAAATAAAAATAAATGAATAAATAAAAAAAATAAAAAAAACACAGAGGAAAAAAAAGAAGATCAAAGGACATCTCCATTTTAGTAATTACATTCATTACAAATTACAAATTCGTGGTTTCATTGCTAATCTGATCTTCCTGCCCATAGTCTGACCGGCTCCCAAATTTCTAATCCCTTTTTTTTCTTCTTCGAGCCCTTCCGACTATAAATAGCTATTTCGAGGTTGTATGCAGCTAAGAAGCGCGTCCGCCATTGTTGAAATGTAGGTGGATATTGATCCAACCAAGCTGATGTCAAACAAATTCTTAGTACAGCCATCGAGATAAATATGAGTCCCTGTATGGCGCTAGGTCTAGTAGCCCTATCCACCCCTATTATTATTTCTGCTGTGGTAATCTCTATATTAGTCTCTAAAATTCCAGATAGAAAAATAGAGATTTCTCGTTTAATCGTATCTAATGTGTGACATGTGGCCAGCATATGTATCAAATCAGCCTTGGGAATAGCACATCTAGGGCAAAGTGTACCTTTGCCCTCGCACCATTTGGATATCTTTTTTGGGGTGTAATAGAGTTGGAAAAAAGTTTTGTAGAATTGGGCTTGTAGCTTGGTGGACATTAATATAGAACTGGACAATTCCAAAGCTTTACAAGCTAGTTCTTCTGTAGTACCTATTTTGTTTTGCCAATTACATGCATGTTTATCCACATCATCTGGTAAAGCTGAAGTTAAGTCTTTATATATATCTCCAATTTTGACCCTTTCTGATCTAACCACAGTATCGATTGCAAGATTTTTCTTAAAACAACCGCTGCCTCCCCCCCTTTTTAAGATGAAATCCCTGATCTGCAAATATTTGAAAAAGTCATGAGTGTCCAACCCATATTTGATTTTTAAGAATTCAAATGAACAAAAACCCATGGAATCATATAGCGAGCCGAACTGTGAAATTCCACATCTGACCCATCGCCTCATACATGAATCTATAAAAATTCCGGGAAGATTAGTATTATTCTCTAGCGTTGTATAGTAGGAAAACCTACCAATCCCCAAAAGTTTTCGAACCTGGTTCCAAACGGTATAAATACCCTTCAGTGTTTTAAAACGCTCTTTTTTGAGATGGCAATCGTATGGTAGTTTCCATAGATGGTTATTGGCCTTATTGCCGAGGATAAGTTCCTGTGGAGTTGGGACTGAACTGATGGAGTTAGAATCTTGCCTGGGGATTAGAAGTATACGACTATATTTAATAGTTGTAGCCCACCAATATAATTTGAAATTAGGCAGGGCTAAACCACCTCTTTCCCTTGAATGTGTAATAAATCTATGGACTCTTCGTGTTTTCCCGTATCCCCAAATAAAGCGAGAGAAAATGTTATTTATTTCCTTGAAAAGCGAGGAATCAAAGTTGAGACAAATTGCACGAAAGAAGTACAAAAATTTGGGGAAGAATACCATTTTAATAAGGTTACACCTTTCAATGATTGTTAAGTGTAAAATTATGTAACCTGGGGCGGGGAGGGTGGGTCATTACAACTTCTGTAAAAACTCAATAAAGAATTGTTAATTTAAAAAAAAATCAAGTTTAACGAGTGCCTGCACAAGCTTTACTCATAAACACATAGGGCCTAATTATGATGCAGGTCGGAACGCAACCGATCAACTGACAAGATGTGGCATCTACTGCTGCCATCTGACTGATGCATTACGATGTGTGCGGTCAGAGGCAGCAGTCGGAGGGACCGACTGATGCTTTCTGGCTGGCTCATTGAGCCTGTTGGACGGTCGGTGCTGTTGGGAAGCGACGTTTGGGGCCCCTAGCAGGCCCACTTCCCTCCGCAGCCTCCGCATTTGGGTCTGGGGGCACCTATGGTGACCCCCCGAACATTCCTGCACCGTGTGGCAGGCACCGTGAGGTGTTAACCTCACTGTGCAGGGATGTTCACAAACTTCCATTTCTCAATGGGAGCTTGTGCTTCGGACGGTTTGCGCCCGCTGCAAAAGCTCCCATAGAGAAATTGAAGTTTCTGACTACACTATGTGCAGCCATATCGTAATTCGGTGTTCGGAACCAAAACGGTGTCGGTCAGAGGCAACTCTGACCGACTTTGTAATGAGGGCCATAAAGGTGCAAAATTTCACATAATCCAAAGTGGAAGATGTAATCCCAATGTATTTTGGGCTATTTCACCCCTTCCTTAGGGGAAACTACAGTAAAAAGTAAAAACCACGTGTTATCATTATGCACTGTTAGAATCTGTAACTGACAACTGCGTATTAATGCTCAATCCTTATATATCATGTTCAATACAAAAATCGGTGCAACCTCTTTCATAAAACAAACTAACCCAAAAGTGAAATGTGATCTCACCAAAATGAAGTGTCCCCAAACCAAAAAACACACTCCGTGATGCAAAATGTTTTATCACCTCCTCGTCATCCAAACCATTCACATGCATCAGAAAATACATGGGGGCATGGCTTGGACGCCGATGGGAGAGGCGGCGTGAGCGGGTGGCTCTGCGCCCGATCCCATAAATTATCCTGATAAACCGCATGAAAATCGGTAAAACTTAAGAAGCGAGTGCCGGAACAGCAGGGTTCAAGAATCCGACCGACACTGAGGCATCCGGATACTCCTGCACGATCCAGGCTCGTGTTTTGATGCCGGAGCGGCTTGAGGAGAAGCAGCAAGATGGCGGCAGAGGGCGGCGGGTGAGTACGAGCTGGGCCGGTGGACCTGCAGCATAACCCAACGAGTGAAAATTTTGGGAGCGCCGAGCCCAGGGGAACACAACCTGGTATCCCTGCAGAGAAAACAGAGACGTCAATGAACAGAGTGCCTTGGTGCCTGGAATATCCGGAGAGCTGTGGGAGAGCCCCAGTCCCAGAATGGCGGCCGAGGGCTGCCTGATCCTAGTGAAGTAAGTCAGTGAAGCCGAGGGCAGACGCAGTTGAGAGCGGCTGGTGATGCGGCAGAGGTAGTGCAGTGGTGTAAAACCCCTGAGTGCCAGCAAGGCACCGGTGGACCGGGGACGTAAGAACTCCAAGGGGCCTACCTAAGAAGCGGGGAGATCGTGGGCCTACCAGCGGAATGACCGAGAGAGCCGGAAGCCCTGAGTGACGCCGCGGAGAAGGACGACCGAAAGAGCTCCGCCTGCCTGTAAAGGAAGGCGACCAGCCGCCTGCAGCGCCCAGTCATAGTGCCTGGGTAAGTGTGGTGGCGCGGGCCTGAACCCGGTACTGCGGAGGTGGGGGCAGCGGACAGGTCCGCGACACCGCAGGAGCGAGGGCACGGGCGCACGAACAGAGGCATTGGGCTATAGGAGCAGACCAAGGGCGGAAGACAGACTGTGCGCTGGGGAGCCGGAGACCGAGCCCAGGACACGCCGCAAACGGGGGGGAAGAGGACGCCCCGGGCACATGTATAACGCACAGGGGGAACTCGGTTGTTTCATGGAGAGCTGCATTTTGGGAATGGTCGGACAGAAGCCCGGTGCAGACTACTAAAGGAAGAGTTTATTGCTGAGAGCACTACAGTGTGTTGCGCTGAGGCCACAAGACAGCTAGCGGAGAGGCCAGGCAGGCACTGGAACCCGAGGGCTACGAAGGCAAAGCGGATGTGGCAGCAGGACCCGGGCCTGTAGGCAACAACAGACACTGGTATCCACGGGAGGTCGGGGCCATATAGGCAGAGACTGTGGGACTTCTGTATTGCTGTGGAGTGCTAACTAGTGATTACCGCTGTGTGAGTGGGACCTGGGGAGACGTGAGCTCCTGGAGGCAGCAAATCTACGGTGAACGCTACCAGTCAATTATATAATATCCAAATATCGGACCCAACAAGGGATCATGGGAAGTCCTTGAGCAAGGAGGTGTAGTTCTGCAGGGCAAAATAACGACCGGCTGAACACTATGAAACCAAAGGGCAAGAAAGAGGAGGCTGTGGAGCAAGATGATGCTCATGGTGCAGTGGGAAAGCCTGAGGGGGCGGTGTCGGAAATAGGGCTGCATCAACACTTTGATAAGATCCTAGAAGCCATAGCGGCGACGAAGGAGGCCTTACAGCAAGACATTGCGCAAGTTGCCACTGGGCTAGAGCTCCTGCGTGAGGACCACTCGAAGCTGGTGGATAGAGTGAAAGCTAATGAGATAGCCATTCAGGAGCTGAAACCGGCACAAGCGACTGTGGAGCTCAAGTTTGGGGATGCGCTGGGACTTTTTGCGATGTTAGAAAAGAGGGCTGAAGATTCCAAAAGTAGAAACCGGCGCAACAACATACGCATAGTGGGCCTGCCGGAAAAAACAGAGGGGACTGACATGATTAATTACTTGGAGAACTGGCTCAAAACAGAAGTTGCTCCGGAGGGCCTGTCTCCCTTCTTCACGCTTGAGAGAGCACATAGGGTGCCGGCCCGGCAGCCGCGGCCTGGCCGTCCTCCTCGGCCGGTGGTAGCCAAATTACTCCATTATAAAGATAGAGACATGCTGATACAAAGAGCACGCACGGCGGGGCCCTTTAAGGTAGGAAATGGCACAGTTACAATATTCCCAGATTATACCCAGGAAATACAAAGGCGCAGGGCTTCCTATCTGGCAGTTAAGAAAGAGCACAGGGAAGAGGGGATCCAGTACTCATTGATCTTCCCAGCGAAATTGTGAGTCATTGTAGATGACACGACTCAGTTCTTCCTGACGCCTGAAGACGCGTGGGCATGGCTTGAGACGTACAGAGCAGGCACGGATCATAGAGGTCAAAGACGCTCCGACCGACCGAAAACGTCTCAGATGCGCAAATCCCAAAGTATCCGAAAAAGAAATAAAAGCCTGCAGAAATAGCAGTTAACTCAAGTAGCGGCGGATACACTGGGAGCATTGGCAGCGACAGCAGAGATCACTGGCTCACAAAAGGCTGAATCTGCGGTGGGAACAGAGTCGGAGGAAGATAAGGGGAGATCGGACACTGAGTTCTCAGAAACAGACAGTAATAGAGGACCTGTGGTCATGCCAAGAACAGCGGAGGGAATGTTGGATTAATAACCTATTTGAATGAACCCTGGCAGTTGAAAAGCTACCATGTACTGATTAACGCTACTATTGTGCCTAGGAGCGGCAGGGGTCGAGACTATTGCAGCATATTACCATAATGGGATCTGAGGCGAAGGGGCTTGGGCGAGGGCTGCTGCCTGTCGGAGCCGAGTTACCCTTCCTTTGCCCTTAAGGCACCCTGCAGTGACTACTGCAGGATAGTATTGTGTGAAGTGTTGTAAAGTTTGGATGGGGGCTGATAGCTTGTTATTGGGTCCTGTTTTGGGTTGAGGGTTAAGGGTGTTACACGGGGTGTTGATTATGGGGGAACTAGCGGTGGTGTGGGCGGATGTAACGTGAGCGAGTTGAGGCTAAAAGGCAGAAACAATGGGAACGTTACCTGACTTGAGATGTATCACATGGAACGTACAGGGTCTAAATACAATGACTAGGCGCCACAAGGTTCATGCGTACCTGGTGAGGAGGGGTATCCACATAGCCCTACTGCAGGAGACACATCTTACCAGAGCGGTGGGCCATGCGCTGCAGCGTAGATGGAGGGGGCAGGTCTTCAGTACAGCATACTCGGCTTTTGCTAGGGGAGTGCTGATATGGGTGAGAGCAAGTGTTCCTTTTCAGCCCGCGAGACACGTGTTAGATCCGGAGGGCAGATATGCAGCGGTGGAAGGCAGGCTGTACGGTAGGGACATCGTATTATGTAGTGTATATGCCCCAAATGTAGACCAAGCTCGTTTTTTAGACCGCCTATCAGGCACACTAGCTCTCTACTTGGCGGGCCCTGCAGTGGTGGGTGGGGACTTTAATGCAATTACAGATGTTGAAATGGACAGATCTCATCCTCCTCTAGCCAACACGCCAGTTTGGAGATTGGCCAAAAGTAGATCTGATTGGCAGGACAGATGGGGGCTGGTGGACATATGGCGCGCGCAACACCCCCGAGATAAGGATTATTCTTTCTTTTCCTCCATACATGAGCTCCATGTCAGGATAGACGCAATTCTCTGCTCTCATTCGATAGCCCAGGTGGCAGCAAGCTCCGAATATCTCACGAGAACTATATCTGATCATAACCCGCTGTTGATGTTGATTAATTGGCGGCGAGTGCGGTCTGCGATCCCGACATGGCGACTGCGCCCGGAAACTCTGGAGGATCAGGTCTTTAAGGAGGAAATAAGAGAGGGCATCGAACATTTCTTTCAAGAAAATCAGGGAACAGCCTCTACCAGAGCAGTTGAGTGGGAAGCTTTTAAGGTCGTCGTCAGGGGGCTATGTATCAGTAAGTACTCAGGAGCCAGGAAAACAGTGCTTGACGATGTGACAAAAAAGCAGAAACGAAACTAAGAGATCTGGAACAGCGGAGGCCGGAGCAGCCGACGCTGCACGCGCAGCTACTAGAAGCAAAAGAAAGGCTCGCGGCTGAGGTTGAGCGGCTGCGTAGCTTTGATCATAAGGGCTATCTGGCTAAAGCTCATGCGGAAGGGGATAAAGTCGGAACACTGTTGGCAAGATTAGCAAATCCAGTACCGAAAAGTGGTCCGATCATGAGAATAGAGTCAGATACTGGCCTACTGGTCCATTCACAGGCACAGGTGCTCTCTAGGTTTCTCACTTATTATGAATCTCTGTATAAAAGTAAGATGGAGGCAGGGGAGAAGGATATAGAGGAATACCTGGCAGCAATTCCTCTGCCGCAACTAGGGGAAGAGCAGGCAAACTTACTAGGGCAGGGCATAACACTAGCTGAGATCAGGTGTGCAATCAAACATATGGCCCGTAATAAGATGCCTGGCCTGGATGGTCTGCCCATTGAATTTTTTGCACAATACATAGATATTCTGGCACCCCGGTTATTGGAGGTTTACACGGAGGCTGAGGAGTTAGGCCAACTGCCATTGTCGATGCGTGAAGCTTTGATGGTCCCTCTACTAAAACCAGGGCGGGCGGACTTAGACGTGGCCTCTTATAGACCATTATCCATGCTGACAGTGGATTATAAAATATTAAGTTGGATATTGGCGACCCGACTCCTTCCGTACATGACTACGCTGGTACATGAGGACCAAGCGGGATTCATCCCGCCTAGGAACACTGCTTCGAACATAAGGCGACTCCTACGGGTTATCGCTGAAGGCCACCACGACCTGCGTTCTCCAGCGGTCCTCACTATAGATATAGAGAAGGCGTTTGATAGCCTGGAGTGGGCTTTCCTGTACAAAGCACTGGAACGGTTCGGACTGGGTGACCGGTTTAGTAAATGGACAAGAGTACTGTACTCATCGGCTACAGCCAGGGTACGATTGGGGGAGGTAATCTCCGCCCAATATCCAGTTCTGAGAGGGACAAGACAGGGATGCTCACTGTCGCCACTGCTATTTGCTCTGGCGATAGAACCCCTTGCGATCCAGGCACGGTCGGGACTGATTTACCAAGGGCTACAGCTGTATGGCATGCCGTATTATATATCCCTATACGCGGATGATCTGCTCCTTTTCTTGAGAAACACCGGGGAAGCGTTACAGGGAGCAACATCTTTGCTGTCGCGCTATGGGGAGATGTCGGGACTTAAGGTGAACTGGGGCAAGACCTATCTCTCTCCCCGATCCGTCCTTGTTTGAATCCACCGCTGTCAATTGGTGAGATCACCTGGGAACCGGCGTGCCTCACCTATCTGGGGGTACGGATATATCATGATAACGTAGATTTGCTGGAGGGGAATGTGGGGTGCTGTATAAAGGCCCTGAAGGGGTGTATGGCGTTCTGGTCGACACTCCCTCTATCGGAGATGGGCAGAACAGCGTTACTCAAAATGGTGGCACTGCCCAGATTGCTTTATTACTTCCGCACCTTGCCGATTTGGATTCCGCCGCGAATATTTAAAGTGCGGTCACTGACCATAGGCTTCCTGTGGGGCAACGGGAGAAGACGAGTGGCACTGACGACTTTGATGAGACTTAAACCGGAAGGCGGGCTGGCTGTGCCCGATTTTGAGCTCTACTATCTGACAGCACAGCTGCAGGTTCTAACACAGGGTATAGTGCTGGAATTCAGGGGACCTGAACGCAGGCGGGGACAAGGGATACAACGACATGTCCTCTATTACATAGTCCTGCAGCAGAAGCTAGACCTGAAGGACCTGACAATGGAGGAGCGGACCCTGAGGCTCTGCTGGAATAGATGCCAGCATAAAGCAGGGGTAACCCACCCGTACGCGCCGGAGATTCCATTGGGAATGCTGACGGCACTACCGCATGGCGGGGACTGGACTCCTCTGTCGGAATGGGAACAATTGGGTGTTCAAATGGTGGGGGATTTATACTTGAATGGGGAACTGCTGCCCTTTCAGGCGCTGCGAGACATGTATGGCCTCCCCGAAGGGGGCTTCCGGATTCACGCAGTGGTTACAGCGGCGATTCATAGGCACTGGCGGGGTGGGCAAACCGAGCCTGTGACTGCATTGCCCTGCCAATATGTCGTAATGGCCGCAGGGACCATTAAGGCTGTCACATGTCTCCACTCTCGGATGTTGCATGACGGATTGCGACCGTTGGCGGATCTAAAAGCGAAATGGGAAGCGGATATAGGCCGTCCAGTCCCAGATACAGCATGGGAACACATTCTTAAGAGGGCGTGGAAGGGGTGCAGGAATGCACGAATCCAGCAGGTGCAGTTTTTCATTCTGCATCGTGCTTACCTGACTCCGGGTAAGATTAGGAAATCCAAGTCTTCCAAATCCAGGATGCGGCATGCCCCAGATGTTTTTAGAAGGATGCAGAACTGGAACATATGCTATGGCTCTGTCCGACTGTCTGGAGTTACTGGGCAGAAATAGGGACCCTCTTGAACGTAATCACAGATAGACAACTGGACTATGACATGGCTACCTGCTTGCTGCACTGGTTCCTGCACACAGCCAAAACTAAAATAACCAGTAAAGTTATTGATCTAGGACTATTGTTAGCCAAACGAGAAATAACCTGGCATTGGAAGTAGAGGGAGGGCCCATCGAGCAAGCGCTGGCACACGAAATTCTGTAAGTGGGCGAACTGTGAGAGTGTTGTAAGGCTCCGACAAGCTAAACGTGCTGATAATGACAGGGCATTGGAAATGGCAAGAGCGTGGTAGGCCCTGGTTCAGGCGCTGCGGGACTATCAGCTGGTGGAGGGAGAAGATTGAGGGATAATAATACATGTGATCATCAAACAATGAATAATGATGTGCAAAGCTTTCTGTACAGCTGATACTGTAGCAGGTTATGATAATTTGAACATGCCCACACCACCGAGTATAAGGAGGGGATGGACTTTATGGGGGGAGGTAGGTGTTAACATAGGACATGTTTGACGGATATGGCTGATGTGATAAAGTTCTATACTGTATGATGGCTAAAACATCCAATAAAATATGTTAAAAAAAATGCATCAGAAAATACATTGTGATTCAGAACAAAACAACACATGTTTAGAATACCCTTTTAGAACAATGCTGAAGCCTGAAAACCTAATGACACATACCTCCACCAGGTGCATAAGACCTGCATTTCAGTCATCAATGCGTGCTGAAATCAAATGTGGAAGTAAAAACCCACCGGTGTGTCGGATATTTGTGGGTACTGTCACATGATAACAGCATACGTAACACAGAATCCATCACAGTTCACCTAAACTTGTAACTTTGTCCCAGCCTGGGGCAACCAGATATTCACAGTTGGTGCGTTACACCTATGGCGCTTTTTTCTCTAAAAACCTAAAAATGTAATATCTCTGGTTCTACTAATCCGATTGTGTCATTTTGGTCTTGATTTCTTTAACTTGGTGTGGGATCTTCTCATAGTTTTATTTTTTGAAGTGTGCACAAATACTTTACACATTGCCTCTAAGATAAACCTGACAGCTCTGTGCTAAGCCACCAGGTGGTTGAGGAAAGGTTAATTTGGGGTTTGCTTGTACCTTACCCTGAGTAGGTTTGATGCTTAATATGAGCTCTCACAACAGTCAACCGTAATCCAATTGCTTACACTATGGAATGTGCTTAGTCCAATTATACCTAAGAGTACAAACAACGTAATATTAACTGGATATTTATAATAAAAAAAACAATAGCACATATGCAGAGTTGCAGTTCAATTCACGCCCATGTAATCATATTTTTCTTCTATCTTCCTCTATTCTCCATTCTCATAACAATCTTCCTCTCATATTTTAGTTCAAAGAAGCTGCATTTCAGGTCACACAGATGTCGTCATCTGTATTTGCTTCCTTTTCAAATCTGTCATCTCACCAACTGTAGCAATAAATGTTCGGAAGTCTGTATATATTCAGAGCTGTTTTAGCACTTTTAAGATTCAAAATGATTGTTTGTCAGGGTTCACAGAAAGAACAAGTCCTAAAACATCCAATGTTCTCTGCTCAATAAAGTGTAAGGATCAAGCAAGACATAAAAAATCCACAATAAATGCCAAATACTCGGCTGGAATGCGTTGTGTCACAAAAGAAATCTCAGGATGGCTGCCGAGTTTTAATCATCCGTACTAGTTGATTCCCTAATGAATTCTTGCGATGAATACAAGTGAGAGAAGACCCAAAAGACGCGCTCAACCCCATAAATGCTGCACTTCACTAGAGTATTTTTCATCAGGTAGCATCTCTACTACACACATGAGTCATCCCCTCAGGCGAAGAGTTTTCAGTGTTCACTAGTTGGCACAGTCATTGTTTAAAGTGTTTTAGGGCTATTCCTTTGTAGCGTCTCGGAAGTGGGTCGAGTGTATTGTCGTTTTCCATGGAAGAGAAATGAACACTACCCACCTTCAATAGGACATGTTCAGCAGAGTGTTCAACTCTACTCACATAAAAAGAAAACGTTCAGTTAAGCGTCCCAAATGGTATTATTTTCCTCATAAATGTCGCCATTCACCACATAAAAGGAAAAGAATGATTCATTAAGAATGAAAGTTTATGCAAATTATTATATAATGTAATATACTAAGAGCTTCTAAGAGATTATATACAAATGTTCAAAAATACTGTGAAGTAGCCAGAGGAATTTAAAAGAAGGTTTCAGAACAGAAGCAAACCAATAACTCTTCAGACTTATTATATTGTAGATAATTTTAGAAGAGAGGTGTATGCCATTGTTTTAAGGGCTATGGTAGGTTAATGAAAATACATATGCATTAATATTGAAGACATATACGTTAATGTTAACTAATTAATCAAATAAATGAATTTTAATGAATGTGTTAACCATTACAGTTCATCAACAGCACCTATTCCCCCCAAATTCTGAGGTGTGAAGAATAGAATATGCGCAAGAAGAACCCAGAAGAGCAAGCAGAGGGCATTTTCTTCTCTGTCCCCATCCCCTTTCCCCCCTTGGAGCACTCTTTCATTTCTTGTTGTCATTTTAGAGTTTTGGAGAGGTCTGGGAGAGGCATTGGGATTTTAGCACCATTCTGTTCCTTTGAAAATTGGGTGCCTCCCTCAAACCCCGACATTGCTAACCATTGTTTTGTGTTCCAATAACGCCTGACTGACTTGTAACACATTCCTTTGGCACTCTGCCACCCACATTTCGTGGACCATTTGTTCACTAGTGTTTAATGTTGTATTTTGCTTATTTTAACTTACTTCTGGCATAAGGAGGTCAGCGCTCTAGGGCCCCAACCACCTCCATTTAATCCGGATGACAGAAGCGACGCCCAGCGAACGCGCAATCACTTGCTAATGGTGACTGCTCATTTTTAACGCTTCATTTTTAAAATATCACTGCTAAACTTGTGCTGCATTGAATTGACTTTTAATTAACATTGTTGTTCACCTCCTTTGGCTTGCACCCGACTCCCCGGTCCACCGCGAGCACTGCTCGTTTGTTATGGAGGGAGGCTCTTTAATTTTGCATTTTGCTTATTTTAACTTATTCCGGCGGAAGGAGGTCGGTGCTCTAGTGCCCCAACTACCTCCATTTAAGCCGGATGACACAAGCGACACATGCAGTGGGTGCGCCGACGGCGCACCGAAGGTGAGCCAAAGGCAAGCCCGTCTGTGCCCATCCTTGCCAGGACAGCACCAGAAGCCAGGACCCCTGGTCAGGCCACCTCAGACTTGAGCAACGTGAGTATGTCCAAGCACTATACTAGGCAAGAACTGTGTGATCTCAGATTCAATAATACATTCCATTGCCAACATGATCTCTTGCCACTAGTTGAAGGTCCTTTTGCGTGTAGACAATGTCAGTATCAGAGTAACATTGACGAAGCAGAGTTGACCTGGCTAACATCAGATTACTCTCTATCAAACAAGGCTCCTCCTTGTACAAAGCCTGCCCCTTCTCCATGTGGTATACACTCTATAAATGGAAGTCAGAGGAGATGGAAAAACATGCTATGTAATGTTCGCTCCTTGCCTAAACAGTCTATTGAAATTTGGGACCAACTTTCTTCCACACAGCCTGAGCTTGGGTTTTTAGCTGAAACCTGGCTAAAACCCCATTCCACACCCTCTGTCGCTCTTGCAATACCGGAAGGCTATAAGCTTATTAGGATGGACAGACCAACTAAGTTGGGGGGAGGGATTGCCATCGCACATAAAGACAGCATTGACGTTTCTGTTTTGGATGAATAGTGTAGTATAAAGATAGAGGTTCTTATTTCCTGAATTGATTCGTCAGCTCAGGTCAGTTGGAAGGGGCCTTAGTTTATCACCCTCCAGGTCCTTTAGCAGACTTTTCACAGTTACTTATAGAATTATTAGCTCCTCATGTACTTGCTAGCACCAATTTCTTATTACTAGGCTATTTTAACATTCATAGTGAATGTTCCATCAATGGGGAGTCATTAGCCTTTCTGAATGACCTTGCACTATTAGGCCTAAACAAACCAAATGAAGTCCCACCCATACAGCTGGTCATACGTTAATATTTTGTCTAACTCCCTCAATATATGGTGTGAGCTACCACCCCAATTACCATGGACCAATCATGCTCTAATTGAGTTTTCTATCAAGAGCCATAAAGAAGAACATAGGAGTCAACATCTGGAAAATTTTACGACCCGTAGGCATTGGCAAAAGGTCTCTCCAGAGAATTTTCAAGCTTCTCTGGAGGTACCACGAAATAAGCCTTCAGACAACTTAGAAGAAGCTCTAACCAATCACAATTTGGCATTAACTCGGACCATTGACCACCTTGCACCTTTGAAACGTTCTCCCAGCAACCCTAAATGCCAGCAAGCTGCCTGGTTTTCCCTTCAGTTACATACACAAAAAAACGATGTAGGAAATGCGAGAGGAAATGGCGTATTACTCATAAGGAAAATGACAAAATTCAGTTTTTAGCTTTTTTGTCAAAGTATCATTGTAGCATTAATATTGCACGACATTCTTCGGTCATTTATAAAACCTAAGGCATGCGAGAATGTTGAAGCACCCTCACAAAAATTATGCAATAATATTGCATTACATTTTTCACAAAAAATCGAATCAATCTATGAACAAATTGTCTCTTCAGGAAACCCACATCAGATGCCTATGGCTACAGACATATCAGAATCAATTCCTTCTACGCTGCTTGAGAATTTCCCCCTATTAACTACAGCAGATGTAGAGGCCCTAATGCATCAAGTAAAGTCAGGTTCACCTTGTGACTTGATTCCTGTTAGAGTAGCTAGAGCTCTTATTCCTCAACTCTCTCCATTGATTGAACATCTTCTTAATCTGTCAATAAAGGAAGGTTAAGTTCCGTAGGAATGGAAAACTGCACAGATAATGCCGATTCATGAGAACACTAAGGCCCCTCTGACTGATCTGACCAATCTTCGTCATATTTTGCTCCTACCATTTCTGAGTAAATTAATAGAAAAATACGTCAACAGACATCTCTCAAACCACGTCGAACTTTCAGGCTGCCTAGACTCCTCTCAGTCAGACTTCAGGCCTAAAAATAGCACTGAATCAGCCCTGCTATTAGTCACAGATAACATCAGAATGACTCTAGACAGGGGCCATTCTATGATTCTGGTGCTATTGGACCTATCCGCCGCATTCAACATGGTCTTCCATCAAATATTGCTCAGAAGGCTGAGGGAAATGGGACTAAGAGACTCCGCTTTTCAGTGGATGTCAAGCTTTCTATCTGGTCGATCTCAGACTGTTAATCTAGGCCCATATCGTTCGGCACACATGGAACTTTCCAAGGGAGTCCCACAGGGCTCTTGTCTGAGCCCTACTTTATTTAATATGTATGTGGCTCCCTTGGCCAATGTTGTAAGAAAATATGGGTTTATTCCAATATCATATGCCGATGATACACAGCTTCTTTTTCCTTTCGATAAACTCACTCCTATTGTTCAGGAGAACTTCTATTTGGGCATGAATGCCATCTCACAATGGATGAGGAATAACTTCCTCCAATGTAATGTTGGGAAAACTGAGCTCTCACCTAATTGGTGGCCCATCAATCCTGGGAAGCCTCGCCTCCCTAAAACCTCCGTTAAGAACCTAGGAGTTCGTCTAGACCATGCCCTTACTTTTAAGGAACATATTGGTCAGACAGTTGGCACTTGTTTCCATACTCTGGGCCTACTTCGACGAGTCTTTCCTTTGCTCCCAGACTCTGTTCGAAGGACGTTGACTCAGGCACTCATTTTGAGTCGCCTAGATTACTGTAATGGTCTGTTGTTTTCTGCCAGTGAAACCTTGATTAGTAAACTTCAAGTGGTTCAGAATATGGCAGCACAACTGGTCTTGAGCATGCCTCCCAGATCAGCTTCGCACCCTCTTCTTTTAAAACTCAATTGGTTAACCATACGTCAACGGATCATTTTTAAAATCTGCTTTTCTATCCACAAGGCATTGTCTAATCTTGGCCCCAGCTATCTGTCAGAAAAGTTCACCCACTATCATGCCTCTAGATCCTTACGTTCCAGTTCTAAACAATTGTTGAAGATCCCCAGAATCAGGAGAGAGAGATTAGGAGGAAAAGCTCTCTCATACCTTAGCCCGCAATACTGGAATGAACTCCCCCTTCATCTAAGAGAATGTTCGAACCTCCTTCTTTTTAGAAAATTACTGAAAACCGCCTTGTTCTGTTTTTAAAATTTACAGTTTCCGCATGTGTAATTGATGCGCGTCCAAAGTGCAGAGATACTCCCCGGAGTCGATTCTGGTGCTACACAAACCCAAAATAAATAAATGAAATAAATAAATAACACTGTTTTTATCCACACCTATTAAACATCCAGAGAACCCTCTCAAGACTGGAAAGATCTTCAAAATCCCACCTATTTTGGAAAACCAAAAGGAATGATTGCAGGTGCACTTTACTTGCATAGAGAAGCATCTGTGAATAGTCCATATATACATAGAATTTATTTCATTTATTTTATCAAGATCTTGACCCCCGTAAAGGCATATAAGCAATTTTGGCAAAGTGCAGTAACTGATGTTTTGTGTGTATGAATGTGCTGTTGGGATATGTGCCTGTTGTAAATTGAGCCCCCAGCTCTGCTTCTCCTTGACCCTACTTCACTGTGCAAGCTAAGTGTAAGGAAGGCATTCCTGAATGATTTTCAGACTGTCCCGACTAGCATATTGTGAAAAGAACCCACCTACTACTCCACCACCCACTTCTTCTTAGTTATGTTTGTTGGGGAGCCTATCTGTGGAGGAAAGCTGAGGAGCTCTTTTGAAATACGATAGAAGATGTTAGGGCTGATACATATTGATACCAATTTTGAAGAAATATCTCCATACAGCTTCCCTCACCCAAAACCAGCCTTCCACTCAAGCCGCTATGCTCCATTTTGTGAATATGTGGACACCTTGTGGGTTAGAATTCCTTTAATTTTCATGTTTATGATTAGTGCCACAGTGTTTATGGAGTCTGCCTCCAAAGAACTCGGGACATTTTGAAGTTATCAATTTTTGGTGTTCACAATGTCCTACTCCTAATGTTACTCGGAAATCTTGTGGACACCCTCATCTCTATTACATCCTGTCTCAAGGGAAACTTAGGGCCAGATGTACAAACCTTTTTTGGAGTTTGCAGAATCGGGCTGTTTACGACTGCAACAAAGCATTTTGTAATGCACAAATGCCAAATTGCGAATCAGTAATATGTTAGCGAATGGCAATTTGGTTTTGTGATTCAGCATTTAGAGGGGGCATGTTTAGGGTGTCCCTTCCAAATACCGAATCGCAGTACTATGTATTCTAGTGTTCTGACTGAATTCCAGTCACAATCATGAATGTTTTACCATCTCTTTAAAGGAGGTGGTAACCAATTTGCAAATGGGAAGGGAACCCAAGGGACCACTGCTTACTCTTAAAAAAGGAAACGTAAAAGATATATATTTTTTTAAATGCACCCCATTACCCTCGGCTATCATTCCTAATGTGACACAAACTGCAACCTACCTCATTAATATTCTTGAGGTTATTCTATTCACGACCCTCCAGGAATCGCTATTTAGTAGTACAAAGGTTTCTTCCATTAAGAATTGCGCTTTCCTAACTGCAATTCGGTAAGAATCCAAATTTGGAAAATGTAATCCTTAAATTTTGCACATCGGCCCCCCAGTTCTGTGGAACTTCAGGCACGAGAAGAAACTTTTGTGATTTCTTCTGACTGTGTCGGCACTTTCTTATATTAATGTGATGTGTGGCTTAAAGGCATTATGGATGGCACCATATACATGTACTTGTAAAATTGTCTGCTAAAGTAAAGGAATACCAAACTGTAGGTCTTAAAAACATTATAATCTTGGACACAGTTTTGAGAATGTGTTGCAGGACAGCCAGACCATCATCAGAAGGAGTGACCATGTAAGTGAAGGATGGTGCACCGAAAGAACTGATTCATGGACGGCAAAGTCATTTTGAAAAAGTTCCTTTATTTTAAATGTTAAAAAGGCCTCAGCCAACGCGTTTCGTCCCCAAGGGGACTTCGTCAGGGCTGAAAAGAGCAGAAACAAGGACACATAAATACACAAATATATTCATATGACCAAATTGTAACAAAAAATATGTGTTAACAAACTATGTACATGACATATAACCCAACAATACACTGATAAACATATGCTGTTACCAAAAACACACATATAAATATGACAAAGAACAAAAAACCACGGGGAGAGAAGGAAACACCACAAATCATAAATATAAAAACACTTTCAATTGTTAGCATTGTGTTGACCTGGGAGAAAAAAGTACAACAACAATACACAAACAGACAAGGCAAATAAATAACCTACGATTGCAATTAAAATACCCACAACAGATCTACTAATTAGTCAACATCATAAAAGGTATGTACCATACTGATATGTAAATAGGATGTCAAGAAGAAAAACTACAATAAGAGTAAAAAATCAAAAGTAAAGTCGAACATTAGAAGTAGTGCAAAAAAAGAAAGAAAGGAAAAACAAAAGAAAAACACGAAGAAGAAAAACACATGAGACGTAGTCAAGAAAACACATGTAACATGTACATTGAATTAAAACCCGCACGAACATGAAAAAGAACATAAACCTGGCAGTATGTATTAGCCAAATGCCACACAGGCAAATAATCTTCCATAAGTATGAACTCCAGGGGTAGTAGATACAGCAAAGAAAACTAATGAACGTGGGTAAGTCTTAAATCCTGAGGCTATATCCCAGAATAAAGTACTGCGCAAGAAAGATGAAAAGAAAAATTATTAAAAAGGATGGCAAAGCCCCCTTACCTAGAGTGAACCGTTGATTGTCAAGGTCACAAAGCAATTGAGTTGTCACTCCTGCAGCAACAGCTTGATTATTCAAGGTTATGCGTAGGCAATATTAATCTGTAATATAACCACCAAGTAAACGAAAAAATATATATGATATTGCCAACTTGAATATATCAGACAAAAATAGAAAACTAAAACATAACAAAACAGAGTGTACAAAAACACTCTCACCCATCGAAAATACAATGGCAGAGCAAGTAGGCCCAGGTAAATAGTAATAGAAGAATCGTATACTTTCCATGTACGGAGAAACAGCAAGCGGTGTGGCATCTAATAATCCTGTACACCGTTATAATAAAGGTCGCCCCATATTAAGGTAAAGCACTGTCAAGAAACAAACATGCCAAAAATATTATATATATATGTAAGCAAAATTATATGCATAAAAATAACATAGAACAAAAAACACGAATCCCACTGTTGTCTGTGGGACAACAAATGTCTATGGCCAGCTAATTTGCTGAATTTCAGTTAAAATCGAGTGTATAAATATAAAGAGACAGGTACTAGTCAAAACCGTGATAAACGTACATATTACCAGTATGAGAGCCGACCCCATAAAATGCAATTAGGGGTGCACGGCATAGTTGTCCTAAGTACAGCTTACCATTCAAAAACTGATCGAAAAAATGGCATTTAAACAAATTTAGAGATAGTGCCCAGCGTCCACTTGACCCAGGGGGGACGCGCAAGTTAACAAACAATCCTGCCGTAGTAACAAAAAACATGGGACCGCGCTTCGGTAAATCCAAGATTGAAAAGAGCCACATGTATTATTTTACCGAGTCAAAGCCGCGCAAGGGTAGCCTGCATTATCGCCGCAATACCTGTGTTTGTGGTGCCGTGTTGCGGCGGGTCCGAGATTCAAAGGACCCGCCATTAGCGTTCAGCCAAGTAAAATACTCACGTCCTTACCACGTGATCGAGAATGGAAACGTCAATCGTTTCGGCAATAATACCCACATATCATCGTAGACCGGCGACGCCATCTTAGCATGGTCATTCGAGCACAGCGCCGCAATGTATATCACGGATAAAATACAAATGAACCTAAAATAAAAACCATAGCGACAGCCAAGACATAAACAAAAATAAAGGAATTTAGTTCTACAACATAACAGCGCAACCCATAATTATAACTAAAAAATAAACATAAATTCTATATACGCACGATTAGGACATATATTTACAAACCCCTGGAATATAGAGCACATCATGCCCTATATACAAATATATATTTGTCAATATAAGGCACCTACCTCCCACCTAGAGAACCACATATTGGCTAAAGCACAGGCATAGATAGACTATATGAATATTACGCATAATTAAAGCTAAATCCTGAAATAAACATATATATCAAGAGTTACCAACACAAAAGGTACAAAGCCAAATAGCAAGAAATTAATAAAGACAGACAAAGGAGAAAGAAAAAAAGGGGAGGAAAATTCACATATAGCACAAAGCAGTATGCCACAATAAATTGACACACGTTGCACATACCCTTAGTGAGTAATACAAAAAGTAGCACACTGAGCCCAGTGTGATACATATGTTCACATGTAAACACGATCTCATTATAATCAATCAGCAAATATAAAAGTTGTCACATAACCTATAGCTTCATAGGAAATGATGCATCTCCCCATCTGTATTGTGACCCATCTCGATGGCTCTAAGGTTGCAAATCCAGCGTGCGTCCTTCTGTCTTAACAGAAGTTCCCTGCTCCCCCCTCTTGTCGGTATTGGAACATGGTCAATGCCATGAAACCAGAATGAGAGGTCATCCGGGTGTTTTTTCATATAATGGTCAGTGATGGGGTATCGGGAATCTTTAGACTTAATGGCACGTTTGTGTTCCTGGATTCAGAGTTTGAGGCAGCGAATGGTGCTACCCACATAGATAGTACCGCATTTGCAGCCCAAAACATAAACCACATGGGTTGTGTTACAGTTGATGAAGTGGGCAACATTATATTGTTTGTCAGTATTGAAATTAAATTTCAAAGTTTCATTCAAACCTAATGGACAGATGTTACAAGTGCCGCAAGTGAAAAAACCTTTAGGTTTTGTTGATAACCAATTGTCCTGGTTTTTAGGCGTTGTCACATAGCTAGGGCAAAGGGTGTTCTTGAGAGCCTTACCTTTCCTGTATGTAATGGAGGGTCTGAGTTCAACACATTTTTGGAGACCTGGCACTTCAGTTAAGAGATGCCAATGTCTACGGAAGATATTGAAAATATCCCCACTCTGTGCGTTGTATTGCGTGATGAATCTTGCTTTAGAGTTTACATCATCATTTTTGGGGTTAACTTGTAGAGATGTCTCCCTATCTACGTTACAGATTCTGGTTTCAGCTTTTTTAAGAATCGCTTGATTATAACCTCGTCTTGTGAATCTGTTGACTGTCTCCCTCAGTTGTGTCTTAAAAATATGCTCCTCACTGCAATTGCGCCTAATTCTCGTCATCTCACCATAAGGGATGTTGTTAATCACTGATTTAGGATGGGCACTAGCAGCGTGCAATACCACATTACATGAAGTTTCCTTGCGGTAGAGTGTACTTTCTATTCTGCCTGATTTTACATAAAAATGAATATCCAAAAAGTTGATATGTTCCTTATGGTGATTCATCGTAAACTTGACGTTATACCTATTGTCATTAAGAAAAGAGACGTATTGATTGAGTTCACCAACCGTTCCAGACCAGAGACAGATGACATCGTCTATGTACCTCCCCCAGTACACGATGTTATTGGTCCAGGGGAAGGCATGTCTGCTCCAAGCATGCTCCCTCTCAAACCAGCCCATGAAAAGGCAGGCGTAAGAGGGAGCAAACTTGGAGCCCATCGCAGTCCCACGTAATTGGTGGAACCACCGTTGGTCAAAGAGAAAATAATTATTCGTTAGAATGATGGTGATCATAGCAATGATCATCTCATCAAAATCAAAAAGCGAAGCGTCATCTTTATCCAAAAAGTGTTGAACTGCCCTAATACCATGATCTATTTCAATACACGTATATAAACTCTCCACGTCAAGCGTTACAAAGATTAGATCATCCGACCAATCAAAGTCCCTTAACTTGGTGAGGATGTCTTTACTGTCACGTACATAGGAGGGCAGATTTATTTATTTATTTGCTGGTTTTTATAGCGCTTGAATCGACTCCAGATGGAGTATCTCTGCGCTTTTGGTGCCGGCTAAACAGAAGATGTGAAATTGGAGCAGATGCTAGATCTCATTTTTAAATAAAACAGTTTTCAGTTGCCTTCTGAATTTCAAGTGCTCAGTACACTGTCTTAGGGACAGAGGAAGTCTGTTCCATAGTGTGGGTCCTGTAATTGACAATGCTTTATTCCCATGCCTCGCTTTCTTGGCGCGGGGCACCACTAAGAGCAAATTGTTGCTTGATCTTAGCGTTCGAGATGGCATATAGGGAATAAATTTGTTTTTAAGATAAGCAGGCCCTTGTCCATGGAGACATTTGTGGATCAGGCAAGCTATCTTGAATTTTGTTCTTTGCCGGATCGAGAGCCAATGTAATTGCTCAAGGAGGGGTTTGGATGGAGTCCTTGGCGGGGCATTCAGAACTAGTCGGGCCGCTGTATTTTGAATGACCTGGAGCTTAGCCAGCACACCTTCATTGGCTGAAAGCAGCAGGCCATTCCAATAATCGATCCGACTTAGCACGAGTGCCTGTACTAGCGTCCTCCTAAAAGAATCCGGCAGTAGAGGGAAGACCTTGCGCAGCAGGCTGATGGTATGGAAGCAAGAACCCGAGATAAAGTTGGAATGCTGTTTTAGAGATAGTTCTTGGTCCAAACGGACCCCCAGGTTTTTCACTATCTGCTTTGGTTCTGGGGCTGCTCCCAAGTCCTGTGGCCACCAATCTGGGGCCCATAGCATCCTGGCTTCTCCAAACAGCATGACTTCCGTCTTGCTGACGTTGCACTGAAGGCAGTTGGAAGACATCCAATGTGCCACTGCCTTCATGCCTGATGAAAAGGAGTTTCTTACTTCAGCGGAGAGGGTTTTAAAAGGGAAGAGGAGCTGGGTATCATCAGCGTAGGATACTGGGATAAACCCGTACCTACGCATCACTCTAGCCAGGGGTGCCACATAAATGTTGAAGAGGGTCGGGCTAAGACACGAACCCTGGGGCACCCCTTTTGATATCTCCATCTCCGCTGAACGATATGCACCCATGGTGACAGTCTGGGTGCGCTCGGATAAAAAACTCCTTAGCCAGGCAAGGGCTTTGTTCTTAATGCCAGCGTTCGACAACCGCTCAGTCAGGATGGAATGTGACACGGTGTCGAACGCTGCAGACAGATCTAAAAGAACTAAGATTACTGAGATGCCCTTGTCCTGGTACATGTGCAGGTCATCAGTGACTGACAGAAGGGTGGATTCAGTGCTATGTTTGGGTCTGAACCCTGACTGAGAGTAGTCTAGAGCCCCAGCAAGTTCGATATAGCTGGAGAGATGGTGGTTGACATGCTTCTCAGTCAGTTTTCCTAGGAAAGGTAGTAATGAGATGGGCCTCAGATTAGCCAATTCGGTCCATGGAGTCGCAGTGTTTTTCCTAATTGGTCTAACAATGGCTCGTTTCCATTCTCTGGGGACATTACCTGTGCTCAGAGAAAGGTTTACCATGTCTCCAATCATGGGGCAGAGTTGGTCCGCTAAGGCGGGCATTATCCTCGCTGGGATAGTATCGTCTGGGCTACCACTTTTGATCTGTAAGATCAAAGAGAGGATGTTATCGGACGAAATAGGAGGGAAGGTATCCAAAGAGTACGTACTCTGCTTCAGGTCGGCGTCTATTGGGAGAGGCGCTGTATCTGTAGTGATGGTCTTACTGGCATTGATTATTTTCTCATAGATTTTGTCTATTTTTTCTGTAAAAAATTGAGATATTTCATTGCACAGCTGCTGTGATGCTACCTCAGGTGTTTCACATGCTATGGGTTTAACAAATGTTTGAAGGATTTGATAAAGGACCCTGGGTGAATTCCCTGCAGCTGTGATTTGTGCCGTAATGTGGGTTTTTCGTGCTACCCGGATGGCTTTATGGTAGATGGATAGTGAGTCCCAATATTTGTTCTTGTCCTCTACCAAATGAGAGGTTCTCCACTTCTTCTCCAGCTTCCTGGCGGTTAGCTTTAACGTCCTTAGATGGTCCGAGAACCAGACTTCCTGTTTTTTAGCAGGTCGGGGTTTAAATTGCTTCATGGGGGCAATTTTATCTATCGCATCCCTAGTTGCGCATTCAATTTTCCCAAGTGCTATTTCAGCATTATCAGTGGGGAGGATGGCAACGGGCTTGAATTTTTCCTTGAAGGTCTCAGCAGTAACTTTGTGCCATTGTCTGCGCACACTAGGTAGGGAGATAGTCCTTGCAGGGGTAGGGTTAGAATATGGGGTGTAGAATTCCATTAAAAAGTGATCAGTCCAGTTAACCTGAACTCCAGGTAGACATGAAATTGACAGGAAATTAGATAAAACCAGGTCGTGGTCCTATAACTCTGTAGTTTGGCATCCACAAATTGCGACAGTTTTTCAGTGGGAGACCCTTGACCCGAAATAATTGGTCTACCAGGAGGGAATGTTCCAACCTTATGAACTTTAGGGAGTATATAAATACAAGGAAAAGATGGAGAATCAACCCATAGGAATCTAAACTCATCTTCAGTGAGGAGTCCAGTTTCCTTCCAATCACACAGATGGGCATTAATACATTTGGTACTGTCCATAATCGGGTTGTTAGGCATTTCCCTGTAGTAAGAGGTATTCCCAAGTTGTTGAGGTACTGGGTTTTTAAGAACCGGCACAGAACCGGCAACCCAGCGGTGTCAGGGTACACCCAAAGACCTCGGGTTCTTCCTGATTTAGACCACAGAAAATCAGAGTCTTCTAGGTGAAGTCAAGGATCGATTTTATTGGCTGCAACCAAGTTAACAAGTGTCCTAGAAGTACAACACACGGGGAAGTATATTCTCAGGAGACTGCTCGAATTTACAAAGTCAGGCTTCTCTTTTTATACAGAATATTCAGCTTCAGGAAAACATTCTTCGAATTTGCAGTATATCATTTACAGTTCTTGGTTACAAAGGAAAAGCAGAGTCATGATGACATGTACATATTTCACGTTGTGCTGCCCACAACAAATCACCCGGCAAGGCCCAACATTTCATCAGATATCAGTGGACCCCCAATAAAACAGGCACCTCCCCACCATAAAGTAAGTGAAGCAAAAAGAGTAGAGACAGATGTGAGCAAGATACGGCAGGTGTGTGCGCTAAAATGGTTTTATGGCTTGTTGAGCCTTGATGCTATCTTGTTCGGCCACTGGGAGGGGAACTGACCTAACGAGTTCGGCCTGGGGCAATGGTTCCAACTTGCACAGGTCATAGGAAAGTCGATTAAGGAGTATGTGTCCTTGTGGAATTGAATTCCGCTGGATTAAGGCCTATGTAAAGGGCAACACATAAATGGAAGCCAAGGGTTCAGAACGCAAATGACGATTTCGAGGTAAAATCGTCACTCGAATATGCTGAAAATATTTGTACATGGTGTGCTCGTCATTCTCGTTTTTTTGATACCAAATTCGTCATATTTCGACGAAGTTTAATTCTCGAGTCCAGAATAATTACACGAGTCCAGAAGTTTCAGAACCACAAACCCTCCTTTTGCCCTTACATAGGCAATTAATCTGTCCTCATGCTAATCTGAGTCCAGATCTATATTCCTAAAGTCATTGAGATGTTGCTGTAACATCATTCTAGTACTCAGTTCGTCTCTTGATACAGGTTTCCTTACACATGATGTGACACAAAGGCCACATATTGCAGGAGCACACTGCACGCATAGACAGAACAGGAAAAGAATGGCTAAGACCATTCCAATGACCATCAGGATTTTCCATCCCCAGGCGGATATCAGTTCCCAGAACCATCCCATTAACGACCAATCTCCTTTATCCACATGAATAGATTCGGAAATCTTATGTAGTTTGGAGATGGCCTGGTACACTGTTGGAGCGTTATCTGGGATAAAAACGCAGCAACTCGATTGGATCAATCTGCATACCCCACCTCGGTCTGCAAGTATGACATCTAACGCGACCCTGTTCTGAAGGGTCATAAGTCGATCCGACTGGAGCTCAGCAGTCAAGTTACTAAGGGCACCAGCAGTTTCAATCATGGTGGACTCAACTACCCTTGTCAATTGCCTTATGTTCCTGCTGTTAGCCATGGATCCCCAGAACGGCAGAAAACCCTTTGCAAAGTCCCCAAATTCTTGACCTGCAGTGTCTTCTGTACTCAAGACACCTCTAACTATCCTTGTCCTGTGGTAATCTGCCGCTGCTGTGTAGGTGGGGGGCAACAGAAATGAAACAAAACATGAGCCCAAAAATTCAGGGGGCAACCATGTATAGGCTCTATAAGGGCAGATGAAATAAGTACCCTTAGCTGCTAAAAACGCGGGGGAAGTCTGGGCTGCAAAAACATATGTTTTAGTGCAGATACTCTTCCCTAACTGAGCCCTGGGATTCGTGCCATTACTTTGCAGACACAGATGACCCTGATGGGGTACAATCCAAATCGGGGACGATCTCTTAGCTTGCTGTTTCTCACTCAGAGTAGCTCCATATCCAGTCATGTTCCATCCTATGTATACCAGTGTCTCATCTCTCGGGATAGTCTCATAAGAAATACCTTCCTTAATCATGTCTACTATACCCTTGACTAGAGCACTTTTTCTAGGATTGTCTGTTACAGAACGTAGGGGGTAGATTTTGTGTGCATATATGAACATTGTCTTATATGCCCATACAGAACCATTGTGACTGAATGGCAGGACCAGATAAGGGATACCTTTATCCGTGGTGTGAGGCATAAGACCGCACACCCAACAGTTAGTTGTGTTCATTACGAGTTGGTGTTGGTGCAAGAGCTGAACAAAGGAGTTATTAATGAACTCCAATCTCCAATTGGACTCATGGTCAGGAAGGGGGTGGAAAGAATGAGAGGAAACAGTAGGAGGAGGTATGGGTGATGCAGTGGGTCCAAATGTTACACGAAAAGAGGATAACACATAACTTATTAAAAATATCATTACACTCAATAGCATGAAAATACACAATATTATAAAACTTTTCTTTGTCATCATGTTACATAATTTGCGTGTAAAGTTCGTTCGTTTGGCAGGTCTCTCCACATCGGGAAACTCCATCCTCTCTAAAGTGCTGCCCGCGGTGGGAGGTTGCCTCTGCTAAGGGATGCTTCTGTCAGTCTAGGGCAACTCCCTTGGACCAACCAGAACTACCGACCTATCGTCGTTAGCTGCACCCCAAAGACTTTAATCAACCGCGGCCCTAGCAGCGGAACCCGGATGGCGGTTCGAAAACCAAAAATGAGCAAGTTTCTCAGATGGGAGAGCTGCACTTTCAAAAAATGGTGTTTGGAAGGAAAAAGAATTCTTTATTAGTCCATGGGTCTCGGTCTTAAATTGTAAAAGAAATCGCTTTTATTAGTTTGTTTTTCTTGGTCTCAAATTATACCGTTGTCTTCCAGGTACTGTTTGATCCTGGAACAAGAGTTCAGGCTCTGTAGTGTTCAATAGCTTGGATTGTGGCACAGCCTTGTGCGAAATGTTCTCACTTTCTTGTTCAGAGTCAGTTCTTTTTACCCGTGCATCACTGAAAGGTATGACATGTGGCACGGTATCAGGTTCTGGGTCAGCGACACCTTTCTGGACCCACTGGTCATAAGGCAGAGGAAAAGGGATTTTCTTACAATGGATCCCGTGGACTCAGTTGGCCTTCCCCTCCACCCGAACGGCTGATCTCGTGGAAAGAAGGACGAGATGCGGTCCGGTCCACCTGGGCTGGTCGTTCTTAGTTCTCTGAAAATTCCTGACCAAGACCCAGGATCCAGGGTCTATCTTATGTCCCGGAGTTTCAGAAACCGGAGGCAGGGTGTCGTGAACCTGTTGATGCAAAACACGCAATTTAGCCGTCAATTCATACAGATAATCAAGCAAAACAGGGTGTTCAAGCTCACTGAATTTAGTGGGTCTAGGCACTCCCCATATGTTGGCTGGCCAGCCAAAAACGATCTCGTAAGGGCTGAGTTTCACTCGTGAATGCACAGTCATTCTGGTGGACAGGAGTGCTAAGGGTAGAGCATCAGGCCATTTAAGACCTGTGCTCGCTTGGATTATGGCCAGTTTAAGTTTTAAAGTGCCATTGTAACATTCTACTAATCCAGCTGATTGGGGGTGATTTGCAGCGTGGAACTTCTGCCGAATACCTAGCCCTTCACACACTTTCTTCATCACACGACCCACAAATTCACTTCCATTATCAGACCAGACCATTCTAGGCATTCCAAACCTGGGGAAGTACTCTTTCACAAGGGCTTTTGCTGTGGACAAGGCAGTATTTTTAACAACAAGAGGAACTCATGAGCGGACGATATTTAAAGGGGGTCCAGTGTACGTGTCCAGGACTAGAGCGCACAGAAGGATACAAAGTTCCCCGGGGGGGGGGGGTTATCTTAAAAGGAGAGATAAATACAGAGTAGACCGTCAAGGAACCAGGAGATTCCTCTATCGATATTAGAGAGCCTCACACACCCAGGGCGTTTAGGTGTGGAACACACCCTGACCGTAGGGTGTCCAGTGTCATCATTGGCTCACTGCTCCTCGTCAGACCGGCGCTGCAATGTTTGACGGGGTGCCAGCAGGCACCCTTTTGGCGGAGTTCTTTTATTCCTTGCCGACGGTGTGTGTGAGTCAGGAAGAGGGTAGTGTAGTCGGTGCAGAGAGTGTGAGTGATAAAAAGGGTAACCGGTCCACAATAGAATTTATTGGTGTGGCCGCTTCCCTGATTAAAAGGGGGTGAGAGGGGAGCGAGGGGCTTTGGTGAGTTTCAGAACCTAGCTCTACCCCCTGGTGTGGTCAACATGTTTCTCGCCATCCGGCGATTCGTCAGGACCAAAACACAGTACTACACGTGGAAAAAGGTGCAAAAAAACGAAATAAGGTACAGATACAACCTCACTGGGTCGGTTGAGAAGAGGGCCTAAGGTCCTGCTCTAATTAGGCGACCCTAAGAGGGATTAAAAAGGGCCTCGCAGTCTGCTCCCGTGAGGCCAGCGCTGTCTGGTGGTGATGCCTTAGTCCGGGCGCCGGCACGCCAGAGACACCTACCCCTCACGCTCGCGGCACCTGGTCAGCTCTTCCTGACTCACACACACCGTCGGCAAGGAATAAAAGAACTCCGCCAAAAGGGTGCCTGCTGGCACCCCGTCAGACATTACAGCGCCGGTCTGACGAGGAGCAGTGAGCCAATGATGACACTGGACACCCTACGGTCAGGGTGTGTTCCACACCTAAACGCCCTGGGTGTGTGAGGCTCTCTAATTCCGATAGAGGAATCTCCCGGGACAAGGCAGTATTGTCTTTTAGGGGATAGGCTTCTACCCATCTTGAGAAGGCACAAACAACAACGAGTACGTATTTTAAGTTGTTGCACCTCTCCATGTGGATGAAATCTAGCTGCAAAACCTCGAACGGATACGTAGGAGGTGCAAAATGACCAGCTGGAGTTGGGGTTCCCCTACCAGGATTGTGTTTCAAACATACCATGCAATTTTTAACCACATTCTCTGCACACTTGGGAATTCCTGAATTTTGCCATACTGGGACCAACAACTCGCAAATCCCTTTCACGCTGCTATGAGCCATTCCATGAGCCATCGTAACCACTGCAAGCACATATGCATCGGGTAACAACCATCTCTGATGCTCTGATAATTCAATCCAGCAACCATTTGCATCCATTCTACCCGTACTTTCTCTCCACGTGCTCAACTCTTTCTCTGTGGCCTCAGCTTGAATGGACTTCACGCTCTCTACTGTGTCTTCACACATTCCAACATCACCAGTCCATCTTGCAGGGCCTGCAACATACAATTCGGCTCATTACATTCTTTGCCGTTTCTTTTGCGATCTCATCAGCAAATACATTTCCACGACCAACATCATCAGTCACCTTCTTGTGAGCACTACATTTCACAATCGCCATTTGCAGAGGCAAGGTCAGTGATTCAAGAAGCTCATTCACCAACTGACCATGCTGAATCTTAGCTCCATGCGAAGTCAGGAACCCACGTTCTCTCCACAATCGTCCAAAACTGTGAGCCACTCCAAATGCATACTGACTATCAGTGTAGATAGTCACTTTCATCCCTTTAGACAACACACATGCTCTCGTGAGTGCAATTAATTCTGCTGCTTGAGCTGAATTATGTGGGACACGTGCAGCTTCAACAACTGTATGCAAAGTCGTAACAGCATATGCTGCAGTCGTGTCACCATTCGGGAGCTTGAAGCATGAACCATCCACCCACAATGTACCATCACCTTCAGCAAGAGGAGTATCAGATAGATCTACTCTCCCTTTCGTCTCTTCCTCTGTTCTAAGAAAACAATCGTGCTGTTCTGAAACACCTGATTTCTCTACAATTGGCAACAATGTGGCTAGGTTTAAAGTACTGCACCTTTTTATGTGCACATGACTCGCTAGTAATGTTAATTCGTAACTGGACAATCGAGCACTAGTTAAGTGCTGTGTCTTGGTTCTATTTAACAACGTGTCTACTGCATGTGGGACCATCACGACTAGTGTATTGTTCATTACTAGACCAGCAGACTGTCGAATAGAAACAGCTGCTGCTGCTGTGGCTCTTAAACAACTTGGCAATGCTTTAGCTACTAGATCCAAAGTCGACGAAAAATAGGCACATGGACGCTGCCTACCTCCAAACAACTGAGTCAACACTGACAATGCACAGCCCTCTTTCTCGTGAACATACAATGTGAAAGGCTTACTGTAGTTGGGAGTACCTAACACAGGAGCCGAACATAATGCTGTGCGCAATTCGAGAAAACTTTTCTGACACTCTTCAGACCAAGGAATGGGATTGGGTGTATTTTTACACGTTAATGCCACCAAGGGTTTGGCTAATAACGAAAAATTTGGAATCCACTGTCTACAGTACGATGTAATGCCCAAGAAAGCACGCACTTCTCTCTGTGTTCTTGGCACACTTAATTTTGCTATTGCCTGAATTCTTTCTGGGGTCAGTTTCCTTCCCTCCATCGATAAGAGGTGACCTAAGTAGGTCACTTCTTGTCGGCAATATTGCAGTTTGGAAAGTGACACCTTGTGATGAAGATCACACAGATGACGCAGTAATGACAGCGTGGCCTTTTTACAAATTTCCTCAGTGTCTGCAGCAATGAGCAAATCATCCACATACTGTACAAGAGCAGCACCTTTAGGTAAAACAATCGTATCAAGCTGTGTTTTTAGAGCTTGACTGTATATCGATGGACTTTCACAGTAGCCCTGAGGAGCGTGTTTAAAGCGGAAGCTGCGACCTGTTAAACTGAAGGAAAAAATATCCCTGCTCTCCTCAGCAATCGGGATGCTGAAGAAAGCATTCTTCAGGTCAATCACCGAAAACCAAGAGGCAGATGCTGGAATCATAGTCAATAATGTGGTAATGTCGGGGACAACTGGAAATTGTGGCACAACTATTTTATTCACCTCTCTCAGATCAATCACGAATCTGTACACAGGTGGCTGAGAGGGATCAGTTCGTTTTAAAACAGGCAGAACAGGACTATTGCAAACGTTGCCTCGTGTTTCTTCAATCACATACTTTTCAATCAATTCGTAAACGATCGCTAGCAAAGCTTTTTCACCCTCACTAGATATCCTATATTGTGGAATTCGTGGCATTTGAACATTGGCTTTCAATGTTACAACATATGGTGGAATTTCTAAAAGACCCACGTCATTGGGACCATCAGCCCAAAGAATATCTGGAAGAAACGACAATTCTGCTGGCAGTTTATCCCTCGACAAATACATGGAGGAAACCACTTTCTTGCCTAAAGTAAGTTGTACTCCTGAAGGAGAACAGTACAAAGTCACATACAATCTTTTTTAACAAATCCAACCCTAGCAAGTTTTCACCACAACCTGTTGTCAGAATGAGGGGTGCTTCGAATTCGCAAGGACCAACAGAAAGAGACAAAGGGTCAGATATCGGATTTCTAACTGGGGCGCCAGAAAAACCTACAGAAACGTTCATTTCGCCAGACAAAGGTGCGCCAGGGAGTTTGGAGTGCATAATAGAACTCTTTGTAGCACCAGTATCCAACAGAAAAGGCTCTGACACACCTGATGTAATCACCTCAACGTAAGGTCCACTCTGATCTACTGGAACTGAAACAACTCCCTCTCTTTGTCTATGGCTGTCCTAGCAATCATTACCCTCCAAATACTCATCTTCTGTATAGTAATCATCAACATAGTATTGAGCTGTCCTGTCAGATGCGTTGTTCTGCTGATCGAACCTATTCATAGAATTTTGGGGTGGAAGGGGACGTGCGTTCTGGGGGACGTTTCCACGTCCTCTACCTCTAGGCGCTTGCTGAACCCCACGCCCTCTTACACCAGAAGTACCATTTGCACGCTGTAACAAAATAGGACAACTATACTTGAAATGACCCTCTTCCTTGCAATACGAACACTGGTTGGGGCCTACAGGGACACGTGGCTGAGTGTACTCGGCTCTTTGCGAGTTCCTCTGATACTGTTGAGGGTGCTGAAAATTATTCTGATAGTTATTCTGACCACTATTGTTTTGACCACCACCACCACGTGGCGGATATGCTTGCTGTAATAAAACCTTCGTTTTTAACTCCTTAGTTTTCTTTTCTGCTCTATCTTTCTCGTCTTTGTCTCTATTCTCATAATATTGTGCAGTAGCTAATATCTGCGCTGAAGATGAGACTGCCCAAGAACTTTCTGAATCCTTTAACTTTTTACATAATTCTGGAAGCAGATTGTGCACGAATTTATCGACGAACATTCTCTGACCACCTTCTGTGGTCATATCTTGACCGCTGTGGTCGACAAATGTTTCTTCAAACCTGGTGAAGAAATCTGAGACTGTCTCTTCTTTCTTCTGCTTGCATGCAGACAACTTATCCCAATTTACGCGTATTGCAGGCATTATCGTTTTCATGTAATCAACTATTTTACCAGGGAGTTCTGCTATCAAAGGCTCAGGCTTAGCACCACCAACTTGTCGGGCATCTGCAGCAGCAATATTAGCCCATGAGTCACCTAATTCCTGATCATGATCTGCATGACGAATTTTACCCCATAAAGGCTGTGGAACAACATTCCCAAATAACATATCGATATCGGCTAAATTCATTATACATGACCCAGCAGTCTGTGACAACTCTTTGTAGTACCCTGCAGGATTTTTACGCGGATCAGGTAATGTCTGTTTAAGTGCTAAAACTTCAGCTCGCTTCCATGGGACATGGACCCATACACGCTGAAAGTGTGGCAGAATAGGTGGGTTAACAGTTGTGTCGCCCTCTCTCCATTGTGGGGGAACTTCTCTCATCGGGTATTGTCGCCCCTTTTTCCTACTAGACGCACCAGGCTCAGATTGTGACCCAGAACTGCTCCCCTTACTCCGATATGATAACAATATTTCAACCGCTTGCTCTACATCGGGACCTACTATCATGCCCTCTCCAAACTTAAACCGTACACGACACAACTCTTGCGGGTTGCATTCCAGATCATTGTCTTCCAAATCTTCACAAAGGAAAACGCACATCTGTGCAAAAACATATCTCTGCGTCGGTGCTTCCCATTGATGGAAGACTTCCATGACAGACTCTACATCATACTTTACAGTGTCCATAACCCATTTCCGTGCTAAACGATTCAGTGAGTCTCTCTCTTGATAGTCAGGCAGTCGACTTCGCAACTGTCTTCGTCCCATGTTAGGGGTCGTAGTAGGCGACCCAAAAAGAGGTGAGAAAAGGTTAGTAACAGTGCTGGCCATTTTCTGCCGAATGGAAGGTGAAACTGAAGGAAGAACGGGTGGAAAAATGGGGTGAGATAGGGCAGGGGCAGAGACAATAGCAGAGGAGGCATCAGGAGAAATAGAAGGAGCACTAGGCAAAATCGTAGAGGGAGCATTAGGAGAAGTAGAAAGTACATTAGGCAAAATCGTAGAAAACACAGGTGAAGCAGATGTGGTCGGTGGGCCTGGAGGAGGCTGCACCGTAGGGACAGGAGTCAGCTGAAGAACAGCTGGTGGGTGCTATGGAGGAACAGGAGGCGTAGGTTGCACTACTAAAGGTTGCGGGGGTGCGGTGGCACTTTGCGCATAGGGGGTGGCGAACTTAATAAATGTGACATTAATGGATCCTTTTCACGCTCTTTTGCTGCCTCTTGCTGAAGAGACGGCAAAACTGGATAGCATTTATCCGTTGCCATTTTACGTTGCCTGTGCAACTGCTCACTCATCTGCTCTTCTTCATTGTCTTTAAACTGCATAGCAGCTTGCATTACTGAAAGACCCCCTTCTCTCTTATTTTTCTTAGCTAATTTGATTTCCTTCTGTTTGGCCTGCTTACGCCATAGGCGAAAAGAGTCAAACATTGCCGGCCGGGCTTTCTTTTTGAACAGTTTAACTTCAAGGTTGTCTAAGATTTCGGTATCGAAGCTACCATATTGGGGCCATTTTAAAACACCATTTTTTCTGGTGTATTTGATCCACACTTCATTGTATGTGATGGGGCCTACTCCATGTTTGACATATAACTCGTAAGTTGGAGTTCCAACCGGAGGAACCGGACATGAGTCCTCCAATCGGGAGTCCCTATTATTACAACCAAGACAAAACAAATTTCCAAGTCTAAGACTAGGCATTTTCGCTCTCTAGTCTAGTTCCAAACTTCAAAGGATTATCGATTACGATATTTCTCGTGAATACACGAGTCCTTCGGTTTTGGTGCTTGCAAGTACCAACAATTATCCCAAAGGATACCCAAGACTAAGACCAACTAAGGACTGGGAGACGCTCCACTTATACTTAACTGAGATATCGATGACGTCACCAGAAGACTCGTCTTATCGTTTCGCTCTACCAAACATCAAGGGTCCAAATCAGGGCGATAGCCAGGGCAGCCGTCCTTTGTAGCCGTCGGGAAGCGGGGAACCTCGCAGCAAAGACCTTCGGACCACGTCGACATGCAGGGGTCGATGAGGTGGTTGGCCGTCCTCCAGAATTTCCACACGAAGCTCCTCACGAACCTCTGGCTGACTGGTACCACTGGAATCGCCCCAAACATTGGGCGCCAGCTGAGGTACTGGGTTTTTAAGAACCGGCACAGAACCGGCAACCCAGCGGTGTCAGGGTACACCCAAAGACCTCGGGTTCTTCCTGATTCAGACCACAGAAACTCAGAGTCTTCTAGGTGAAGTCAAGGATCGATTTTATTGGCTGCAACCAAGGTAACAAGTGTCCTAGAAGTACAACACACGGGGAAGTATATTCTCAGGAGACTGCTCGAATTTACAAAGTCAGGCTTCTCTTTTTATACAGAATATTCAGCTTCAGGAAAACATTCTTCGAATTTGCAGTATATCATTTACAGTTCTTGGTTACAAAGGAAAAGCAGAGTCCTGATGACATGTACATATTTCACGTCGTGCTGCCCACAACAAATCACCCGGCAAGGCCCAACATTTCATCAGATATCGGTGGACCCCCAATAAAACAGGCACCTCCCCACCATAAAGTAAGTGAAGCAAAAAGAGTAGAGACAGATGTGAGCAAGATACGGCAGGTGTGCGCGCTGAAATGGTTTTATGGCTTGTTGAGCCTTGATGCTATCTTGTTCGGCCACTGGGAGGGGAACTGACCTAACGAGTTCGGCCTGGGGCAATGGTTCCAACTTGCACAGGTCATAGGAAAGTCGATTAAGGAGTATGTGTCCTTGTGGAATTGAATTCAGCTGCATTAAGGCCTATGTAAAGGGCAACGCATAAATGGAAGCCAAGGGTTCAGAACGCAAATGACGATTTCGAGGTAAAATCGTCACTCGAATATGCTGAAAATATTTGTACATGGTGTGCTCGTCATTCTCAGTTTTTTGATACCAAATTCGTCATGTTTCGACGAAGTTTAATTCTCGAGTCCAGAATAATTACACGAGTCCAGAAGTTTCAGAACCACATTGTCGAGCAATTTCTTTCATATAGTCACCATGATTCATTATAACAATATTGCCACCTTTGTCGGCCTCCCTGATTACAATACTGGAATCCTCGTTTAAACTTTTGAGCGCCTGTTTTTCTCCAGCTGTAATGTTATGGACACTCTTAGGTGTATATCGTTTGGGTTTCTCTAAAGCATGGAGTTCCCTGGTAATTCTGTCATGGAAAATATCGATGTTGTGATGGTAAGAGTGGGTAGGGACAAATTTGGATTTGGGGCGGAAGCCAGTCTCTGTATTGTTGATCTGGGGAATATTAAGATCCCTAAGCAACATAGGTATATCATAATTTTCCTCATCATTCAGAGTCATTAGGCAATGTACCCCCATATCTCTCCTATCGTCTGGTGGTTTGTCTCTATAGGGTCCAGACTATCGCCTCTGCAACTAGGTCTATTTGCAAAGAAATCCTTGAGTTTCAGTGATCTCACAAATTTAAAAACATTGATATGTATATTAGCAAAATCACCATCTACTAGAGGACAAAAATTAAGACCCTTGCTCAAGATTTTTTCTTCATCAATAGTAAGAACTTTATTTGACAAATTAATATTCTTTAGATCATTATTAACAATGGTAGAGGACTCCATCTCCCTACTATCATAATTGGACGATGCCGTTACTTCTTCGGCTTCGTTCCCACATTTAGATTGTTCCCCATTTTCCCTCTTGTATCTGTTTTTGGCTCTCCTCCCACCCCGCCTTGTTTTCTTATTTCTCTTTTTTGTTGGAGGCGGTTGCTTATACGGAGTTTCGCCAGTTCCTTCTGAAAAGGAGTGGCGTCCTCCCCTAAAGGGACATCTGGAATGGTTGCACCAGAAGCTACACTGCCATTTGAGGAGATCGAAACATTACTATTGGAACCAGTGTCATTATTTTCAACTCTGGTTTCCCTTGTTCTTTTTTTATTTACATCATCTGAGATCTGAATACCATCGAATTTTTTGGCAAAAGTATACACTCTTCCTTCTTTATAGTCCTTGTCATCTCTTTTAATTTTTATCATTTTTTTGTTCTTAAGATAAATCTGATGTTTGTCTATCACATCTTTCAGGATGGCAACATTTTTTTCAATAAGATCTTTTTCAGGTCGATCACGGATCTCTTTCTCCAGAGCTTCAATCTCAAGTTGCAATTTTTCACCTTTTTCAGCAGCATGTCTCACTAGAATTTGCATCATTGTAGTGGATGCCCCTGCCAAGTTACACTCCCATTCTTTTAAAAGATCACTACTTAAATCCTCGAATGTAGGAAAAATCAAGATACGTAAACCCCGCGGTATCTTACTATTCTTCAGGTACTGTTGAAGTGTTACTCCATCCCACCATCTACTGAGTTCTTGTTTCCGTAAGCTTTCCAACTACAGGAACATACCTTTAAGGCTTAATACAGCAGATGTGGGAGTAACAGGTGTTAATTTAGAAGAATCAGCCCCAAATAGATCCTGGGCCAATTCTTCACGTCCATCTTGAAATCTGGGCATAGTGATGAAACAAAATTCGTATTCTTAAGTACAAACTATAAATCTCAAATCAATCCTCGAAATGAGTGCAGAACAGTCCAAAAGTCTAAATGAAAAGAAGAAAACTGCTGCTGACTAGGGTTCGCACTCAAATTTCAAAGTAGGAAATGTTTTGGTGGTCGTGCAAATCACATCCGGGGCTAGCCGCACAGAAGCTCCACTGCCGAGGCAGATAGCAAATTATGTAAGTGAAGGATGGTGCACCGAAAGAACTGGTTCATGGACGGCAAAGTAATTTTGAAAAAGAAGGAGTGACCATGAACATTATCTTTCAATAGTGTCCCCAAAAGCCTTGCTCAGGAGATATTCCTAATCTGTTTCCTACAGAAGAAAAAACATACGGCAAAAGATTAATCGGGAAAAGTCTTGGTTGAGAAAGTGTTGGCCTAATGAGTACTCCACACTGAGAATCAAAAATAAGTTTTCACTAATTAAAAAAGACTCTCATTAAATAAATATCAGCCACGAGAAAAGACAATGGGGCATATTACCAACGATTAGCGATATTTATCGCTAACGATGCTTAGCAACGAGTTTTTGAACGCTAAGCATCGCCGGAAATTATCGCAGACATAACTTGCTATTAGCAAGGTTTATCTCAGAAGTGATAAAAATCCTCACGCTAACTGCCAAATGAGAGATTATCGCTGGAAAACCAACAATAATCTCTCGAAGTTTGGCGTTAGCTTGATGACAGGGGCTCACAAACTTAGCCATGATATCCACCTTCCATAGGATATCATGGCTAAGTCAGGAAAATACCAGGTGTAAAAAAAGCAGTGCTAACCGCGGTTAGCGCTGCTTTTTTTTATCACTAACAGGGTTAGCGAAATCCTTGATAATAGGAGAAATGTTGCTTAACAACATTTCTCCTATTATTTTTCTCTGGAACGCCCCCTTTGCATCTCATTAGAGATGCAAGGGGAAGCGTAGAGAAAAAGGGTGCTAACATGCGAATTTGCGTGTTAGCACCCTGTTGCTGATAGGGAGATATTTTTATCTCTGCTTTCTTGGCTTTTAAAGCCAAAAAAGCGGAGATAAATCCCTTGATAATATGCCCCAATGTTCCATAATGAAAAATTGCCTTCATAACCCTCTTCATTGGGTGAATTTTTCCAACAGAAGCTGCCTGCAGTACACTGATAGGTTATCTTCACCCACATATACTATTCGATCAAAGTATGCTCTAAGATAAAAAGAGGTATCCAAACACACATTCATTGTCAGGACAAGAAGAGCCCTGCACCACTGAACCCCCTGCTCGTAGGTCAGAGTTTGATGTTTATTTTATGTCAAGTCCAAGGAGCACACCACCTTGTGCATCTAGATAATAAGAAATCATTTCAGGAAAAACTAAATGTTAAATTACACTTCAATTCACATCCAAAGGGCATTGCACCACTGGAGCGTCACTTTTTACGACGCTCCATTGGTGCAATGCCCTGCTCCATATTTAAAAAGCAGCATTAAGGCACTTTGCATGGCTTTATGACGCTTTGTAAATATCATACGCTTTCACTGTGGTATCTGCGTAAAAGGGGCTATCAACGGGTGTTGCCGTGGGCATTCTACCAGAACACCCATCGCTTTTTGACGCTGCCCCAGATTTACAAGGATGTGTAAATCGGAGGCAGCGCCAAAAACTAACACCACTGAAAAGCAGTCGCTAGAGTGGCGCAACCAGGAGAAATACTCCCAGTTTTTGCTCTTTCTATGTTTGCTGCATATCGCAGCATACATAGAAAGAGAAAATTGCCTTTATTGATTGTTTATGTGCAGGAAGGTGTCCCCTCTGACACATAAACAATCATCCCTGCAACGCAGGCACCTTTGCACCATGGCGCAAGGGTGTCTGTGTTGGCGCTGCAACTTTTTTTTATCACCGGCGCAGGGAATACACAGGGGTGCACCGTATTCAAGTGAATACAAGGCTTCCCTGCTATTTTTAAATGACGCAGCACAGTGCTGCTAAATTGCCGAGCTCTACCATTTCTTTGTAGATATGCCCCTTGGCACCTGAGACAGGACAACTAAATGATCAATTTGACATCGACATAAAGAGATAAGTAAAAGAAGGTGGAAAGACAAAGGGAAGTGGAAATGCTCAAGCAGCAATTTAATTTATATTTACAATACAAAAACATCTTTTTTCGCAGACTCACGTAACACACAAATATGCATTAATTAAATACATTACAGTCAATGTCTCATTTCCTGAAAATACACATTCTTGTTGTACTTTATCTCATAATCTTAGTGATTTCATAAAGGCAGCTTCATCAAAGAAGTGATTAACTATAATTCATGTCAGTCCAACATACGTTTCAAGGTGCATTCTACATGGTCTTGAGTTTTTCTACATATGTGACCTTTTAAGCAGTTATACGGCTTTCTATAGCACAGATACTCACCGTGTTGTATATCAGTAGATATTACACTTGTATGCAGTCTTTCAGCACTATTGAAGTTTTTTTTTAAACATTTTATGCACTGTTTCTTAATATGGATGTGATATGACTAAGGCTCCCATTTTTCTGGCTTTACAGATTTTCACAGATAAATACAAACAGAAAACAATGTGTTTTCTGTCTGCATTTATTTTTAAAAGTGTATAAATACAGAAAATTGTGCTTCTTCTAAGTGACTGTGCTGTATTTCACGAATTATAGGCCAGCAGCTGAGCAGATGGACAGCATAGGAAATTAAAAAAACAGGATGCAATTTTTCAAAATAAAGCCATGTGTCAAAATATATTTGTGGTATAATGCTAATATTTACCAGTGGATGTTTTGTTATATAATATTTGGCAGCTGAAATAGCTAAAACAGACAGACATCAAAATATGAGTGCGCGTCTATCAGTTAAATAAATATGAACATGTACAGTTTTACAACTTCATTCATCTGCAAAACACAAAGTAAATATGGATAAATACAGATCATGTGGGCAAAAAAAATATATGGATGAATACAGATGGAAATGCTAAAAAAATAAATACCATAAAACAGGGAGCCATAAATATTATGGGATGGTTACACAAGTGCTGTAATTTGCCAATACTTTTCCATATTTTAATTCAATAGGTTTTTTCGTTTTAATTTCAAGCCAGAATTTTCACCATTTTATAACTGAAGAGTCTGGGTCATTAACTTGCCACTTCCCTTTGCACTTCTGAGGGAGTGACTTGTGCACAGTCTCCATAATATTCACCTTTGGTTGACCTTCATAAGGCATTGTTGTGTCTTTGTAACTATGAGCGCCTGAGTTCGACAGAGGTCTGATTTAGCCCCATATATGCCTTGAGAGGTTAATGTCATAGTGCTACCCATGATTTTCTTGCAGTTGAAGACACACCTGTCACCAAATATCCTTGTTAGAGCTCTGTGGTCATTCAAGGTGATGGACGAGTCCAGTTTAGAAAGTGGAAAAAACAGATTGGACTTAACAGATGGGAAGATGTCTGAGAGCCGAACATTGTATTGCCTGACTTTGCAATGCAATCTGCCTCCTCATCAAGGGCCATATGTATCAAGCTAATTAGCATTCTTTGCGAATGCTAATTTGACAAATGGTATGTATCAAACATGTTTGATGTAAAATAGGGAATAGCAAAATTTGCAATTCCTTATTTTGCGATTGCACTTAAGGAATCGCAAATTTTGCGATTCCTTAAATGCAATGTATCAAACAAAAAATATTCAAAAAATGCCATTAAGGATTCGCAAATTACCACCAACTTCTAGTTGGTGGTAATTTGCGAATTCTTTTCAAAAATCTTTTTTCCAAAAAACAAAAGGTGCCATATGACGCCCATACATGCCCTTAGGGCATGTATGTGCGCCATATGCCCCCAAATGTCTTTTTCAGGGGTGCAGCAGGGTGTTCTTGAGACACCCCTGCACCCTTGAAAAAATTCCTAATTTGCGATTAGCTAATTGCTAATCGCAAATTGCCCCTTCATTCCTATGGGCCTCCTGGCCCATAGAAATGAATGGGTAATTTGCGATTAGCATTTTGCTAATCGCAAATTAGGAATGGTAAGGAATCGCTATTAAATAGCGATTTTGTACATACATACCGTTTTGCGAATTCCAAATAGCGATTCCTTAAAATTCGCTATTTGGAATTCGCAAAACGGAAGTATGATACATATGGCCCCAATAGATTATGATACCCCTCAGCTCCCAAACGTGCCTTGATTGAAAGGAGCAGGGCCAGACTGAGAACACAAGTCAGCCCTGGCAATTTAACCAGACCGGCCCCCGGGGTAAAGGGGGCGGTATAGGGTGTGAGCGAGGGTGCAAGTGTGAAGCACTGCTGCTTAACTAAACCTGCCCCCAGCACTGCTGCTTTTGTTACTGGGTTCTGATATTGAAGCACTGCTGCAAAACCGGCCCTCAATAACAAAACCGGTCCCCACTGCTCCATAACCCACCCTTCCAGTCTGCTGGGGAAACACCCGATGAACGCTAGGCCAGTCCGGCCCTGGATAAAGGAGATTGAGTGAGTCCGTTTGTCCAATGTACTGAGGTTAGCTCTATTTACCTTGTAGAAACACTGAAAGTTCCCTGAACCTCAAGTTCTAACATCCTAGTTACCCCCAAGATTGAAGCTTACAAGAACTTGTCACTATCTTCTGCTTTATTAGAAACGTGTGGTGAGGGCTTCTGGCTCAAAGTGGGAACCGTGAGCTGCTGCAAAGATATAAATGGCAAAACCCTATTATTTGATGATGAAAGAAAGGAACCTCATTTAACCTCAAACAGTGCCTTTCACTATTATTAACGGCGGTATTTGGAGGTCAAATGAGTGCTACAGTGAAATAATGAAACAAAATACTTTGGGTACAAAACGCATTGTCATAAACCACTGTGGCACCCCGGCGCGCAATGACCATAGGGTTAAAAGGGTTTCAGCACCTGCCCCCCCCCCCACACACACACATCGTGTGTCTCAGCCCGGGCTGCTGGAACTCGAGGTTCTTTAACCTTTTCCATGCTAATGACAAGGTGAACTCGTCATGAGGCACACTGGAGCTGTGATCATGACAAGGTCAACTCGTCATGTATAATGGGAAACATAAATCTCCAGCACAGGAGGGGAAAAGCCTTAGCAGCCAAGGTGTTAAAGACCATTTGCATATTTACATACCTTTACAGTACAAGGCGGAAACTGCATTTAAAGGCTGTAAATTGAAAGCACACGCTGCCTATGTTAGCAATGAAACTAAGGTGTAATCGACCTCGGAAGCATGAATGCCCAAAAAGGCACTGCTGGCAGTGAAGTCAATGATTAATCGATTGTACGCAAATCATAAGGCACGATTGCCCACAAAATTGTCGTAACAGGATTTTGGGCCATGATGTTACAGAACCCATGCACAAGTCTGAAACAGACGCAGAAACTGGAGGAAGTTAAAAACGTCTTTAACAAACACCGCTTGTGTTAGAACATTAGCTTCAGACTTCACTCATTTCAAACACATTGCATCTGTGCCCCCGCCAACACAGCCTCCTCTGGCTTGCAGTGCAGGATAAGTACATTTTTGCCAGGTACACTGAACTTATGCGGCAGGAGACTACCAAATTATGTGGCATTGTTAACTAAATTATGCTGCACGATCAGGCAAATTAGGCAGCGTGATGCGGCACAATTTGTGAGTATTATCTTTTTATTTTAAAAATTTCACACATGTTAACAGTATCTAGGCAAAGGTTTCACCTCATTGGTACCACTTTCCCACCCAAATACAGAAATGGCCCACAGAACCAGTCAACCCTTGCACTCCGCCTTTCGCTGCTCGGCAATATGTCACAGAGTGTATAGAAACTTATGTTACGTTTGACCTAGAAACTATTTTTCTGTTTAATTGTGCTAATTACACTGCAGATGATGAATTATGTGGCAAAACCATAATTATGCTGAAACCGATGCAGCCCCAATGTTGCATAATTTCAGTTGCCCTGATTATGGCCTTTGGTAAAATAGCGCTTTTATTGAGGGGGTGTGGATTTTATATTCATTCACAGGTCCGATCCCCTCCTTCTCCCTTACCTGAACCATCTACCCAGCCCCTAGGAGAGGAGGCGAGAGGGGGAAGGAAGTGATGGACCAACATCAGCACCCTGCATTTAAAGGGAAATATGTCCCGCTTTCAGCAATGAAAACTAGACACCCCACCCCCCCACACACACACACAATTTAATGGTTCTCTGTTCGTTGACATTGGAAAGGTGTGAAAAGCTGAGTTTTTTGTCAGCAGTTTCTCTTTTGACTTGCAGATTACACCAGATATCAGGAATGAGTGCTTAGCTCGCTAAGTTATCTGGGTGACTTTGAATTTTTAATTGGCCCATCGCTCCGCACCCTCACAGGTCTGTGCAGCGAAAGCTGAAATACAAATTCTCAGTAAACAAATATTTACTGTCTCAGTTTTAAAGAGTCTTTGCTTATTTATACACCTATTTAGCGTAGCTTACATCTTTTAATTCTGTATCTACTAGGAAACAGAACAGAGAGCTTTATTGAGCAATCCAGTTATTTCGGATCCAACAGCTTCAAGTGAAAAGAGATTCACGTTTTTAGAGTTGTAAAGGAAGGTTAAGTGATTGAAGCAGCATTATGAGTCTGCTGTTACAGTCACAGTGAACTATAAGCAACCGACCTGCTGTGAGTAATGGAACCCCAGGGCAGATGGAACAGTTCTGAAGGCTGTCTATATACATATCCCAATGACAAGGACGTTTTTTAGTAACCTTTCACCGCAGTGAATGTTAAAAGTAGAACTCTGCCAGAAGTAGGGGTAATCACGTGCTATTGGTTTGCTCGTGTTTGCAAATAAATGCACTTTGACGTTTCATAGCGTATTTGCAAAAGAAGCATCTCAAAGTTACTCAAAAACTATTGTATCCGAAAGGAAAAATAAGGAAACATTTGTGGCCATTATCAAAAATAAAGCCCACATTTTAAACCCTAAAGGCCGCAAGGAAATTGGTGCTGATGGAGCGGTGGGCGGGAGCAGACCTATCAAACCTTCTGTCCTGCCCTTTGCTAGATATACAGGAACAATGTACAGGAAGATATCCTAAAGTTTGCCAAATGTGGTGCAAAACAAGCCTATTTAAAGGTTATAGGAAGGCTCGCAAATTTGTTTTCAGTTACCTTTAAAATCGGATTTTCAATAGGAGATTTTATCCTTACTTAACTCTGAAACCCCTGATCGCTCCCTCACACTCCCTATCTCCTCTCTATACTGCCTGCTCACACATGCTACCTTCCTGTACCACCTCATGCTGTGCAAAAGTCCACCTCTCGCCTCCCCCCACCCTCTGGGTGCCCCTTCTTCTCGTCCCTCTCTCTCTCACACCTCTCACTTGTTCTCTCATGCACTCTTCCTGCCACTCTCATATTAGTTCACTTCAGATCTTCAGGCACAATTTCGTTCCCGTGCCTTTTGAACATTCCCTTCCCTCAAACCCACACTCTCCTACAATTCTTAGGGTCTCTTCTACCTACCCTCGTTATGCATCTATAGCCTGCTCTCTCCTTCTTTCAATCTTTCTCACACACTCTTTCTGCTCCCCTACCCAGAGTTCATCCACCACTTACTGCACAAACTGCCTAGCCCTCTCTATCTTCCTTTCTATCTATTATGTGTAGCTTTCACCTATTTCTACTCACCATATCACATAATTCCACTATACAAATACACTACACATTACACAAATCCACCTCCACACAATTCCACAACTAACAATTCCAATTCAAACCACATAATTCCACTCCAAACAACATCTTCCGTTCATCTCACACAGACGTGGAGTAAAGCTACTTTACAACAGGCTATTTCAAGGTATACATAATAAACATTATGTGTGATAGTCATTGGGGAGTCGGTGTTTGCATGCATGCTGCACAAGCGCTACAGAACAGGCTGACAATCATCCCCTCTAGCTGCCATGCAGTCATAGAAAAAATAAGGATCAGTTACATTACACAAGGTCACATTCATTTATGGTGTACACAGGGAGAATAAGTGATTTGCCCACAACCACACAATCTAATTCTCGCGCTTCACTGTACCGCACAGTTCTCTCTCCAACTTTAACAACCTACCTCTAAACACTCTCTCTCTTTAACTTTCTCTATCTTTCACTCTCCCTCATTCTTTCTTTCTTCACTCTCTCACTTATGTACGAAAATAACAGTTTCTCTAGATACCATCTCTCACTTTCTATCACTCACTTTCTATCACTTTCGCACTCACGCGCTCTGTGCCTCTCGAGGCCGGGTCACCCCCTTGCTCCCTCGCCCGCTGTTCCTGATTGCCAGCCTCCTTGCCAGCCTCCTGCCTGCCTGCCGCCACCGTCGTCCCCACAGCACCCCCGAGCGGCCCAGCCACAGCTGAGCCGCCCGCTCGCCACTCTTCCCGCCGCTGGCCCCCTGCGGCCCGCCTACCACCGGCCCATTGGCCCAGACGCTCGCCCAGCCCAGCAGACCCGCCCTCCCGTCCCCCTTCTTAAGGGGAGTGCCTGGTCGCTCGCGGGAGTGACCACTGTGCCTCTCGAGGCCGGTTCACCCCCTTGCTCCATCGCCCGCTGTTCCTGATTGCCAGCCTCCTTGCCAGCCTCCAGCCTGCCTGCCGCCACCGTCGCCCCCCCAGAACCCCCGAGCGGCCCAGCCACAACTGAGCCGCCCGCTCGACACTCTTCCCGCCGCTGGCCCCCTGCGGCCCCGCCCACCACCGGCCCATTGGCCCAGACGCTCGCCCAGCCCAGCAGACCCGCCCTCCCGTCCCCCTTCTTATGACGCCCCCAGAGCGACCGCGCAGCGGACGCGCGCAGCGGGAGCACCGATTGAGCGCCGAAGGTGCGCCAAAGGTAAGCCCGTCTGCGCCCGTCCGCGCCTGGACCGCGCCCAGTGCCAGGACCCCTGGCCCCCACCGCCGGAAGCCGACCAGACGAACCTACGACTCCACCGAACTCAACGCACTCAACACCGGCCGTACCCCGGGCTGCTACCGAGCCACACCGAGACGCACCCACGGACCCTTCAGCTGCCACTCCTGCAAGTTCACCTGTAACCGGACCCACGCTACACCAGCACCCACCAAGCCGAACCCCAGCAGCACCCACCTGAAGTGCATCCTGCTCAACACCCGCTCCGACCACAGACACGCCATCGAGCTCTGGAACCTGCTCGACACCACAGACCCAGACGTCGCCTTCCTCACGGAAACCTGGATGAACGCCTCCTCAGCGCCCGACATCGCCATCGCCATCCCAGACGGCTACAAGATCATCCGGAGGGACCGCGTCAACCAGACAGGAGGAGGCATCGCCATCATCCACAGGAACACCATCCGCATCACGACCAACACCGACGACAACCTCGCACCTGCCGAACACCTGCACTTCCAGATCCACGTCAACCCCAAGACCACCCTCAGAGGCACCCTCATCTACAGACCCCTGGGACCACGCACACAATTCAGCGAGGACATCGCCGACTTCGTCAGCCCGCTCGCCCTCCCCTCAGCCGACTACATCCTCCTCGGGGACCTCAACTTCCACCTGGAGAACAACAACGACCGCAACACCACCACCCTGCTGGACAACCTCGCCAACCTCGGACTCAAGCAACTGGTGCCCACCCACTACGCCGGACACACACTCGACCCGATCTTCTCTTCCAGCAAGGACATCGCCTTCAGCCACGCCACGGGACTCCAATGGACGGACCACAGCTGCGTCCACTTCAGCTACAGAAGGACCACGCTCCACCATCACCAGAAACAGGCTCCCCACAGAAGCTGGAACAAGATCACTGCAGACCAGCTCACTACTTCCCTGAGCAAGAACCCTCCCACCAGCACAACGAACCCCAGCCAAGCAGCCACCAACCTCACGAAATGGATCAGCGACTGCGCAGACGACCTCGCCCCGCTGAAGACCCCGCTGAGCAGACCCGGCAGCAAGAAAGCCCCATGGTTTAACGACGAACTCAAAAGCTCCAAGAAGAACTGCAGAACACTCGAGAAAACCTGGCGCAGAGACCCAACACCGGACAACATGACCGCCCTCAAGCTCGCCACCCAAAAACACCACCAGCTGATCCACGCCACCAAGAAAACCGCATTCAAGGAACGACTGGACAACAACGCACACAACAGCAAGGAACTCTTCAACATCGTGAAAGAGCTCTCCAACCCCAACGCCGGAAACAACGACATCACCCCTTCGCAAGACCTCTGCAACTCCCTCGCCTCCTACTTCCACAACAAGATCGCGGACATACACAACAGCTTCAGCACTCAACCAACGCACGCCACGACCGAACCACCACCACCCTCCGCGCCTGGACCCCGATCAGCACCGAAGACACCATCCGCACGATGAACTCCATGCACTCCGGATCTCCGACAGACCCCTGCCCTCACCATGTCTTCAACAAGGCCGACGCAGTCATCGCACCCCACCTGCGGGACATCATCAACACCTCCTGCGACATCGCCACCTTCCCGGAGAGCTGGAAGCACGCCGAACTCAGCGCGCTACTCAAGAAACCATCAGCAGACCCCACCGACCTCAAGAACTACCGCCCCATCTCGCTGCTCCTGTTCCCGGCCAAAGTCATCGAGAAGACCGTCAACAAGCAACTGGCCGCCTTCCTCGAGACGAACGGCTCCCTCGACCTCTCGCAGTCTGGCTTCCGGGCCAACCACAGCACCGAGACCGCCCTGATCGCAGCCACAGATGACATCCGAGCCCTGCTCGACAACGGAGAAACAGCGGCCCTCATCCTCCTGGACCTCTCCGCGGCCTTCGACACTGTCTGCCACCGTACCCTAGTACAGCGCCTCAGCAACGTCGGAATCCAGGAAAAGGCACTGGAGTGGATCACCTCCTTCCTCGCCGGAAGGACACAGAGAGTCCGCCTCCCCCCGTTCAGATCAGAGGCCACTGAAGTCATCTGCGGCGTTCCTCAAGGCTCCTCGCTCAGCCCAACACTCTTCAACATCTACATGAGCCCCCTCGCAGCCATCGCACGCCAGCACAACCTGAACATCATCTCCTACGCGGACGACACCCAGCTGATCCTCTCCCTCACTAACGACCCCGCCACCGCCAGACCCAACCTGCACGAAGGGATGACAGACGTAGCCAAATGGATGTCGAACAGCCGCCTGAAACTGAACTCGGACAAGACGGAAGTCCTCATCCTGGGATCCTCACCCTCCGCCTGGGACGACTCCTGGTGGCCCCCCCCCTGGGCAGCGCACCCAAACCAACTGACCACGCACGCAACCTGGGCTTCATCCTGGACTCCTCCCTCTCCATGACCAGACAAGTCAACGCCGTCTCCTCGTCGTGCTTCAACATCCTGCGCATGCTACGCAAGATCTTCTGATGGATCCCCACCGAGACCAGGAAGACGGTCACCCAGGCCCTCGTCACCAGCCGTCTGGACTACGGCAACTCCCTCTACGCCGGAACCACCGCCAAACTCCAGTGAGACTCCAGCGGATCCAGAACACCTCAGCACGACTCATCCTGGACATCCCCCGCCGCAGCCACATCTCCGGACACCTGAGAGACCTGCACTGGCTCCCGGTCAACAAGAGAATCACCTTCCGGCTCCTCACCCACGCACACAAAGCCCTACACAACCAAGGACCAGGATACCTCAACAGCCGCCTCAACTTCTACGCTCCCAAACGCCAGCTTCGATCGACCAGCCACGCCCTCGCCGCCGTCCCCCGCATCCGAAGAGCCACCACAGGAGGAAGGTCCTTCTCCTACCTGGCCGCCAAGACTTGGAACTCCCTTCCGACCCACCTCCGCCTGACCCAGGACCACCTCGCCTTCAGGAAGCAGCTCAACACCTGGCTGTTCGAGCAGTAGCGGACCCCCTCCCCCCAGCGCCTTGAGACCCTCCGGGTGAGTAGTGCGCTATACAAATGCATTGATTGATTGATTGATTAAGTAAAAAACCCATTTCCATTACAGCACCAATAGCTGTAACGCTAAAAAAAATGCGAGTCCTGTTGCATAGCAAATGCTTGTTTTTCTTGTTTCAGTACCCCCTGGGCCACCACTCTGCTTATTCCTTACATTTGCATTTTACATTTACTGCCCTAGTGTGAGAATTTAATGAAAACGAATATAAAGTAGGGTTGCCAAAAGAAAAATGTCAGCCATGTGTTGTTTAAAGAGCCTGCAAAGACCTCGTCTTGACACTAAATATATAAATAAAAAGTATGTATTCATTTGTAATGTAACTTTTCTGTCTTTGTTCCCTTTAATTCTCAGTCATTGATCATTCAGGCAGCCCTAGAACACAATTAAAAGTGCTTTCTATTTATATTTGCTGTTCAAAGTATGCATAGATAAGTGCTGAAAATGCAGCTGAAAATGCAGCTATAGGTGACTGCTTATTTTTGTACTGTCTGGGACACCAAAATAATGAGCTGGCAACCCTAATCATAAGACTGGAAATTTGTTGCAGGATCAGCACATTATTTATTTTAACCACCCTGGATCCCTGATTAATGTCATAATAGCAATAGGTTAACTTACATCTAAAACCCTACTCCACTGTCAATAACATGCTGAGTTACTTCAAGTGTCTGAGAATGCTCCCTGTATTCAGATAACTCACTCCTCATTCTCGTCCTTCACTTTTGTGCTCACCCTGCACTCACACTGATCACCATGCACTCACACCATTCACCCGCTCACCCTGCACTCACAGTGATCACTCTGCACTCACTATGCACTTGCGCTGTTCACCCTGTACCTCACCCTGCAGTCACACGAGCACACTACTCACCCTGCACTCAAGTCAAGAAATACTTTATTCGGTTCAACTTACAAAAACCATAAAAGTACACAAGCATGAAAAAACTGGTCCACAAGAACAATGATAAAATACAGCATAAAAAAGAAGGGAATACCCATTAAGATATGCAACACATAATGAAAAGAGTTTAAAAACAACAATGTATATAACAATCAGTGAAAAGAAGCTCATTATAAGAAATTTTAAATATAGGAAAACTTGATTCAAGTAACAATGGTCGACATTTGTGAGGGGTCATCTAGGACCAGGTAATCTTTTTGCTAAGTCTCACCGCTATGGTTAAAAATTTAGCCACGTTATAGATTTCCCAAATTTCAGCTAAAAATTGAAGATACAACAAAGCTGGCTTCACTTGCCTAAAACCTTTCCCTTTTAACAAGGGTATGATGAACTTTTTCCTAATGCCTTTAAAGTGCTCACAGAAGAACAGAAAGTGAACAGTGTCCATGAGCGAACAACCGTCACATTTGCACAGATCTAGGTCTGTACCCCTGGTCCAGCCAGGGCGGCCAGAAATTAATAAGTGAATCTTGTTCAATCGGAACTTAGTTAAAAGATACCTATGGTTAGAGTTGTTGACCACCTTGAGGTAAAGTTCCAGATCATGGCCAGAGGAAACAATCAATTGATGGGTCCTGACAGAGGGCTTTACCAGCTCCCTGCCTTCTCTGTCCATTCCTCTAGTCAACAAAAAAGTGTTTTTGACCCATGTCATATCACCTTTCACCAAACTCGAAGGTTTGTTGAACAAATCAGGCCGACCCAACTTCTCACACATCTGTTGTACATATTTCAACCAAGGGATCTTTTCCCAGTGATCTAGCATTAGGCAGTCTTTGAAGATTTCATGGTTCACTTCAAGCTCTAGATTAAGCCAGACTGATATCCATTTTAAAATGGGAGCCATGGCAATTCTATCCTCCAAATAGCCCACGCCGCATTCCTGATGGACAATGAAGCTTGCCGTGGATCTTGGGAGGGAAAGGAGCGTTTTTAAAAAATTGTCTTCCGTAACCTGAAGCGATGTAACCGACCTAAAGCCCCACAGGTCAGCGCCATACATAGCGATGGCAGTACATTTGGCAGCATATACTTTTAAAACTGCCTCGATGGGCTTCACCCCTAATTTACGTGAAAAGCCCAGCACCGCAGAAATGGAGCGTGCCAGGGCTGTTTTTTTCTCCAATATTTGTGGGTGCCACGTAGAACATTCATCAAATACAACCCCCAAATAGGGAAATCTGGGGACTCTTGACAACTTATGCCCATTGCAGTACAGTGACATCACATTTTTTTGGGCCTTCGCTTTATGGCCTACCACCATGACATGGGATTTACCAAAGTTAATACTTAAATCAAGATTATTCATAAAAACATAAAAAGAGTTCAACAGGCATTGAAGTCCCACTGCGGTTCTAGCTAGGAGAGCGGCATCGTCCGCGTACAGTAAGGCTGGCAGTAGATATTTCCCTGCCCTCGGGATGTCCTTACATGCTGCGCCCAGGTCTCTACCTAAGTCATTTATATATAGTGTAAAAAGCAGGGGAGCAAGAATGCATCCCTGCCTTACACCATTAATGATACTATTTTTTTCCGTGCAGTTCCCCTTTCTGTCGTAACGGACCGTAGCAGTGAGGTTCCTATGGAGGTCAGCTAGGAAGTACACGATATTTGGGTCTATTCCAATGTTAAGGAGCTGGCCCCACAACTTGGATCTGTTTACTCGGTCAAATGCCGAGGACAGATCCATAAAGGCAATGTACAAAGATCCTTGCTTAGCTAAAGTGTACTTCCCAATAAGCAGTTGTAAGTTTAAGCTTTGGTCAATAGTGCTGCGCCCCTTTCTGAAACCGTACTGTAGAGGAGAAAGAGTATTTGTCTCCTCTAGCCAATCGGTCAGTTTACCTAGGACCACTCTCCCTAAGACCTTGACCGCAGAGTCAATAAGGGATATAGGTCGGTAATTGCCAGGGTCACCCCTATCCCCTTTTTTGTAGATAGGGACAATAACCGACTGGGTCCATGACTCTGGAATGCCTGTCCTAGAAACTCTATTAAAAACATTCGCTAAGACTTTGGACCAAAATAAAATGTCAACTTTAAAAAGATCAGAAGGGACACCATCTGGTCCAGGAGCTTTATTACTGGTCATCATACCAATGGCCACAGCCACCTCTTCCTCGTTCACGATCAACGTATAAGGCAATTGGGGGAATGCGATCATACCTTCTACCCCCAAGGACTCTTGTTCGTAAACGGACCTAAAATGCAGGTGCCATTTATCTTCTTGGATTCCACAATCCAATTCATTGTTACTCGGATCTGAAAAATAGGGTTGATTAACCACAGCCCAAAACTTGGCGCTATTTTTCAATACATCGATTGAGGTCAGGTCGGCCCAGGCATCCTCTCTAATGTCACGCCGCCTTCTTTCGATGGCAGTCTTATATTCTTTCCTGAGAGTTGCCACGAGCAGTCTATCTACTGGTTTGGACTTAAGTGCTACCTTAAGTTTGTGGTTAGCCGCTGAGCAGTTCTTGTCAAACCAGCCTTCCTTCCCTTGTGTTCTACCTTTACCCTGACACATCAGGTGTGAGAGAATATCGAGGCAAACCTTTTTATACGCCTCGATAACTTGACTATCCCCAGCCTGGTCATCCATACATAGCTTTAAATCCTCCCTACTACTTAGGCAGAGGTTACAGAAAAACTCTTCTGGGATTAACTTACACCATTTAATTCTGCGTGCTTGGTCAGTCAATCGCATATCATGTTTGTCTGCCAGATTTGGTTGGCTTTCCTTGGTAACAGTTATGTTCTTAGCTTTTAATACAACAGGATTGTGGTCACTGAAGTGGGACCGCACAACCAAATAGCTGCTAATTTGCGCTCCACAACTACTACTAAGAAAGGTATAATCAATCACAGAGCCACTACCGTGGCCTATAAACGTGGGGATATCCTCGTCACACCCATTTGGGAGTATTAACCCATTTTCGGCCAACAATGATTCTAAGAAAATACCCTGCTCTGAATGTTCGTAATGGATGTTTTCCTCATCCGGGGCACCAAATAACACGTTTGGGGAGCATTTATCCTGACAGCGATGAACATTAAAATCTCCCATTAACAAGATGGTACATTCATACTTTGTGGACTCTTTAAATTTTACCAAGAAGGAACTTAACATCATCAGGATACTGACTGGGCTGTCTCTGTCAAAAGAATTATAAAAATTTATGACCAAAACATTATGATAACCCCTATGGGTGATTAAAACTGCAAGACAATAGGGACAGCCAGTAGCTATTTGCGTATATATATCCGAGATTTTAGCAGAGATCAAAATAACCAGTCCCCCTCTGGCCCGCCCCCGCGTTGATCCGACAGCCGGTAGGGAGAAAGTGGTAAAGCCATCCACTGTCAGTATATTTTGAGTGTCCCAGGTCTCCTGTATAGATATTATGTCCATGGAACCTATGAAGTCCCGCCAAATCGGATCATCCACTTTGTTCTTGAGGCCCGCAATGTTCCATGTTGCCAGGGTGATCTCCCGTCTACCCGGTGCCTCAACCGTTTTTTTGCACAATGGGGCCCCACCTTCGACGCCCTCGTCAAAGGTTGGAGTTAGATGTAACACCTGCATATCCAAAATACTGTTTTCCTTTTGCAAGGGGGTGGGGGGAATATTAAGCCTCTGTGTCGGTGGTGAGCCCTGTGTTTGTCAATCAACCCAATCCAAGGAAGGCAGCCATTCATATCGATTAGCAGTTGGGCAGTTAAAATAATTATCATACCCATTTATAGTCTGATGATAATGATATGGAAAATTATTTTGAGGCCCCGTAACAAGTGGCCGCGGTCTGCCTCTTCTTCTCCCAACCAAATTCCATTCCTCATCGCCACCCTTCTCCCAACCATAAGGTTGCGCCTCCCATGGGGGGTTGAACCTCTGTCTAGCTTTTTGCTCGTGTGGGCCCCTTAGCCAGCTCCATCTTTTATCTACTTGATTCCCAGGTAGATAGAAATAAGAAAGAGGCCTAGCAGTAACAGTACTTTCTTGGAAGCAAAGGGTTCCTCTACATATGTGTTCTACCACCTGTGTGTTCTCAAAAGTGACCACTATACAGTCCCCTTGTAAGTTTTTCCTATTTCCGCCCACCCATGGGGTTCTCTCCACCGTTAAAATATTGCTTGGGATATTCGGCGGGAGGGGATGATTTTTAGAGAGCCAATGGCACACTTTATTTTTCAGAGCCTGGTAAGATTCTACTTCAGAAGGTGAAATTTCCGTGACTCCAGTAAGAATCACTACATAGGGGCAGGCATCTGGAGGAAGATGGATATTTCTTCGGGCCACTGCCTTAACTCTTGGGGCCGGGGCCGGGTTTGGAATCGGGGGTGTGGGATCATTAGATTTAACTTGGGGAGTTGTCTTGGGTTGAGTTGGATTCACTGTTTGTTTTAAGATCAGGGATCTTTATTTTAGCGTCTCCCAAGTTTAAGGTATTGCTAGGGTTCTTGGGAACGTTATTGTTAACCACAGTGACGCTTTTACCAGCCAAAGATGGCTTTTTAGCTGTATTTGCCACATATGGTGCCTTGGTGGTCAAGTTAAAACTTGGGGCACTTATATCCTTGTGAATGTTTTTCAATACCGTTTCCAAGCAACGTAGCCTAACCTCTATGGGTTCGAGTAGGGCTTTTAACATATTAAAGATGTTATTATTTACCATGCCTAGTCCACTCCTATCCTGGCTACATTTGGCTAAATTATTGACTTCCCCACTTAGTTCCAGAATTTCCTCCAGACTATTGTCTATGATGGTGTCATCTGGAAGACTTAGTGGCAAGCCAGTTTGTGTCAAATGCACCCCCCCAATATCATTTGCACAGGCTGCTAAGTTATTATTCACAGTTACCGGTTCTAAGATGGTTTCGTCCCGGGTGTGAGCAGTTTGTGCTTTCTTCTGTTTATCGGAGGTGGATTTACTAGATTAGGGATTGCCCCCTCTTTCAAACCCCTTTGATTTGTGGCACTGACCAAAGATTGATTATCTAGCTCATAGCTTAGGTTGAGGTGGAAAGGAGAAAATGCCGTTGTAACATCAGATTCCATCATTAGTAGTTGCTTGATGGATATTTCGGCAGTTCTCGAACAAGAGGAAACGGTGGGTGCCAGTATTGTTCACTTTGATAGTATTAACTCAACCATCAATAAGATGTTCACAAAAAAGATAGGGCACAAGGCTAAATCGAACAGGGGGTGGTTTGACCATGCTTGCTCGGAAGCCCGGAGAAATCTTAAAGAAGCTTTAGCAGTTAAACCGAGAGATAAGAGTCTAGTGATCCGACTTAGACAGGATTTTAATCAAGTCCTGAAACGCAGAAAGGTGGAATTACAACAGGAAGCATGGGACAAGATAAGCCAAGCCGCAGAATTAAAAGATTGCACTTTGTTTTGGTCTACGGTTAATAGCCCATTCCTCAAGGATGAGAAGGTCCCTGAGCTCACATCCAATGTGAGCATGGAGCTATGGATCCAGCATTTTTCTAATATATTTGATTCTAGTAAAAGTCTAGTTAATGCTGAAAATGACTGGCCTATCGTTGCTTTAAATATCACTGTGAACGAGGTCATGGCCAGCATTAAAGCTAGCAAGGGAGGGAAGGCACAAGGCCCTGATGGGGTACCCATAGATGTATATAAGACTGCCCCGGAGATCTGGGGGCCACTGCTGGTCAAGATTTTTAATACAGCAGTTAGTTCTAAAATACCTTCTACTTGGGTAGAATCAATAATTATCCCTATCTATAAAAAAGGAGACCGGGGCGATGCAAAAAATTATCGTCCAATATCCCTACTGGACTCATCGGTTAAAGTTATGAGCCGGGTCCTTTTAGTAAGATTAGAGGAATGGGCAGAGTCTAATGAGATTTTAACTAATAGTCAGTTTGGGTTCAGAAAAGGACGTGGTACAATCGAGCAGTGTCTGAATTTGGTACTTTTGGTTGGAAAATATACTCAGGCACAGAAAGGGTCTATATATCTTTGCTTTGCTGATCTAAGCAGTGCTTTCGATATGGTAGACCATGCTATACTTTGGGCTAAACTGATCGAAATAGGAGCCCCAGCTGGTATAGTTTATTTTTTGGCCCGCTTGTATGCAAAACTAAGTACAAGAGTTCGGTATGGACCAAATGGGGAATGTACGAGTAGATTTAACATCGGGAAAGGAATCAGGCAGGGGTGCGTTTTAGCACCCCTACTTTTTACACTCTTCATCAACGAGGTGGATTCTGTCCTGAAGACAGTTAAGGCTGATGCACCTAGAGTTAATAACCTGAACATCCCGGTGTTACTCTACGCGGACGACGCTGTGTTGCTGTCCAGGACCCCGTTGGGTCTTCAACGCCTGATAGATAAGTTTGTGCACTTCATCAAAAATAGGAAGTTGGTGATTAATAGGTCTAAAACCTATGTGATGGAGTGTAGGTCAGGTCGAGCCAAACCGAAAGTTAATTCTCACTATTATATCGAAGGCGAACAAGTTTTACAAGTTAATAATTTCTGCTATCTAGGCATTAATTTCTCAAAAAATGGTAGCTGGGATACTGAACATAAAGCAGTTAAAACCAAGATGATTAGGAGTGCCAACGGGGTTTTTGTATTTGCCAGGAAGTTGGGGAACAGACGCATCTTGGATATGCTAAAAATCTTTCAATCCAGATGCTTATCTGCTGCCCTATATGGTGCAGGAGTTTGGGGTGTGACATCAGCCGGGTGCCTTCAGGTGGAGGAGAACAATTTTCTGAAAAGGCTCCTGTGCTTACCCAAATCTACCTCTAACATCTTGGCTCACAAAGAAACAGGGATCCCCTTTTTGAGTGATCTAATTTTGTTAAGACCCCTTTTATTGTGGCGCTCCATCTGGCTGAATGAAGGTACCTCATTGAATAGAGCCATCATAGAGGATTGCCTTTCTTTGGACCAGCACCTGATGATCCCGTGGATCAAATATAACATTGATAACTTTCAAAATGTTTTTGGTCTCAATGTGTTTAATGATCGTTATTGCGCATCTGTTATCTCCAAGTCTACCCTGAAAACGGTGTTTTTGAATTTTTGTGAGGAGAAGCGTGCTTTAGTAGAACTAAATCAGTCCACTTGTAAACTGTACAATAGCTTGAATGAGTTCACTGGATTTCACCCATATCTGAAAGAGGTGACCAGAGCCTCGCACCAGTTTGTACTAACCAGAATAAGGATGGGAACTGCACATTATCTGGTTGCGTGCCCTACTGTAAAAGTACGCCCCACTGGTCCATGTGCTTGTGATAACAATTCAGAACAGAGCACTGTGCACTTTCTTTTGTCTTGCCAATTGTACAGTGAATTACGGAAATTCTATCTTAAACCCATCCTAATAAGATTTGGAGTAAGAACAATCATGGACTCTATGAAACTGCTTTTTAATTTGCATCATCCGGACATTTGCTTCTTCACAGCTACCTTTGTACTTAAGGCCATAAGTGCTAGGAAAAGCATGTGTTTTTAATTGTTCTTAACTATTTATTCCATCCCGCACTGGAGAATTAATGTATTATGTGTTTGTGTTTTTTATCTTATTGTGAAATGTATGTATGAAATTGTTTGTGCTTTTATGGACATGTTTTCTCTATGATCCGAATAAAGCTTTATGAAATGAAATGATTATCTAGCTCATTACTATCTGAGCCACTCTCTATCAAAAAGTTAAGATTAGGGGTGGCCTCCAAGTCCTGTTGTGAGCTTGAGACGTCAAGATCCCCAGCGTTATGTATCATCGCAAGAGTATTGGGGCGGGACTCGCTATTGGGCGTACGTGCCTGGTCAATGAGACCTAAAGAAGATCTCTTAGCCCTTGCTAGGTCTTGGGACACCCTCCTGTCCATTAGTACAATCCCCTCATCTATTAAAGCATTTGTGCGAACGATAAAGTCGTCCAGGGTACCAGTTAATTTTTTCGCTCCTGCAACAGCCATGCTTCTGGTCTCCCGACGATACATAACAGACCCCACTGGTAATCACAAATAACAGTTACAAATATTAACACTGTGATAACAGGCCCATATAATTAGTACTTAACAATGATGCTCAAAATAACAACCCTGGTGCTTGAAATAAGATATGTACAAGCTTACTATTTTCTATGTCCAAATGTTACTGGGCTGAAGGTGATCGGGTAGGGGTTGTGGCCCAGGCCAGGCTCCTCGGGCCTCTGAGGGCCACAGAGGGCCCGCCCTTTGCCCGGGCTTAGCCCCGGGCGCTCCCGCGCGCTCCCGCACAGCGTGGGATTCAAGTACTTATGGGCTAAGGGCGTAAGACCGTGAGAGTGGAGGTGGGGCGGGGCGGTCAGGGAGAGCGGGGCCAGGTGACTCGGCCACTAGAACACCGGGACTCCTGGGAAAGTGAGTCCCGGTTTCACGCTCGCAGCCCTGCAGCCAAAGGCACACCCCACACAGGAACAACTGCGGGCAAAGGGTTAACCCAGCAAAACGAAGCGGGACCCGCGAAGCGGGTTCCGCGAGGCGTGGGTCCGGAATCCGAAGTCCTTAGTCCTTGAAGATAGCAGCAACAGCAGGTAGGTGAAAACAACGAGCGACCCTGCACTCATGTGACCCTTCACTCACCTGTCCCCCTCACAGCTCAATCTGCAATCTCACTCAGTCAAGCCCATCACTAGCCATGCATTAATTTGTCCCATTCCGCTCTTACATCCGTACCCAAATTCATATGGTCACCTCACTCACCCTGCTGTCACTCCTCTTACCCTACTCTCACACTGTTGCATCTCTCACCGTGCACCCACATGGGCAGTCCTGCCCCCCACACATCACAGAGGGTTAATGTGTCTGCTACAAAGAACGTGTACAATGCAGATCACAGAACTGAGTGTGAGTAAACTATGAGCGGCGCTATAAAAAAATGTAATGTTTGTCAGAAAGGTGCTTTTAGGAGGCTGGCTTAGTATATGGTTGGTTGGTTGATAGCTTTATTTCGATATGCAGATATCATAAAAGCATTACAGAAATATATAAAATAGCACATCGTAGAAAAACTGTACAAGTTAAAATTAAGTCAAATAAAAGGTTTCTGAATTGTACAACAATAAATTATTTAAAAAGAATTAAATTGATATAGACAGTCTTTTTAAGCGAATCAACCATGCCCATTTTAGAAATTTGGACACACCACAGACTATGGGGGAGGATGTGTCGGTTAATAAAATCCGTAGAGCCACCATATAGTGGCAAGTTCCCAGTTGCCTACAGAGAGGTTTAAGCCAATATCTTCTTGGGCGGATGTAGTCAAGGCACTCAAAAAAGAAATGAGCCACAGTTTCTGGCCTAGTTGTACATAGTGAACAGTATAGTGATGCCTGCGCGGGTGTATTCCATCTTGAGAGCAAGTCTCCTAGAGGTAAGGTGCCTACTCTAAGTTTAATATAAAGAGTCCGGTCAGCAGGAATTGTAATTAGGTCCAAATAGGGCTCAAAGGCAACAACGTCTTTTATTTTCAAGTAAGCTGCGGTGGAGTTGCAGTGACGTGGATTACTGATGAGCTGGGCAGAGACCCACTCCCAATATAGTTTTTTCAGGGTCGCCTTAGGCGGGGCAGATTGTGTAGTCCAGCAAGACCCCAGACCTAGGTCTCCCAGGAGATTTTTGATATCCCTGAGCCACTTAATCTTATTCCAACCACACATTCCCATCACCTCTGACAGCCCGTCCGCATATGTTTTCAATTCGGGAACTCTCCACAGACGAGCCCATAAGAGGAGTGGCCGGAGGCGAGCCTGGTCCTTAACTGCTTTGCAACCCGCATCCAAAAGCACCGGGACTGTTGGAGTGCTCATCGGAATTGCCAGGAGGTCCTTCAGGAATTTATTCTCTGCCTTGGAAAGTACCTCCAGATTACCAAGGCCCCATAACTCAGCCCCATAAAGGGATGCCGTGACAGCTCTGGCTTTGTAGATGTCAATTACTGGAGCTACACATTGCTTGGAAGAATTACGACACTCGCTCAACAATGCTCCCCCCACCCTTTTATGACTAAGGGTCATTTTGTTGATATGGGGTGACCAGCTCATGACATCACTCATGCGGATCCCTAAGTAATCAAATTCTGAGACTCTCTCAAGGGGAACAGAGTTTAATACTGGAGGACGACCAAGCTTGCGTGGAGGGTGCATAATCAAGTATTTAGTTTTTTCCACGTTTATGACCAGCCCTCTTTTTGAGCAAAAGTCCTGAAAGCGGTTCAAGGTTCAAAAGCTTCTGGAGGCCCTGGGGAGTGTTTGAGATGAGGAGGGTGTCGTCCGCAAACAACAGGGTTGGAATCCTCACGCCCCCCAAGAAGGGGGCGTCTGCTGGTTCTTCAAGCAGGTGCTCTACCACACCATTCACGTACAAGGAAAACAGTGTGGGAGCTAATACGCAACCCTGTCGGACACCCCTATTAACCGGGATCCTATCGGTCTTTTCCCCATTCTGACCCCATCACACCTGGGCATAGTTGTCATTATGTAGTTTGATGAGGAGCAGTAAGATGTAAGGGGGCAGCCCAAGACCCTGTAAGACCCTCCAGAGTTCCTCCCTGGGAACCAGGTCAAAGGCAGTCTTCAGGTCTATAAAGGCCAGATAAAGACTGCCCTTGCCCAGTTCCACCACCTTCCAGTGTAGAAGCAATAATCTAAACACTTGCTCAATAGTACCGGAACGAAAACCCGCCTGTAGGTCGGACAATATATGGTTTTCATCCACCCAGTGAAGAATCCGCCCCAAAATCGCCTTTCCCGCCACCTTCTGAGTAGAGTCGATGAGGCTAATTGGCCTATAGTTCCCCGGTTGGTCCCGACAACCTTTTTTGAAAATTGGGACTACCTCGGCCCCTTTCCAAGACTCAGGGACAGGACCTCCGTCTAGAATGGCATTCAGGATAGCAGAAATCAATGTGCCCCATTCACCCGGATAGGCTCGGAGAAGATCCCCTGGCAGCCCATCAGGACCAGCTGCTTTCAGGGGTATCAGGGATTTGATCAAGTTCATAACCTCCCGTGCAGTAAAGGGGTCAGTGGCTCTATCCAGTACAATTGGGGCAAGGAAAAATGGGTCATCAAGTGACCCTTCTACAGCTGAATGAAGGGCCTTAAAGTGGTTGAACCACGTCTGTGCTGGGATAGTACAAGTCCTCAAGGTGTCATCAGGGCGATTCCTACTGCCCACCAGGTCCCAAAAGCCTTTAGCATCTCTCCCCCTACTTGCAGCCAGGAGATCTTGCCAAAAATTATCCTCCCATTCCTTTTTGGCAAGTTTCAAACATTGTGAGTACAGCCTTCTAGCCTCCCTAGTCCTTGTTTGGCACTTAGACTTCACTGCTTCCACGAGCAGTGTTTTGGTTACCCTGCACTTGTGGTTATACCAGCCTTGTCTTTTACGTGGACGTGTCTTCCCACCATTATGACTGGGTGGGACAATAAGCAGATTGCTTATGGCATGAGTTAGACTACAAAACCGGTAGTGCAGCTCCACCGGCCCACCCTCAAGGGAGTCCAAATTGTCTGAGGCTGTGGTTAAGAGCTGAGATATGATGGACATCTTCTCAACCGAGAGCGTGAGCTTAGCCCACTTCAGCCGTCTATCACAGTTTGAGACAACTGATTCACCGGGAACAATAACGCATGTAGATGAACCCCCTATATCCTCAAACCACCCATGAGACAAGGCAAGGGAGAGCAAATTGTGATCGCTCTCCACGGAGGATATGATTTCCATATCCTCCACCGAGCTCCATAGGTGGACGTCAAGCAGAATGTAGTCAATTCTTGACGTTTGGTTGGGCCTGTTGTACGTATGGGTTCCCGCTTTATCAGATCTAGTCCTTCCATTGAGGGCCCTCAGGTCAAACTCCATGGTGAGAGAATTGACCTGGAGTGCCACCTCGGTCCATCTCTTAATTGGGCTAAGCTCTAAAGCCGGTATCCCCCTCCTAACGTCATCCTCCTCCTGATCTTGGGTGACTTCTGAGCCAAGAGGCTCAAAGGTGCAGTTGAAGTCGCCCGCGACCAGGGTGCATAGCTTATACGGGGAAGATCTAAGCAGACCCTCTAAGAGAGCTATAATGGGTGATTGTCTGCCTCCTTTTATGCCCCGCGCGTAGATATTAAAAATGTTAAGAATGACTCGACCCCTGGAATTTTTTAAGGTGATATTAAGGAGATCCGGACAGTTTGTTTGATGCTCCTCTACCCTGCAATTAAGGGAGGAAGATACCCAAATAAGGAGGCCTCCCGAGGGACGCCCCCTGCCCAATTCTGAGTAAACAGCAGGTGTAAAATGGGATGAATAACCCGCCTTGTGCAGGGGCTCCCTACTCCAGGTCTCCTGGAACACGCAAATGGAGTACTCCTCCACAAGAGCGTTCCATTCAGGCAAGGCCAACTTCCTAGGTAGTCCAGCCACGTTCCGGCTTAGTATATGGTGCTCACTTATGTATGTCTAGCACCTTGCACTAATCCAGACAACCCTTATGGTGATTTTAGTGGTCTTAGACAATCATAGAAAGCTCTCTAAGTGGTAGCTTTAGAGAACAACCTTGAGGCTTGGTCCATAAAGAGTGTAATGCAGCTTGTTTTACCAGTACATAATCTTATGGTGTGCGCTAAGTGAAAAAGAACCACACAGTGTACTTACAAAAATAGGTATTTATTATAATCACTCACTAACACATTGAATATCTCCTACCCGGAGATATAACCACAACACACAATTCTTCAGTAATAGAACAGGTAAGTAGCCCAAATACACTGTGGTCCACAGGGGGAGACCAAACCGTATACTAAAATAATGGAATGTGAAGTGATGTCGGAAACCGCTATAGACCACAACGGAGGACTTCAGTAAAGATGCCACTGGCGAAGAATGTAAAAGAGTGTGGTGGAACCCAAAGGTGGATTCAAGGTGAGAAGACACTGCAAGTAGAGGGGACAGAGTCTATGCCACTTAGGATGCCCACCGATGTCGATAGAAGCAGGAGAGTTGACGGTGCCCTTGAAGTTGCAGTTGTGCGAACCAGGTGACACTGAGGACAACCAGGTGCTGGTTACGGGCTGTTCCTGGTCAGGTGTCGAGAGCCAGGAGGTCAGTGTCTGCTGGGGGCCCCAACAAGGCGTGGCAACAGCAACAGGCGCAGTGTTTGAAAAAACGTGCAGTGTCGGCATCAGCAAGGTCCAAGTGACTCACTGCGATCAGGTAAGTCAGAGCAGGCCCTAAGCAAGCAGCGGAGCCCACTAGAGCCAAAGAAGACCCTCGAGAGGACCCACAGGCTGGATGCGCATCAGTCGCAAGTGGACCTCGAAGAGTTCGTGAGCGATGAAGGACCCCGGTGCAGAGGATGCAGTGGGGACGAAGATCTTGTGGGAGTTGCAAAACCACTACCTGTGTTGCTGAGCTTTTCGAAGTCTGTCGGAGCCCAGGACCAGCAGACCGGTCAGCCGCTTTGTGGTGTCTTCAGATGCAGGGGATTGACTCCTTCACTCCACGGGAGATTCCTTCGGGTGTCTTGGATGTCCAGAAGCTGTATGGAGCATGGGCACAGACATTTCAGAAGACTTGCAGAACGACAAGACCAGGAGCAGCAGGAGTCTTCTCAGTTGCAGTCTTGGTTCCCAATGTGATGTCCAGCGAAGTCCAGAGTGCCCTGAAAGTTGAAGATGAAGTAGAGTTGGATCTGAATCTTGTCCCACACCGAATTTAGGGACCCATCCACAGGTAAGCACTTAGGTACCCTATGGAGAGTGTTGGGACCCCTGAATCCTTTGTCCTTTGTCCCGTTTCATGCCAGAGTGGGAGCCAACGGCTCCCTGAGCTGGTTTGCACTGGAGTATGCAAGGAGGGCACCAAATGTGTGCTTCAAGCAGTCTCAGTGGTGCTAGAAAGCACCACCACACTGTCCCTACACACTAAATCCTGTCTGGGAGGTGGTTGCACCTCCTTGTGACAGGAAACCTATTGTCCTGCCTTCCCCTGCCCAAGCCTGGCTCATCAGCAGTGGGACAGAATTGTGTTTCTGGTCAGCATCAGCCATAGCTTGCTGTCCGGTCCCAGAAGACTGGTACCAGGAGTACTGAGGGCTTCCCATAGGAGCTTTCAGTGCATTGAATCATACCCCCACACCATTTATGGTCCAAACACAACAGAGTTTGTTATAGCCAGTTAAGAGATGGCTATCACGTAATGATGCATGGCCACTCTATGTATCGTAATAGCTGATGCACTCACAACACAGGAGAATGGACTCCGAAGGTTGTAGGGGTGCCCTGCTTATGCAGGGGCACCCTCACACTTAGAACCGAGCACCTTGACTTTAGGATTGAAAGGCCTGCCTTAGGGGTGACTTATAGGTTTTAAGTGCAGTGACCTCAGATATAGGTAAACCTATATCTGTCATAAGTGGTGCTGGCACCAGCTTACACAGGCTGTAATGGAAGGCCTGTAGTCACAATTTGAATGGTCCCATATAGTTGGCATAATACATGCTTCAGCCCATAGGGGACCCCTGGTGTGTCTATGCCCTGGGTACCTTACTACCATATACTAGGGACTTACAAGGGTACCACAGGAGCCAACCTAGGGGGTACCTAAGTACTCACCTTGTCCAGTTTAGGGAGGAAGCAAAGAGACTGGGGTCCTGATTAGCAGAATCTCAGTCAACTAGTCAAAAAAACATAATCACACCAGGGAAAAGTGGGGGTGACTATGAAAGTAGATCCTACTTACCTAGAGTGCTAAAGAGAGACGAGGTGCATTATTGGTGAGTGGTAGTGTGGGAATTCATGGAGAAGGAGGAAATGGGGTAGGGGGCGCAAAAAAGACTTGTACCATGTGCAACCAGTGCCAGGGCTATCCCTGGCAGGGAGTGTTAGCCCCTCCCGAAGTTCGGGTTTAGTTGTGCCCCCGGTGGCACCTTAGAATAATTTACAAAGTAATGCAATGCTACGGATTCATGCGGCCACACACAAGTTTCCTTACTACAATATAAAACATTTTTTGCTCGAAGAGTGTTAAATAGGTTGTTTTAACCCTTCAATGTATTGCCAAATAAATTAGCACAAAGTGAGTGTGACTACAGTTCGGGTATTCTCAAGGTAGGTTATAAAATTAAACCGTGCTCTATTTATCAGACTCAATCGGTCTCTAATTTCCATTTGGTTTTTCAAATGAATTGTTCGCCTTTTTTTTTGCAAGGGTGTCTAACATTGGGCCAGAAGTGTTACACCATATCCAGATTATCATACTAGCCACTGACTGGATACCTCACTTCAACTGCCTTACTAAGCCTAATGGTTTTCTTAACCCCAGTTACCAGCCCCATTTGGATTTAGCGCCGAGACACCCTCACGGGTATTTGCGCGCTTTAAAAATCACATAAAATAAATAAATAAATAACAATTGTGGGAACACCATATCTCAAGGGTTTTTACCCACAGACTTCATCATCTCAAAACCGATGAAAACTTCAGTTGAAAAATCAAAACCAAATGGTGAAAAATTTGCTCAAATTGGTGCAGAAAGACAAATTTACCCCATATACCACATTATCTTGTAATAGAAAGCAATTCTCCTTCCATGCACTCAATTATCAAGCCATTGGTCATTATGCTCTAAGTAACTGATTTACATTTAGATCAAAGGTGTCCAATCTACATAGAACACTCCTGGATTTATGTAGGATGTACTTGATTTACATTAATGAAGGTAAATTCCATTTAGATATAATGAAAATCTGACATGGGTCTGGCTATTTGTGACACATCTGTGTACGAAGGCAATTATGAATTTGCAGCTTCAGAGAAAATCGTGTGGATGAATGTGATAACATTGAACAACACTGACTTGTTTGACGCTACCCACGACGAATATTGTTTCTTGTTGAATTGCTGGCATCAAGCACACCTCCCAAATAGAATATTGCAGTTTTTTTGCTTATTGAAGCCGCCCAGAAGCATATTCATAAGTGGCAGGTATTTCAAAACACTGTGGCTACTGCTTTAGGAAATTCTCAAAAAGATATTCTCTCAGAAAACCTTTTAAGATCACAGTGAATGCCAAATACTGCAAGGAGTATGTTACATTCTTAATTTTAACTCATAAGGCAGTGTATGTTGACTTATCAAGATATCTGACAATTTGTGATCCTCTATTTATCTCGTGATCGGTCACAGAACTTGCATGCCAATAGACAATAGTGCTGTGCAAATCTTGATGCTGGCGAATTGAAATATCCCTTACTTAAGATAAAATTATTAAAATTAACTGAAGTTGGTATGCAGCATTGTGTTACTCATGATGTTTGGAAGGTCCTTCATTCATCAACCAAAGCACTGAAAAGAAAAAAAGGCTCAATCTTTCTCTGAGTATATTGCCAGAGCCGTCCATGGTGTTTTGTGCTTATGATAGGGATTCTTGCAGAAACTAAGACTCTGGCTTAGCTCTACAAGGTTTTCTTTCACACCCACGGGTTGCACGAGTGAGCTTAAATCACTGCACCAAGGATTGAATGTGAAAAATGAGATTGTTGTAGCCCCACACATCCCCACTCAATACATAATTGATGTAGTGTCTATGCTTTCTAAGTTACTAACTATTACTCAATATCGCCTCGTCTGCTCAGTGTGAAGGACTCTCTATTTTCTTCATTGATAAAATCCAAGCTCTCCAAGCTAATTTCAACATCAGAGATAGCCTCTCAGTAGGGAACACACCCCTAATCGGACTGACTCCAGCTTTGCCACTGTCATCTGCTTTGGTGGCTTTTACACCTATCACTCTGTTAGACTCATTGATGGTCCTCAAGTCTCTTAAATCAGGATCACTGACTGACCCTTGTCCGGCTAGATTGTTGTCCTCTGTCAAAGAGATGGTCAATCCCATGATAAATAGAATAATCACCCTGTCTGTCTCTTGGAAGCCACAGTGCCTATAGCCTGAAAACAGGCCAAAATTGTGTCACTATTGAAAAAACCTACTCTGGATCCCTCTATCCTTTCCAGCTATCGCCCTATTTATCTCCTTCCTGGTGTGGCGAAAGTATGTGAAAAAAGTGGTAAACAAACAACTATCCAACTATGTCGAACTTCACGCCCTGCTTCACCCATCTCAATCGGGCTTCAGAGCGTCATACAGCACCAAGACGGCTCATGTCGTAGTTGCTGAAAGCCATTCGGGAAACTCTAGACTGAGGCGGTAGGGTGGCCTTGATTCTGTTGGACCTTTCAGCGGGCGGCATTCAACACTCTGCCACATTCCTTGCTTCTGGACCGTCTCCTGCAAATTGGAATTTTGAGTTGTGCCTGGAGATGGTTGAAGTCCTTTATGGAAGGTAGAAAGCAACAAGTCTAGCTCCCCCCTTTCTCCTTCTTCCCCCAGACCATGACCATGTGAGTACCTCAGGAGTCTAATCTGAGCCCCCTTCTTTTTAATATATATGTTACTCCCCTGATACAGTTGGCTGAGGATCTTGGTGCCAAGATCATCGCTTATGCAGATGACACCCAGCTCCTCTACACTTGGAAGAAAAAGGATTTCTCTACCTCTCTAGCTAAATCCTGTCTGACGACTGTCTTTCAATGGCTTTCCTCAGCACAGATAAAGTGGGAGCTTCCCCCCTCAGTTCCGGTAATCACTTTGGCCAGATGAATAACCCAAGCCAACTTCTGAGGGGTCAACCCACCAAAAACCTAGGGATATGGTTTGATTAGAAGTTGATCTTCTCTACTCAGATCAAGAAGCTTACAGGTCAGTGCTTCGTCACACTAAAATCACTAAAATCCCTTAGAAAATGTTACCTTTTCTCCCTAGGTCACCCGTGCTTTGATATTATCACGCATTGACTATGCTAATGCCCTGTACGTGGCCCTGCAAGGCTATTTCTAGAACAGACTGCAGGTAGTCCAGAATGCCGCTGCCAGGATCCTTCTCAATATCCCTATAAAGTTCAGCTTGAGGCAAAGCTTGCGCGATCTCTACTGGCTACCTGTGACAGAAAGAGTTAAGTTAAAATTTCTTGTCCTGGCACACTCAGCTCTATACGGACATGCAGTTTTCACCCACGTCCCGAGATTTCACCTTAAGAGAGATTGAGGGAGCTCTCTTGCTTTTAGGGTGGCTCCTGCCTGGAATCTGCTTTTCTTAGACCTCCGCAGCATTCAGGACCCTAAGCTCTTCAGGAAAAGACTAAAGATGTTTCTTTTCATCTAGTAGCCCTTTCCACCTTTCCCCCACCAGGTTTGCACGAGGACACTCTTTGAGTAGCTGTGCTTGTTACAATTTTCATAAACATAAACAAACAAACATAAACATAAACTCACAGTTCCTCAACAGGGATTCAGGTAAAGTGATAATTTGAAAGCCCAGTTTCGTTCTTTATAATATCACACACAAATCTTGCTCTAAGAAAGGACACTGTGGACCTCATTATGTTGTAGGTCCGAGTTTCCTCCTCTGCGGTTGCAGTCCCGTTACCAAAATTACGATGTGACTGCACATGGTACTGTCATAAACTCCCATTTATCTATGGGCGCTTGTGCAGCAGTCAAAAACTGCCCGCAGCACAAGCTCCCATAGAGAAATGGGAGTTTCTGTAAATCCCTGCACAGTGTGGCAGACACCTAAGGGTGCCTGCCACACAGTGCAGAGATTCCAGGCCCACAACTGTTGGTCCAGAGGAGAAGAGTGTCCTGCTAGGGGCCCCCAAAGTCACTTTCCGGCAGACTTTTCATGTCAGAAAGGCCAACATGGTAAGCCTGTCGGAAACCGACATCATATTCCCAACGGCAGAAGCGCCGTCCGTTAGGGATTATGAGCGACTTCCGACTGGCCGGTGGGCTCCTTATGTCCATCGGAAGCCAGTCGGATTAACCAACATGTTTAAACTCCGACCGCCGTCTTTGTAATGAGGCGGTCGGGTTTGAATCTTGGATGTCGGTCAGAAAGCCTCCAACCTACCGACATTCAAATCAGGCCCCTTATGCTTAAAAGCGTTTATAATAACAGATTCCTTTTGTTGTTTAGCATATTCAAAATAACCACACAGAATATTGTTAAAAGAGCACTAAAGCATGTTGCGAACAACAAAAACAAAATCAACATTTCTACCATAGTGGAAACATCATCGAGCAACCTAACATCCTACAACCTACATCTATGCACTATACTATAACAGCATGGAGTAGCGTAACTTGCATCTAGAGTTTCTTAGGAGCAGCAACGCACTGTATACCTGCTTACAGCAAGAGGCTGTAATTATCAGTAGCCAGTAGAGAGTGTTCCCTCGCAAGGAAAACACACATCAGCATCAGCTCCTTTCCTCCTGAACTTGGCTTGATATCATCTTTCAGTGCCGTATGAGAAGCTGTGGTATCACAGTAGTCTGGCAGTGTCTATCAAGATCTTCTGACAGTATCTTGCCTGATAATTGGGGCGAAGGACCTCTCCTGCCAAGTGGTCAGCTCACAAGTCTTTTATACTGTGGCTAATCTGTATAGTTTATAATCTGATATGAGAACAATAAAAATTTCTGGCATAACCAGAATGCATTAAGATGCTAATCTTAGTGGCATTTTTATAAACAAATAAGGTAAAGCACGTCGATTCAGACTACATTGTTTATGTTATTATTATGTGACCTTGAAACAGAGATAAAAAAGCACTTGTTCAAGACTGATGTTGCATCTTGGGCCGTATGATACATTGTGCCCTGGGGGAACAATGAGAGTGTATGCCCATTTTGTGCACCCCCGGGGCACAATGGTTTTACAGAAGGGGCCGCAGACGCTTGTGCCTCCCCTTCTGTAATACTGATAGTGCTAGAACACATGTAGAGTGCCAGCGATATCATAAGAGGGCATTTCCTCATTTGCATGGGGGCATGGCACTATTCAAATTAGGGAATCAATTTGCCTCTCCGCCTCCGCCGTATTTTGGATGCAGGTGGAGAGGCAAAAATGCCCTGAGGAAGTGCAGTGAAAGTGCACCCCAAAAAGGTAACATATTTTCAGGACACCTCCTAAAGGCATCCCACTGGAGGGGAGACGGGGGTCCTATGGACCCCCGAGACATCTTCCGGCAGGAGGGTGCAGGCACTCACTGCACCCACCTGCAAGGGGAACTCTGTCCCCTCCTCAAACCGCAGGCGGCATGCCACCTACACAGTGAAAAATGGAGCAGTTTAAAGCAGCAGCTCTGTATTTCTCTTGAATGCGCTGCCACAAGGGCAGCACAAGTACACGGCTGCCCTGGGGATAGCACATTCTTCCTAATACAGTGCACTGTCCCTTTTTGCACCCAGTGTACCTTTTGAAAGGTGCACCATGGTTCAAACAGGAAAAGTGCTCCGTATACACAATACAACCCAGGTGTTATATCAATGTCATTGTCTGAATGAGTTGACACTTTCATAGATTCTTGGAAAGATAAGGGCAGATGACATCTGCGTCAAAGGCAACCATGCCTATGATGAGGCAAACATGGAGAAAAGGGAGTCTTAAGACTCAAGATATAGTCCGGCCTTAGGGCCTTTACGTCAGGATGACACCTGTAAATGTGGTGTGCCACGTGTCAGTGATTACAACGAAATTGCTGTACTGAACGCAGATGATTGCAGTTCTATGGCTTTTTCAAATCATAACACCACAGTGTCTTTGACCACTACTTTGACTCCATTGATGTACAGTTGTCAGCCCAAACTGTAGAGTGAACATTTTTGGTTTAGCAGTAAAGCTAGTTTTGCCTCTGGTTAATTTGTAAAACAATAAGCTTGGGTCTCTCGTTAGGAGACAGCTCGCACCAGCCTATTTCTCCTGTTAGCGCTGCCTACAACAGAACCAACTCCTAACCATGAGATTGGGGAGACGATGTGGCATAATGGCCAGAGCTGCCGACTTCAGATCTGGGGAACCAAGTTTGAGCTTCGGCGTTAGCTCAACATCCTGTGATTCTGGGCAAGTCACATAATGTGCCCCTGCCTACCATAAATGAATGTGTCCTTAACTGGTGCTCATGAAAAGCGGCAGCGTTGTTGATTAAGCGTCAGTGCTGAGCCCCGGAAACCACCAGCTCAGATAAATCACTGCTCACAAAGATGAAATATATATATATATATATATATATATATATAATAATTTTCGAATGAATATAAGCTTACAACTAACCCCAGTATAAAAAGACAAATCTATCGTCACAGGAAAAGGAAACTAAAAATTATGTTCATGCAGTCATAAAATGAGGCTCCAGCACGTTTAAAATTGGAATATTGATGATATAAGATAATTATAGGGGATGGCGTTAATGGGAGAGAAATATGGAAAACATAGTCTTTCTTATAGCTTTAGATAGCTTAAAAAATATCACCCCCGGGGATGGCTACTGCCATAGTCCGTCATTTATTTTTATGGCGTAGTCGCGATCAAACTTGCCGCCTAAGAGCCACCGTATCAGCACTTGGTCTAAAGAGGGAGGCGGGGTAACCAATTACCGTTAAACTCGCGCCACTCCAATAAAATATAAAAAGAACTACCGAAAGAAACTGAACACCGCAACAGACCCCCATCAGAGGCCGAAAAGCGAGCACGCTAGAAGGTAAGAGACTCGGCAGCCCGAGAATAAATTTAATAAGATACGTTTTAGAGGGAAACCGCGTAAACCATCGGTCGATCCATTATTGACATACGCAAGGACATAGGAAATTACCCGTCTTTATTTAAATGCATTAACACAACCCAACCCACGTATTAATAGTAAGACTGGCTGGTAATTTATGGTTATATAAAACATAAGGCGGACCTTAAATATCCGACCTTCCAGTCACGCTATTGCATGAACTAGAAGTTGTAATGATGCAAACCGTGATGTCATGAGTGATGTCACTGACCATGTCATGAGTGATGTAATATGTGACGTCATCAGCAGTGCATTGCACGCGCAAGTTATAGTGAGTCCAACTAACTATAACGTGGGAATTTCAATGGTTTTATGCGAGTAAAATTTCCAGCTAACTATAACTGGTGTAAAACCTATGTTTTTTTCAGTGAATTTAATAGGTTTTTTTAAATGCTAATTCCTAACTATAACTGGGGTGAAACCTATGGTTTTTTCAGTGAATTTCAATGTTTTTTTAATAGCAAATCTTAATAGGTATAGAAAGTGAAACATTTTAAACCGAATTTTATATTGTATAAACATGTAAAAAAAAAAAATATATATATTTTTTTATTTGTAACCCGGGGGCGCTCCCGGGGCGCGTACCGGTGAACGCACGGGTAAGCGCAATGTTACGGCGCGCCCCTGGGCGCGTACCGGGGAGCGTCCCGAGAGCGCTATTCCCACGAACAAAAACAACATCATGACGTTTCGCGTAGTCGCGTGATGCGTCATATGACGTACTGCGTAACCGCACCCGGAACCACGCGATCGCATACGATCGCGCAACGTCATGACGCGCTTACGCGACGCGCCCCGGGGCGCGTAGCGTAAGCGCGTCGGGTCATGTGATCTGAAAATAACACTTTTCATTGGTGCAGATCAGTTTTGGTTTCCAAATGATGAAAGCTTGGATCATGTGACTTGAAAATAACACTTTTCATTGGTCCAGAACACTTTATTTCTCAAATGATGAAAGCCCCCACCTTTTTCCTCACTCTGACTTTCTACTTTGAGAGAGGAAGACCTGTATCTGATTCTGGCAATGGCATCATTAGTAGCTGCAGCTGGTGGACCCCCTCTACCACCACAACCACCTAGAAAGGAAGGACCACCATCCCAGTTCCTTGTCCCTGAACAAGAAGAGGATGAGGAGGAAGAACAGGAGGAGGAGGAACAACGCAGGCAATTTTTGCCTAAAGAGCCAAGACAGAGTCACATAAAAGTGCATTTTATTTGGGACTTCTTCTCCCACCCTCCTGGGCAGAAGAAAGTGAATGCCCCTAAGGTTAAGTGCCTTATTTGCGGAGATATTCTTTCCAGGGGCAACCCCAAGAAGAAATATTCATTCGGCAATTATACTATGTTGCGCCACATGGAAAGGTTGCATCTTAATAATCTTGCTCAAGCAGAGGTTTGTGCCATGGCGCAAAATCAGAAGAATCCACAGCCCAGCACCTCCTCTGCCAAAGTATCACATGCAGCACCTGAAGGACGGCAAATGGTGCCCAATGTTCAAAAAAATGTTGGCAGTCTCAAATTTGTATGTGTCTTCTGTGGCAAGACACTGTGCTATGGGGAACTAAGCGTGATCTTAATAAGCAATGCGGTGGAAAACCATCAATGTAACCAAAAGAAGAAGCAATAAATCTTTTTTTTTTTGCTCCTGTTGAGCCATTTGTAATTCCTTTTTTTGTTGTTCCCCCCAAAAAACACCCAAAAAATTATAAAAGTGTTCCAAAAAAAAAATGTTCAGAAAAATAATAAAAAAAATATAAAACAACAAAAACATAAAAAAGTTCTTTTCAGAACTACCTCCCATTTTTAAAAAAATACTAAATTTTTTAGCACTCTTGACTTCATTTTTCTCATGGGTTCGCTTCCCGGTGCGCGCAACGGTGAGCGCCCCGTTAGCGCAATCAAAAAAAACAAAGAAAAAAAAAACAAGAGAAGGAGAGCATAAGAGAAAGAGAGAGTAATGTTAAGAGACAGACAGCAAGAGGGAGCAACACAGAGGTACTGTGTAATACATAGTAAAACAGTGTAAAAGATATAAGAAAGTGTAAGAAAGAAAATGAAAACAAGCATTGGCATAGCCAATAGGTCTCGCCTTTGGGACCTTATAAGTTTTTAGCCATGCAGCAGATTATACTGGGTGACAGACAGAAGGGAGTGGGCAGATAGCAGCCGTAAGAGCGGGAGCAGCGGGGTGGGGGTGGAAAGTAAGGAGCAGCCGAGAGGAGGAAAAGGAAAGGGGTGAGAGAGGCACTGCCAGTGAAACCAGGAGAGAAAGCTAGAGATTGTGGAAAGGGAACTCTCACAAAACCTCACCAGAAGGCGTAGAAACGTGAAGAAAGGGCACATTAACCCCTTGTGAGCTCGGCTTTCAGCATATTAACCCCATGCTCTCAAATACTTTACTGGAGCAGGCCCACGTGATTTGCAAGTATCACAAACATTTCTGCATCGGGCACTTTAACCCCCTTAGCCACGTCGCATGGAGTGCGCCCTTCAGCAGAAAACTTACATTAACATACACGTTAGTGTTTTACAACAGGAAAGGTTTATATTTTGAAAAAACATCAGGGCCACAAAGCCGGTATTGCTTACGAAAATCGGAAGTCATCTGCCTAAATCGGTCTAGTGACATACACGGAACAGACACGTGTACAGAAACTGTTCTCGAGACAATTAGCAGCAAACAAAACAAGTAATGACTAGAAAGAGAAGTGGTGGACACGGGGGAGGATGGCTGAAGTAGCAGTGAGAAACAGCATGGGTGTGTACTATGCGTTTCACATAAATGAGGTCAAAACTATTATGTACTTAGTAAAATGGAATTCGCGTGTGTTTATCTGTGAAGTGGGGAGGGAGAGAGAGTGAGATACATTCTATGCTATCATCTAATGTGCGTTGTGGAATTTAGAATTGTGAGACTTGGGATTTGGTACCAAAATCCTGGCTGATTTTGAGCAGCAGTGAAACTTTACCACAGAGTTTAATATGTTCATTCCGATTTTGATGCAAAAAAGCATTGCTTTGAATCAAGTGCGCAGCTTATGTTTATAATAAAGTTGTACATTTTTTCATCGACCTCCACTCCACCTCTGTACTGGATTACTTTTGCTGAAACTCCCAAACGGGTTCAATACAAAAACTATGTATGCCACATGAAGAAAACGTGATTTTTTTTTCATTTTTCACTGTTGAAAACGTGTCTTTATTTGTGAAGTGGTTCTGCTTGTTACATACACGAGTTGTCTGAAGTAAGTGCTCTGTATATGTTGCCTGAACTAAACGCACAGGCTTTAATTAGTTTTCAAGCCAGGAACAAACTCTTTTAAAGCGCTTTGATGCCCTTGGGTCTAGCTTGCACTACTGGAGAGCAAATAAACGCAGTCAGGATTACAAGAAACATGGCGGGAACTCACCTCCTCTATACCCCACTCCCCACTCGGACACAAGTCAGGGTCTTGTAGTCTGCCTAAAATCTAGATTAAAAGAGTTTACGGCAGGGGTTACCTGTGAATTGGTCGGCAGCCATGTGTTACCAGCTACAGTGCAGCATCGCTAAGGCAACAGAATGTGTGATCGTTGGCAGCCGTTACCCCCGCAGCGAGCTAAATCTCTCTCTTCCCCTTGCTCCCGAAGCCATTACACAATAGGGGAGGCAGGATTATCGGACAGGGACCCTGGTTATCTCTGCAGCCGCTGAATGTGTCGTCCCGAGAGGTGTGCAGTATGCACGATTTTTTTTTATAAAGCGGTTGCCGTGCTAAAATATAAAGCACAGCACTCATGCATATTAAAGTCATGAGCATGGCGCAATAACGAAACCTAAAAGAAGCTGTCGCCATTACGCGTGCTTGTGTTAAAAACGAAATGAATAAATAAATACACAAGGTGGGCATACTGTGTGGGGAGGCAGGAGGGGGCTGAAAGAATGGGGCGAGCCCTAAAAAACAAGCTGCTGGGAGAGGAAAAGGGAGTGGGAGGAGGCAACAGGCAGATGGCCAGAATGCGAGTCACGGCCTTTGAAGCACGGCCTTGCGGTCGTGAGCCATTACACAATAGGGGAGGCAGGATTATCGGACAGGGACCCTGGTTATCTCTGCAGCCGCTGAATGTGTCGTCCCGAGAGGTGTGCAGTATGCACGATTTTTTTTTATAAAGTGGTTGCCGTGCTAAAATATAAAGCACAGCACTCATGCATATTAAAGTCATGAGCATGGCGCAATAACGAAACCTAAAAGAAGCTGTCGCCATTACGCGTGCTTGTGTTAAAAACGAAATAAATGAATAAATAAATACACGAGGTGGGCATACTGTGTGGGGAGGCGGGAGGGGGCTGAAAGAATGGGGCGAGCCCTAAAAAACAAGCTGCTGGGAGAGGAAAAGGGAGTGGGAGGAGGCAACAGGCAGATGGCCAGAATGCGAGTCACGGCCTTTGAAGCACGGCCTTGCGGTCGTGAGCCGGGATGTAATTAGAGGGGAGGAGAAGTGGAGAACTGAGGCCGAGCAACAGATGCTTTAAAGTGGACGCGCTCGAGGCAGGCAGATGGAAAGCGCGTGCAGTAGGGGGCAGAGCAGATCCCTAGAGTTGCATCAGGAAAGCTAAATCAGCAGGCGGATGCGCGTTCACGATCACATGCACTTGAGGAAAACGCCGGCTGGTTTAGCTTTCCTGATGCAACACTAAAATTCGATCCTATCCATTCCTGCGGAATGGGACAGGCTCGACCTAAAAATATGAGGCTGTGAAACAAAGAAAGAGAGAAGAACAATACTAAAGCAGAGGCACATGAAGAATGTGAGTGGCTGTAAAGAGTAAAAGGAAAGAGAAAAAATGATGTACAAATAAAAGGTAATAACGGAACCAGATTTAAATAACACTGGTGAGGGAGAGAGAGAAAAAAGTAGGGTGCATAACTAAAGAGGGAGAAATATTGAATTAGGATAACACATGGAGAGTGACAAAGAGAGAGGACAAAGAGAGTAAAGGAAACAGTACCTGAATGGGCTTGAGTAAAACAGCAAAAAAAGATAAGTAATGCAGTGTGTGTGACTTACAGGGAGTCAGTGGGTGTAGGTTGGAGTGTGGGTGTGTAAGGTGTGTCTGTGGGTGTGGTTGTGTGGAGTGTTTTGGTATGGGTAGAGATGAGGGTGTGTGAAATATGTGTGAGAAGTGTATGAGTGTGGGGTGTATATGTGTTCGATGTATGTGTGTGTATGGAATGTGTATGTGTGTTTGAGGAGTGTGTGTGGGAGGATTTTTTGTGTGTATGAGGTGTGTGTGGTGTGTGTGTGGGGTGTATGTTACAGGTGTGTGTATGTGTTGGGAGGGGGATGAGGTATATGTGTAGGAGTAAGGTAAATAATTAAGAAAAAGAGAATGAGCGAAGAAGCAAAGGAAGGGAACAGAGGGTAAGTGAAGTAAAGAATAGGGATCAAAAGAAGTTGAATATGAGAGGGTAAATAGGGAAAGGGGAGTAAACATGGAGAATAAGAATAAGTGAGAGAAGCAGAGTAAAATCACAGGAGTGAGGTAGGTTGAGAAAATGTTAGTGACCTTAAAGCAAAGGGTGATAACAAACTACATTTTTTTAGTCATACTTACCATATAATAAATGTAACTTTAATTTTTTTTACTACAGTTGGTATCCGTGAAAGAGAGAAGAAAAAATAAGTTATAATTAGTCAAATATGTATTTTAAATTAAAAGATACAAATGAAGAGGTTAAAAATCATAACACTCTATTTAGAAATAAAGTTAGAGTGAAGAACACAGAAAGGGAAATAAACTAAGGTAGAAGGACAAAAAGAGGGAAAAAGAAATAGAAGAAGAGCAAATTACAAAGAGTAAGGCATATAGATTCACTGAGAAAAAGAGAGAGAAGAACAGAGAAATGAACTGAAGGTAAGAAAGATACTAAAACAATGTGAGTTAGCAAAACAAAATCAGGAAACAGAAGTAAGGAAAAAGATAATGACTGAGACAGAAAACAGTCTAATTAAGGATGCATTTAGAAGAATGAGGAATAGAAGATAACTGAGAGTAAATGAAGAACAGTCATAGAGTGAAAGGATGAAGGGAGACAGGATAATATACAACGATTGAAGGAAATGGACTGAGGAAGTTATAAGGTAGACACACTAAGAGAAAAACTGAGTGAGGTGGAGTACAATGAGTGAGAAAAGGAAATGAGTAAGTGAGGAAAAAGAAGGAAAGAGAGGAGAAGACGACTAAAACAGTGGTACTGAGAAAAAATAATTTGGCGATGAAAGTAAAGAGAAGGACATTGAAAGAAAGGAAATGAAGGATAGTAATGGAACCAGAGTAAAAGAAATGGGATGAAGAACGATGAGAGAGGAGCAGTGAAGTTGTTGTAAAAGAAGTGATAGAAGGTAGATAAACACAAGTGAAAATAACACAAGTAGAGAGAGGCACTGAGCACATAGAAGTAGTGAACGAAAAACAGAGAGAAGAGGTCAAAAGTAAGGAGCAAACAAAGATAAGCTAAGGAGAGTGGGTGATTTATAGTGATAGAGTGCAATAATACTGCTGAGTGAGTAAACAGGAATTACTAAAAGAGCAAAGGAGGAAAATACGGAAAAGAAAAGAAAAGCAGAAAGACTGAAAGCTGAAATGTTATGCAAGGGGGAGACGGGATACACACAGTTGAAATGAAAATGAGGGATTGTCAAAGAAGTGGAGTAAGGGAACGGGGGTTACAGAGAGTGAGAGAAAGACATTATAAGTGAGTAAAAAGAGGTGAAAGAGGATGGAAAAAGGAAAGTAAATGTCAGAGAATGGAATACAATTTAATTTACACAATCCAAAGTATAAAATAACTTGTACAACATGTTACAAAGTTTATTTTTGCTGTTCTCAGAATATATTGAATTTCACTTAAAAGAGTGAGTTCAAATTACTCATCATATGACAGCGGGAAAAAAAAACACAATCTAAAAGATTGTGTTTTAAAAAAAACCTTAGATACTGACAAATCACAAATCTACGCTAATCTTAGATTGACTTACTTTTCCTTGAGGCCGAATACTGTATCATGGTGGTCCTTTTCGCGTTGGAAAGTACTTTGCTGTTCACTTAAAAATCCATTTCATCGACTTTCTAGAAGAAAAGCTTCAAGTACATATGAAATATTTTCAATATTTTCATATACTCCCTTTTTCAGTCATGACTCTTTACTCATTCCTGCACCTTTCCATTTGGCCAAATAGTGTCAGATGTATGAGTATTTGTTCAAATTAATTCTAAGGCACTCTGAAATGATCTTTTTCCCGACGTTCTGAAAGAAAGGCTCTACAACATTTTCACAACATTTAAATATTTGTAAAACCATCTCTGACTCACTCATGTTCATCATTTTGTATAATACTAACCTCACTTATTATGAGATCCAATTACAGTACCTATATGACAAGTCAATTTTTTATATTGCCTGGAACACTTTTACTCAGAATATATTTTTAAACAGCAAAATAACCTTTATAAACTACTCCCGTCTTCATATACCAATTACTTTTACCTAAATTTTGGCTGTAAAAACACTAGGTATGTATTTATAAAGCCAAAAGGCAAACGTTGTTTGAAAGTCAAATGAGTGTCGTTACATTGGGTCCAACCTTTAGAAGTTTTTAAATAGCATGTGTAATGCCCTGATGTTGTAGAAGGACCATCATGAAAAATAATAGCTACAGTTGCAAAGGTTCTTCCTGATATCGATAACTGAGAAGCCACTAAATTTTTAATTGAAGTTGTCAATTTAGTTCCATCAGGTCTACATCGTTGGAACATTAAAATGACATAGTGACCATAATTTTGTAGAAATAATGTGGACAGCATTGTAGACTTACATTGGGTACACACCATATTGTGATCAGCTGCTTTAACTAGATTATTAAAAGGCACTGATTTGCAGTCTGGTAAAGTCAAATATATAAATCTTTCACTGTTTATTCTAGTAGTACTTGATGAAGCACAGTTATCACAGTCATGTTGCCATTGATAAGAAAGATTAAAAAGATGTTTTATATCTACTCCTTCATCTTCCAATACATTAAACATATACATTAAAAATTCCTGACAATCCTGCTGAATTATCTGTGAAAATTGATTTTTACCTGAACATATGTCTACAAGATTCCTAATTTCTGAAACACTTTCTATTTTTCCTCTATCACTACTACATTTCTCTAACACAGAATTCAATAAACAGCACAATGTTTGTTCCCGATTTTCGACAATCTGTTTTTGTAAATTTTGAAGAAAAAAAACAACATTAACCACTACATTAGCATAGCAGTTGACACCAGAACTGTTTTCAAACTGAAATCCAACAACACCTTCAACAGAATCATTTTTCTTTCTGCTTACAATTACAGTTTCATCTATTTTTTGTCTTTTTGCTACTACCTTACTGCAATTACTCTCATTTCTTCTTTTTCGGCCTACCACACGTTTTTCAATCAGAGGATATTGAGGCAAATGTGGAGCATACTCTCTTCTTAACCTATTGTATTCTTTAACACAATCTAGATCAGCACAAATCTTTGTTTCATCACACTCAATCAAGTACAATCCTGATAAAGTTCTCACTCGTGATAATGCCACATATGCCATACCCTCTTTAAACACAGAACTTCCAATGTTCACCAAAGCACTATCTACACTTAAACCTTGAGATTTATGAATTGTCACTGCATATGCCAAACAAACAGGAAACTGTTTTCGGCGAACATATAAGTCTTTCACAAGCAAAAATCTAGCTGAACAACGACAAATTTGTTCTATTTTGTCAATGTCATCAAATTTAATTTTAAAAATTTCAATTCCATCTCTATTTTTGTAATTCACAAAACCAACAACATGACCCATTGCTCCATTTACCAGACCTCTTTCAACATTTAAATTCCTTCTCAAAATAATACGACAATTTAAACACACATTCAGAGTCTTTTCAAAACCAGCAGTTTTAGATATAGTCTTCTCCAATGAATCCAATTTTGATTTCAAATTTTCTGACAAAATAATTGTTGCTCCCATATGCTCTATTTTATCTATAGCTTCCAGTTTCACTATCTCTTCATTTTCTAACTTCAGCATTTTGTTGTTGAACATGGAACATTCTTTCAGAGTAGGCATCAAACATATGGCAGATTTCTTCTCGTTAATTTTCTTAAAAATATTCTCTGGAAGAATGTTTTCATTTGGGTACAAATTAGAAATTAACCGTCCATGTAAAGCTTCTTTCCCTTGTTGACTTATTTTTCCTACTCTTACATCTTGTAAAATATTTTTATAATCTTCATCCTTTGCCTGCCGCATATTTTGAAGCAGTTCTGCATATTTGAAGTTTAACCATATATTAACGTTTCCAATCCTTCCTAGGCACTTCCTGGTATCTTCATGTGTGAGCATTTTGAACACAGGTTGTCCTTTCACTGGAGTCAACTGCAGAAGATCTCGAAAAACAATAATATGTTTTCCTCCAAATAAAACATCATAGTCTGTTCTAAGAATTTCTTGCATTCTCAAATGCACAAAAGCAAGCATTATATTTGACACCATGCTTACTTCATCAATGATAAGAAGTTTCATTTTCTTCAGGACTCTCGAAACTTCGGAACACGCATCTCCAGATAGCTTGTGATATTGCAATTTGTTATTATGCTCCACTGGCAGCATCAGTAAACGATGTAAAGTAATCCCTTTAATATTATGTGCTGCCAGCCCTGTTGGAGCGGTAACAACACAAGACAGCGGTGATTCAGTCCTTTTCTGCAGATAAGATGCAATTGCTTTAATCAGAAAACTTTTTCCAGTTCCCGCTTCTCCACTCACGTACAGTTGGACAGGCTTAAATGATGTACATGAGCACTCTTTCTTCTCATGACTCAATCCATGTTCAACCTGTTCTGTGACTTCGTCATATATCAGTTTCTGCTCAAGGTTTAATTGTTTCACCAAATCTTCTAAATTAATTACATCCTCTTGAGCTTGCTCCATAGCTCTTTCCACTTCATCCATGGCAGTGGCAGCTTCATTTTGGATAATTGGTCCTCCTAGTGGATCCTGACTCAATGAAGCAGAACTCTGACTGCCTTGAGAACTATCTCTCGCAATCTCTGCAGCAATTGTTGATTCTTGCTCTATTTCTTCATTCAACATTTGCAGATAATTTGAAAAAACAGGACATTCTATTGTATCCTTCGTAGCATTAAAAGAGTCTTCATAACAGAGAAAATCTCCAAGTAGTTCCTCTTCTTCTCGCCATGGTTTAAAGAGTTGCAAAAGAGCCAAATAGTAAAATTCTCTTTTGTCTGGATTTTCACAACTCAATTTTCGATGATTAATCAAATGACCTTTTTTCTGTTTCACTAGACATCCTTCACATCCAATGATTCCATATATTCCATTATTGATATCTTCTCTGATGTTTCTTTTATGAATATATCTTTGCAGAACTTCATAGAGACAAACGTTCTCAAGGTGAGGACTTCTATTTGGATAGTATGTATCCAACATGTTTGTCTTCAAAATATCTGTACTTTCTGGTTCTTTCTCCGCCAAATTCTCTATCTCTTGTACAAATTTCAAAACTCGATTTCGTGTTGCAGCAAGACCTAGACTCACCCAAATGATGGTTCTAGATTTGGCATAGAGACTTGCTGACGACAATCGATCAGAACATTCATATGCTCCAATTTCTCTATGCGACAACATCTTCAGACTGTAACTGTACAATTTCTTGCTTAGGCTCTTTTCATGTGAAATGTCCTCCCACATTTCCTTCAGTTCTGTCTTTTCTTTTTTTGTGATGTAAGACGTCACATATCGAGCTACAGCAATAGAGTTGTCAGCAACGAATTGAATATCCATGTTAGCATTCCACATGGACAAAATCACTGGGTTGTAGTCATTGATGTACTTGGACTCTTCGTTTCTTTTTAAATTGTATGTATTTTTTGGTGATTTTCTCGTCACAGTATGTCGCAGAGAAGACATTAAATTATTTACTCTTCCTTTAGAAATCACTGGTCGTGGAAAAGCGAAACAACATTTTGTGTAGAACTTGTCCTTGTTTCTGAATTTTCGACGACAGTACTTTCCACAACGATGGGATTGAAAGCGTAAAACTTGTTGCCTTAAATTGTTTTCTTAGGTAGTTTTCGGAACAGCATATATTGAATACTTTTCAATGAAGCTCATCACTGTCTCATCTGAATCTGTTCCAAATTTTAGTGCATCTTTAATCCATAGCAGCATATGTATGTGAGGAGCACCTCTTGCTTGATACTCCTTTCTCCAAAAGAAATCCAAAACCTCTCCAAGGGGAGGATTTTTTTTGTTGGTAATAAAAGACATCATAGCTTCAAATCTATGATTGAAATATCTGCATACATTCACTGGATCCAAAGAACACAGTTCTCCAGGTGTTTTGAATTCTATATTTTGTATATTAGCATTGGCCTCTCGTAGAAAATGAAGTAAGTCCTCCCATGCATACTCGGCACAACTAAGAGTGAGGAACCATGTAGGAGTTCCTAAGTTTCTTAGCATACATTTCAATTCCCCATGGCGACGGTACCAATACTCATTTGTACCACGCTGACATGCCATGAGATTGATTAGATGAGATTCTAAAATATTATCTTGCAGATTCACTTTCTCCATAAAGTCCCTCGCCGAAACATTTTGCAGATGTGCTCCACTTTTCAGTACATGGTTTACTGCATAAGAAAGCCCAGACAAGTCACTTTCATACAGTAGATGAAACAAATAGGGAATGCATTGACGAAACCTTGCATCTTCAGCATATAATCTTACAGTTCGATATTCAGATGCAGGAATTTGAAGTGGTCGATCGTCATATCGTCCACCTCGACCTGTTGGAAATAGCTGTGGAAAACAACGAGCTTCCAAACTTTCTTCCCATACACTAATGGGACTTCCTTTTGCTGTTTTCATTTGAAACAATTCAATTGCATTCCCCATTACTTCTTTGGAATGCAAAGGATGAACAGTATAATGTTCATATATTTCTTCACTTCTAGACACATCAACTTTTTCAATTTGGCCGCCTGAACAATCACTGTCTTCATCTGCAGCTTTTTCCTCTGCTGCAACACATACATCTTTGTAGTACTCATTGTTTTTGACTAAATACAACATTGCCTTTTTGACTTTCCTAACATCCACTAAATCTTGCCAATTTTGTTTTACTCTTTGTTGGAACCCCATTAACTAGAATAACTAAAGGTTCCTCTTCTACTTTTTCTATACCAATTGTATCAATATTTTTTTTCAAATCTAGGGGCAAAAAATCAACTCTTCCCTTTAATCCTCTCTGCAAATCTGTAGGAGGCAATTTCCCTATCTTAGGCTCCATGCGAACAATTGCCTGAAAAGGATGGACACATTGAATCAAAATAGACTCATATGTATTTAAATCCATCAATTCACGGGGAATGTCTACCAACTCCAGATTATTATGAACAGCTCTAGCAGGCATTCTGTTTTGATTTAATTTATCATAACAATATTTACAAATACGCTGATCAGAACTCAAATCAAAACAATTCTCCACCCACAAATAAGTTGCTAAATCTTTCCACTCATAATTATCCATCTTTTCACTTTTTGCATATAAATCAACTAACCTAGTCTGAATCTTATAATGAGTCCGTCGACAACACACACAAGTAAAATTCGGCCTTTCACTTGATTTCACCTTAAACCTGGTAATTTCCTTCTCAAACTTTTCTGTATTTAAAATCTGTACATTGTCTTCCACTTGTCCCTTCCCTTGGTCACCCATGTTCATTGTCACACTTTCCCCTCCTCGACCCTTCTTCCCTCGCCAAACTTGCCTCCCGAGTCAAATCTGGCTCCCCCAATGATTGCTGTCCTCCCTCTGTCTTCAGGGACATTTGTTTGGCTTTGCCCAACTGCATCTTGCCTCTACTAAACACCTCTCTCGAGGCCGGCATCGTACCCAACTCCTTCAAGGAAGCTGCCTTGGTACCATTGCTGAAAAAACCCGGAGCCGACCCAGAGGACCTTGCCAACTATCGGCCTATTTCTCTCCTGCCTTATTTTTCTAAGATCTTGGAGGCACATGTCACCTGCTGCCTCTCTCAGTTCATCGAGTCCTCCGGCTACCTTGAGCCTAACCAAGCTGGCTTCAGACCTGCCCACTCTACTGAGGCTGGGATCTTAGCAGTTATGGGCTCTCTCAGGAGCAACGCCGACAAAGGGTCTCCTCAGGCCCTGATCCTTCCGGACTTGTCGGCAGCATTCGACACGGTGAACCATAACATCCTTCTCCACCGTGTCGAACAAGCCGGTATCCGGGTTTCGGCTCTGGTCTGGATTAAGTCCTTCTTGACAGGCAGAACCCAGGCTGTCCACCTGGGTTCTTTCACGGCTACTAGGGAACCATTCATCTGTGGAGTGCCTCAGGGTTCCTCTCTGTCTCCCCTGCTTTTCAATCTTTATCTTCGCCCGCTCATCCATTCCCTGAAGAGCTGGGACATTACCGTCTTCAATTATGCAGACGACCTGCAAATCATTTTCCCTCTTAACACCCCTAACGCAGCTCTCGACTGTCAGGCGGTCATGTTACATATCCAGCAATGGATGAACCTTAATCAGCTCAAGCTGAACCCAGGGAAGACTGAGCTAATTCTCCCTGGCAGTAGCTCCACTCATTGGGGCCCACAGTTTTGGCCTACAGAGCTGGGTTCCACGCCCATCCCGGCTAAATCGGCAAAGAGCCTGGGGGTTATCATAGACCCAGAGCTCTCCCTCAAGCCTCAGGTTGGGGCAGTCGTATCCTCGTGTATGTTTCAGCTTCGGAGAATCAGGAAAGTTTCCCATCTACTTTCGCCTGAAGCCCTGATACAAGTTGTGATCGCCCTTGTGCTCTCTCGCCTGGACTTCTCCGACTCCTTGTATCATGGCCTACCGAAATACCTGCTACATAGGCTGCAAGTCGTGCAGAATTAGGCGGCCCGACTAGCCTTTAAGACCCCGAAGTGGCAGTCTGCAAAACCACTACTCTGTAAACTCCACTGGTTGCCGGTCGAACAGAGAGCTGCATTCAAGATCGGCTGCCTGACCTACAAAGCTGTGACTGGTACGTCCCCAGTCTTTCTGAGGTCCCTAGTGACTCCTTACCGTCCGGCACATAACCTTCGGTCCTCCCACCGTCAACTTCTGACCGCAGTCCCAATCAAACTAAAAAAATATGGTGGTTGCAGATTTGCTCATCTGGCTCCCAAACTCTGGAACCAGTTGCTGTTATCCTTCAAATCCTCCATGTCTCTGCTGGAATTCAGAAAACTTCTTAAAACCAATCTTTTTACACAGTCTGGCTAGCTCCCCCTCTCTACATCTCTCAGTACCACCCAGCGCCAGGAAACCTTTTTTTTTTTTTTTTTTTTTTATTGAGAACCAGCATTTTAGCAGAGGATAGTACAAAGTACAAAATAAATATGATACATCCATTATTTACAATTAAATTCAAAGGAAAAGAACAAATACCAACTAATACATATGAAACTGTACATTTTCATCAGCCAATTCCGCTAGGACAGAGCCCTTCTTTCCATATTGAAATAGGGTGCCACAGTTCTTTACCACGTAATTTTGTTTTGATTCCTCTAGTTGCATATATAGCAGATTCAAAAGAAAAAACAGCAAGAAATCGAGCTAGCCACATTTGGAAAGTAGGAGGGAGAGTGTCCTTCCAGCGCGCAGACAAGATTAGTCTCAATACAGCTGTACCAACAAATAACAGTTTTTGTTCAGATTTACTTAGTTTTAGCGAGCTGTCATATCCCAGCACATACAAGGTATCAGACTCTGGAAGTTTGTGATGGAAGACTTTCTCCCAAAATGTTGCAATCATATTTTTTAATATACGTAGCTCGGGGCAGCTACTAAAGAGGTGAATTAACGTCGCTGGACCTTGTGAGCAGCGTGGGCATAGGTCGTTTTCCCCTTTCCCCCATGCAAAAAGTTTAGCAGGGGTAAAATATAAATCATAAATGGTTTTGTACAGTTGTGCCTTTAGATTACTAGCCATAAATAGTTTATTGCTCATTTCAAGCGTTTTATCTATATCGATATCTGGGTTGTTTAATTTTACCGTCCATTTACTTTCTATTTTCTCGACATCATCGTTGATATTAGCTAATAGAATATTATATAACGTTCCTATCCTAGTTTTTGCAAGATAGCATGCTTCTATTAAATCGTTCTTTTGTAGATTAATAACATCTTTTTTAGCTTTTAATTTTGCTTGTAGTTGTGCAAATTTAAGAAAATCACCTTCTGGGAGACCAAATCTTATTTTAACATCTTGAAATGTAGTTTGTGGGCCATTTATCCAAACTTCGTTGATTGTTTTTATGCCTAGATTGTACCATTTCTTAGCTGTATATTCAAAATCAAGATCAGAAGTAATGGTCGAATGGAATATGGGCGAATATCGGTTGAGTTTGCCAATCTTTGTATGTTTAAGTATCTGATTCCAAATCAGCCAGGCGCTTTTAATGATCTCACCCTTAAATTGATTATAATGCGCTTTTTCAGTTTTTCTTAATAACAAACCATTCGCTTCTTGCCCTAGCATTAGTTCATAGATTGTGGGAATAGTGATGTTAATAGTGTCCAAGGCTAAGGGTGTTCCTAGAATCATTGGTTTTAGGTGTTTTAAAAAGGCTGCCCAATAGTATAGAATAGTATTCGGAGCGGTAAGCCCACCTCTGTTGAGCGGAGTGGATAGGTAAAGTAGAGATCGTCTGATCTTCCCATTTTGCCACACAAATTTGGAGGTAAGTTTATTAATTAATTTAATTATGTTAGAATCTATATGTAAAGGAATGGAGCCAGGAAACCTAAGGTGACAGAGCGCTATACAAGTCCCTCTTAAGATAAGATAAGATAAGACATTACCTTGAATTGCTGTCTCAATTTCTACACTGTCCTCTTTTTCACGAAAATAACAAATCTCAATTTCTTCACAAATCTTCTTCACATCTAATTCAGTTCCATGCAAAAGAGCACTGTTTAATTGTTTAAGCTTAAGTGCGGGACTTTTTGCATAATACAACATTCTCACTAATTTCCTCATTTTGGTATGATGCACTGCTAACATCCTAAAATGATGAAAAACACTCTGACAGACTTTTCTAGAAAGACAAGCCAGTGAATGGCCTTGCAAACCTGTGATTCCTCTCACTCTGCAAGGATCTAAGTCTTGCAACAACTTCACTTTCTGCTTTATACTTTTCTTACTATATGTACGTAAGAAATTACAAAACAAATCAATTGATTCCTGTCGCACACTACAAATACTACTACACTTCCAAGTGTACACTGGATCCTTAGTACGTCTCCCTAAAACTCCATCAGATAACACCTCTTCTGGTTCTCTAGGCACAAGTTTCTCTTTTTCAATCGGACAACCGTCTTTCACTTCATACGCTCGACCACTGGTGTCAACTGCATGCACTAAATCATTCTCCTGGAAGTAACTCTCCTCATTAAAAAATGGCTCACAACTTGAACTGTGCATCCATTCTCCAGAAAAAACTTTACAAAAATTAGTCCGATTAATTACTCTTTTCCATCTACTGTTTGATTTGAAAACATCAATTGTCTTGTTAAGTGTCCTAATTCTATTGATTATTAAAATAAATAATTTTTTCTTAACTTCAAAAGCCTGATCAACAATCTTCTCTACACTTTTCTTTTTCTTATAAAAAGCAGCTCTCTGTTTACCTTTCCTAATGTTTTTTAACAAATTTAAAACCACTCTATTGCGAAACATTCGTCTACGAATGTCTCTAAACTGATTCTGCCTTCTATACATATTATTCTCTCCTGCTCCAGTTTTAGGATTCTTTGAAGTTCTCTCCTTCCTTTTCAATTTTACTCTCTCATTTTCTTTTTGTACATGCTGTCCATCATTTTTTTGGGATGTACATATGTTACGTAAAAAAGACTTAGTTGTCTTACCAGGAGCTTGGTTCCTGTTTTTTGAAGTATTTGTTGTGGAAGAGTGCTGTAATTCCGTTGCTGTTTTTGATTTTTCCCGGTTACGTTGTTTCTTTGTCCTTTCCCTTGTGGGCATCTTTGCTTACTCTTCAAATAACGATTTCAATCTGTGTTAAAGAAAAAAGTAGCACATTATAGACCACTATTACCAAACAACAAAGCAATGACAAAAAGCAAACGATCTATACAGGGTTACAGATCAGGTGAGGATTCTCCAGGGGTGCACAAAAGGTGAGGCCTGTATTGAAGAGTATAGTGGAAGACAGCTCTGTCCACAAGTACAAAGAAGATGAGACCTATGTCTAAGTCCACTGCACTCTTATACACAGGCTTCACCACCTATGCTTCCCGAGAAAGTATTGAGTTATATAGTTAAATAGAATTGTATTTTATAAAATTGTGAAGCTCCATGTGAAAGCGTTTGCCTCAGTCTTATTCCTGTTGTGAGGCAGGTGCAAGATTTTGCCTCAGTCTTATCTCTGCTGTGAGGCAGATGATTGTAAATAGGATCTGTGCTGTGTTTCCTAAATGTGATGTCAAAAACGATTTTGGAGAAAATGAATGGTTTTTACATTTTTGATTATAATGTGGCGCAGAGGTTTAAAAAGTGACGCATCTACCTACATGCATCAATTTTTAAATATGGGGCAAAAAGGTACTTGTTTGGGTTTTCCTGGGGAGTGTAGGTGGTGAGGCTTGTGTCTAAGAGTGCAGTGGACTAGGCTTCATTAAGCATATACCTGTCTGCATTCTTAGACGCAGGTGCCAATTTGACTCTTTACAATGATGTTACCTGTGTTTTAAATCAGTGTAGGAAGCATATTGAGTTTGTTTGCATAGAGGAATTGTATTTTGTAAAATTGTGAAGCTCCATGTGAAAGCGTTTGCCTCAGTCTTATTCCTGTTGTGAGGCAGGTGCAAGATTTTGCCTCAGTCTTATCTCTGCTGTGAGGCAGATGATTGTAAATATGATCTGTGCTGTGTTTCCTAAATGATGTCAAAAACAATTTTGGGGAAAATAAATGGTTTTTACATTTTTGAGTATAATGTGGTGCAAAGGTTTAAAAAATGACGCATCTACCTACATGCGTCACTTTTAAAATATGGGGGAAAAATGTACATGTTTGGGCTTTCCTGGGGAGCCTAGGTGGTGAGGCTTGTATCTAAGAGTGCAGTGGACTAGGCTTCCTGAAGCATATCCCTGTCTGCATTCTTAGAGACAGGTGTCAATTTGACTCTTTACAATGATGTTACCTGTGTTTTAAATCAGTGTAGGAAGCATATTGAGTTTGTTTGCATAGAGGAATTGTATTTTGTAAAATTGTGAAGCTCCATGAGAAAGCATTTGCCTCAGTCTTATTCCTGTTGTGAGGCAGGTGCAAGATTTTGCCTCAGTCTTATCCCTGCTGTGAGGCAGATGATTGTAAATAGGATCTGTGCTGTGTTTCCTAAATGTGATGTCAAAAACGATTTTGGGGAAAATAAATGGTTTTTACATTTTTTAGTATAATGTGGCGCAGAGGTTTAAAAAGTGACGCATCTACCTACATGCGTCAATTTTTAAATATGGGGCAAAAAGGTACTTGTTTGGGCTTTCCTGGGGAGCGTAGGTGGTGAGGCTTGTGTCAAGTGCGCACGCAACTCAGCTGCATAGCGAGTGAAACACCAAGGGGCGCCCCACTGCAGCCGAGGAACCTCCATCTTGGGGGCGACGCACAGCATCACATTGCTTTCCAATGCAGTCAGATCCTCAAACAGCCCCCACTGACTGACGCGAACTCACAGGCCAACGGGGCGCCCCACGCCGACTTTCGGTGCAGCATTGTAGGATGGCCACACCAGTGCAGCAACTTGCTGGACACCACCTCGGTGCCATCCGGATCTTGGCGCGTTGTGCTGCCTTCGGCCTATTCGCACATCGGTCCGCTACTGACGCCGCCTCACGTGCCAACGGATTTTCTACGCTTTTTATAGCCCTATGCCGCATAACAGGTCATGTGACTTGTTTATAAAACTTTTCATTGGTTCATTTTACTTTTGGTTTCCTAATGATGGAAGGCTTGATCATATGACCTAAAAATAACACTTTTCATTGGATTAAAACATTTTTTTTTCCCAAACGATGAAAGCCCCACCTTGTTTCTGGATGTTTCAGACTGAAGCTGGCGTCAGCATGAGAGCACCACCATCTCGTAGCTCCGTCGTGGCCATTCCACGAGCAATCATGGCAGCCGCTCCCCACCAGAAGCCTGCGGGAGTCGGGGGCCCCCAAGACTTTTGTAGAATCTTCAAGGCTGAGGGGACGCTTTCGAGAATGGAGCCCAAGCCCTAGCAGACAAGCGTCCGAGTTCCAAGGTGTCGCAGGGCCATTTTAGTGGACCACGCCCAAATCTGAAGAGCCGGCTGCCATTTTGAGAGTCCTGTGGCAGCCGCCTATCGCGCACCACAAGAGCGGGAGCAACTCAACTACATGGTGAGCGAGACGCTGTAGTCGCAAGAGCGGGCGGTAAACAGCTGAATAGCGGAAGAGGCACAGTGTAGCAAAAGCGGGCGGAATGGCAAGTGAAACGGTAAAGGGGCGCCCCACTACAGCGTGTCTTTAGGTCAAACGGATTGTGGGACAAGGTCAAGAATGGAAGAGTCACCAAAAGGCAAAAAGTTCCGCTTGACCCCGGGAGCCGGCCACCTATGTCGGGGGCGATCTCAGGCCACACCAGGGCAACACGACTTGGGGAGGGGGCCAGAGCCAAGCGCCCCTTCCGAGTCCGCGCCATCACACCGTCCCTCGGGGGCCTCCGTCAAGAGGTTCAGGGAGGCACCGCATCACATTGTTTTCAAATGCAGTCACGTCCTCAAACAGCCCCCACTTACATTGAGAATAGTGAAGCTGTAGCAGGTGCAAATAAGCTTCAGACAGTCTAACAAGCACTCCTCAAAACTTTGAACTATCAGAGTGCATGAGTTTCATGCTCGATCGATTGAGCTAGCCGGATCGGGCAACAAAAAGAATAAAATAGTTATGTAAATAGTTATTTAGTAAAATGTTTTACCCTGTTACTTTGCTGGTGTGTTGTATATATTTGTAATATTTGCATAGAGTTTATCGTTATTTTGGGCGGGGTGGGTGGCGGAGCCGAGCTATCTTGCAGCCATCATGGTGTGGAGCTCAGTTCATCTCACTAGTTTCGTATTTCTCATGAGGGGTTGTTCCTAATGTTTCTATTTTAGCGAGGTCAAAAAGAGATCCCATTAGTGGCCTACTGATTTTGCTTGATTCCTTTTGTTTTTTTACACGATTTTTCACTATCTGCAAAGACTAAACAGAGTATTGCGACTCTGTGCTTGTTTGTAAATAGAGAATGAACCAAAGAGAACCAATTCTAAAACAGTAAATGCTTGGATAACAATCAATCAAATGGAGAGAGAAGCAGGCACGACGGATTACAACGGGGGCAAAGGCCTGCGTTAACTACCCTTCACTATCTGCAAAGAGAGAGTACTCCTAATAGAAATGAGGGGGGGGCAGCATTCAAAGCAGATCAGTGTGCATAAACACGAAAATATTTGTACTTACCACGTACTTGACATTCGACAGCTTTTGATATTTGCTATTAAAAAACCATTGAAATTCACTGAAAAAACCATAGGTTAGAGACCATATATAGTTAGGAATTAGCATTTACAAAACCTTGAAAATTCACTGAAAAAACCATAGGTTATAGACCATATATAGTTAGGGATTAGCATTTACAAAACCTTATTTTACTCGCACAAAACCATTGAAATTCGCATATATAGTTAGTTGCGCTAACTATATATCGCGCACCTGCAATCCACTGCTGATGATGTCACATATTACATCATTCATGACATGGTCAGTGACATCACTGATGACATCACTGATGACATCTCAAATGACATCTTGAAATGTTGGGGGCGGGAATTATAAGTCCGCCTTTTGTGTTTGTTATTTATACCCCAATTGTGGCAATGCAATTACATCATGTGATCAAGACTGTGGAGACAGTCGAAACGCGTAATGGCGGACAAGCTGAGCAATAATAAGCATCAATAAAGGCACCTTTGTTTTGGCACCAGAAACGGGTTCCACTCTTCTTCATTTCTCCGGTTGAATAATAATCGGTGGCGCTGGCAGCGCCTGGCGAGTTTTGTTTCATATTTTGCACCTAGAAGGCTTTCGGTGGTGCGAGTGGAACCCCTCCCCTAACGAGGCTCGGCGGCAGGAAGCGGTTAGTTCCATGTTCCGGAACTGATCTTTACGAAACTTCGGCGAGGAGTTAGCCGCCAGGAGCCCCTGGACACTACAGAGTCCTGCCACACGACGGGAATCGGCGCCATCTGCATCGGAGGAGCGGACGGAGCAAACGGTAGCCCAGTGGAGGTAGGAGACGGGAGATTATCCAGTGGGGAGTGTGCTTGGAGAGTAACCGCGACAAATCAAAATGTTTTTTTGAATACAGCGATTACACAATCTATCATCGGTGCAGTGCTTTATAAATAATTGCTACAACCCAGCTATGTCCGCGGATGTATTGCGGAGCAGAGAGGAGGCAGACGGCCTCGTTTTTGTGAAACCCCCGGCTGGGGGAACAGACTTAACACGGCAAGTTATAAATGCAAACACGAATCCTACTATACGGGATCAATTCAGGAAGTTGGAAAAACTTATGCTCAAAGAACAATCGAAATGGTGGGAGAACAAATCTCTAAATATGTATTTACGGGAGGGCAGAGTACCGAGAGGTTTGCGAATAAGTCTGGCGCCAAGCTATGAGACACCCGATCCTGAAATGCTCACAGAATGGGCAGAAGCAAACTTAGAATCTTCGGCCAAATTAATGACTATTCTTGTAAAATATGCCGAATCTGACCGCTGTAATCTTCAGGCTCAAATAGAGGGATTGGAGGAAGAAATTATGAGCATGGGATCAAGTGAAGCAATAGACAAAATGAGAGCGGACATGACATTTAGAATAAACAAAGAGGAATGGTGATAAAAAAACGCAAGGCATTCAAATTTGAGCGGGATCGCCTAGATTACCTAAACGGGCAAATTTTCACTTACGCCAAACGTTATGACAATGTAAAAGCAGGGGCCAGAAAAACGCGAAGTACACCACCTGACAATACCCCAGTTATTCCATCCTCATCGGATGCAAGCTCAGTAGGGAGTGAATCAGACAACGAGGGAATTAAAAGTACAGCGGTGGGATTTACCAAACTGTCCCTGGCCCAAGAAGTAAGCGTAATGTGCCAGGACCGCCGGGACACCTTAAGACCACGAATCCAAATTGGCGGACAAAACGCCAAAGGGCCAATAGGAAACGCAGCGAAAGACGCAAATGCTGTGCCTGGAAAAGCAAACAACGAAAAAACACAAAAAAAGCGTTGGAACAAAAAAGTTGCAAAGACACAGGCATCAGCCCCTGCTCAGTAATGAACCTCACCTCATTAGAACTCTCGGACAATGACAAAAAGATCCTTAGCCTTGGTTTAACATACTGCCCTCCGTGTAATTTTAATTATGCAGATGTGAGAATGGACGCTTTCAGATTTACTAGGAAGTTAAAACGTAAGAAATTTTTCAAGCTGCAACCTGCAAAGTTGAAAAACATGGGCGTTCCTAATAGTCCTACTCTTCTTGATGCTAGAGACCGTACTGATTTTGAGAATATTTGGGCTCTACAGGAGGAGATATGTCCATCTAGGCAAATACCCTTAGTTACATCCAGAATTGACCAAGCCACCTGTAGCACCCCGTTCAAACCCAAATCGGTCTTCCTTCCTACTATGACACATGACAACATCGATGTGTATCAGGATCTCATCACGAAAGATCTAAAGAGACTATACATAATTACCAATAAAAAACATACAGCGGTCAATAAAATGAATCAGAGCTACAAAACATTGATAAAAAAGCTAGAATCAAATCAAAACATTGTGGTCCGCTAAGCGGATAAAGGCGGGAACGTAGTTCTTTGGCCGCGACGGATGTATATTGATGAGGCAGAATCCCAACTTAAGGATCAATCGTGCTACAAAAAAAGCAATCTTGTGGCAATTAAGTTGGCGTGGCAAGATCAAAACGCCAAGTTGGTTGCTTGGAAAAGTGGGAATCTGATTTCTAAGGAGGAATTTGGATTTTTAAAGAAGGAATTTCCCGTCATACCCTCATTTTATTTACTTCCTAAAATTCATAAACAATTGGACAATCCACCTGGGCGCCCTATAATCTCCGCCATAAACAGTTCAGCCGAGAATATGTCAACTTACATTGACTATTTGTTACAGGACTGTGTTAGAAACTTGAGTTCTTATGTGCAGGACTCATCTGATTTTGTACGGAAATTGAGCAATATTTCATGGAATTCAGGATGTATACTTATCACTTTGGACGTTGCTTCATTATATACGTCGATACGTCACAATGATGGTATTAGAGCTGTTAAATATTATTTAAACCAACGTGCAATTAATTTTTCTGCTCACAATGCCATGTTAGTTTCCATGATTAAGATTTGTTTGGAACAAAATTACTTCCTTTTTAACAATCAAGTATACCAGCAGATTATAGGGGTAGCCATGGGGGCCTGTTTTTCACCCAGCCTAGCGTGCTTGCACATGGGCTGGTGGGAGGAACAGGTCCTCATGGGAAAAAATCGCACAACAATGCAAAATCATGTTCCGCTATATCTTAGGTACATTGATGACCTCTTTCTTATTTGGCAGGGTACTTTACAGGAAGCATGCTCTTTTGTAAATCAGTTGAATATTAATGACTTGAATCTTAAATTCACTTCTACAATGAGTACATCTTCAATATGTTTTCTGGACATTGAAGTATATGTAGAGTCTGATACATTGGCAACTAGGCTACATAGAAAGCCAACTGCGGGCAACACTGTCCTGCATGCGGCCAGCCAGCACCCCCATCATTTGATACGTAGCATACCCTTCGGGGAGATGTAACGCATCAAAAGAAGCTGTAGTTCAGAAATAGAGTGCTCCAAAGCTCAGGAGGCAAGTAAGATACGCTTCCTTGCTCGGGGTTACTCGGAGGGGATTGTACAAAAAGCAATAGATCGCTCTAAGAATATAACTAGAGCACAGGCACTAACACCAAAAATAACACCCAATAGTGCCAGTACAAAATCAGCATCAGACTCTTCAAGAATCATTGTTACTTACAATCAACAGCACAAGGAAATTCGTAAAATTTTCACCCGCAATTGGAACCTAGTGACGGGGGATCCTGTCATCGGTTGTTTAGTGGGTAGAAAACCGGAATTTTCCTTTCGAAAATCCATCTCTATGGCAGACAGATTGGTCAAGAACTATCTGGAACCGCCGGTTTCAGAGACCTTCATGGCTCTCAGAAAAGGCTTCAAAAAATGCCCAATCTGTAAAGCGTGTAAATATGGCTGTAGTAAAACACAGTACTCCACACCTTTTAAGGCCGAACCTGTACAAATTACTAAACAACTTACCTGTAGGACTGAGTTTGCGGTTTATGTGCTGCGGTGCCCTTGTGAGCTTCGGTATGTGGGTAGTACCCGTCTATCGGCTCACAAGCGGATACTGCAGCACATAAGAGCAATCAGTACCAAAGACCAGTCCTATCCCGTGGCACGCCATTTTCAGAGTACTCATGACAGTGACCCCAAATATCTCTTATATTACGTCATTGACTGTGTTATGCCCCTAAAAAGAGGTGGCAACAGAGATGCACTTTTAAGAGTCCTGGAAACTCGTTATATACTTGAATTGGACAGCCGTACTCCAGGGGGCCTTAACGCCAGTGAGGATCTCTATACTTGTCTATAGAGATCCCCATATATTAATAAAAACTCAACTGTGGGGTCCAAGAAAGATTAAGGGTACTTCGTTATCAATCAATTTGAGTGTCACATTTTACATCTTAATAGGACCCAAAAAGTTTGCCTTTTTTCTTGCATCACAACAACGTTTGTTATGAATTTTATGATAGAAGGGAGGGGCTCCTCCCTCTATATTTTGAAAATTACAAATAAAATTTCTGTTAATTTGAAATATCTTATCACTAGCACCTTGCACTTTTTCAATATATATTGCACTATGCAGTTACAGTTGGGTATATATGTAGAAAATGTTTACCTTGTATAAAGCAATCAATTGCACAAGCACTTTCTATGGATCTCCACAAGGGGTTTATTTGGCTTTGGTTTTTTGGATTAGGAATCACATAGCCTCAAATGTCATTACATAAAACTTATCGTTTTTTGGTGTTTAAATATATATTTATTTATTTATATATTTATATAGATATTTATTACCATTGCGAAATGTTGCACATATTTATTATATTATGTACTATATGGAATGACTCACTATGAATTCGATCGATTGAGGCTAAAGACTGCAACATTACATATAGTCTTTTCTTTGTTTCCTTCATCAAAACCTTTGAAATGTTAGGGGCGGGAATTATAAGTTTGCCTTTTGTGTTTGTTATTTATACCCCAATTGTGGCAATGCAATTACATCATGTGATCAAGACTGTGGAGACAGTCGAAACGCGTAATGGCGGACAAGCTGAGCAATAATATGCATCAATAAAGGCACCTTTGTTTTGGTACCAGTAACGGGTTCCACTCTTCGTCATTTCTCCGGTTGAATAAAAAATCGGTGGCGCTGTTAGCGCCTGGCTAATTTTGTTTCATATATATATATATATATATATATATATATATATATATATATATATATATAAAATAATACTGTTCTTGGAGGTGTTTTTAACTAGCCCTCCTTATCCACTGTTCTGTTTTTGGTCATTCCCATTTTTATTTTGCTTACTGCATGGATTAATGGGTCAGCCCACTTCACCATTGGCTAACTTCACTATGTATGATGGCCTTCTTTCACAAGGAGCGCAACCACACAAAATAGTGGATTAATGTGACAATGAGTGATTTTTTAAGCCAAAATATATTTATGCTTTTTCCAGCTTTTTTAAAATACTGGTGAGGGTCTAGCAGCTCCCACAATAATGTTTTATAGAAAAACACCGTGGCACAAAAAAAATCACTGACAAAACCGAAAGGTTGACAGTCAAGGGCAGACAGATTGGCTTGGGGTGTGTAGAATTAAAACGTGTTCTCTCCCTTTCCCCATGAAAGTTGATTTTTTGCAGAAAATCCGTCTACAAATAGTTTCTTGCAAAAAGTTTAAACGACTGGCGAGGTTTTGAAGAGTTGGCAAAACATTCCAACACCTGCAAAGTGCAAAATGTGTACGCTTCATGTTCTCCCTCGCTTACCTAAAAGTATATTAGTAAGCCTCCTCCCAGATCCTCAGGCCCTGGGGTAGCAGGGGGGTCATCGACAAACTAGCAAAAGGGCCCTGAAAGAATAAGCGGGCAGAGCACATACACCTTCCCTATCATCGCTGGACAAGGTAGGGGAGGAGAGTGTGGGGGGGAATGGGAGATTCATATTTATCTTTCTTTGTCACCTGTCATTCTTTATTGTTCCTTGTGGTTGAAAATCCGTTCTTACAATGTACCACTGCTATTCACCTTTGACATCTGAAGGTGAAATATAAAGGCGGCTGGCCCAATGGTTTGTAGGCGCCTTGCTGTGTTCACACTGCTTTTGACACACCTGGCATCTATAGGTAGCCGGCCCGGTTAGGGTTGTAGGCGGTATGCTGTGTAAAACAAAGATTGCTTTTGATGATAATAATAAAAACATTTGATCCTAAAAGTATATTAGATTTTCTCACTTGATAGTCACTACAAATATACAGTTGTAATTGTATTTATTTATTTAGGGCCAGATATAGGAAGGCTATTAGTGGTCGGTAACAGCCAAACTTAACTAATTTCGGCTGTTACCGACTGGTAATAGGCTTTCTGATGTAGGGGCCGAAATTAAGGATTTGGTAATTTACTGAATCGGTAATTTAAGGAATCTGTAAATTATCAATTTCTTAAATACCGATTCGATAAATTACTGAATTCCTGATGTAGGGAGCACTTAAATGAGTGCTTATCTCATGTTAGGATTCGTTATTTACCACCAACTACAAGTTGGTGGTAAATAACGGAAAAAAAACAAAAATAAATTTTATGCAAATTGCTTCAGTGTCATGTTGCAGACATACATGCCCTTAGGGCATGTATATCTGCAACATGTGCACCCATACACAATTGAGGGGTGCAACTGGGTGTCAAATTGACACCCTGCCACCCCTCAATGTTTTCCCCATTTTACAGAATCAGTATTTACCAATTTGGCAATTGTCATTCATTCCTATGGGCCTCCAGGCCCATAGGAATAAATGGCAATTACCGAATCGGTAATTACAGATTCAGTAAATACTGAGTCTTAACGATTTGGTAATTTTTACCGATTAAAGCCCAGATGTAGGTAAAATAGATTTACCGATTTTTAATTACCGAATCCTACCGATTCGGTAATTAAAAATCGGTAAATCTAAGGGGTGGATATGTAGGAACATCCAGATGTTCCTTTTACCGAATCTGTAAATATCTGTATTTACCGATTCGGTAAATACCGACCGGTAATGCCCCATTCATTCCTATGGGCTTTGAAGCCCATAGGTATGAATGGGGCATTACCGGTCGGTATTTACCGAATCGGTAAATACAGATTTTGACAAGGGTGCAGGGGGTGTCACTTTGACACCCTCTAGCACCCCCAAAAAAGATTCGGGGGCCATGTGGCAGGCATACCTGCCCTAAGGGCAGGTCTGCCTGTCATATGCCACAGGTGTGCATGCACACATGTGCATGCACACCGGAATCGGTTTTTTACCATGAAGTTGGATTTCATGGTAAAATACCGATTCTGTAAGGCTTGTGGGACTCAGAAGAGTCCCACCTACATCTCATTGTTACAGAATCGGTAAAAATACCGATTCGGTATTTTACAGATTCGGTAAATTTACCTATCGGTAAATTTACCGAATCTGTAAAATATGTGGCCCTACATACCATTTTGTGAATCTCGGTCGGTAACGGCCGAAAATACCGATTTTCGGCCGTTACCGACCGACCTACATCCGGCCCTAAGTTGCTACATAGCATTTACCGATTCAAAAATACCGAATCGGTAAAATTCAGTATTTTCGAATCTGTAAATACTATTTACCTACATCTGACCCATAATGCGCTACAGTAATCAAAAGACAGTCTATTTTTTTATAGCACCGATGATGAGAAAGAGGAGGAAAATAAGGTAAGGAAAGGAAGAAGAAATATGAGCTGAGGGACAATAGAGTTTATATAGAAGGAAGAGACCACGGGCCCTTCTGAACAGATAAATTAGTTATGTAATAAACATTTTCTGAATGCAGTTTTAAAATTCTTTAGGTTAGTGGCCTTTTGCAAGGTGGGGACGTTGATGCCACAGATCAGACTCTGCTGCTGCCTGTTGGTTGCCGCCCATTCTGGGTCGATGCCACTGAATGTAAGTCAGTTTCATACAAATTGGCAGCCGGAGACTCCAGATGGCTCACAAGTGACTGAGGCGCCCTAGACTGTTGTTGAAATACTAATTAGACACTATTTGACAATGGAAACTGTGCCAGGTACTAATAAGCGCAGAAACGAAATTCATGTAATAACTACTTCAGTGTAAAGTGACCTGAGGTTTAATAAGGGTTAACATGAAATAATTAAGAAGTGCCCTTTAGGCAAAAGAATAAAATAAACGAGAACCGACCAATATAGTACTCCTCATCTTTAAAATCACTGGGGGAAGTAATTAAGGCCAGAGGCATCAGAGAGACTTTCGTTTGGTCCGACGTGCTCCAATATTTATCTGAAGCACACAGTCCCATTTTGAGCTCTCAATGAAGATTCGTTTGGACATCTATGCTGTGCTCAGTGCCCTTCAAGTGAAACATCAGCCAGAGTTCAAGGGATGCTGACAAGAACCATTTGCTTTGCACTTGAGACCTGCTAAAACTACACATTCACTTTCCAACACTGCTAAATTCTCTTAAGCTCTTTTACTAATGTGTTTCTACTTGCATAAAGAAGCGCACAAGTAGCATGTTTGCAAAGTACAGAGCCAGAGAAAAAATCCGAAGAAGCAACCAACCTCTCAAAACAAACTTCCTCCCAGAGAGCTTATATTCACTTGTCCTGCTACACTGCACTCTAATGAAATGACATAAAAAAGCAAAAATGCGACGTGTTGAAATGTGGGAATTAGTCGCATCGACTGGTAACCGCTAGAACGGCATTCCAGGCCATCGTATTATTGTTCAACAGATCTCTCGAGACATAGTGACCAAGACTAGCCCGAGACGTAGGTCCGATGCTCACTGCCCATGAAACCAAGCTCACCTGACTGAAGAGGTACGAGCAGGCCGAAACTAGTCTTTGGTTGTTGGGTTTCAGAGATGATCTGGCTTGATAGTTTGGAATGGGTGTTCCAATACGAGAAGAGCCAAGGCTGAATTGCATATGACTGGGTTTAAACTGAGGTGGCATGTTAGAAAAAATATAGTGGGTTGCAATCCTATCCCAAGCAATTGGAGGTGGTTGCCCTATTTACAAGCATTCCTCCTATCGCTTTTGTTTGTGTGATGTAACATCCTAAGTGTCCATGGGTATGCCCAGATGTGGGTTCCATGCTCACTGTGCCACTGGAACCAAGCTGGGCCAAACAGAAGGGGCCCAACTAGGCTGAAACTGCTCTGTGTTCTTATTCAGAAGAGGACCTGGTTTGTCACTCTGGACTCAACTGTTCCTATTGGAACAGGACCAAGGATGATTTGCATATGGCTGGGTCTACTCTGAGGTGGTGTAGTGGGCACAAAATGAATGGTTGGAATGCAGCCCCAAACAGTTGCCAGTAGTTAAACTATTTGCAAGCATTCCTTACATCACCTTTTGTGTGTTTAACATAACGCCCTATGTGGCCAAGGGTATGTCCAGACCTGGGCCCCATGCTCACTGGAACCAGGTGCACCCAACTGAAGGGACTCAGCTAGGTTTAAGCTTGTATTGGGTTGCTTCTGTTCCAGTTCTGAGAGGATCTAACTTGGCAGTTTGGGCCGGACTGTTCCTATTGGAGCACAAGCAAGACTGATTTGCATGTGGTCGGGTCCAATCTGAGATGGCGTAGTGGGCATAAAAAACATGGGTTTGGCATGCTATTCCAAGTGATTGCTAGTGGATAGACTGTTTGCAAGAATTCCTCTCATCAATGTTTGTGTTTTTGATGTAACAGCCTAAATGGCTATGGGTATGTCCAGATGCAGGCCCATGCTCACTGTTCCACTGGAGCCAAGTTGTGCCTGACTGAAAAGGCCCATCTAGTCCCAAGCCGGCATTTGGAGGCTCCTGTGGTTACACTATTTGCAAATATCCCTCCCATCATCTTTTGTATTGTTACTCTCTTTAGACATAGACCAGCCATATAAAAGTCAATCTTGATCCTGATCCAATGGGAACAGTCCCTCCCAAACTTCTACAATCAGGTTCCCTCCAGACCCACACAGACCTTTTAGCTTAGTCAGTGAGGTATAGCCTAAACCCGATATCACTGTGAGTATGGGACCCTTGTTAAGGCATACCCATTGCACTTAGAAAACTAAAAAGTGATCAGTAGATTGCTGTAATTAATCTCTTCACTTGTAAATACTTGAGCCACGTTCCTGTCTTTCATTATTTTACTCACTATGCCTCTCTCGCTGAAAAAATGACAAGCGGCTGCTTTCGATAACATTAGTTTGATCCACCTTCTGAATCTTCTACAATCCACAAAATGAATGCCAGACACTGCTTCACTGCTCTAAGATTCAGGTGATTTAGAACTATTTAAAATCAAGATATTTTCATTTCTCTTCAAGACTTTCAAAAAATACATCAGTCAACTATCCACCAAATGCATCATTCTAAACCATTACTTAGACAACACACTCAGCGCTATCATACCCATCATCAGCATCATAAAGTCTCACAGAAACAAGTAATAGATATCTCAATGTAGCCCACCAGTGGGCACTCTTTCCAAATATTATATTATACCCTCCTCCTCATTATAACACTACCTCCAAAAACATTAAACCCTTTCCTCAACATCATAATATTTCCATCTTTCTTGCATCTTTCCTTTTTCACCTAAATAAAAGGCCAGTTTGCCCCCCCTCCAAAAAAAGAAACCAAACTTAGACCAAGAAGCACTCTCTAACTGCCATCACATTACTCCTTCCCCATCCAGGTAGTTATTGAACGATCTCGTATACTCCTGTTCTATGACATAATTTGCTTTTAAAAAAGCACCCCTAAGAATCATGAAATAAGAGGGACCTGCATCTTAGTTCTGCTGATCCTTTTAGTGATCTTTGAAAATGAAAATCACCAAGCTTTCATAAATATCCCCTGATTCTACCTAAGCATCACTCACACACCGTGATGTACAACAATTCATGCAAATGGCTCTTCCAGACCCACCGCCCAGTCTTCTTTGCACTTTCAGGGGGTTTCATATGCGAACCAATAACTTACATCTGTATGTGCTGCTCCTGCGATCCCTTGTCACCTAGTAATCCCTTCATCAATATTCCAACAACACATCTAAACCTTGAAGTTTGGTCAATCAGTAACATCCTCTGTTGTATAACCTGCATAAACCCTGCATAACCGATATCCAAACTTGGATGACCACGGTTTTTCACGAGTGCAACCCAACCAAAGCAGAATGTGTGGTTATCAATGGCACCTCAATACTTCTCCCCTAGCCTCAATGCCTATGTCAAGTCTCCTGTCTGGTACATTAAAACCTACACATCATATGTAAATAAAAAATCACTAACAATTTGATACAAATTCAACTTCATCCACAGTAGAAAGCTGTACCTAACCCATATAACTTCCAGGTCCATGCTCTATCCCACATTGACAGGTGGAACATTCTGCGGACTGGTCCACTTGAACCAGCCCTGCTACCATTGAAGGCTGCCCTACATGCAATTCCACGCCTGATAATGAATCAGTGAAAATTCAACCACATCACTTGTACCCTAAAGCATTTGTACTGGTATACCTTACCAGTGTGCATCAAATTTAACTCACTTCTAGAAGGCTCATGACTATAAATTCCAAAGCAGTAAGAAAGACAACTCTGCAGTTTCTTTCCAACAAGTCACTTGGTGAATTGTGGACTCCAGCCAGAAATTAGGGAGACCTGAATGCAGAAGGAATTTCAATTTGCATGACCCCAGGAGGGACAAAGGGTCAGTCAGAGTACTTATGTAGTTCATTCTGCCTACACACACACACACACACACACACACGCACACGCATGCACGCACACATACACACACACACACACACACACACATCCTACACAAAAGCAAAGCACTGAGCCTTAAACAGGAGCAAAGGGCTTTTCCTATTCTCTAGTAGCAGAACGAAATACCACACAAGTGGTGGATGGTAGCGGGGGTGGGGGGGCAAAGTCAGTTTAATGAGATAGGAGATTGCATGTTATGCTGTAGAAAGTCTAATCTAATATTGAGACCATCAGGTTGAGAAATTACTCATTTATTAGGTTCAAAGTTTCAAAGACTCACATTGAGACTGAGAAATATATCAATTTGCATTGGGAGAGCAGAGTGATAGTACTAATGATATAGTTAAGAAAACAGAGGGACTTAATAAAGACAACTTTTGTATTGTTAAACCGTTGAAATAAATGCAGGTAATAAACTGAGAGAGTATTTTTAGAACAAATGCTGGCATCAAGGTAGGAGCAGGTGATCAGGGAGTTGGTTGTGTGGCTCAAAATGTCGCTCAAGATCATATGTTATTAATATTAAGATACTAGCTTCAGTCCATGTCTGGAAGAGCTACAAAATATAGTGATTTGTTGCATGGGTGTCAGTATAAAAACATCATAGCAATAGTGGAAAAGGAACCACAAACCCTTTGATCCCTAATGGATTCACAAGACATAACAGCCCATCCACTGTTACCTAGATAACGTCAATGAGAGTGCAAGTACAGGTTCTGGGGACTCTTGTCCAATGGGAGGATCCAGGAGGAGGCAAGGAAGCAGCCACCAAGAGTAGAGCTCCTTCAGAGCTGCATCTCCAGGTGTTCAGCACACCATTGGAAAATGGGTTGGCAGCTTGTCCAGTGCTGGCTACAAGGAGTAACACATCATGCCTTCAGTTGCATGCAGCTTTCTGTGGTGCAGCGTGGACCATTTGACACTGGTACAAAGAGAAAAAATAGGCATGATTGACGAGTGAGTGTGGAGTAGCAGGATCTGGAGATGATAGCTTCAGAATGACCCTTCCAAATCACTCTCTGAGAAGAGTGACAAGAGGACATTAGGATTTAGTCCATGGGCTTTCCATCATGATCAGGAGTTTCCACTAGAATTGTTTTACAGATAAATGAACCCTTCATAAGGCTGTTTCTCCCCAAAAGCCCAAAAGCACTGAAACAATCACTGAATTTCCTAGAGCTACATAGAACTGGAACTCAGACTGCATATCACCACATGGCATCAGTTAAGTCCATTAATATGTTGTTCACAAATGTCCTGCTTCTTCTGTGCGGTCATCTACAGTGCAATCAAGATTAGCACCTCTTCCTGTCTGGCTAACAAAGAAGTTCATTACTTCTTGCGGCTCTTGGCACACCTATCGCTAGAACACCATCAAACCAGAGATGAAGAAGTGCAAAGCAGAAATAAACAAGGCAACAGTCCTTCTCCATTTATCCACCCAGGGTTTGAAACAACACCCCTCTATCCACCAGGACCAACCCAACCCTGCTTCAATCTAGGGAAGAGATTAAGACTCACTTCTTTGAAGAAATCTACATAGAGAAGTAAGAACACATTTCCTAAAAGCTTGGTTGCAACAAATACAAGTCCTGGGCAATATTAGGTCATTGAATAAACCTCAGCCAGCCCGGAAGGAATGTAATTTGTTGAAATGTGGATAGAGAAACTCCTATTCACATAAGTTTGATTAGTGAAGGACTAAACTATGCTTTTTTTAAATTGGTGATGGGACTGTAACTTCTAAACTAAGAGAGGGGGCAAGGTCTACATCCCAACACGATTACCCTCACCTAGTAAATACATCATGCTAAGAAACGATGAGGGTGATGTTAGGAATGCCAGCTGTTTTATGTCCCAGAGGGTGATCACTAATAAGCTAATGCTGCAGTGCCTGTCAGCAAATACAATCCTTTCATCACATGCTTTTACAAAACAGCTAGACTATACTCTTTTCTTTCGGCAAATCACAAACGTTTAAATTGGTTCAATGGCACTTAATAAGCATATAGGAATGATACCCAAAAAGTGGTCACATATTTTTGACTCACCCTCATAACCAAACTACAGCACACATAATAAATAGTAGTGCCTATTTCTATCTCACATTGCTAGAAGCTATACCTTGGAGGGTGAAGCACTGGGGTTGTCACCTTACGTTTGAAAGTCCTTACCAGACTGTCTGATAATGTCAGTGAGGCTCAATGTGTTAGTGCCCTATTTTGGGCTCGGACCAGGTATATAAATTCGTGTTGGAGGCTAATTGTATACTGCTTTATTTACTTTCTCCCACATAAATTAACAAGCATTGGCAAAGTCCATAGCCATTTTTTATTGCAAGTGTTGCCTCACAAATATAAAAAATAAAAAGGAAAATGTGTTGTCACATAAACCTAGAGGCCTTATGGTTACCACAACACTATTACATTTAAAACACTTTCACCAATGCAGTGATAGGCGCAGTATTTTCTCAACACATTTACATGAATTAAAATAATCTTTCTTCCAATAGGTGTGTGGAACCTTTACCGAGCATGCCAACGGCTGGGTCTCCAACCATCAAAAGGAGTGGTTGCGATATATCAAAGGGAGAACAGCATAGTCTGGAGTGATGACACCGGCCCTTGTCTACTGGTATATAAAAATGTAGGAGCCATCCTATAGTGGTGGTAGGTCTAAGCTGTAGTGTGGGGTCAAAAGACAGCAATGACATCTGGCCTTGGATGTGAGGTGCTGAATGCACCCTCATTTTACCTGTCTTGTCGCACCCTTGCTGCGCGCAGGGGCAGCATGGTCTATTTTCTTTTCTTTCATTAGGGTGTAAGGGACTGATCTACAGTGAGTTCTGTGCACAAGTATCTCCTTGATTGTCTAGCTGCAGAATAATCTTGTGTTTTCAGAGATTATCACCTTGTGGCAAGCAGTTGTAAGACATGTAATAAGATTATCTGTCATAAAGTGCTTCAACTCTTTGCAAGCATTAGTAAGCACTATCTTAATGCCAATATAAGACAATAGCTATATATGCTACACAGGAGGTAGTAGTCAACACATGAATGTCTTCTTTAATTTATTGTTAACTGTAGATTTAATGTAATATTCTCTTTATTTCTAATCATGTAAATTTCCCTTTTAAATGTGAGATTGGGTTACTTTGTTTTATCAGTAGTACTTTGATAGAAACCAAGCTCCTTCTGACACTTAAGGCTTGATTTAGATCTTGGGGTGACTCCAGCCGTTCTGCTATGGTCCCAAGTACTCTGTCAAGCTGACGGCCGTCCGCCCACGATATTTAGATGTTGCAGCAACAGACAGGAGACAGCTGTGGTGGCGGTCTTCTCTGCTGGCTGACAGTACTCCGTCATCGCCATGCTGACAAAATTGCACCAAGCCGATTTTAGATGTTCCTGTTGTGCTGGCGATGTCCTGGCTGCGGAGTTCTGACGGAGTGAGGCCTTGATAGTGTGGAAACAGGTTAGTACTACTTATTTTCATCTCAAAATATATATATGTTGTGAAACTGTCAAAATGCACTTGTAGATAATATGTACTGCCCATTTATTTTCCATAAAGCATTGCACACCAACAGCATACACGCACTATTGAATGTACACCCATACTCAACACAAAAGCCTACCTTAGATTCCCTCAAGCTGAGCATCATGGTCAAGTAGCAGCAGCACAGGAAGGACCTGGACAATGGCGTTCTAGACAGATTCAGTGGTGGGACAACGAAAAAAGGTGAGTTTTCACCTCTTTTTCATCGATTCCGCCAACTTGCACCTGGATGTTTACCCACCACTATTGCCTCCACAGAAAGATACATTGTAAACTGGACTGCTGAAAACTTGGCGGAACTCCCTCCAACAGCAGCTTCTGCCTCTGATGCCATTAAAGCAGGAGAAAGATTCTGGTGGAGGCTGTGGGACTGCGGCGGTCTTCCGTCCAGTGACCAGTCAACATCGAAATCAAGCGGGCGGAAAGCCAAGGTGACGGCCGGAACACTGCCGAAAAATCGACGGCGCCAGTAGCTAAAACAGGCCCTTAATATGCACATCAAGGAATACATTGGCAGCTATGTTTTACAGTAGCGGTCGTCAGTAGGAGTTTCTGCAGGGCGGTGACTTGGGCAGGGGGAGGGGCAGGGTGGTGGTAGTAATGTATGGATTACGGAGTTTTACAGGTAAGTAAACATTTATATAAATAAAACGAATTTCGTTGTGTGCACTGCATCACCAAATGTGATGCAGTGCGCGCAACGAAATTCGTTTTATTTATTTAAATGTTTACTTACCTGTAAAACACCGTAATCCATACATTACTACCCCCCACCCTGCCCCTCCCCCTGCCCACGTCACCGCCCTGCAGAAACTCCTACTGCCGACCGCTACTGATGTTTTAAAATGGACAAAGGAAATGCAACCATAAATCAAGAGTACATTTACGGGCTGGCTGGCGGTTTTTAGTAACAAAATGAAACGGTTTTAACGCCCAAACCTATCATGTTATGCCAATGGATCAATTAGACATTAGGCTTTGTGTGAGATGGTAACAGTGGCACTGAAAGGAATACCGGTACAGCGGTACCTGTAGGGCTCCTTGAGAGGAAAGATTCCAACTTATTTCTTACTTAAATGACCCATGAAAAAGAAAGTTGTCTTGGGAAGTCAGCTGTGACTCACTTGCTAAAGGTTTCTACCATGTCAGTAATTCCTGGCCAGAAGCCCATATGGTGGTGCCAAGACACACTGCACACTCAATTGATCATTGCCCAGGCAAGCAACCACACAAGCTAGCCAGGCTATAAAGAAAATCAGCAACGCAAGGAGATACGCACTTACAAGCATCACGACATCTGGGGAATTATTTAGGGAGGTAACTGACCCATAAGTCACTTTACCGCTAACCGCACATCTGGGCTGTTCCACGCCTAACATATACAACTGCCTAACTAAACTCCTGGGGCCTCATTTATGAGGCTGTGCGTCACTTTTACGCTGCTGGTGCTTCACTTTTTGTGACGCACCAGTGGCGTAAAAAATGCACCTTGTTGCGCCATATTTACTAAGTGACGCATCTAGGTAGATGCGTCACTTTGTAAACCCCTGCGCCACATTATACCTGCGCCAGGTATAATGTATGCAAGGGGGGCGTATTGACGCAAGAATGGGTCGTAGAAGTGACGCAGTGAAATCTATGAGATTTCACTGCGCCACTTCTAGGACACAAATGCGTCAATTTCTTACACCTGCCTCACAGCAGGCGTAAGACTAACGCAGGCCCTTTCACATGGGGCTTGCCCCATGTGAAAGGATACATTGCTGGAGTTGCGTCCCTTTTTTGACTCACTCCAGCAATGCGTCACTTTTGCGCCATACAGATACATCAGAAATACTGACGTATCTGTAACTCCTTGAGCCATGATGCGTCATACTGTAAATATGACGCATCATTGGTGTCGCAAGGAGGGTGCAGTGAAAAGTGACGCATCGCTGTTTTCACGCAGCGATGCGTCACTTGTCATAAATGAGGCCCAAGACTCGCATCTAGAGGTATTGTTGCTCTCAACTGAACGCATCAATACACACTAACAGGGATCAGGAGCAGTTACTGGGCGCAATCAGGAGTTTGCTAGTTATAGAAGAGGTGTTTGACCCTGCACAAATGTGGTCTTTGGAATTCAAATGTGACGTGCCCTACACTATTAAGTAATAATATGCGTTTATGTGTTGTGTAGTTACACAACAGATGATTGAATTAGACAATTTTGCGGTATTTAGCGGATCGTCCTCGAAAGGATGTAAGACAGAGTAGGCCCTACGAAGATATTTATAACCTGTACGTCACACAGATATATTGACTCATTTAGAGATAGAACAACTGCGACACAGGGAGACACCTGGGATGAAAAATAACGTTCAAGGATGTGATAACGAGACAGGGAGTGTATGATAGAGAAATAAAGTGGCATAAGGTGAAATCAAGACACTCTTTGTACTCGTAAACGCCGGTATTTGTCATCGCCGGTATATGGAGCCTTGCCTTTTTTTGTAGTTTTTTTCTTTTTTTTATGTAGCACGAACTTGAACGGATTGTATTCGGGCGCTATATATGGTCACCAGTTAACATTACACAAAACCATATTCATTGTTTAGACACTGCGAGAATATGTGATTTGCCCAAAATGTTGAACCGACGCAGAGACCAGAACCAGGTTCCCCAACTGCAGAGGGCTGCTCTGACCCTTGTGTGGCACATCCCCTCCCCTATCTTCACAAATTAACTACTGTTCGCAGGTCACTCCCAGTTGTTTCAAACCATAGTGTGTTTTAATGTAACTTGGTTTTATACTTTTTTCCCCGGAAGAACCCAATTATCAGGCCCTGGAAGGAAATTGCTTTCAACCACTGAAATAGTTAATCGCATAAATCTCACGCGGCACGCAGATGGTGTTCCTAACAGACACAGTGTATCAATCGAGCAGAAGTGAGCCTTGAATGTTGCAGGGTTGGACACAAGAGAAGATTTTGGTAGAATTTTCTGGTGAAGGATAAATACGCTTGTATTGTTTATGTGTGCTAGCGATAAAGAGAGAGTGAACGATTCTCTCTCTCCCTATAGCGTGTTTTTGAAACGCGGCCAGGAAATATTGCAGTTATGATTACAGTGGCGTCATTGTGTGAAACATTATGCCATGTCCATTACACGTGATTTCCACCCCAATCCTTTTGCTCTACACTAAATACTAAACACAGAGGGGGATATTTTCAAGAACGTGTGATAATTACCGCAAATTGAGCTTAACGCAACTCTTCATATTGCAGTCTATCGCGGGAAAATAACGACGTGTTAACTAAGTATTCACAACATGGTGGTACCATGCGATAGGCACACGAGAATGCGTCAAATGTTCGCGATGAAGTCAACCTGACACCGCAAAAACGCGAGACACGAACCCAAAAAAAGTTACAATGAGGCCAATCGCGATACAAAAATCAGCGAAAACGAGCAACAGGCCTGCAATTCACACACGTCAGGTGGGGAAAATCACCATAAAAGAAGAAAAAAAACAGACAAACAAATGTCAAACAACAGAGAAGTACAATGGATGTTGCCGGAGCAAGTACGGAGGACAACCAGAACCCCACAAGCCCCCCGGAGGACCAGCCAGAGACCTCAGGGTCAGGGAAGGGCAAGGAGAACAAGAGTAGGAAGAAGCGGTTCAGTCCGCAGGAAAACAGGATCCTGATAACAGAGGTGGTAGAACACCATCAACAACTGTTTGTCACATCCACTGTGTCATTGGCAACAAAAAATGGACTATGGCAGTCCATTGAGGACAAGGTGAATGCAGTCGGAGTGCTGAAGAGGACAATGGAAGAGGTCAAGAGGCGCTGGAATAATGTCAATCGTAAAATTAAGCTGAAACTCGCCAACAACTGGAAGGCAGCAATGCAGACTGGAGGTGGGAGTCCTGCGCCACAGGAAGACCTGGACGAGATGGAGGAAATGGTGTCCACAGTCATCAGTGGGGAGACGGTGGCAGGAGTTGGGGGACTGGACACTGCTCAACATGACCGGACACAACAACACCAGCGTGAGTAACGACCAAGGACTGGGGGGACGGGGGAAGATGGGCACAATGGCACATATGCACAATTAAGTAGAGCACATCTGCGGACAAACCATGCCCCAGCCCCCAACTCCCACCATTAGACCAATGTACCCAAGTATACAACATCTCAGTACTGTATAAGGACACAAGTCAAAGGCACACCGCATGAAAGGGAGAAGGGGCAGCAAAATCAGAGCTGCAGGGGCGACTCCCCCAAAATGCAGCACACACACACACATAACATGAAGAGCACATCAACATTGACAACAATGTGGTACAAACCGCAGCACGCCCACAACAGAACACAGGACACAACTGGTGCCACTTGTGTGTAGAAACTGGCCAATCACATTTGGCATTGTGGGGAAATGTGAGTTGACAATGTACAAGTACAAACACACATCCATTATGTTGCCGAAATGTCCACTGTCCCCCATCAAATAGGCAACTCTTCCCAAACAGTCACAATGTACAGTTATGCAGTCTGTATGAAAACATGTACAATGCTACAACATACATGTGAATACATTGATAAACTGCATCTCCCCTTTACATTGCAGAGGGAGAATCAACACCTCTGGCAGAGCAGTCCAAACCTCTCTTCTCTGATGACGAAGAGGACCACCACAGCTTTGACTCCAACGCCCTCCAACAGCTCGTGGAGAGCCTCCGCAGCCCACCTCCAGGAGCAGGGCAGCCCTGCTGCTATGAGGAGACCAAACCCCCCTGCACAGACCACACAGCAGGCAGCACCCACCACCCACCACCACGGCTGCCTCCCAAGACCTCCATGGAGAACACATGGCCTTCCAATGCTGTGTGTTGGGGTGGCAGGAGAATCGGGCTGAACTGGTGTGGGTGGGCTTCGACCGCATGGCAGCCAAACTAGATGCCATACGTGGGTGACTAAGTCCCATCAGGGACCACTCACGGTCCCTAACGGACACCCACAGTTACCTCCATGCTCTCCAATGGACCATGGCTGGCATCGCTGGAGCCCTGACTCAGAGACTAGCCCAACTGTCCAGTCAGAGTGGCTCAAGCAATGTCACCCAGGAGTTGGGATACATGCGGAGCTCAATGGAGGCCATGAAGCGGACGCAGGCCGAAAGAGCGGCTGCCACAGCTGCACACCAGTGAGAGATAGCTGGGTTTCTCAATGATCTCAGGACCATCCTCATGGCATTGCTGCCACAAGGCCTGGCACTGATGCATGCTGCTGCTACCACTAGATCCACATCTCCCCCCCTGAAGTGTCAGTGCCACACAGTGCGGCAGAAATCCCACCTCCGGCCCCTGAGGTGTCACTGCCACACAGTGCTGGAGACAGAACACCACCACCCACACGTGAAGCACATGAAACAGCAGAGGACGAAGAAACGGATGAAACCGCCTTACTGGTAAGAAGAAAACTGTAGCATTCATCTCCGCCATATGGCTTATTTCTGCTTGGTTCTGCCCTCTGCATCATCACCTTCCACTGTCCCCCGATACACCCTGCGACACTCACCTTACACCTTGAAATGGACTGACATATTCTGTTTGATCACTAATGACACAGCAACAGACTGCGGACTGTACGCATCCTCTTCCTTTGGACTTGTCATTCCCTGAAGGACTCTGGCTGGCCCTCCACAGGTCTACATTGTAAAGTGGGGTTTGCATGGCCCTGTACTGCTCCAGCTGCAACACTCCACTGAATGTGCATTAACCATTCATAATCACACAGATGTTTCATGTTTATGATCTTTCAGGTGTAGAATTATGGATGAATGTAGGCTCAGTGATTCCCCCCTCACGTCCATGTTGCTCATGTCGTTGGTCTTGGGTCTCAGGGTGACACATTGCCGAATGCGGTCCGGGTGGCGCCGACACAGCAACAGAGACACACGCATTAGTTACTTCCTTGTCCAGCCCAGTACTGAACCACGCCCAGAGCCCCGGGGTTATTGTTCAAACCCTTACGCTGGACTGACATACGCCAGGCCAGCCCACTCCGCTTATGCTCACAGGGGTGGACGATAATGCTACATGTCCCAGGGCTTTCTTGTGGTGATCTGCCGATCACAGATCTAGTTGTCAGCATGCCACAGCCACTCCCTCATGGGTGGTTTACACCAAAACCACACCCTTACAGCACACGCGTCACAGGACATGTGACCCTGCCAATAAAAAGGGCTGGGTGCCATTTCCATTTCTTATCTGGGTGTATCCATGTGGTTTTAATGTAGGCATGAGGGCCTAGGGCCCTGCAACATCACATTCCCAGGGCCGGAGGTGACATGCTGTCATCCACACCACAATACTCAATCCTAGAGGGTCCATGACTTTCGGGGCACAGACTTGGTGGCACCGGATACACTGCGGCCGGCACAGGCACACCGCCACGGGACTGTGATATTTGGTGCACTGAGGTAGGGGCACCTTAAGTGCTGAGCGGGATGTGCAGCCTGCGATGATGCCCCAACCTGGTGGTCCGGACTGGTGACGATCGTTGTGAGCCCTGCTACACCACAGTGTAGGCCTGAGCCAGCGGGCAGTGCGTGCCTACTGCCACGTGGCGTTGCCTCGCTGGTCACAGAGTTAGTGGCACCTCAAGGGATGACCGGATGTGCAGCCTGAGATGATGCCGTGTGCACTGGTATGTCCTCTGCCATAGCGAAATCAAGACCCAAAATCAAATGTAAGACCTGGTGGGCCGCGGAGCGGGGCTGCATGATGTGGAGGGTGCTATGTCCATGGGCCCAGGCTTGGGGCTTGCACCGTCACGTGGTGGACCCTCTTTGCGACACACTAGTGGCGGAAGGTGAGCAGTGAGGCTTGGGTGCGCAGGGGTGGGCATGCACCGCTGGGCGGCGGGAAGGGCTGGGGTGCAGCTGCCTGGGTGTGCAAGGGAGGGCATGCACTGCTGGGTGGCAGGAGGGGCTGGGGTGCAGCTGCCTGGGTGCGCAGGGGCAGACAGGAGATCATGGCGTGTGCAATTGTATGTACTTTGCCGTTCAGGTATCTGGACTCTGTTTCAGATGAAGGATCTGTTTCAGATGAGGGACCTGGTGAACTGCACTACAAACCGGCACGTGGTTGGTGACACACTGGTGGCAGCAGGTGAGCAGTGAGGCCTGGGTGTGCAGGGGCGGGAATGCACTGCTGGGGGGTGGGAGGGGCTGGGGTGCAGCTGCCTGGGTGCCAAGGGGTGGGAATGCACCACTGGGCGGCGGGAGGGGCTGGGGTGCAGCTGCTTGAGTGCGCAGGGGCAGACAGGCGATGATGGCGTGTACAATTGTACATACTTTGCTATTCAGGTATCTGGACTCTGTTTCAGATGAGGGACCTGGTGACCTGCACTACATACCGGTACATGGTTGGTGACACACCGGTGGCAGCAGGTGAGCAGTGAGGCCTGGGTGCGAAGTTTCGGCACTCTCTCTCCCTGTATCTCTCTTCTTTTCTCTGTGTCTCTCTCCCCCTCTCTTTCCGTCTTCCTCTCTCTCCCTCTCTTTACGTCTTTCTCTCTCCCTACTTCTTTCCGTCTTTCTCTATCCCTCCCTCTCTTTCTGTCTTTCTCTCTCCCTCCCTCTCTTTCTGTTTTTCTCTCTCCCCCCTCTCTTTCCATCTTTCTCTTTCCCTCCCTCTCTTTCCATCACCCTCTATCTCTCCCTCTTTTTCCGTCTTTCTCTCTCCCTCCCTCTCTTTCCGTCTTTCTCTCTCTCTCCCTCCCTCTCTTTCTGTCTTCCTCTCTCTCTCCCTCTTTCCTTCTTCCTCTCCCTCCCTCTCTTTCTGTCTTTCTCTCTCCCTCCACCTCTTTCCGTCTTCCTCTCTCTCTCACTCTCTATCTCTCTCTCCTTATCTCTTTCTCTCCTTCGCTCTCTCTCTGTCCTTTGGTGAGCGCATGACACACCTTCTTATCAGGTTTTTTGTCTTGCAGGCTGTGACCTACAGATTGTCCCGAGGAGAGCTGCCACGTGTCTTCATTAATGTTCTCCTGGGTTATTTTTAATAAATTTTCGTGTGGTAATTCGAAGATGAATGTGCGTTTCTCATTTTTGTGACGACACATGCATGTTACCCTATGTGATTGTGCACGTCATGCGGATTCTTTGGGACATGATTTAGTGAAGTTGATGTGGCATGTCTTTGCCTGGTGTTTTCACAAAGACAAGGGAGCCCGAAAGGTATGCCATAGGGACCTTGGGCAGTATCAATTTTCAAAAAACAATGGTCCCTACATGTGGACAAGATAACATACAGAAAACAATAATCATACACCTGATAAGTAGTATGTCTTTTGTCCAGCCGGACAAGAAATTTATTTTAAATGTTCTGGTTGATAAAGTGAATTTTAAAAACCAAAAAAGATAACAAGTGGGCACAGCCGTGACCCACAACAATCAGGACAAAACAACAAAGAAATAGCCAAAAGGGTAAAGCGAAAATCTGTCTGTATACTTGTGGTCAGTGCTACAGACTCAATCTCTTAAACATAACCATACCATTGCATCAAATAATGTAGCATTATCACATTGCATATGTTTTTTTTTAGTCGACGACGTTTCGATGCCTTTTTACATTTGTGACATCATCAGGACAGGAATTATCAACATTATTGTTTTGTACAACAGTTATTAACACAATGCCTATTATCGCATTAATGTTGGTTTCCTCGTGGGTTCAGGAATACTGATGAGTAATTGCGGATAGATGTGCTTTCTTTCACATCAAGTTCAAGGCTTCCATCAGGGTTGTGTGGAGTTGCCAGGAAAGGAGCGTGATGGCTCAATTTGTGAGGGCCGGAGCGCTATGGCGAATGCGCAGTCCGATGGGATCGAGGACCGGGAGTTCGATTTTTGTGGCTGCTATTGCAGGTAAACTGGTGATATGGGCTGTTAGCACCAGCTTGTGAATGGGGCTATAAATTTATCGCCACTTTGGCTGCGATAATGTGCCGTTAACTCAGCGATAAATCCTTGAGAATATGCCCCAGAATTATTTCTGCACCCCAGGAAATTTGAATTTTTGAATACATGTTGTTTGAAACTGTTTTGATTAATTCTGTGCATGTCCTGTACATTGTGCTTAGATACTAATGAGATTTGTAGCCTCTGTTTGGGGGAGATGTGTTAAAAGGAGTATTTTGAGAGAGATTTTCCTAGTGAATATAGCAACAACAGCATGCTTTTTAGGTCACGCCTACAGAACTGCTGTAGGAAGATCCCTTGTAGACCACATCAATCAAATCAATCAATCAAATGGTATTTGTAAAGTGTAGCCCTGCCATCCCTAAGGGTATCTGGGCGTTGAGGATGCTCTGCTTCAGTCAAAGAGCCAAGTTTTGAGTATCTTTCTGAGTTCTGCCAGGGAGGGTGCTGTTTAGAGGTGGAGGGGAAGTTGCTCTAGGTTTTGGTGGCGATGTAGGAGAAGGAGTGGCCCCTGCTGTGTCTGCGATGGATGCAGGTGTGTGTGTGTATGAGAACAAGATAGCCGGAGTGTAGGTGTCTTGCGGAGGGTTAGAACCTTAGTCTATGATTGATGTAGGATGGTCCTTACTTGTGTAGAACTTTGTATGTGTGCTTGGGGATCTTGAACTGGCATCTCATCTGGATGGGTAGCCAGTGGAGGTACGTGAGGGGATGCTGGTCTGTTTGGGGAGGTCCGGATGAGTCTGTCTGAGGTGTTCTGATTAGTTTGGAGTCTTTTGAGGAGCTGGGTGGAAATTCCAGTGGAGAAAGCGTTGCCATAGTCGAGGTAGCTAGTGATGAGGGCATGCGTGACAGTCATTCTGGTTTTGGTAGGGATCCATCTGAAGATCCGGCAGAGCATGCAGAGGGAGTGAAAGCAGGAGTAAGGCAACTGAGTTGACTTGTCATTTCATTGTCAGTTGGCTGTCGAAGATGATGCAGATTTTGCCTGCATGATCTGTCAGAGTGGGTGTTGGTCCAAGTTCTGCTGGCCACCAGCTGAGGTCCCACGTAGGTGTTCTTCTAGAAGATCAGTACTTCTGTTTTGTCAGAGTTTAGTTTTAGGCAGCTGTCTCTCATTCATTTTGCATTGTAGAAGTTGGTTTTGGTGTTGTGGGGGTCCTTGGTGAACGAGATCATTTGAATGTCATAAGTATAGGAAATTATGTTGAGTCCGGGGGAACTTACGATGTCTGCGAGGGGGGTCAAGTAGATGTTGAACAGGGTGGGGCTGAGGGGTGACCCTTGAGCTATGTCACGTGTGAAGTGCAGAGGTGAAGGGAGGCAGCCAGTTGCTCTGTGTGCATCCGGAGAGAAAAGAGGCGATCCACTTGAGGGAGTTTTGCTGTATGGAGATGTTGTGGATCCTTTCATGGAGGGTGCAGTTGGAGAATGTATCAAAACGCGGCAGAGATACTAAGGAGGATCAGGGCTACAGTTTCTCTGCTGTTGTGGAGGGTCCGGATGTTGTATGTGATGGCAATCACTGCAGTCTACGTGCTGTGGTTGACACTGAATCCTGATTGTGAGGTGTCGAGAAGGTGGTTTTATTCCAGGTATTTGGTGACCTGTTGGTTGATAGCTTTCTTGGGTACTTTGGTTGGGTAGGGGAGCTGGGAGATAGGTCAGTCATTTTTTAGGTCACTGGGGTCGGCAGAGGGCTTCTTTAGAAGGATCTGACCTCCACGGGTTTCCATCCATCTGTGAAGGTTGCAGTGGAGATGGAGGTGTTGAGAATGCTGATGAGTTCAGTGCTGGTAGTGTTGATTCCCAGGTTGAAGAGATGGTGGGGGAAAGAGTCGGTGGGTGCCCTGAAGTGGATGGATGACATGATGGCTCATGTGGCCTGAGTGGTGACCTGGAACCAGACGGTTATCGTGCTGTTGGTGTTCACTTTTTGAGAGAGGTAGTCAGGGCTGAGAGTGGTGGGTTGGAGGTCGAATTTGTTGTTGATTGTAATGATCCTGCTGTGGAAGTAGTCTGAGAGTGTGGCAGAGTTCTTGGGAGGGGTGGATGGTGGTCTCTGTGGCTGTCGGGATAGAGAATTCCTTGATTATTTTGAAGAGTTCTTTCATGTGGTTGGCCAGGGTTATGATGAGGACGATGATTGCTGCTCTTTTGGCTTCCTTGTTGTGGAGGTGGTAGTGTCTAAGGACTGCTTTGTGAGCATCTCTGTCAGAGGGCTCCTTAGTCATGTGCTAGCACTTCTTGAGTCAGAAGCAGTTGCGTTCGGTAGTTCTGGAGTGTACCATCTGCTTGCTTGGAGGTGTTGGCTTCTGCTGGTTTCAGTAGGGCAACTCAGTTAGCACCTTTGGTGATGCATGTGGTAAAGTTGTGGACAGCTTGGTCTAGGTCTACCATGGGCTCAGGTTGTGTGGTGCAGAGGGTCTCTGATCATTGGGTCTCGGTTACCTTGCCCTAGCTTCGTTGGGTGGTGCTGCATTGTTTGGAGATGGTGTGCTGGGTATCAGACATGGTAAAGTGGACAATAGCATGGTCAGTCCCGCTGAGTTCTGTGACTAAGGTGAATTTGATTCTGTCGCTGGAGGTGAAGATGACATCTAGTGTGTGTCCGGCTCAGTGCGTGGGTTCAGTGACTAGTTGGGTGAGTTGTTGAGGTTCTGCAGGAGGGAGGTGGAGTTGGCATCATTGGGATTGTAAAAGTGGAAATTTAGGTAGCCGAGTAGGACATAGTGGAGGATATCGATGGCAAAGGGAGGGATGAATCTGGAGATGTCATTGCAAAAGGCATGTCGGGGTCACAGGGGTCTGTAAGCGAGATGCCTTATATTGTGGCGGTCTGTATTTGGAAGTTGAGGTACTCCATGAAAAGCGCTGGCTGTCATTGGTGATGGTGCATCGGATGCTTTCCTTGAAGATGATAGCAATGTCCCAGCCGTTCTTGTTGGTGTGATCTCAGTGTAACATCTCGTAACCATCAGGGATTGGCAGTGGCGATGTCAGGGTTCGAGGAGGGGTTGAGCCCCATTTCAGTGACAAAGGCAATGTTCGGGGAGAAGGTAGTGATTGTATCCCAGATGTCCATAGCGTGTTTACAGAGGGAGCAGATGTTGAGCAGGATGCATTGATGTAGTGCTGGTTTGTTCATAGTCTTCTGTGTGGGGGTGGTGCGGGTGTCAGTGTGGGCAGGTGGTCCCATGTCAAAGGAGAAGCAGCAGTGTTAGCAGGTGAAGGGTCCTTTGGTAGATCATTGGGAAAACATGAAGCAGCTATTATGCTGTCCAGTGTCCATGGCCAGGAGCTACGCTGTGGTGTATCAGTAAAGGTGGGAGGACCAGGGGTCATGGTGCTGCCATGGGCCAAGCGCGGAAGGGATGTAGACGGGCTTGCCTTAGGCACGCATTTGGCTCGACCACTCTGCGGCCTCCATTAAAAGTCCTGGGAGGTGGGAGAGCCGGCAGGGAGGCAGGAGGACAGGAGCGGCAACCACCGGAAAAAAGTGGCATCAGTAAGACGTGAAGAGAATGTTGGAGGTTGCTAGGCAACCTTACAACAAGAGGCAGGCCAGCAGAAAAACAGCAGAACCATGACTGGCCCAAGAGTTCAGACACTGCTCACTGAGGCCGTGCTGTGGTGGGAGGGCCACAAGCCACCCTGGGCTTTGAGCCCTACCATCGCTTAGATTTCTTACCATTCCCATGTGCTTGCTTCTTAGACAAAGGCTTTCCTTCCTCTTCTAAAGCTTGTCCCTCCCCTGGAGTATAACCTCATTATTTACCCTTTTGGTTGGACAACTTGTATCCTTCCACTGCTCAAATTTAGGGGAATACTTTTTCATTTTGCTTTCAGCACTCCCAGACAGTGCACTTGTTTTATTGCATTCTCCCTAGAGTGCTGCTTTCCCTGCAAATTCCTGCCCCCTACCTGTTGCTCTTTTCCCCAACCATAGCTTGTCCATTGCTTTCACCAACTCGTTTTCTGTAAAAAGTCTTTCTGCTCTGTTGCTTCCTTTTTCACTCCCCATTTCTCCACTGCATTCACTTCTGCCCTACCCACTTGTTTCCATTCCTTGAGTCCTTTGTCTACCCCTCCCCCACTCACAACAGCAGGCTTTACATTTTTTCCTGGTTTTTTACAGGTTTTCCTGCATTTACAGCATAGGCATTCAATTTTTACAAAGCACGTAGCCCGTGCATACATAGTCACATCATGTCGGATGTCATTGTGCACTTTTTTGTTGGTGCTGACCTCTCTGGTTTAATATGGTCTAGACCAGGGGTCTTCAAACTGTGGGACGCGACCCCGAGAGGGCCGTGGAGCAATGCAAAGGGGGGTCACGCATTCCCAGTCACACTTCTGCTCAGGCCCAAGGGCTTCAGCCCCCCCTACCCCCGTCCTGTGTCTCAGCCCGGGCTGCTGCAGTGCAACTCGAGATGCTGGGGCCTCAGCTGGGCAGTGTCTGGAGTCTTATCTCCGGCACACCCGTCAGAGTTTTTCACAGGTCTTTAAAGACCATTTACATATTTACATGCCTTTGTAAACTGGTAACAGAGGCTTAGGGGCCGATTAGGATCGCGGTGAATCCGCATCCTCTGGGCCGGCGGAAGCCAACGCTAGCCCGGAGGATGCGGATTCACCGCTGCGGAGGCTCCAAAGACCCACCGCCAGATTAGGATGGCTGGTGGGTCAGGAAGACCGTCCGCCGCTTTTCCGCCGCGGTCGCATTCCGACCGCGGCGGAAAAGCTCTGATATGGTGGCGGTGTCTATCAGACACTGCCAGACATATTAGGATGGGGCAGAAGACATGCTTTTCCGCGGCGGCTTTTCCGCAGTGGAAAAGCATGTGGTCTTTCATTTTTGGGGGCTCGTTGCGAGCCCCCAGGGTGTTGGGGGGTGGGGGGCACATGGGGGGTACCTATGGTACCCCCCTGCATATGCATGCACAAAGCGGCAGGCACCGCGCGGTGCCTGCCGCTTTGTGCATGCATATGCAAAGCATGCACTTTTAACCTTGCGGCGGGCCCTGCTTCAAGCAGCACCCGCCGCAATGTTAAACATAGGGTATGTGACCGCCAGGGTGGCGGTCACATCCTAATCTGCATGGAGGGAACGCCGCAGCCCCTGCGGACGTTCCCTCCACCTCGGGGTGGCGGACGGACGCAGGTCCGTCCACCATCCTAATAGGCCCCTTAGTGTTTTTTCCTGATTCCAGTACCCCCTGGGTCCCACTGTGACTATTCCTTGCATTTGTATTTTACATTTACTGCTGTTGTGTGAGAATGCATTTCATAAAAAGGAATATAAAATAGGGTTGCCAAAAGTAAAATGCCTGTGTGTGTTGTTTAAAGAGCCTGCAGAGACCTCTTCTTGACACTAAGGGCCATATGTAGGTGGCCAAATACCGGTCGGTAACGGCCGATTTCGGCCGTTACCGACCGGTATTTTGAGTTTCAGATGTAGGTGGCCAAAATATTACCGAATCTGTAAATTTACCGATTGGGTAAAGTTACCGATTCTGTAAATTACCGAATCGGTAAAGTTACAGATTCGGTAATATGGGATGTAGGTGGCACTGAAAACAGTGCCACAGGCCCTCAATAATTCGTTATTTACCATCAAATTCTATTTGGTGGTAAATAACGAATTCCTGTGTACATGCACATCTGTGCATGTACACCTGTGCCATGTGACACATATGTGTGTCACATGGCACACAAGCCTGAATCCGGGGTGCAACAGGGTGTCAAAGTGACACCCTGTCCCTCTTGTAAAATCGGTAATTTTACCGAATCGGTATTTACCGATTTGGTAATTGCCATTGCCTCAAGGCCCATAGGAATCAATGGCAATTACCGAATCGGTAAATACTGATACGGTAATTACCGAATGTTACCGATTCTGTAAGTATTTCGGTAAAAATACCTACATGGCATTTACCGATTTGTAAATACCGAATCGGTAAAATTCGGTATTTACAAATCGGTAAATGTCATTTACCTACAGATGGCCCTAAATAGATTTATAAATAAAACAGTATGTATTCATTCATTATGTGACTTTTCTGTCTTTGTTCTCTTTAATTTTCAGTCATGGATTATTGAGGCAGTCCTACAACACAATTAAAAGTGCTTTCTATTTATATTTGCTGTTCGAAGTATGCACATATAAGTGCTTAAAATACAGCTTTCGGTGACTGCTTATTTTTGTACCAACTGGGCCATCAAAATAATCTGCTGGCAACCCTATCCATAGGACTGGAATATTGTTGCAGGATCAGCACATTATTTATTTCCTCCACCCTCGATCCCCGATTAATGCCATAATAGCAATAGTTAAACTTAGATCTTAAACCCTACGCCACCGTCAATAACATGCTGAGTTACTTCAAGTATCTGGGAATGCACCCTGCATTCGGACAATTCACTCCTCATTCACGCGCTTTACTTTCACGCTCACCCTGCACTCATAGCGATCACAAAGCACTCACACTGATCACCATGCACTCACACCATTCACCTGCTCACCCTGCACTCACAGTGATTACTCTGCACTCACAATGCACTTGCGCTGTTCACCCTTTACCTCACCCTGCAGTCACACAAGCACACTACTCATCCTGCACTCATGTGACACTTTACTCACCTGTCCCTCTCACTGTTCAATATGCAACTCACTCAAACAAGCCCAGCAGTAATCATACATTCATTTATCCCATTGTGAACTTGCATCTGCACCCAAATTCTTACGGCCACCGTACTCACCCTGCAGTCACTCCTCTCACCCTACTCTCACACTGTTGCATCGCTCACCGTGCACTCACATGGGCACTCTTGTCACCCACACAGTGCAGAGGGTTAATGTGTCTGCTAGAAAGAATATGTACCATGCAGATCACAGAAATGAGTGTGAGTAAACTATGAGTAGCGCTATAAAACAAATGAAATATTTGTCAGAAAGGTGCTAAAGAGAGATGAGGTGCATTGTTGGTGAGTGGCAGTGAGGGAATTCATGGAGATTAAGAAAACGGGGGTGGGGCACCAAAACAGACTGTTGTACCGTGTGCAATCAGTGTTGGGGCCAGCCCTGGCTGGGAGTGTTAGCCCCCCCCCCAGAAGTTCTGGTCTAGTGGCTCCCCTGCTTCTGCCGATTATTATTATTTACATCTGTAGTGTGCTACTGTTACCAAAAGATGTCCAGGAGCTAATACCCATCTGCTGCCTGAAGGCAAATGAGAAACAAACAGAAGGAGAACAAGCCAACTGGGGTAACCTACAGAGCATAGAGAAAGGTTTTTATATCTTCCTAAAGGATAATAGATTCTTGGTGGAGCAAAGCAAAGAAGGGTGAAAGTCCCATAAATGCGCGGACCGCACCAAAACAGCGAGACAGTCAACTCATGCCTTCTTGAATTAGGGAACAATAACAGGGCCGGACTGGGAACCAAAACCGGCACTGGCAAAGTGCTCGGCCGGCCCACCCACCCCCGGGGGGGGGGGGGGGGGTTGGGGGTACGACCGCGCTCGTTGCCAGGGCCGGTTTTCGGCCGATTTTGTTACAGGGCCGTTTTTCCAGCAATGCTGCAAAAACGGCCCCGTAACAAAAACGGCCCCTAGGGGCCCAAAACCAGCCTCCACCCTTGCGGTGCGCCGGGGGATTGCCCATTGCCCGTAACGGCCAGTCCGGGCCTGAACAATAAGCAGAGTGGCACAGGCTGAGAGGAGCATACAGGTCCGACCCGTATGCTTGGTGAGGAGAGATGAGAGGATGTGAGAGGACAGCAAGGGAGTGAGAGAATTTGATTGAAGAGGTCAAGGATGAGGAGAAATGTAAATTGCAGAAGAGAAGTGTGGACATGCTAGAAGTGAGTGTGAGCCAAAGGTGAGGGCTTCTGTTAGAATAAAGGGGAGATGTGAAAGATGAATGGGGTTACCAGAGAGGTGTAAGATACAAATAGACAAAGAGATGAGGTGAATGAGAAGTCCTGAGGGGAACAGGTGGTGACGGGGCCAGAGAGGCCATGAGATAAATGCGAGAAACTGTTAGAGATGAGGGCCGTGAAAAGACAGAATGGCAAGAGGAGATTAAAGGTGAAGTAAGAGGTTGAATGGGGAGAGTTCAGAAGTTGTAAAATGGGGTGATAGAAAATGGCCTGCAAATTGAGAGAGGGATCTGGGGTTGGGAGAGGAGAGAGGGATGGAAGGGAGGGGGTGAGAGGAAAACTGCATGGATAAACTGCTTAACTCTGCACAAAACCGCCATGGTTTTAAGGGACCCCTGCTTCTCCCGGCCAGGGCCAGGTGAGCTTCTAATGTGGCAGCATGTATTCCTGCGGAGTGGAAGAACCTTCACAAAGGTTGACTAAAAATCTTTCTGATGTTAAATGCTGTATTTTGGTTATAAACAGGTACTGATGGGGTGAAATCTTTCCTCAGTGTTATTGTGTGTAAAAGATTAATTTCAAAATAATGAAGCAATGCTATCCCAAAAAACGGGGCATCACATAACATCATTTACATTTTCTTCCCACACAATTTAGTCAAGCCTGTCGCGTAATTTGGTCCTCAACTGCCTCATAATTCCAGTAGCCCTGCCTACAGGTTTAGAATTTTTTGTCCGAGGGGGTCCTTGCACCTCAAAATGTTGACAGGGGGTCTTGGCATCCAAAAGTTTGAAGACCTCTGGTCTAGACTTATATCGTTCTCACCTGAAGTAGACTGTCTCTTAAGTGATATATCCTCTTTATAATCGGTGGCCCTCCTTATGTAAAGGGTCCTAACAATACCAAAGGCGATAACTGTTAATCAATGTTTGAAGTGAATAGAGCCGATTACAGAAGAGGTTTTTACCATCAATTAGCAAAATACACTGTGGCACAAAAATGAGTGGTGGCAAAACTACAAGCGGCTGCCGATGTACTATTGCTGGCATTAACTGAATTGTCAAAAAAATCCCCACAACAGAAAAGAATGGTTGTTAAGGATCGCTGTGGGAGGTTCTGATGATAAGTAAATCCCATAACCACAGTTCACAGTGTGAAGAGGGTTTGATCAAATTCCTACAGTAATGCAACATCATTTTATCATGCAGGACTTCAAAGTCTCTCATGACAATAAAATGCATTTTGTGGACAGTAGTGTTTTTATTGGCCTGTAGCAAATTACCCCAAAAGTATTTCTTTAGCTGCTAAATGTATCAAAATATTTTGTCTGATATAAGCATTTTCTATCACTGATGGTAATTAACCCAGGATGTATGTTTTTTCCGTACAACCCACAGTAATGCTTAGCTGGAATATTGCTAGATGCCAATCTAGCTAGGTGCTAAACTTGATGGAGGCAGTTATGGTCATTGCAGGTAAGAGCAGTGGGGCGGTGGGGTGGTGGGGGTATCGACAGACGACGACAAAAGAAAATAACATTTAAAAAAACAAACCACGTACCATATTCGAGCCGCGTCGCAGACTCGTTAGTAAGGTAAGTGGTTATCCTTTTTAAAATGTTATTTTCCCTTGTCATCATCTATCGACTCATCCCCCTTGCCTCACCACTTATTCCTGCGCCTGCCGTCAATTATTGGAGGGGGATCTTACTATGTATTTGGTAGATAGTATATTGCACACTGCCTATCATCAAATTATGGCAATCATTTGATATTACACCTATCGAGTTTACTTCTGTAATGAGTGGCTTACAAAATCAGATCCCTATAGTCATCCTGTAATTTCAGTTGTATGATATTCCTTCAGGAGCAAAAAGTAATCCTAGGCTTCAGGTGTAGAAGCTAAGCCTTAACCTGGGTCTGTTTAACTTGAGCATTAAAGAACCTTGACATTGAGGGTTAGTATTCTTAGTAGCCCATTCGACTGAATAAGTATATGATTTACTCTGGCCTTCACCATTGCTGTTACTTTTTCCTGCCCCTAAACTGTCCCCCCTCCATTCCTCCACAACCTGCAACCCCTCTCCCTTCTATCTTCCCCAAACACTGCCCACCCACCCCATCCTCCCAGATTCCCAATACCATTCAACCTCCAATAACCCATCACCATCCTTACCCTTAGTTCTCCCCCACTCTGAGACCCTGCTGCCATTGCAATCCTTCCTAGTGTAGGTGCATTGGAGCTGTTCCATAAAACAAGTTTGTGGCAAAGTTAATGGCTCTTCCACTCCAGATTCTTACCCCAATATTTGGACAACTCATCTCACACAAAATGATGATCCGAGTGTCGGCTCTCCTACAATCAATTAATAGATCTAATACTATCTTGTTTAATCTATGTCTAGGATAGTCCAGCTCTATCACCTCTATAAGCACTTATAGTTTTGAGTCTTGTCTTTGAGTTAGAAATTGTTCAGCGTCCACAACTTCATAAAAAATATGAAACAGCCCAGCCATATGCAGGAGCTACAGTGGCCGGTATGAAGAGAACATAGACTTTTACAATTACTGTGCTAATTTCTTGTTGGCCTTTGCCCATGCCCCACTAAAGATCTAGGAATATTGAGAAAGTGAAGTCTTCTTTGGTACTAAGTGATGTTTCTCTTGAGCAAGAGAAAGACTGTTCTCCTTAATCCTGAAGTCTTGAAAAACTACTTTGAACATTGGGCCTGGTGCCCAACTTTGTAGAGAATTGGCACACAGTGGGATCTGGCAATCAATAGATCAGGAAATACCTAATCCTCCTGGCTTTGCTATAGTACATTATCCTTTAAGAACATGTTATCCAGTGCCCCACCTCTTTAACACTTCTTTCAAGGTTTTCCAGGACTCCAACAATGTCAAAGTTAGAGCAGAAGGATCAATTATCTAGGTTCTCACACTTTCAGTTTAAGTTTTTTTTTTTTTTTGGGATAAAATACTTGGATTCTGTGTCCTTCAAAGCTATTTCAAGGGTGTTTACCCAAATATCAATTTTTTGATGAGCTTCCATGAAGAAAGCCAAACCCTTGTCAATTGCATCCAACTTATTGCCCAGGGCATTCGTCTTTGGAGCTTGTACTGATTGCAATTATTCAATTGACTTAACATCATTCATTATAGTTTCAAACATTGCCTTACTTGAGAGAGTCAATGCAGTACAGGCATGGGAGTTAACTTATTATTCATGATTACCTGTATCCATTATTTCTCCAAACTTAGCCAAAGGGAGAGGACACAGGATTATTATTGAGGCCTTGATTGAAATTTCCAGATTTGCCTTTTATGAGCTAATAAACTCCAGGAACTCAGAGTATATTGGCAAACTGATATAAAAAATGGAACGGCTAATAGAGAGTTTTGAATTGATGGTTTCTCTGACCATATTAAGAGCCAATAGGTGAGGTATTAATAATATTAGAGTTGGGTTGAACAGCAATAATGCAGAATTTCTATGTGGCCTGGAGTCTAGCCTTAGATAATATTGCTTGGGCTCTGAGCACCTACCCCCAGCAAAGTCATTTGTTGGCCCCATTGCTTTATGCTGTTGCATGGGGTGATCGCAGCTTCCACATTTCAACGGCAAAACTCTGGAACTCCCTAGATCTAGATGTTAGGTCTGCCCCTACTCTGACCATCTTCAGAAGTAAAATAAAAACATGGCTCTTTAATCAATAAATCAATCCCTCTTTTCACTTTCTGCCTCATCCATAGCGCCGAGACGCCCTTGGGCAATTGTTCGCGCTCAACAAATCACATAAATAAATAAATAAATAAATATGCTGAGAATCTTCTCAGGGTGGATAGAGGCAAAGGCAATGGCATGCTTTCACCCATTCATGACTCACCAAAGCTGCTCTCCTTGACAATTAAGCTAGTCTAGAGTGTCTCTCAGAGCTATATATTTAGTACACCACTTGGATATCAATATGTCAGGAAGCTTCTTTGACTGGTCCACGTTGGAGATAAAATCTTAATCTATGGCATTTACCACAGGTTCAGAGACAACAATGCATTCCTGGAAATTACAGATGGTAGACAGCAAACCAATACATTATTTAAAAAAGTATTTCTAGGTGGTTATCTGATGTTGGTTCTGATGTTAATTCAATAGGGAAATAAACAGTATTAGTTAAAGAAATTATAATAGTTGGGATTCAGGAGGTACAAAGAAGGGCTGGAGTTACACGTCAGAAGGATTAAGCATAGGTTGTGGAAGCTCTGAATGCTCTACTAGATACACACCAGTGACAGTAGCTGGCTTATTAAGAGAGACACCACTTTGTGGTAAAATATCTACCACTATTGTGGCTCCACAATTATCATTTTGTGATATTGACATAGAAGATGGAAGCTATAAATTAATGCGGTCAAAGAATACCTAAAATCTAAGGGGAGCAACTTATTTGGCAATTAGGCGGTAGTCATATACAGTCATATAACAGTTTATTAGCAAATACATAGCGAAAATGAGCTTGTGAACCAGAATTTCTTGATAAAGACTATTGCTTCACATTACTGCACTGTTACAGCCCTTTGGACCTAATGAGCCTAATTTCTTATTATTTTCGTATCTTCCACAGGAACAGGACCCAAACAATAGCTGGAGCAGTCACTGCATTATATATCGTACTCATACTGCCATATTCTAAACAAATAACTTCCATATTGCCTTACCTCTTGTCCACTTTCTTAGACTCTTCGTTGCTCTACCACCTTCTCATTGAAATCAAGCTCACCGCTTTGTTGTGTAACTGGATTATTCTGGGATACAAATACACTGGGCAACCGAGCTAAGTGGCTCCTCTCCTCTGTTGAGAGGGAAACGAGGAAGCCTGAGAGGGCTGGGTTTGACAGAGTGGAGCACAGTGTACTGCCTTTGTCTTAGGAGATTCTGCCAGAAGGTAGCGGAGAGGCGGGACGAAACAACACCAGCTCATTCAACTCTCATGGACCTATCCCGGCCATATGCACCATCCAAATGCAGTCTATGCAGTCACTCGCAAAAGGGAAGCCCATTTGGCACTCGCCAAATCCAGCTCCGTAATATCATATTCGCCACTTCCTCAAATACGCTAGTTGCTTAAGAGTGAGTGGTCCTAAAATATATCAGATATGGGGAACAATGCCAAGTGCAGTAAAGCAGAGGCCAGACTGCGGTGGTAGCACCAAAGCAGGACAGGGGAGAGCAATACATTTACTCAAGGGAGCAGAGAAGAGGAGCAGGATAACACCTATTCTCCCGTCATTATCTTAGGAACTTTATATTTATCGTTTCTGTGGTTTACATTTTCTTTCGAACCACCCTTACATGGTAAGAAAATATCCTCTTTCTTGTGTATGAATACATTTAAGTTGAACTCATTTTATATGCAGTAAATTAGATAAAATGTAAGACACCACATTTTCCAATGTAATACCAGACTAAATGGAAGAGAAGTTAGAAGCTTAATACACTCATTTGTCGTTTGATTCAGAAGAGAAGTCATTAAGACTTGGAAATATATGGACTCTTTGGATCGATTGGATGTATTAAAACTTTTAGTTCCTGCAGCCAATGTTAGAAATGTGTCAAACATGAATTTAAAAGCTACTTTTAGGCTATAATAATTATGAATTACACCTTTATTTTTCATTCTATCATTCTATGGTCTAACAATGGTAACTGAAGAAGGGCCGCTCAGGGGGGCAGTGTCAATCCGATGTCACCCTTAAATATCAACCTAAAATATCATTTGACCGCAACATCATGGGTAAACTGTTGTAAAACTATTATTACTACAGATTATTGTGGGCAAAAACATTGAAGGTAAGTATATTGCTTATTTACTTTCTTACAATAAGTTTAAATATAGTCTACTACAACATTTTGATTATGTTGTAGAATGTCTTTATTGCATTACGTATGATATTGGTTTCTTTTTGTAATTATTTTGAAATAATATTATAGCATTAGAATGTTGTGTTATTTGGGAGCTGTGTGGGTACAGTTTTTTAACTATATATTTATTTCTATTGAATCATTTGATATTTGTATTTATGATTTATTTGTTTATATGTTTAAATCATTGTAAGTTGTTTTCACATTTACATTTTTGGTAGTGCGGCTTAATGGGATATGGGTGGTAAGTTAAAAAAAAATTATGTTTTAATGTATATTAATTTATTATTTTTAAAATGCTTATTTATTTGTTTACATGGTTATACAAAATTGGATTATTAATTTGGGTAGATGACTTCCCACCTCAAGGAATAATCATAACCCTTTTCTGGGTGAACCACTAAAGTCACTAAATAAACCTGAGCTCGTCTTTGGTAGCAATGGCATAGAGCAGTCAACCTTAACTTAGAGTCATTGTGCAAATATTCATGCAGTACAAAAACACTAATAAAGTTCAAATGAAAAACGATAAAAATCCAAAACTAAATTAGAAAGATAGAGAAAAAAGCAATACAAAATTATACCAAAATGACAAAAATCTGTTGAGGGGAACAGGAGATATGACTTTTTTAAATGTTTAAAGTAGGAATACTGTCAAGAAGTCTAAAGTTCTAACAATAGTCAATGGTCATGGTAGACTGGAACCCAGGCACAATTTGATTCAGACTGCGATGATGTTAAGACCTTTAATTCACAATCCACCACAGCAGTACACGTCTAAAGACACACCCAGGACCTCAGGGGAGGCACTTAGAATCTCACAGAGTCTCATACAGAAGCCAAACAGCAGACTCCAGGCGGTGTCCAATTGCTACTTGAAAGCTGGGTAGTTGCAGGAGAAGGGCACTCGTAGCTTGTTATGTCCTTGTACCTTTACCTTTAGAGGAGGTGAGCCTTATGACCCTTGGAGTCCATATCTTTGCCCTTGGTACTAGAGATAACTAGTCTAGTCCTTCAGGGCTCTTCTCAGGTCACAGACAGTCACCTTCTGATCTTCCTCAGGTCTAGTAGTGCTCTGAAGTTGGTGCCTGACGGTGCCACATTTATGAGTGGCACAAGCTAGTGGGTGGGAATGATTCTTGGGCACGCCCTAACAAATGGGATAAACATTCCTGGGGTCAACCCTACCCACCTTGGACATTTTTAAGATGCTCAAAGTCTTTAGCCATACTGGGCCCGATTCACAGAACTATCTTAAGACAAAATCCTAAACGTAATACTTTTGGTATTCAGAGAAGGCTTTTACTAGTATCATGGGGGGGGTGAAGGTGGGTTTTTATGCGGATGCACTTGGTGTTCTCTTTTAAAGAACAATCCGTTGCTGTCTTCCACAATTTCAAGGAATGTTTGATAGATTTTTGAAGTTGGATAAATAGTAATGATAGAGCGCGCGAGGCCACCCGACCAACAGTTTTCGCCGTTTCCGGCTTCAGGGCCCATATACTTTTCAAACCACCATATACATCGATCAGGTGACTTCACGAGCTCTATCAAGTTGGTGTGTGTGTGTTCCCTGCTACCAAATTTCGGTGCACCCGACTTACCATCCACCGATGCGGGTGCCTAATGACCACAATGAATCAGGGAGCTAGCTGTAAAAAGAAAGGCAGCAAAATACAAACCCAACCAATAACATTCAAATACTGTTTAAATGACCACGGACAACTGGAAGTTTTAAAATGTTTATCTAAATTCAATATTTTCTTGCATGAGATACAGTAAAATAAGGCAATCAATAACCAAGATAACGTAAATCACATAGGCAGAAAGAAATAATGACAGAGTAATCATCAAAGTACTAATAAATTGTAACAAGAAAATACTATGTAAAGTCAGTATTATCTAGACAGGGATAGACTAAGTGTGTGTGACTATAGAAGAGCTTATAATGAATAACACGCTTCACTTAAGGTGAAGGGGCCTTTGAACAACCTAGGCAACGAAGTTCTAGACCATATCAGAAAATGACACACTGCTATGCAAAATATGATTTCTAACAAATGAGAAGACATAGGAATAACTTTGCAAAATTATAAATGACTGTTCAATAGTTGCGGAAAGGCATGGAAATATAACATATGCAATGTTGAACTTTATTTAAGCAAAAGTTAGAAATTCAGAAGGTGCAAGAATTTTCAAGAGGTTCAGAGTAATATTTACCTAGAAAAGGTGTGGAAACCAAACCCTGGCCACGGGTCAGTTAAAGATAGGAAACCCTCAAGGAAGGATACCCCTCAAAGGACAGCAGGTGCAGAATGGACACCCAGGATAGGACAGGATACCCTCGGAATAGGAATCAGGACAGGACCCTCAGGACAGGACAGCAAACCCTCAGGACAGGACCCTCTTCAGGACAGGACCGGAACCCACAGTTCGGAAGCAACGCCTGCGCTCCACCCGTTCTGCAGCTATCGATCAAGACCCCGATTGGGTCAGCGAACTCCCAGCTAAGTGCCTTGCCAGCACTTTAAGGTTCAGTAGAACCTTAGCCTATGGTCAAATTCGGACAGAGTGCTCCGCAGCGCTCTGTATCTTCAGTCACCTATTGAGTGCGTTGGGTCAGTGACAGGTCAGCTAAACCAGACAAGTCGGACAGTTCACTAGGTGAACCCAGGGTAGATATACAGTTCGGGGACAGTGTACCACCCCCCAATGTTGCAAAGTGTCAGAATCCCTCAATTTCAATTGGTCCTAAGGTAGGGTTTGGGTAACACACCAATCACAATACGCGAATTGAAGCCTTCATTAACATATTTGGGTACCGCCTAGCAGATTTGGGGTTCCCATGAGCTAACAGTAGCGCAATATAACAATGTATCACATAAGGAGCCACATTCGCTGTTCTCGCAGGGCAGAGGTGACTTTCTCAGGAGCATCTCGCCCATCACTGCCAGCTGGCTATGTTCCATCAGCCAAGGTCCCTCGTCCTGCCGAATGTCGCACAGGCGCAGAAGGGACCTCCAATATGGCTCTCCTCTCACTCAGACCCCCATTTCCCGCGGTACATGAAAAGTAAGCGAAAACAAATTAATACATAATAATGTCATTATGAAAACACATCACAGGGTTTGTACTTTTAACTCATCATCAAGAAATAAACTTAATTGCATTAAATGTTAGCTACATTGACACGGACACAAGAGCAGTGGCACGAGCAGTACCACATGATAAGCACAGCTATGAATTACGCATGCGCATAACTTTCCCTCCACTTCTGCAGACGCGTCAGGACACGTGAGTGTGGCTGACGCATGCGCAGTAACTAAAATACAAGCGACGGCCATTTTAGAGGACATGAATTAAATTCATTAGAAATACACATAGGCAAGCGTCATAAACTTTACTCAAACTTAATATAAATGTTAGTAAGACGTACATTTATTACCTTGTTATACATAAACGAGGTTCTTGATTTCGGCAAGCCGCAAAATATGCAAAGCTTTGCTTCATCAATCCCCTCTTTGATGATATCTACTATCATCACAAATTATAATGGAACCAGATGCCAACTTTCTTTCACACTTTATAAAGTTCTATTTCTTCCAGCAACCGTTCTAACTTTTCTCTTTCAGTTTTAGCAGGGTGAGAAGTCTTCACCTTTTTGTATATCTGATCATTCACTTCCTCTAATTCCATCTCATCCACACTTCGTTTCACTCCTCTTGCATTTATCTCGTGCTTTTTGGTGCGCTTGCGGTATTTACAGCATAAGAAAATGGAAAGTATAATAAGACCTATAATACCAATTGGCATCAGAATTTTGAATAATAAGCTTTTACCTATGCTAGCAAGCCAATGACCTACATTTGAGAGACCATCTACCAGTCTCTTCCAGGCACTATCAACCTCGAGTGGTTTGAGTTCCTTTGCCAAATTAGTAATGTTTTTCACATATCTTTTGATCTGTACACTTTTATCCGGAATATAAGTGCAACAATGTTGCGCCTTCAACATCCGGCAGACTCCGCCCTCTTTCGCTAATAAGGTGTCAAGAGCAAGTCGATTTTGTAAAACCATTGATCTGATCGCAACCATTTCGGTATTGACCAGCAGAAATCCATGAGCTGTTTCAGTAGACAGCACATCTACTATAGTAGACAATTTGCAAATTCTGTGAGTGTTCAGAACCACTCCCACTCCAGGTATCAGTGCACTGAAAATACTACCCATAATTTCACCTATACTTTCTCTTTTACTACGCACTAAGCCATTAGTATCTTCATTGCTTCCAGCTTTTCCATTCACATGGTATATTTTCGGGAAAACAATGCCAAAGTAGCAGCTTCCATACCAGTGATCCGGCAATTTGAAATAAGCCTTGTCCCCACAAATATAATAAATTCCAGGAAACACAGGCTCTGACCCATTTTTGAAACCCCAACCTCCAATTACCTTGTAATTATGTTCGCATTCACTGGAACCAATGAAAACATTATTATAATAGCTAGTCTTCTCGCGGTGAAGACATAGCTTGCCTTTCTTTTCAAAATCCAGCAACAGAGCAGGACCCGCTCCACCAGATGAGGTGCCTTCCATGTTTTCTGCCCACTTTGGCTTTTTCTGACTTTCGTCATTAGCCTTCTTCTGAATTTTAATTCTCCTTTTCTCTGCCATGTTCAGGAACATCTTTTCCTGCTCACGCAAAGAACAAGTCAAGTTATCTCTGTGTGCGTCTGCTATGTCAATGTTCCCTATAGTCAGAAAGTAGTCTCCCATATATCTTATGGTGTCAGTTTTGGTATGTACAGGATTCAAGTTCCCACGTATAGGAAGTTCAGAAAAGATCACGTCATTGTTAGAGTAATAATACTGTAACGGTCCCCTTTTGTAAAATAAACTAGCTAAAATGCTACAGGAAATTCCATATGTTAATGGCAGATGATGGTATGTCACGCCTTCAGCCACCGAAGTAGGTAGCTTCATGCAGACATAGCAATCTTCAATTTCCATAGTCTCTACATAATGTATTAACAAGTTTGCGAAAACATTCAAATGTGTCCTGTTTTTCATTCCATGATAATGTAGTCCTTTCTCATCTGATGCTTCTAAGTCTCGTTTAGTTTGTCTCAATGCTCTCTCATGTCTTTCTACACTCTGTGTTGTCAGCTCCTCATTGTCAGTATTTACAACTTCAGTAGGGACAATGTTAGTATCTTTACTTACAGCAAAGGGAATGAAAATTGTTAATCCTATCCAGATAACTATCAGCACTACTACACTACATATACACACCTTGCAACACGTCTTAAAACGGCTGCAACTAGGTCTACCATTCACTGTTGAATCAGACATTTTAGCTCAGTAGGAGTGTTCTCACCCCTCTTTTTTACTTTTTACACAACTAGCTTACTTTGTGCAAATTCACGGTGGCTCGTCTTCCTCTTCAGCTGAGTACTCTGGGACGGGTTCTCCGTCGCTCACGTCAGTTATATCAAGATCTTCAAGTTCTTCCAAAACCAGTGTCCATTCAGGAGACTTATACTTTTTGTTTTGCCTTTTTATTCGCTCACTCCTTCTTTTGGAAGAGTCTTCTTCTTGCTCTGCTATTCGAGCACTTCTTCTTGCTTCTGCACGTTTTTCTTCTACTGTCTTTATCCTTAGTCTCAGTCTTTTTACAAACCTAGGCTCAAGGTTGTTTCTTTTCTTTAGTCTCTTAGTTGGTACTTGGACTTCACTTTCTTTTCTTATTCTCTTATTCTCTTTATCTTGTGGTAATTCTTCTCCACTTTCTTCTCCTACTTCCCTTATCTGACTAGTTCCAGGGCTAGCATCAAATTCTTCTGCCTGGTTGCTAATCTGGCCTTGTTCAGGAATATTTAGTTTTTGGCTTTCAATTGTCTCTGTTTCTGTTTCTGTTTCTGTTTCCTGAACCCGTTTTTCTAACCCTATCTGATCCTGTTCAAGCACTTCGATCTCTTGATTTTCTTCTGCTCGAACTATTACTCTATGTCTAGTCTGTCCCTTATCCACATCAGGAGTTAGTGGAGGAGTATCAAACACTTGCTCTGTATCCTGCACTTGTTCAGTATCGGGTACTTGTTCAGTCTTGTTCACTTGATCTGTATCAATCACGTGCTCTGTCCCTGTCTGACCTTCTCCTTCCTCAGTTTTGATTTTAATCTCAAGTGGCTGAGGTTCTTCGCCTGTGCCTTGCTTTTCCTGACTAGTCCACTCTCTACCTTCACTAAGTCGTTCTCTTGTTCTGATAGGATCTTCGGTCAGATCAATCATCGGTATCCATTCTTCTGGCCATATGCTTGGCAGCTCGTCTTCAGCTACTCCTGGCTCAGTTTCCTGGACCTCTTCAGCAGGCTGGTTTCTTGGCAGTTCGCAGTCAACTACTCCTGGGCCAACGTCTGCTGTTCCTGCAACCTGACTGGTGCTGGGCTGCTCGTTGTCAGTTGCTACTGGTCTGGCTTCTTCAGGGTCCTCTGCTGGTTGCCCTGGTTCTTCAAATCCTTTGTCTGGCAATACCTTCTGGGTGTGTCCGGCGTGGATCCACTGGGGAACACCTGCGACTTTTACTGCAGTGGTTGTCACCAGGATTACTTGGCGTTTCTTTCCCCACCTTGGTGCCAGACAGCTTGATCGAGTGTGCTTCTTTATTTTGACCCAGTCTCCTGGAACCAAGTTGTGGAGAGGAGTCGTTGGATTGAGGATGCCGTCGTCTCCAATCTGGCGAGAGATAGAACGCACTTGGTCACCCAATCTTCTGCAGTATTCAAGCACCAAATCATCAGTAATGCTCAACAATTTGCTTCCTGGCACCCATGCTTGTCTCATCACTCTTCCCATAATGATTTCATGGGGACTTAGGCCTGTCTTGCGGTCTGGAACACTTCTCAGTCCCATCAGGACCAGGGGCAGGGCCTTCACCCAGGTCATGCCAGTAGCATCTGTCAGTTTTGCTAGTCTGTTTTTGATAGTTCCATTTACTTGTTCCACTATTCCAGAAGCCTCTGGGTGGTATGCACAATGGAGTTTCTGCCTTATTCCAAAGGCCTTACAAAGTTCAGCCAGTATGTCATTCTGGAAATGTCCACCCTTATCTGATTCAATAATGCATGGTATTCCGAACCTAGGTATCAGTTCTTTTAGTAAACACTTCGCTACTGTCAGTGCGTCATTTTGAGGAGTAGGGTAAGCTTCTACCCATTTTGAAAATACGCAAACAATGACAAGGACATATCGTTTCCCTTCACAACGGGGCATGGTGATGAAATCAATCTGTATCTTTATAAAGGGACCCCCTGATCTCCCAATCTTGCTCAGCTCAACCATTGTCCTTTTGCCTGGGTTCATCTGTTGACATGACAGGCACCTCTGGCAGAGGGACTCTGCTACCTTCCTGAATTTCTTGCTGTACCAAGTCTGTTGAAATACCAGAATCATGGCATCCCTACCAATGTGTGATCCTTCATGTATTAATCTTGCCATTGTGCCAAGCAAGTGTCGGGGTAACACAGGCATACCAGTTGGACCTATGATGACACCATCCACACGTCTCGGTCTACATCCATCCTCCTTCCATTTCTCTCTTTCTTGCCAAGGAGCCGACTCCTGCCACTCTCTCACCTCATCCCATGTAGGCACTTCCTCAAACACCTGAAGCTGGCAGCTGGTTCCTGGCCCCCCTCGTTTTGGATTTACAATATACCGATCTTTGGCACACCATTAAGCCACTCGATCAGCATAATCGTTTCCCAGAGATACTCTGTCCATGCTCCTTTGATGAGCAGTACATTTTACCACTGCCAGTTCTTTGGGCAACTGGATGGCCTCTAAAAGGTCATGAACAACTTTTGCATTCCGAATGGGAGTACCTGAGGAAGTCATGAATTCCCTCTGCAGCCATAATTGGCCAAAGTCATGCACAACGCCATAACAGTACTGACTGTCAGTATACACTGTTATGCGTAAGTCCTTCCCAATTTTGCAAGCCATTATCATGGCTATCAATTCGGCTACTTGTGCAGACTTGATGTTATATAGGTAACCTGCTTGTTCAATTTTTGTGAAAGACACTACTGCATAAGCAGCACTCAAGCCTCCTAATTCATGTCTTAGGCAGGAACCATCCACAAATAGTTCTTTATCATGCTCAGGCAATGGTACTTCTTTTATGTCTGGGCGTGGCTTGGTACTGAACTCTGTCAGATCAATACAATCATGTTCATCATCATCCCCTCCTTCCATTTCCAAGGGGTCGGGGAGTAAGGTGGCAGGGTTCAGAATACCGCACCTAACAATGCTCACATTTGCTGCACCCACAAGAATCCTCTCGTATTTAGTCAGCCGACTAGGGGTGAGATACTGTGTTTTAGTTCTGGTCAATAGAATTACCACTCCATGTGAAACATACACGGTCACAGGATGTCCCATGACAATGGACTCACTCTGTTCCAAACTTGCACAGGTAGCAGCTACTGCTTTCAGACAGCCTGGTAACCCAGCGGCTACTGGGTCCAGTGTGGCAGAGAAATAGGCCACAGGCCTCCTGGTCGTGCCATGTTCTTGAGTCAGGACTGACAATGCGCAATTATCGCGAGTGTCACAGAATAGTGCAAACTCTTTGGAATAATCTGGCATTCCCAACGCAGGGGCTGTACACAGACAGTTTTTCAATCTTGTGAAAGCCATTAGACTTTCATCGTCCCACTGTACAACATCTGGCATTCCTCTCGTGGTCATTTTTATCAAGGGCCTGGCTAAGGCTGCAAATCCTAGAATCCACTGCCTGCAGTACCCTAATACACCCAGGAACATTCTGACATCTTTTTGAGTACGGGGCAACTGCATTTTTTGAATTATTCTCACTCTTTCTGAAGTGACTTTTCTGACACCCTTTTCTATCTGGTGTCCTAGATATTTCACTGATTTTGCACAGAACTGTAGTTTGTCAGGGGCCACTTTATGCCCTTTCTCACACAGGTGGTTTAGGAGGGCAATGGTGTCAACTACACAGTCCCTGTGACTTTTAGACGCCAATAGAAGGTCGTCTATGTACTGCACTAATACAGAGTTCCCAGGTAAGATCAAAGTCTCTAGACATTTTTTCAAGATCTGATTAAAGATAGAGGGACTCTCTGTATACCCTTGAGGGACCCTGTTCCAACAATACACGTGACCCTCGAAAGCAAATGAGAAAAGAAATTTGCTGTCGGGGTGCAGGGGTATCGAAAAGAATGCATGACACAAATCAATCACAGTGAACCACTCAGCATCCCAAGGAATCTGGTACAGAATTACTGCAGGGTTCGGGACAATAGGGCAGCAAGGAACTACAATTTTGTTAACCTTTCTCAGGTCCTGCACTACCCTATACTTGCCACTAGGCTTTTTGATGCCCATAATCGGTGAGTTGCATGGGCTGCTCATCACTTCCTGTATGATGTTTCCTTCCAATAATTTTTGTATTTCCAGAGTGACACCTGCTTTCACTTCAGCATTCATTCGGTAGGGCCTAGTGTTAGGATATACTGCATTGTCCTTGATGGCTATTTGTATGGGGTCCACATCTTTCATCAACCCCACATCCTTTCCAGTGAAATCCCACACCTCTGGCTTTACGGCTTCCTGTAGTTCTTGGGGCAAGTCCTGCAGGGTCAATCCTTTAATTTCTGAGTCAGGTCTAAGCAGCAATAATTTATAAATGCCGTCTTCATCTGGGGTCTGTATTTCAACACCTTTTGGTGTGCAAAAGATGGTACAGTTCATTTTGCACAGCAAATCACGTCCCAGTAAATTTACTGGACTGGTGTCACAGACGACAAATCTATGCATCTGTTTAAAATTTCCAATTGAAATTTCCATTGGTTCGGTAACAGGAGTACTAATCAATTGATTAGATACACCTACTACTTGGATATTTTCTCCCGAGAGGGGTAGGTTTGGAACGTCCACTGTTCTTACAGTAGAACGGGTAGCGCCAGTGTCCAACAGAAAGGTGACATCATTTCCGTCAACCTTTCCTTCAATATATGGTCCAGACTGGTCTACCGGCAAGGAAGCGCCAAGTACGCACTCCTCGTCCTCCCCTCTCAGGCCCCGTCAGTCCTGATCATTACAAAGGAAGGTATCATTCAGCAGATACTGCGAAGTTGCTGTATTTCTGTTCTCCCCGCTTTCCCAAACCTCTATCTCTTCATTTTCTGCCTGTCTTCCCCTGTATACCTGCTTGGGTGCTCGAGGCACCTGAACTGTTTTTACCTGGGGTTGAGTCTTTCTTGGTCTTTCTTTCTGCGTCTGTGGAATTAAATCAGGAGTTTTCTCATTAACATCGACTAATTGGGGACACTCGTTTCGCCAGTGTCCAATTTCGCCGCACTGATGGCAGGGAAATTTTTTCATAGCCTCTTCCCTGCTAAATTTGGGCCGGGGCTTTCCTCCACCCCCTCCCCCAGGACTTTTGTTCTCAGCATTTTTAACCATGTTACTCAATTGTTTTTCCTGTTGTTCTGCGAGCTTCACCTGAGCCCACATAACCTTCTCCTTAAGGGCCTTTTTCTTTTCTGCCATCTCGTCCTCGCAGTACTTAGCGTACCGCAGGACCTCATCCATTTTCTTAGTATGCCAACAGATTTTATTGTCTTTTATCCACTGACAAATTTCAGGTCTTAAACCATTTACAAACCTGTAAATAAAGTGCGTCATATCCTTCAGGTCGATGTTGTCAATACCACTGTATGTTTTAAATACCTGCAATAACCTCTCATAGAAGGAGTGCACTGTCTCGTCCCTTTCCTGTGTTGTTCTATCTATTTTTGTCCAATCAGTTTCCTTTGCGGGCACCTTTTCTTTCAAGTGCTGAATTACCTGCTCATATTTTCGCATGACATCCTTTGATGGCTCCCCTGTTTCCTTGTTTCTGGGATACTCTTCACTGGGCCAATCTATGGCTATTTTACACTGGGTCCATAAATCTACTGGAACCACAATGTCGAAAAACCCATCCAGGTCTTTCCACAGACATTTCTGTACCTTCACGAACCTCTCCACCTGCCTGTACCAGTCAACTGGTTTCTCTCGTAATTTTGGAAAATCGTTCGTGAAGGACACAATATCCTGCCTAGACCAGGGGACATGCACATATTTTCCCCCTGGAACTTCGCGCATGGGGCATAACTGCTCAGGTTTTTCTACCTCTCTTAAAGCAAACTCGGGAGTCACTTGTCGGGAGCGAACCTCTTCCCTCTTTTTCGCCCACCTGCTTCTCCATTTTTCCACATCTCCCCATTTCTGCAGTACCCCCATTAATTCTTTAATCTGCAACTTCTTCCCTGCCACATTCAGGTGTTCTATATCTTTGTCTGAGAAGTCTGCTCTGTACGGTTTCTGTAAGGGTTTGGATTTTGAGATATCTACCCCCATACTAACTGCTGTTTCGGTCAGTTTTTCATGGAGCACTCTGGTATTCCTTGTAAAGCTTTTACATATGAACGACAATTCTTCCTCAGAGTAGGTATTTAATCGATCCAACCCCACATTTCCTGCCATTAATTCTTCTATTTCGACCCTCAGCTTGTAGAGGTCTAAAGGTTTTGTTTGCGGAGTCTGCTTTTCTAATTCACGACTCCAACTCTCAATTTCATCCGGAGTTACCAGAGAGACATTCCTAGTACCTGTTGCTGTCTCTAATTTAATTTCTTTTGTATTAAAAGGATTATACCTCTGCTGTATTCCCTTTCCAGTCTGTTTGTTTGGCAATTCCAAGAACGCAACTTCAGACTCGCACTCACTGGACTGATCATCTATGATGATTGGTTCCTGTCTCGGGGTTGCTATGACTGGGGTCATGACTGGAGTAATCGGATTTCCCTGACCATTTCCGTATAACGGGACCACCGGTCCAATAGTTACTGGAATAGTCAATGCCTCAGGACTAGTATTTATCTGAGAAATTTTCTGAATTATTTCTGTTCTTTGTCTAGCTAGAGCCTCTTGCTCCTTTTCCACTAGTACCCTTCTTAGAGTTGTGTCATGTAATATCTGGGGGGTCAATGGAGGAGTAAAACTCGGAGCAGTAGGATGCGTTTCACTTGGTCCTCCCCCATAATTTGGTTTCGGGAATAAAGTTCCAGTATTAAAGGACCTGCGCTCTTCCCCATATGGAGGTTGAACAAAAGGCAGTCCCGAATTCGAAGGTTTCTCTTCGCTTTCATACAAGGGTCTGGGGAAAAAAGTTTTCGTACGTGGATATTTTTCTTCCTGACTTGCGGGCACTTTGGGATATATATCCCTTGTTTCCACCTGTTCGGGTTTCTCAGGATAGGGTAATACTTGACCACCCCCTCCCAGTCCCAGGGACCTGTCTTCCTCCTTTAGGAAGTGGCGTCGGGGAACATCTCCTACACTGGAAGGTCGGGTTCCCTCATTGTAAGGTGGCGGACTTCTGGTACAGATGTCATCTATTAGTTCATCATCTGAATCCCCCAGGGCCCCCCAATGCTTACATTTTTCAGTGCTTTTCTCACCCGCTCCAATGTTATGACATGCCGGCATCATGGGAAACAGACCCTCAACAATCATGCTCTGCCTCCACTGTTTCATCCTTTTATCCCTGGATTCCTGTTTCTGCCTGGGGTACCACTTGGTCAAACCCTTGTCCATTCGGGGTCTTTCTCTTTCAAAAGCCTCAATCTCCCATTCCTCTAATGCCTCATACTGCGTTAGTCTCGGTCTGGGATGCAGTTCATTCATTCGGGTTCTTAAATTAAATAAGATCCTACCATTGAAAGTACCATCTAACGGAAAAGCCAATACTCCGTCATCTTTTGTGTACTTCACCCAATTCTCCAACCACACACAGGTATTGTACCCTCGGTCAAACATCATGAATGAGGCGGGAGTATTGGGTGCTGGGACAAGAACACCTTCCCTAGATTTAATCGGTTTGTCCGTTTTAAAATAATTTTTCACCTTATTTACAAGGGACATTTTTCTCTTGGTTCCGTACATAATATCGTATCTGTTAGCCTTCCACTGATCCCTTTCAAACCCTAGATGCCTTGGATCAGGTCGCGTCTCTGTAGTCCGCGAGTGCCACATACGACTTCTGCGCTAACTTTGTTTACAAACTACCTCCAATCAGAACGCGCTTCAGAAAATTCGTGCAACCAATGGGTGCGCGACACAAAATAAGCTCCGCCAATGGGTGCGCGGCCCCTTCGTGAGACAGTTCCCACGCTCCGGCGCTCACCCCTCCTTTACAATTTCAGCTCCGCTACCCGCCCGCTGCGTCTACCAATCCCAGCGCGGCACAGAGTGACGTCAGAGGCGCTTCGCGACTGACTCCCTCCCTTCACAAGGTAACGGAAACTTTCTTTCTTTTAAAGTGCTCAGTGCTTGGTTATTTTACAACAAATACACATTCGCCACAGTGCTCAAGTGTCTAGACAGAGAAAGAATTCTATTGCTGCAAGTAAACTACTTCCATTTACTTTTCACTCGCTGCGGGCAGATCTCTTCCGCCTACCCTTCACTCTAGCATCGATGAACCTGTTATTCCCCTAAACTCATCCACTTCTTTCCGGGATATATTCCGAGTTTAAGGTTTCTCAGCGGACCCCTCTGCTTTCACGCTAGCTCCGAGGAACCTGCTACTCTTCCGATGTGACCCTTACTAGGTTACGCCACTATGGGAATTTTGCCAATGAACCCCGTTACTGTCATTTCTTCACACATGTATTCAGAAAACCCTAGTTAGTGCTTCCCGGTTATCCTAACCTGCACCTAACTTTCCTCGAACCTGTGACCTCAGGACAATGGATTCTATTCACCACTTGCCCTTTCAATTCCCCGGGGAGTTCGGACAACACTTAACTAAACGATTGACAATTGCATGGATTAGTACATATAACAATATAAGAACAAGAATAATGGTAATACAGTAATTCATAAATTTCAGCAGCGTATTCACAAGAGAGTGATCAGTTCCCTCAGAACAGCCGCTCTTTTAGCAGCATTAATATAATAGCAGCTTCCGACTTAACTAGTCTAACTGGTCCTACCTAACCTTTAGCTAGTCCCTAACCATCCTCTGATCTACCAGAAAACTGATAGAGCGCGCGAGGCCACCCGACCAACAGTTTTCGCCGTTTCCGGCTTCAGGGCCCATATACTTTTCAAACCACCATATACATCGATCAGGTGACTTCACGAGCTCTATCAAGTTGGTGTGTGTGTGTTCCCTGCTACCAAATTTCGGTGCACCCGACTTACCATCCACCGATGCGGGTGCCTAATGACCACAATGAATCAGGGAGCTAGCTGTAAAAAGAAAGGCAGCAAAATACAAACCCAACCAATAACATTCAAATACTGTTTAAATGACCACGGACAACTGGAAGTTTTAAAATGTTTATCTAAATTCAATATTTTCTTGCATGAGATACAGTAAAATAAGGCAATCAATAACCAAGATAACGTAAATCACATAGGCAGAAAGAAATAATGACAGAGTAATCATCAAAGTACTAATAAATTGTAACAAGAAAATACTATGTAAAGTCAGTATTATCTAGACAGGGATAGACTAAGTGTGTGTGACTATAGAAGAGCTTATAATGAATAACACGCTTCACTTAAGGTGAAGGGGCCTTTGAACAACCTAGGCAACGAAGTTCTAGACCATATCAGAAAATGACACACTGCTATGCAAAATATGATTTCTAACAAATGAGAAGACATAGGAATAACTTTGCAAAATTATAAATGACTGTTCAATAGTTGCGGAAAGGCATGGAAATATAACATATGCAATGTTGAACTTTATTTAAGCAAAAGTTAGAAATTCAGAAGGTGCAAGAATTTTCAAGAGGTTCAGAGTAATATTTACCTAGAAAAGGTGTGGAAACCAAACCCTGGCCACGGGTCAGTTAAAGATAGGAAACCCTCAAGGAAGGATACCCCTCAAAGGACAGCAGGTGCAGAATGGACACCCAGGATAGGACAGGATACCCTCGGAATAGGAATCAGGACAGGACCCTCAGGACAGGACAGCAAACCCTCAGGACAGGACCCTCTTCAGGACAGGACCGGAACCCACAGTTCGGAAGCAACGCCTGCGCTCCACCCGTTCTGCAGCTATCGATCAAGACCCCGATTGGGTCAGCGAACTCCCAGCTAAGTGCCTTGCCAGCACTTTAAGGTTCAGTAGAACCTTAGCCTATGGTCAAATTCGGACAGAGTGCTCCGCAGCGCTCTGTATCTTCAGTCACCTATTGAGTGCGTTGGGTCAGTGACAGGTCAGCTAAACCAGACAAGTCGGACAGTTCACTAGGTGAACCCAGGGTAGATATACAGTTCGGGGACAGTGTACCACCCCCCAATGTTGCAAAGTGTCAGAATCCCTCAATTTCAATTGGTCCTAAGGTAGGGTTTGGGTAACACACCAATCACAATACGCGAATTGAAGCCTTCATTAACATATTTGGGTACCGCCTAGCAGATTTGGGGTTCCCATGAGCTAACAGTAGCGCAATATAACAATGTATCACATAAGGAGCCACATTCGCTGTTCTCGCAGGGCAGAGGTGACTTTCTCAGGAGCATCTCGCCCATCACTGCCAGCTGGCTATGTTCCATCAGCCAAGGTCCCTCGTCCTGCCGAATGTCGCACAGGCGCAGAAGGGACCTCCAATATGGCTCTCCTCTCACTCAGACCCCCATTTCCCGCGGTACATGAAAAGTAAGCGAAAACAAATTAATACATAATAATGTCATTATGAAAACACATCACAGGGTTTGTACTTTTAACTCATCATCAAGAAATAAACTTAATTGCATTAAATGTTAGCTACATTGACACGGACACAAGAGCAGTGGCACGAGCAGTACCACATGATAAGCACAGCTATGAATTACGCATGCGCATAACTTTCCCTCCACTTCTGCAGACGCGTCAGGACACGTGAGTGTGGCTGACGCATGCGCAGTAACTAAAATACAAGCGACGGCCATTTTAGAGGACATGAATTAAATTCATTAGAAATACACATAGGCAAGCGTCATAAACTTTACTCAAACTTAATATAAATGTTAGTAAGACGTACATTTATTACCTTGTTATACATAAACGAGGTTCTTGATTTCGGCAAGCCGCAAAATATGCAAAGCTTTGCTTCATCAGTAACAGCTTGAAATTAAATGCCGATGTGACAGAGGCTGTGTTTTTTAGTCAGACACCCCCTCCCGAATTGTGCCTAAGTGGCCCACAGACATGGCACCTCTGTCGATTCCAGCAGAGGCAGCAAGAAATCTCTCCATTAAGTCGGAGACGGGTCTATCTTTCACTGCAATAGAATGGCAGATTTCTTCAGCATGCTTTTGGAGGTTGAGAAGCATAAAGAAATTCCTCCACTTGCTACTGGAGGAGAGCCGCAGGATAATAGTACATGTGCTGGTGACCTCACAGTTGAATTACGGCAACAGTTTATATCTGGGGCTACCAGTCTACCTGATACACAGACTTCAGATGTTTCAGAATTCTGCAGTAAGACTTATTCGCTGAGTCCCCGTTCCTCATCATATCTCCCCCCCACCTGAGACAGTTACATTAGCTCCCAGTGGGTAAGAAGATTGAATTTAAGGCGTTGACTTTCACTTTCCAAGCCATGGGCGATATGGGCCTACCTCAAGTTACGGCTCAGTCCATATCAACAGGAACATTCTTTAAAATCCAACCACCAACACCTGCTCTGCGTCTCTGGATATGCCAAGACCCAACAAGGGGGCCGGTCCTTTTTGGTCAGGACCACAAGATTGTGAAACTCTTTGCCATCTTACTTGCGCCAGTTTGAATCGGAACATGAGTTTGGGAAGGCCTTAAAAACCTGGCTCTTTAAGCAGGGATAATATCTTTCAGTTGCTATTTTACTTCTGTAGTCCGCGTAGCACTGAAAAACCTCTGTTTGAAGTAGTTGTGTGCTTTGTAAATGGCTATTCTAAATGGCTATTCTAACAGAGGTAAGGTGCACAGGGTTCCACAGCCAGCAAAATAGTCATGGCAACACCTGGGCGTACACCATGGAAAAGATGGTCAATCCTACAATTTTTAATAGACATTTAAATTATTTATTAAATATCATTTAGGGTTGAGGAATATATTGAGAATGGGTTGGGTAGTGTTTAAGTTAAATATATTGAAATTGATTATTTATATGTTTTTTTTTAAATCTGTATATTTTCGCATTTTTTAACAAATCTTTTTTTTTAATATAAAGTTTATGCAGTGTACAGTACAGTGACCATAGGAAATGGATTATGAAAACATTGCAAAATACAGTTCCGCCTCACAAACAATTGGCACATTAGATCACAAGACTTACATCACAAGCCGCCCTCAAGTGGTAACTCTTCCACAATCCGGTGTCAGTCCTGCCCCCCAACCCCTTCTCGGCTTTACAAACCGCTATAGGTGACCCATTGGTGCCGCACTTTCTCCCATTTCTTAGGGTATCCCGAGCATTCGTACACTACTTTTTCTGCTGTACAACACCAGTCTAAGTCAGTCTTCCATTGTCTCACCCTCTGCGGCAGGGCAGCCCTCCATGCCGAGCTATATTTCTCTTAGCCACCATTGCAGACACCATTAGCCAAAGTTTCCGGTATTTCGGCCATGTCTGTTCCCCTGTTACACACAATATATGCCATCTGGCATCTATGGGAATTTTTTGTCCCAGGACCTCTGACATCACCTGTATTACCTTCTCCCAATAGTGATGTATATGAGGGCACTCCCAGAGGATTATGGAAAAAGGTACCTTTACTGTCACAGCCCCAAATACAGGTGTCTGTGTGGATGTGTCCAAGTTTGTGCATGAGCGTGCTCATGGAGTAGGACCTGTGGAGGATCCCCAACTGTACTAATCTGAATCTCACCCTAACTGCCAGCTCTCTTGGGCTTTTTATGGCTTCTACCCAATCATCGTCTTCCAGTAACCCAATGTCAGCATTCCAGGCCTACAGTAGCGCCCCAAAGGGTTCGGGTGAATTATTAACGATCTTCTTGTATGTTGAGGATAATGCCTTTTCGGGGACAGGATCCAATAAAAGCCGGTCCAAGAAGGGGCTGTATTCTGGAATACGTTCCCCCTCACTGATATGTGTACGGAGTTCATGCCCTAGCTGCATATATATTTATATTGTTCTGTTTCCGATAGTTGGAACTTAGACTATAGGTTTTCGAACGATATGATCGACGGGCCCGCCATACATCCCCTAGATGGGCAATATTCAGCAGCTTCCATTTGCCAAAGCCCTGCAATTTCCCCACCTCCTCTAACATATCACTGTCCCACAATGGAGTACGTTTCTGTCAATCTGTTGTCCCACCCAAGGAATCTATTAGCCCCTTTCCACGCATCTAACCCGCTTTTGCATGGGGGGAATAGACTTCCCAGCTCGTTTGCGATACAGAGCGGCAGGATAGCCGCCAGTGCCCATCACTAGATGGTCAACACGATATGCTGGGTCGTTCCTATCTCCAAAGATTCAATCATTTATCACCATCAGTTGCAACGCCTAGTAGTACTTCCTAAAGTCCGGTAGTGCCAGGCCCCCCTCATATACACCTCGCTGCAGTTTGGCCAGTGTTATTCTCGCACCTCCCCACCCCACAATAACTTCTGCAGGTCTCTATCAACCTCTTTAAAGAATCCGTCAGGTATCTTATATGGGGTGTTAGGGAGTATATAGATTATTTGTGGCCGTCACATCATTTTAAAGAGGATGGCTCTCCCCATCAGGGAGATTGGCAACATCCTCCAATGGGCAACGTCTCTTCTCAGGCATTCCAGTTGGGGCAACACATTCCGGGCCATGAATTTTGCTTCTGTCTTAGTTACCACAATGTCCAGATATTTAAAGTGATTGTGTACTTGAAGCTGTATCCCCTCGGGGAACGGGTGGTTGGCTGTCCGAGAGCATAAATATAACAGACTTATCCCAATTAATTAGGTAGCTGGATTATCCCCCGAATAAGTGAAAGATTTGTAGGAGTTTACAGATTGTAAAGTGGGGTCTGGTCGCATTTAGAAGAACGTTATCGGCATATAGGGACATTTTCTCTTCCCATTGCCCACCCCCATTGATTCCGAATGCCACTGGGTCTGCCCGCACTCATGCCACAAGAGGCTCCAGAGCCAGCATGAATAACACAGGGGACAGTGGACATCCCTGCCTCGTCCCCCTGTGCAAGGTGAAGGAGCGGGAGATGGAGCCATTCACCAGCACTCTAGCCGAAGGGCTATTTTTGAGTAGCCTAATCCAGGATTGGAATCTGTCTAAAACAGTGAACAAGTAATGCCATTCGATGATGTCGAACGCCATACGTGCGTCTAAGGACAGCAGCGCTGCATCCTCAGCCGGTCAGGATTCAGTCAAGTGCATCACGCCATAGAAACTACGTAAATTTAATCCGGTGCTCTGGTGTGACATAAAGCTGGACTGATCAGGGTTTTTTAGTGACGTAATCACTCCTGAAAGGCGGTTCACCAAGGCTTTAGCGAGGACCTTGACTTCCATATGCAATAAAGATATGGGCCTGTAGGAGCTAAATGGTTTGGCGGCTTACCTGCCTAAGCTATAACCACGATAGTGGCTGTGCGTTGGTCAACTGGTAAACAACCCACATTCCTGGCCTCTTCAAACATAGGTAGGATATGCGGCGCCAAACTGCACGTTATGTTCTTGAACAGCTCTGCTGGTAGGCCATTCGGCCCTGGGGCCTTTCCGGACACTAAGGGGCCCGCCACCCCAGCGGCAAAAGGGACCGCCCGCCATAAGGGCGGGGGTCCCGTGGGTGGTATTAGGATGTGCCCGCCACAGTGGCGGGCACATCCTGTATTTTTAGTATTGTGGCGGGCGGTGCACCCTGCACCGCCCGCCACAATACTAAAAATGATTTGCAGCATTTACATTTACAAAGCGGCAGGCACCGCGCAGTGCCTGCCGCTTTGTTAATGCAAATGTGGGGGGGTACCACAGGTACCCCCCGTGTGCATACCCCTACTCTGCTTCACTCTGGAGGCCCACATGGGGCCCCCAGAGTAAACACTGCCTGCCTTTCCATGGTGGCATTGCCGCCGCGGAAAGGCATGACACACAGTCCATTGTAATATGGCTGGCGGTGTCTATTAGACACCGCCACCATATTAAACTTTTTCCGCCCCGGCCGCAAGGCGACCGGGGCGGAAAACAGGCGGGCGGTGTTTACTGCCGCTGCAGTCCCCTCCGCCATTGTAATGTGGCGGGGGGAATGCAGGGATGGATGTCGGGTGGATTGCCTCCGGCAGGCTGGTGGTGGCCACCGCCAGCCTGGCGGAAGCAATCCGCCCGACATCCTAATGTCCCCCTTAGTCTTGGATTGCCCCTTCAATTTCCTCGATCGTAAAGTCTTTGTCCATACTTTCCCAATCTTCACTGGACAGTGTAGGTAGCCGGACATCAACCAGCAGCTCTCTGCATCCAGCTTCCAATCTGGCTGGGTTAGCGGCATAAACCTCCTCATAATATTCTGCAAATGTTTCCGCTATCCCCTCCCCCATTACACGTGTTGTCCCCCGAGAGTCACATATCTCAGCTACCCAATTACGTTCTCTATCCCTCCTCTCCAGCCAAGCAATCACCTTTTTGACTTCATCGTCAAGGTCATATACCTGCCGTTGTGTTGCCAGGGCGGCTGCCCTCGCATAGTTATCTGCAAGGCTCTTCATTCTCTGCCTTTTAAGTTCAATCTGGTGGATAAGCGGCGGGTCTGCCTCCTCTCCAGCCAGGATTCTGGCCTCCAAGACAACAACCTTGGCTTCCAGCGTGTCCCATTGGATCTTTTTTTCTTTTTTATAGCCCCCTAGGTGGGCCTGAATATGCCCCTGTATCACCGGTTTGAACGCTTCCCAGAGGGTGTCTGCCGAATCTACTGATCCCTCGTTTTCCTGAAAGTACAGTTTCGCCCTCTCCCTTGTGTGGTCAGCCAAGTCCTTATTCGTAAACAACCAGTTGTTTATTCTTTGTGGCAAGACAGTAGTTTGCTTCGGGCCCTGGAGGGTTACCTCACTGGCGAATGGTTTGAGATCCCTCGCGATTTGATGTGGGCATTGCGGAACCACCAATATTTACACATTTTTAATGTATACAAATTACTGCATATATTGTTTTCAAGTATTATGGAATATATTGTTTTAATGATCATGTAGTGTATTGGGGTTCAGATGAGTATTATCTTTAAAGTGTTGATTCATTATTGTCACTTGCTTAATATTTTAAAATATTAATGAGTGATCTTTTTATTATTTTATCATTTGTATTTGGTATGTGGGTATACTGAAGAATGAGTGGGTTGTGCTTTTATTTTAATAAAAAGGTAACTAAAATTACTATCTTTTATCATAACACATTTTATTACTTTTCTTTTATGTTTATGTATTATATCAGGGTATGAGTGAGGAATCCTCTCTATTTTAATTATTATTAATTTATTTAAATACAAAATAATTTTATGCATTTATCTTTTCAAGATTTATTCGATTAAGTTTAGTTTTTAATATATTTAAATATTTTTTATGAATTAGTTACATTTATGAAATTATTTTTGACTGTTTATTATTTGTATCTGTATGTGTGTTTGTATTTGAATTACCCAGTGTTTGTTAGACTGTAGTTAGAATATTAAATTTGACAATCTGTCTCCCCCACAATGTATGTACATTCCTCATTGTTTGATAGATTGGCTTCAGGATTGTAAATCTGGCCCCTTAGTGTTAGTACTTTCTCCAATATTTTTTAGACTGGAGTTACAATATTAAATCTAAGACCCCAATGTATGCATTTTCCCCGAATTCTGTTAGAATATCCTGCCCTCTATAAATTGACTTTCCCCAAGTTGGTAAGACTTGAAATAAAATAAGTCTGACCCTTCCATTAAATGCACTTTTTAGTTGAATGTTTGTTAGAATGGAGTTAGGACACTAAATTTGAAACTCCCAATGTATGCACTGTCCTCATTGTTTTTAGTCTGGAGTTAGAATAGTAAATCTGACCCCTCAATGTATGTACTTTCCCAGTGTTTTATTATATTTCATTTAGAATATTAAATCTGGCCTCCACAATATATAAACTTTCCTCAATGTTTATTGTACTAGAGTTAGAGTAGTAAATCTGAACCCCTCCACTGTATTCACTTACCCAATGTTTCTAGACTAGACTTATAATATTAAATTCGACTTCCATTTTGACCCACAGTGTATGCACTCCCCCAATATTTTTTAATTGGAGTTATAATAGTAAATCCTACCACCCCAATGCATACACTTTCATAATATTTTGTTAGACAGAAGTTATGATTATCATTCTGCCCCCCCAATGTTTGCATGTTTTCCCAATGTGTGTGAAACTAGAGTGGGAATAGCACCCCTGAACTCCCAAATGTATGTGCTTTCCCAAATGTTTGTTAATTTGGAATTAGAGAATGAAATCAGAACCCCTCAATGTATGCTCACTCCCTGTGTTTAGTAGTCTATAGTTTGAATGGTAAATCTGACCCCTTCTCCAGTGTGTGCAATATAAAAAAAAAAAATCCTATTGTGTTTTGACAAATTATTCAGTATATTGTTTTAATTTTTAGTACTGTAAAATATTAATTCCAGGTATATATTTTAAAATTGTATTTGTGATGTTTGAGTATCTTTAGAATATCTTTATTATTGTTTTAGAATGATTAATATTCATATGCGCATGTGGTGCCTTGGATAATGTAAATGATAATTAATATATATTTTTATTCAAGAATCATTTATATATGTTCAATATATGTATAGTAATTTATTATTACAATTCACAATATATATGTATCATTACATTGCTAATTTTTGGACCACAATAGTTTTGTACTTTGCAACGTAAGTATGTAAAGCAGATAAGCCTAACAAAGGTATTGGCATCATTAATATGAGCAGAGAGCAAAATCCACACTCATATAATGGCCAATTGCTTCACTAAGGTAACACCAACCCTGGCCAGTCTGCGGGATCATGCGTTCATCCTGAGTCGAGAAACTATTATTCACACTAATTATATGGGCAGATTGATTGATAGAGCAGACACACTAACTTCATCTATTTCTTTTGTTGCAGGGGATGCCAAAAGGCAATTTGATCAGGTAAAATGACCATGTAAGTGTTGATGCATGTTATAGGATTTCCTAAACAAGTCACACAATGGAATAAGACTCTTTATCCAGTACCGCAAGACATCATCGCAGTTACTTGCAATTCCTTTTTTCCATTTGACATCTCTTGGTGTTGACATATCTTGCCTTATCTGACTGCCCACTATCCCCATCACTTTATGAAGTATATATGTGTCCATTTCCAACTTTACTTTGAAAAGCAAGATCAGTTGCACCTGTGCCCCTCCCATAGATGGAGTGTAAGGTACTGGCCTTCCAGTTAACATGTTGTCAACCTTTTCAAGCTATCTCAGTGTTAGAATCACTACCTCAACTGTTCAGACCTAATTTGTGTTGTAAGTTATATAAAAAAAGACCCAGATCCTATGGTTGGGATGACGAAGGCTTTCAAAATCCTAGATGTGTTCATCGATTTAAAAATGTGGGAGTTTGCCTCATGGAGAACTATGAAAAGCTTAGGATTTCTAATTAGGATGCAGCACTAAAAGAAAATGGGATCATCTTTTTCTCATGATGGTTGGATGGATAAACTTGAAAAATATGATAATTCTACCAAAGATGCGGTAACATTTTTGGGTCCTTTTTCACCCATGTACCCCAGTTGTTCTTCAAAAGACTGGATGCCAGCTAACATTATTTATTTGGTCTCATAAGTACGTTTGTAGTGCTTTACACTTCTTTAGAATGGTTAAATGGAGACTGAGAGCTTCTGTATTTTCAGGCATACAACTGGGCCTTTCCTGGGACATGCTGACTTAAACCAAGGAAGGAGATATCTGATTGTCACATCCACCTTCTAATGTATTATGCTTTGCCAATATTTTTTACACATGCCCAAAGCAAGGTGTTATTAGTTTTTTGCCACGTTTGGAGCAAGAGCTGCAGGTGGCATAAGTTTCCAAAACTTCATGACTATGGGGGTGATTACGATGGCGGAGAAACTGCCACCAGCAGCCTCCGGGTGGGGGTTTCACCGCCATCTTGAAGCACTTCTCCGCCCTCCATATTATGATGGCGGGTGGTGTGCTGGTGGACACAATGTCTATCTGCCACGGGTCCGCCACAGGCAATCATTATGATTGCCTGGCGGACCCACCAAGAATCTCTAAAATGGTGGCGGTGCCTAGCAGGCACCGTCCTCCAGATTAGGATGCTGAATTCCCGCTAGCCTGTGTATGGCGGTTCAACCGCCATTCACTCGCTGGTGGGGTTGTACTTTGGGGACCCGTAGCGGGCCCCCCTTCAACAGGGGCACTCACGTTTTGTACTTTGGGAGCACCTATGGTGCCCCCCAACATTTTCCTGCCCCATGTGGCAGGCACTGCGTGGTGCCTGCCACATAGCGCAGGGAAATGCAAAACTTGTATTTTTACCATTGCAGCGGGTGCTGCAGCCAGCAGCACCCTCCACAATGGTAAAGATGCACAAGGCGATCGCCACAGTGGCTGTCGAATTATAATTTCATGTGCGGGACAGCCGCCATATAGGTGGACGTCCCAAGCCTCGGAACTGGGACAATGAAAAAATACATACAAGGACCGGCTGGACAACAACGCACACAACTGCAAGGAACTCTTCAACATCGTGAAAGAGCTCTCCAACCCTAACGCCGCAAACAACGACATCACCCCGTCGCAAGACCTCTGCAACTCCCTCGCGTCCTACTTCCACAACAAGATCGCGGACATACACAACAGCTTCAGCAACCAACCAACGGAAGCCACAACCGCAACAACGCCACCCACCACCACCCTCCGCACCTGGACTCCGATCAGCACCGAAGACACCATCCGCACAATGAACTCCATCCACTCCGGATCTCCGACCGACCCCTGCCCTCACCACGTCTTCAACAAGGCCGACGCTGTCATCGCACCCCACCTGCGGGACATCATCAACACCTCCTTCAACACCGCCACCTTCCCGGAGAGCTGGAAGCACGCCGAACTCAGCGCCCTTCTCAAGAAACCCACAGCAGACCCCACCGACCTCAAGAACTACCGTCCCATCTCGCTCCTCCCGTTCCCGGCCAAAGTCATCGAGAAGACCGTCAACAAACAACTGGCCGCCTTCCTCGAGACGAATGGATCCCTCGACCCCTCACAGTCTGGCTTCCGAGCGAACCACAGCACCGAGACCGCCCTCATCGCCGCCACCGATGACCTTCGAACTCTGATGGACAACGGGGAAACAGCGGCCCTCATCCTCCTGGACCTCTCCGCGGCTTTCGACACTGTCTGCCACCGCACCCTAGTACAGCGCCTCGGCAACATCGGAATCCAGGACAAGGCACTGGAATGGATCACCTCCTTCCTCGACGGAAGAACACAGAGAGTCCGTCTACCACCGTACAAGTCAGAGGCCACCGAAGTCATCTGCGGCGTACCCCAGGGATCCTCGCTGAGCCCAACCCTCTTCAACGTCTACATGAGCCCCCTCGCGACCATCGCACGCCAACACAACCTGAACATCATCTCCTACGCCGATGACACCCAGCTGATCCTCTCCCTGACCAACGACCCCGACGCCGCCAGAGCCAACCTGCACGAAGGGATGAGAGAGGTAGCCGAATGGATGACGACCAGCCGCCTGAAACTGAACTCAGACAAGACGGAGGTCCTCATCCTGGGCTCCTCGCCCTCCGCCTGGGACGACTCCTGGTGGCCCCCCGCCCTGGGCACCGCACCCAAACCGACGGACCACGCACGCAACCTGGGCTTCATCCTGGACTCCTCCCTCTCCATGACCAGACAAGTCAACGCCGTCTCCTCGTCATGCTTCAACATCCTGCGCATGCTACGGAAGATCTTCCGGTGGATCCCCACCGAGACCAGGAAGACTGTCACCCAGGCCCTCGTCACTAGCCGACTGGACTACGGCAACGCCCTCTACGCCGGAACCACCGCCAAGCTCCAGAAGAGACTCCAGCGGATCCAGAACGCCTCAGCCAGACTCATCCTCGACATCCCACGAAACAGCCACATCTCCGGACACCTGAGAGACCTGCACTGGCTCCCGGTCAACAAGAGAATCACCTTCCGCCTCCTCACCCACGCGCACAAAGCCCTACACGACCAAGGCCCGAGCTACCTCAACAACAGGATCAACTTCTACACTCCCACGCGCCTCCTCAGATCAACCAGCCACGCCCTCGCCGCCGTCCCCCGCATCCGAAGAGCGACAACAGGAGGAAGGTCCTTCTCCCACCTGGCTGCCAAGACCTGGAACTCACTCCCGTCCGACCTGCGCCTGACCCAAGACCACCTCTCCTTCAGGAAGAAGCTCAAGACCTGGCTGTTCGAGCAGTAACGGCACCCCCCCCCTCCCAGCGCCTTGAGACCCTACGGGTGAGTAGTGCGCTATATAAATGACTTGATTGATTGATTGATTGTCGGACGGACTAAAGTCCATCCGCCATTGTAATCAGCCTCAATGTTTCAATATTGAGTAATCCAATGCTTTCAGGTCAACTTATCGTTTCGTAAGATCCCACATGGTAAAAAGTGAACCTTTGTTTTTTGTACCAGCTGTTTATTATTGAAATCCTTCAATTATTTCCCCAAGTATTTGAAGATTTTAAGATTCTTGTAGATATTAGCCTTTTATTACTCAGCCCCACATTCTCCTTGTTCTAAGGTTTATTCAGCTCTTATTAATTATTCGTAGAACCAATATTTACTGTGGGAATGAAGATGGTTAATATTGGTTACTCCAGGAATTTATTCCTGAATTATTTATAGAATCTCCTGAAGTATAGACTACATCAATATTAGGTGCTCTTTTGACATTTATGTTATGTTTGATAACATATCTAAATAGTTTGATAATCCCGGTACCACTAATAAATGTCTTAGATCCCATAAATTATGGCAGATTCAGTTAATATGTTTGCTCTGTGAAATCCTACTTGGACTTTGTTTTGCTTGAATAGCCAATGCCCTGAGTATCTCAGTAGAGTATAATACACCACTTATAAAGGCTTTAACATACCGGGTGGTTTTAATTGCTCATCTACAGGTTTACACTAATTATTAGATGAACATCTGTTCTTATTTTAGAGAACAAATGTATGTCGAACTAACCCAATCAATGTTTAAGTCTATGGGGAAAATCCATACAGTTTCCATTTCCCAACACATGACTGTTGAGTACATATGCAAGTAATTTAGTCTAACAACTCTCTGCTATAATATATATGAAAACGTTTTTTAAACTTTTCTTCTGAAAGAATATGTCACAATGATTGCAAATGAATTTTCGTAAGAGTTATCCACCTACTATGCATTACGTGTTCTGACTCCTTCTTTTTCTTTATGTATTAATGTCTGCATATTTCTACTTTTAAACAAAGAAATCAAAGAAGTAAAGATTAGCTCAGACAGGTAAGGGGAGAGTTAGTACTTGGAGTACTAGAAGGGTCCCTTTATAATGTGTGTACATGTCTTCAGTGACCAGAGGTTCTTTCTTGGGTTTGGTGAGGAGGTGAGGATGGTGACATGGAAAGTAGGTGAGAGGAGACAAGGGGCAATCACCCTCGGGTAATGGATATTTTTTTAATTGGAAATAAGTAGTGACACATTGCTTTTTGGGCAGGGATATAATTGTGTTGCTCATGTTTAGATCGTTTTGTTTTACAATGTCTTTTATTTTTTCCTAAGGGCATATAGATTTTAAATTCACCGTTTCTGTAATGCATGTTTATGTAGACGAGGAGATTTGACATGCATGAATAACTAAATGAGTTCTGTATTGTGGTTTTTAGGTCTGGCTTGTCAATGAAGCTTTCTGCCAACATATTTTTATAAATTCTTTAAAATATACATAGATTGGCCTTTGGTGCTATCCAGAGGAGTATTTATCTCTCAATTCATATTACTGACTCTTTGGGGCCTTCTACTTCCTAGTGAATGCTTGCATTGCAGTGCATGACATATTATTTATTATTTTGTTTTATTCACTGAGAGGAAGGCAAAATATTGTTGTGTCTTTTTTAACATAGCTAGGAACAACTTTGCAACATATGCGCTAAACTTAGTGCTTAATTTGAAAAACAATATGTACCGGGCCCAAAGTTTTTCTGAGAAGCCCATGACCAACACTATGAAAATCAGGAGGAGGGGGAAACCAAGACTGGCAGTCTTAATTTCCACTCATTCCTCTTTTATCCACCATCATTCACCTCCTACCCCTTTATCTCACTCCGGTTGATGGTTTTTCATTCCTGCTTTTTCCCTTTGTCACAGTTTTTTCATATGTCTCTTAGGGACTGATTTTGATGTAAGGCGGACTGCAACCGACCGACCGTCGGTTACGGGCCACCCGACATCTGCCCCTGTGGTCCACTTGCCACATTATGATGCGGCTGGTGGAGGCATCGGGCGGAGGGACCGTCTGCTGCTGCTCCGATGGGCTCATGATCCCTTAATGACGGCGGAGCCAGCCTCGAGTCTGCCGTCGGGATTATGATGTCATTTTCCAACAGCCTTTCCATGTCGGCTTTTCTAACATGGGACGGCTGTTGGAAAATGACTTTGGGGGCCACTAGCAGGGCCCCACTTCCCCCTTGGCGCTCCGCTATGGAACCTGGCGGGCACATATAGTGTCCCATAAACATCCCTGCACTGTGTGGCAGGCACCTCATGCCACACATGAGGTGCCTGCCACACGGTGAAGGGATGTTTACAAACATCCATTTTACGCCAGCTTGTGCTACAGGCGTTTTCCACCTGCAGCACAAGCTGCTATTGTAGAATGGATGTTTCCGACCGCCCATCCCAATTCTGGGGTCGGAACCACCAAACTATGGGGCCCATTATGATGTCCGGAGGATTGCCCCCGCCAGGCTGGTGGTAGCCACCGCTAGCCTGGCGGGGGCAATCCGCCCGACATCAACACTCGTTTTCCCCCCTGCCATATTAGTATGGCGGGGGGGACCTCGGCGGACGGAAAGACCATCTGCCGCTTTTCCGCCCCGGTCGCCTTGCAGCGGAAAAGGAATAATATGGTGGCGGTGTCTATCAGACACCGCCAGCCATATCATGATGGTTGTCTTTAGGTGCCTTTCCGCGGCGGCGATGCCGCCACGGAAAGTCATGCGGTCTTCACTCTGGGGGCCCCCTGCGGGCCCACAGAGTGAAGTATAGGTGGGGGGTGCACACGGGGGGATACCTGTGGTACCCCCCTTCATTTGCATTAACAATGCGGGAGGCACAGCGCGGTGCCTGCCGCTTTGTTAATGCAAATGCTGAAATGCAGAGAGCACCGCCCGCCACAATGCTAAAAATGCAGGATGTGCCCGCCAATGTGGCGGGCACATCCTAATACCCCCCACGGGACCCCCGCCCTTATGGCGGGCGGTCCCGAATTCCGACAGGATGGTGGGCGGACAAAGTCCGCCCGTCATCCTAATGACCCCCTAAGGCTGGACCGTTCCTTTCCGCAACTGTTGCGTCCGCCCGACATCAGAATGTGGCCCTTAATCTTTTTTTCCACCCTTTGGGATATTCTTTCACTTGCTCTGGCTGCAAATCTAATGAGGAAAAATAAGTGCTAGTTCCAATAAAATAAAGCATGTGGGTCCTATCTGCAGCCACTGGCTCACATTAAGCACTGGCTAAACGATTACAATGTAATATATGCCTTTTTTCTGATCACCACAAAGGGCCGATGATTAGGTGCACAAATTCGAGAAATGCACCTGCAGAAAAGGAGGTGTGCAAATCACCTCTTGCAGATGTGCACAGCGTCATGATATAGTCAAAGAAATTTGACCAGGGTTCAGTTTAGTTTGCAGAATTCGCTTATAGCAAGTCATCTATTTCACATTAGGGGGTAGAAATGGCACATTTTTTAATGGTGTGTTTTGGAAGAACGCTCAATGAAATGGGATTTCATATCATTTTGTTTTGAATAACTGCAGCCAGGCTATTGAAGGGGAGAAATGTACTGACTTCGGTGAGAGTGCATCCTATTTAGGAGTGATAACAACAGACCCTGCTGTACATACTAATAACAATAGTAAAAGTTGTTGTCTCTCGCACATGTTTTAAAATTTGAACATTTTAAAATTCTTAAATCTGCCTCTCCTCCTATTTTATCGCAGACTATCCAACACTATGTTCCGTCCAGAACCCTCCGATCCTTAGGCTCAAATCTCGCCATTGTGCCCCGTTTTAAAAGAGCTAGAATGGGCGGTCGCTCTTTTTCAGTGTTGGCGGCTACTCTTTGGAATTCTTTACCCATCACTCTCCGTGCCATTTCGGATCTGCTCCCTTTTAGGAAGGCATTAAAAACCTTCCTATTTTCCTCAGTTTAATTTTATCTGCTCCCCTACACCTTTGCTGTGTTGTGTTTACCATCTCTGGAAAGCGCCGGGACGCCTCTTGGCTGCGGCATCCGAGCGCTATATAAATTAAAATAACATAACATAACATAACATGTGCTAACTCAAAGGGCATAATTAAAACATAAAGCAATGGTTAATCATTTGCTCTGTGATTGTGTGATTGTGTCTCAGATCAATGAGCTCAAGAAATGTCTTATATGGCACTCCATATAGTTAGTAGTGAAGTGTGCTCTGCACTGATATTGACGGTACAGCACCAACTGTACTATCAGTTTCTGTGCAGAGGCTGTCCCATATTCCCTTAGGAAAGGGATCAGAGGCTCTAAATAAAAGGGTGGACTGGGGCTGAATCCCTTTTATAGGTTCTCTGGAGGATGCAGGAGATGTCTTTGTTCCCCTTTTCAAGGGTATTTACAAATGTGTTCAACCTTTAGGTTAGCGCTTGCTCTTTTAGCCTATGCATAAGCTTCAATATTTTGGTGAACGTGCAAGAAGATGAGGGCCAGATGTAGAAAGCATTTTTGCGGTTGCAAATGACCTAATTTGCAGAACCGGGATATGTGCCATCGCAAAAATGCCTTTTCTTATGTACAAATCTCAAACTGTGATTCAATAACAAGTTACCGAAATACAATTTTGATTTTCAAACCAGTACTGATTCAGTATTTGGAAAGGGTATGTTCAAGATGTCCCTTCCAAATACCAAATCATAGTGGTAACTACTGATGTTTGTGCTACCGAATTCCGGTTGTAAAACATTATTCTTCTACCACCTCCTCAAAGGAGTGAATGGCTTACCACCTTCTCTTTTACCACCTCCTCTAAGTCACATTCCTGATACCTCAGTAGAGAACATTATACCACCATGTACACATTCATTACTTTACTAAGTCAAATACATGTCACTATAAAACACCAGATTATACCATCTGGCATCATGCTCCCATAAAGCCACGGGAATCTCAATAGACAGCTTCACATTAGACCCACTACCAAACATCATACTTTATTATACCATAACTTCATGTTTAAGCATAGTGGTTCTGCTGAGCTATGGCTACAGCATGTCCCAAACACACAAAACTCAGCAACACTTCCAAATTAATCACATTTTTTAATTGAAACCCTATTCAAACATGCACCCTGAAGGACTGCCAGGAACCCAGTGAGTATTTAAGCGCTTTGCAACTCTGTCAGGTGTATGAAGTGCTATATAAATGCTACAATACAATCAAAAACAGTACTATAAAAAGCACACCACCACAAATCCAAAACCACTCTACCTAATCACAATTTCTATCACCACTTTCTATCCACAGCACAATACAATAAGCCACACAATAGCACACTATATCCAGATCATATACAAATACTGGTCAGTGCACAGAAACAGCCTCTCTGGGAGTTAGAAAAATCAGTAACGATGGGATGACACTGTATTATCCAGTGAGGGATGGAACTATGTTATTTTGGGGGCCTGCTAATTGGGGGTATTGTCAGTTATCGGTACAGTATATACTTGACAGACACCATTTTTCTTGGGACATCAAGAGCTTGTCATGGTATCAACTCCCATGTATGCCACAAGGTGAGACTGATAGCTTGACCACTGCATACCATTATGGGGCCACTGGCAAAAAGAAAAGGAGTAGGTGGACTGAGCTCACCTCCAGAACGTACCATGATGAACTACTAGAAGAACCTATGAATCTCAGGTATCACCATTAGAACAAAAGGAAAGACACAGATACCAACAAGCCTACAAAAGGTGAAATACTCTCAGCTAATGGAGAACCTTTCAATGATTTGGTACCTGGAGAATGGGTTAGGGTGAAGAAGCCTGCTCATCAGAGCTGCCAAGAGCTTAGGAGGCGGGTACCCTACCAAGGGTTCCTTGTGACAAACTCTGCTGTGAAGTGTGCAAGTGTGATATTTACTACTGATTCAGAGGGTCAAACTTGAATTTGCTTCTTGGATCCAGTGGGGTTGGAGAAGACATTATGCAAGCACAGGAAGAGGAAGCTCAGACAGCACAAACTCAAACTCAAGAATATCAGAAATCAATAGTTTGAATTTCAAAACCCTCCAAAGCAATTCAAGCTGTTCCAGTCAAAAACTGCAAGGATCGTGTGGCAAGTGAAGATAAAGATACAACAGTTGTCATAAGTAGGCCTGAAGATGAAAGCTGGATTCAATGCACATGGCCTGAGAGCATGAGAGGGAGCAAAAGAGCATCTCATAAATCTTGTAGTCTTGAAACATTTGAAGAAGAGACAGAACAAGAGACAGAACAAACTGAAGCAGATTTGAGTGACAGAGTCAGAACAACCATGAGTTAGAAGATCTACAAAAGTGAAGGTACCAAACAAAATATAAGCAGCATCTAAATGGCCATATCTTGTAAAAATGTAACTACTTTGTTTCAATTGTTTGGGGAGGGGGCACTTGGCCCTCTTGCTGTGGCTTATTTCAGACCCGTCGACCCCATCCTCTGGGCCTGTCCAATTTTTATGGGGAGAAGGAAACATGGGCCTCCTCTCTGGGCCAATTATGGCCAAGGGGACCCTCATCTCTAGGACCTGCTGCTCTCTTTATAGAGAGGGGGGCACACTGCCCCTGGGCTGATTTTGTCCCCTGGATACCCCATCCCCGGTGCCCAGAGTGCTTGTTTGGGGAGGGGGACATGTTGCCCCCCCACATTTGGCCAATTTCAGAGATATCATCAATGATGTCATTGGTGATGTTGGAATGGCTGGATTTTACCTCTAGAGTCTGCTTACCATTCTCCAGAATCCCGTCACAGGTCGACTAGACCTTTTTACCTGTCATAGAGTGAATTAGGCAATCTTGTCTATGGAATCAACAACAGTTTTAGAAATCCCAACAGCTTCCCCCAAGAACCACTGACCAAAACTAAGTTTGAAGATTTATTACATAACCAAAAACAACTGAAGATACAAGCACCTCAGCAAGAGGTTCAAAAGATACACTGGTACTAATACAAACATAATTCTACAGAAAAGTCTCAAGCGACTGATGAATAATACGAGAATCAATTCCAGAATCATCAGACTAAACAAAATTGCTATAACCTGGGTTCTAGTACTCATTGGGATAATAGACATAAGTTCAAATTAGACTGTCCCTACTCTATACTAGGTGACATCCCTACTTGATACAACACCCCATCCTAGGAAAAGGTGTCAGCCGTGGTGACTTCCAAAGAAGTTCACTCACGTTCTCTTGAATCAGGTGTAATTCTCAATCCTAGCTAAGCTCCTTGCCATCCAACCGCTCTCTCTAGCTCCTCAGCCCATCTGCTCTGCCTCCACCCTCGGGGTGCTGTCCCTAATACGAAACCCCAAAATGTGAACGACACGCCTTTCGGTACGCCCCTCTCGAAGGTGTTGGTTTCAAGAAGTTTTCCACTATGGCATTCTTCCATCCTTGTCCGTTAAAACGTCCTTGGGTCTCAGACTCTCTGTCGCTTCAAGTTGTATCTTCAAATTCCTGGTCTACTCCTCCATGTCTGAGTCTAGCATTTCTAACTCTCATACACAATGGGCCCTTCTACTCTGATGCCTACACAGTGGTGCACCTGCAAAGGAATACATACAATTCGGCTCACATTCCATAAATGTTGCAAAGTTTTCTAAAAGCATCTTTATAAAATATTTCCACAGCTAAATGCTAAGCAAGACTTTTTCAAACAGGCCTGCACGAGTTTCATTGACTAGGCCTCGACTTGATTTATAGGCCCAACATTTTGCATGAGCAATCCCTTGGTTCCCTAGGCCTCTAACCTTCATAGCTAATGCATTTTTCTATTGTTGCTAGTTATCGAGTATAAATGACACAGTTATACATTTCAATAAGCAAATCTGAAATCACGACAGTGCTTGTTTAAACACGCTTCTCATTAGTGAAAGATTTCATTTCAACTACATCTCTATGTTAAACAGCAAATGTGAATGTAATTCATAACCTTGGCTCTTCAGAATTCTAATACCAATTACTCTAGTTCTCCATCCCACATTGCATCTAAACATGATTAAAAGTCCTCTATATATACGGGTGCTGACTACTTGTACATATGATGCACCCCTACAAATTTCACTGTAAATGGCGCTCTCTCAGTTCCCCCCTTTGATGACCCGTGTCATCACCACCCTTACACCATCCTCAGGGTAAGAACCGCTCTAAACTGTGCTCGTGGCCATTTTCCCTCGCTTGAGCATTTCCAACGCTCTCAAGCTGCGGTATTGACTGTCCTGCAGCCTCTCCATTCGCATCTCTTGTGCTCTCATTGATCTCGCCAATCTATTGGACTTGTACCACTTGTACAGTCTCACCAAACCCCACAATCCAATCACACATGCCACTGCTATGATGAGAGGTTTCAGTACAAACCCAAGGAAACTCTTCCCTAAATTGGCAAACCAGCTTCCAACTTTCCCAAATCCCTTGCCAACAGTCTCCCACGCATTCTCTTGTGTCAAATCCTCAATTTCATAATGGATTGCAGTAATATTGCTTATATATTTCTCCAGATCCTTAGAATTGTCTGGGATATAAGTGCAACATTCCTGGACCTTCAAACGTTTACAGACTCCTCCCTCTTTTGCTAGGATGACGTCGAGAGCAAGACGGTTCTGTAAAACCATTGTCCTGATCGACAACATCTCACTCTCAACCAACACTAAGGACTTGGCTGTATTCATTGACAATTCATCCACTACAGTTGCCAACCGCCGTATCTTTATGTCATTCAAAATGACACCCAACATAGGTATCGCGGCTCCAAACACATCTCCCACAATTGCTCCAGCACTTTCCCCTCGCTTTACCCTCCTTTGAGGCCCTCCCTATAAGAGCGCAAAATCTTCAGTATGATAAATCTTGGGAAAAATAATTGCTAGATAGCATGTTCCATACCACTTCTATGGCAATCTCACATACGCATTCCTTCCGCAAACGAAATATACAGTAGGAATCACCTGCACCACGCTCTTCAAGAAATCTTTTGTGTAATATTCCAATGTGAAAGTGTGTTCACATGTAGTATGACCCACATACACATTTTCATAATACGTCTGTGGTCGGTGAAGGCACAACTTCCCTTTCTGCACTTCATCTAGAGCTATCGGACCATAACTCCCTCTTGACTTATGCTGCTTCTCTTCTTCCGTCCAATCTACTTTGCCTTGCCCTGAATCTCGCAACTGTTTTTGCTTCGTGTACCTGTCTTCCACCTGTTCAATGAATTTCTTCTCCGTCTCAGATAATAAGCATGTCAAGTTGTGTCGGTGTGCATACGGGGTGTCTAGCTCTTGTGTGGGAATGAAAAAATATCCGAGTCTGTCCTCTGACTTATAATAATCCCACTTGTTCAAATGCTTTTAATTCGGGACTTCTGGTAACACAGCATCATAATTCGAAAAGAAATATTCAAAATGATTTCGCCCATAAAGTATACTAATCAGCAAACTACAGGATATTCCATATGTCAAGGGAAGGTGATGGTATCTAATGCCCTCATCTACTGAAGCTGGCAGTTGCATACACACATAACAGTCCTTCGCATCCATCGCATCAATATATTCATACAATAGCTTTGCATATGCATTCTGTCCAAAGTTTCCCTTAGACAGATCTGTATGTAGCCTGCGACTTTCTGCAGCCAGCAAAGCTTTCTCTCTTCGCTCTCTGTCTTCTTTCTGGCTAGGGGTGGTAGGTGCCGGTGTCCCCTCAGCCTTCTCTACCTGTTCGTGTGGTGCAAAATAGGAGACTAAAACTACTATAGCTATAAGGAGTATCACTCCTCCTAAAAGAGTGCCTACTATGCACTTGGCTCTACGATTCGGGTTTCCAGGCTCCATGGTCTCAGCACAAAGTAGTTCGCTCTCGGAAAGCACCCAAAAGTATCTTTCTTTGTTATTTGAGTCTCTCGAACCACAGCTGGGAATCAGAAATCCGTTTCAGTTCTTCTTTTGCTTTAACCACAACAGACAACCCTAACCCTTCTCCGTCCTCTGTGGAAAGTCCCTAAATTTGTTCTTCTTTCACTCGGCTCTAGGTTAGGTTAAACAGCTATTTACAAAGTCTTTAATAGTCTATGATGATACTGGGTCCAATTGCCTGCAACACATAGTCTAAAAGTTCCATGCGGAGCACAACTGCGTCATAGGCTGGTATATCCAGACCAAATGTAGGAAAAATCAGTCTATCCAGGAGTAAATCACGTATCTTGCTTAGGTAAGGGGGATTGGGAATTGTGAGTGTCAGTACGCCTTCAATTTCAAGTCCAGGTACCAACAGTATCACTTCCAACTTAACGTTTGGGATCGTACTGGTCACAGCCACTGACCTCACCCTCCCGGACCTCAGTACACCTGGCATTTGTGAAAGGGTAGGTCCACTCAGGAGTGGCGTATCTTCGGCAAGGTACTCTCACCCTCCTTGACCTTCTCGGACCCCTTTGCTCTGATTCTTGTTCTCCCTCCTCCGGATCTGATTCTTCGGACACAGGAGCAAGATCTCTTTCGGAAGCCAATCTCACATTCATTCGCCTCCGTCTTTCGGGCCAATGAGCCTCTGCACTTCTGGCTCTTCTGCTTCTCATTTGCACACCATGTTCGTCCCCACTGTCAGCCTCTTCTGCGCTCAGATCACCTTCGTCGCCACTCCCCCTTTCTGAGGCAGACTCAGTGTCACTGTCGTCGTGGTCACTTTCAGCTGGATTAGGGGAGTCCCCAATTTCCACTGGCACGCCCTCAGCTTGACTCGACCCCTCCTGTGGATCTTCTTCCTCGTCAGAATTTCTCTCTTCTAGAGGAGCTGTTCCTTCCAGGGGTGCTGGGACTCGTCGGGTATGAGAAGCATGGATCCAGTTTGGCAATCCGCCACACTTCACAGCAGTCGTTGTCACTAGGATGACTTGGAAGGGTCCTCTCCAACGCACGTCCAGGCAACTTTTCCGAACGTGTTTCCGCACCAGGACCCAGTCACCCGGGCACAGGTCGTGACAAAGGTCGCTAGAAGCCGGGATTTCAGCAGCCTGCACCATTTTACCCCCACCATCCCTGTCAGAGACTTCCCAGTTCTTTGCTGGTGTTTGTGTTCCCTCCAACTCAGGATTGTATGGAGGTGGTCTCTCTGACAACAGCCTCTCTATCAGGCTGTCGTCTGTCTCACTGTCCTCATCCTCTGTACTTTTCCTCTGTGCATCCCCTGTATTTTCCAGCAGCGGGTACAACCTATCCCCTTCAATGGTCTGTGCCCTCCATCTCTTGGCCAGGGCATCCCATCTCGCATCTTGGACCGCCCTAACTGATCGTTTCACTCTTTCTTGTCTCCTATCTCTGTTCCGTTCATGGGCTGCCCTGATCCATGCATTTAGTGCTTCAAACTGTGTTGGTCTGGGCAAAGGTCGCAACGCAGCCATAATCGCTTTCAGCTGATACAACACCTCTAGTCTAAACGTTCCATATTTAGGAAATGTCAATTCTTCATTTCCATCTGTCATCTTACACCAGGTACCAAGCCACAATATGGTATGTAACCCAACATTCGTTGCCATATAATAAGCTGGAGTATCCTCGGGTGGAGCCTCCTCCCCACCCCGAGGTTCTATCCTGTTGTCGCCCTTGAAACATTTCCGCAACACTTTAAAACATTTCATGATGAAAATTCACAACGTTTTCTTGTTTACTGCACTCGTTAACTTCCTGATGACAATCCACCAATCCCAGCGCGGCTTCTCACTAACCGCCCTATCCCAGCGCGGCTCCACTCTAGCCGACCAATCCCAGCGCGGCTCTTTCTGACGTCACTCGCCTCCGTTTCGCAGCAGTTCCCCTCCTCTCTCCGTTCGTCTCACGGTCTCGCATGCGTCCCAATCATACACTGAAAATGGTTACTTCCGCCCAAGCAACCACCTCCCTGACTGTACGTCCACAGTCTAACTGTAATTGTCACCAAGCTGGCAAATGTCTGTCCGCGAACGACCGGACAATCGCCTCAACTGATAGGTTACAAACTCACGGCAACTTCCGACCAGCGTCCGTTACCCACGCACTCACACATTCGTTCCCCCTATCTCGGTCCTGCGGGCGATCAATGGTACCTCATGACCCCCTTACAATGGTCGACAATTACTTTGAGTGTTCGATACACCCGAACCACTTAAACTCCCCTCGAGCTTAAGATTTTCTCCGGTTGCGCGCGCTCACAACCTGTTCTCTTTCACACTACAGGCACTCAACTCCACAAGACAACACAACACAGCAACACAACATAACCGCAATCTAACAACGCATGACCCTTTTCATACTCACTCTCCTCCGACCTGCTGCTTTCTGCCGCACTGTCACTCTTCGTCAGTTTCCATGGAACGCCATCCGTCCGCAGCTTTCTGGACACTCTTCATTGCTTCTCTATGGGCCTCGGGGAAATCCCAACCTACTTCTAGATAACCCTCACTCCAGAAGATTAACCATCCTACTCTGCTACCAACTGGAAAGGCGGGATTTTACCTCTAGAGTCTGCTTACCATTCTCCAGAATCCCGTCACAGGTCGACTAGACCTTTTTACCTGTCATAGAGTGAATTAGGCAATCTTGTCTATGGAATCAACAACAGTTTTAGAAATCCCAACAGCTTCCCCCAAGAACCACTGACCAAAACTAAGTTTGAAGATTTATTACATAACCAAAAACAACTGAAGATACAAGCACCTCAGCAAGAGGTTCAAAAGATACACTGGTACTAATACAAACATAATTCTACGGAAAAGTCTCAAGCGACTGATGAATAATACGAGAATCAATTCCAGAATCATCAGACTAAACAAAATTGCTATAACCTGGGTTCTAGTACTCATTGGGATAATAGACATAAGTTCAAATTAGACTGTCCCTACTCTATACTAGGTGAAATCCCTACTTAACAACAGCCCATCCTAGAAAAAGGTGTCAGCCGTGGTGACTTCCAAAGAAGTTCACTCACGTTCTCTTGAATCAGGTGTAATTCTCAATCCTAGCTAAGCTCCTTGCCATCCAACCGCTCTCTCTAGCTCCTCAGCCCATCTGCTCTGCCTCCACCCTCGGGGTGCTGTCCCTAATACGAAACCCCAAAATGTGAACGACACGCCTTTCGGTACGCCCCTCTCGAAGGTGTTGGTTTCAAGAAGTTTTCCACTATGGCATTCTTCCATCCTTGTCCGTTAAAACATCCTTGGGTCTCAGACTCTCTGTCGCTTCAAGTTGTATCTTCAAATTCCTGGTCTACTCCTCCATGTCTGAGTCTAGCATTTCTAACTCTCATACACAATGGGCCCTTCTACTCTGATGCCTACACAGTGGTGCACCTGCAAAGGAATACATACAATTCGGCTCACATTCCATAAATGTTGCAAAGTTTTCTAAAAGCATCTTTATAAAATATTTCCACAGCTAAATGCTAAGCAAGACTTTTTCAAACAGGCCTGCACGAGTTTCATTGACTAGGCCTCGACTTGATTTATAGGCCCAACATTTTGCATGAGCAATCCCTTGGTTCCCTAGGCCTCTAACCTTCATAGCTAATGCATTTTTCTATTGTTGCTAGTTATCGAGTATAAATGACACAGTTATACATTTCAATAAGCAAATCTGAAATCACGACAGTGCTTGTTTAAACACGCTTCTCATTAGTGAAAGATTTCATTTCAACTACATCTCTATGTTAAACAGCAAATGTGAATGTAATTCATAACATTGGCTCTTCAGAATTCTAATACCAATTACTCTAGTTCTCCATCCCACATTGCATCTAAACATGATTAAAAGTCCTCTATATATACCGGTGCTGACTACTTGTACATATGATGCACCCCTACAAATTTCACTGTAAATGGAGCTCTCTCAATGTCATCAGCGATGACCATGTCATGAATGATGTAATGCATAAGGTCATAAGCAGTGCATTCCGGGGGTATAAGATATAGTTAGCTCAGATAACTATAACTGCCAAATTTCAATGGTTTTGTACGAGTGGTTGCATAGGTGTGTGAAAGGTTGATTGGGTGTGTGGGTAGGTGTCTGAGAGGCTGTGTGAATGGCTGTATGCATGTGCAAGTGATTTTGTGGATATGTGAGTGGGTGAGTGAGTGGTTGTGCAGGTTTATGAGGGGTTGTGTGGTTGAGCAGGTGTGTGAGGTGTTGTATTGGTGTGTAAGGGGGTATGTGAGTGGTTGCATGAGTGTGAGTGGTTTTGTGGATTGGTGAGTGGTTGTGTGGGTGTGTGAGTAGGTAGATGAATAGTTGTATGGGTCCGTAAGTGGGTGTGTGAGTGGTTGTATGGGTGTGGGACTGTGTGACTGTGTGTGAGTAGGAGTATGGATGGGTGAGTGGTGTGGGTGTGTGAGTGAATGGTTGTGTGAGTAGTTGTGTAGATGACATCATCTGTGTTATCATTTGAAATGTCATCAGTGATGTCAGTGATGTCACTGACTTTGTCATGAGTGATGTATTATGTGAGGTCATAAGCAGAGCATTGTAGAGTGTAAGTTTTAGTTAGCTCAGGTAAGTATAACTGTTGAATTTCAATGGTTTTGTGTGGGAGCTATCTGAGCCTGACTATAATGTCCCTGTAACATCCCAACTATAACATCCTTGTAGCTTTTGGGTATTTTTGTGGATTTGATAGGTTTTTTAAAATTTTTGTTACCTAACTGTAACCGGTAAGCTTCGGAAGTTGGTGTATGATTGGCTGTATAGGTCGGTGAGTGGGTGTGTGAGTGGCTGTATGGATTAGTCAGTGGGTGTGAGTGGCTGTATGGGTCTGTGAGCGGGTGTGTGAGTGTTTTTCTGGGTGTGTGAGTGCTGTATAGGTCTAGGAGTAGGTGTCCTGGGGCCCGGCCACTGTATGCTGGGTGCCCTGGAGCTCACCCACGGCACCCAGTGTTCTACGTTGGAAACCAAGGGGGAGCCTCAATGCAACAGAGGTCGCTGCTGGCTCCACGCCTCGAGCAGGAGCCCACATTGTTCCCACATGTAGGGGGCAGCAAAAAAGCTGGTTTCTGCTTGTGGGAGCAATCCTTTCATGTAGTTTCCTGCCCGCGGGCAGCAAAACAGATGAAAAGTTCACTCCCTGAGAGTGGGAGCAGTTTTCCTTCTCCCGCCCCCTGGCAGTCGACTTACAGTTTGCTCTTGTTTGGTGGGAGCTGTCAAAGCTCCCTCCAAGTGAACGCAAACTGTTATCTCCTGAGAGTGGTAATGAAACACGTGGTCCGTGACTGATTTAGAGAAGAATAAATTATAATTCATCATGTGTGTGTAGCTTAAATAAGTCAAACACTGGTAAAAAATACCAAAAATAAATGCAACAACATACCCTACAGTCTAAGATAGCATTGTTCCAAACTTACAGTCAATGTAAAACAAAAAAAGTGCCAAAGAATTGTTTAAGTTCAGTATATTTAATTTTATATACTTGAAATTGATCTAAATTAATTTGACAAAAGGAAGGTAAAAAGGTTGCTCAAAGGAAGAGAGAAGAATGGGTGTGCTTGTGATGGGAAGGGAAAAATGAATAGTCACAAATATTCAGAGTTTATACATTTTTACTGCTTTGGCAATGGACTGGTAAAGAGACCAGTACAGAAAGGCATGTCCCAAACAAATCATGTATAACATTTTTATATACTTTTTGTAAATGCATAAATGCAACATCAAGCGAATGGGATGGGATGTGATACATGCCGTTAGTGGGTGGGGTGTGTCGACGTTTTGACTCGGTTTGTGCATAGAGGGTGACTTCAACCGGTGTGTCGACGTTTTGACTCGGCTTGTGCATAGAGGGTGACTTAAACCTCCTCTGCGAGTCTTCTTTAGGACGAAGTGCCACCAGTGACATTGTGTGTGTTTTTGCAATTTGATTGTTCCTGGTACATCTTTATCCAGAAATATATGATGACATGAAGGTTTAGAGAAGACAATGAGACTACAAAGAGGTAAATCTCCACCAAGCAAGGGTCTTTCCTCTTAACAATATGAAGTAAGTGCTTCTTTTTTTAATGGAGATGTCCTCATACAGCTTGGCATCAAGAACTCCTCACCAAAATCGGCAAAAAACGTGCTGGGGGGCAGCTTGTTAAACTGTCCATCTTCCAAGCCAATGGCAGGAAGACCTTTACAAATGAGGGAAGCTTCCAAGTGATTTGAACATTTCCATACTCAAATGACCAGGCCTAGGGGATGGGGACCCAGAGCTGAAATCGTCCAGGGAAAGTGGGCTTTGCACACCCCCCATTTATAAATGACCATGCCAGAAGGGATGGGTTCCCCAGGGCAGAAATTGGCCCGGGGAGGTGGGCCACGCGACCCTGTTCCAATTGCAAAAAGGCCGGGCCTGCAGGTTACCATCAAGCAGTTCTGGTCGAGAGACACGTTCTCGTTGGGAGGGCCGGGTAAGAATATAAATTGTCCATTTCTGAGCCTGATGGTATGCTGTCCTGCCTCTAAAAGCAAAATTATTGATCTAAAATTGCAAGACGACAGGCGACTCATTAGGGAAACCACTCCCATTGATTATCATCCGGAAGGAGCCCTGGCCTCAAGAATCAGATGTGTGTTGATTAACCTGCATTGGTAGCTATAAGAAGCTAATTCCAGAGGTCTTCTTTGTTAAACACAGTTAAGCTGCTAGTGACTCTGCTAGGGCCCTCTTCCATTCAGTTTCTAAACTTTTCACCTAAGCATCCTATATCTCAGAGGAAGGAAAAAAGGATTTCTGTGACTCTAGCTAATTTCTTTCAGCAGGAAGTGAAAGCTATCTTTGACAATTTTACCATCATTGGGCACTTAGAACAGGGCAGTTTAGAACCCTCTACAAAGCCGCTAATTAAGTCCACCGTTTCCAGGTTTGTCCCATTAATTGAAAGAGCAAATTTCTCAGGCCATACAGAATTCAAAGTCAGGCTCTACAGCTAATCCTTGTCCTCAGAATATTTTCCAATTAATTTCGTCGGAGGTGGCTTATCACTTGACAAAGAATTTTAATTCTATGTTTAGCACTGGAATATACTCCAAAGATTGGAAGGCAGCCTCAGTGTTGCTGCTTCTGTAGACACATAATTTGCATGAACAAGATGTACATAGCTATAGTCCTTTTTCCAGGCTCCCACTACCAGCAAAATAGAAAGCCATGAATGGGCAACTGACAGCCTTTTTTGATGAAAATAGCATACTAGATGACACTCAGTGCGGTTACGGTGTGGTTTTTGCACAGAATCTGCTCTTATGGTGGCTCCAGAAGAGATCAGGGCCGCAGTGGATGGGGGAGGCAATGCCACTACCATCCTTCTTGCTATATCTGCGTTCTTCTATTCAGTCAATTATAATATCCCGATTAACCATCTTCAAAACTCGGGAATCCAAGGTATACCACTAGAGCTGCTTAAATCCTTTTTGACGGGCCAAATGCAATCCTACCTATACACTCCTACTTATTTTACTTATACACCCATACAGTTACTCACACACCGCTTACAGACTCTCACACACTCAAAAAAACTCTCACACATTCCAATACACATACTCATATTGCCACTCACATACCCACTTACACACTGATACAGTCACACACCCATTCAGATCATACATGTTAGAGATAGTATTTCTCATTAGTAGTACAACTAGTATACTAATCTGGCGTTTGTAGTAGATTAGTATATATGTGTAACACACATAAACTCTTAAAAGCCCTTACACTCACTTGATGTCATCAGTGATGTCATTTGAGATGTCATCAGTGATATCACTGACCATGTAATGAGTGATGTAATATGTGAGGTCATAAGCAGTGCATTGCAGGAGCGTACGTTATAATTAGTTCAGGTAACTATAAATGCTGAACTTCAATGGCTTTGTACAAGTCAAATCTGAGTCTAACTATAATGTCCCTGTAACCTTTGTTTTTTTCAGTAAACAAAATACATATATAAGTTCTCAAGTTTAGGTGGAAAGCAGCTCATGTATAGAGCATCCTCAACACCAGCAACACTCTAGACATGCTCACCTGAAATATCTCCTTTTCTATCAAAGTCTTTAAGTATCGGATTAGCAAAGTGTCATCCACACTGAGATAGAAAGGGACACATTATTTTACCATTTCTACAGCAAAGTCTATAAGCATAGGACTAGCACAGTGCTGTCCATGCCTAGCTCGAAATAACAAAAGCCTTTTACCACTCGAGGCACAGAATTACAGCTTTGTATTGGTAAAATACCAACCAAGCCAACCTGACATGAATAAAAGCAACACCTGACACGTGTTTTGCTCTTATTAGAGCTCTTCAGAGCGGTATTGCTTTGTCCAGACACAAGGGAGCACCCAGTATAAGTCAAAACAATGCCCTTTCAGGCATAGAGCGATGCATAAATTATGCAAAAGTAGCCCCCTGCCAATATCCAGTTTGGGGTATTGCCTTTGCACTGGTACAAATTACTGACTATTTCCCATAGCCCCCGATGGGAGCTAGACTAGGGTTCCCCAGACTAATGGGGCTCAGACTTCTGAGGACAAGTGCACTGCACAGGGACATCCCAATAAGGCTCCAATGGCATATCACATCCTACAGGAACACACAGAAGTCCCCCAAAATTACGCTATAATTAAAGCTTATACCACATAAGTGACTAAAACAGGCTATCACGAGTAAGTCCTTTTTTCGCTGTTGCTTACCTCTGTGTACTACAACAGAGTTAACCACTCCCCTGTACAATGCCACAACTCTATTACATTCCACAGGGACACACAGAAGTCCCCTCGCGTTATGTCCTAATCCATATCGCTCATGTGACTACAATAGACCACCTTGAATGAGTCTTTTCACTCTGTTGTCTAACGCCGGGCACCACAACAGAGTTACCCACCCCCCACACCACGTCACGACGCTAGGCACAGTGATGCATGTTCTAGCAATTACGGCTGACAATGGGCGGGTAACTACACACATAAATGCCGGTTTCCTGATCACAGCCACACCTTAGGCATCCCGAGCAGCGGCTGCAGTAGGTACGGGAAGCGGGCAGACGACTTTGACGAAGTAAGTGAATGCCGGAGTCCGGAACATTGACTCGATCCCACTGATCACACACAAGCACCACGTCTCAGTTCACGCTATTTCACTTCCGCATAATGACCGGAGTAATGTGCCAAACAAGTCACAATCACCATGTGCGCTGATGAGAAGCTTCTTGATTATATGTTCATGTGTCTGTACGTACTGTTTGTCTGCTTCCTTTACAGATGTTAAGCAACGACGGGAGGAAATCTCTGTTTCAATGCACCTTAGCAAGTGCGACACTTCTGGTCACAACAGCTACCTCTGACCATCACGCCCTGCACTTACATGCAGACACATAGGTTCTGGCGAAAGCAGCATACGTCGTAGTCTGGATGTAACATGTAGACCTGACCTTATTGGATATTAGAGGCATAATTTAACCTCTACACATATCCACCTCCGTTTTTAAACTCTGCCAGAGGGCCCACCAATTAATACTGACCTTTAATCTAAGGGACCCTTTGGACAGTTTTTAACTCACTTTAGTAGCATCACTGCACACCCATCACACTTAAAACCAGCTCCGTTGTAGATCAGGCGTCGAAGCACACCAGAGGTGCTGTCGGCACCTTGGGTGGGACCCAATGATGAAGCATGCCACCAACTAGGTTAGTTGGTGAGGGTCTTCATAAAAAACAAATGTTTTTTACAAAAATGAACATCTAGCTTCTAGAGTGTAAGCTAGATCTTCTTGATACCTTTGTTCTCACCAGGGGAAGTGAACTAGCCCCCACAGATACTCAGTCCTCTCTCTCTCTTTTGATATTTATACCCAGTCTACTATATCCACTTCTTTTAGCCAACCTGTCTTCCAAACAAGGATTATAAGCAAAGATGGGTCAGCGCTAAGCATGGGCGGATCTAGCGGATCTCGCGTACGCGAACTTGCGGATTTACGGATTCGCAATCCGCGAAGATCCGCGAACTCTAGCGGATTTGCGGATTTTCCCGTTTTTTGTGTTGGCGCGCGTTCGCGCCGATTTTGGGACAAGTTCGCAATTGCGAACTTACTTTCGGCTCGCAACGGCCGCGACTATGTTGTTTCAACGTCTGGTTTATCATCACAGGTTCACAGCACCCTCTGTTTCACCACTGCCACCCTCTGGGACACCCATGCCACCCTCTGGTACATCCTCACTGCCACCCATTAGGTTTATTTATCACTGTAGATTATGGTGGTTGAAAAAAGCAAGCACACCTGCCCTTCTTCAACTGCCATCAATTAATTTGTGTTTCATTAATGTGTCAGTAATTTTGAAAGTTCCAGTCTGGCTGGCACCTGCTTCCTTCCTTATCTGTAATTTGCTTTTTGTTGCAGTGAAATTTTTTTTTCACAGGACCTTTATGGTCTACTTGTAGCTATTCTATGAGCCTGCTGTTTGGGTCATAGCAGGGTCATAGAATAGTTGCAAACTTTGGAGGGGCCCATCAGGAAGCACTACCTTGAATGTTACTAATGTTAAGTTTGAACTTTTGCACCTGCTCATTGCTTTCAGTTTAGCTAAAATCGTTTTTTTCTGCAATTTCGCGCGTTTTTTGGGGCGCGAATCCGTGCGAGATCGATTTCGGAAGCCGCGAATACGTGCGAATACAAAATTGTTTTTTTTGCGACGTGTATGTTCGCGTGATCTTGCGCGTGTTCGCGAGGCGCTTCTAGCTATACGTTTGCCAAGTTACCCTATCGGTCGTACACGGGCGCGGCTATCTTGTTGGCGTGACGTAATTCCGTTTCCGCCCGCTATGTGTATTCTCGCAAAGTGTGCTGCTCGCTAGTACAATTTCGCGCGTACTCGCAAGGAAAATCTCGCGCGAACTTACCCACGCGGTCGTGAACGGGCGCGGCCATCTTGTTTCTCATTCATTGCTATGGTTCTGGGCATGCTTTCTCTATCCTCTCTCAATCTCTGCCATCCTTTGCTTGTTTGAAGTTTTTTTGATCTAATTTTACTTATTATCTATCCCTCTATTTTTCTAGCTCTATATTTTTGTGTTTTCTGCAGCTTTTAGTTACTTTTAAACTACTTTTTTAAACTCTTTTCTTTTCTTCTTCACTATTCTATTTCTTGTTTATCATTTAACTCTATTTCTGCCCAGACCATGGTAAAGGGAGCCGGGAAGCACCCTGAGAAGGGGAAGGGTCCCGCACCCCGTGCCCGGCTCCCGTGCGGGCGTTTAAGGGGGGAGCAAGTGGTCCCGAGGGAGATCTTCAGCGCGGAGGAAGTGGCGGCACTGATCTTCCATGTCCAGCGCCGCCTCCCCAAGACGATCCTGGGAGGCGGCAAGATCGCGACCGGCTATGGCATCCGGGAGCGTCGCAAGCGGTGGGAGAAGGTGTGCCGGGCCATGTACAAGATCTCTGGGGTCCGGCGCACATATAACCAGGCCACCCACCGCTGGACCGATGTCATGGACCGGGAGCGGGACTTGCTGGACGCGCTCGGCGTAGAGGTCCCCGGGCTTGGTGAGTAGTAGTAGTAGTACATTTACTACTCTGTTTTATCCTGCTCTGTTATTTGCAAATCTTTGTTCTTTACCAAGAGCAATAATGCTGCCGATTACATTGAGGTAAATTATATTTCAAAATCTTCTATGCATTTCAGGTGCACTGCTCTCCTTCTCAGTAGCCTTGCTTGCTACTATGCTTCTTTGTTTTGTATGTTGTGTTCAGAAGCATTTCATTGGCCTGAGAAATTATGTATGAGTGTAGTGTAAAGAAAAGAACTGCGTAATGCTAGACAGTAAGGGTCATATTTTCAATTACCGGCGCATCCCTGCAAAGTAGCAGGGATGCGGCAGTAATTGTGTGCCATGCCACCACCACCCATTGGCCCAAAACGTCACAGAAGCCTTACGCATCTGTGCCGTAAAGGCAGCGCATTGCTGGAGTTGCGTGCCAACGATGGCGCAGCTCCAGCAATGCTCTGGGGTACCCTATCTCCCCAATGCTGCATCAAGCCGTACGTCGGCTTCAAGCGCGCAGGGTTTGAGTCATGCATCATTGTCCTAAAAGTGACTGATTGACATCTTGTAGATTTCCCTCAGCCACTTTTAGGATTCGTTCCTGCGCAGGTACGCCCTCCCTTGCGCCGGAACGCCCCCTGATGGCGCAGGGCTTTACAACGTGATGCATCGCCCATATGCCCATATGTGGTTTTTTTTAATATATACGCCGCACCAACACCATGGCGAGTCTTTTGTTCTGCCGCTGCGTCAGAAAAGGCACGCAACAATGGAGGAAAATGAGCCGCAACTTCCGCAAGGGACTTCTATCAGCCCCAACAGACTGAAGTCCAGTCCTTCCTTTAGACACATGGCTATTAGAAGAAATAGTGGCGGTGGTGGCGGGTGGATTGATAGTTTGAGTATTCACTGATCTGCAAGCAGGATGGACTTTGTCTGTCACGTGTTGCGCACTGCTGCCTGCAGTGCCAGGCCTAGGCAAACCTCTTTAGTAGTCTGTTTATTGAGTTACATAGGAACTTTCTAAGTCAACGTTCCGCAAATCAGGCAATACGAATAACGTAGTATACCACATGAGATAGATCCCGTGGAATAGTTGTCTATCTATTTGCTATTTTTCCAAAATATGTTGTTATTGTTCTTTTGAAATGTTTGATTTGGTTGAAAAATCTCATCCATGTTTTCTGGTTTTTCTTTCTTTCATGTTGTACATCAGCTCCCCCCAAGGGCAAGAGGACACAGGAGGAGGGTGCTGAGGATGCAGGCCAGGATCGGGCAGGCGAGGGCTCCTTTGCTGGCCCCAGTAAGTTTACATTTTAATAAACAGTACCTATTTTTTCCTAGCGTTCCTCATTCGATTTTTTCTAAATCGTCTTTGATCTTCTTGTAGACTGGATATAAATTCTTATCCTGCCTCGAATATGACTCCCTGTGGTATTACTAGACTATTCTTATTAGTCTGTCTGTGTAGCTAACTAAGATTGGACATTTGGCAATTCCATTGGACTCCCATTATATTCAGCAATACCTCTATGCACTGTCTCCTTACTGACTAGATAGTGTGGCAGAGTCATTCAGCTCCCGAAGTCACCGATTATAGATCCCCAATGATCTCTAGATTATCGTACGCAGGACAAGAGAGTAGTACGGAGTCACAGCACAGTCAAGAAGTGTCAGAGGCACTCATGCTTGCAAAAATTCCAAAACCTTTAGCTCATCCACTCTAGTCTAGAGGAACAAAAACCACAGAATCTATTTAAGTTTAAAAGCTTTATTAAAAGTAAACACATTTATTAAAATCTACTTTGTCATAAAACTATTTAACTGAAAACGGAAAAGTGGTTAGTGCTGACGATTAATTGGACACATTTCTTGTGGTCGAGCCGAGCTCTCACCTGGTTTGAACTTGATCCTGGTCGTGTTCTTAGGACTCAGGAGTCAAGCTTCTGTCTGTTAGGAGAAAAAGTGGTGCGTGTTAAAAATCAAAAGCAAGCATTCATCAGTTGTGCATAAAAGTGCAGCAAGACAACAGCCTTCCCTGGAAAATGGGACATTTTTACTATGGAGTAGACAGTCACAAATTATTACATTGTATTCTGTTTTTTTAACATTTCTCCTAGACCAAATATTATATAGTAGTGAGTGGTGTATTCTAACATTCTTAAATGTACTTTGTAGGTGTAACATCTGGTGACGGGGCCAGCGCGGAGGTGGCTGTGTTGGACCAGGACTCGGAGGCCTCTGGGGAGGAGGCGGTACAAGAGCCGGCGGACGTTCCTGTGGGGGATCAAACGGTGGTGGCGGAAACAGGTAAGCTATATATTCCTTACTTATTGAGATTGAAGACTGCATAGTGTGCTTTCTGCACGGGTGTATTACAATTACAAATCAACCAGGTAGTAGCCTCCTCGAAATGTACTTCGACTTAGCTGTGAAGTTTTTGGTGAGAAGAATCCCAATAAGTTCTTAGACGAACGTGATGGATGGGATGAACGAAAAGCGAAAGAAGGGTGTAAGTAAGTGGGACGCGAACTTGTATGATGGCTGGCAAAGAAGAACGATATGTGTTTGCTTGGCCCCCGAGGTGGCTGGGAAGGAAAGAATATGGTATGGTGCATGGCTGGGTCAATGATGAAGCAAGGATGGGTGGAAGGACAGCAGCCTGGGTGGGTGAAACAGAAACTGTATGTGTGCGTATACTTTGACTGAATGGATGCCTGGAGCATGGTATTCTCTGACTCTTAGATAGCACATGTGTATCTAGAGAGAGTAGATGGTCGCCAGGTGAAGTAAGTGTTACCTTGAAGAGCATGTACCACCGCACCCGCACGTCCGTTCCAGTGCAGGGAAGGCAAGGAAAAGAAATTGTAAATGTGTCCAATACTACCATGAATAGTAGCAGTACTTTGTATTGCGTTTGCATTCACAGCATATATCTGGTTATTACGGTGGACACTCCGTACCTCTCTTAATAACTTTAGTTTACTTGTAGTACGTCATTCATGTGTGGGTGTATCACTGTTCACTCAATATTAAGCAAAGCACCTAAAGTCATCTCATCTGTCATTAAATACGTCCCATGTGAAGTGATAGATAATCAAATTAGTTAGCTTCTTCATTTTCCTTTTCTAGTACTCATTTGCACTGTAGGGTGAAAGGTAAATTAATTAAGCAGTAGCCCTTGTAACAGAGTATTCTCAGTGCCACCCGTAATAGAAAAGTAATAGCTTCACCACCTGCATGTACTGGACCGGTACAGTAACGCAAGTCTGTCTCACTCATCATGGTGTGCAACTTTTTTTCTCGGGTGCAAGTTCACTGTGCTGTCCATGTCATTCTGCCGGCTTGCATAAGATAACGTACCCATTTCCCTAAACAAGAGGGAAGAAGAAGAATAAGACTGGTGTACTGTCATAGTCGACTGTAATGGAAGTCCATAGTGGTCGTAGAATTAGTTCATTAAACTACCACTACTGTTAGAGCAAGGATGCAGAAGTGGGAGGTTACATAGATACTGTCCTCAATAGTTATGTACTGTGCTTTCAATTTGCTACTTGTACTCTGTGACCCAACTTTCGGCTCAATCACTTTGTGTTATTAATAAGGAGCATTGGTTACAGACTATGTCTTTCTTTCTTCATATAGTTGCTCCTTCCAAATCAACAACAAGGAGGGAGCAGGCTAGATTGGCCCGGCAACGGAGGCTGGAGGCCACAGTCGCCGAATATCGGCGGCTGGTGGCCCTGGAGGAGGAGGAGGAAACGCAGTCGAGCGGGGCAACAACGACATCCTCGACTGTGACCACTGCATCCTCCTCCGTGACTAAGCCAGCGGGACCGAGCCGGGCTAAGAAAGTCGACCGCCACCGCCAAGCAACCGAAATACCAGCTGCCCCCCACAGGAGCTGCAAGGACCGCCAACGCCGCCTGCGAGTCCGCATGTCCAACCTGGAGCAGGAGGTCCTGAGGTATAAGAACTTGGTTAAGGGCCTCCGCTCCGAGCTTGCCACCCTCCGCAAGGAGTATGATGCCCATGCCGCATCATGCACCAGCACCAGCACCCTCCAGTAGTGGAGTGTCCCTTGCCCTTTTTTTATAGACTTTTGGGGGGTGGGATTTGGGAGTTGGGATCGTTTTGGGACGTTTCAGAGACAATCGTTGGGGTTAGGGTGGGTGAGGGAGATTATTTTGTTAGGGCTAAATAAATATATTTTTCAACTTTATCTGACCATACCTGTTTTTTACTGCTTTTCAGTCTGGTGGGTGGGGGGCGGGGGTGTAACAGTAACTTTGTTTTCCTGAACAGTCGTAGGACTTTAGTAGTACAACCGTCAATCTCTTGTCTACTCCGAAATAATACTCCATTATACTACCTCCCACCAAACGCTTATCTTACCTGTAATTTGTGTTAGAAATTAGGGCTAGGCCCAGGGCTGGCTCCAGGTGAAATGGGGATTAACGTTGTCAATCCTGGGCGGGTGACATTTCCTCATTGCGGTGGTACTAGTGGTGTGACACAGTGGCAGTTGCATGCCTATGGAAAAAAAGAAAACGAAACCTTGTTTGTCCTCCTTACTGTAGCATTACAACGGTTACGGTACGATCGAGAAAATAGCAGGTGACAGTACACTAGAACAGTGCCATAATGTAGCCTAACAAATGGTAAAGTATTTGCTTGCAAGTATAACTAGTACTTGCGTTGAATTTATTTGACATTGGCTACTACTACTAGAAGATATAGTACTGAAGCTGAGTAAGTCTAGAAGATATCCTCGTATTCCTTCACCAGCCTGTTGCTGCTATGACCTTATCCTCCCCAGCAAGTGTGTGGAATTATTGATGTCATTTTAGTCAGACATCAAGCAAAACAACACAGCCCGGGGGAAGAGGGTTAGGGTTTGTAAAATGGATGGGAATGGGGGTTTCTTTTTGGGTAGGTTTTGTTGAGAGAAGAAAAAAAAAGCAGAGCATGGACAAACAATAATTGAAGATACAGACAATCTTTGGTTACAAACTAAAGGTAAGCACATGCAGTCACACTCATAGAATAAAGGACAACAATGGATACTGTATCTGTATTGCGTATGTTGTTGGAGTTGTCCTGTTGAATTTGGTAAGTAATAAGCATGCAGCACACAATTCCTCTTATTGGCGGCACTCCTCCATTCCAGCTGACGCTTCGTCCATCAATGTGGTGACCACTGACAGAAGACACCCTGTCCACTGCCTGCCTGGCGGATGTTGACTGAAACCCGGCCTGTAATTATTGAACGGAAAACAGGAAGTGCTATTACAATATCACTGATAAATAAATAAAAGGTATGTACGCTGTGTGGTGCAAAAAGTCACACTTTGATTTCCCTAATAGACAGTACAATATTTTTGAAATTGCGTGCTCTGTCTGAGTCACCTTTTTAAGGATCAATAAGTATGGCCAAAATATTATAGCGGATCTTTCCCCTCAAGGTAGGTGTACTACTGTGTTTTAGAACAAAATTTGACCTTGAAAAAAAGGCTGTTCCTTATGGATTTTGTCCAAAACACTTCTATCCGGTATTAAACCTTCCCAGGAATGCCCCAGGCAAGACCCGCCAACCCACCCGCAAAAAACCACCCGACAACACCCCCAAACAGCGAAAAAGCTAAATCTCATACTTACAATATCTCTCGGCCTTCGGTCCAAATGCGGCGCTGTTCAGCTAGGTCATCATCATCAATCATCATAACTCCTGTTTTCCACCACGGATTTCCTGAAAAGCAAATGCAATCAAGATTAGACTGTCGCAGCAGTGCTTCGACAGAGACCCCGGCCGCAACCCACCCACGAACAGCAGGAAGCCCCCCAAAACGCTACATTGAGCAAGATGTCAGAAGAAATAGCAAAAAAAAGGCTGTTCCTTATGGATTTTGTCCAAAACACTTCTATCCGGTATTAGACCTTCCCAGGAATGCCCCAGGCAAGACCCGCCGGCGCCAACCCACCCGCAAAAAACCACCCGACAACACCCCCAAACAGCGAAAAAGCTAAATCTCATACTTACAATATCTCTCGGCCTTCGGTCCAAATGCGGCGCTGTTCAGCTAGGTCATCATCATCAATCATCATAACTCCTGTTTTCCACCACGGATTTCCTGAAAAGCAAATGCAATCAAGATTAGACTGTCGCAGCAGTGCTTCGACAGAGACCCCGGCCGCAACCCACCCACGAACAGCAGGAAGCCCCCCAAAACGCTACATTGAGCAAGATGTCAGAAGAAATAGCAAAAAAAAGGCTGTTCCTTATGGATTTTGTCCAAAACACTTCTATCCGGTATTAGACCTTCCCAGGAATGCCCCAGGCAAGACCCGCCGGCGCCAACCCACCCGCAAAAAACCACCCGACAACACCCCCAAACAGCGAAAAAGCTAAATCTCATACTTACAATATCTCTCGGCCTTCGGTCCAAATGCGGCGCTGTTCAGCTAGGTCATCATCATCAATCATCATAACTCCTGTTTTCCACCACGGATTTCCTGAAAAGCAAATGCAATCAAGATTAGACTGTCGCAGCAGTGCTTCGACAGACACCAAAAATTACCCACAAACCCCCGGAACCCCGCCAAAGAGCACCTCAAAGGCAAGCAAGTCAGCAAAAACGGCAAGAAATTTCCACCTCATATTTGGTCCAAAACACTTTTGTCCATTATTAGAGCTTCACAGCAATGGGCCCAAATCCGTCAACTCACCCGCAAAGAAGTACAACACCCCCACAAGTGCTGAGTCTTTCTTCATTGGGCGTAATCCAGCACTCTGCTTGGAGGGAAATCGCAGTCTGGAGGAGGAGGATAGAGGAGCATGTTCTTCGGAACTTGTGAACCTGAGGAATGTAGACTGCGGCACCTTCAAAGCAATAAGCAAACAAGTGAAGACAGTTCTGATGATGGTCTTGTTTTTGGGATTAGGTGATTAAAGTTTGAATTTAATTAACTGTGCAAAACAAAGAAAGAGAGACACAAAGCACACAGGAATAAAAGTGAATAAGGACGAAAAAGAAAGTTCTTGATTGATTGTCTCATTTTCAGGGCTCGGTGTCAGGGAATAAGAACAAGATTTCGTCATCATACTCTGCGAATTCAGGCTGGATGAGGTCAGTGCCACCGAACAGAGAAAAAATCCCCTCATCTACGTTGCCGTCCTCCTCGTCTTCATGCGGCGTGCTTTCTCGTACTTTGTAATCTGGTGGTATGAGGTGCTGATTCATCTTGATCATTGTCAGCCGCTCCACATTTTTGGGCGAGAGGCGGCTCCGTTTGGGAGTTACAATGCCACCAGCAGCACTGAAAACACGTTCAGAAGACACACTTGCGAGTGGGCAAGACAAATAGTTTATAGCCAGGTTGTAGAGCTGTGGCCACAATTGTTTTTTGCCATGCCAATACTGCAATGGCTCCTCATTAAGAAAGACCACTGTTGAGTCATTCATATAGTCCTGCACCATCGACTCAAGGTCATCAACGGTTCCTCCACTTTGCTTACTTTTTGCTGTGGCTGTGACATTTTTTCGAGAACCATACCCAAGCAAACTTAGCCAATCCTCTACAACAGCCACTGTTTTTGTTGTGTGTGGTGCAGATGATCCAGTTGCCGGTGTCTTTAACGGCTGAGAGGTCACTTGTGCCCCAGCCACAGGTGCAGAAGTGGATTCTTGTGACTGGGGATGGCCTGCTGATGCTGATGCTGATGTACTGGCTTCTCCTTCAATAACCTGCCGTTCTTTTTCAAACCTCTTGGCTGACAAGGCTGACCAATGTTTGTACTTTTGAACATCTGCATCATCAAAAGGAAAGAATGCTTCGCCTGCCAGCGCCTTTTTGTAGCGTGGATCCAGAATAGTAGCACAAATGTAATGCTGATCTGACTTGATCTTTTGAAGACGTTCATCACCACGTAGGCGCTCTAATAATTTCTCTGACAAAATGAAATGGTTTTTTTTTTCTTCATCTTCTTTTTCAAACTCAGAAGACACCGCCATCAGTTGGTGCTCCAGCATGCACAACAATGGGATAGCTTTTCCCAAATTACAGTCCTCCTGGCTGACTGCACGCGTGAAGAACTCAAAAGGACGAAGCATGTCTGTCAGGCTTTTAACTATGTCCCATTGCGCCGCACTCATCCGCAGGTCCTCCTTCTGAGATGTACCCTCTGTGAAGAAATAGTGATCGAGTACCGTATACTGCTCATACAGACGCTCAAGCATGTAGAAGGTTGAGTTCCAACGTGTTGCCACCTCCTGGATGAGTGCTTTCACTGGCATTCTACGTTGAAGTAGCAGTCTCCGCAGATGCTTCCGGGCCTTAAAAGAATGGCTGAAATGGTTGCACATTTTGCGGCAGGTGGCCATTACCGCGAACGCTGCACTGTCTCTATCACTCAAGAATTTTTGAACTACCAGGTTGATACAGTGCGCCAAACATGGCACTCTGAAATAGCCACCCTCCGACATGGCCTTAACTACATTGGAGCCATTATCCGTGGAAACATAACCAATCTTGCGTTTTAGGGGGGATAGCATTGTCAAGACCTTTTTGTTAAACTCTTGCAAAAGGTTTTCTGCTGTGTGACTTTTCTCCAAGCCAAACATGGCTAGTGTTGCATGTTTCCGAGCAGCTTTGAAAACTTTGTCCGGGTCAACACCTGCGTTTAGCTTTGCTTTAACACCTGAAAAAGAGACCCAGTGTGCAGTGATGCACATGTAATCATGGCCTGGGCCACTGGTCCACATGTCTGTTGTCAGATGTATTGTGTGAACAGCACTCTTCTGCAAAGCTGCCCCAATCGCCTGCAGCACATCTTCATGTAGTGCTGGAACCGCAACTCTGGCAAAATAGAACCGGCTCGGAACTTTCCATTTAGGGCAGAGCGTTGCCACTAATTCAAGAAAACCTACCGCTTCTACAAAAGAAAAAGGTAGAAGGTCCACAGCTAGCATTTTAGCCAGCTTAGTGTTATACAGACGCGTCAGTGGGTGGTTGCGTTCATATGGCACATCTGAAGTAAGCATTGTTCTAATGTTGCCCTGGACCAAGCATTTACGGGCTGATAATGACTTCGTTGACCCAATTTTGCTCGCTGGTGAACTTTTGTGCGTTGGTGTCTCACTCGCTCCAACACTCTTAGTGTGCCTCACATTGGGTGTGCTGCTGACAGGGGTACTGGGTGTAAGGGACGTGTTTGACACGTCTTCTTCCTGCTCGTCATCATCAGATGAAACATCAACGTTTCCTTGATTTTGGCCTTTCTTGATCGCATCTAGGTGCGCAAACCATTTGACAGCGTGCTTTCTCTCAAGATGACCACTCTGGCCGCCGGTACCATAGTTGGTACCTGACTTACCACGACTAACTGCAAGCTTACAAAGGGTACAAATGGCAAACTTTGGATTTTTGGGACAAACAGTAAAGAAGTCCCAAACTGGGGACTTGAAGTGTCTGTGGGACCTGGAGGAGGCGGCGATACTGGTGGTGGTGGTCATGAAGCTAATGCCAGATGAAGTGGAGGATCTGGATTGCCCAACTTTTGTACGTTTTGCACTTTCACCGCCACTAATTAAGGTCGAGGTTGACGGAGGTCTCTTCTTGCCAGAAAGAAATATGGAAGCGGGACGAGTTGGTGTACTACTTAACTCCAATGATTGTGGTGTTTCCACTGCCTCCTCATCGACAACATCATCATCATCACGCGCAGCAGCTCTTCGGGCTAGGGTCAAAATGTCTGTTTGCTGCATGCCCGCTGGGGCTGCAGTGACCTTTATGATGACTGGGTCGTCGTTGGCAGAGTCTTCATCAGCAGCAGTATCCGCCACTTCTTGTTGAGCCTCATCACACTCCATAACTCTGAGACTTTGGACGAGCTTCCTTTTACGCTTAACTACCTTTGTTGGATCATGGTGTGCCTCACTCTCAGACGGCTGTGGTGCTGGTTCCCAAGTTTGATCCGTATCATCAGAAGGAGGTGTGCTTGAAGAGGATGTAGACACCACCCTTGATCTCTTCCTTGCTAGGGGTGTGGAAGACAATGAAGGATCATCAGGAGGAGTGGCTTCCTCAAATGATACCTCGCCTTGATTGTCGATTTCCTGATGTGCCCCTACTTCGGGAGGAACAACTATTGTGGGCACTTGTGACCCTCCATGCACCTCTGCTTGCGCATCTCCTTGCGCTGCCTCTCCTTCCACATGTACTTGGGCTTGTACTTGCACATGTGATTGTTGTTGCGGCTGTGGTTGTTCAACACTCGTCAGATGAGCTACAACAACCTGTGTTGATTGAGGGACATTGCTGCTGCTTTTTTGCGATGAGCCAACATCACTGGTCGATGGTGATTGAAGAACTATACTGGCTGCCTCTGCAGCACTCAAGGGCTTGGACTTAAGTTGGCGTGGTGGTGGTGGTGGCACTGAGCCCAATGGAGCGGGGGTGCTGCTGCCAGCTTGGTCCCCAGCAGATCCCGCTGCTGCTGCTGCAGGCATACTTTTTTTTTTACTCCCAAAAAAAGGGGCGGGCGGCACACCAGTCTCCTTGGTAACTTGCTTCTTCTGCTCCTTACTGGCACCTTTCTTGCTAGAGGAGCTACGGGTTACTTTTTTTGGGGCCATCCTCTTCAGAGCAGGTCAGCAGGCAGCAGTTGCACGAGTTGCAGAGGGTTCTGTGTCCAGACGTGACGTCGCGTGACGTTATGCTGCACACACCGCTGCAGGACTTCTTCCTGGCACTGGTGGTTCTCTTGAGTCTTCTTGTGCACCTAAAAGCAATGGAAGACAGAGGAACATCAGTTCAGTTATACACCCCCAAAAATCGACAAAACACAGAAAAATGAGCACAATCCCATGCCATCCTTGATGTTTACATTGAAGACACCCCACAGAAAGACTACGGACATGCAAGTATGCAACACTCACTACCCCTGGGCATAATGGATGAAAAGTAGGCAAAATAAGTGCAGGCCTCAGACACTGCCTCTCCTCAAAATGGCCCCCTTACACCCCAAGCACATGTTGCCTGTACCAGCCAGCACTCAAGATGGCCACCACCACCACCCACATGGCCAGTCCACATCAACAGTACACCCCCAAAAAACAGAAAAACAGCCAGAAATCACCACAATCCAATGCCATCCATGATGTTTACATCAAAGAGAGTGAGACCACACCACAGGCACACTCAGTCCATGCACCACCACCACCCCTGGGCAAGCAAAAGGCCACACCAGCAGCCCCCCAAAAACGACAAAAAACAATAAAATAAGCACAATCCCAACCCATCCATGGCCTCAATTATGTTTAAATTCAAGAAGACACCCCACAGAAAGACTAGGCCCATGCAACACTCACCACCCCTGGGCAAAGGGCCACACCAGCAGGCCCAAAAAAACGACAAAAAACAATAAAATCTGCACAATCCCAGCCCATCCATGGCCTCAATGGTGTTTAAATTCAAGAAGACACCCCTCAGAAACACTAGGCCCATGCAACACTCACTACCCCTGGGCATAAGGGATGAAAAGTAGGCAAAATAAGTGCAGGCCTCAGACACTGCCTCTCCTCAAAATGGCCCCCTTACACCCCAAGCACATGTTGCCTGTACCAGCCAGCACTCAAGATGGCCACCACCACCACCCACATGGCCAGTCCACATCAACAGTACACCCCCAAAAAACAGAAAAACAGCCAGAAATCACCACAATCCAATGCCATCCATGATGTTTACATCAAAGAGAGTGAGACCACACCACAGGCACACTCAGTCCATGCACCACCACCACCCCTGGGCAAGCAAAAGGCCACACCAGCAGCCCCCCAAAAACGACAAAAAACAATAAAATAAGCACAATCCCAGCCCATCCATGGCCTCAATTATGTTTAAATTCAAGAAGACACCCCACAGAAAGACTAGGCCCATGCAACACTCACCACCCCTGGGCAAAGGGCCACACCAGCAGGCCCAAAAAAACGACAAAAAACAATAAAATCTGCACAATCCCAGCCCATCCATGGCCTCAATGGTGTTTAAATTCAACAAAACAGTTGTATCATGCACCCATAACCAACCCTGGTCCTACTGGATACTGTGGCTACCCACAATATAATTTATTTAATTTTCTGAAAAAGTTCAAAAATTGTACTTGCAGCAACTGTAATGCCCCAAACAAACTTACTTGTGAAAGTTGATTTCTAATCCAAAAGTGATCCAAAGACAGTCAAAAAGGCCTCAAATCCAAATATCCAGCAGCACCCACAAAAAGTAATCCTTCCAGCTCCAGATCCAAATGAAAGTGACCAGGAGATGGACAAAGCACTGGGAGGAGCCTGCTGGACAGGAACAGGAAGTTGGAGACTGTGGGGCACTTCCTTACTCCCCCCCCCCAAAATGGACTCCTTGCAAAAAAAAAGGCCATGCAAATGTCAACCTGAGGAGTGATTCTGATAAAAATCATAATTTTCTGAAGGTTTATCCTGTTTGCTGGTGATTTTCTTGTGCGAAATTGCAAAATCTCTATTTCGCAAGTGCGAGATTGTTCCTTTCCGCCGCAACTACGTGTTCGCAATTGCGAACTCTCGCGAGGTGTGCTGTGCAAGGTGGCAAGCCGCGAGTACGTATTCGCGGGCGACAAACTCCCGCGGGAACACGCAGCAAGATCTAAAATGGCGCGTCACTCGCAAAGAAAAACAACTCGGCAAACGCTAAAATGACGGAAAATGAACGCCGTGCACCACGCCGCGCGCCGCAACCAAGCAAAAAATCCGCCACGAGCGGATTCACGGATTTTCGACAAATTCGCGAGCGTTCGCGGATTGCGAATTTGCCGAAAATCCGAAAAATCCGCGAGCGGAGCGGATTTTACGCCCATGCTTAGTCAGCGCAACTCTGAGAATAGTTGTTAATAGTTATACATTGGTGTGCTACTACAGCCCGAATGTGGATGGCGTAGTACCCCTCCAAAATCTATGCCTACAGCTCGAAGAAACTTCCTATCGAATAATTTTGTGAGGGGATTTTAATACAGTGTTGGATAGCTTCCTGGACAGGTCAAGCATTAATAGATCACAAACTTGCTCTAAAATGCATGCATATATCAAAACTGTGATGAAACAGTTGGGTCTGTGCGATATTTAAAGAGAGAAGGCTAGCACAGAACGAGGGTATACCTATCACAACAAAAAATATAAAAGTTCATCTAGGATAGAATATTTTTTGGTGGATCAGGCAATTGAAGCAAACATTCTAAATGTGCAACATCTAGCAGCCCACATGTCTGATCATGCGGCGGTGGTTTGATACTTGAAAATTAAGTCAGGCCAAATTACAAGAAGGTGGTCTTTAGACCAACGTCCTTTAACAGACCAGGAGGAGCTAGATAAACTTAGAGCAAGGACTGTGGTATTTATTGATACAAATATTAACTCAGCTCCTTAACACGTAGTCTGGGACTCCTTCTAGGCTTTTATGAGGGGCGTCTTGACTTGTATATCTGCCCAGAAGAACAGGGAACTTAAAAAAAGGGTTGTGGATTTAGAGCAGGGGATCATACTCCTAGATTGCACTCTGGGATCAACATTCCTATGAGGAGACAAATGAGGTACTTCTTAAGGAAATTCAGTATTGAAAGACCATTTTGGCTGCAGTCTTAGAATCTAGAGATAGGGCCCATTTGAAGGTGATGAAGTTAGCGCATTTGAAGTTTAGTGAAAATGTGGGTATATTCAAGCCTGGAAAACCAAAATGGAGTTAGGGAAGAATGAGGTGAGGGAGGTAAAATGCAGGGCCATGGGGAAAACCCTAGTGGAAACTAGATAGGTGGAAGAGGAATTTGGGGATTTTCTGGGCTCCCTTTATACAATAGATTTGAAAATGACAGAGGGCCAGATCAATGGTTGGCTGGAAGACCTGACAGTATTCATGCCCTTGGTGGAGGAGCTGTAGAGCTTAGACTATGAGATTACCCTGGGAGAAGTTCAGTAGGTAATAGACAAGGGTAAGCAGCTGGCCCTGGTGGGCTACCAAATGAATTCTGCATGGTGCTAAGGAATGTAATTACTCCGTTTATGACCCAGTTTTTTGGGGGGATTTGGAAGAAGGGGCTTCCCTCCTGAAGTATGGGGAAAAGGCAATAGTCACTTTGGTTTTGAAGCTGGATAAAGACCCTCTGTGTGTGAGTCCCTCAGGCCTCCTTAATTGTGACTATAAACACTTAGCAAACTAACTGGCTAATAGGCTGGGTAAGGTAGTTGGAGGGGTGATAGCAATGGATAGAAAAGGCTTCATGAAAGGGAGGTATATGCATGATCTGACCCATGGGCTGATAAGAACAATAGATCTGGCCTCTATGATTAAGGCCCCTCTTGCTATTATAATGCTGGATGCCACCAAGGTCTTTGATAGGGTGAACTGGCAACATCTGAATACTCTCCAGGGACATTAAAACTGGGGGGGGCAAGTTTTGTAGGGTAATACTGGAAATGTATAAAGTGCCCTCAGCTAGAGTTCTATTGAATGGCAATTTAACAGCGAGTTTTAAAATAACACGCCAGGGCTGTACACTTTCTCAGATAATATTTAACATGTACATTGAGCATTTAGCCGGTAAGATTGGAGAGTCAGGGGAGATAAAACCATTCAAATGTAACCTCTGGGAAAAGAAAATGTCCTTGTGCGACAATGATGTGTTGATCTATACGGCAGATCTAGCCCCCACCTTAGCCATGTTGGAACATCTAATATCTAACTTTGGGAAAGTGTCCAGATATGAGGCAAATCCATCAAAGACAGATATTATTGTGTGGAATATGGAAAGAGCCTGATAAAAAGAGAACTAAAAAATCTAGGCATCAGAAATAGTTGATGTTTGGATAAAATTGCAGACCTACATTTTAACTAATAGGTTACAATTGAATTGGTCACATCTTGCATAGGAGAGCAAATTTAATAAAGATGTCTATCCTCCCGAAATTCACTTGTCTGTTTAATATCATCCGCTTGCACTTTAAAAGTGCTTGGCTACAAAACCTTAACTGAAGAATAATTTATTTTGTATGGGCCTCCAAGAGTTCAAGAATTGCAAGGAGAAAACTGTGCAGGAAATAGGAGAGACTGAAATTTTCAACTCTATGCCTGGGCCTTTCAACTTCAAAATGTCAGGTTCAAAGGGCCAAGATTATGTATAAATTTGGCAACATGAGGTATATCAAGAAGGTGAGGTTAAAAGATCTTCAGGTGGCTGTCCTCTTGAGGGCACAGATTAGGCGAGAAACAAGTGATCCGTATTACAGTGGATATGCACCAGTATGGGATTCTCCTGACACTCCTGAGTGCTTTTTGTTTTACATGTGTGAGGATTCACAAATCCGCCGCTATGCTTAGTGGGGCCCTCCATGTAACTTCGCGATGGATTCACAAATTATGATGAATTGTTTTTTCAAAACTATACACTCACTCACTTAGACACTAGCAGGCCTTACTCAGAGACTTATGCACCCCCTCACAGACCTACTCACATATTCAGCACCCACTCACAGTCCCAGTCAGTCACTCATGCACCCAGTTACAGACCCACTAAGACACACATGCCCCTCGCAGACCCACTAGGACACTTATGCACCGACTCACAGACCCAGTCACACACTCTTGCACCCACTCACAGACCTACTCAGAAACGTACTCACCCACTCACAGTCCCACTCAGACATTTATGCACCTGCTCACAGATTTACTCAGACAGTCATGAACCCCCTCAGACACTCACACATGTACTTACAGATCCAATTAGATACTCATACACCCATTCACAGATCCAGTCAGACACTTATGCACCCACTCATTGACCCACTCAGACACTCTCACGCCCACTCACAAACCCACTCAGACACTCACACTCCCACTCACAGACCCTCTCAGACACTTACACACCCAGTGGCAGACCCCCACAGGCATTAACACACCCACTCACAGACCCACACAACTACTCAGACACCTAGTACGAGACCACACAGCTACTCACACACCCACTTACACACCCGCAAGTCACTCAAGTACCCACTCACACACCTACTCATTGACCTATACAGCCACTCACACACCCACTCTCAAAGGTTGCAGATTACAATCAGTAAATAATAAAAAAAATTCAACTTCAAAACTCACTTGAAAAACCAAAGGTTACGTGGACATTATAGTTAGGAAATAGCATTAAAAAATGTAGAAATTCACTGAAAAAAACAAAAGGTTATAGGGACGTTATAGTAGAAATAGAATTTTAAAAACATTAGAAATTCACTGCAAAAACAAAAGATTACAATGATGTTATAGTTATGCTCAGATTTCAATCATAAAAACACAGTGAAATTCTGTATTCATAGTTACTTCAACTAACTATAACTTACGCCCCCACAATGCACTGCTCATGACCTCATATATTACATCATTCATGACATGGTCAGTGGCATCACCGATGATATCATCCAGTAATTGTGAGTGTTTTAAAACTGTTTATGAGTGTTAAATGAATATACTAAGCTACTACAAAAGTTAAATTAGTATACTTTGTCTACTACTAATGAGTGATACTATTTCTAACAAATATTATGTGAGTGTCTGGTTGGCTGGGGATGTATGATGTTACAACGCAGGCTATTACAACGCCTGCCTTTACAACGCGGTTTTTACATCGCAATCCATTACAACGCATAGTGCTTTTGGGTGTTGGATAGTGAATAGTTTAATTTACTATTCCAACTCCAGTCCCCGTGGACACTAGGGAAGGTGTTGGATAGTAAATTAAACGTATTCCCTATCCTAGAGCGCCCCCCAGCGCAATGCGTTGTAATGGTTTGCGTTGTAATGACCGCGTTGTAATGGTAGTGCGTTGTAAAAGTTTCGTTGTAAAGGTTGTTTACCGTTGGCTGGGTGCATCGTGTGTGAATGGGTATGGCAGTGACTGATTGGATGTTTGAATGGCTGTGTGAGTGGTTGTATGGGTGAATAAGTGGGTGTGTGAGTAGCTTTGTGGGTAAGTGAGAAGCTGTGTGACAGACAGTATTGGATGAGTGAGTGTCTGTATGGATGAATAAGTGGGTGTGTGAGTGGTTGTGTGGGGATGTCAGTAGCTGTGTGAGTGGCTGTGTTGGTGAGTGAGTGGGTGTGTCAGTGGCTGAATGGGGTGAGTGGCTATATGGGTAAATAAGTCAGACAGTGAGTGGCTCTTTGAGTGGCTCTATGGGTGTGTGAATGAGTGTGTGAGGGGCTCTATGGGTGTATGAGTGGCTGTATGGGTGGGTGGGTGGGTGCTTGGCTGTTTGAGTGGTGTTTGGTTAAGTGAGTGGGTGTGTGAGTGGTTCTATTGGAGAGTGATGTCTGCTTGAGTGTCTGCATGGGTGAGTGAGCAGGTGTGTAAGTGGTAGTATGGATGTGTGAATGGGTTCATAGGTGATTGTGTGGGTGTGTGAGTAGTTGTATGGGTGAGTGTATGGCTATGTTTGTGGGTTGTATGGGTGAGTGAATAGCTGTGAGAGTGGTTGTATTGTTGAATATGTGAGTGTGTGAGTAGCCGTAAGGGTGAGTATATGGCTGTGTGAGTTGTTTTATGGGTGAGTGAGTGGTTGTGTGAGTATCTGCATGGGTGAGTGAGTGACTGTGAGTTATGTTAGTAAGAAAATGTATCAAGCGCACGGTCACCAAAGGTTTCATGGCGCTAATCGTATGAATGTTAATGCGAGAGGCCAGATTAGCAGGGTTGCCCGAAGAGCCATGTTTTCAAGGCCCTTCTAAAGCCCAGTAAATTGTCACAGTTCCTGACTGAGAGTGGAAAAGCCTAGGTGCCAAATAGGGGAACATGCGCAGATGAAGGTGAGCAGATTGAAGGTTGCCCATAGGGACATGTTTGGTGATCAGGCTATTAAGAAATTTAGGGCTATTACAGTGCAATGTTTTGAAAACGATACAACCTGTCTTAAAAGCGATGCGGTGTGCTATGGGCAGCCAATGTAGTTTAGACAGTAAGGGCTTGGCCGATTGCCATTTCGGCTGTTTGTGAATCAATCTTGCTGCCTGATTCTGGATCATTTGGAGGCGGTTAAGCAGGCCCTGAGGGAGGCCAGTGTAAAGAGAATTAGAAAAATCAAGGCGTGAGAGCACCAGGGCTATTACCACCTGGACCAGAGCTGAGTGGAACAGCAGGTGCGCGATTTTCCTTATTTTACGTAACTGAAAAAGACTGGTGGAGACCACAGGGCCCACGTGTCCTCCAAATGAAAGATCGGAGTCAATAGTTACCCCGAGACTTTTCACTGATAGAAAAAGGGACGGGAGGTGGGCCTAATTCGCCTGTCCAGAAGTGAGATCCCCAACAAGTGGAACTCTTCCCAGGCAGCACCAATTCCGTCTTGCCTGGGTTGAGCTTCAATTGATTCAAATCCATCCAGCGCTGAATGTGAAGCATTGTGGATTGGAATTCGGCAGCTGTATTGGGAGAATCCAGAGGAAAAACAAGCTGGAGATCGTCAGCATAATTGAAGACAGTGGTTCTCATAGCTTTAAGTGAGTGAATCAAAGGCCTAATATAGAGATTGAACAATAGTGGGGAAAGGGACGAGCCCTGTGGGACCCCACAGGAAGTGGACAAATTAGGGGCAGTGTAGTTCCCAAGACGCACTACTTGGGTTCTGTCAATGAGAAAGGACTTTATCCACTTAAAGGCGGCGCCCGAATACCAGCTTGTTAGACACGGTACAGCAAGATGTTATGGTCAACCGTGTCGAACGCGGCCGACAGGTCCAGAAGCACAAGTGCCTGCGGGGTCCCCATGTCAGCGTTGGCCCTCAAAGTGTCCATCACCGCCTGAATAACTGACTCCGTAGAGTGAGCAAGCCGGAAACCGGATTCGTTAGGCTCATGGTGGTTGGATTTTTCAATGCTATTGGAAAGGCACCTAGCTACGTGGGCCTCCAGGATTTTTGCAAAAAAGGGAAGGAGGGAAATAGGATGGTAATTTGAGGAATTTGAGGGATCCGCTCCTGTTTTTTTTAGAAGAGGGACTAATGTAGCATTTTTGAAGGCTCTAGGTACTACTCCCTTGCTGAGGGATTCATTAAGGAAAGGAAGAATACTGTGAGGTAGGACTGAAAAAATATCCCTCAAGACAGAGGGAGGGCAGCAGTCCTTGGGAGAGCCCGACTTGACTCGGGACATTAACTCGGATGAGATGTTAGGACATATAGCTATGAAATGATTCATAGTAAATGAGTTATTAGAATTGTCATCTACCGACTCTAAAATACCGAATTTTACCGATTTGGTATTCTAGATTCGGTAAATGAGATGTAGCTAAAAATTCGGTATTTTTTACCGAATCGGTAGGATTCGGTAATTACCGAATCGGTAGGATTCGGTAATTACCGAATCGGTATTTACCGATTCGGTAATTGCCATTGATTCCTATGGGCCTTGGGAATCAATGGCAATTACCGAATCGGTAAATACCGATTCGGTAAAAATACCAAATTGTCAAGGGGAACAGGGTGTCACTTTGACACCCTGTTGCACCCCTGATTTTGGCTTGTGTGCCACATGGTACAGGTGTACATGCACAGATATGCATGTACACAGGAATTCGTTATTTACCATGTAATAGTATTACATGGTAAATAACGAATCGATAATGGTCTTTGGCACTGTTTGAAGTGCCACCTACATCTGGATTTACCGATTCGGTAAATTTACCGATTCGGTATTTTACAGAATCGGTAAATTGACAGAATCTCTTCCTGTCAAGCCCCCACCCAAAAGCTGTGCAATTCATTGAACAATTTCTTTGTGGAAAAAATCGAAATCATCAGGGCCAGCATTCCCATCTCGACCCATGTGAAGTCTCTAAGGGCCAGATGTAGGACACCAAATACCGGTCGGTAACGGCCGATTAATCGGCCGAAATCGGCCGTTACCGACCGGTATTTGGTGTCCTACATCTGGCCCTTAGAGACTTCACATGGGTCGAGATGGGAATGCTGGCCCTGATGATTTCGATTTTTTCCACAAAGAAATTGTTCAATGAATTGCACAGCTTTTGGGTGGGGGCTTGACAGGAAGAGATTCTGTCATCACTGCTATGGTCATTTACAATCCTAAAGATTTCTCTAGATTTGTTAAGGGCGGTAAGGATCCTCGTAGAGAAATATGAGGCCTTAGCGCTCAATAATGCTTTCTTATAGTCCCTGCGGGCTGACAGATAGAGGTGTCTATCTTCACTGGCATAACAATGCCTCAATTTCCTCTCTAACGGACGAAGCAAGAGTTTTTGAGTTTTAAGTTCACTAGTGAACCATTTGTGGGCATCAGAATGTCTGACCCGTAAAAATTTAGTAAGTGGGGCATGAGTATCGCTGGCCGCCAATAGCCAGGCAGCGATATCTTTCTCCATGGAGTCAACATTAGAGTTGGAATTAACGGTGGGGAGGGAGCTGGCTAGTGTATTAATAAATTCCTGGGTGTCAAGTGTTCTCCACTTTCTGGTCAGGCCTCCCGCCACCTTATGAGTCTTTGCCCTGCCATTAAAGGTGGCTGTAAATTCAATCAAATGGTGGACAGACCATATACAGGGAGAGGTAAGAGGTAGCGAACGTTCTATGTTATGAGACCAAATTTGGTCCAGGATGTGGCCCTTAATGTGAGTAGGGGCAGTGAGATGTTGGACCAAATTGATATTAGAAAGCAGTTCGGAAAGTTCAGCAGACTGAGGCCCCCCACATGCATCATGGAACCAATAATTCAGGTCCCCAATAAGTAGGACTCTGGCATGGTTCATGGTAAGGTTCGCTATCTGTTCACTGAGGGAGAGGGGGAAGGAAGGCATGGACTGGGGAGGGCGGTAAATAAGCACCAGAACCAGGGATCCCGAATTAGTATCGAGATTAATGACGATGTTCTCAACTTCTGGCAGAACCAAGGAGGTCAACATGGTGAACATATGGTTTTTGTGTATGATGGCAGCAACTCCCCCTCCCGTCTTCCCTGCCGGCCGATTGGCCGATAGGATGTAATAGTCAGAGGGGAGTGCGGCTAAGATATCTGGAGTAGAGTCTAGCGTGAGCCATGTATCAGAAAGCAGAAGAACATCCGGTTTGTCTGAAAGTAACAACATGAATATGTCCAATTGGTTCTTCACCAAAGAACGTGTGTTAAGATACAAGACCCGGAGAGAAGTCGAGTTGCCTGTAGTTAGGTAATCAGTGGAGGAAACAGAGGGCGTCACGGACGAGGGGCTGAGATGGCCCACTTGTTCACGGAGAATACCAAGAGCTTTGATGCGATCAAAAACTTCATGGGTTAGCAAAGCTTGAGATTGCTCTAGCAATCTGAGTCCCGCCGGGGAGTAAGTGATAATTTGGCCAGGGTTCGTGGCCCCTGGGCCCGGTCGGTCGCGGACGGGCGCAGAGAGGCTTGCCTTAGGCGCGCCCGCTGCGCGCAGCCGCTGCGCTTCCTCGTGCTGGTTTACATATATGCCCCGGCCCCGCCTCCACGCTCCACCCCGTACCGGCCGATTGGCTGAGTCCGCTGGGAGGAGATCAGTGAGTGCGTCAGCTCAAGGACAGAGAACAATACCCAATTAAAACAGCAATGCGATTTGGGTAAGTTTAAAAACAGTTATTTAGAGCAAATAAACAGATTTTACAGGCATTGCTATCTGAAATGGTCCGCGCGGCAACAAACATACAATTGCTCGCTCCCCGCGCTCCACTCAGATTTAAATGCCCGGCCCCGCCTCCACGCTCCACCCCGTACCGGCCGATTGGCTGAGGCCGCTGGGAGGTGATCAGTGAGTGCGTCAGCTCAAGGACAGAGAACAATTCCCAATAAAAACAGCAATGCAATTCGGGTAAGTTTAAAAACAGGTATTTAGAGCAAATAAACAGATTTTACAGGCATCGCTATCTGAAATGAGTGAGTGAGTGGCTGTATAGTGGTTGGGTGAACGGGTTTTTAAGTGGTTGGATGGGTCTGTGAATAGGTATATGAGTGGTGGTGTGGATGTGACAGTAGGTGCATGAGAGGCTGTATAGGGGTGTCAGTGGGTGTGTGAGTGGTTCTGTGGATGATGTCATCAGTGATGTAATTTGAGATGTCATCAATGGTGTCATCAGTGATGTCACTGATCATGTTATGTTATGTGGTATAAGATTTTATAACGCTCTCAATTACTTCTGGAGTATCCTGGCGCGGAGGGGTGATGCAATAAGGCAGAAGCTATTTGGAAAAAAACAGAAAGTTAAGCTGACATTTTAAACAGATGAGTCTTAAGCGCTTTTTTAAAGAGCGAATAGTTCTGATTAGCCCGAAGGGCCAAAGGTAGAGAGTTCCAGGACACAGCTGCTTTAACCGCAATGGATTGTCCACCAAAACGAGAGCGTTTGAATCGTGGAACCACCAACCGAAATTGGGTGGCAGAGCGCAAGGGCCGATTAGGAAGGTAGAAAGATAAGCGTTTCCTCAGATAGAGACGACCTTGATCATGAATTATTTATTTATTTATTTATTTAAGGCATTTGTAGAGCGCAGCTGTCACCATTGCAGGCATCCTGGCGCTAAATAGATCAGAGGAAACGGAAGTGGTCACGGGGAGTGTGAGCTTTCAGGCGGTGACCACGGGAAATTACCAGGTTTTAATCCTTCTTCTGAATGGGAGGAGTTCAGAGATGTGCCTAATCTCAGCAGGGAGAGTGTTCCAGAGTTTGGCAGCTGCCACCTCAAAGGATCTGCCTCCGGATCTAACTTTCTTGAATCTGGGTACAACAACCAGCTTGGCCTCAGAAGATCGAAGCAGTCTGGTAGGAGTATACCAGGCAAATTTTGATTGTAAAGGGGCAGGGCCAGTTCCATGGAGCGCCCTAAAGACTATGCAGAGGGCCTTGAATTGTATCCTCTGTCTCACCGGCAGCCAGTGTAATTTACCCACGGTGGACGGCCCATGAGATCTTCTAAGAAGCCCCAAGGCCAGCTTAGCAGCTGCTGATTGAACCCTTTGGAGCCTATCCAAAAGGAACCCAGGGGATCCCAGCAGGAGGGCGTTGCAATAGTCCAGCCTGCTAAGGATGGTACATCTTACCACCTGGGCACAGGCCTGGGATGGTAGGAGAGGCAGGACTTTTCTTAGGGAGCGAAGGATTGCAAAGCAGCAGGCAGATGTCTTTTGCACATGCGTCCCCATACTGAGCCTTTGATCCAACATGACCCCTAGATTCCGGACTGATTCCACCGGTCGAACTGTGGTCCCTGTTTCCGGGGGCCAAAAGTTGTTTGGAAATGGTCGGGAAATCTTAGTACCGGCACCTCCGTCTTTCCTGCATTGAACTGGAGGGAATTGTCCTTTAACCATCGAGACGTGTCACGTAGACAATTGTGGAGGACCTCCACAGATGTTGAGTCCTCACCTTCCAAGGAGAGGATCATCTGTGTGTCGTCAGCATAGTTGACAATCCTGATGTTAAAGCTTTTAATGAGTGAAATCAGGGGTCTGAGATAAAGATTGAAAAGGATTGGGCTGATTGCGGAGCCCTGAGGAACCCCATGAGAAATCAAGGAGAAACCTGACTGAAAAGGTGAAGGGACACTGCCTGCTGCCTATCCTGCAGGAATGATTGGAACCACTGCAACGCTGTACCTCTCACTCCCACCTCAAACAGCCGCCTCAACAGAATCTTGTGATTCACCGTATCAAAGGCGGCAGACATGTCAAGCAGGATCAAGAACGCTGCCTGCCTTCTGTCTGCGCGCCTTTGAAGCTCGTCCATAGCGGTGATTAGAGCTGTTTCGGTTCCATGGGCAGGCCGGAAGCCAAATTGAGCCCCATCTAATAATTGATGACATTCCAGATGGTTGGAGAGAGTGTTACTAACTAAGCGCTCCACAATCTTGGCAGGGAAAGGTAGCAGGAGATGGGCCTATAGTTTTTTGAGCAATCTGGGTCTAAGGAAGGTTTTTTTAACAGAGGCGAAACTAGCGCCCGCTTCCATTGAGCTGGAACGGTACCAGTCACAAGTGATTGGTTACAAATTAGGTGGAGTGGGGGGAATAATTCATCCTCGAATTCCTTCCAAATTTTTGGGGGCACAGGGTCCAGAGGAGACCCAGAGGAAATCCCTTTGGCTAGCTTAGTAAAGGCCTCGTACGTAAGAGGTGGAAACTCAAGTAGCATTTCTTTTATAGCCAAGGCTGGACCAGCCATCTGGCCCACAGGAGAGACCTAGGTCTCAGGTCAGAAGGAGGGACAAAATCCGGAGGATTTTCCAAGTCCCTAAGGATGAGTTCAATTTTTTCCTTAAAAAAAACAGCAAGGTTATCACACAAGTCTTGGGACGGGACAATAGCGTTCCTAGAACACTCAGGGTTAGAGACACTATTATGGATATTAAAAATGCTCCTAGAATTGTTGGTGGAGTTACAAATCAAGGAGGAATAAAATTCTGCCTTAGATTTTTTAATCAGGTTCTTATATACCGGACCTTATTTTTCCACTCCTCTTTAAAGGTGTCCAAGTAGTCACGTCTCCACCTTCTCTCGGCTTGTTTTCATCCCTGTTTAAGGTTTTTTAGATTGTCATTGAACCAGGGGGCGGAGTCCTTACCCTTACATATACGTGTTTTTAAGGGAGCATGAGCCTCAAGGACCTCTGTGATCCCAGTGCAAAGAGAGGTGAGCTCTGTGGGCGAAGGTAAGGGCCTTAAAGATAATCCGTTGAGCCACCGGAAGCCAGTGAAGACTACGCAGGTGGAGACGAACACTGGTGCTCCTTGAGATGTTAAAAAGGAGTCTGGCCGTCGCATTTTGGATTATCTGAAGACGGTTAGTCAAATAAGCCGTGGAGCCACAAAACAGGGCGTTGGCGTAGTCAAGGCGAGAGAGAATAAGTGCTCTCGCCACTGTTTCTCTCGCCGTTCTAGGTAGAAGAGGGAAACATTTCCGAAGAGCCACAAGGGTGCCAAAGCACCCGAAGGTAAGTTTGTTAATATGGGCCTCAAATTTTAAGTCTTCCCCAAACCACACCCCAAGATTTTTTGCAGGGTTACCCATGGAGCTAGGAAAGGGAGAGTCCACAGGCCACATGGATTCTCTAAAATCTGAAGGAAACTGCCCATACAGAAGTATTTCGGTTTTTTCTTCATTGCACTTTAACTGGGCGGAAGCTAACCAGGTAAAACTGAGGAGAGACAGGTCTGGACAGGGGCAACATCTAAGTCCGTAGCAGGCCAGGTGAACAGCAACTGTGTGTCATCGGCATAGGCTATTATTTTGGCACCAAGCTGTTCAGCCATGACAATCAGAGGTGTCACATATATGTTAAACAGTAACAGACTTAAAGTTGATCGTTGGGGCACCCGAGGTGGCAAGAAGCTTGGCCGATGACTCAAATGGGGGAAGCCAAACCTGCTGAGTCCGAAAAGAGAGAAAGGAAGTCAACCACTCAAGAGCCAAACCAGAATTGCAATGGCTGATAGACACGAAAGAAGAAGCTGATGGGGAACCCTGTCGAACGCAGCAGAGAGGTCCAATAATATTAGAGCCATTCTGCCGCCAGCGTCCAACCAGTCCCTAATGGCCTCTGAAATTTCCACCAAACCCGATTCAGTGCTTTGGGCAGCAGGAAATCCGGACTGAGCTGGAAGGAGGGCATTAGATGTTTCAACAAAGGTATTCAATTGGCGGAAAGCGATCTTTTCACCAACTTTGGCCAACACTGGCAATAAGGAAATTGTCTGGTAGTTGGCTGGAACTTCCGGATCCAGACCAGCTTTCTTCAGCAGTGGCAAGAGTTTGGCTTGCTTCCAGCAATCCGGAACTGTCGCCGATTTAAAAGAGAGACTGACAATTTCGGTAACCTCATGACATACCACCTCGGCCACACCGCCGAGAACGCGGGCGGGACAAGGGTCGGTGGGTGATCCTGATTTCAGAGATTTTAAAACTGCTAAGATGTCAGCTCCAGAGGGTGGAGCAAATTCCTCCAAGGTAAAGGCCGTAGAAGAAGAGGGAGAGGAATGAACAGGAGCTAAAAGGCTCTGACTGAGGCAGGTGGTCCGCAAACTGGCCTCAATCCCTGCTATTTTGTTCTCAAAGAATGACGACAAGTCCTCACACCAGTGCCCAGAAGATGGCAATACTGGTTGCTCGGCGCAAGGAGCAAGAAAGCAGTTAACAATAGCAAAAATGTCCCTACTGTTATTCTTGGCCTTAGAGATCCTACCAGCGAAATATTCACTCTTAGCCATCCTGATACTAGCATAGTACTCCCTCTGAGCGGATCAAAGTAACACCTTAGTGGCAGGGCAGTAGGCAAGCCGCCAAAGTTTCCCCAGTCTTTTGCAACCTAGTTTAAGCTCTCTTAAGGACGGTGAAAAACAGGGCTTAGAGGGGGTTGAGAGCATTTTAAATCTAGTACTCCCTTTAGAGGAGGATTCCACCCCCAAGCAGATCCAGGTGTTGAAGGTCTGCACAGCAGTGGTCACATCCTGGCCTAACGTAGGACGCTCTATACAAAGGGCATTGAAAGGGCAGACAAGTTGATCTTGCCATGAGTGATGTAATATATGAGGCCATAAGCAATGCATTGCAGTGGGGGCATAATTTTTAGTTAGTTCAGTTAACTATAACTGCTAAATTTCACTGTTTTCTTTACAAGTGACATCTGAGCCTAACTATTATGTCCGTGTAACCTTTGTTTTTTTGTAAGGATTTTTTTATTCTATTTCCAAACTATAACATCCCTGTAACCTTTGTTTTTTTCATTGAAATTCTAAGTTTTTTTAATACTATTTCCTAACTATAGCTTCCCTGTAACCTTTGTTCTTTTTAGTAGATTACTAAGGTTTTTTTAAATTTTATTTCCTAACTGTAACCTTTGAGAGTGGGTGTGGAAATGGCTGGATAGGTCTATGAGTGTTGGTGTGGATGGTTTTTGTGGGGGTGTGAGTGGGTGTGTAAGTGGCTGTATGATGAGTGATTGTGTGAATCTGTGAGTACATGTGAGAGTGGCAAAATGGGTATGTGAGTGGGTGTTTGGCTGGCTGTATCAGTAGCTGTGTGAGTAACTGCCCCTTTATTCAACAAAAGTCCATTGCTTTGCACAAAATGTCTACCCAATTGGAGTACTTTTTACTAGTTAATTAGTAAGTGCTACCTCATTGGTTGAATATCTACTGCAAATTCTACACTACATGGGCGTGATGGACCACAAGGAAATATCTCCAGTGACCTTGTATGCTTTTTTGTGCAATGGGATTGTTTCTCATGTGATTATATCCAAAAATCTATGATAACCTGAATCCTTCCATAGAGAAAACAGCAAAACTGAAAAGAGGTAAGTCTTCACCAAACAAGGGTCTTTTCTCTTAACTATATGAAGTAAGTGCTTCTTTGTTTGGTGGAAATGTCCTCATATTCCTTGGCATCAAGAACGCATCATCAAAATTGTTCGGAAACGTGCTGGGGGCCTTTTGGTGAGCTGTCCATCATCCTGGCAAAAGACGGGAAGACTATTACATACTACTAAGGTGACTGGGGCAGAGCCAAATGGGTGGAATTTAGGGATGATTTTGCACATCTGTATACTAGTAGTCATTTAAAGGGAGAACCATGGACTCTGCTCTCACCAGGTAAGGACAAGAAAGAACTCACTTATTACAATCACTGCAGATTGCGCTCCAATAGATGAACAATGCATTCACCTCCACAAAGCATTTCAGATTGTCTTTCAATGTGGAATTGCCGAGAAAACACACTTGCTTTGCCTTTGGTAAGCCCAGGGGGTCAGGATAATTTGTCCTTTACAGAAGTGGAGCTTCAATTGGGGCACCTGCTATGTTTATATACATAAGTGCTTCCTGATGATGTTTAATTTCTGTGAAATGAACACCAGGGCCAGAGTGGCCCCACCAAAACCTAATGGGGGCGGGGTCATCCGGCCCCACACTTCATCCCCCGGGCCTAGCGAAAATTCAGATGGGAGAGAAGGGCCGTGCGGCTCCCCTTCCTTGACTGATTTTGGCCCCTGGAGCCCTATCCCCAAGGCCATGGCGAGGTGTACCTGGGTGTCCTAGCCCCACCCAGGGCACCTAGTGTGCTTTCATTGGGCCCACAGGGGGAGGCTTAATACCCCTGCAGTCCCAGGCCAGCTCCCCACATGCTGCAGGAGTCAGAATTGTTCCCACACACAGGGACCTGCTAAATATACGGCTCCCTAAGTGTGGGAGCAATCTTTCATCTGTTTCTGTGCCCGCATGACAGTGGGCAGGGGAACAGATGAAAATTCTGCTCCTAGCAGGCGGAAGCAGTTTAACAGCTCCCGCTTCCTGGGAGTGGAATTAGTGTTTGCTCTTGCTTGGTGCCAGCTATCACAGCTGCCACCAAACAAAAGCAAACAGCTACCTCCTGGGGGTGGGCACCTCAGGAGATAGCAGGAGCCAGCCCTGGGGATGGTGGTCCCAAGGGCAATTAATGGCTTTAGAAGGGGCCCTTTTCCTTTAATTAGCATGGGCGGCCTTGAGGAGGAGGTGGTGGTCCCCGAGTACCATATATGAACCAGGAGGGGGACTGCACTGCCCCCTCTCTGTTTTAAATATGTATTTGGTCCTGTGGATGTGGTGGTCCCTGGAGCAAAAGGGGTCCATGCAGCCCGTATCAGGTGGGGGTCTGCACTAACCCTCTTCCCTACCTTGTATACCCCTGGGGATGTGGTGGTCCCTGGGGCTCACTGAGCCCAATGGGGGGTCCTTGCGGCCCCCTCCTATATCTAAATGAAGCCCTCTAGAAGTTGGTGGTACCCTGGGTTAAAAAGAGCCCTGGGATGGCGGCCCTTTGCGCCCCCTCCTTTTTTGCTATGTGCACATGCCCCCAGGACCTGGTCCACCCAGCAGCTATACTGTAAAAAAAGTGTGGGAGACCATGCTTGTTTTCTTTTTCATTTTTGCAGAGAATTTGCAAATATGTCTCAATTTTCACTGAACAAATGTAGTAAAAAATGCTTTTTGCCCTGAATTGGCCCTTGGGAAATCCCAGCAGCAAACATAGGAGGTCAATGTTTTCCTACCCTGCCCTCTTGTTTTTATTTTTTAAGTTTTTCTTAGGGCTTGGCTGAGTCCAAGTCCGAAGATGGCTGACAACACTTCCTGATTGAAGTGTTGGCAGCCAATCAGACCTCTGCACGAGATCGGGAGGATTCGCTGAGGGTTTGCGTCCCTAGATATACAAATTTGTTTTTCTTTTAATAACTCTAAAACAACAGAACGGATTTACACCAAATAATAAAAAGGGCTCTTTCTCGACCAAGAGCCATCTTTCTGCAAAATCTGATGTAAATCCATTCAGCGGTTCGGGCTGTAGTCACATTCAAAATCCCTATGGGAATTAACATTAGAAATGCACTTTGGTTGACCGCCCTTTTCTCAGCCTCCGGTTGACAGATCACCCCATGCATATCTAGAATCAGTGGCACAATTTCAGGGGGAAATTTTGGAAAGATTTGTCAAACAGCGCCAAAGATATATATACAAGTTAAAAAACACTTTTCTCATGGAAACTAGGTCCTACCTGTAACTACGTACTGGCGACCACTAGTAGCTAGTATCTATACATATGTTTATATGTATTACCTACTGGCGGTAGGTAAAAATATGTGTTTTTGATTTAAAAACAAACCTTAGAAATTCACTGAAGAAAACAAAGGTTAACGTAGCATTATAGTTAGGTGAATTTCTCAGTGACCAAATGAATGTTTTGAACAAAAAAAACACATATATTCACCAGATATTGTTAGGAGCGCTAACTATAACTTGCTCCCCCGCCAAGCACTGCTCATGACCTCACATATGACATCACTCATGACATTTTCAATGGCATCATTTATGACATCACTGATGACATCTCAAATGTAATGAGAACTAATGCCTCATTGGAGTACCCTTGAATCCACGCATCCCCAGCCTGATAAATTTCAAACAGCTTCAAATGGTCATTGGAAATGGTGGGCTACGGAGTTACACAATAAAGCTCTTTAACATGATATGGTGTGATATTGCGTTGCTTGGTAAGGTATGACATAATATGACTTTATATTCAAACAACAGGAGAGGAAGGGTCAGACAGGCACTCTGACACCCCTTAGGTAGATTATCCAAAACAACGAAAGAGTAACCAAAAAAGCCAAGTAACGGCTAATTGCAGTAAAACTCGCAACCAACAGAGAAAAAAACGTGAAATTAGTCAGAGACGCTGTGAAAAATGAACCCTCATGCCCCAACAAAGTCGGTGACTCGCTTCATCATTGGGTTCTTTAGTATAGGCTAGTAAATTAGTGCCCATATGTGCAAGAAGTGATTAAAAGAGGATGTAACCATTCCCTGAATGAGTTTTAATAAAGGGACAGTACACCTTCAATAAAAACAAAGTGAAGACGGACAACAAAAGGTTGAGTCAATTTGAACCATATTGTCCTTCAAACATCGTGGTCAACATGCTTCTGCTTTCACGCGCTCATTAGCTAAGCATTCGTCAGGACTATAACCTACCCCAGCACTGGTGTGCGCATTCTAAGGCGCAAACCTCTAAGTGGGGGTAGACCTAATAATTTTACCTACTCACGGAATTCCCGTAGAGACACTCCTTAAGTTTATGGGGTCTTCAATTTTATCTAAAAGTCGAATTTACAACCTGGGCTCGTGGCAGGGGAAGCCTTCACGCCCGGAATCTTTCTATCCAGGCGACAGCCCACTTCGTCACCTACTGCAGTCACATCCACGGTCCTTGCTTTAAATCTCCCGAGTTGACTGCACTAAACCAATTTGCAAGCTACAGTTTTTGGGAAATTCTTGAAGTTTTACTGTATGATTTCTGTTATGAAGGGTAAACGGTTAGTGTTTTGTGGTTGTGGTCCGAACCAGCGTTTATTTATTAATAGCAAATGGCACGTTTTCCCATTGAAAAAAGTGGCAGTGTTATATGCATATCAATGACCTCATTTTCTGCTATGCAATCTTCGAAATTAATTTTGTTACCACATCCACGGCCCTTGTGGGCCATGGATGTGACTGCAGTGGGTGACGAAGTGGGCAGTCGCCTGGATAGAAAGATTCCGGGCGTGAAGGTTTCCCCTGCCATGAGCCCAGGTTGTATCAGCGTTTCCCTCATAGACCATCATACTTTTACCAAATGACACTGTTCACATCTTTAACAGGTACATTTCAAAAAGTACACCACTGAATAAATCAGTTCATCTCAAAATATCTTTTTAATTGTATCAAAAACTTATCATTATATTTGTATCAAAAAATGTTTTTGTCTTTTCTTTTTTTAAACACATAAATTCATCAAACATTTAGATAAAGGACACAGTCGTACAATACATATAATCATTGGTACATATATTTCTTTTCAGCCATGATCATTGTAAAATATATAAATAAAAAAGCATTTCTCACATAATCCCCCTGGATCACCTCACACACAACCATTCGTAACAGCAATCATACCACTTCTTTCACTCTCAACACATCAAGGCAAACTATATCCATACATGGTACTAAGGAAGTCTCAATTGCAATGTATGAGACTCCGCACTGGATTGGTCTATGCGCGTTTCGGTGGATTATATGGTGTTCAACAACCACCTTCTTCAGGACCTTGTTAGATATATCACTTGTAGTTTCCAGGCAACCTAAATATACATATAACGAGATGTAAACATAGTGTACCTAAGCAGATATTTAATTAAAATACTTTTTCCAATTGAATTATCTAATCCAACATAGGTCCCACCCACAACTCAGGAAAAAGAGCATCAACTTCGTTTCACTTCAAGCATACCTATAAATAAAAAGAAGGTAGTAGAAAAGTTCCCAGATGTCCCAAGTTTAGTCCCAAGAATGAATATAAAGAAATATAGAAACCTATTCACTTCCATTCCAACATCATCAATCCAACCTTATCCAAAAAATTCACTTCCAAGAATTGTAAATACCATCACCCATACCGCACGGTGTACTCACACATATGATAGTCTAATATGTCAGATTCTATCGGACTTACATACAAATCTGAACCACAGAATTCCTATTGATGTAGGTATGAAGTAACAACCAAAGTCGTCCAATCGATATGTGGGGAGATCCTATCCACACTTCCTATAGTGATAAATTTAAAGACCCCCCGTCAGGCCACTGATATCATTTTAATAAATTGGTCATGTGTCAAGGGAAATCTAAAACTCCCGACTTACCCAAAAGAACAACAGATGTACATAATTCACATAGTCAGCTGTATGGAAGTATCCTATTCCAATCTGGCGGAGGGTTTATTGATACCAAGATGTGCTAAGAAAATGAAATGAAGTTCCATCTGAGTACCACGATCTCTAGTGACATACATATACTGGCCTTAAAACTAGGGTAATGTAATTCTTAATTCCATTGGGCCAGGCCCACAATATTAGTGTAGTTGTTGCTAATTATTTGAGTCCAATTAGCGGTGGATGTATAATACCTACAACAAAAACCACACATTAGCACTCGGTAATGCTATCCCCTAAGTTACTACATATAATGACGATCGATCGATACTTTGTCAGGGAAAAGAAGAGAGGGACCGAAGTGCAGGCAGTAATTCCTCAAAGTGTAGGTTTGGATTTGGATTTTGGGTTTGGATTGGATTTCTAGAGCGCGTAGCTACCCTGAGGCGTCCCAGCGCTAACAGTGGACCTATGTTCCCAGGGGGGAAAGATCTTATGGGAAGAGCCATGTCTTTAGTTGTCTTCGGAAGGCCAGAAGGTTGTGTTCTTTTCGTATGAAAATGGGGAGGGAATTCCACAGCTTTGGGGCATTATAGGAAAACAGGCGCCCTCCAGAACGCGCCTTTTGAATTCTGGGGATGCTGGCCAGTGAGAGGGAATCCGATCTGAGCTGCCTGTTCGACTGATGGGGTTTGATCAGGGCGTTCAGGATCGGCGGACCTTTCTCATGCATTATTTTATGTGAGATGCATAGAGTCTTAAAATGTATCCTCTCTTTGACTGGTAGCCAATGTAGGCTTTTGAGCGCTGGTTTGGCTGAGCATCTGGGTTTGGTCCCTGTTAAAAGTCTTGCTGCGGCATTTTGAGCACATTGAAGTCTGTGGATGACCGAGGCGGGTGCCCCTAGATATAGGGCATTTCCATAGTCCAGTCTGGCGTTCACCAAACCCTGCATGAGCAGTTTCCTGGATTGGAAAGGGACTAAATGGAGGGCCTTCCGTGCTGTTTTGATGAGGCCTAGGCAAGTACCGGTGGTTTTTCTGGCCTGAGTTTTGAAATTAAGCTCTCGGTCTAGCCAGATGCAGAGGCTCTTGACTTCTGTTTTGGGAGTGGGGGGTGGGCCCATACAACTCGGCCATATCAGGGATGGAGGGAGTTTGCGAGGATTACCCAGGAGAAGAATTTCAGACTTCTCGCCATTCAGTTTAAGCCGAGAATCGTTCATCCATTTGCAGATGTTCTCGAGACAGACTGCCAAGTTGTCTAGGTTATTCTTTGATTGGCTAATGGACACCACCAGTTGTGTGTCGTCGGCATACATAACTGTTTTTATGCCGAACGGTGATGTAATGTCTTCTAGGGGGGACATATAGACATTAAACAGTGTGGGGCTCAGGGAGGAGCCCTGGGGTACCCCACACTGTAATGGGAGGGCTTTGGACGTGCTTGAGCCGTCGGATACCTGGAAGGTTCTCCCTTCCAAGAAGGATTCAATCCAGGACAGGGCAGTGCCAGATATACCTGCCACGCTGAGCCGATGGATGAGGATAGCGTGATCTACCGTGTCGAAGGCGGCACTTAGATCAAGGAGGATCACTGTCACTGATCCTCCTATGTCTATGATGGACCTTGCCTCTTCGACCACGGAAGTAATGCAGTATCTGTGCCCTGTCCTGGTCTGAACCCGGTCTGGGAACGGCGTAAAAGTTTATTTGTTTCCAGGAAGAGCGAGAGTTGGTGGTTCACTATTCGCTCGGCCACTTTGCTAATTGCCGGGAGGAGGGAAATGGGTCGGAAATTGGCCAAGTCCGTGGGGTCGAGGTGGGGTTTTTTGAGGAGTGCCCGGACTGTGGCCTTTTTCCAATTTGTTGGAACGGTGCCCGTTGTCAAGGAGGCATTGATGAGGTTGGTGAAGGGGGGAGCCAACGTGGTGGCGACCAATTGTAGTTTGCTCATCGGCGCTGGGTCCGATGGAGCCCCGCTCTTCACTGATTGTAGAGTGGTAAGGAATAGGTCCGTAGTCACCTGAGAGTAAGTTTGGAGGCATGGAGCTTCCGTGCAGGTTGGCGTGATGACAGAGGGAGGTGGGGTGGAAGGGGGGGAAGGGCATTGAGAATGTTTTGGATTTTGGATGAAAAAAACTCCGCTAGTTTGTTGCATCTGGTACCCGAAGGGTCTGGTGAGGGCAGAGGCTCAGGGGCTTTGGTGAGGAGCCGAATGATACGGTATGTTTCTTTAGCTGAGTTGGCTGCGGCTTGAATTTTTGGTTCGTAAAAGATTGCCTGAGTGTTTTTTATGCAGGTTTTGTATTGCTTTATGGCCGCCCTGTATTCGTTTTTGTTTTCTGTGGCCCAGTCCTTTCTCCACACGCATTCTAGCTTTTTGCATTTTTTTCTCAGTTCCCGTAGTTCCTGAGTGTACCAGGGAGACTTGAGAGTTCTCTTTTTGCTGGCGAGGGGAATGGCCGGGAGAATGGCGTCAAGGGATTGATCAATCCAGCCATGGAGTTGCATGTCCTCTCTAGATGGGTCCGGATCGAGCACCGGTGTGGAGGCGGTGAGGGTTTGGGCCCATACGGCTGTGTTCAGTTTCTGCCACGGGCGGGAAGGTGCTAGAGGGAGGACTCTCGCCGGGGTTTCAGATAACAGTTGGAGTTTAAACGGGATAAGAAAATGGTCTGACCAAGGGAGGGGAAGGGGGTTGCTCACTACTAGGTTAGTGAGGTTTGTAAAGATGGGATCCAACAAGTGGCTCTTTGAGTGGGTGGGTTGGTTGCCTTTCAAGTGGAGGTTGAGGGAGGCTAGGTCTTTTTTTAGGTCTTCGGCGGTGTTGTTTGCAAGGTCGTCGAAATGGAGATTTAGATCTCCTAAGACCGTGAAGTTCGGGGACAGGCAGGAAAGGGAGGAGGTGGTTTCCACAAGAGAGTTGCAGAAAGAACGCTGCTGCCCTGGGGGGCGGTACACTAGTATCCCTGAGAGAGTGGTGGCTGGGGGTAGGTGGATGGAGAACAGGACATTTTCACAGTCCTGAATAGGGCTGTCCTTGAAGTGACATACCAGGTAATCTCTGTAGATGATTGCTATTCCACCTCCCGTCCCGGATGGTCTATCCTGGTGCTTGATAAGATAGCCCGGTGGAAGAGTTTGGACTATGTCCGGGTCTGAGTTGGAATTGATCCATGTTTCTGTTAGGAAAAGGATCTCAATCGCCGAGTCTTGTAGAATAGTGTTGATCTCAACTTGATGTTTCGGGAGGGATCTGCAATTAAGCAGCGCCATCCCGATTGATCGCGCTTTCTGGGGGAGACGAGGTGTTAGTCTGAATGGGCAGTGTGGACAGCGGGGAGATCCGTCTTTTACAGAGATGATGTTGTGACAGGGCTTCGACTCTGCGTTCCTGAGATTAAGGAGGGTTTCCCGAGTATATCTAATTGGTAACGAATCGGATGGGACAGGGGACCTGGGCCTCGGGCTCGGTCTGGCGCGGACGGGCGCAGACGGGCTTCCCTTAGGCGCGCCTTCGGCGCGCAAACGGCGCTCCCGCTGCGCTCGTCCGCTGCGCTTCCGGCCGAGGCACATGATTTATGGAGGGGAGGGGCGTGGCCTAAAAAGGGGGCGTGGCCTCTGTCCTCGCCGAAATGGCGTCAGAGGGTGTGTTGGGCGGCTTCGCGGCAGCGCTAAGATCCGCTGTGCGGGCCGGACAGGGACGAGCAAGTGCCCTGTGATAGACTCCCTAGCAGGTGAGATTAAAAAACACAGTTATTCGTGACAATCAATATTTTTTTTAAAAGTGCAAGATACACTCCCGGCTTTCCGCCTCAGGAGATAGGTCAGAGTGAATGTGGCGCTTTTGATCAGCGTCTTTAGACCTGCGACGGTGGGCGTGGCCTAAAAAGGGGGCGTGGCCTCTGTCCTCGCCGAAATGGCGTCAGAGGGTGTGTTGGGCGGCTTCGCGGCAGCGCTAAGATCCGCTGTGCGGGCCGGACAGGGACGAGCAAGTGCCCTGTGATAGACTCCCTAGCAGGTGAGATTAAAAAACACAGTTATTCGTGACAATCAATATTTTTTTTAAAAGTGCAAGATACACTCCCGGCTTTCCGCCTCAGGAGATAGGTCAGAGTGAATGCGGCGCTTTTGATCAGCGTCTTAGGTGTTTCCTAAACTTAGGCATGGCATGAGTGAAGATCTAATTAAACACAAGAGCCAGTTATAAGCCAACATCTAACGCGTAGTTGGTATGTGATAACGACGTGTAATAAGATGTTGTTAAAATTAGTATACCAATAGTATACACAAATTCCACATTTTGTCCTTCTGTGCATACGGGTCTAAGTTTAAGTTATCATAATCCCGTCGTTGGAATAATGTAGGGCTGCATGCCACATATGAGCCCACTAACGCTTAGAGCCACCTAACAGTATACTATTAATACGATAAAGTGACCGTCTATATCCTCGTACTTGAGTTGGTTTCCAAAAGGGAAACTCAAATTCATTTGCTATGCCCAGTCTTTCACCTTATATTTCGACAAAAATCGCCTCTGTGTCGGCCTCCCGATGACACCTCCGAAAAGTAACAATTCACGCCGCTGTGCTCAATCTTGCTTTAAATACTACCTGCCGTCTCACCTTGATCAACGAGTCCGCGAGACTAGTGTGGAAACGCCTGCAACCCCCATCGCCATAGAGAGAGGACTAGTCACCTTAACCTTGCTTTTTCTTCACGTTGGGACTGTGTGTGCTGCAGATCTTCCCCGCATTTCTTCACAACTGCTCGCGGAACCCGCTGCGCGGATCCTGCTTCGTGTGGGGCTGTCAGCGCGGCTGAGGAAACAGTGTTGTAGGAGTCAGCCTCTCATTGCTGGGACATTGCTACTGGGAGCAGGGCTGCGAGCGTGTTGTGTGGGCGCAGGACTACTAGTCCCAGGAGCGCCCACAACCCCCAATTATCACCACCTGGGACGCTCTCCCTGCAGGCTCCTCCCCATAAGCCCTACGGTAAAAGCCGTCACTGCTGCTTGCCTGGTGGATCACCTTAACCTTGCTTTTCCTTCACGTTGGGACTGTGTGTGCTGCAGATCTTCCCCGCATTTCTTCACAACTGCTTGCCGAACCCGCTGCGCGGGTCCCGCTTCGTGTGGGGCTGTCAGCGCGGCTGAGGAAACAGCGTTGTAGGAGTCAGCCTCTCATTGCTGGGACATTGCTACTGGGAGCAGGGCTGCGAGCGTGTTGTGTGGGCGCAGGACTACTAGTCCCAGGAGCGCCCACAACCCCCAATTATCACCACCTGGGACGCTCTCCCTGCAGGCTCCTCCCCTTTCTACTCTGACTGCATATCTTGATCAGTTGTGCCCCGCAGCGCGGGAGCGCGCGGGTGGCGCCGGGCTAAGCCCGGGACAAGGGCGGGACCGTCTGTGGCCGTCAGGGGCCGAAGGAGGCCGGGCTGGGCCAGGGCACTGACACGTATTGTCTATTTGTTTTACGTTGTTGTTGTACCTCTGTGGAGTAGTTAGGTGTGTTTTGAGAGTAGATAGCTATATCCAGTCCAATAGTTGATATGACTACCTCTCTCCCTTCTGGTGTGGGTGTTGCCTTCCTTGGGCCACTCGATAAATATTTCGAGAAGGCTCACAAGGAGGTTGATAAGGAACTCCTCTTAGCTGAGAGACGCGCTGAGCGTCGTCGCTCCATTGAACATCTTAAGAATCTACCGTTGTCCACTCAACCAGACTCAAATATCACACAGGAAACAGTTGTTCAAGGGAAGATGGCCATTGAAGCGGATATGTTTGGTACGGACCAAATTCCTAGTATATTTAGGGTTCCTAATATCTCCCCAGCTCGTTCTAGTATTAATAGTGAGGCCCATATAAATAGCTCATTTCCCGCTTCCATTAGCCTCATTGACCTTAATACTCCAGTCGTTCAGACTATGGCACCTAATCTACACTCAACACTAACTAATCGGTCTTTAGACTGTGTTGGTCCACGTGAGAACATTCTGTTACCTAATGTTAGTGATACCGGTCCTAAGCCTACCAAGGCCAAAAAGGTTGTGTGTTCACCACCTCGGAAAAGAAGGAAAAAGGGTGGAGTTAAAAGAAAAGGTTCTAGTCATCAAATCCCTTCTCCCTTTATAGTTAACCCTAACGCCGAGTTTATGGCATTGCCTGTGGTTGAGGCCCCTATAGTCACCCTACACCACCCAACTTCGCCAGAGGTTGTTCTAACTGGGTTTAATAAGGAGAGTTACGACATTTTTGAGAAACTCATAAAATCATACATGCTACCTTTAGTGGAGCGTGTGAGGATTTTGGGAGAAAAAATGGATCGATTTTTGGCGTCTGCGGGTTTACCCCTTCATGCGAGCTCTGATAGGCAGGCTGTTACACCTTCTATGCCTAGTGCTACAAACATTGTGTCTAGTGCTATAAATATTGCTTCTAGTTACCAATCTAAAAATAACAATATCGAAGGAATTACACAACCTAAGGTCCCGGTTCTGACATCTAAACCCCCTCATGCCATTAACTTCTGCTAGAGCGAAGACTATGGTGGGCTCTAACAAACCATCTAATGAGGGTTTATTACCATCTGTAAAACATGGGGCTGCTAAAACTGATAACCCTAATAACAGACATTCTCTAACACATAGGAATATTGTGGAACTTCCCCCTGACTCATCCAATTTTGTAATTGTCCTGACGGGTGTGCCCCCCAATTTCTAATGGGAACCGGGAAAATAACAAAAACTTAAAAAACAAAGTCATTTTCTGGCTGAAAACCAATAGACCCCTTCCTGCCCATCTTAATGGGGACATTATTTCAGTCAGAAGATGCAAGTGGGTGGGTTTACGCCCTAAGGATATAGAGGGTGACACAGTGATCATTAACTTTAGGGATCACAGAGTCGTTTCCCACCTTACAGATTGGTATGTGGGAAATAACGAGGGTGGGATTTCCACGCGGAATCTCAGTTATTTTTACCCTGAGAATCTGCTCAAACCATCTGGCCAACTTCGTTCCAAAAGAGAACAACAATCTCTTAAATGGTCCAACTTTACTCCCAGTTTTTATGGACCACAAATAAATCCAGAGGCTTTGTTTTGTTCCTATGCACAATCAAGTTATAATAGCTCTTTACATACCCCGAGTTGGGTTAATCCCAAGCCCCAGCTTTTTGGCCCTCCATCTATACCAATTTTTCCACTCCTTAACAATCCCCAGTTTTCTGGTCTTCCCCCTACACCAGTTTTTCCACACTTCAATCAGCCCCAAAGCTTCTATCCAGATCGCAACAAACAAAGTAAATACATTCAGCCTAATGAGTACTGGAACATTCCCCTGAGGAACCTCTATGACCCCTTATCAGGGCTGGCGTCTAACGATTGACCAGCCATTCCATCTTGGGCTACAGAGGGTAATTCAGATTGTACGGGTACTGCAGATGCCCCAGCTAACTTATTATGTTATGTTAAAACTCTAATGGATCAAACAGCGCAAAGTGCTAAGGGGGGTTCTGCTTATTTGTGCGCGACTGATGATATGGATATGGTACCCGTAACAATGTTATCTGCTGATCCAATTGTTGAGAGTGTTAAAACGGTGAATGGGGTGCCAGGTATTCAGGGTGGGTCCCATTGCACCTATACTGACGACATAAATGGAGCTGCCCCCTTGCAAGAAGTAGTCGATCTCTTGAATAACGATCCCCACTCCTCTGTTAAAGATATATCCAGCGCCTCAGTACCTAGAAATGGTACTATCCTGGGTTGTTGGAATATAGCTGGTCTTGAGTTGCGCATGTGTATTCCTGATTGGATCAATTTTATACGTCAAGGTGACGTTTGGTCCTTTCAGGAAACCTGGGCACTCTTACCTCTGTTCCTCTCTGGCTACCTGAACTTTAGTAAACCAGCTATCAGAGGACATAGAGGTCGAGCTATGGGTGGCCTGTCAGTTTGGGTTCATCAATATGAGGGAGTGTCAGCAGAGGAAGTCTTTATTGATAGCCCAGACGTCTTAATAGTTAGCATTAAATCTACTAGTGGGTTGAATATTTTGTTGATTAAAATATATGCTAGGGGCGTCCAGGGTGGTAGGGTTTCATCTGCTCTTCTCCGACTGGATGATTTCTTAAGTGATGCTCCGGTAGCTGGTCATATGGTTGTAATGGGCGATCTAAACACCTGTTTCGAACCATTGAGTTCGGATGATGGCCTCATAACAGAGGCAGAGGATCTGGCCTGGGGGATTCCCCAACTTGACCTCCCCTCGATTAAAAAATGGTCTCAAGCGGCTATCTTTATTAAGGGGTTGTGTCTGGATCAGGGATTACGTGCCCTAAATGGTCGAGTATGTTCCGACAGGTTGGGCAAACACACCTTTAGTAATGGTAGACATAGTAGTCGCATTGACTATATATTATTGGATGTAAAACTGTGGCATGTGGTAGTGGATATGGAAGTAAAGTCACGTCCGGAAAGTGATCACGATCCACTGGTGGCGGAATTAAGGGATTTCAGCTTTTCAGGGCCGGTTAAATGCCAGCCCAATTTAGTTCAGGAGGCAATTGTACTCACTAATGATATGAGAAGGGTACGCTGGCCAAAGATCTCTGTAGATGCTGAAGCACGCAAAACTATCAGATCTTTGGTTTCTAACTCCCTGGTCGTAATCTCTCAGTGTGATTCACAGGAGGTGATTAACACAATTATTACTGACACGCATACCAGCTTGTTCATGTCTTTAAAAAAACTATTCACAAAGTTTGTTTCCAAAAGTGGTAATAGGGGGTCCAAGAAATCCTCCAATTGGTTCAATGAAGAGTGCCGTCGGACCCATGTAGAACTGTTCAAAGCTTTAAAACTTAAGAATCTTGCTTTAATTAGGTCTTGTAGGAAGGCTTTTAATGTTGCTAAACGTTCTGCTAAGGCCAATTGGGATGAAGAACGATGGTCATCACTTACTGAAGCATGTGGCTCTAGGAACATGCAACAATTTTGGCACCTACTTAAATGGGGCTTGTCCCAGGACGACCGTCCGAGCCCAGCCTCGGTGGACCAACAACAATGGGTTCGCTATTTTGAGGAACAATTTAGGTGCCCTAGTGATGCGCAGGAAAACATATGCTGGCCATTGTCGGATGACCCCTTGGAGTTTACGGTCAGAGATGTTGAAGTAGTTTTGACATCTATTCCAAGGGGAAAGGCTCCTGGTCCCGATTGTATTCCTGCCGATTTATTCCAACAGGATCATGACCTCTGGGTACCGTACTTAGTCCGGCTGGCAAATGCTTTGGCCACAGGTGCTAGGGTTCCCGAATCCTGGGCAGGTGCAGAAATCCTGCCTATTTATAAAAAAGGTGATCGGTCGGTTCCATTCAACTATCGGCCGATCAGTCTTATTGACGCGGTGCAAAAAATCACAGCCCGTCTTGTTCTTGCCAGGATTCAGGAATGAATAGAAGAGCATAATGTTTTAACCCCTCTTCAAGCTGGTTTCAGATCTCATGTGAGCACTCTAGATCAGGCCTTTCGCTTCATGCTTCTTTATTGGAAGACTGTTGTTTTGGGTAAAGGTAACCTATACGCAGCCTTCGTGGACTTGAGGTCTGCTTTTGATCTCGTCCCGAGGGCTGGGTTGTGGAAGTGCCTATTAGAACTGGGCATGCCATCCCCCCTTGTTCGTCTCTTGGTGAACCTACATGCACATACCTATGCCCAGGTCCGCTGGGGCAAACCAGGGGAGGTGAAAGATAGGTTTCCTGTGGCCAAAGGTGTCAGGCAAGGGTGCGTGTTGGCCCCTACCCTTTTTTCCTTATATATTAACAGGGTTACCAAGTATTTTGAAAACTATCCCACGGACGCTCCGACTTTGGCCGGAATGAAAATTCCCCTGCTCATGTTCGCTGACGACACACTCCTGATTTCTAAAACCAGACAGGGCCTTCAACAAGCCTTGTCGAGGTTTGAGTTTTTCTACAGCGAACATGAGCTTGAAGTGAATGTGTCTAAGACCAAATTCATGGTTTTAAGAGGTCACAATCAAATTAGTGCAAGGGTAACTATGGGGGGTACCCCATTGGAACAAACCAAGTTTTTTACTTACTTGGGTGTTACTTTTAGCGAGACCCTTAGTTGGTCACATCAGGTTGAGCTTATGGCCCTAAAGCATTTGCAGATAGGTGGTGCGCTGATTAAAGAGCACAAAGGCTCCTTTACCCGGCCAATTTCACCACTAATTAAGATATATGGCTCAAAGGTTCTACCCTCAGTTTTATATGGGGCGGAGCTATGGGGCTTCAGCAAACTGGATTCCTTGAGATCAGCCCAAAACAAATTCCTCAGGATGGCAACGGGTCTGCCCCAGTCAACTCCGCGGATCCCGCTTTTATATGATCTCGGGTGTCAACCGGTGGAGGATCAAGCGAGATTCCGTCCATTGGCATTCTGGCGACGTCTATGGACAACGCCGGAACTCCATTTTTATGCCAGGGCCTGCCTAGAGGTCAAAGATCGTCCTGGTTCCTCAAATATAGGCTGGTTTAAGGATTTAAGCTCTACCCTTTCCGCCCTGGGGTATGGTGATTTGTGGTCTGGTCCTGAATTAGCAATCTTTCCCTCCAAAAAAGACCTAAAATTGCACTATTGGGACTGGGTGGTTTATAATAGACACTTGAGTTTGTGTTCCAGCAATCTTACAAGTCTATTTATTGTTTTTAAAGACGTATCCAAGCTCGAACAATATTGGGACATGATAACAAAGCCCCTGGATCGTAAATTATTCCACCAGTTCAGATGTGGCTCGCTGCCTCTAGGGGATTTCACTAAAAAGTGGGGTTCTGGTGTGACGGGGCACTGTCCAAATTGTCTTGGTCAAGGTGAAAGTGTAACCCATTTTTTGTTTGTGTGTCCTCTGTACACAGCCACAAGAGCCAAATGGTTAAGCTCGGTTTGTAGATGCCTAGGTACACGCTCGGCTATGGAAGCAAGCAGAATTTTAAAAACTAACCTGAACCCATTAATTGTTGTGGGGGTAGTTAAATATTTGGGGTGGGCTTGGTTGCTTAGAACCAGGTTCATCAAAAGTAAATAGCTGGGGGTTTAATAATGTTTGCTTGCTCATCTGTTAATGACTAGTTTTTTATATTTGATGTTCATTGGTAATTTATGTGGTAATGCCAATTTTGTACTCATTCATAGAAGCCTGTATTAGTAATTTAATATTGGTTTTAGATGTTTTTAATTATGTATTTACTGTATTTTACGTCTTGTATGATGCATCAATCGAATAAAGACTTCTTGAATTGAAAAAATTGAGAGGACTAGTCTCGCTCGCCATTTTTGAGTTTGTGATCAGTTTCCTAGGACGCCTACGACCCTCATCGCTATAGAGAGAGGACTAGTCGCGCTCGCCATATTAGAGTTTACAATCAATTACCTAGATACGTTCAAAGAGGATTCCATTGTATTCAATGGCTGTCAATGTCACAAAAGTTTTTAAGGTAAAGAACCTACAACAAATAGCCAATACTATATATAATAGTCAGCCAGAATCACACAACGACACAATACTGTTGTGGGGCATCATATGTCATACCCTATATTTTCATGGCGAGAGGGCTCGATCGGTCAACCTAGACCAACAATAACTATTTTGTGGTGTTTGCCATACATAATTTTCAGATGACAAAATTCAATGTTTATTAGTGGTGTTGGCCGCACATCATTAACAGATGTAGAAGTACATTATTTTCATTATCCCTCATTAAGGTCGATGGCGCGAAACCGCCATCTCTATGTGTCAATAATTCTTATTGAGTGCTATTGTACCATTGTCACATCATCATACCAGTGTGTCATATCATCATGCTGGACACACTAGTGCATGACATATGGTAAGTGCCTTTCTTGTAGTTCTGAAAATTCTGGACTCGTGAATAAAACTTCATCATAGCACGACGATTTTTATATCAAAAGACCGAAAATGGCTAGTACACTATGTACAAGCATTTTCGTCATATTCGAGTGACGATTTCACCTCGAAATCGTCATTTTCGTCTTGAACCCTTGGCTTCCATTTTGTGTACGGCAGCCATTTTGTGGGTTGCCCTGACATAGGGTTATAATACAGCTAAATTCGATTCCAAAGGACACGTACACCTTAATTGACTTTTCTCTGACCTGTGCAGGTTGAAACCATTGCCCCAGGCCGAACCTGTTTGGTCAGTTCCTCTCCCAGTGGCCGAACAAGATAGCATCAAGGCACAACAGGCCATAAACCCTTTTCATCGCACACACACCCTGCCGAAACTTGCTCACACCTGTCCCTGCTCTTTTCTCTCTCACTTGCTTTATGATGGTGGGGTGCCCGTTTTTATTGGGGGTCCACCAATATCTGATGAAATGTTGGGCCTTGCCGGGTAATTTATTGTGGGCTGAACAAATTGGAATGTGGGCTTGTCATCATGACTCTGCTTTTTCTTTGTAGTAGAAACATGTGAACAGTATACTAAAAAGTGGAGAATGTTTGCCTGAAGCACAATATTTTGTATATAAAGAGAAGCCTGGCTTTGTAAGATTGAGCAGTCTCCTGAGAATATACATCCCGTGCTGTTGTACTTCTAGGACGCTTGTTTCTTGGTTGCAGCCAATAAAATCGATCCTTGACTTCACCTAGAAGACTCTGAGTTTCTGTGGTCCGAATCAGGAAAGTACTCGAGGTCTTAGGGTGTACCCTGACACCACTGGGTTACCGGTTCGGTACCGGTTCTGAAATACCCAGTACCTCAGTTTGGCGCCCAACGTAGGGCGATACCAGCGGTACCGGTCCAGCCAGAGGTTCGTGAGGAGCTTCGTGTGAAAATTCTGGAGGAAGGCCAACCACTTCATCGACCCCTGCATGTCGACGTGGTCCGAAAGTCTTTGCTGCGAGGTTCCCCGCTTCCCGACGGCGACAAAGGACTGCTGCCCTGGCTATCGCCCTGATTTGGACCCTTGAAGTTTGGTAGAGCGAAACCATAAGACAAGTCTTCTGGTGACGCCATCGATATCTCAGTTAAGTATAAGTGGAGCGTCTCCCAGTCCTTAGTTGGTCTTAGTTTGGGTATCCCCTTTTGGGATCACTTTTTGGAACTTGCAAGTGCCAAAACCGAAGGACTCGTGTATTCACGAGAAATATCGTAATCGATAATCCTTTGAAGTTTGAAGCTAGACTAGAGAGCGAAGATGCCTGGTCTTAGCAGACTTGGAAATTTGTTTTGTCTTGGTTGTAATAATAGGGACTCCCGATTGGAGGACTCGTGTCTGGTTCCTCCGATTGGAACTCCAACTTATGAATTGAATGTAAAACATGGCGTAGGTCCCATCACATATAATGAAGTGTGGCTCAAGTACACCAGAAAAGATGGTGTTTTAAAATGGCCCCAATATGGTAGCTTTGACACAGAAATCCTAGATAACCTCGAAGTTAAACTTTTTAAGAAGAAAGCCCGGCCGGCGATGTTTGACTCTTTCCGCCTATGGCGTAAGGAAGCCAAACAGAAGGAAATTAAATTAGCAAAGAAATATAAGAGAGAAAGGGGTATTTCGATAATGCAAGCTGCTATGCAGTTTAAAGACAATGAAGAAGAACAGATGAGTGAGCAGTTGCACAGGCAACGTAAAATGGTGTTAGATAAATGCTATCCAGTTTTGCCGCCTCCTCAGCAAGATGCAGCAAAAGAGCTTGAAAAAGATCCGTTAATGGCGCATTTATTAAGTTCGCCACCCCCTATGCGCAAAATGCCACGGCACCTCCGCAACCTTTAGTTGCGCAACCTGTGATTGCATTGCCTCCTGCTCCTCCACAGCACCCACCAGCTGTTCTTCAGCTGGCTCCTGCTCCTTCGGTGCAGCCTCCTCAAGACCCACCGATCACATCTGCTTCACCTGTGCTTTCTACGACTTTGCCTAGTGCACCTTCTATTTCTCCTAATGCTCCCTCTGCTATTGCCTCTGCTCCTGCCTTATCTCACCCTGTTTTTCTGCCCGTTCTTCCGTCAGTTTCTCCTTCCGTTCGACAGAGAATGGCCAACACTGTTACTAATCTTCTCTCACCCTTCTTCGGGTCGCCTAATATGACCCCTAACACGGAACGAAGACAGTTGCGGAGTCAACTTCCTGACTATCGAGAGAGAGATTTACTGAATCGTTTAGCGCATAAATGGGTTAACGACGCTGTAAGGTATGATGTAGAGTCTGTCATGGAAGTCTTCCGCCAATGGGAAGCACCGAAGCAGAGATATGTTTTTGAACAAATGTGTGTTTTTCTCTGTGAAGATTTGGAAGACAATGATCTGGAATACAACCCGCCCCAGTTGTGTCGTGTGCGGTTCGAGTTCGCAGAGGGCATGATCGTAGGTCCCGATGTCGAGAGAGCGGTTGAAACATTGTTGTCGTATCAGAGTAAGGGCGGCACTTCTCGATCACTATTTGAGCGTGACGCATCCGGTAGGAAAAAGGCGCGACAGTACCCCATGAGAGAAGTTCCTCCAGTATGGAAGGAAGAAGTAGCAGCTGGTCCTGGTAATGTTCCACCACTTGTGCCAGCACATTTTCAGCGTGTGTGGGTACATGTTCCTTGGAAGCGAGCTGAAGTTTTGGCCCTTAAACAGACATTGCCTGATCCCCGTAAAAATCCCGCAGGGTATTACAAAGAGTTGTCACAAACTGCTGGGTCATGTATCATGAATTTAGCAGACATAGACATGTTGTTTGGGAACGTTGTTCCACAGCCTTTGTGGGGAAAGATTCGTCATGCAGATCATGATCAGGAGTTAGGTGACACATGGGCTAATATTGCTGCTGCAGATGACCGACAAGTTGGTGGTGCTAAACCCGAGCCTTTAGTAGCAGACCTCCCTGGTAGGATTATTAATTACATGAAGACTTTAATGCCTGCCATGCGAGTAAATTGGGATAAATTGTCTGCATGTAAGCAGAAGAAAGATGAAACGGTCTCAGATTTCTTCACCAGGTTTGAAGAGACTTTTGTCGACCACAGTGGTCAAGATATGAGCACAGAAGGTGGTCAGCGACTGTTCGTCGATAAATTCGTGCACAATCTGCTTCCAGAGTTGTGTAAGAAGTTAAAAGATTCAGAGAGTTCTTGGGCAGTTTCCTCTTCAGCACAGATATTGGCTACTGCACAGTACTATGAAAATCGAGATAAAGATGAGAAAGATAGAGCAGAGAAGAAAACTAAAGAGTTGAAAACAAAGGCTAGTTTTAGGACACCCCCGCGCCGCACGGCCACCAGCTGCTGCGTGTGCCTCTCCTCCCTTTGTGCCTCGCTGCCCGACTGCCGGCTCGTGACCACGCCCCCTCCCTCGAGCGGCGTGGTCCGTGATCAGCGCTCCTCTCCCTGTGCCCCTGGTTCACTGTGCAGATTGTATTTGTGTTAATTGTTGTTCTTCCGCCGTTCTGCCTGTAGAATTGTATCTGTGTTAATTGTTGCTTTTTCCGCCGTATTGCCTGTTTTTTCCCGCCTGTTACCGCCCTCCGTCTTCCCTCCCCGCTCCCCGCTTCCCGCCACCACCGCTGACCCCGCCCCTTTTTTCCTTCTGTTCCCTCCCCGCTCCCGCCTCCCAGCTGCTCCGCCCACCCGCGCACTTGGCCATATATGGCGACCGTGCGACGCAGGTGAGTGTGTCCTAGTTTTAGGACACCCCCGCGCCGCACAGCCACCAGCTGCTGCGTGTGCCTCTCCTCCCTTTGTGCCTCGCTGCCCGACTGCCGGCTCGTGACCACGCCCCCTCCCTCGAGCGGCGTGGTCCGTGATCAGCGCTCCTCTCCCTGTGCCCCTGGTTCACTGTGCAGATTGTATTTGTGTTAATTGTTGTTTTTCCGCCGTTCTGCCTGTAGAATTGTATCTGTGTTAATTGTTGCTTTTTCCGCCGTATTGCCTGTTTTTTCCCGCCTGTTACCGCCCTCCGTCTTCCCTCCCCGCTCCCCGCTTCCCGCCACCACCGCTGACCCCGCCCCTTTTTTCCTTCTGTTCCCTCCCCGCTCCCGCCTCCCAGCTGCTCCGCCCACCCGCGCACGTCGCCATATATGGCGACCGTGCGAACGCGCAGCGGTCACGCGCAGCGGGCGCGCCGATTGTGCGCCGTAGGCGCGCCAAAGGTAAGCCCGTCTGCGCCCGTCCGCGACCGGACCGCGCCCAGCGCCAGGATCCCTGGCCCTCGAGGACCCCGACCGACCCGCCTGTCGTACTCCGCCGCCTCCCTCATCGCACTCAACACCGGCCGAGTCCCGGGATGCTGCAGAGCCTCCCCACGACGCATCCACGGACCCTTCAGCTGCTACACCTGCAAGTTCACCTGCATCCGGACCTGCCCGACACCAGCACCTGCCAAGCCGAACACCAGCAGCAACCACCTCAAGTGCATCCTGCTCAACACCCGCTCCGTCCACAGACACGCCATCGAACTCTGGAACCTCCTCGACACCACAGCCCCTGACGTTGCCTTCATCACGGAGACCTGGATGAACGCCTCCTCAGCGCCCGACATCGCCATCGCCATCCCAGAAGGCTACAAGATCACCCGGAGGGACCGCAACGCCAACCAGGTGGGAGGAGGCATCGCCATCATCCACAAGAACACCATCCGCATCACGACCAGCACCGACAACACCCCACCCTCCGCCGAACACCTGCTTTTCCAGATCCACACCGACCCGAAGACCACCCTCAGAGGCACCCTGATCTACCGACCTCCGGGACCAGGCACTTAATTCAGCGAGGACATCGCCGACTTCGTCATCCCGCACGCCCTCCCCTCCGATGACTACATCCTCCTGGGGGACTTCAACTTCCACCTGGAGAACAACAACGACTGCAACACGAGCACCCTGCTCGACAACCTCGCCAACCTTGGACTCAAGCAGCTGGTGTCCACCCCCACCCACCTCGCCGGACACACACTCGACGCCGTCTTCTCATCCAGCAAAGACATCGCCTTCAGCCACGCCACAACTCTCCACTGGACGGACCACAGCTGCGTCCACTTCACCTTCAGAAGAACGACGATCCACCACCACCAGCAACAGGTTGCCTGAAGAAGCTGGAACAAGATCACAGCCGACCAGCTCGCCGCTTCCCTGAGCCAGCACCCTCCGGCCAGCTCAGCGAACCCCAGCCAGGCCGCCGACAACCTCTCCAAGTGGATCAGCAACTGCGCGGACGAACTCGCCCCACTGAAGACCCCGCCCAGCAGACCCGGCAGCAAGAAGGCCCCATGGTTCACCGACGAACTCAAGAGCTCCAAGAAGAACTGCCGAGCCCTCGAGAAAACCTGGAGAAAGGAACCCACGCCGGACAACAGGACCAACCTCAAGCTCGCCACCCGGAAACATCACCAATTGATCCGCACCGCCAAGAAAACTGCTTTCAAGAACCGACTGGACAACAACGCACACAACTGCAAGGAACTCTTCAACATCGTGAAAGAGCTCTCGAACCCCAACGCCGGAAACAACGACATCACCCCATCGCAAGACCTCTGCAACTCCCTTGCCTCCTACTTCCACAACAAGATCGCGGACATACACAACAGCTTCAGCACTCAACCGACGCACGCCACGACCGAACCGCCACCCCCCACCACCACCCTCCGCGCCTGGACTCCGATCAGCACCGAAGACACCGTCCGCACGATGAACTCCATCCACTCCGGATCTCCGACCGACCCCTGCCCTCACCACGTCTTCAACAAAGCCGACGCTGTCATCGCACCCCACCTGCGGGACATCATCAACACCTCATTCGACACCGCCACCTTCCCCGAGAGCTGGAAACACGCCGAACTCAGCGCTCTACTCAAGAAACCTACAGCAGACCCCACCGAACTCAAGAATTACCGCCCCATCTCTCTACTCCCGTTTCCAGCCAAAGTCATCGAAAAGACCGTCAACAAACAGCTGGCCGCCTTCCTCGAGATGAATGGATCCCTCGACCCATCGCAGTCTGGATTCCGTGCCAACCACAGCACCGAGACCGCCCTCATCGCCGCCACTGACGACATCCGAGCCCTGATGGACAACGGAGAAACAGCGGCCCTCATCCTCCTAGACCTCTCCGCGGCTTTCGACGCGGTCTGCCACCGCACCCTGGTGCAGCGCCTCAGCAACGTCGGAATCCAGGAGAAGGCACTGGAATGGATCGTCTTCTTCCTCGACGGAAGAACACAAAGAGTCCGCCTACCACCGTACAAGTCAGAGGCCACCGAAGTCATCTGCGGCGTCCCTCAAGGATCCTCGCTGAGCCCGACTCTCTTCAACGTCTACATGAGCCCCCTCGCGGCCATCGCACGCCAACACAACCTCAACATAATCTCCTACGCCGACGACACCCAGCTGATCCTCTCCCTGACCAACGACCCCGCCGCCGCCAGAGCCAACCTGCACGAAGGGATGAAAGAGGTTGCCGAGTGGATGACGACGAGCCGCCTGAAACTGAACTCAGAGAAGACGGAGGTCCTCATCCTGGGCTCCTTGCCCTCCGCCTGGGACGACTCCTGGTGGCCCCCCGCCCTGGGCACCGCACCCAAACCGACGGACCACGCACGCAACCTGGGTTTCATCCTGGACTCCTCCCTCTCCATGACCAGGCAAGTCAACGCCGTCTCCTCGTCGTGCTTCAACACCCTGCGCATGCTTCGGAAGATCTTCTGGTGGATCCCCACAGAGACCAGGAAAACCGTCACCCAGGCCCTCGTCACCAGCCGACTGGACTACGGCAACGCACTCTACGCCGGAACCACCGCCAAGATCCAGAAGAGACTCCAGCGCATCCAGAACGCCTCAGCCAGACTCATCCTCGACATCCCACGACACAGCCACATCTCCGGACACCTTAGAGACCTGCACTGGCTCCCGGTCAACAAGAGAATCACCTTCCGCCTCCTTACCCACGCACACAAAGCTCTCCACGATCAAGGCCCGAGCTACCTCAACAACCGCATCAACTTCTACGCTCCCAAACGCCACCTCCGATCTGCCAGCCACGCCCTCGCCGACGTCCCACGCATCCGCAGAGCCACCACAGGAGGAAGGTCCTTCTCCTACATGGCCGCCAAGACCTGGAACTCCCTCCCGGCCGACCTGCGCCTGACCCAAGACCACCTCTCCTTCAGGAAGAAGCTCAAGACCTGGCTGTTCGAGCAGTAGCGGCACCCCCCCCGCCCCCAAGCGCCTTGAGACCCTACGGGTAGGTAGTGCGCTCTATAAATGTCTTTGATTGATTGATTACAACAAGCATATCCGCCAAGTGGTGGTCAAAATAGTGGTGCTCAGAGTAACTTACAGAATAATTATCAGCAGCCTCAACAGTATCAGAGGAACTCGCAAAGAGTCGAGTAGACTCAACCACGTGTCCCTGTAGGCCCCAATCAGTGTTCATATTGTAAGGAAGAGGGTCATTTCAAGTATAGTTGTCCTATTTTATTACAGCGTGCAAATGGTGCTTCTGGTGTAAGAGGTCGAGGTGTTCAACAAGCATCTAGAGGTAGAGGACGTGGAAATTTCCCCCAGAACACACAGTCTCTTCCACCTCAAAATTCGATGAATAGATTTGATCAGCAGAATAACGCATCTGGTAGGACAGCTCAGTACTACGCTGATGATTACTATGCAGAAGATGAGCATATGGACGGTAATGATTGCTAGGACAGCCATAGACAAAGAGAGGGAGTTGTTTCAGTTCCAGTAGATCAGAGTGGACCATACGTTGAGGTGATTACATCAGGTGTGTCAGAGCCTTTTCTGTTGGATACTGGTGCTATAAAGAGTTCTATTATGCACTCAAAACTCCCTGGCGCACCTTTGTCTGGCGAAATGAATGTATCAGTAGGTTTTTCTGGCGCCCCAGTTAGAAATCCGATTTCTGACCCTTTGTCCCTTTCTGTTGGACCTTGTGAATTCGAAGCACCCCTTATTCTGACAACAGGTTGTGGTGAAAACTTGCTAGGATTAGATTTACTGAAAAGACTGTATGCGACTTTGTACTGTTCTCCTCCTGGAGTACAACTTACACTGGGTAAGAAAGTGGTTTCTCCAATGTATTTGTCAAGGGATAAACTTCCAACAGAATTGTCATCTCTCCCTAATATTCTTTGGGCTACTGGTCCTAATGATGTGGGTCTCTTGGAAATACCACCATATGTTGTAACTTCTGGAGAATTCGGCCCTGGACAGCATAACACCTATCCATTTTATAATGGAATTAGCAAGAATTGCCATGACAGAAAACTTCTTTGCCTTTGAAGATGACCTGTACCTACAGGTATCAGGTACCTCTATGGGTAGTAAATTTGCTCCCAGTCTGGCGAATCTTTATGTTCATCAGTTCGAGACCCATCATGTCCTTAATACCAACAACCCTCTGTGGAAAAGTAAATTTTGCCATGTTCTCTGTCCCTACGTGTTCCCCATCCTATGTTGTATGTGCACGATTTAATATGCATATGTATTCCCCATGATCGATTAAAGACGCAATTACAGTTGTGTCCATCTCTAGTATGCCAGTTTCCAGTTCTCGTGAAAGCTACGAGTATTAGGCCTATGTAAAAGTTACGTTGCCACGTTTCTCAGTGTGCACGTTATTTCATTGAAAAGTCCCCGTTTCTAGGCCTCAAAAGGGCCCGGACACCAGATTCAGCTCCTGTCTCCTGAGCCCTCGCTGAGGAGCGATACAGCCCCCACCTGTGTTCCTGACCCTTCACTTACTTCCTGCCTCACAGTGCCCGGCTCGGCCTGGCTCTGCCTGCCAGTCTGCCAAGAGTATGTTATGATTCTAGTTATCAGTCCGGCTCTCCTTCTCTGCATTCCTAAGCTACTGAATCGCATCAATAGTTTCAGTCATCGTCTAGCCTTTACGTCTCCATGTAAGAGAAATACTGTATTAATGGTCATTTAATATTCCTCAACACACACTACATGTAGACTAATGCATGCACCAGTCTTAGTGTCTGTTAGCCTTTGCCCTGATAACTTTTGGATTCTATCAACATGTTCTCTAAACATCAGATACTAGATAGTGTTTAGGTACATGTCGCTCTGACTCTCCAGACTTTCGTCTCTCCTTCTAGCTTAGAAGTCATAGCTCCCAGCTTCTCCCTAGTAACACGTCACTGCCAGCTTGCGCGCACCACTAGGTCAGAGGTCCCGGCTCCTTAGGTAGCCCCCTCCATGTTTCCGCCCCATTTATGACATATTCTGTTACGTTTACATCACATGTCTATGTCCACACCTCCTGTTACACCTACTTTCACCCTTATCTTTCGCGACTGTTACTGACCCCACCCACTGCTCCGCCTATTGTATGTATTGTAATGCAATTGTTTTAGTATATATACTTGTGCACTGTTATTAAATGTTACGCCGATACCGATCCTGCCCCCGGCAGCGCTGCCATCCTATTCCTGTGCAGGTTGTCCTGTTCCTGTCCTTATGCTGTATTAAACCTGCAAACTCCTACTACCTCGAATCTTGACTCTTATTTATTGAGCTATCTGTTATTACTATGTCCAGTCAAAAATAGATCCGGTATTATTTATTTATATACCACATAATGGCGCCCGAATAGGGACTTGCCTTTTCCCCACGCGCCGGTGAAGCCACGTATGCCCCCTGACCCTCTGCAGCCGTGACGGAACCATACCGTGCACGTGCAGATATCTCTGCTTCAAGTATCCCTCAGGCCCACGGAGGAGACGGAGGTTGCGGTCCAGCATCCAGACGAGGCGGTGGAGGAACGCGGCGAGTCCCGACCAGAGCCCAAGCCGAGAGTCCAAGGTCCGAGGTATCCGGAGGCCCACCCGTAACAGAAGTCCGAAGTCCGTGTTCGTCCGGCGTCGAAGCAGTCCAGTCCAGTCCGAGGCCTTCCGTTCTTGCTGCCCGGTGAGTACCGTTGCTGGGGTAGTATCTAGACAGGGTCAATCTAATTGACTCTGGTCCGTGGGTTTGGTGGTACACAGACCCAACACAAAGTGTCCACTTAGGTGGATGCGGGTCCTGACGTGTCTCTTTATGAGACCGGTAAGTTTCGTACTGTTTTTAGCAGTGCATCTAGTTTCTGTTCTAGTCCGTTCTGTTCTCGAGAAAATTCATGTATTCTGTTTTCAGTATTCCAGGTAGTATTTTGTCAGAACTGTTATTTTAATTGTCATTCATGTATTTTAATGTCGTGGTATGAAAGTGGTGTAATTATCGTGTTCATTGTGTATTGTATTGTGTCTAGATTACAGTTCAGTCATGCCGTTGTTTTCCAAACTACGTCAGTTAAAAACAAGAAAAGGTCTGTTAGAAGCAGCGGTTCCTGTCCCGCCTAGGGACAGTCCAGGTCATTTTATGTATCAAAAGCATGGCATAAGTGCCATATTGTATCTAGATTTATGGGTCGAGTACACCAAGGAATTAGAAGAAAAGTATAGATGGCCTGTATCAGGCACATGGGATGCCGAGTGCATCATGCGAGTAGAAGAAGCATTATGGAAAAAGAAAGCCAGACAGTCACAGAAAGATGCCATCGAGTTATGGCGCAAAGAATCTCATAAAAGAACCGAAAAAGAAATCAGAAAGTCAGAATTAAGTAGAGAATCCTCAGAAAGAGCCCAAGAAAAGGAACTAATCGAAATAGGTGAACGAGTTAAAACCGAACAGTCAGACAGGCAGAGAAATGCCCTTAGTAAGGGTATGTACCCTCTTCTTGCCGAGGGCTTGCCAAAAGCAACCCCGGAAGCATCCAGTAATTTTCCGCCACCCTTAGTTCCGACCAAGCTACGTCACAAACCGACCGCAGCTGATATTTTTCTCTCGTCCTATTTGGACGACACAGTCCCAGAATATGCAAATCCTGTTCCGCCAGTTCCTGTAAATAATGCAATTCCTGCTCCTCCAGACACCGGGGCACCTTTTGCAGTACCTGCTACGGTACCCCCGGTCCAGCCCATAGTACAACTTCCCGCCACATCAGCCACTCTGCCAGCACGAAGAGTATCAGTCGACGATTCTAGTTTAGGGGCCGCAGGAGGAGGTCCTCCTGGTACCCCGCCACCACACCAGCGTGTAACGTTAGTCGAGTTACATGAACGTGCGTTACAGCGTACGCCCAAATATAAGTCCGTTGCAGACATCCGACGAGCTCTTACTGAATGCCGCTATGATCCAGTCACAGGCGATGATAGTACGGTTATATACTCCATACGTGTAAGACGGGTGACCGGGTATTTGGACACCCTACCGGATATGAAAGAGGATCTAGACAGAATATATCGTTTCATCCGTACAGGGGATGATCCAGAAAGTATTGGCGAAGCCATGTCTCAAAGGAAAGCTGAGATCCAGCTCATGATATTAAAGTTTCTGATTAATTGTTTAATAAGGGAACAAGATTATCCGACCAAAGATCCGGCCGAAATGAGAACCCTGACAAGGTGGAGTGATAATATAGCCGAGGGTAAGCACAGAACCATCAGTAGTATAGAGAGTATGTACAAGAAAATTCGTAAGGAAATAATAAGGTTACACGAGCAACGTAAAACAGCACAAGTAAGCGAGAAAGAGAATGACTCTCCTACGGAAGAGGTAGAGGACGAGAATCCCGCCAGAATAGCGTATGTAGGAAAATCTAGATTTCCAGACCGCCATTTACGCCTAGAACACAAGAAAATCTTTCATCATCCAGCACCAGAACAAGGTTCTCTAGAACAAGTATTTCAAGCTACCGATCACATTCTGAAATCACGAATCGGTTATAGTGAATTAAGTACCATGCATGAACAAGAACTAGCCCGATCAGCAGTCCGATGGATTACTGATTCTACCACTTTTCCAGACGAAATAGTGGCACAAATGTTTCTGAAACTGCCCCCAGCCGAGCAGCGACTGGTGGGTATGTATATGATCCAGCACCTCATTACACTGTATGAGGATCAACATTCTGATCCAGGTCCGTTACATGATGTCCTGAACGAGTTACTCCAGTATAGATGGAAAGGTTTAGGCACCGATTTAATTAGTGTCATTCTAGAACAGCGCCACAAATATAGAACGTTCCTAAATCCGCATTTTGTTCATGTCTCACCTCCAGAAAGTAAACCGTTTTATATAGATAGACAGCATCCGTTACGAGAAGTACACCCAGTTAGGACAGCGGGTGGTGAAATGCAAAGAGTATTTGTTTACACCCCAGTTACCAAGATGGAACTCTTAGAAATGAAGAAGTTAATTCCCTGTCACGATAAAGATCCAGCAGGGTTCCACCGTGAATTAAAAGACATGCTCCGTATGGGAGAATACACGTATCCAGATATAATTAAAATGTTAAAAGTCCTGTTGCCTGCGGGCATATACGAAAAACTCAAGGAAAAGGATTGGGAGGTGGGAGAGAAAAAGATCGATTGGACAGCTCTAGAAGCTGAAGATAAGATACGAGTACCAGGTACCGGTCTTGGAGACAAATGTAAAGAATTACCAGAATTATTAATACAAGTTTTACCTAGATTATTAGCCACTAAAAAGGAAGACTGGGATGCAATCTCAGCCTGTAAACAGAAACAAGACGAAGACACTAGTGATTTTTATTCTAGATTTGAGAAATGTTTTATAATAAACAGTGGTTTGAAGACGAGTAGTGAGTCATACCCTCATCTTTTTGTTACTAAACTAGTCGAGAATTCAAGTCCACAAGTTAAGAATCGAGTTTTGAAAGTCGAAAGTACATGGCAAGCTAGTACCCCGTCACAGATGTTACAGATGCTCCAGTATCACCAGAATAGAATCAGAGAAGAGCAAGAACACGAGAGAAGACGTATGAAAGACACGAAAATGAAAGTATTAGTTGCACAATCTGTTCCTCAAGACAGTCAGAAGAGGGGTCCGAATCAAGCCAGTCATCCTGCAGCTCCCGTTAAAGGGACATGCAATTACTGTAAACAGCCAGGTCATTTTATAAACGAGTGTGCAGTTCTGAAACACAATATAGCCACTGGTAAAACTAAAGAAAGACCACGTCCGCCTAGACAAGAACAAGTTTCACAGACTTCTCAGCCACAGAATGCACAACAGACAGTTACAGCACCGCAGCCTATCGCTGCAACACAGCATGTTACACAGCAGATGTACCAGTATGCACAGTCCGAGTATCCAGAGTATCAAGCGTATTCATGAAACAGCCTAGAGAGGGAGGTAGGCTTGCCTCTCATCGAGATTCCTGTAGATCAAGAAGGTCCCTATGTTCACAGTCAAGTATTAGGGAAAGACAGAAAGTTTTTGATTGATACAGGGGCAAGTAGGACGACTATTAGTCATGACGAGGTTCCAGGGGCTCCGCTCTCAGGCTCTAGAAATGTTTCCCTTGGATTTTCAGGAAAGCCAATTGTTAACGAGATTTCCAAACCAGTTATTCTAGAAGTAGGTCCATTGTCCCGAACTACTGATCTATTGCTTACGAAGTCCTGTCCAGAAAATTTGTTAGGCATTAAGACACTGAAAGAATTAGGTGCAGTTATTTGTTGTTCCCCAGAGGGAATACGTTTGTTTTTACGTGACTTCAAGGGTCACTATGTTTTGCGTGATTTTGATCCAAGATTGTCTAATGTTCCGCAGCATCTATGGGCGCAAGGTCCAACTGATGTTGGTTTTATGCAAATCACACCCCATCGTGTGACTCTCAAGCAAGGTATAGTCTTACCACGAATCAGACAGTACAGATTGCCACCTGAGGCTGTAGCAGCCTTATCCAAAATTATTGACGAGCTCATGGTTCAAGGAGTGGTTGTAGAAACTGACTCCAATGTATGTAATTCTCCTATCATTCCAGTCATGAAACGTACTGATCCAAATGCACCCCCAGTTTATCGATTAGTGATTGACCTTCGAGAACTTAATAAATGTATCATTCCCCAGTACCCGGTTGTTCCCGATATTTCTTCCCTATTGACAGCCATTGATTCTGAAGCCACGTTTTTCACAGTCATAGACCTCAAGAACGCATTTTTCAGTGTCCCCATTCATCCAGACAGCCAGTTCCTTTTCGGTTTTTGTTTAAATGGAAGGAGCTATAAATTCACACGAGCTCCTCAAGGATTTACAGAAAGTCCTAGCATTTACAGTCAAGCACTTAAAAGACAACTAGACAATATTCACATGCCAACAGACACTGCTCTGCTCCAGTATGTCGATGATCTACTGATCACAGCCCGTTCTGAACGTACTTGCGAGCGAGCGTCACTTACAGTTCTGTATTTCCTAGCCGAGATGGGGCACAAGGTGTCCCCTTCAAAGCTTCAATTCTGTGTCCAGCAAGTGATCTACTTAGGCCACTTACTGTCTGTAGGAAGGTGGCTACCTGACTATGGTTACCCCAGATTTTTTGCCTGTGTTTAGCTGTTTTTTTTTTACTTAGTTGACCTGGTTCCCTGCTAATCAGGGCCCCAGGCCATCTGCTCTCTCTGTAAAATGGATTCCATGTACCCTAGGTACATACCACAATTGGAAATGGACTCCTTGTCAGCCCCTGTATAATGCACTATAGGTGCCCAGGGCATAGGAGCCACCAAGGCCTACCAGGGGCTGCAGCATATCTTTTGCCACCCCTGGCTGGTTCTTAAATTGACACAACTGGCTGATCACTCAGCTGGGGTAAGGTGGTGTAATCACCCCTTGCTTAGATATAGTATACCTATATCTAAACCTATATCTGGACACATATTAACCTGTGAGCCACTCCTATGGAAGGCCTCATCAATCCTGGAGGCAGAGTGCGTGGTTTAATGTGAGATGGAGCTCTAGCATGAGCTGAGCCTGTCTGCAGCTGTCGGGAACAACTCCCTAAGCTGTTTCAGGATAATGCCATACCATATACTATTAAGTGCCTTATAATCCTCGCGGTTATTTAGCAACTTTGGTTTGGCTTTATCAAAACATGTCGTGTAAGGTGTCATACGCTTTGGAATACCATCCCCTCGCCAGTTCTGGCGACGGGGATGGCATTCCACCCCTCTAGAGGGGTAAGACATGTTCCTTTACTAAATACGGTTAATTTCTCCAAAGACTTTAAGATCCACAAAATGGATGCCTCTGCCACAGACAAATGTCTGGACCCCTGCAGTTGACCGAAACTCGACCAAATGGGTCCTGGACAAAGGGTTTCCTGTCACAGGAGGGTGTCACCGCCCTCCAGACAGGAGATAGTGTATTGTAGCAGGGAGGTTTGAAAGAAACCAGACACTGCCTGGGGCGCACAAGGCTGCCCCTTGCATAATCCGGCCAAACCGGTTCTGGGGCACTCCAGCCCTCGTGCCAGGGCGGCCTGGATCAAAGGAAGGGGGTGTATCCACCCACTTCCTGGGTCCCACCCATAGGAGGGGACCTAGCAGGTAATCACGCCCCCCAGATTGGAATAAGAGTGGGAGCAGTGCCAATGCACATCAGATTTCCTGGAAGAAACATTTGAAACGATATTCTGGACCCTTCGCCCTCCATCTCAACGTGGAAGCCCGAAGAATCTCCCTTGTGGTCAAGGAGTGACCACCCTGCAGCAGCAGGCACCATCCAGCCCTCGACGTCTACTTAGTTGCAGTTCCCGCCGGAACTCGAGTGACTGAGATCGACGAGATCAAGCCGGCCCAGCTTCTAACAGCCCGATCCACAGTCCCTGCAAAGCTGAGACCCGTGGAAGCGACCGGAAGCGTGGGGCACGCCATCTTGAAGTGACCACGAGACGCTGACCGTGCAGCCCACGAGTGACCCTCGAAGCTGTACACCGGGGTTTGAGAAGCCCCCACCCTGAGCTACTCCTGAGCCGAAGTTCAGCCCTCCACACTCGACGAGTGCTGCGTGGGGCCCTTTGGCACGATTTGGCTCAACGCGTTGGCCCGGTCACTTGCCAGCTGGCTTGTGGTCCCTGTGCCGACGAACTACCTAAAAAGACTTGTGATTCTGGTTGCTCCAGATCCACACCAGCTCCCCTGAAAAGGAGCCCCGACTCTGACCTTCCTGGTCCGAGTGAGAAGCAATCTTCCGATCCTGCGTGGATTGCTCTTACCAAGGCTTGTTTGCTCCAAACTTGAAGCCGACTGCACCGACGGTGAGAGCCTGCGTGGGACAGATCGTGACCTGCTCCTGGACGTCGCAGATGCCCCAGAGCCCACGTGACAGCGGAGAGAAGCTCCTCGACGACCACCTGATTGCGCCCGACATTGCCTGGTTCCGTCCTGGTTCCACCCTGGTCACTGCTGAGTGACCCAGACTCTGTCCCCTCTGCTTTCAGGTACTCTACAACTTGAGTCCACCCTTGGACTCCACCGGACACTTCGTCTTCACCCTGCCTGCAGCCCTTTCAGCTCCAAGCACCAAGAGCCTGCGTGTCAAAACCCGACGCCACTTCGACCCTGTGCACCCACTTCCTGTGGGTGAGGTAACTTTGCTCCGCCGGTGTTCCCACACTGGTGCACACCTCTAGGGTCTGTGTGTTAAGTTTTGTTCCTCTAGGTTCAGCGGAAGTGTCCTTAAACTCTAACTCTTTGACTTTTACGCACCATTGGTTAACATTGGTGCATGCGTGCGCTTTCCGCACATCTCCCGAATCCCGAGGGCCATTCCCGACTTCAGCATTGCTTGTCCTGACTGCTCCCAGCGATTCCCTAGGCCCTAGGCCTAACCACTGCTCGAGTGGCATCTCTTATACCACTTGTTTAGTATATGGTTTGAGTGGCCACCCGCCCTCATCCATAATTGTGCAACTTGTATGCTTAAACAGTGCTTTTGATTTAACGCTTGTGCCCCTTTATTCATAAAGAATACTGGGGATTGTTTTTAGTAATAAACACATATATTTTTATAATATATACTTGTGTGGTGTCCTTTCATTTGGTATTACAGGATTGTATGTGGTAAAACAGCTCGCTTAACACGACCTCTTAAGTTAAGCCTTTAGGCTGCTTAGTCCATGCTACCCCTAGGATAGCTTGTCTAATAAGGTTGACTTACAACCAGACACCATAAGGGATTGTTTGGTCAGGTAGTAGGTGGTTCCAGAATTGGAAACATCCCCTACCAGGCCAACTTCTCACACTGTCCAAGTGGGGTAGGCAGTTGACACCTGATCGCATCCAGTTAATAGCGAGTCTTCCTCAGCCCAAGACACAGAAGGAGGTGCGTGCTTTTATCGGCCTTACTTCTTATTGCAGACAATGGATTCCTCAGTATGCATTTCTAGCCAAACCACTGATACAGTTAACGACACAGGAGGCAGCCGTATCGACTGTCCTCCCTTGGACATCTGAGCATACACTTAGTTTCAATGAGTTAAAGAAAGCCTTATGTCAAGCTCCTGTTCTAGCTACACCGAACTACAGTAAGCCTTTTACACTTTTTGTCACAGAACGTGATGGTACAGCATTATCTGTTCTTACACAAGATCAAGCAGGTCAATACAAGCCCTGTGCTTATTTTTCGAGCACATTAGATCCAGTAGCCCAGGCTCTGCCTGCGTGCCTCAAGTCAGTTGCAGCCACAGCACTAGCTATCAGACAAAGTGATTCCATAGTATTAGGACATTCCTTGACAGTACAAGTTCCACACTCCGTGGAAGTTCTTTTAAACCGAACACAGACTCAGCACTTGACAATTGCACGTTTAACAGGTTATGAACTGACACTGTTCCAGCCACACATAGAAATCAGACGCTGCAACGTTCTAAATCCTGCTACACTGTTACCGTCAGCTAATTCGAATCCTGCCACACACGACTGTGTGGAAGCAGTTAACACTATGACTAAGCCAAGACAAGATCTGACAGATATTCCATTACCAGATCCTGACCTGACACTTTATGTGGATGGTTCATGTATGAGAACGAGTACAGGAGAACTAGTAGCCGCGTATGCAGTGACTACTGACACTGAAGTTATAGAAACACACCGTATTGACACCCTGTCTGCTCAAGCAGCAGAGCTAGTTGCTCTGACACAAGCCTGCATACACGCCAAGAACCTGAAAGTGAATGTTTACACAGATTCACGCTACGCATTTGGAGTTGTACACGACTTCGGAGTGCTCTGGCAGGAGAGAGGTTTCATGACTTCTCATGGAACCAAGATTCAGCATGGTCTCCTTATTCAAGCTCTGTTAGATGCCATACATTTACCGACATCTATTGCTATCATGAAATGCAAAGCACATACGAAAGTTACTGACATTATTTCCCAAGGAAATGATCTAGCAGATCGAACAGCCAAGCTTACAGCACAGACACCAGACATACCAGTTAACAAGACACTGACATCCACTCTAGAACAGACTACTTGTATGACAGTTAAGGACCCTACTCAAGATATCATAGATATCCAGTTACATGCTACTCCCGAAGAAATCAAGAAATGGTCCGAACAAGGAGGGGTCCAGACAGATCAGGGATGGGTGACGAAGGGTAGAGCCACATGGTTTCTCCCCGACTCAATGGTTCAAGTCATTATCAATACCGCACATAGTCCAGCACACTTAGGAGAAAAAGCCATGTTAGACAGTATCCAGAACATCTGGTTCAACAAGCATTTACGAGCTGCAGCCAAGCAGAAAGTCCGTACCTGTATGATATGTTGTCAATTCAATCCAGGTAAAAGTGTCCCGGTGGAACAAGGTGGATTCCAGCCCCCTGACCACCCTTTTGAAGTCCTCCAGATGGATTATATTCAGATGGAGCGATGTCGAGGTTTCAAGTATGTCCTTGTAGTTGTATGCGCTTTGTCTAGATGGACGGAAGCATATCCAGTCCCAGATTACACAGCCGCGACCACTGCCAAGCAGTTGGTTCATGAATTCTTCCCCCGTTATGGACTCCCTAGGGTCGTATATTCTGATAACGGCCAGCCATTCTCATCTGAACTGATGAAACACGTTTCCCTGTTGTTAGGGTACCAGTGGAAGTTCCATTGTGTACGCCATCCAGAAGCAGCCGGTCTCGTAGAGAGACATAATCAAACCTTGAAAATCCGTATTGCCAAGGTCTGTAAAGAGAAAGGTGTAGACTGGTTAGTTGCCCTACCAGTCGCTCTATTCTATATGCGCATGGTCGCACATTCCAGATCAGGTCTGTCCCCTTACGAGGTCGTATTCGGCCGCCCCCCGAATGTATGGGGTACACCTAGACCTCGAAGTATTACAGATGTTTCAAGTAATATGCTGACAGATTACCTAGCTTCCTTGATGTCTGCCCTACACTCTTGTCGTTCACAGGTTGCCGCCGCATTTCCAGACAATACCGAGGTGGCACCGCATGAAATCGTTCCCGGAAGTCTGGTTCTCGTAAGGAACTTTGATCGTTCAAGTCCGCTGGAGCCCCGCTGGAAGGAGCCCAAGCAAGTTCTCCTGGCCACCCGTACTGCCGTCAAGCTGGAAGGCAGGAAGGGCTGGGTACATTTGTCGCATGTAAAGAAGTTTTATGGACTAAAGACTGTTTCCAAGAACATTTCCGAGGATTTTAAAGACTGCCAAAGTACTATTCTCAAGGACTGTCCCGCAAATGACATTGATACGAAACCCTCCCTGTTAGAGAAAACTCCGCAGCAGGAGTATAAGTTAAAATTAAGGTCTAGTAAAATAAGTCAGCCAGTTTGATTGTCTAAGTCCTCCCCTAGGTGAAACGGTTAGACCGGTTTCTGACATGTATAAAATAGACCCCCATAGAGAGAGAGTTAGTGAGAACTCTAAAAGTTGCATTATTATTTTATGTTTTCTGCTATATCTCAGCCTTATGATTACCTGCACGAGTTATGCATTTTATTTATATTTTCCAGTTTCTCATGTAAATAAGTCTTCTAATACTACAGTAGAGCATACGTTTAGTGATCTGCCTCCTCATGAACTATCTTATCGTCTTGCTATGCGAAATAATTCCTTTATCCGCATGTTACATTATTCATACCAGACCAGCAATGCCACTAATTGTTGGGTATGTGGTCGACTCCCCCCTTTCCAGACACCGAAGGGAGTTCTGCCACTCTTTCCTTATCCGTTTTCACATGACGGTTCATGTGGAGCATGGTCCACGTTAACATCATCTTCAAATGATATGTCCTTTCTGAACAGTACATGTTTTCCAGACAAGAAAGGTCTTCCCCACAGAACAGGGTTAGATCTAGAAAATGAAGTTTATAATTAGGGTAATTATTCTTCGAATTTTATGGTCTTGAATGTTCAGTCTGATCCTACTCCAGACTTACCTGCAATTTCAGTACTACCAGTCAAAGGCGAATTATGTGTCAGAAATAACGGTTCCGTACATGTAGGACACAGTGATTGTACTACTATTGTCGAGTATAGTGACAGTGGGAAATCTATTTTCAAAGCTTCACGTCATTCTTATTTTGTTTGTGTTCAGACCGCATATGTTCGTCTGCCCCTCGATTGGGAGGGAACCTGTTACATTGCCTTCCTACTGCCACCAGTTTTTCTAGCCCCACCTGACTATCATAGGAACTCCCACCTAGTACATACTAGACACAAGAGAGACCTCCCGATTGTTGATTATACTGAAACTGCTCTAGAACAATACATAGACATCAATAAAGGTGTCTTTCCCTATTTAGGTACTGTCGTGAATAGTAAACTGATACGTAGATTAACCAGAACACTTGAAGCAGTAGTGATTGAGACTACCTCCGCTCTAGGTAACTTAACCGAAGAGCAATCTTTTATGAGAATTGTCGTGCTCCAGAATCGTCTCGTCCTTGACGTCATACTGGCCGATAGGGGCGGGGCATGTAGAGTCATCGGATCTAGTTGCTGCATTTTCATTCCTAATAACGCGCCGTCTGTTTATTCAGCTATAACCAGACTCCATAAAATTGCCCATCTGTTACACCAAAATCCAGGCACCTGGACATGGTCCGGTTGGTTCTGGAATATAATTTCCGCCTGGGGATGGAAAGTGTTGTCCTTTCTAGGTATTGCAGTAGCGATCATATTCAGTTGCTGCCTCTGTATACAATGTGGCCCTGCGATTTGCGGCATTTGTGCTACCTCTTGTATTCCTAGTCCCGAGTCCCGTTCTAAATCCAGTTCCAAGAAAATTCGAGACGAGCAAATGATACTGTATGAAATGATAGATGGTATCATGAATATTGATGTTTCCTGATGGAAACGTAGTGACAAGGAGGGAATGTGGAAAAGTAAATTTTGCCATGTTCTGTGTCCCTACGTGTTCCCCATCCTATGTTGTATGTGCACGATTTAATATGCATATGTATTCCCCATGATCGATTAAAGACGCAATTACAGTTGTGTCCATCTCTAGTATGCCAGTTTCCAGTTCTCGTGAAAGCTACGAGTATTAGGCCTATGTAAAAGTTACGTTGCCACGTTTCTCAGTGTGCACGTTATTTCATTGAAAAGTCCCCGTTTCTAGGCCTCAAAAGGGCCCGGTTACCAGATTCAGCTCCTGTCTCCTGAGCCCTCGCTGAGGAGCGATACAGCCCCCACCTGTGTTCCTGACCCTTCACTTACTTCCTGCCTCACAGTGCCCGGCTCGGCCTGGCTCTGCCTGCCAGTCTGCCAAGAGTATGTTATGATTCTAGTTATCAGTCCGGCTCTCCTTCTCTGCATTCCTAAGCTACTGAATCGCATCAATAGTTTCAGTCATCGTCTAGCCTTTACGTCTCCATGTAAGAGAAATACTGTATTAATGGTCATTTAATATTCCTCAACACACACTACATGTAGACTAATGCATGCACCAGTCTTAGTGTCTGTTAGCCTTTGCCCTGATAACTTTTGGATTCTATCAACATGTTCTCTAAACATCAGATACTAGATAGTGTTTAGGTACATGTCGCTCTGACTCTCCAGACTTTCGTCTCTCCTTCTAGCTTAGAAGTCATAGCTCCCAGCTTCTCCCTAGTAACACGTCACTGCCAGCTTGCGCGCACCACTAGGTCAGAGGTCCCGGCTCCTTAGGTAGCCCCCTCCATGTTTCCGCCCCATTTATGACATATTCTGTTACGTTTACATCACATGTCTATGTCCACACCTCCTGTTACACCTACTTTCACCCTTATCTTTCGCGACTGTTACTGACCCCACCCACTGCTCCGCCTATCGTATGTATTGTAATGCAATTGTTTTAGTATATATACTTGTGCACTGTTATTAAATGTTACGCCGATACCGATCCTGCCCCCGGCAGCGCTGCCATCCTATTCCTGTGCAGGTAGTCCTGTTCCTGTCCTTATGCTGTATTAAACCTGCAAACTCCTACTACCTCGAATCTTGACTCTTATTTATTGAGCTATCTGTTATTACTATGTCCAGTCAAAAATAGATCCGGTATTATTTATTTATATACCATCATCAATTGATGATGTGGAGAAGGTATATTGATGATATTCTCCTAGTCTGGCGAGGAGATGAACAATCTTTACTGTCTTTTCAAGGTTGGCTCAATAGCCAAAATGAATATCTTAGATTTACCTTGGATCACAGTAAGACTGCACTCCCGTTTCTAGATCTCCTAATTTTTCCACAAGATGGACATTTAGCGAGCACTCTGTACCGAAAACCTATGGCGCGCAACTCCTTGCTGAGATTCGACAACCATCACCCTCGTTCCCTTCTGGAAAACCTGCCATTTGGTCAGTTCCTGAGGGTCCGTAGGAACTGCTCGGATAAAGTGGACTTCCACTCGCAAGCACGAGATCTCTCGATGAAATTGAGAACAAGGAGATATCCAGGAACGCTGGTCAAAAAATCTCTCAAACGGGCAGAAAACAACCACCGTGAGGCGCTCTTGGCACCCCCAGTCAACAAACCACCTCTGGACAGACTGGCATGTGTCACCACTTTCAATACCTCATCTTCTAAGATCCAGAAAATCATAAGACAAAGATGGAGGATTTTGAACAGTGCTGGAGAGACTATTCCTCTACCACTTTTTTCTTTCAAGAGAGGAAACAATCTAAGGGACGAACTGGTCCACACAAGACCAAGACACACTTCAGAGGAACCCATCCCCACTTTATGGAATCTCCCTCCTGTTCAGGGACATCACCCTTGTGGGAATTGTTCGGTTTGTCCCCAAACGCAAAGAACTTTGAATGTAGACATTGGCACTACGCGACCATGGTTGCTAAAACGTCACACTAATTGCAACAGCGAGAGAGTTATTTACTTAATTACCTGTCCATGTAGTTTGAGATACATAGGAATGACGACCAGGAAAATTAAGTTACGTATACAGGAACACAAGAGCACAATCAGGCGTAACAAACAGGCGACTCGCCTGACTTCCCATTTTCTCACCGCCAAACATCAAGCAGATGAGATACGATGGGTGGTTCTGGAACAACCCTATATACCTCAACATGTCACTAATATATCCCATTTTCTACTACGAAAGGAACAGAGATGGGTTCACAAATTAAAATGTGACACAGAGGGGTTGAACGATGATATCCCTTGGATACAGTTGTAATTGTGCCCTGTATACAGAACATAATCCATGACACCTCCAGTAACAACATGGCCTGGCTTATAAGTAAGACACATGACGGCAGAACTATGCCATGAAATGGATTTGTTCCTCTCAGTTTCTGTTTATGAGTCATGCGGCGGATCTCACTTCCTTATCAAAACACGTGTGTGGAAACAACTGTAAACGTACTGTCCCCAGCCATCAGTAAAAGTCATCTAAGGGGTAATGCTTTTTTCACTTCGTTTGTACTTTGGCTCTTCATATAACTAGGGTGTGTTGCATTACAAAAACGAAATAAATAAACAAATAATGAATGACCCAATGCAACACAATAAGAATGCATACCCTGTCAACATAGCGGTCATATGCAGCAGCTCTGTATGAAGTGGACTGCCTCTTCATAACTGGATTTTAACTCTTATCCCAGTTTTTACAAAATTATGGTCTCGTCCTAATAAATCTCAAAATTCAGCCATCGAATAGACTTTCATGCCAATTCGCGCTTTTCATGAAACGAGCGCTGAGACTTAAAGTGAAAAACAAATGTAGAAGTAGATTGTCATTGGCCCTTTAGTTTGTTTCCTGTTTAAAGCCGCGGAGCCAATCAGCTTCTGCCATCTGAGTCCCCAGAGCGGTCCGCATAAGTAACATTTTGACTGGCTGAACAGGAAGGCAACCATGACCAATGACGAGCATTCAGGGCTGTCGATATGCACATTCCGATTGGCTCAATGTATGAGCCTATCGGATTGCAAAGACAGGCAGCTCTCTCCAAGGTCCGCAGGCCGCGCTATTAATCGAGCGCACCGCACTGGGCCATCACCTCCCCCTCGGCTCGGTGAAGCACGAGGTAACGACGGAGAGGTGAGTGTGCTCCAGGCGGCGGTGGGTCATGCGTTGTAGTCTCTGCCCAAAATACCGGCTGAATACATGCTATTATTGAAAATCGAGAAAGAGCACTTGCAATGCACCGGTTTGGAGCTGTAATAGTGCTTGATTTACTGGCTTTTTCCTTAGTCTTAGCGGGAATGAAACGTATTAAGATACAAACCTGCCCATAACACTCGGGGTAGAAAGTCACATGTCTGCCACTTCTGATGATCAGGAATGATCAGGAGTGAGTTTTGGATAGAAATACCATACTATAAAAGTCATCTAAGCTTTGGCCGTCTTTCTTGCCACCCTGTGCCTTCACTAGAACGTAATTTGGATACACCTATCCAAACTATGAGATGAACTCAAAGAAATAATGAGATGAACTAAAATAAAATATACTATTTTTCAATCCTCTACAGTGCGTGGCCTCCTTATCCTGAGCCGTTGCCAGGTGAGGTGGGGTCTTTCATCCCATAATATGGGGTAAGTTATAAATCATACAATAGAATGTACATGTATGTAAAACACTAATTAACGATTATCGTTGAAATCACCATAACTGATTGCTGTATGGTTTTTTCGTTTTTCTGTGTTTATGTTGTTCTACAGGAGATGATACACAATTTAAAAGAATATATATAGTCTGTCCTTCACAGCACAAAAGTAAGTGTTGCAGTAGTGAATTATAGGTCCTGACGAAAGCCTGGAGAGGCTGAAACATGTTGACCAATTAAACATCTATGGTAAATAGCAAATATTTTCACTGCTATTTTCACTCTGCTTTTAACTATACCATCTTGATGGGCACACACAATAAAGTTTTCTTATTGACATGAAGATAGGTATTTTTAATCACGTTGAGTACTATTTTCTTCTCTTACACTTTTTCTAAGCACTGCAACTAAGCCTTATCAGCCTACATACTCTGTCATCTTCTTTGGTTGAGGGTTCAACCATTGGGTCCTAAGCTAGCCTCAAGTTTCATCTGAGGAAGGGCATATTGGACACCAATTTTTCAAACAAAAAATCCCAGATGACGAAGTTCCACTATTGAGTGGGCTGATGGGTACTTTTCTATGGGTTCATAATCTTTTTCTGGACTGAGTTCTTACTTTGAACTATATTTCTATATTCACTTCTTCTCTGTATGTCTCCTGTAGTATAAGAATCTTCTGGTTCCAGTTACCTGTGTAGAACACTTAACAGGCTCTGCATTGAGTTTGGATTAACGACAGACCTTCGGTATCTTCCGTGTGTTTTATTGTTCAGTTGGGGGACAAGATACCCTGAGGTCTATAAACCATATTCCCCTTGGGCCCCTCTCCACTATGTATTTCTAAGTAACATTGAAAGCCAATGTTAAAATGCCACGAATTCCCCAATACAAAATCTCTAGTGAAGGTGAAAAAGCGTTGTTAGCGATCATTTACAATCTGATTGAAAAAGATGTGATTGAAGAGACAAGAGGCAACATTTGCAATAGTCCTGTTCTGCCTGTTTTGAAGCGAACTGACCCTTCCCAGCCACCTGTTCACAGATTCGTGATTGATCTTAGAGAGGTGAATAAAATAGTTGTGCCACAGTTTCCAGTTGTTCCTGACATTACTGCACTATTGACTATGATTCCAGTTTCTGCCACCTGGTTTTCGGTGATTGACTTGAAGAATGCTTTCTTCAGCATCCCGATTGCTGAGGAGAGTAGGGATATTTTTGGTTTCAGTTTAGGAGGTCGCAGCTTCCGCTTTAAACGCGCTCCCCAGGGCTACTGTGAAAGTCCATCAATATATAGTCAAGCTTTAAAAACACAGCTTGATACGATTGTTTTACCTGATGGCGCTACCCTCATTCAGTATGTAGATGATTTGCTTGTTGCTGCAGATACTGAGGAAATCTGTAAAGAAGCCACGTTGTCATTGTTGCGTCATTTGTGTGATTTGCATCACAAAGTGTCTCTCTCAAAATTGCAATATTGTCGACAAGAAGTGACCTACTTAGGTCATCTCTTATCGAAGGAGGGAAGGAAACTGACCCCAGAAAGAATTCAGGCAATAGCGAAATTGGTGTGCCAAGAACACAGAGAGAAGTGCGTGCTTTCTTGGGCATTACATCATATTGCAGGCAATGGATACCAAATTTTTCGTTATTAGCCAAACCTTTGGTGGCATTAACGTGTAAAGATACACCCAATCCCATTCCGATCAACAGCGGCAGCAGCTGTTTCTATTCGACAGTCTGCTGGTCTAGTGATGAATAATATGCTAGTTGTGATGGTTCCACATGCAGTGGACACGTTGTTAAACAGAACCAAGACACAGCACTTAACTAGTGCTCGATTGTCAGGTTTCGAATTAACCTTGTTAGCAAGTCATGTGCACATAAAAAGATGCAACACACTCAACCCAGCTACGTTGTTGGCAATTGTAACAGAGTTAGATGATTCAGAACAGCATGATTGTTTTCTTAGAACAGAAGAAGAAACGAAAGGGAGAATAGACCTCCAGGACACTCCTCTTGCAAAGTGTGATGGTACCTTATGGGTGGATGGTTCATGCTTCAAGCTTCCGAATGGTGACACGACTGCAGCATATGCTGTCACGACTTTGCATACAATTGTTGAAGCTGCACGTATTCCACATAATTCAGCTCAAGCAGCAGAATTGATTGCACTTACAAGAGCATGTGTGTTGTCTAAAGGAATGAAAGTGACTATCTATACCGATAGTCAGTATGCGTTTGGTGTGGCTCACAGTTTTGGACGATTGTGGAAAGAACGTGGGTTCCTGACTTCGCATGGAGCTAAGATTCAGCATGGTCAGTTGGTGAATGAGCTCCTTGAATCACTGACCTTGCCTCTGCAAGTGGCGATTGTGAAATGCAGTGCTCACAAGAAGGTGACTGATGATGTTGGTCGTGGAAATGCATTTGCTGACGAAATCGCGAAAGAAACTGCAAGGAATGTGATGAGCCGAATGTATGTTGCAGGCCCTGCAAGATAGGTTGGTGATGTTGGAATGTGTGAAGACACGATAGAGAGTGTGAAGTCTATTCAAGCTGAGGCTACAGAGAAAGAGTTGAACATGTGGAGAGAAAGTACAGGTAGAATGGATGCAAATGGTTGTTGGGTTGAATTGTCAGAGCATCAGAGATGGTTGTTACCCGATGCATATGTGCTTGCAGTGGTTACAATGGCTCATGGAATGGCCCATATCAGAGTGAAAGGGATTTGCAAGTTGTTGGCTCCAGTATGGCAAAATTCAGGAATTCCCAAGTGTGCAGAGAATGTGGTCAAGAATTGCATGGTGTGTCTGAAACACAATCCTGGTAGAGGAACCCCAACTCCAGCTGGTCATTTTGCACCTCCTACGTATCCGTTCGAGGTTTTGCAGCTAGATTTCATCCACATGGAGAGGTGCAACAATTTAAAATACGTGCTTGTTGTTGTTTGTGCCTTTTCAAGATGGGTGGAAGCCTACCCCCTAAAAGACAACACTGCCTTATCCACAGCTAAAGCCCTTGTGAAAGAGTACTTCCCCATATTCGGAATGCCTAGAATGGTCTGGAGTGACAATGGAAGTGAATTTGTGGGTCGTGTGATGAAGAGAGTATGTGAAGGGCTAGGCATTCAGCAAAAGTTCCACGCTGCAAATCACCCCCAATCAGCTGGATTAGTAGAATGCTACAACGGCACTTTAAAACTTAAATTGGCCAAAATCCAAGCGAGCTCTGGTCTTAAATGGCCTGATGCTCTACCCCTAGCACTCCTATCCACCAGAATGACTGTGCATTCGCGAGTGGGACTGAGGGCCAGATGTAGGTAAATCTATTTTACCGACTCATAAATACCGAATTTTACCGATTCGGTATTTATGAATCGGTAAAATAGAAGCAGGGAGATGTAGGTACATCCAGATGTTTTTTTACCGAATCGGTAAAAATCGGTATTTACCGATTCGGTAAATACCGACCGGTAATGCCCATTCATTCCTATGGGCTTTGAAGCCCATAGGAATGCATGGGCATTACCGATTCGGTATTTACCGAATCGGTAAATACCGAATGTCACAAGGGTGCAGGGGGTGTCACTTTGACACCCTCTGGCACCCCCAAAAGAGGCTCGGGTGCCATGTGGCAGGCATACCTGCCCTAAGGGTAGGTCTGCCTGTCATATGGCACAGGTGTGCATGCACACATGTGCATGCACACCGGAATCGGTATTTTACCATCAAATTGAATTTGATGGTAAAATACCGATTCTGTAAGGCTTGTGGGACTCAGTAGAGTCCCACCTACATCTCAAAATTACCGAATCGGTAAAAATACCGATTCGGTAATTTACAGAATCGGTAAATTTACCGATCGGTAAATTTACCGATTCTGTAATAATTTGCCCCCTACATCTCAAATTCCTTTTACCGGTCGGTAACGGCCGAATTCGGCCGTTACCGACCGGTAAAAGCCTACCTACATCTGGCCCTGAGTCCCTACCAAATAGTTCTTGGCCGCCCGGCCAACATATGGGGAGTGCCAAGGCCCACAAAGTTCAGCGAAGTTGAACACTCTGTTTTGCTTGATTATTTGTACGAATTGACGGCTAAATTGCGTTTTTTGCATCAACAGGTCCATGACACCCTGCCTCCGGTCTCTGAAACTCCAGGTCATCAGATCGACCCTGGATCCTGGATTCTTGTGAAGAATTTCCAGCGAACCAAGAACGACCAGCCAAGGTGGACCGGACCGCACCTCGTCCTTCTTTCCACAAGATCAGCTGTTCGAGTGGAGGGGAAGAAAAACTGGATCCACGGGATCCACTGCAAGCGGATCCCTCTGCCTCTGCCATATGACCGGTGGGTCCAGGAGGGTGTCGCCGACTCAGAGACTGAAACCGTGCCACGTTATCTGCCTTTCAGTGATGCACGAGTAAAAGGAACACTTACTGAACAAGAGAGTGATAACATTTTGCAACCAGCTGTATCACCATCAGTTCGATTGGACACTACAGAACCTGAACTCCTTTTCCGAGATAATACAATACCAGGAAAACAACGGTATAATCTGAGGCCGAGAAATACGAACTAATAAAAGTTTTTTTCCTCCAAGTACTATTTTTGAAAGCGCAGCTCTCCCATCTGAGAAACTTGCTTATTTTTGTTTTTTGAACCGCCATCCGGGTTCCGCTGCTAGGGCCGCGATTGCCCAAAGTCTTTGGGGTGCAGCTGACGACGTTAGGTCGACAGTTCTGGTTGGTCTAAGGGAGTTGCCCTGGACTGACAGAAGCATTCCTTAGCAGAAACAACCTCCCATCGCGGGCAGCACTTTAGAGAGGATGGAGTTTTTCGAGATGGAGAGACCTGCCAAAACTGTGAACTTTAAAAACCGAATATGTAAAATCATGACAAAGAAAAGCTTTTTGATATTGTGCATTTTCATGTTATTCAGTGTGATGATATTTTTAATAAGTTATGTGTTATTCTCTTTTCGAGTAACATTTGCACCCACTACATCGCCTATACCTCCTCCTTCTACTGTTTCCCCACACTCTTTTCAACCCCTTCCTGAACACGAATCCGCTAGGAGATTAGAGTTTATTAACAACTCCTTTGTTCAGCTTTTGCACCAACACCAACTAGTAATGAACACAACTAACTGTTGGGTGTGTGGTCTTATGCCTCACACAACGGATAAAGGTATCCCTTATCTGGTCCTGCCTTTCAGCCACAATGGTTCTGTGTGGGCATACAGAACAATGTTCATCTATGCACATGAAGTCTACCCCCTACGTTCTGTAACAGACAATCCTAAGAATAGTGCTCTAGTTAAGGGTATAGTAGACATGATAAAGGAAGACATTTATTATGAGACTATCCCGAGAGATGAGACACTAGTATACGTCGGATGAAACGTGACCGGATATGGAGCTACTCTGAGTGAGAAACAGCAAGCTAAGAGATCTTCCCCAATTTGGATTGTACCCCATCAGGGTCACCTGTGTCTGCAAGGTAATGGCAAGAATCCCAGAGCTCAGTTAGGGAAGAGTATCTGCACTAAAACGTATGTTTTTGCAGCCCAGACTTTCCCTTCGTTTTTAGCAGCTAAGGGTACCTATTTCATCTGCCATGATATAGCCTATACATGGTTGCCCCCTGACTTTTCGGGCACATGTTTTGTTTCATTCCTGTTGCCTCCCACCTACACAGCAGCGGCAGATTACCACAAGACAAGGATAGTTAGAGGTGTCTTCAGCGAAGACGACACTGCAGGACAAGAATTTGGGGACTTCGTAAAGGGTTTTCTGCCGTTCTGGGGACCGATGGCTAACAGCAGGAACCTAAGGCAATTGACAAGGGTGGTTGAATCCACCGTGGTTGAAACTGCTGGTGCCTTTAGTAACTTGACTGCTGAGCTCCAGTCGGATCGTCTTATGACCCTTCAGAACAGGGTCGCATTAGATGTCATACTTGCAGACCGAGGTTGGGTATGTAGAGTGATCCAATCGAGTTGCTGTGTTTTCATTCCAGATAACGCTCCAACAGTGTACCAGGCCATCTCTAAACTGCATAGGATTTCCGAATCTATTCATGTGGATAAAGGAGATTGGTCTTTAATGGGATGGTTCTGGGAACTGATATCCGCCTGGGGATCGAAAATTCTGATGGTCATTGGGATGGTCTTAGCCATTCTTTTCCTGTTCTGTCTGTGCGTGCAGTGTGCTCCTGCAATATGTGGCCTCTGTGCTACATCGTGTGTAAGGAAACCTGTATCAAGAGACGAGCTAAGTACTAGAATGATGTTACAGCAACATCTCAATGACTTTAGGAATATAGACCTGGACTCAGATTAGCATGAGATTAGGTTAAATTGCCTATGTAAGGGCAAAAGGAGGGTTTGTAGTTCTGAGAATTCTGGACTCGTGAATAAAACTTCATCATAGCATGACGATTTTTATATCAAAAGACCGAAAATGGCTAGTACACTATGTACAAGCATTTTCGTCATATTCGAGTGCCGATTTCACCTCGAAATCGTCATTTTCGTCTTGAACCCTTGGCTTCCATTTTGTGTACGGCAGCCATTTTGTGGGTTGCCCTGACATAGGCTTATAATACAGCTAAATTCGATTCCAAAGGACACGTACACCTTAATTGACTTTTCTCTGACCTGGGCAGGTTGAAACCATTGCCCCAGGCCGAACCTGTTTGGTCAGTTCCTCTCTCAGTGGCCGAACAAGATAGCATCAAGGCACAACAGGCCATAAACCCTTTTCATCGCACACACACCCTGCCGAAACTTGCTCACACCTGTCCCTGGTCTTTTCTCTCTCACTTGCTTTATGATGGGGAGGTGCCCATTTTTATTGGGGGTCCACCGATATCTGATGAAATGTTGGGCCTTGCCGGGTAATTTATTGTGGGCTGAACAAATTGGAATGTGGGCTTGTCATCATGACTCTGCTTTTTCTTTGTAGTAGAAACATGTGAACAGTATACTAAAAAGTGGAGAATGTTTGCCTGAAGCACAATATTTTGTATAAAAAGAGAAGCCTGGCTTTGTAAGATTAAGCAGTCTCCTGAGAATATACATCCCATGCTGTTGTACTTCTAGGACGCTTGTTTCTTGGTTGCAGCCAATAAAATCGATCCTTGACTTCACCTAGAAGACTCTGAGTTTCTGTGGTCCGAATCAGGAAAGTACTCGAGGTCTTAGGGTGTACCCTGACACCACTGGGTTACCGGTTCGGTACCGGTTCTGAAATACCCAGTACCTCATTCTCAACCACCAATAGATGGAGTTGAATCTTATAACCTCTCTGGATCTCCCTCCAATGACACCCAATGATTCATGCTGAAGTCATTTTGGCAGGCCTATGAAGACCAGTGCATCTTCTATTGTGTCATAAAATGACACGAGAATTGTTATGTTTGAGTGTAACAAATTATTATATTTTAATAGATATTATCCCAACATCTACCATCAAACAGGATCTCTATCTATACAGGAATTAATCATTTAGTGACATACCAGGCAATGTCTTCATTCATGCCTCTCCGTACACTGTTGTAATGAAAGATCCAAAAGGTTTCATGTTTCTTACGTGTGATCTCTATAGGTTGACCCATTTTGTGTTGTACCTTTTCTAAGATGCACCACTTTAAGTCTTCCTCTGTGTGATTCAGATCTAAAAAATGTTGAACCATAGGTGCCGATGTTTTTTTCGTTCTGATCGCAAATTTGTGCTCACTAAATCGCAAGTGAAACTCACGGCCTGTCTCCCCTATGAATGGCATTCCACAGGGGCAGAAAAGTATGTACACAATGATGCTACTTCTACAGTTTGTGAAGTGTCTGAGTTTTACCTCCACATTGTTGTGTTTGAGACAGTCTGTGATTATTGCTGAATCATAGGCGTGGCATGCACCACATCTGTGATTACCCAGAATACAAGGTAAACCCGTAATCGATCTCTGTACTGCTCTGTCCCTGGCTGTGTCTCGTGTATGTACCAACAGGTCCCTGAGGTTCTGATTCCTTCTATACGCAACGAGTGGTAGAGGTAATTGGGGTTCATTCTCATCTGTATTGAGGATCCTCCAATTTTTCTTGATGGCATTTTTTATCTTGAAATTCATGGAAGAGTGATTAATCACACATGTGATTTGGTCACGTGGTGCACGAGTGCTACCCTGTAACAAAGCCTCCCTGTTGTAGTACTTTGCTCTCTTGTATGCATGGCGTACTAACCGGTGTGGGTATCCACGGTTTAAGAGTCTCATCTTAAGAGCATCGCCATGTATGTGGAAAGATTCCATATCCGTACAGTTCCGCCACTTCGTCACCTACTGCAGTCACATCCACGGCCCTTACTTTAAATCTACCGAGTTGACTGCACTAAACCAATTTGCAAGCTACAGTTTTTGGGAAATTCTTGAAGTTTTACTGTATGATTTCTGTTATGAAGGGTAAACGGTTAGTGTTTTGTGGTCGTGGTCCGAACCAGCGTTTATTTATTAATAGCAAATGGCACGGTTTCCCATTGAAAAAAGTGGCAGTGTTATATGCATATAAATGACCTCATTTTCTGCCATGCAATATTCGAAATTAATTTTGTTATCACATCCACGAAGTGGGCAGTCGCCTGGATATAAAGATTCCGGGCGTGAAGGTTTCCCCTGCCACGAGCCCAGGTTGTAAATTCGACTTTTAGATAAAATTGAAGACCCCATAAACTTCAGGAGTGTCTCCACGGGAATTCCGTGAGTAGGTAAAATTATTAGGTCTACCCCCACTTAGAGTTTTGCGCCTTAGAATGCGCACACCAGTGCTGGGGTAGGTTATGGTCCTGACGAATGCTTAGCTAATGAGCGCGTGAAAGCAGAAACATGTTGACCACGATGTTTGAAGGACTATATGGTTCAAATTGACTCAACATTTTGTTGTCCGTCTTCACTTTGTTTTTATTGAAGGTGTACTGTCCCTTTATTAAAACTCATTCAGGGAATGGTTACATCCTCTTTTAATCACTTCTTGCACATAAGGGCACTAATTTACTAGCCTATACTAAAGAACCCAATGATGAAGCCAGTCACCGACTTTGTTGGTGCATGAGGGTTCATTTTTCACAGTGTCTCTGACTAATTTCACGTTTTTTTCTCTGTTGGTTGCGGGTTTTACTGCAATTAGCCTTTACTTGGCTTTTTTGGTTACTCTTTCGTTGTTTTGGATAATATGACTTTATGTCATGACTTACTTCATTCAATGTCTTCAACAGAGGAAGTGAAAGGATTGTGAAGCGGCACCAAAGAGGCATATTAAACTGCTGCTGGCCACTAACTCAATTTAAAATAAAGACCATCAAATTAACCTTGTTTAGGGCCCTAACAGTGCAGTCTGTCCTACAACTTCCGGAAAATACAAATGTTGTGAGTCATATAGGCTATTCTTGAAGGCTGGGGAACCATGCAGCTTAAAGGCCTCCATAGTGCCCTTGCAGTGGGACATGGGTTCTGTGATTTGCTGTGCGATTTAGCTTAAGTTGCATCTCACTAACGATGTCCAAAAGGCCAAAACTGGTGTGGGGTTACTTTTGTTCCCATCTGGAGGAAGCCTGACCTGTTTAATCAGGTTGGACTGTGCCTACTAGATTAATTTGCATATGCTTGCCCTCTGTTTAGAGGGCATAGTGGGCATAAAGAATGGACAGGGATGTCACTGTGAGTGATTACCAGAGATTAGATTACTTCAAGCATTCCACCCATCACGTTTTGTTTTTCTAAGCTGGACAACAGGGTAACACTAAAATAACAACATTTTAAGTGTGCTTTATTGTAAGAATGGCAAGATTTCTTCCACCATTCGTATTTTAGATGGAAAAATTATATTAAGGGAAAATCTTTCATTATCAGACAGATTGACTGGCCTGGTAACTTTTGAGGTCACAAATTTAGTTGTGGGCCTTCACTGCTGCCAGCCTCTAGTTTCAGTGTGGTTCGTGGAATGATTGTTGCAACTTATGCTATTCAATATTTCCCATTTTTGTGTATATTCCCATTTACATTACAGAACACATCAGCTGAATATTAATTTGCATGTATCATCATCATCAAAGAAGTGTATTTCGATCACTTAGGATCATAAAAGTGTAACACAAAACCCAACACATGCATAAAAAAGTAGAACAGTTATAATTAAATAACACAATATATACATATACATAGTACATAAAACAGCCCATTAAAAAAATCCATATAATACAATAGCATCATATACGAAATAAAAATCCTCTGTAAAACTTAAAATTTCATTTTGTCAAATACATCAAAATAGCATCATGTGGGTAAAATAACTTTTCCGCAGAAAACTAAGAAGAATCTATCAGCAATAAATTAAAATAGCAACATCAAGAGGAAGTGGGATCCACAATAAAAAAGCAAAAAGAAGCTAATTTATACATGCTTCACACGCCATGGCCACTGTGGTTCTGAAAATCTGGATTCATATAATAGTTCTGGACTCGAGAATTAAAACTTCGTCGAAACATGACGAATTTGGTATCAAAAGACCGAGAATGACGAGTACATCATGTACATGTATTTTCAGCCTATTCGAGTGACGATTTCACCCCGAAATCGTCATTTACATTCTGAACCCTTGTCTTCCATTTATGTGTTGCCCTCTACATAGGCCTTAATCCAGTCGAATTCAATTCCACAAGGACACATACTCCTTATTATACTTTTCCATGACCTGTACAAGTTGGAACCATTGCCCCAGGCCGAACTCGTTAGGTCAGTTCCCCTCCCAGTGGCCGAGCAAGATAGCATCTAGGCTCAACAAACCATAAAACCATTTCAGCACGCACACCTGCCATATCTCACTCACATCTTTCTCCACTCCTTTGCTTCACTTACTTCATGGTGGGGAGGTGCCCGTTTTTATTAGGGGTCCAGTGATATCTGATGAAATGTTGGGCCTTGCCAAATGATTTGTTGTAGGCAGCACGAAGTGAAATATGGACATGTCATCATGACTCTGCTTTCTCTTTGAACTAAAAGTATGTTAACGATTTACTTTACAACCAAGAATGTTTTGCCTGGAGCCCAAAATTGTGTATACGAAGAGAAGCCTGACTTTGTAAAAGTGTGCAGTCTCCTGAGAACATACCCGTATTGTACTTCTAGGACACCTGTTACCTTGGTTGCAGCCAATAAACTAATCTTTGACTTCACCTAGAAGACTCTGAGTTTCTGTGGTCTGGATCAGGAAGAACCCAAGGTCTCTGGGTGTTGATTCCCTGGCACCGCTGGGTTACCGGTTCTGTGCCGGTTCTTAAAAACCCAGTACCTCACCACATTGCAATTAGGAACTTAGCAAGTCAAAAGACCACAATCTGACTTGCCTTGGTTTGTAATGTTCTGAACGCCTCCTGGTACTTCCTTATACCTATAATTCTAGAAAGGGGCACAATCCGCTTTGTACGGTTGTGTTTATAAAGTGGACAGTAAAACAATACATGGATGAACGATTCAGGGCCCCTTCGACAGCTTGTAGAAAGATCATAAAAAGGATATCAAATGCATGAAAACCTTACATTTTGGATCCTAAGAGAACTTGATGTGAATTTCGCATTTTATGTCTATTCTAAGCTTGCCCGCACCCAATATCTGTTGTGGAACATGCAAATTTACGGCTATATGGGGAGACTTGGAATTAGTCAATATATTCTAGGAAATGTTATTCATTTGGAACCAGTTTGCTCCTTTTCCTTGATATGCCTTGAAAGTCTTCTTGACTTACTGCCAGAAACCTAATCCGTCTCTAACATTCTTTTATTGCTTTCTAAATCTATCTACAGTTATTTAAAAAATATTTCCACATGAAGCTAATTCAGCACATATGTCCATCCTACTAAAGCTCCTTCTCGCCTAGCCAGTCCGCTCAGCTTTGGGGTTTGTGCACTGAGGAAGAAAGAAGGCACAGGATAAATGAAGGAAAATTATTCTTATTGACTTTGCTGCCCCTCAACAGATTGAACTCTTATCAAAACCAAACATGTCAGCGAAAGTAAGCGGAGTAGCACCTTCATGTGCTTGATCCTGCAACAGATATGTAGAAGATATTTACAGTCCATTGCTTGATCATACATCGTAGTATTATGACCATCTGTTGCATGGCGTCTCTTATAAAAATCAACTTTATATGATCAATGGGTTGGGTATATTTTTGCACCGTTAGAACTGTGTTTTTCAGCACAAAATATAATATGTCGACTCACAAACTAACTACAGAAGTGGTGCACAAATAGGAGCATTAGCCAGAGCAACGTTTTCATTCCTTAGTCGTAGAATGAGGATCTGGGGGATTTTTACCCTGTACGTGGATTTACTTATACCTCTTATATTGAAAATATAGTCGAATTTCAAGTGTGATTAACACTGCTCAAACGGTTGGTTTGTGGGGATTCCACAATCGGGTGATTAACAAAAGGTGGTGATCAGCCTCAAATGTTCATAAGTATACACAAGCCTTTTGCAGGTAATTTCCCACCATGTAAACAATTGGTCATTTACTTCTTTTAAATGTGGAAAAGGAAGGGCTCACTTAGAAAATTGGTGTCAAAGTAGTCAAAGGAATTTCTGTGCCAAAATAAAATCTTTTCCCTATGGAGAAGCAAACCATGAAAGTTATTGATAGCTAATGCCTAGTAAAAGTTATTGAAGGCAAATTCACTTTCATGTGATACTTGCCAGTTTAGAAATGTATCTATTTTCATTACCAACTTAATTGGAATTACAAGGTGTGTAGTCTGGATGAGCTATTTTCCTCCTGAAGATTTTACCTTCTCCGAGCAGATGAAATATCCAGGATAAACACTGGGGAAAATGAGTAATAGACAATTGTATTCGGAATTGCCTATTTTTATTGTTAATTCCTCATTTTTATGGGGTGTCTAAGGGTATAATAGGCAATTGACCAGTAACTCTTCACTCTCTCTGCCCCCCAAGAGGTACAGATACTCCTGAAATTGGCAACACTGAGGGGAGAGGCGCTGCCTGCTGATTTTCTAGGGCACTCATAATGAGGCCCTAAGTCTGAAGTTTAAAGACTCAAGGACAGGTTTACAAGCCCCTTGTGCCAACTTTATGTTGCAGTTGCATCACTTCTGTGACGCAGCGGCATCGTAAACAATGCGCCATGACGCAACTTATTTACAACGTGACGCATCTAGGGAGATGCGTCACGTTGTAAAGCCCTGCGCTACATTATACCTGCGTCAGGTATAAAGTATGCAGGGTGGGTGTTCCGTCGCAAGGAAGCCTCGAAAAAGTGACTCAGTGAAATCTACAAGATTTTACTGAGTGACTTTTATGACGCCACGTGTCAAAACCTTGCACCTGCTTGAAGCAGGTGTAAGAAGTGACGCAGCATGATCGGAATAGGCATTCCTGACTATTGCATTGTTGGAGTTGTGTCGTGCTTACGACACGACTCCAGCAATGCGTTGCCTTTCTGACAGAAGATGCGTCATGCATCTGTCTGTCCTTGACCCACGGTGTACCCCATTGTAAATGCAGCGCATCCATGGTGGCGCAAGGCTATTTTTCCGTCACTCAATTGAACTGGCACATCGCTACAAATATGCAGAGATGCGCCAGCTCTTGTAAATCTGCCCCGCAGGCCCTTTATTAGGAATGTATTGTACTAAGGATGGAGACAAGCCACTCTACTTTCAAATATTACCTCTAAGATATTCATTAATTCTGGTAATAATTCAGAGTAAGGATGAGCTTTACACAAAATCTATTCTTGCATGAATAACTATAAAATGAGAAACCCCTGGCCATCAATTTTCATACCATTATAAAAAACCATGAGCTCACACTTCAAGTTTGATGGTGAGTATGCAAGCCTATACGTCTAGCGCACAGGCACCACAGGCGCGCGCTGCCACAGGCGCACAATGCGTGTTCCCTTAGGAAGTGGTGTTTGAAAAATGTTCTTTGTGTCTTATCACTGTATCCAAGCCCACAATGCATTGCACTCCATTTGTTTGACTTACATCTTGGTCCCAAAAGACTGCTCTTTTTCTGTGCACTCTGCTCAGGAAAGCAAACACAGCTGGTATTGTAATCTCCTTCCAACGTGCGGAATTCTCGTAAGGCAGGTTTGCATGGTAGCAATTGTGGACTCCCCAAGGAAGGATATGGTTATAGTGAAATGCAACCTGTTTAATGCCTCACACCTCCTTAAAGCATCATCCACATGAGAATCAGAAATTGCGAGCATTCATAAAAGCAGTGCCGTCATAGCTTTCGGTAGCTGTGCATTCTAGTACACAGGAGACTAGGAGAGAAAGGAATTTCGACTGCTACGTTCAGATCTGCACATCTAATATTATCTCAGTTGAGTGCTATTTTCATCACGTATGTGCCACTTTCTGCAAGGCTCGAGCCGACAGACTGTTTCCATTATCTCTCTGCGAGTCCCATTTCGAGCTGGAATTTTAATCGTCAGGAGACCGGATAAATACATCGGGGGAAGACGAAAAATCTTTCCCAGAGCATACATGTTTACGTTATGATTCACTGAAGAGGGAGACAGACACACAGGTAGTTACCTCAGACGCTTTCCTGCATCTATCAGCGAGCACATCTGAGGAATGAAAATTTAAAATGAATAGAAAGATTATGATTTCTGATCCCCCAGGTGCTTTGGGCTGGTTTAAGTGCTTACCTCAGGGCCTTGCCCGGAAATGCTGCTATCAGCGGGAGAGAAAGATAAAATAGGCTTCCAAGCGGCAGTATTTCTCACAGTTTTCTGAGGTGACGTCTGGATCTTTCTCATAAGTATAGGCCTGACGCTGGGCCGATGGGGTGATGCCATCGACTGTTATGTCGTGCGTTAACTAAAAATGTCCCGTCGTCCGGGCAGTTTGATTACAGTCGTAAATTTGCATGTTCCACAACAGATGGTTAGGCCCAGAGGAAGAATGTAAAATGTATCAAGCTTGGCAAAATGGTTCAGAAATAAAATGTGTGAGTCCACATCCAATTAGGGGCTTTTGAGTTGGTCTGTTCCACGTGTGGCGTGACCGGCCTGCGCGTGCACCGTGCTATTCTCGGCTCCCCCGCCGGCTATAAATCAAGCGAGGCCTCAAGTAATACTGAAGGCGGTACATGCTCAGAATTTGTGTCTACCCTTTTTATTAGCTCGCCGAAGAAAGCCGAGGCCTATCGTTCAACGTCACATTCAATGGCCTCTGGCCGAAAGGGCTGCAATCGCGGCCACCACAAATCAATGGCATAATGAAGTCTGGGAAGTGGCCTAGCCTGATTTAGGAGGGCATCTGTTTGGCCATAGACAATCTCGAACTGCCCCAGTATATCATAGTCTCTTTCCGTGGTGCACAAAACCCACATAAAACAGCCCCCAGGCTCGACGCATGCGCACTTCCATGCTATCTAGAAGACGCTCAATGAGTTATAAAAGCATTTTTTGTGCGACAAATATTAACCATCCTTGTTTTTGTTAGTATGTGTACTGCGCATTGTCATTTATCTGCGTTTATGCCTTGGATTAAGGCTCGGGTGCTGCCTTTCTTTATTCTTACCATTAAAATGTGTTTATCTCACACGATTGGTTCAGTGTAGCAGAGGTGTATAATGCAAACTATTTTGTGGCAGATTAGGCCAACATTTACAAATATGATTTAAGCTATGAATCACATCTCACAAGTTATGTTATGTAACCTTGAAGGCATAATGACACACACTACAGAGCAATGCTATGTGCACAGTGTGCATGCTCCAGGCGAATAGAGAGATCTTTGTTAACATGTTTGAATACTTTATGAACCTAGGGCCATATGTATCAAGCAAATTCGAATTTGCTAAATGGAATGTATTAAGCAAAATCTGGTGCAAAATAAGGAATCGCAAAATTTGCGGTTCCTTATTTTGCAATTGCATTTAAGGAATCGCAAATTTTGCGATTCCTTAAATGCAATGTATGTAGCAAAAAAAAATTAACAAAATGCCCTTAGGGAGTCGCAAATTACCACCAACTTCTAGTTGGTGGTAAGTAGCGAATTCCTTGAAAAATGCAAATTTTTGCATTTTTCAAAGTGCCATGTGACGCACATACATGCCCTTAGGGCATGTATGTGCGCCACATGTGCACCCATGCATATTTCAGGGATGCACCAGGGTGTCCTTTGAACACCCCTGCACCCTTGAAATTATTCTCAATTTGCGATTAGCAAATTGCGAATCGCAAATTGAGAATAACTTCCCATTCATTCCTATGGGCCTCCTGGCCCATAGAAATGAATGGGAAAGTATTCCCTAATTGCGATTCGCAATTTGCTAATCGCAATTAAGGAATTCTAAGAAATCACAAAAAAATTTGATTTTGTACATACATACCCATTTGTGATTTTTAAGAAATCGCTATTTGGGAATCGCAAATGGGTATCTTGATACATATGGCCCCTAGTCACATATGTATTAATGCATTTCCCCACAGAAACAGAATGAGTAAACCCTTTGATACATAAGGCTCCTAATTACTTAATCAGCTGGCCAGCAATGGAGAGGCTGAGGATTTAATAGTGAAAACATCAATTTCATAGTAATGGAGGAAAGTGTAAATTTCTTCTGAGGACTTCATCCTGCTGTGCACCCAGAAGAACTGTGACACATATTAGCTCCCAATGTGACCGTTGACCTGCCTGGGTCACTAACAGACTCATCAATGACCTGTGGGTGGCCTCTCATCACTGGTTGGGTGGGGGGATTTGTGCAACTCATCGAAGATGGTGCAATTCTCTATTCAATTGCGCCATCCCCAATTGTAACCGCCCTTGCTGAGCGTCCATGGCATCAGTGGCTCCACCGATAGTGCAAAGAGAGAAAGTGGGCTACATGCAGTCTTGTATAATCTATTTATATTTTAATTTATAGTTAGATTAATGGACTGCCTCTAATTTTTCATAAAGTTAAAATAGTGGGTTTGAATGTCATTACTGAGTTCTGTTGAATGATTGTTGAGTTCTGAGTCTCTACCCCACACTAGCTCCCTGAGAAGCCATAGTCTGCTCACCTTATTTGCCTTAGAGTAAAGTGCTGAAATGGTGTACTTGGTGCTCAGTTTTAAGTAATTAGAGCATGTCAAACTACGGGTCATCAGTGGTATAAGTCCTCATCCCGTGGATTCTCAAGAGGGTTGTGACCACTAGCAACCATGGAAACCGACAGAGCATCTGGCCGCCTTTGCTTCAAAAATTGTGCAGCTTTGGATATCACTAGTAGCAAGTAGGTGAACATGCATTGTATCAAGGTGGATCAGAGTTTACAGGGGTAGTGTGGAGTGCTTCTTGTGATGGCCATCCACCCCATGCCATAGTCCACTCATGAAGTGCCCATGCTCTGTACTAGCCCCAAACTATGAAAGCAGACATTACGATAAACCTTCTTCTTTGTGAAATAAGTTACAAAGACAATGGTGCGTAAGCTTCAATTTGTACCAGCACATGTAACACTCCCAAGGGGAGGGAGCATGTTAAACTTAAAAACGTTATAGTGGCAGACCCTTTCAGTGAGATTAAATGGTTCTGTTTATTTTTGTGTTCTGGTTTGCAATGTGATGTCTTGGCTGACCTGATTTTGAGAGCATGGTAGGGTGACATGTCTTTGTTTTGACAATGGACGTAGATATGAAGTCGTATGGAACAGTGGCCTTAGAAGGTCTAAATGGAAAAATAAAAGATGTACAAGACACTGTAACTGATACTTAACACCCATTGACAGGCAGCTTTCCAAATGAACTAGTGGTTGAATGTTTTATGCTTTCTAAGTCATGGAGCAAATTAGAATGCTTTCACTTTCCTTTTCCCCCCTTCTTTTCTTTTTCATGTAAGGAAAAACCAAAAGAAAATTATGTTTTCATGTATATGTTATAACTAAATTATAGCACTTACAACAGCACATTTTCTGGCACATTAGTGCTATATATAAATATAAATTTGTCTGGGGACCTGCATATAAGAGCTAGTTTGGACTTTGCGGTCTATACTATGCAAAGTGCCTGGAATAAGAATGGGCATGTGCACTTACTTGTTGTGCTCCTTGGGAACTTTAGTATTACAGAAGGGGTCTTAGATGCTTGTGTGGCAATTTCTGTAATAAGGATTAAGTTGACGCACGTTTACTGCTGATGCAATCCCAGTGGGTGATGTCCTCATTTGCATGGGAACATGGCACCTTGCACATAAGGGAATCCTTTGTCTTTGTGCCTGTGTCATATTACAGACGCAGGTGCAGATCTAAAGTGGCCATCAGAAAGTGCACTGGCTGTGCACTACATAGAGATCACTCACAGTCAATGTGCCCCCAAAGATGCACCCTGTCAAGAGAGCACTTAATTCACTGGGATCTTTTTAGACATCCCTCTGCAGATGGGTGCAGTCATTAATGGCACTTATCTGCATGAAGAACCCTGCCCCTCTTAAAGCCAGGCCATTGAAAAATGGGCCAGCAACTTCGAACTGCGGGTCTACTTTAACTAAAAATCAGTCGGGGGTTTGCACCTGCATTGGGAACACGACATTGGCTGTAAGAGGGAACACTGTTCTGGCCTGTGCATGGTAAATCCTGTAAAAGTTTGCTGTTTCGCTGAGAGAACTATTTGTAATATAGCCCTAAGAGTTTAATTCATAAAGACAAGTCATAGATTTACACTTATAAAGGTAAACTAAATATAGGAAAACATTTATGATTTTTAGAAATTAACGAACAATACCAGCAGAATTTACGGAAACCTGTGTCACTCACAGCACTCCAGACATACTTCTGGGAATGCCATGTGGCATCTACTATTTCCCTGATGCAGAATTATACTCAGAGTGTACCTCTGCATTGAGGAAATGCAGCCCATTTTTCAAATGCACATTTTTTCCTTTTTTTCTCTCCAAGAGAAATCATTTTTCCTGGTGAACAAACCAGATACTCCTTCTTGTCTATAAGTCTGGAGGATTGCCAATCCCCTTCCCTCACAGAGAGGGAAGTTACTCCGGTCCTTTGCTGAATTCAATTTCCAACCATTTTAAGGGTAGGAAAGGGCAAAAAAGGAATTTGTAAACACACAATTTGTATGTGTTCCCAAACTTTCATTTCAAATCACACCTTGACCTTCTCACTCACCACGCTTTGGGTGGGGATCACTACTGTGTAATTAAAAGTAATCATGGTGTACAACTATGAAGTATTAAAACTATTTACATCTGTCTTGTACCCTTTGTGAATGCTATCAGATGTAAATGGAACCATTTTTGGCTGTAGGCCTAGATTTACTGCTCTAAAAGTCTTTCTGAATTGGGACCCTAAAATCTTGACTTTCTGACTTTACACTTGCATGTGTAACCAGCTCTTTTACCCACTGTTTTGAAAGAACTATGACATTGTCTAGTGACGGCCACACCTATTTTTCACTGTGCTTGCCATCATCGGCCACAATGTCCATGCTGAGCTCCAGAGAGGAGCCCAACCACTTTGGGATTCACTCAGCTTGGCTGATTACGTTTTTTAGGCATTCAGGCCTTGCTCTATTGTTCCACCCCTATTGGTACCGCAAAAGCAGCTTTCCCATCCGAGATCCACCCGTGCCTGTCCCTATTTTCCGGGATGTAATATTGTTTTGCTATCAGAATTCGGCTACTAACCGTTTTTCACTGGTTGTAACCATGACTTAGCATCTAGATCCAACCTAGACAGTGTCTAGAGTTATGATACTATGTCTTCCCTTGAGAACCATAATCTCCTTGTGGAACCAAGTTTTTGCATACCATGTTTAGTGCAGGGTGGTGCTCCTTCAAACACTCGGGAGAATTGAAAGGCTGAAATATAGAGTGTTACTGAAACATCATCCCCACTAAAAAGGAAAGACGTTGTGTTTGGTATTTTGAAGAGTTCACCTTCGTTATACATACAGGTGAGCCCTGGGAATTGGTTTTGGTCATCCGTAGTGAACTTAGAGTTGGACTCTGTTTTTGATTGGTGTTCCTGTTTCTTTTAGTTTCCTTTGGTGCGGAAGCTATGAAAATTACCAGATCATACTGGGTCAAGAATATATAGCTGTAAAAAAGGTCATTCGGACAACCAATATTTGCCCGGCGGTATCGCCTCTTTAACCCACAAAATATTAATCAATGAAGAGGCAGGCGCTGGAGACTGGAAGGCAGGAAACAAGGTTTATTCTCTCCGGAGGAGAACACATCAGTTCGGACAGCAAGTATCGTCACGAGGTGCTCTAACCGCATCTCTGAGGCCTGGCTTCTTATACACAGGTTTATGAATTTTATTGCAGGTAACACATTCTTGCAATGCTTTGAAGTATGAAAGGACATCCTCGGAATCTCCCCTTCAGGCCCGTTCCCACACACATTTACAGTTGAAGTCCCCACCCCGGTCACAACAGGTGATGATTATCGCGCAGCTGGACATTCCGTCGATTCACGGAATGTGGGGGGTTGATCGGATCTCATAGGGTGGGGGCTTTGATCAACTCGAGGGTCCTTTAATGGGGGAAGCTTCCTACTGTACGGGGGGGGCAATAAACAGTATCCGCAGAGCCAGGTGGCGGCCTGGGAACGAGGAAGACAAACGGGCACACAGGAAAAAGGGGGTTTGTATCAAAGGGCCTGGGACCATGAAAGGAATGAAGGGAGGTGTCGCGCTGGGAACAGGATGGGATTCCGGGGCAGAGCTGCGCTGAAGAGGGGTTTACGACCCAAGGCATGTGAGAGCGGGGGTTGTCAGCGTGCGGGGGGGGGGGATGTGAGGGCGAAGGGCTGTGCTGGGGGCCAGTGGCGTGCAGAGGGTGGTTCTGATCGAGGCACCTAAAATGGCGGGTGCGTATGACAAAAAGTGTGGCATCAGGGGAAAAGGCAAGATGGCGCAGATAATGTTTACCAAACCGTACTAATTTTCCACAGTCCTCCCTTTAACATTCCCAAGACATCTTGCTGGCCTATTTCCTATCCATGTCTACTGTGGCGGTCATAAGTAAAGAAGTAGGAACCCAGGTGAAGGAGCTATAAACATTACATTTAAAATCTTTCATCTCAGGAGGCGGGCCTATCGATAAGCTCGTTTGCAGGAAAGTCATAGTAATGCAATATCGGACAAAAATGATTCTGTAGTGAGAGCGTTGGGTACATTTCATAGATGCTTATAGTCATTCGGAATATGAACTGATAGGTTATTACATATGTAAGTTCTTTTCGTATTCGGTTGGAGCATAATCAATACAATGGTGGCTGGGAGAGAAATGAGACGTAGTAAAAACGATAATCAGGGGTGTCATTGTTCGAAGGGGAAGTCTTATTGTCATGGACCATTATTAGTGAGTTCTCAGCATTCTTTGTCGTCTTCTGTTGGCACTGTGGAGCACCGGCGGTGGAGCTATGTGTCCAGCTCTATTCTAGGTCCCGCGTTGCAGGGCATGGCCTTTTCCTCGCTTTCCTGGTCAAAAAGGTCCTTTTCGCCCTGTGTCCTTTCGAGTCGATTGTCAAAGAGTTCAGGTGGAAGAAGGGGGTGTGTGAGTAGTCCTTAGGGTAGGTCGGAGGAAAAGGGGATGGAGCAGGGCCAGATCGGGAACGGACCAGGGGGACGGAAAACTTTAGGTAGGCGGGCCCATGACCGAGTTCAGAGAGCGGGGACCTTTCGGCACATGTTGATCATCGAGCAGGGGCATCAGGTCGGCCCTTTCGGAAACAGTGCCTCGTCCTGCGACTCCTTACTGTTGCGGTCTCGCCTTGGCCAATGTCGCAGATGTTCCACGATCTGTAGTCAGGCCGCGTGCTCCCACATCCGGTCTCTCTCTCCTCCGACAGTGGTACCCTTAAATGAGTTTGAAAAGACAGTCTTTAGAGAATTGGCAGAGGAAGGTAATCACATAAGTCTATTTCTCTCCCAGCTCCAAGCAACTGAGAAACATCCGTTACATTGGGGTTTACAACCAACATATAAATAATTGATGATGGGCTTGCTGGATTTCCTATAACTTTCCTTCGTAACTATTTCTTTGGTGTTTGTTGGTATTACATTCATTGTCGTGGTACGAGATCTGGTACCTATTCATTGCATTTTGTTTATTACAGTCACGTCAGTCCTTCTGGCAGAGACCCACTTTCCTAGTACGAGCCTTACGAAGCTATACCTTTCTCCAGGGCTTTGTATTTTACGAAAAAGTGCAACGTGCTATCACCATGGTCTGATAGGTATCTTTCTGAGGAACGAACATAGGCTAAACAATTTTCCATTCTATCAATGCATCCTACCTTTCAGTTAAACATTTTACCTTTAACAGGGTTTATTGCAACAATTTCTTCATTTCGGTCTAATCTTAACTTTGCAAACATCATTCTAATTTCTACATAGTCTCTTACAACCTGACTACTTCATTAAAAACCGGGGGGCTTGCGATAACTATCCGACTCATTCCTTGGGGTGACCGGGGTCTTATGGAAAACAACTAGGAACATAGCGAACTGGGGTGAGGGACTATCGTCTTGCTTTGTGTCATGAGGGCGTTATCTAGCAGAAGGCCACAGTTCAGTTGGTAAGCGTTCAGTGACACTTCTCGAATTCTAAACTCTGTAGCTTGCTCATCAACAAATCATTTCTAGGAACAACGGCTGGCCTGTGTTAGTTGTAAGTCGACCCATCTCTTACAACCGGGGGTGAGGGACATTTTTTAAACTCTCGTCCGGGGCAGCTGATACAAAACTGGGGGCGTTCTGGGAAGATGGGGATGTTTCGATCACTTTTACTGTTTGGGTATTGAGACAATTCGGGACGGGGAAGGTCGCGTTATCTGAGGCATTTTTTTATCATAGAAGCCACTGACATGTAGTTCCCTTATTACGGGTCAGATTAGGGAACCTCAGTCGTCTTACCTGTCCTTTCCTTTTCGGCCAATTCTAGGTTTCATCAATATTTAGCAGAAAGGAGAAGTAGTGACACGGCATCAAGGTGATTTTATTTTAAGACAAATTTGTGCAAATACTTGCGGTATTTGGAGCCAATTGGGTGGTGCACCAGGGGTGGCGGTTTGCCAATTCGGTGCTAGTCGTTCAGAAGAGTGAGAGTGTGGAGGAGAGAGAGAGAGAGAGAGAGAGAGAGAGAGAGAGAGAGAGAGAGAGAGAGAGAGAGATGTGCAACAATAGGCTAAATAGTACACGTGCGACATGGGGAATGGCCGTGTATTAAGATAGGCTATTCAGCGCATTACACAACATGAGACATTACGGGTCTGTGTTAGAATTTCGAAAGCATGCAGTTTGGGACGGACGAGCATTAGGCCGGGTACAAGGGACATGCATTGAGTAAAAGGCACCATTGTGTCGCACTTCCCGCACTCTCGGTCCTTTGACTAGTTAAGTCAACGCTTCAGTCGCATAAAAACATTTTCTCATAGTTTCAGACATACGTGACATGTGCCCATTCACGCAACACGGATTAGGGGTGATCGTGTTTCATCATATCATACAACTTATTGGCTCTTTCGTTACAAGAGTAGTTTGTGGGTGTCCTTAGGTGCCACCTTGCAGCGTTAGTCCGCTTCATGTATCAGACATGGCGAGGCTTCAGATCTTCACCATACCTCAGTCGTGATTCCAATGTAACCTGTAGAGGGAGGTAAAGAGGGGAAGGGAGGGGGACAACATTCGAGCATATCAAATGCATGGGCACGAAAGTCCTTTACTTACCACATACTCGTCTTATCTCCTCGGGATAGAATCCCTGTGGTCTTGGTTTCTGAAGCCAGGGGGGGGGTGTGTCCTTATAGGCCGTGTGTAGGGAAACGTTAAAATCAGAGGCGCTTAGTGCGAAGTATCTAGTTTGTAGATGTATCTAGCTATCGGGGTCCTTAAATCTTTTCCAACGCTGTGATGTTCTAAGGCATATCAGCTCTTCAGCCAACTCTGTTCCCTAGTACCTTTGAGTGCCGTACCTTTATAACATTCTATCATTTACACCGCTTCACTTTACCCGTCCTCAGAAGTCGAGGTCCTTCTCCATGCGTTAGTTCCTGAGCCAGTCGCATATTTGGAGGCAGAGTATCGTGCCTTAGATTCGATCCTCCATCCGGGACTGAGCAACCATCTTCTAATAACCTTAAAAAGAGAACAAAGCAGGGCGTACAGAAAAACTCTCCCGCTGATCCCACATTTTACAAAAGCATGCAATACCTGTTCATAGTTTGGAAAACCTTTATTTGCACAATCGTTCAGCATGCAGATATGAGAGTGCAATCGTATTTGGCCGGACACGGCGATGGCTGAAGCACGTACAGTAAGGAGGGGCTATTTTGCAGCATTAAAAACATTTAAAAGGGTTTATTTAGTCATGTGCAGGAAACTAAAAAGGTCTATTAATAGGTGAGGGATCAAGGGCATTCATTTCATAATTGGAAGCACAGTCAGACTAGTTGCAATCAAATTTCCTAAATGCATACCGTGGGCGTGTGTCACAAGCGAGGTTATGTATCAGTCACAATAATGTCATAATAAATCGTACATTGCAACCAACATTTTTCACGGGATCCTTTTACATGTTCGTCGAGTGAACCCTCCCTCTTTTTCGTCAAGCGTACAAAGGATCATATACATATCTCAGAACATCAAGTCTTATTAGCAAAGAAAAACACCACAAGGTGTTCGTAAGTTCTTATTGACACCGGCGCCATTTTGGGCGGGGCCGGGTTAGTCCGGAAGTAGCATCAGGGACAAAATGTTTCCCACAACCGGCGGTTGGACCAGAGTCCCTTTCGGCAGTTCAAAAAAACTCGTGCTAACAGAAGGGGTGGCTATGTCGTGGTTATTTCGTTAGCGACCAAGGCAGTTGTTCCTCACCGGAAGCCTGCAGGGGCCGAGGGCTCCGGGGACTTTTGTAGAATCTTCAAGGCTGTGGGGATGCTGTCGGAGGTGGGGGCTCGTGCCCCGGTGGGCAAGCGTCCGAGTTACATTGCTGGTCAAAGTTACTCTAGAGGCCTAGACCCGCCTTCCAGGGGGCCCAGACGCCATTTTGAGACCCCGCAGCAGCCGCCCTTCGTCGAGTCTGCAAGAGTGGAAGAGACTTTTTGGGGTGAAAAAAATGGAACACCGTGCCGTAGGAGCAGGACATTCGGCTAGGGTGCAGCTGTGGCGCCCCCACCTGGGGGGGCGAGGGAGACTCGTTTGCGCCGCCTCCCTCTCCCAGTGCACCCCACGCCGCCCCTTTTCACGGGCATACATGATGGCCACCCCACATCCCGTGCTCCACAAGTACACTTGAGGGCCATCGTATGTCTTGTGCTGCGCAAGTATGGTCGCCGCCATCCTATGTCCTGTGCTGCGGAAGTATGGCCGGCGGCCGTTGCATGTCCTGTGCTGCGGAAGTATGGCCGGCGGCCGTTGCATGTCCTGTGCTGCGGAAGTATGGCCGCCTGCGGTGCATGTCCTGTGCTGCGGAAATATGGCCGCCGCGGTTGGAGGATTTCGGCGCCGGGCCGGGGCTGGGAAACCTCCTATCCGGGGAGGTGGGAGAGGCTCGTTCGCGTCGCCTCTCCCTCCCAGCCCACCCTGTACCAATTCTTCAGCGGGGGTATTTGTGATGGCCGGACCAGGAGATACGAGGGAGGGGGTCATCTGCATCCGCCCCCTCCCTACTCGTGGCCCGGGGGACGCCACCCCAGGAAGAAGAGGATGGGAAGGCCATTTCAGGCCGGGTCCGTGGTGCCTCCTGGACATCCCACTGGCGATCTTTTCGATCGATGGCTGTCAGCAGGCCCCGCCCCACACGTGCTGTGTGTTTCACCTTCCGGATGGGCGTGACCGGTGACCTGCGGCATTTCGGGAACTTCCGGAGTGGGGGTAGGTATTTTGTTTGGACAGGCATGTCTGGGTAATGGGGGGTTGTCTATGCAGGCCTGTAATTGCTCCTTTTTCACAGAGTGGGGGGGCAACAGAGAGTAATCAGTCCCATTGCACTCGGAGTTTGAGTGCATTAATGGAATGTATACTAATCTGTCCGAGACTACTCTGTGTATTGTTTCTGTAGGTTATCCGAGAAGGGTGGTTTTTGTGTTCGGGAACAGTAGCGGTAGTACGGGGTTCGTCACCGGGTAACTTAGAGCTAGACTGGGTTTCCCGTCTTAGCGTTGTTCGATCTATGAGGACTCAAACATGTCGCTGAAATCGGTCTGGCGAAATCTGTGCCATCGGGCATAATCAAACGTGGTGGTTCTATCTGGCCTGTCCGTGTCAGTCTGATTTATCTTTGTCTCACGCCTTTTCCCTTTCTGCCGGCCTGTTATCTCTGTCGGCCCTCTGCTCTTACCCTTGTTCAGTAGAGTCGGGCATTGGGCTTTCCAGTGCCCGGAATATTTACAAAAAGCACATTGGTTTTGCCCTAAGTCTGGTCGTCCTGCGCGTAGTGTCGGGGGATTACTTTCGGGTCGTTGTGTCTTGGGGTTGTCCTGTCGATATATTCCCTTACACCGTTCCCTTCCTGCGTTTACTCCTTGCAACCGTGTTGCCGCTATCCCTTCCTTTTGCCTACCAGATGCTTGGAAGGTTGTCTGTCGCGTTTCTTTACCTACTCTGACTTCGTCTCTTTTCTTTCGCTGCATTGCTTCTTTGCGCCGCATACCGAGACTGTCGAGCATAATAGGCGTTGTCTTACTACTACAAAGGGCTATTTCTAACGTTTCTATTTTATCAAGATCGAAGGATCCTATCAGTGGCCACTGTTTCTCTTGATTTTCTTTGGTATACTTGTGCCACAGCTTACTATAGGCTATGGTAACTAATCCATACTTTGTGAACATGTCTTTATTAGGGGAAATCTCCCGAGAGTTCAAACAATCAATCAGTGGGGGAGAAAGATAGGCACGATGACTGCGTTACCTATCCTTCACTGTTTGCAAAGAGAGAGAGCCTGTTGTTTCTCCGTTTGCAGACAGTGAATCTCCGAACAAGTCAACAAAGAGTAATACTAGTATTTTCCGAACAATCAAACAATCATTTCGCAATTCGTCGTGTCTACACGACCTTACCCGGACCGTATGGACAGTTTCTTGTCTTCCGAATCCAGCGCCCGATCGTCCTCTTTTCCTCGTATTCCTCGCGGCACTCCTGATGGTTCCCAGTCAGGACCGTAGATCACTCAAGAGAGGTCTGTTCGGAACCAGTGAAGTTCGGATGATCGGCTGCCAGACGAGGGTCTATTGGGCAGGAGCTCTCCCGATCGTTGCAGTCGTTCACTCTGTCGTCAGGACCTCTCCCACTGGATCCACGTGTCGCTGATGGGCCCCACGCTTGGGACGCCAATTGTAAAAAAGGTCATTCGGACAACCAATATTTGCCCGGCGGTATCGCCTCTTTAACCCACAAAATATTAATCAATGAAGAGGCAGGCGCTGGAGACTGGAAGGCAGGAAACAAGGTTTATTCTCTCCGGAGGAGAACACATCAGTTCGGACAGCAAGTATCGTCACGAGGTGCTCTAACCGCATCTCTGAGGCCTGGCCTCTTATACACAGGTTTATGAATTTTATTGCAGGTAACACATTCTTGCAATGCTTTGAAGTATGAAAGGACATCCTCGGAATCTCCCCTTCAGGCCCGTTCCCACACACATTTACAGTTGAAGTCCCCACCCCGGTCACAACAGGTGATGATTATCGCGCAGCTGGACATTCCGTCGATTCACGGAATGTGGGGGGGTGATCGGATCTCATAGGGTGGGGGCTTTGATCAACTCGAGGGTCCTTTAATGGGGGAAGCTTCCTACTGTACGGGGGGGGGCAATAAACAGTATCCGCAGAGCCAGGTGGCGGCCTGGGAACGAGGAAGACAAACGGGCACACAGGAAAAAGGGGGTTTGTATCAAAGGGCCTGGGACCATGAAAGGAATGAAGGGAGGTGTCGCGCTGGGAACAGGATGGGATTCCGGGGCAGAGCTGCGCTGAAGAGGGGTTTACGACCCAAGGCATGTGAGAGCGGGGGTTGTCAGCGTGCGGGGGGGGGGGATGTGAGGGCGAAGGGCTGTGCTGGGGGCCAGTGGCGTGCAGAGGGTGGTTCTGATCGAGGCACCTAAAATGGCGGGTGCGTATGACAAAAAGTGTGGCATCAGGGGAAAAGGCAAGATGGCGCAGATAATGTTTACCAAACCGTACTAATTTTCCACATAGCTTCGAAGGTATTTGTAGTATGGATAGCAGGCTCCGTTTATATTAGTTTATTCACTGGGATATAAAGGTGTTTTTGTGTTTGTGTTCGTTTTTTAATAACAAGACACAGGGTGCTTTTTTTGATTTACTTAAAAAGGTTTATAAGGAAGTGTATATAGTGTGTACATATGTACTGCAACTGTGACACTTGGGGTGATTGTTCCAGTCTGTCCATTTCTAGCCATCACATATTTAGATTTGTATAAATGTACATATGTAATTTCTATTTTATTATATGAAAAATTCTGTATATGTAGACCTCTGACTTTTTGAACATATGAATTTGAAACTGACATGTATAGTGATACACACATTTCTTTGAATCTTTTAGACTGAACTATCAATTAGCCCTAGTCCTGATGAGGCCAGAATTATGATGGCTGAAACGCGTCGACATTTTGTTTGAAGAAGACCCCAGCCAAATTATTGATTGTGTAAAAGTATTAGTTACAAGGAGTAAAAGGATTGGAGATAGCCTAAAATAGATATGGACTATTTATACTTCTTGTGTTAGGTCTGGGGGAGCTTACTTCGAAAGGAATGCGGAGTTTGTACATATAACAAGCATCCTTTTTTTGTAAAAAATTTGGGCTACGACATTTGAATAAGGATACAGTTTTTTGATTTATGTATATATATATATGTGTTTTGTATATGTCTATGCAAATAGTAATATGTAAATATATATGTTGTTGTGTTTGTTTATAGTAGGTGGCCTTACAAATTATATAAGCCCCTATTTAATTCTAATTCCTTTTTCAATTAAAGTGAAAAACAAGAAAAATAATATTTGGTGTTCTCCCTGTGGAGGTGGGAAATTTTATAAATACAAAAATAGATGCTTCTCTGGGCAATTGATTTTGTTGTTAGGTCAGATAACTCAACTATCTCACCTATTTAATTAGAATTTAGTATTAGTGACCGAGGCATCATTTCACTTTATATATAACGTTATTCACCCAGATGCCTGCGGCTTACCGGGTTCACCCTGAATTTGAATGGGGTGGTGCTCAGGAAGCATTATTTCTTGACCCTGCCTTTTGTTTATTTTTTCCCGGCAGTTCTACTCTCTATGTCCCAACATATTGTCCATAAATGTCCATAAACAATTTCCCCTTGTGGTTCTATGAAATAAAAAAAAGCTGAGAACAACCAAGCAAGACTGCCAGTCAACAGAAGTAAAACTCAATGCTGAAACAATACTATAAAGTCTTTAATCAGAGTTCCATACACATGTGTTCAATCCGCCTCCCTGTACTCTTTTCCCAATCCTTTATGGAAAAAACATTGAGGCTTCGGGCCTTATAAGAGAGTTTGTCAAATATTGTATTCTGTACACTGTACTGTTACATTTCTTCTTCATGTTTCCTTCTCTTGTGGAAATGTTTAATTGTAACTCTATGTCAGTAGTAATTGCTCTGCTTCATAAAAATATAGCCTCTGTTTATAGAGTTTATGTATGAAAGGCCATAATTCTGAAAGTGTATGAATAGAAATCTCATACTTTCAATGTGTGTGTTTAGGGACCTAGAGGTTGGGCAGAAAAGTGTGTTTACATGGAGACTCTATATAGCTGCAGATTATCTTATTTCTAAATAGCACTTTGGAACCCAACAAAAGCATGGGACCTAGTATACAGATGGAAAATACTCACTATGCTTACGTACCTCTGTCATCTGTCCTCACACCCTATCATTGTGGATATTTTTTTAGTCGCAGCTCACCTTCTTAACTCATAATCTAGAAAGACACATAGCCAGTCAACTTTAGTAAATATTGCAATACCACTGCATCTCTGCAAATGCAAAAACGACTTCCAACCTAAGGAAAGGGCATAAATTGCACATGCCAACATAAGACAGGACCTGCCTATTGCCACTGACAAAAACTAAAATCCTGTATGAAAACACACTCCTTTTTTTGCAGCTGATTCCAGATTAGACCATGCCAATTTGCTCAAAGTGATGACTGAGCAGTTGGTACTGCAAAAACTCCACAAGGGAGGGTGAGATTATTTCACAAAGACTGCAACCAACAAATACTGATTGGAATGATATGTCAGTTTAAGGCTGTCATAGAACGTGACATATGGTTCTTATCGTCTTATGACAGTTTTTTCTTACCAGATATATGCATGAAATGAGTGTGCTTCAATGTCATGGCTGGTTAACCAATTCTTTAGTTTTTAGTGTTCTCCTTTTATAGCGCTCCTTCAATTTCTGTGTGTTAGAGGGAGAATGCAAAAACAAGTACATATATGAGGACTTATTGAGTCTATAAACCCATCACTGATACAAAAACACTTTCAATCAAAGGCCAGACCTTTTTGGAATTGCCACAGACTGTTTGTCTTGACTACTGCAGTTCACCATTCCTTTAAAACATTCAACACACCTAGAAAGGTTTACATTGATGGAAAACTCAACACTTGATTATTTAGGATGATACACACTACCAGTACTGGGGAATTTATTTTGTTGAAATCTCTGATTTGTAATGTTGTAACTGTTTGTTTGATTGATTTGTTGTTAGAATACATAGTACATGGGAGGCCCTTTAGCTTTTGACAGTTAACCTCAGGGGGTGTTTTTTTGTCTGCCCTCACTAATAACGTGGTTGTATATTTATGGGAAAAATACTTTACTTCATCAACCTGTTCTTAAAATGGTAAATATATACAATGAAATGTAAATATTTGTAAACTCCCAAAAATGTAGTTTAAAGTAAAATATATTACTAATTACAGGTCCACCTCATCTTAGTTATGTAACCCAAAAGCATGTTTCACACCATAATAGTATGGCTCCAGATTTGCATGCCTGAGATTCTCTGTTACAATATACATTGTCTGTTAAATTCTCCATCGCTTCTTAGAGATAGATCTGCACTTCATCATATTATTAAAAAATGTAGTGGATATTTGGTACTCCTCTCATGAAGTAAGAATCAGAATGGAGTCATCAATAGTACTGTGATTCTTGTGTTAATGTGGTGGTACTGTGTTTTTTAGGCAGAGGATGATGTTTATTGGTTAATTGTTGGAGCAGCACAGCTGCTATGGTTTGAACAACGATGGCAGATTAACCTAGCAACACTGTCTCATTTGAGTGCAGAAGTATCCAAAACCTGGGTGCAGTGGTGAATTTTTAGTAGTTTATAATGGCAAATATTTAAGCATGCTAAAGCAATGTAAAACCAAAGTGTTTATGGGAAGGAGTTAGAAGCAGCCGCGGCTGGTGCAGGTAAAAGCGGTGGCGCCGGGTGTGGGGGGACTTTGACAGACAAAGAAGGAAATTAGTTATTTATTTGATTTTACCTAATGGTCGTCTGTCGAATCCCCCCAACCTAGCCCCACTTCCCCACCGCTCTTACCTGAACAGGCCATGGCTATTTAGAAGGCTGTGACTCCAAGTCTTCCAGAATGGTGGAGACTGAGTGTTGGTGTTTTTCTTGACATTTCACAAGTTTTCCCTCATAAGAGCAGTTAACTCTATATAAATTCACTCAAGCCCATCTCACGTTTTCTCATATTCAACACAAAAAGAATTAGCTCTTCTAGTCAAGGCAATACCACCCCACAGCCTTAAGATGACAGCAAAATCTCTGCTACCACGCTGATGCTGATAAGTTTGACCAAGCATTATGAAGGAGGATTAGTGATGGTGACATCAATTGTACAGCAAAATAAAGGGAGTGATCCTACACCACGGTCTGCCAGTGACCACCTGGCGTACAGCACTCTGTTTGGTTTCTAGTAGTCTGTAGGAGCTTACAGAGTACCATTGGTGGCACATGGAAAGTGTCTGCCATTGCAATATAAGATGTAAGCTATATGTTCCTGATATTTGCATGTGGAAATGGTGCTTATGTAACTATTCTGCTTATATCAAATAGCTTTCCTCTTGTGTGCATGATGTTTCAAACCTCATTAACATTTACATTTCGCAGCTACATCTCACTCTTATCAGTGATCATTGATTAAGGAAATTAAGGCAACAATGCTGAGTCTCTTGGACAATTTGAATGCTTCAATATAGTGAACCATTCAATCCTAGTGTAATGTCTAATTGAGGGTAAACATTGTTTACCACGCATGCAATACATTGCATGCCATTACAACGCGGTCATTACAATGACTGCGTTGTTACATCACATACCATTACAAAGCAAGTAGGAACAATGACTCACTGTAGGGGGCAGAAGGAGTTTAAAATCCAACACTTTCCCTACTGTTGCACAGACTGGAGTTGGAATAGTAAATGATACTATTCCAAATCCCAGCACCAGTCGTTGTAATGAATTGCGTTGTAATGGTATGCGATGTAACAACACAGTCATAGTAATGACCGCGGGGTGATGGCATGCGTTGTAAACATGTGCAATGTAACATGGCCTATTCCTAATTGAGATGGCAACATTACTGAAGAAATAAACACAATTAACATCTTTTGCCTAGCCAACTGTCACCAAAGAAGTAGTGTATTTCACTGCCAACGGGTCCCAGATATATTTAGAGTCTCAAAAGGTTTCTAGCTAGATCACAACTACTTGCAAATCAAGTATACTGTGGCTGCAATACGCATCATTTATATATATGCCTCTCTTATCTCTTGAGAGTAAGCTATTCCCAACACTTTTCACAATCCATACAGCGCTACTGAAAATATCTTAGCTTGCCTGCAATACATAGAAAAAGGAGAAATAATAGTTTCCTGAAACCTGTCTCAAAGAGTAACTTTTTTATTACAGAGCCTAAAAAAATCACCTAAAAACATTTTGCTTGACAATCAGGGGGATAGCACAGTGCAAAATATTCATTAAGCATAAGACATTTCTTACTATTAATCCCAGAAAGAATAAAACCAGAGCAGCAAGCGTGCTACCATTATTCTCTCTACATAAACATCCAACAGGATATTATGGAAACCTACTGAGGCCCTTATTACAAGGATGCTGGCACAGGGTGAGTTATTTACCACACCATTCTAAATATTCAACTTCCAGGGTACAGTATTCACCCCATATTCTGAATTACTCATTAAAACCTGGAGAAATATATATCGAATAAGTATTTTCTGCACTAAATTCCATAGGGATCAAAATTTACCATGCATTTTCCACCAGTACATTTCGCCAGGGTTGACATGCTGAAATTTGCCAGAATAAAAATGTAGTATTTTTGGCAATTACCACATTACTTTTGATTTCCAATCCCTAAGCCAATTCCTGTTTGTGCAGGGATTAGAATGCACCCCAACCCATAATTAAGGCTAAAGTGTCGAGAAGTGTGCAGCCCATTTTAGGACACAACGCATCTATAAATGTATCTATGGGTTTTGAAAAATTAGTTTTTGTTTGGGGTAATTTTCTAATATTTAAAATGTAAATTATGCAACAGAGGGAGATATTCTCAAGAACGTGTGATAATCATTGCAAAATAAGCATAGCGCAACATTGTACATCTCAGTCTATCATGGGAAAACAATGCCTTGTTAACGGCGTATTCACAACACAGCGGTACCATGCGATAGGCACACGATAACCCGTCAAATGTCCGAGTTAAAATCAACGCAATGCCGAAAAAATGCGAAACACCAACAAGAAAATAGTAGCAATGAGGCCAATCGTGATACAAACATCAGCGATAACCAGCGACAGGCCTGCACTTCCCACGCGTCATGCGGAAAAATGTCCCATAAAAGCAGAATAAAAAACCGGTGAGACGACAACGTACGAGCACAAAACCACAACAGTGACGTAGAACAAATGACCATTGTCCCGCAACAGATAGGCATCTCCTCACAAACAGCCACAATGTACATTGACATGCATTCTGTATATAACCTGCGCCAATACTGAAACATACATGGAACACGCTCTGAAACCGCATCTCTTCTTCACATTGCAGAGGGACAATCAACACCCCCTGCACACAGACGTGCCATGTCCATGATCAAACAATAATGAAAGAATGGACTAATGTAGGGGCAGTGACTCCCTCTTACGTACATGTTGCCCATGTCATGGGACTTGAGTCACAGGGTGCATCCCTGCATCATGGCAGTACATATCAGAGCCCAAAAGAAGCCCTGTTGTCACATGTAGGCCACAAATGACAGCCAAAATGGAATGAATTGGGACACGTGAAACGCCGAAGAGTGGGATACCGTACCAACTGTGACACACAGAACTGGCAGTTCGAATATGTGACACCCTAAACAGCCTCACTGCACAGAGGTGACACACCCACCATCCATCAACAAATTCCAAAATTGCTAGCACTACATGTCGCACCCACACTTGCCTGAGTGAAGTGCCGGTACAGATGAGTGACATCAGAATGTTTCTTGGAATGCATTTATTTGAACATGCTGTGCCTGTGGTCATTCATTGTACTGTCCCATGATTGCTAAGCCCCGTCACAATGTGACATCAACATGAGAAGAAATTGTCAATGATGGTGTTCCTACAGGCTATTCCTGCAGTGGGGTGTGGTCCACCTGCCTCATCTTCATCATCATCGTCCGATGCATCTGGCACTCCTATTCATGGGGCATTGCTGCGTACACATATGTTGTGCAACACATACCATGCAACGATCATCTTGCACAGAATGTCTGGGCTGTACTGGAGCCTTCCACCTGTGGCGTCCAGGCACCTGAAACGTGACTTTAACACGCCAAATGTGCAGCCTGGAAGTTTCTCTTGTCCTCACGTGAGTTTCATCAAACCGTTTTGACGGTTTTTACACGTGCGGGAGGCGGCAGGCACGGGAAGCATGCCGCAGTCACAGGGAGTGGCAAACAAGCATTGGCAAGTGCCAAACATAGCGCAAAGCTTCGAACAACAGTGCTGATCTCAAATTAGATTCAGTGATAATACAATGAGGCTAAATGGTGTTACATAACATGGAAAGTAGCATTGATGAATAAGCATACTTACAAAAAAAGGTTTACAACAAATACCATCAAGATACAGTGAATGTGACATTAAATGTGCCATAATGAGGTTGTCAGACAATAGCAGCATATGACCCCCCCAAAGGTCGACAAACAGACCGAGGTTTGTCTGGATGAAGAGCATGGAAGGTCTTGATTAATCGAGGGGCATGAATATTTGATTCTGGTTCCCAAGACCTTTCAGATGGATCATAGCCCTTCCAATCTATTAAATAGTAAAGGCGGCTACGGAAACGCTTGGCATCCAGGATTTTATTCACCTCATATTCAACGTGATCTCCTACTACAATAGGAGGAGGGGAGTTATCTGGCCTCGTGGAGGGATCGTGGGGTTTTAAGAGAGACACATGGAAAACAGGGTGAATCGAATAGTCTTTAGGGAGAGTCAATCTTATAGACACTGGATTCAAAAGTTTTTCTATGGGAAAAGGCCCAATAAAGCATGGCTTTAGTTTTTTGGGTCCTTCAATCTGTATATTTTTGGTCGATAGCCAAACCAAATCTCCTTCCTTGTAAGAGGGACTTGGCAACCTATGTTTGTCAGCTGATTCCTTCATTTTTATTTTATTTCTGGCTAGAGTTTTTCTAATGTGTTCCTGAAACGTTTGTAAAGTTTTCCATCTCTCAGTTACTGCTGGCATAGTCTGTTCTGCTTCAGGGAATGTTACAGGTAAAGATCGTGGGTGTTGGCCTGTCAGAAAATAAAATGGTGAACATCCTAAAGCCGAGTGTGTGGTGTTATTATAAGAGAACTCAGCCAAAGGCAGTGTTTCGTCCCATTTGGACGACCAAGTGGTTGTTAGACAGCGTAAACTTTGTTCTAGGAATTGATTAACTTTTTCAGTTTGGCCGTCTGTTTGTGGGTGAAAAGCTGATGATGTTGTTATTTCAATTCCTAAATTACTACTAAGTTGTTTCCAAAAGTTAGAAATAAACTGGGGCCCCCTATCGGAAATGATTTTGCTCGGCAATCCGTGAAGTTTGACTATGTGATTTATAAAAAATATACTAAATTCTACTGCTGATGGTAATTTCGACAGTGGAATAAAGTGTCCCATTTTAGAAAGCAAGTCTACCACTACTAAAATAATGGTAAAACCATTGGACCTTGGTAGATCTGTGACGAAGTCTAAACCAATGGTATGCCAAGGATAGGGGGGAATTGCCATTGGTTGTAAGAATCCTCTAGGAGCGGAATGTAAGCTTTTCTGACGAGCACATACTGGACAAGTTTTGACGTAGTGTTGCACATCTGAGAACATGTTTCCCACCAGAAATGCCTTTGACACAGGTCTAAGGTTTTGTTGATTCCTGGATGAGCTGCTGAAACTAAATTGTGATTCCACTTAACGATTTACTGACGTAACTCACTGTTGGGAATGAACAATTTCTTTTTATGGTAGAATAAACCATTTACTATAGAGTTCTGCTTTTGCGATAACCAGTCTTCTTGGTTCAAAACCTCTACCTGCTTTCTGACCGGATTCTCAAAAGTGTCCATGTTGATTTCTGCACACACTTTTTCTGCAGGAATGATACTTTTAGCCTCTTTTCCAAGATCATTCTGTTTTTCACATACTAGGCGAGAAAGAGGGTCTGATAGCAATTGCTTTGCCCCGGGTCGATACGTAATGACAAAATCGAATTCGCTAAAAAATTGCAACCAACGCATCTGCCTCAGGGTAAAAGCTTTTACTGTGGAATAAAATTGTAAATTCTTATGGTCAGAAAAAATGATGACGGTATGTTTAGCTCCCAGGAGATGATGCCTCCATTCCTGGAAAACTGCTTTGATTGCTAGCAACTCGCGTTCTGCAATCGGGTAATTCTGTTCAGCTGCTAAGAGCTTCTTTGAGAAAAAGGCTATAGGATGTAAACAGCCTGTTTTGTCGTCTTTCTGCATTAATACCCCCCTGATTGCAGTTTGTGAGGCGTCTGCTTCTACAAAGAACGGCCTGTCAGGATCTGGATGTGTAAGAATAGGTGCTGATGTAAAGGCCTTTTTTAAAGTAGAAAAAGCTTGATCTGCTTCAGTGTTCCAAAGGAATTTCTTTCCTTTTTGTAATAATCGAGTGATGGGAACAACTATTTCAGAAAAATTGGATATAAAACGTCTGTAGAAGTTCGTGAAGCCCAAAATGCGTTGAACGTCTTTAACTGATTTGGGAGAAGACCAGTTCAAAATTGCTTCAACCTTTTTAGGGTCCATTGTCACTCCTTCTGGAGATAACCAGTAACCAAGAAATTCAACTTTAGGAGAATTGAACACGCATTTTTCCAATTTTACGAACAGGGCATCGTTTCTGAGTTTTTGTAAAACTGACCAAACATGTTTGGTGTGTTCCTCTGGGTTCTTTGAATAGATTAATATATCGTCAATATATACTATGACGCAGATGTCAGGAAGATCATGCAGAACTTCATTTATGAAGTATTGAAATGCTGCGGGAGCATTACACAAACCAAAAGGCATTACAGTATATTCAAATAAGCCAAACTTGGTCCGGAAGGCAGTTTTCCACTCGTCGCCTTCTTTTACGCGAATTAAGTGGTAGGCTCCGCGCAAGTCTAATTTGGAGTAAATACTAGACCCTTTCACTTGATTTAGGAGTACTGGAATCAAAGGCAATGAGTACCTGTTCTTAATGGTCGCCTTGTTTACTGGCGATAGTCTATGCAGGCACGCAAATCACCCGTCTTCTTAGCTACGAAGAAAAGGGGAGAGGAAACTGGTGACGTGGAATGGCGAATGAAACCCAGTTCCAACAATTCGTCCAGGTAAGTTCGTAGGTATTGATTTTCAGGTTCCGTTAATGCGTATATTCTACTGCATGGTAGTTTTGCCCCGAGGATAAGATCAATTCTACAATCGTAGATTCTATGGGGAGGTAACTTAGTCGCTTTGACTGGGTCATTCATGTCAGTGAAATCCTGATACTCCTTTGGGAGTTCAAGTGGTTCTACAGATGATGCGGCACAACAAAGTGGCATGATAGTATCTTTCGTGTCTTGATAACAGTGCAATCTACAATGTGCTGAATCTAAGGTCACTGTGCGTTTGATCCAGTTGATTTTAGGATTATGGGGTTCTAACCAAGGAATACCTAGAATTATCCCAAAGGTTGGTGTGTCAATTAAATCAAAACTGGTATATTCTGCATGACCATTGTCGGTGACCAGCAATAAAGGCGTTGTGTTAAATCTGATTAACCCAGAGAACAAAGCTGAGCCATCTACGGCTCACACGGGTTCAGGTTCTCTTTTAGGTTTTTGAGTTAAATGCAGTTTCCTAGCTAATTCTAAATCAAAAAAATTACCTGTAGCTCCTGAGTCTATGAGCACAGGAATGCTGTGCCTTTGTTGAGTAGACAAGATCAAAAGTATCCTCATAGTAAAGTGTTTCGGTACATGATTAGTTACTCCAGTTGCAAATTGCGAGATCTTATTCAAATTATCTCCCAAGGAATCGATCTCTTCATTCCCTGAGATGTCTAGTTTTCCGACATACTTGTAGGATCAGTTGCCACAACTAAAGCGTTCTTTTTAACTGGTTTAACTAGACAATGCCTGGCTAAGTGGCCAGATTTCCCACAATATAAACACAGATTCCCTTTTCTCCGTCTGTCCTTTTCCTCATTAGATAGAGGTCCTTTAATCCCTCCTATCTGCATTGGTTCCACACTGGCTGTTTTATCTTCAGTTTCTTTTCTTTCTACTTTGAGATGTAGATTCCTGATATCTCCCCTTGGTTTCTCACTTTTACGTTCCCCTAACCTATGATCTAATTTCACAAACAACTCTTGAAACTCAGAGAAATCTTCAGGCAAATTAACTATATGAGCAAGTGAATCTTTTATATCATCTTTGAGACCTCAATAAAAGAGAGATATTCTTTTTTCAGCTGGCCAGTGTGTTTCTGCCAGTAACCTATTAAAAGTTGTAACATATGTTATTAAATCTTTTGAACCCTGTCTTAAATTCAAAAGTTCATTGTCTAAGGCTTGCATAAAAACATGTTTGGTAAAAAGGCTAGACATTGCTGTTTTGAAAGTATTTAAATTATGTAAGAGGGGATCATCATTATCAACTAGTGGCATAGCCCAATTAGCCACCACTCCACCCAGATAGGAAATAATAAAAGCCACCTTAGCGGTGTCGGTAGTCAAAATCTGTGGTTTGCACAAGGAATGCAACTGGCACTGACTCATAAAAGTAGTACATCGACTAGAATCTCCAACAAATCTCTCAGGGTTTGCTAAGGAAACTTGGGTAGGGATAACCACTGTAACTTGTACTGGTTGATCAGAAGAGGCTCCTGTAGATGTCTGGGAATGAAAGGCTGAAACGCCAAATTTAGGTGGAGCTAGGATAGGACGTCCACTTTCCGTGGGTCCTCTCCAAGTAGTGAACCCCGTTTTAGTTCTATCTAACTCCTGTCGTAACGATTGATTTTCATGGCGCAAATCCTGCATTTGTTCACTGAGTTTTTGCACTAACTGAGCTAGCTGATTGACATCCATATCAGAGACATCCATTGTTAGTTTACAGCGCCAAGAAGAAACAGGAGTTTGTTTGTTAGCCTTCGCTTTCTGTTAGGTCTCTTGTCACGATACTCCTGAGTATTTCTTCTTCACGCTGCAAACTCCCAACTTCTTCGCAGAACAATCAGGGAACAAGAATATGCACACTTGAACACACTGATTCCTCCACAAGGGAAAGGGGAAGTGGAAAGAGAAACAAACAAAACACTGGTCCTTGCGGAGTTCTAGTGGTGTTTCTCTGAATTAAGTGTTCAGGGTCCGCGGCGTTGAGTTAGCTGTGACTGTGTGCGTAGAAACAGAATCAAAGTCTAAATATAGTTTCTAGTATTAAATCTAGTATTCAATTAGACTGTAATCTACTGGAGTCGTAAACAGAACATACCTAAAAACATTCAGACCCTTGTTGACACTTCTACAATTATCGGGAAATTGACGTCTTCACAGATTTACCTTCAAGAAAAGTGTTACAGTATTGTGAAATACCAAGACATAAATATCCTTATTTCCAATAACTCTATCGAACTTTGATTAGCATTGTTAGTATGAGTTAATTATTAACAAAACTGCAGAAGCGTTAAATCATACCTGACAATGTATTTGGATGCTTTGACGAGGGGTTCTGGAAAGAGATCAACAAAAAACAAACAAGGCATCCACAACTCAAGCTGTACTTTACCAATGACCTTTCATTGAGGATAGCTATACCTTATTCACAAACATGAGATAGCAATATTCAGTCTTGCATGTATCAAGGTTTGTTTAGGTATGAACAATCTTTCATTTAGTTCAGAATTCAGTTTTAAAAATGATTTCTATCTGAAGTTTCCAAAAGTATGCGCAATTGTATTTGTCAATGATTGTTATGTTCCACAGGTTGTCCTTAATACAGTTGCACAATTGTCTTTATCAATGCTTGATGAGGAATGCCAAGAAATAACTCTGAACCTCTCTTATACGCTACGCAGGGCACGAAATTTTCAAAAACAATGTTCCTGTGGGAGGGGACTGAATGTCCTGCTTACCGGAGATGACGAACAGGAAGACGCGGAAGATCGTCAGCCACCGGAGGATCTTCACTGAGCAACCTTCTGGGATCGCGTAAGGAAAGAAAGGTAAGCGGGTTTTTAAAAGAGGGTTCACCAACCAGACTTAGAAGCGCTGTCAATCGGAGGTCAGGGCAAAGACTGCGACACGGAGGCTTCGGCAATGTTGATCGGGGAATGAGCACAGACGCTGAAGCAGGAGCTCTCGCGGAGACGCTGGAAACGAAGCGAAGCATCTCTGCGTTGCCAGGACTCTCTTATATACTGTTCGCAGCCCCTGTGGAGCCTGGAAGTTTCTCTTGTCCTCACGTGAGTTTCATCAAACCGTTTTGACGGTTTTTACACGTGCGGGAGGCGGCAGGCACGGGAAGCAGGCGGCAGTCACGGGGAGCGGCAAACAAGCATTGGCAAGTGCCAAACATAGCACAAAGCTTCGAACAACAGTGCTGACCTCAAATTAGATTCAGTGATAATACAATGAGGCTAAATGATGTTACATAACATGGAAAGTAGCATTGATGAATAAGCATACTTACAAAAAAAGGTTTACAACAAATACCATCAAGATACAGTGAATGTGACATTAAATGTGCCATAATGAGGTTGTCAGACAATAGCAGCATATGACCCCCCCAAAGGTCGACAAACAGACCGAGGTTTGTCTGGATGAAGAGCATGGAAGGTCTTGATTAATCGAGGGGCATGAATATTTGATTCTGGTTCCCAAGACCTTTCAGATGGATCATAGCCCTTCCAATCTATTAAATAGTAAAGGCGGCCACGGAAACGCTTGGCATCCAGGACTCTCTTATATACTGTTCGCAGCCCATGTGGAGCCTGGAAGTTTCTCTTGTCCTCACGTGAGTTTCATCAAACCGTTTTGACGGTTTTTACACGTGCGGGAGGCGGCAGGCACGGGAAGCAGGCGGCAGTCACGGGGAGCGGCAAACAAGCATTGGCAAGTGCCAAACATAGCACAAAGCTTCGAACAACAGTGCTGACCTCAAATTAGATTCAGTGATAATACAATGAGGCTAAATGATGTTACATAACATGGAAAGTAGCATTGATGAATAAGCATACTTACAAAAAAGGTTTACAACAAATACCATCAAGATACAGTGAATGTGACATTAAATGTGCCATAATGAGGTTGTCAGACAATAGCAGCATATGACCCCCTGACAGGTACGACACGGCTACATGTCCCAGGACTACCCCACTGCCTGCGGTGACATGGTTGCAACCGCTGTACACAGCACAATGTAATGTGGTATGACCCGGGGCCCTCATGCATACATAATGTCCACATGGATACACTGAGTGAGTTTGTGGAATTGGCTAGGGGCACGTGCGCCCGGCCCCTTTTATTGCTAGGGTCACATGTCCATTGACACCTGTGCAGGATGGGTGTTGGGTAGTGTAAGCCACCCCTCAGGGGTTGGTTGGTGCTGGCAACAACCACAACAGTGATCAGACAATCTGCAGTACAAGGTTCAAATAGCAAGGGCCCATGACTTGAGCAACACAGCGTTAGGTGCCCCGGATGCAATGCGCAGGCACAGGCACACCGCCACGGGCGGTGACTTGCGCTGCACTGAGGTAGGTCCACGAGAGCTGAGCAGGTCACCGTCGATGTCCAAGGTGAATGTCACAGAGGGTTGCGGGGGGACAGTGGAAGGTGTCCTTTCAGGGCATGATGTAGAGGGCAGAAGCAAGCAGAAACAGGCAAATAGCGGAGTTGAATGCTACAGACTGCTCGTTACCACCATGTCTGTATCAGCTATATGATGATGAAGACAACACACAGGCTATGGACTCAGATGCCACCAAAGTTCATCCAGAGAGTGCCCAAGAATTTCGGGGTACATACTTAGTGGCACCAGAGCTGAAAGAGGATGCAGTCTGCGATGAGGCTTGTACAATGACATAAACTCTGCCATGAAGAGAGCAAGACTCAGTTCAAATTGTGTGACCTACTCAACCGCAGTTTTCGCCGGAGACATCGGTCAGCAGGGGCACACAGCCAGCAACTTTGTCTGAGGTGGGTTGTTCATTATCCGCCGTGTTGGTACCGCCAGCCTGTGGGCAATGATGTTCAGGATGCGGAGGATGGTTGTCCTTTTGAGTCTGTAGTGGGCAATGTTAAGTCTGTGAGGCTGGTGCGAATTCTGAAGGTCCGCTGCTTGTGTCTGCTCTGCCTCTGTGGTGGTCCGGAGGGGAGGGTGGGCCTGGGGGTGGTGGTGGTGGGTGTTGTGGCCCTGTTGAGGCTCCAAGCTGCATGATCAGTAGCTCCATGGTATCTGTTGTTCTTCAGGTGTGGCTCTGGGGTGGGCTCCCTTTTCTGGTGCAAGCTGTTGTAACACTTTACACCAGGTTAGAGCAGGTGTTAATTTCCTGCTGTTTACACGTCTCATCGCCTGTTTTGGGACCTTATCGCCGATCTGGCTGGTCATTGAGAATGTTGTGGAGTGGTGTTGTTGCGGCTTTTGGCAAGGGAACGCCTACTCTGCATCTGATTAGCGATAGTTGCCGGGCTCATCTGTGGAGATGATTTTTGCGGCTTCTATCGCAGGTAAACTGGTGATATGGGCTGTTATCACCAGCTTGTGAATGGGACGATAGTTTTATCACCACTTTGGCTGCGATAAAGTGCAGTTAACTCGGCAATGAATCCTTGAGAATATGCCCAAATGTGTATTATTATAAATCACATTTTAGATGCAAAAGCACACTATATGAAATTAAAACATGCATTCTAAATTGTGATTTATGTTTCTACTTCATTGACACTTTAGAGTAGGTTATGCAAGATATATAAAGAGAGAAAATAAAGTGAAATATATGACAGGGTAGCTTTTGCTGACAGAGTTCTGCATTTCCAATGTGTATTTTCACTCACCATAGAGTATTCATTGGTAGATGCTTACCATAAGGATGAGCATGCTCAACACAGCCATCATCGATCATAAACTATAAAACTAGCTGCTTCAATCAAAAAACATTTTTTAAAAAGCCTTCACAGAGTATGCATTAATGACACTTGCGTCACTGGACCTTTGGCCGCCTATGGCGGCCCCTGCATTTGCCGCCTGAGGCCCTGTGTAAGAGCAAGGGGGGTGGGATGCTCGCGATTTCCTCAGTGGCCACCTGCGACTACCACAGGTAAGAGTGGGGGGGAGGCCATCCCCCCTTGCTACGCCACTGATTAATGACAAAGTAATAAACAAGTGCTCAGTACCCCCAGCGACAGCAACAATGACTATAACTAAAAGTGTGTATATACACAAATAGCAAACAACCAAGATCAGAATGACATATACAGGTAAACAATTTAAATACAATGTACCCGGTTTTGCCTGTGTTGAGCAATTTGTTTGCCGCAAATATCGTAATATTATGTGACATGAATCCTTAGTCCTATGCTAACAAATGATGGATGGAATGCTGAATAAATCATACATTTACCCCCAGTCAAGAGATCTCAGTTAAATCCATCGTTCTTTTGATCACCAGCACAGCCACGGCCGGTAGTATGTGTAACTGCAGGGCGGTGACGTAGGGAGGGGGAGGGGCAGGGTGGGGGGTTGTAATGTATGGATTACGGACTATAACAGGTAAGTAAACATATAAATAAATAAAACAAATTTCGTTGTGTGCACTGCATCGCATTTGGTGATGCAGTGCACACAACGAAATTCGTTTTATTTATTTATAAGTTTACTTACCTCTTATAGTCCGTAATCCATACATTACAACCCCCCACCCTGCCCCGCCCCCTCCCTACGTCACCGGCCGTGCCTGCACCAGCACCCAGTTTAGACCCAGCCATATGCAACTCAGTCTTGACCCTGTGTCTCATGGGAAGAGTCCTGTCCAAACTGCCAGGCCGGGTCCTTAGTGGGCCGCAAACAAGCATCCTGGGCCTGGTTTCTGGGTATTACCCTTCATCAGCCAGGCTAGCTTGAATCCAGTGGCACAGTGAGCAAGGGACCCCCGTCTGGGCATATCCATCCCACTTAGGGTGAAACGTGCTACGCAAACAGATGATAGACGGAATGCTGAATAAACCATACATTCAACCCCAGTCAAGAGATCTGGGTTAAATCCATCGTTCTTTTGCACACCATGCCACCCCAGTTTAGACTCAGCGATATGCAAATCAGTCTTGACCCTGTGCCTCTTGGGAACAGTCCAGACCGAACTGCCAAGCCAGGTCCTCCCTGACCGGAAACAATAATCCTGGGACCGGTTTGTGGGTATTACTCTTCATCAGCCAAACTAGCTTGAATCCAGTGGCACAGTGAGCAAGGGACCCATGTCTGGGCATACCCATCCCACTTAGGGTGAAAAATGCTACGTAAACAAATGATGGGCAGAATGCTGAATAAATCATACATTCAACCCCAATCAAGAGATATGGGTTAATACCATCGTTCTTTTGCTCACCATGCCACCCCAGTTTAGGGAGCCATTGTTTTTCTAAACAGAGTAAAAACAGGGGCCTGCTTGCCATTGGCTACACGTAGCTCCTTGTTTGTATGCACTTTCTTATGAGATGGAGCTTCATCTGATTTCCTCCCTTCTGGCCTTCATTCCTTGAGCAGCTTTGCCTTCTAGTATCTTGTCTGGATTAGGAAATTGGATGTATGACATTACAACGCATGCTTTTACATCGCATGCCTTTACAACGCAAGTATTACAACGCAGTCCATTACAACGCATAGTGCTTTGGGGTGCTGGATAGTGAATAGTTTAATTTACTATTCCAACTCCAGTCCCCGTGGACACTAGGGAAGGTTATTGGATAGTAAATTAACCTATTCCATATCCTAGAGCGCCCCCCAGAGCAATGCGTTGTAATAGTTTGCGTTGTAATGGTTGCGTTGTAAAGGCTCTGCGATGTAAAAGTTGCGTTGTAAAGGTTGTTTACCTAGGAAATTGTATATGTGGGACTCTGTGACACTCTCGCCAAAAGATTTGTGAAAGATCAGAGCAAGAACATCTTATGCCTAGCGAGATTTCAGAGGCAAGATCATGTGACTTCAGTTCCGGTGACATTGCACTGAGATCCAATAAGGAAGACAGTAAGCAACGTGGCATTCTGTGTAGTCCATAATGTGGCGTTGAAAATTCACAGGCCTTAATATGAATTCACTACTTACAGTCATTCTATGTGGTCATCAAAAACCAACATGCTGAAGCTTCACTGCTTCCACAAACAATCAACTAAGTGCACAGTAGAGTCACAGCTACCCTACCACATCCAGCGAATTGAAGATCAAATTGACATACACATTGAAGTAAGCCCCAGCTGATCTCCCATTGAGATATTATGTGCTCAGTGCCCAAATTAAACTGGTCCAGTTCATTCACCAGACTACGTCCCTGATTGTGCTCTTCTCTGTATTATTCTTGAACTCAAACCCATACTTACTCATGCGCATCTGGAATTGACCTCTAACAGAAGCTGCATTATTTGAGTTTTACTGATTGAATACTGAACATATATGGACAACAACAGTGTATTCCAATGGAAGCTAGTCGAGTGTACCGATGGAGGGAGACTGAAATAATTCAACACCATTGTAGGGTTATGCTGCATAGGGAAGAAATTGGGGGTGAGAATGTGACCAAACATATTGTAATTGGATTTATATAGCACTCACTAACCCCTGGCGAGGTTTCAAAGCTCTTTTCGGCGAGTAGCACGCTACTTCGAAACACAAAAAGGATAAGTGGTGAATTAGTATAGGGTAATATGAAATTAGTTTGAGAGGGGGACATGCAAGTCTGTTATTTTGGGTTGAAAAGGATAGTGGAGGGATAGAAGAGGGAGGGGTTTGTATTTATATAGTGCTCGATACCCCTGATGAGGCATCAAAGTTCTTTTAGACGAGTAGCACTCTACTCGAGTACCCAAACAGGATTAGTGGTGAATTAGTAAAGGGAAATATGAAATTAATTTGAGTGGTGATCATGTGTCAACCGCTGGTTATGCAGTACTGTTAACAACAGGCTTTTCTATGCAAGCCAAACTGAGGTAAAACTACATCCATATCCTTCACTTTTTCCAGGTGTTCGACCATTTCATGGTACACAAGCTAAAGATGGTTGAACAGTATTTGCCAACAGCTGTCACAGAAATTGGGGAGCAATGCTGCAAAATGCGTTCAAACCACAAGAGCTGGACTGCACTCGCCCTCGTACATTACACAGTTCTGCTCTTCCCTTCTCCAAATGCTGTATATATTTTTGGCGTCCATTTACTCCTAAAAAAAGAAAGAAATTAGCCAACGAGCCACTTAGCTCAACACACAATAAAGCGAAATGACCTAAAATGCACCAAATAGCGATCATAAACACTTTATCTCAGTATATTCATGAGATAACATTATTTTAACAAAAATATGTACGGAAATGTTTTTAAGGGACTAAATGGCGCAATTATGGCCAGTGTTGATACATTTCCTAGTAATGTGTTTTCTGTGACCACAAGATCTGAGTTTTGTGAACAGTGGCAGCCAACACTGCTCCTTTGATCTATAAGCGATCTTGTAATTCAAGGTCACAATGTCAATGTGCAAACAGAGAGACACAAAGCTCGCTTAAACAGTGTGCATTTGTGAAAGTGAATTTGAAAGAACGGACGACTGTCAAGTGAAAGTGGGAAAAAAGTTCAAAAGATACACAAGTTAACACCATCCATGGCAAGAATCTATTGGGTTTGTTAGATCTACTGTGTAGGAAATCAATGAAAGAGAGAGAGGTGTTTTTTTGTTGGGTGGGTGACACAGAAAAAGGGAATTCATAAGACCCTTCATTGTAGGAAGGTGCATACATCAGATTACCAGCTGTGGTGTTCTCTACATTTCCCTCCAGAGACTTCCGAAATGTGCCTCACTAGGCCATTCTGACACATTCACCTTTTTTGCTTCGTTCAGCATGCAAACAAACTAACAATTTTGCCTGTTTAATAGTTATTTATTGGTGTAATTCCTGCGCAAATATGAATTTGTTCGCTGAAGCTACCATGCGAAATGTGCGTACATTTTCAAAATGTAATAAAATTACTCAATCCTTATTGTAGGAGGTCAAATTCAAAAGAAAGTGAAACATAAAACAATTTGGGTGTTCCTTTGATTTGGACACAGATACAAGTTACAGGACACTGGAAAAGAAAAGTAGTAAAAATATAATTTTCATCATTCATACGCCTTAATGAATCTATTAGTGGGTGACAGACCCACTGTTTTTGGTTTGGCCCCGCCAGACAATCAAGCATAAAAAAGTTCCACATTTTCTGAAAGATATTGCCTTTATCTTTCACCCTACCTCTCAGGGTGTTATGTCAGCCGCAAAGGTCAAGCCCTTTACAGATTTCCCTCTGTCAACCGAGTGTGGGGATAGAACAGAAGTCATAGCACAATTTCAGATGAGCATTTGGTGTGCCAGAAACTAAACAGACAACAAATGTCTGAAAGAATTCAGGGGCAGAAAACTGGTCTTAATAGCTATGGGATGTACCTGTTTGCTTTGAAGTGGTAGTTCAAGCACCCCTAAACCTAGTTGCCACTCTCTACCGAAGACATATAAGAATCCAGAAACTCATGCGCCCAGAGATGTAAACACTAGTGGGCAGATTTACAAGCCTCTTGCACCACTTTTGCGTCACTTGTCCCAATGGTAAAAGTGACGCAAAAGAGGCGCAAGGGGCTTGTAAATCTGCCCCTAGGTACTCCATCACTAATGTCAAACACTTGTTCTTCTACCTGTGATTAATTAAAGGTAACTGAAATAACAAAAGTATCCACCATAATGCACCTGAGAGAACTGGTGGTGTTATACCAGCAGTGTGCCTCTTGCCCCTACAAATGCTGGTTTAGGGAAACAGGGTTTTCTGGGATCCAGATTATGAACTCATAAGCCATACAGAAGCATAGAAAATCATGCATGTTTAGCATCTGTTTATTCTAAGGAACCTCTTGCTATGACCGACTGTTCTAGTGACTAAACAAGAATTTGACAGTTTGCAGATTTTCTGTACAATTTTCTCAAATGACAACATGAGCCGCCACTCAGGGAAATGATTATGGTAATTGTCAACTCACGCTTTTGTCCCTTTTGGTTTCCTGAGAATGGTAATATGTGTGTAGTCTTCAATGGGATTGGGGTACCCAAATAAGCTAGAGTGGCCAAACAGGCAAATATCCTCATTCAGAATCACGTTTTAGCAGATAAACAGGTGAGTCACATAAGCGTAGTTTTTTGTTTAAATAAAACATTTTGTAAGGTTGGGTGTATCAATAAAAACATTTTACATTGGCATCAACATCAGTGAGAGGCATTAGACATCAATAACAATTGTACATGGTACATTCAATAAAATACTCAGTGTCACTGGAGATACCCAGAAGTTGTTGCAAAGGACAGCTTTCTATGCCAAAGGTTAGAAACGTATACCGTATATCGGTGGCTGCCTGATCCACATCCTTCCCAAATATATGCCAGTTCTATACCAAAGTGCTCCTAATAGAGACCCCAGATATTTTGGTATCTAGAGGAAGCCTCTCATAAGGTATATCAGTGCCTCGATAAGTGAGCATCTGTTCCTTCCATGCAGCTATTATCTACCTGCGGTACAGTGTTAGATCGGGAAACATCCTTTACAACGGAACCGTTACAACGCGGTACCGTTACAACGCGGGATTTACAACGAAAGTCGTTACCACGACTTTCGCTGGAGGGCTCTCTAGGATAGGAGATAGTTTAATTTACTATCCAACACCTTCCCTACTATCCACGGGGACTGGAGTTGGAATAGTAAATTAAACTATTCACTATCCAGCGCCCCCCAACGCAAGTCGTTGTAACGACTTGTAATGTTAATCCTGCGTTGTAAAGGTACGCGTTGTAACGGTACGCGTTGTACCGTCATACATCCGTTAGATCTCTAGTATTTAGTGAGATTTCTATTGGATAGGAGGAAGCTGGGATTAACCAGCTTTTTAGTACCTCTTACAAGATCGAGATTTTTGACCAAACCACGTAAGGCAGCATTTGGCGTTGAGAATGATCTGAAAATCCGCAACATCAAACAGGGTAAGTTGAATCTCCTCCCAATACTTTTACCCATAGATTCATCAAGCATCCATTTTGCGATTCCTTATTAGCGGAAAATAAGGATTCGCTAATAAGGAATAGAAAAATGCTATGCATGAAGATCTCGCTTAAAAAATAGCGATTTCTTAAAATTCCTTCCTTAATTGTGAATTGCGACTCGCAAATTGCGAGTCGCAATTAAGGAATACCTCCCCATTCATTCCTATGGGCCTAGGGGCCCATAGGAATGAATGGGAAGACAATCTCAATTCGCGAATCTCAATTAGAGAATCGCAAATTGAGATTGCAATTTCAAGGGTGACAGGGTGTCAAAAGGACACCCTGTTGCACCTCTGAAATCTGCATATGTGTACATCTTGCACACACACATGCCCTAAGGGCATGTTTGTGTGCAAAATGGAACTTTGAAAAATGCACTTTAGTGCATTTTTCAAAGTTTTTGCAAATTACCATGAAGTTCAACTTCATGGTAATTTGCTCCCCCTTTTAGCGAAATCTCTAATTTTTTTAATTTAATGCATTGCATTTAAGGAATCTCAATTTGAGATTCCTTAAATGCAATAGCAATTTAAGTAGGCACAATTTTGCGATTTTTGCATTTGGGATGATGCATCACAAATGCAAAAATACAGGTCGCAAAGGGGCAGATTCTGAGAATCTGCCCCTTTGCGAGCGGTGTTTAGCTTGATGCATCTATGCCTTAGTTCTCTAGGTATTCCTATGTGAAAGAAACCCTCCATCAGGTGAGAGAACCTCAGGCAGCCTGTGAAGGCCCTACCATGCATTTGCCACATGTGTGTATGTGCACAATAAATGTGCTGTGTTCAGGAAATTGAACTGGATGAAGTAGATTTATGTCGATATGTCAGTTTTCTTAGGGTGCCATGCTGGTTTCTGTTCACTCCTCTTCTATTAGAGGCCACATGTGGAAATTCCCACTTTTTTCTGAGTTGTTCAATGTGTTCAAGTACCCCGACAGCTAGAATGTTCTCACTTCATTGCTATTGATGCTGTTAACATTCAACTTTTCCTCAAGAGGACTAAAATCATCGATTTGGCATGTGGTTGGATGATGAGATCTCAGAGCATGTCTAAGCTGTAAATATTTACAGAAGTAGTTTTTTGCTTTTGTGGATGTATGTAGTGTGTGGCTGCCCCAGAAGGCTTTCCAGAGCTATCATAGCAGAACAAGATGCTTCGGAAAGCTCTCTATAGAAGTACAGATCTTAACCTGGGGGGCAGCAAGTTCCACAGTTTAGGCCCCAAATATTTGAAAGAGCATCCTCCTTGTCTTAGCAACTTAACATGTGGCTTCACCGCTAAATTCTGAATACATATGGGAAGAAGATACTTGGTGACATAGGGAAGCCCTAGAGTTTCTAGATACTGGGGGCCTGTCTAAGTCATGGCTCCATACATGAAGCATAGCACTTTGAACGTAATGCGCTTATCAGTAGTGAGCCAGAGAAGGTTCCGCAGATGTGTGGAAACCAAAGCATGCCATAGAACAAGACATAGAAGGTGGGCTGCAGCCTTCTGAACAATCTGAAGTCTCTTCAGGAAAGGATTAGATGCCCCCAGGTAAAGCACATTGGCATGTTCTAGTGTTTTGGTTAAAGCTGCAAGGCATAAGTATAAACTTATGACTGAGGAAAGAAAAGCTGATATGAGACGCTCAGCATGGGAAGATCTGGAGAGAGCGGGAGCCCTAAAAGATACAATAAAATTCTGGGAAGTCATTAACCGTCTGTTTTTTACTGAAGTAGTAAGGCTGATAGACTCAATCATGTTGTCAGATGCTTGGGTAGCTCATTTTACCGGTATTTGTAACCCACTAGGCAAGTGGTAGAAAATATCACAAGTGATCTGCCCAAAAGATTTATCTTTAGCCACCCAACTTAGTTTATCAATCACAGTACCTGAGGTAGAAGAGTCGATAGCAGAGTGGATTCGTTTGAAAGCGACAGGCCCAGTTGGGGTGCCTCTCGACCTTTTTATAACCAATTCTAAATTGTGGGCACCACTGTTGATAAATGTTTTTAATCAGACCCTCCAGGATATCGCGATTTCGCGATTTGCCGCGAAATCGGCACTTTTTAAAAAATGCCGCGATTTTTACAAAAATGCCCGCGAAATCGGCATTTTTGTAGAATCGCAGCATTTTTCGCTATATCCTGGGGGGCCTGCTTTATGTGGCTATCGCCTGTGAATTGGGCTAGCAGCCAAAGACATCCAGTGCTGAGTTTTCTACGCCACGCCCAGCCTTCACTGCCACGCCTGTCTGCCCACACCATTCATGGAGCATTCTTCACTCCGATGCTGCACCAAAGCTCCTCGGATACTCAGCAGCAATGGAGAGGCACAGCGGGATGGCAACCCTCACACCTCAAGCCCTTGATGACCTGTTAAGAGGTCCTTCGAAGCGAAGGTGACTGAGAGAGAGGGGCTGCAGGTTAAGGAGCAGCGACATCTATTCACATGCATGTGTCATGTCTCTGCTATTTAGAGGGGGGCTCACACATTCCATTTCTACCCAGGGCCCCAAACATCCGAGACTCGGCCAGATTACACCCCTGATTACACCGAGGCAGCACGTGGTTCTCTTCACAGAGAGTAATTACTGTCACTAAATTGTAACCAAACCTCGGTTCTTCAAACATGCAGTCTATAATGTAAGAAAATAAAGAAATGGCACAATCGCACCCACACTGATTAACAAAGTATGGAGGACAATCAGTTCAATCAGTTCTCCTAGAGTATCTCCTGTAAGTACTGTACATCACAGTGGGGGCTCAGCTCAAAATTAATATGGAAAGGTCGGAGAGTAAGTAAGTGAAGGGATGGGTGAATGGCTGGATGAATTAGTGAAAGGGTGAATGGATGAATGAAAGATTGAATAAATGGATAATGAGAGAGGATGGATGGATTGATGAGAGGGGAAGGATGGAGAGAAACTGTAAATAGCTGGATGTATGGGTGGAAGGGTAGCTGGATGATGGATGAGGGGAAATATGGATGAGGGGAAGGATGATGGATGAGGAGAAGGATGGATGGATGGATGGAGGGGAATGATGGATGGATGAGGGGAAGGATGGATGGATGGAGGGGAAGGATGGATGGATGAGGAGATGGATGGATGGATGGATGGGTGAGGGGTAGGATGGATGATGGATGAAAGGAAGGATGGATGAGGGGAAGGATGGATGGATGAGGGGAAGGATGGATGGATGAGGGGAAGGATGGATGGATGAGGAGAAGGATGGATGGGTGAGGGGAAGGATGGATGATGGATGAAAGGAAGGATGGATGAGGGGAAGGATGGATGGATGAGAGGAAGGATGGATGGATGAGGGGATGGATAGAGGGGAAGGATGGATGGATGGGTGGGTGAAAGGATGGATGGATGGATGATGAGGGGAAGGATGGATGATGAGGGGAAGGATGGATGGATGGATGGATGATGAGGGGATGGATGGATGGTTGATGAGGGGGTGGGTGAAAGGATGGATGATGACGGAATGGATGGATGATGAGGGGGTGGGTGAAAGGATGGATGGATGATGAGGGGAGGGATGGATGGATGATGAGGGGAAGGATGGATGGATGGATGGATGGATGGATGATGGGTGGGTGAAAGGATGGATGGAAGGAAGGATGGCTAAGTGAAAGGGTCGATGGAGAGAGAAAGGGAGGATGGATGGATGACTAAAATAGTGGATGGGTGGAAGGATTAGTAAGTGAAAGGATGGCTGGATTGGTGAAAGGGTAAATGGCTGAATGGATGAGTGAATGGATGGATGGATTGGTCCCATGCCGGTGTTCTGGAAAGAGGCTCTAGTTGTCTTTGTTTTTAAAAAGGGCAATAGAAGTGACCCCACATGTTACGGACCAATTTCACTCATTGATGCCACGGATGAGGTGCTGGGCAGAGTCCTCCTTGCCCTTTTGGAGACCTGGGCAACCACTGTAGGGGTCCTGTCTAAAATGCAATATGGGTTTAGGAGGGGATTAGGCACGTCCGAGCAATGCCTTAAACTCTCCTTAATCATTAACAAATACGTGAAGGCCAGGAAGGGTTCAATCCATTTGGCCTTCATGGATCTGTCCAGCGCCTTTGATACAGTTAATCTGGCAAAACGGTGGGTCATGATGAAAGATATGGGTGTAGAAGAAGCATTGGTATCCCTTCTCCCAGGTTACACCTTAACACCTTGGTCGCCGTAAGATATGGCACCCAAGGGAAAAAACTGAGCTGATTGCAACAACAGAGGGCGTTTGCCAAGGGTGTATTTTAGCTCCCTTCATGTATTTAATATATAATAACAGTTTGGAGGCCACTTTATTAAGTAGGAAGCTTGATTTTCCTAAAATTGGTAGCAAATATGTCACTTTATTAGCTTATGCAGACGACACAGTGTTAATGGCAACGACAGCCAATAGTCTTCAGAAATCCCTCAATATTTTTACTTATTTTATGTCCTCACTCAAAATCAAAGTTAATTTTACTAAATCATATATAATGGTATGTGGCCCCAAAACCACAAGAACTAGGAACTTTGTCGTGTGGGCAAAAAAATGGGAAAAGTAGACAATTTTATGTATCTTGGGAATCCAATTAATAACCAATTGAATTGTGAACCACGTGTCACTGTAAGAGCCCACCTTACAAACATGGCTGTCAATGGGCTATTTCGTTTTGCACACAGATTGGGCCACAAGCCAGTGAGGGAATTAATCACTGTATATAAAGCAAAATGTCTTCCAATTGCAACATTTGGGGCAGGGGTGTGGGGACACCACACGAGCCACCAGCTACAAACAGTGGAAATAAATTGACCAAAAGGTTATTGATGATCCCGAATAGTGCTTCCCACTGTTGATGCATCGGGTACTGGGTCTAGAGTTTGTAGAGGATTGCATATCTAGTGCTCCGCTGTTTCTACGGGCAAACATCTGGCTCTCAGAAGAGTTAATGTTCTCGCGCAAAATAATTACTGATTGCCAATATTTGGCTAATGCCCAATAAATACCATGGCTTCGCTTTGTGAGGGATACTTATCATGAGATAGGACTGGGGCATTATGACAACCCAGGAAATATCCCATCAAATGCTAAAGCCATTATTAAAGAGACATTCTTTTCTAGAGCAAATTCGCGCCATCTTCTCCAAGATGAGATGGGCCCACTACAGTTGCCTCTTGCCCCGCTTCAATATTATTTAACTTCTACTACTGATTTGCAGACTAGATTTTACTTATCTAGATTCCGTTTATGCACGTGCACATTTTATTGGCATTTCCATGTCACGGAGGGTCGGTTGATAAGCTCACACCCTGTCCGTGTGGCAATTTAACATTAATGAGCTAAAGCACTATGCACATTACTTTATTCTGCACTTCATATGAAATGGCGAGGAGTAGATTTCTAGTTCCATTATTAAGGAAAATCCGTCCATGCACATATGTTGATGGTTTTAACATTTTGCACTCATTGGCTGCCCCTGATATTTGTGTTGCGATAGCCAATTATATGCGTTTCCTTGGCGATCAGAAAATGATATGAAGTAAGTGCTCCTGCATAATGAAGGGCTTTTCTGTATGTTGCCATAAAATGACTATTTTAGATCGAGGAATATTACCATGTTGTTTTAATGTAATTACTGTGTGTAAAGAATTTTTATTTTTCTGATATTTTATGATTTATTCTTTTCTTAATTTATTGTTTGTAACTGTTAAATACACTGTGATAATTTTATTGTAAACTTATATGGCTCAGTCAAACTGAATAAAGTTATTTTTGACTTGACTTGACTTTAGTCAGTTTAACTAACTAGCCTATTCTCTTCAGTGCCATATATGTTATGTTATGTTATGTTATGTTATAACAATTTATTATGCGCACAGCGACCCCAGCGAAGGGGCATCCCGGCGCAGAGACAACGGAGCAACACAACATAACAGGGAGACAATGCCAGAAGAAGAGGCTAAAACAAGAAGGTCTTGATGGCTCTACGGAAAGACAACAGGTCCTCAAGCAGGCGGATTTCAACTGGAAGGGTGTTCCAGATTAACGCCGCTTTCACCCTGAAAGAACGACCCCCCATCCTGCTCAACCTAAATCTAGGGACAACAGCAAGGGCCTGACCTTGAGATCGGAGGTTGCGGGTGGGGACATAAAAAGAAATAGAGTTGGCCAGAATCTCAGGGCCTATGCCTCTTAGGATTTTGAAGGTCAAACACAAGACCTTAAAAAGAATACGCTTCCTGACCGGGAGCCAGTGCAAGGAGCGAAGGACATTAGTCACCGGGCAAAACCTGGGTAAGCCAACAATGGCTCTCGCCGCGGCGTTTTGCACCCGCTGCAGGCGGGTTAACTCAGCCTGGTTAGCCCCAGCCAACAAAGAGCTTGCATAGTCCAGACGAGAGATGATGGTTGCCTGGACCACAAGCTGTCTGGTGGGGGCATCAAAAAACCTAAGCACTGGCCTTAAGCCTCTTAAAAGTCCAAAGCAACAGGCTGCAGTTTTTTTGGTGTGCCCTATGAATGTGAGACCAGCGTCTAACCAGACCCCTAGGTTCTTCACCTCCGACACCGGGGTCGGGGTGGGGCCCAGCTCCGACGGCCACCACTGATCGCCCCAGAGCTCCACTCCCTTCCCGACAACCATAACCTCTGTTTTTGTGGCATTAAGCTGGAGACAGTTGCCTGTCAGCCAGCTGGCCACCGCCTTCAGTCCAGACTGAAACCTGGGGGCGTCCTGTTCCGCGTCCCCGCTGAGAGTAACCGCCAGCTGTGTGTCGTCGGCATATGAGACCAAAGTTAGGCCCCACTGCCTTGCGACATCAGCCAGCGGTCTCACGTAAAGATTAAACAACGTGGGACTCAGCGAGGATCCCTGCGGAACCCCCATGGCCAGAGGCTGGAACCTGGACTTGAAGGGAGGGATGGCAACACAGAAGGAGCGGTTGTCTAGGAAGGAGCGGAACCATTGCAGCGCCTGGCCACCGATACCGATCTCCTCGAGCCGTTGGAGGAGGATGCTGTGCGATACAGTATCGAAGGCGGCGCTGAGATCTAACAAAATCAGCGCCGCCGTCTGACCAGCATCCAACCTCGCACGGAGATGTTCCACCATCACAAGAAGGGCAGTCTCCGTGCTGTGACCAGCACGGAAGCCATTCTGTGTGGGATCGAGGGCATTGGACCGGGCCATATACCAGACTTTCCTTCGTCTCTCCGTCGTATCTCCCTCCTGCCCATTCACCCTACCCCCTTACCCTTCTATGCTCCATTCACCTCATCTCCTATGCTCTTTAAATGTTTTTCTATTGAGACCTAGCTGTTTGGCAGATGCCCGGTGGAGCTACCTGATAGCTAAAGAGGAGATGGGCTGTGGACTTCCCCTCTGCCGTCACCTACCCAGCCGGAGCTTGGGCAGACTTTCCCTTCGTCTCCCCGTCATATCTCCCTCCTACCCCTTTACCCTACCCCCTTACCCTTCTTCACTCCTTTGACCTCGTTTTCAATGATCTTTAAATGTTCTTCTTGCAATTGATGTAACCTGTAACTGATGCAATTTTGTAACATTGTGGAACCTCATTTAAAGAGCTCTAATACCTTCGGGTCTAGCCAGCGCTATATAAAACTCATCAAATAAATAAATAAATAAATACCAGCAAAAGAGTACCATTTTGATGACCTGGTAAAAGTGTTCCAGTGGTTTGTTCCCACAGAACAGACCTAGTAGATGTGACCATCAAACATGCCATGTTTTAACTGTAAGGCCAAATCTTTCCTGTTGCCATATAGCCATTTGTTCGCAATAATAAGATGTGCACCCCAGTCAAATGATCTGACATTGGCCAGCCCAAGGCCACTATTATAGGTGCCCTGACATAATTTGTTAAAGGAAACTGAAGGACCCTGCCTCGTCATACAAAAGAGCCAACCATATCAGATATCTTTTTAATGAACCTTAAAGAAATCTAAAAGTGGTAGTTTTTAAGTGTACACAGGACTCTTGGTCTGGTTTCCAATGTCAAAATAGCCACTCACCCCATGCTTGAGATTGACATCCGCTCCATCCCTTCAGCTGTACCTGTAGGGTGCCAATTAGAAGGTTTACTTTTGAGGCAAGGCTACCTCCAGGTTTCTTCACAGCAAATGCTGATTTGCCAGTCTTTAGCCATCACCCCACCTTGCACTGGGAAAAGGATGTATTTGTCCTAATTGACCTTTGGGCCTATGAATTTCCCAAAGGTATTAAAGATTTGCATTGGTCTTCTACTAGATAAATGTGTGTATTTGACAAACTAAAGCAACACTTTGTCATCTATATTGCACCATTTTATCATCTTGTAGTTTATGGTGTCTGAATCTGTGGACCATTGCATCTCCTCAGATACCATCTGCTGGATGTTGAATAGCAAAGACAGCCAGAATTAGTAAGAGAGGGCAGACATTGTTCAATTTACCTTCAGCACCATATGCAGCATTTTCATTGTCAGGAGAACATTGGGACTAACATTCATTTTTTTTAAAGATTATGAAAAGGTATTCCTATTCTACAATATGAAAGGATTGTTTAAAGTCAATTAATAGACAAGGACAAGTCTTGCTATTCATGCATTTTATGCCAGCACATGTTGTACTCACCTGATGTTGTGTCTGGTCGCAGTTACAGGCATGAAGACATATTGATCCGGATTTGATGAAAGACCTACTTGTCCTTGTGAGTCTGTTCACCATGCTTTAGTGAAGCATTTTGTCACAGATTTAAGCAAGAAAATGAATCTGTACAAAACACATTTATCAGTCAGACACTCATGTTTAGGTATCATATTAATTGTTGATGTTGTCTCGTCCTCTGGGTTTTCTCTGGTCATTAAAGGCTCTTGCAGCAAATTTCAAAAGGTTCGGAGCTAATGCCCCTGTAAATTGTTTGAAGAAGATTGCTTGGAGGTCATTAAGACCGTGGATTTTCTCTTACTTCCATTGTCCTCAAGGCCTCCCAGATCTCACCTTCAGAAAATTTGGCATCTAGTGTCTCAATCTCTCCAGGCACTTTGATGCCACTGTCCAGTGGGTGATCAGTGCCTGCATTTCTTTGACAGAATCCCATAGGGTTGAAATACAGATCTCTGTCCATGTGACCCTATCCAATACATTTCTAAGTTCATGTCTCAGCAGAGCCATATCTTCCCCAACTCACCTATTTTATTCTCTATATTTAACAACAAGGGGTGGTGATGGACAGAGTTTCTGAATTAAGCAGAATACTCTCACCCAGTCAAGAGATCAGGGCTAGATCCAACACCGTTTTTTAGCTCACTGCACCATCCCAGTTCAGAATCTGGCTATATGCAAATTAGTCTGTTCCTGTCCCAGTGCATGATGGGAACAGGGCAAACCAAACTACCAAGCCAATTCTTACACTGGGAAGGAAACAAGCTTCCGGGGACCGGTTTCTGGCATTTCAGCCGTCGTCGGCCCGGCTTGCTTGAATCCTGATGGTGCAATGAGCAAGGGACTCACATCTGAGTATACCCTTCCACGCTTAGGGTGGACAAAATATTTAACAACAAGGGGTGGTGATGGACAGAGTTTCTGAATTAAGCAGAATACTCTCACCCAGTCAAGAGATCAGGGCTAGATCCAACACCGTTTTTTAGCTCACTGCACCATCCCAGTTCAGAACCTGGCTATATGCAAATTAGTCTGTTCCTGTCCCAGTGCATGATGGGAACAGGGCAAACCAAACTACCAAGCCAATTCTTACACTGGGAAGGAAACAAGCTTCCGGGGACCGGTTTCTGGCATTTCAGCTGTCGTCGGCCCGGCTTGCTTGAATCCTGATGGTGCAATGAGCAAGGGACTCACATCTGAGTATACCCTTCCACGCTTAGGGTGGACAAAATATTTAACAACAAGGGGTGGTGATGGACAGAGTTTCTGAATTAAGCAGAATACTCTCACCCAGTCAAGAGATCAGGGCTAGATCCAACTCCCTTTTTTAGCTCACTGCACCATCCCAGTTCAGAACCTGGCTATATGCAAATTAGTCTGTTCCTGTCCCAGTGCATGATGGGAACAGGGCAAACCAAACTACCAAGCCAATTCTTACACTGGGAAGGAAACAAGCTTCCGGGTACCGGTTTCTGGCATTTCAGCCGCCGTCGGCCCGGCTTGCTTGAATCCTGATGGTGCAATGAGCAAGGGATTCACATCTGAGTATACCCTTCCACGCTTAGGGTGGACAAAATACTGCTCACTGCTCACTGCTCCATCAGGATTCAAGCAAGCCAGGCCGACGACGGCTGAAATGCCAGAAACCGGTCCCAGGAAGCTTGTCTCCTTTCTGGTGAAGAATTGGCTTGGTAGTTTGGTCTGCCCTGTTCCCATGATGCACTGGGCCAGGGACAGACTAATTTGCATATAGCCAGGTTCTGAGCTGGGATGGGGCAGTGAGCTAAATAACGGTGGCATAACACACTGAGTCCTTTTCCCGCACTATCACGTAGGCGGGCAACGGTATTACTGCCATTCCCAGATGATGATAAACCGCCAAGAGGGTGGTCTGATGGGACTTTTTCAGCCCACTGTGACCTAACATACCTACTCACACGGGTGTCCTGGTGATTCCTGCCCTCCATCTAGGACAGCACACCATCAATTAATTTGCATATAGCCAGGTTCTGAGCTGGGATGGGGCAGTGAGCTAAATAACGGTGATGGATCAATCCCTGATCTTTGGACTGGGTAACAGTGGTCTGCTTAATTCAGACACTCTGTTCATCACCACCCCCTTTTCTGAATCGTTTTTGGCCACTATAGGTGTGGCAGGGTATACTCAGACATGAGTCCCTTGCTCACTGCTCCATCAGGATTCAAGCAAGCCGGGCCGACGACGGCTGAAATGCCAGAAACCGGTCCCCGGAAGCTTGTCTCCTTTCTGGTGAAGAATTGGCTTGGTAGTTTGGTCTGCCCTGTTCCCATGATGCACTGGGCCAGGGACAGACTCATTTGCATATAGCCAGGTTCTGAGCTGGGATGGGGCAGTGAGCTAAATAACGGTGATGGATCAAGCCCTGATCTTTGGACTGGGTAAGAGTGGTCTGCTTAATTCAGACACTCTGTTCATCACCACCCCCTTTTCTGAATCGTTTTTGGGCACTATAGGTGTGGCAGGGTATACTTAGACATGAGTCCCTTGCTCACTGCTCCATCAGGATTCAAGCAAGCCGGGCCGACGACGGCTGAAATGCCAGAAACCGGTCCCCGGAAGCTTGTCTCCTTTCTGGTGAAGAATTGGCTTGGTAGTTTGGTCTGCCCTGCCCTGTTCCCATGATGCACTGGGCCAGGGACAGACTAATTTGCATATAGCCAGGTTCTGAGCTGGGATGGGGCAGTGAGCTAAATAACGGTGATGGATCAAGCCCTGATCTTTGGACTGGGTAACAGTGGTCTGCTTAATTCAGACACTCTGTTCATCACCACCCCCTTTTCTGAATCGTTTTTGGCCACTATAGGTGTGGCAGGGTATACTCAGACATGAGTCCCTTGCTCACTGCTCCATCAGGATTCAAGCAAGCCGGGCCGACGACGGCTGAAATGCCAGAAACCGGTCCCCGGAAGCTTGTCTCCTTTCTGGTGAAGAATTGACTTGGTAGTTTGGTCTGCCCTGTTCCCATGATGCACTGGGCCAGGCACAGACTAATTTGCATATAGCCAGGTTCTGAGCTGGGATGTGGCAGTGAGCTAAATAACGGTGATGCATCAAGCCCTGATCTTTGGACTGGGTAAGAGTGGTCTGCTTAATTCAGACACTCTGTTCATCACCACCCCCTTTTCTGAATCGTTTTTGGCCACTATAGGTGTGGCAGGGTATACTTAGACATGAGTCCCTTGCTCACTGCTCCATCAGGATTCAAGCAAGCCGGGCCGACGACGGCTGAAATGCCAGAAACCGGTCCCCGGAAGCTTGTCTCCTTTCTGGTGAAGAATTGGCTTGGTAGTTTGGTCTGCCCTGTTCCCATGATGCACTGGGCCAGGGACAGACTAATTTGCATATAGCCAGGTTCTGAGCTGGGATGGGGCAGTGAGCTAAATAACGGTGATGGATCAAGCCCTGATCTTTGGACTGGGTAACAGTGGTCTGCTTAATTCAGACACTCTGTTCATCACCACCCCCTTTTCTGAATCGTTTTTGGCCACTATAGGTGTGGCAGGGTATACTCAGACATGAGTCCCTTGCTCACTGCTCCATCAGGATTCAAGCAAGCCGGGCCGACGATGGCTGAAATGCCAGAAACCGGTCCCCGGAAGCTTGTCTCCTTTCTGGTGAAGAATTGACTTGGTAGTTTGGTCTGCCCTGTTCCCATGATGCACTGGGCCAGGGACAGACTAATTTGCATATAGCCAGGTTCTGAGCTGGGATGGGGCAGTGAGCTAAATAACGGTGATGCATCAAGCCCTGATCTTTGGACTGGGTAAGAGTGGTCTGCTTAATTCAGACACTCTGTTCATCACCACCCCCTTTTCTGAATCGTTTTTGGCCACTATAGGTGTGGCAGGGTATACTCAGACATGAGTCCCTTGCTCACTGCTCCATCAGGATTCAAGCAAGCCGGGCCGACGACGGCTGAAATGCCAGAAACCGGTCCCCGGAAGCTTGTCTCCTTTCTGGTGAAGAATTGGCTTGGTAGTTTGGTCTGCCCTGTTCCCATGATGCACTGGGCCAGGGACAGACTCATTTGCATATAGCCAGGTTCTGAGATGGGATGGGGCAGTGAGCTAAATAACGGTGATGGATCAAGCCCTGATCTTTGGACTGGGTAAGAGTGGTCTGCTTAATTCAGACACTCTGTTCATCACCACCCCCTTTTCTGAACTATTTTATTCTCTAGCATGGCGCTGCATGGGATTGCAGAAGCTTATATGTTTATATGTCGCAAAAGACATCCCAAATATGTTTTCCTGAGTTTTTAATTTTTTTTGAAGATTTGATGTAGACATTGATGCACATTGGTGTTAGGGGCTGAAGTGCCATTAATTGTTGCCCCTACTTAAATATGTGTGTCTTTGTATAGGACCTCATCCTCTTTTAATTAGGAGACCAATATTATTACCACACGTTTGTCATATAGAGAATGGTCACATGGTTTTTGAACAAAGAAACATAGGAATTGAGCTTATGTATAGTAAATCCCATGAACTTTAGGTGGAGCCCCTTTTTTGTGTGCCAATGGGGGCCTGAATCCAAAACTGCACTTTGCAGAGAAACCATGTTACAATATAGAAACTAGACATACCACAGATGTTCTAATCATATGTATATTGAATTAAAAAGATCCATCTGAAAAGTGTCTAAGCTGACCTGCTTAGACAGCTTATCTGCCATATGTATACTTTCCTTTATATCCAAGTTGTCATGGTCTCCTTGCAAGCCAGTCAGGAGTAACACTGATGTTAAAGTCTGGTTACAAACTCAAGGGACATTGACCCAGTTAGGAATAGTTTCACAAACGCTTAAAGGTGCAATCAAGACCATCTATTGGTACACCCTGTGTGGATTCATAGTATTGCTTTTAGCTCATTAGAAGGAGTTGTATCCCCAGCAGACTTTCATGCAACAACTTGGAAGCTATATAACATGATTGTTAGAATTTGGGTTACTGGTTGACTGGGTTGTGAGCCATGGTCAAACAACCACAATCCTAGTCAGGATATGGCCCAACCAACCCCAGGTTAACCTGTGCTTAGTCCGCTGGTAGCTTGGCACAGAGCAGTCAGGCTTAACTTAGAGGCAATGCGTAAAGTATTTGTGCAAAACTTCAAACAGTAAAACTGTGAAAACACCACACAATAAGATCCCACACCAGTTTAACAAATAAAGCTTAAGTTACGAAATAAAACAGGACCAAAATTACAAAAATCCAATCAGGAGAACTGAAGTTATGAATTTTTAAAGAATGAACTGTAAAATAGTGCCTAAAACCATAAAGCGCCAACCGGGGTTATCTGGTCATGCTGGACGGGTCAAATTCAAAAGTTCAGGCCAACAGTGATGTAGCTCGAGTCACATACAGTCCCAGGTTAGTCGTACTGAAGTTTTACCTCCTCTAGTTTTGTGCTGCAGGTCCCGTTTGTATTGGAGATAGTCAGCGGGAGGAGCAAGAAGAGCGCCGCAGGTGGTGGCCGGTGTGTGTTAGAGAGCAGGCTGGGCGTCACGGGTGGGCGGTCTGGAGATTTGTTTTGCGGGGTGATGCTGCTCAGTGCGAAGAGATGGGCTGGTGGCAGCTTGCACTGATTTTCAATGTTAGTGTCATGATTCTGGTGCAAACTGTCCCATTCCCGGTCACGAAGAACCCAAAAGCTTGATATCTAGAGCTCGAGAGCCACAACAAAGGTCAGGAAATTACTGAAGACAATTCCAGGAGCTATTGAGGAGTCTTTTATGTCTCTGAGGCTCAGATCAGGAGGCCAGAAGACTAGCTCTTGGAGTCACACTGGGGTCCTGGGTTCAAATTGAAGTTGCAGATCCAGTTTTTCTTCCCCAGGGCAGCAGTCAGCAGCTCATCAGAACAGGACAGCAGTTCCTATAGAGCAGCAGTCTATCAGAGTGGCAGGTCTTGCAGCAGCACAGCAGTCTTTCTTCCTGGAAGTGTTTCCACAGGTCCAGAAGTGTCCTAAAGTGGTGGAGTAGGAGGTCCTTCTTTTATACAAAGTTGTGCCTTTGAAGTGGGGAGAAGCTTCTGCAGGCATGCCTTAGAAGTGCACAGATGCCCTGTCTACCCTGCCCAGGCTCCAGGCTAACTACAGGGGGTTAGCAGCCCTTTGTGTGGAGACACGGCACAGCCTATTCAGGTGTAAGTGAGAGTGGGCCCAGCTCCTCCTTCCCATCCTGCTTGTGATGACCCTTCCAGTCACACCTAAACTACCTTTGTGTGTGGCTATTTAGGAGGAATACATCAAATCCAACTGCCAACTACACCCAGTCATGTGACCAGAGACAGTCTGCAGACACCAAATGGCCAAGGTAAGAAAATGCCAACTTTCTAAAACTGTGTGTGAATTGGGGGTTTTGCCCTTACCTACAACCACCTTGGGCCTTAAACAATTGTATACACAAAACAAAATCAGGTGGTTGTGAGATATAAACACATCTTTACTTATGCATGATGTACATTGTACTCAATAATCATGACCTCAAATTTATTTTAGTAATGATTGAACACAAACGTTTTTTAAACTTTCACATTTGGTGCAATAAAAGAAAGGACAATCCACATTCAACTCGATGGATATACAGTAAAAAATATTTGAAAAACATGTGTGAAATATGAAAAAATAAATCAAATATACAGTGTAATAACACAAAATTTATACATAAACTAGGCTAAAATTGCATCTTCACCGATCCAAGATTTTACAGGACCAGAGCATTACATTCACAGAAAGTGCTCTTAGTACTGGAACGTATAAAGGGTCCAGAGGTATCTAATACGGGCTTAGACCTGGTACCATTGGCGTGGGTCTCCCTTCATTTTTTGCTTTTGTCTCCTCTGTTTTTTATATGTTTTTGTTGGTTTTAGATGCTTTGGGAACTGTGTCACTGCTATCTGGTGCCACAGTGTAAGTGCTCCCTATTGTAAATTGTTGTAATGGATTAGTGACTCCATGATTGACTTATTTGATTTACTTGTCAGACCCTAGTGCAGTGCACCATGTGTGCCCTGGGCCTGTAGATCAAATGCTGTGAGTGGGCTTGCAACACTGATTGTGCCACCCACAGAAGCAGCTTGTAAAGTGTGTCTCAGGCCTGCCATTGCAGAGCTTGTGTGCAGTCTAGTACTATCATGTCGACTTGGTAAATGCACCCACTTACCAGTCCCTAAACCTTCCCTTTTCTACGTGGTAGCCAACCCTAAGGTAGGCCAGAGGGCAGGGTGCATTGTAAGTAAAAGGTAGGACATGCCCTGATGTTTGTGGCATGTCCTGATAGTGAATTACAGCCACTTTTGTTTTTCACTATTGCAAGGCTACCTGTCCCCATAGGCCAGAAGGGCAGGTTTGATTATAACATCTTATAATCCTAACTGACCCAGGCAACATGGTAGAAAAACGAATTTAGTATGCCTGAACTCAGAATGATAAAATACATCTTTTAGTGAAGTTGATTTAAACATTTTGTGTTTGAAAATACCACTTTTAGAAAGTAGGTATTTTCTTGCCTAACCATCCAGCCTGCCTCTGCTAGGTTGTGTATTGCATGTCTGGTTCGTGAGTGACTGGAGGGCTTGGGCTCCAGCAGTCTGATGAGTCAGGGCTGGGCTGAATAGGACCTTGGCTGCACAGAGAGTGGGGGTGGGGGCGGATATTTCCTTTCACTCCTTTGAGCACTCATAGAATAGAGAGTAAGAGGAAGAGATTTCCTTTCAGCTACCTGGGCCAGGTCTGCTTTCAACAATGCTGTTTCCACCCAGGAGGCTGCACAAAACTGGTTTTGGCCAGGCTCAGGCACCCTCTGCCTTCGGAGGACACATGATTTACTAGTATAAATATAGGGGCCCAGACCCCAAGACTTTAGATCACCTCTGGGTACCAAGACAACCTTTTGCCAAGGAGAAGAACCAGAGAATCTGCAGGAGTTGGACTGCCCCTGTGCCAGTGTGTTACTTTCTGGGGTTGGCCTGCAGTGGTTTCTTCATTGCCAAGGAAAGGAGAAAGACTTATTCATTCATTTAATCTTTATTTCAGCTCATTCGACCATAAAAGATACATAAGGAACAACAATACATTTGGCACGGGGGATACACATACAGACAATACAGTATATCAATGGGAAGCAGAAAATATACAATTCATCAACTATACAATAAATATCCGAATTTAAAAAAATAGGCATAATAAACAAATATTTTTACAAAGACCACCACTAAGACTTATTGAAACTTTCATCATCCTGAAGGAGAGTCTCCAAGGGCTTGAACTGTGCTTGCTTCCTGCTGAAGTCTCAGGGATACAAGACTTCACCCCAGCTCTCCCCTGAATTTCCTTGCTGGGAATACTGTCTGCAGAATCCTGCGTGTTGTTGGGAGCTGGAAGCGCGACTCAACGAGAAGAAGCATGTCGCATCCGCAGCTGTTACCTTCGCATCATCGGAGAAGCATGTCGCCATGGTAAGGGTCGCCATTGCATCACCGGAGAAGCGCGTCTCTGTCGCAGCTGTTTGTCATCGCATCCCCGGAGAAACGTGTGGCCACGGCAAGGGTCGCTGTCGCATCACCAGAGAAGTGTGTCGCAGGGCCTGTCGGGCTCACAAGTTCCAGAGTGGCCGCAGGCCCATTGGGCGTGCACGCATCACCTTCACATCGTCGCAACTCATCAAAGATGCCATTTTTTGCATCGCACCGGATCGTCGCATCACATCGAGGCGCCATCTTTTCGCATCGCTACCAGGACACACTACGAGATCGTTGCATTACATCCTCTCCGGTAAGGAACAAACGCATCGCCTACTTTGCGCAAGCACTGAGGAACAAACGCATTGCCTCCCCCGAAGCAAGGAACCGGTGCATCGTTCTCCCTGTGAACCTTCTATTTATCTTGCATGATGCATCCTAAGGTACTTTGTGAGAAACGTGTCGCATTTACAATCTAAAGTGAACTGAGTTATTTCTACCATCCTAAAGTCATTTTCTAAATAATGTATTGTGGAATTTGTCGATTGGGTCTTGTGTTAAGTCTATATAAAGAATATGTTTTTTTATAAAACCTGTGTTGTGTCCATCTGTAGTGTTTTCACTGTATTACTGTATGTGTTCACAAATGCTTTACACACTGCCTCTGAGATAAGCCTGTCTGCTCGTGCCAAGCTACCACAGGGTTGAGCAGGGGATATTTTGGGAGTGTAGCCCCTATACTCTGACTAGAAGCAAGGGTCTCTATTTGGACAAAGGTGCAAATCGTTGCCAACTAGAGACCCCCAGTATAGGCTTCCAATAGTTTCTTTAGGCAAATGAATTTATACTTCCATATTGATACTGGTTTATATGTTCCAGTACTAAGAGCACTTTCTGTGAATGTATCTTTCTAAAAGTGGCATTTTCAGAATGGTAATTTAAAAACTGACTTCACCTTAAGTTAGGACTTTAAATTAGAATTCCAGAGACACCAAACATGAACAAACTCTTGAGAATTACACTTATAAAAGGTAATAACGCAACTCCAATGTTATCCTGTAGGAGAGATAGACCTTGCAGTAGTGAAAAACAAATGTAAGAGTTTTTCACTACCAGGACATGTAAAACTAAAAGGTACATGTCCAAATGTTTATATACATTGCATCCTGCCCATTTACTGTCCAGGGCTTACACTAGCGGTGACTTGTAAGTATTAAAAAGGAAGGTTTGGACCTGGCAAAAGGTTTATTTTGCCAGATCAAAGTGGCACTTTAAAACTGCACACACAGGTTCTGCAATAGCAGGCCCAATATATGTTTAAAGTACTCCTTAAGTGGGTGGCATAATCTGTGCTCCAGACCCACTTGTAGTATTTAATGTACAGGTCCTGGGCACATGTAGTGCCACTTTACTAGGTACTTACAACCAAATTAAATATGCCAATGGGTATATATCAATTCTACCATGTTCTAAGGGGACAACACAAGCACTTAATCACTGGTTAGCAGGGGTAAAGTGCACAAAGTCCTTAAGCCAACAAAGCAAATTCAACAAAAAGTAGAGGTAAGAGGGCAAAAGTTTGGGGGTGACCCTGCAAAAAGGGCCAGGTCTAGCAATTATAATATCACGGCTTAAGAGGGACAAAGAGACAGACACATCCTAGTTTAAGCACACACAAAATGTAAGATACAGTGAAGGATACCAAATCCTCACAAAAGGAACATGCAAACAAGAAAAAAAAATATATTATACACTGCTGTTACTTAAAAACACCCCATTCCACAACGAAGCTCAATTTACAGACAAGCAATATTTCAGAAAAATAGAATCTACTAGATGGTGGCAATGTCTCTAGCTCCAGGCTTAAACTGCTGGGTAAGAGACCACGGGGCTAACATTGCTACATATTCAAATTCAGTAAGAGTAAGATAATCCTTTATTTACGTGATTAGTTAAAATCATTGCAACAATTTACAAAAAACATAGGTAAATAGATCAGATGCCATTTCTGTGTGCAAAGTCGCGTATCCGGATGGGAATAAAGTGCAAGTTCTGTGTTCCAGGATCGCAGATGGAAGGGGTTCCAGCGCAATTGAGACCCAGAGATTGACGTCAGCTTTTTTGGTTTATGGTTTGATCAGGTCCAAATCCCTAGCTGGGGGAAGTTTATTTTTTGTTTTATTTATTAATTTTCAAAATAATACAAAATAACACATAATGAGATACCAAAAGGAAGAAAACATAGAAAGGAAAGAAAAAAAAACCTCTGCATTGTCCATATCCCCAATGATACAAAAAAGAAATAGTGCACTTTGCAGGAGCCAGCAATAATCCCACCAAAGCAGCAACCTAAATCACTTGTGAAAATAAAATACATGCATTGACAGATAGAAGCAAGGCCAACACCACCAAGGAACCTACAGCAGGCAAGAGCCAGCACACAGCATTTACAGAATATCAGTACATGGCACAACATCATTTACATTAAATCCCGCAAATTTGGCATTTCCAGTTCGAGCCAGCATCATTAACAGCATCATTAGCCCCTTCAGAATCCCCAGACCGCTCCCGAGCCCACTCAACAAAGGGCCCCATATTTCTTTAGGCCTAGAAGCAGGCGGCATGAGTTCCCAGAAAGTGGCCAATTGGGTCTGGCCATATGTGACCTCTTGTATCCAATTCGCAATCGTGGGCCTTCTCTTCCTACCCCACAGCCAGGCTATTTGGAGCTTGGCAAAGAGTAGCAGTAGCGCGTGCAATTTGCGTCTCTTGACTTGTGTGTCTTTCACATACCTCAGCAGAGCTACTAGTGGGGATGGGCTCAATGCCAACTCCAATATCTGGTTAATAGCCTCAAATATCCTAGACCAATAGTAAAAAATGAGCGGACAGTCCCACGCCATGTGTAAAATGGTGGCGGCGATTGCCCCAAAGTGCCAGCAACAGTCATCCTCTCTCAATCCCATCCTATGCAATCTAATTGGTGTCCTGTAGTAACGGTGTCGAAATTTGAAATTAATTTATCTAAGTTCATACTTAGGAGACAGGTCGGACATCTGAGCACAGCAGTACGACCACTGGTCATCAGACAAAGGGGAGGACAACTCGCCAGACCCTTAGTGGCGAACATGAGAGGTAGTCACAGGTGCCTCTTTCTGCATTGACATATATAGTCTGGTAATGATCCGACGCGAGGCACTTAGTGGAGTTGGCTGAGAGGGGAAATCACTATGCAGCGCTTTACATGCAGCTCGAAGCTTGTGATATAAAAAAACCTCACCAAAAGGCACTGTTTGACCGTCTTCTGCAACAGGGGGGTCTCGGAACTGCCCCTCAGGATATAAGTTAGGATATAAGTTAGCGAAGGTGTGCAAAGACAGTTTCTGTGCCATCTTACCACCAAGTTCATCTGTAACATTGGGCAACATAGGATTATGTGCAAGAGGAATAGAGGGGGCATACAGTACCCTCGCTCCAGCCCTTCTCCGCAATCCATCCCATGCCTGACTTCAGGGTTTCAGATGTGTCAATGTCCTTCCCAGGCCTTCTATAGGATTGGTATAGCGCAACCCAAAGAGGAACAGGTGCCACCGTGTCCGCCTCAACCGCTACATGAGGCTGGAACAGCGTCGGATGCACCCAATAATGCAGGAACTGTGCCTGCTCACACAACGTGTACAATTTCATATCGGGGCACCCAGCCCACCTTGAGCAGTCGGTAGCGACAAAAGGGCCCAGGACACCCGACTTGGCCATTCGCCCAGACCAGAGAGACTGATTGCGATTGTAATGACTTAAAAAATGGGCAAGTGAGTATCAGTGGCAGGTTCACAAAAAGATACAAAAATTTAGGCAAGATAATCATTTTAACAAGTGCAATTTTAACTGCAAGCAACTATGGGAGTTAAGACCATAAAACGACCTTGTCCTCCAGGCAGGACACAGCCCTCCCATAGTTCAAAGCCCAAAGTTCCTGTTTATTTCGGGTAAGCCAGACGCCCAAGTACTTCACTTGGCCCTGTTCCCATTTCAACGGGAATTTCGAAGCCACCGCCTTAGTATTGTCAGTTAAGGGGAATATCACTGATTTTGCCCCCGATAACCCACCAAATTTGATGAACTCATGCAACACGACGTCCAGATTGCGCCCAGGGTTAACAATGTATAATGTTACGTCGTCCGCACAGAGCGAGATCAACAGACTATGAGTGCTAAAGCCAATCCCTTTATCAGTATGGTGTTGACGAATACGTGCAGCCAGCGGCTCCATCGCGATGGCAAACAACAAGGACGAGAGTGGGCAGCCCTGCTGCGTGCCACTCGTGATCCGGAAGGGATCAGAAACAATATTATTCACCCGCACCCTGGCCGTTGGTTCAATGTATAGTAATTGAAGCCACTTGAGAAATAAGGGGCCAAACCCCATCCGTGCCTGTATGCTAAATAGGAATGCCACTCGAGCGAAACGAAAGCCTTTGTGGCATCCAGGAACACTACTGCCTCCAGGACATTCGGATGGAGGTAGTGTAGGATGGAAAACACTGTTCTCAAATTATGCGATGTAGATTTCCTAGGAATGAATCCTGATTGATCCGGCAAGGCAATAATTGGAAGTAAAGGCTGCAGCCTGTTTGCTATCAACTTAGCCAGTATCTTGACGTCTATGTTAATGAGTGATAAGGGCCTATAGGAATTCAGGTCTGTTTCCAGCTTATCAGGTTTGAGCAAGGTGACAATTATTGCCTTGCGCATGGAGTTCGGCAAAATGCCAGTGTCATACGCTTTCTGGTATACAGCAAGGAGTATGGGGGCTAGTTCTGCAACATGTGTTTTATATAAAGAGGTTGTGAGGCCGTTGGAACCCGGGGCTTTGTCAAGAGGTAAGCTATTAATAACATCTGTAACATCCGCCACCGTGAAGGGTAAGTGCATATACTGTCTATGGCGATGATTGAACCATACGAGGGCTAGGGAGTCTAAGAACTCTTGCATGCCTTCAGGGCATTCGGACCGTGTGAATGTGTATAAATGAGCATAAAAAAAAGTGAATTATTGTAGAATAGGTAGGGACCCCCTAATCGTCTGTCCATCCTCTCCCACTAATTCAGAGACATAGGCCATAGAGCACGGAACACGAAGCATGCCGGAGAGAGTACGACCAGGTCTGTCACCCTTGCTGTACCGACGAGCTTCCGCATACTTCCCCAAGAATTTAACTTCTCTCTAGGCTTCCTCTTCATATTCTAACAGTTTCACTTTTAAATCTGCCAAGAGGGCTACGTCATGGTCAATATTGATCCTCCCCTCAAGTTCCTTGATCTGCGCTTCCAAGTTGGATAGGGTGTTCCTAATAGCCTTCAGTACCCCCGCCTGCCTGGATATACACTGCCCCCTAATGCCCACCTTAAACGCCTCCCACAGCGAAGACTCAGTGTCAACAGAGCCCGTGTTAAGCCTAAAGTAGTCTGTTATGTTAGATCATATCTCCTCCTTGAACGCTTCATCAAGAAGCGCATGTTGAGGGAGTCTCCAGGAGAATTGACCTTGCGTGGTACCAGGGAGGGACAAAGACAGCAGGCACGGCGAGTGGTCAGAGATGGTCCTTGACAAGTGTTTAGATTCCACCACCCAGCTGGCAACGTCACGAGACACCAGCCAGTAATCAAGACGGGACCAGGCGCGATGTTGGCCAGAGGAACAGGTGCCCTCCTAGTCAGTGGGTTATGGAAGCACCAAATGTCAACCATGTCTCCGTCAATTAAGAAAGTGTTTAACACCTTGCTAGCTGGGGGTGATGTGTTCTCGCCGATCCCTGCCTATCTAAGTTGTCGTCAAGGATGGGGTTAAAATCGCCCCCCCCACAGAACCGTGGTGCAACCAGTGGCTCTAACCTTGGCCGAGTTCTTGAAATAAAACGGGAGAGTCAGTGTTTGGTCCATACACTACAACAATGGTCAACAAAATAACCCCAGTTGACCCAGCAGAATAATGTAACGGCCGTCTGGATCAATGTGAAGCTCTCTTTCCTTCCAGTCTATGCCCCTCTTTACCAGCACCGCCACCCATCTGGAGTAATTCGAATAGGAGGAACCATATGTTGCATCCAGCGTCTGTGACGGAGTTTAGCGGAAGATTGGGGCTAGAAGGTGTGTCTCCTGTAAGAGGCAGAGATCAATATTGTGCCTAGTGAGATATGCATGCACAAGCCTCGCTTTTCTACTGTCATTTAGACCACATATGTTCCATGTCAAGCAATTTACTTATGTCTCGTGCGTGGCCATAAAGCTGCGTGCAAGGCAATGCTACTCCTGGATCTGCATGTATGTGGCCCTAGCGCAAGCGCAAATAACATTTCGGTTCCAAACAATGCACAAAAGAAATAAAAACCCTTACCCCCTGCCCACCCCTAATTCGCATCAACCCCCCAATTAGGTTGAAGCAGAACCCTCGCCCCCCAGAACACACAACATAGCAATCTAAAGGGAAATTTCCCATGGGGACAAGAGAGAGCCGGCCAACTACCCTACCATAGCAGGGTGGGCAAGATACTGCAAGAGGCGAGGCCTGCAATAAGATAAAGTTGGAGAGTGAAGCGGCATAGCTGCAAGTGGCAATAGGAATATAAATGGGCCTGCCGTTACAATCAGATAAAACATCCCCCCCACACCTCCACCCGCCCCCCCCCCCGAGAACAACATAACGAGACAGTTGCCCCAACAAGGAAAACAAGGGCAAATGTAAACGCACAGCAGTAGTCAACATCAATAAGTATTAGCCGGAATGGTAGAGTCCATAGTTCTTACGTTTTCGACAACATAGCAAGCCCTGCAATACAAGCCTTGCAAAAGCATTGGAGGTCAAATATTACTCAAATCGCAACAAAACATAATCAACAGTGCTAATATGGAAAGAAGAAATGGCAGCAACAGTGCAGGGACAGTGCACCGCGGCAAATTGTTGCATCATCAGTCATTGTCACTTAGCTGTTGGGAGGAGGCAGTGTCAGATCTGGGACTGGATTTGCCACGTCTGCTGCACACATGTTTAGCAAACTTCAGGGCCAACTTGGCATCCGTGAAGAAGTGAGCAGAGCCCTCATGTGACACTTTGAGTTTTGCAGGCTAGAGGAGGTAATACGGTATCTGCGCTTGAAGGAGGATCTTCTTCACCAGTAAAAATTCACGACTGGCAGCCTGCACCGCGGGGGTGAAGTCCGGATAGAAGGCGATCTGATTGCCCTGGTTTGTTATCTGCCCATAGAACGAGCTTTGGCATAGAATCACATCTCTGTCCTGGTAGTTCAAAAGCCTTGCCAATATTGTCTGTGGAGGGACTCCGACAGGTGGTTTGACTCCCAAAGTACGATGGGCCCTCTCCACCGCAAACACCGGCATGAGGTATGTAGCAAAAAGGTCTCGCAATAGATCGGACACGTACACCTCCTTCTTTGTAATTGCTGTTGTCTCCGGGATTCCAGTGATACGTAGGTTGTTCTGGCACGATATGGCTTCCAAATCCTCATTTTTGGCTCTAATCACGGACAGGAGACGATCCATCTGCGTTATTTGGTCTTTAGTTTCCACCTGAAAGTCATGGAGATCAGAGTGCTTATTTTCATGAATGTCCAACCTATGTTCATGGACCCTCACTTGCTCCTTCACTGATTCCATCTGGGATGTCAAAGTGTCCAATTTAGCATCAATGGTGCGTAGACTGGACCGCATTTCCAACATAAGCATGCGCATGTCTTCCCCCTGGTCACCTTGATCTCCTCCAGCCGCACCTCCCGTGGACGATTCAGAGTCCGACTCCATATGCCTGGTGGACCGGCGCTGCTCAAAGCTGATCTTAGGCTGCTTGGTATCCAGCTTGCCCATAACTAGACAGCACTTCCGCCGATCCTGCAGGTGCAAACGAAAGTCAGCACCCCAAAAAACGAATGGTGCTGGGCCACCTCAAGTGTACAATGGAGGCTTAGACGCCGTAGGCACCGAGCACGGTCGGTACGCGGCCGGGACGAGCCCCAACATGCCAGATATCACCACATGATCCAGACACCCTCCAGAAGTCTACCCCGAGCAAGGCAGCAGGTTCCAGGGAGGGGCCTAACAGAGAGCACAGCACGGGTATGCCACGGAAGTGGGGGTCTGACGCTGGTCACCGACAGCACTCCAGCCAAAATGTGTGTCAAAGCGCAAACCCAGCAGGAGCAAAGAGAGCGTGTGTAGGCAAAGCAGCGGGCAGGCACAGCCCAGCAGCTCCAGGATTCCCCAGGCCTCCAAATCACACAGTTTTACAAGCACATCCAGGCACCCAAAATGGCGGCCAGGCAAAAGCAAAGGACATACAGTGATGAAGCAGTGGCCCTCACAGACCTCCGCGTTCCCACCACGTCACTCCACCATTAGGGCCCCCAATCTTCCAGTGGTAGTAGGCCTGGAAGCAGTTCAGGACAGTGCGGCGTGAAAATAAAAGCGGGGGCTCCCTATATAAGATGGAGGCCAATGGGCTAGGGAGGATATCACCTTCCACGAATAGTACCCAAAGCAATCACTTGACCAGTCCAGGAGCGAGTTCTCTTCATTTTAGCCCCCGCACCTTACCTTCTGACAGCACAGGTACCGCAGGCCCCAGCGTTGGTGATGACGTTCAGAGCCTGGACGGCCCCCGCGCTGCAACACTGCGCGCCCGACCCAAACTGGCCTCCAAAACTCCTACTGCACTGCGAAGGAACCGGGATGTCCAGCAGGCATCCGGGTCACTTCCAGTAGGCGGGAGTGTCCACGGCACCCCCGCACCTCAGATCGCCACAGGCGGGCACCACCAACAGCGCAGGCGCGCCCCCAGGCCTCCACCACAGCACCGGCCTCTAGTAGAAGGGGCGGCCGCAACTGAGCTCCGAGGCGCCGCCGCAGTGTACGGGCGCGGGCCAAGATCGCGGCAAACTCAGCCGGCAGGCGATATTAAAAAGCAGAGTTTCCCCCTGCGATGGCGGCTTCTATAGCGATCGCTGGGCAATGGGAATTGCAGAGTTTCAGCCCCTTGTTATGTGCGGATCATCGATGGATAGAGCCTCAGCCGGCGGAGCTCGCTTAAAGAGCGGCCATTCCGCGGCACACCAAGCCACTCCCCTCCTAGCTGGGGGAAGTTAAAGTGCAGATTCTATGTGCCAAATAGAATAAAGTGCAAGCTCTGTGTGCAAAAATCGCAGATGAAGGAATTTCCAGGGTAATTAAAACCCATAGATCATCAATTGAATTGTTATTAGAGGCCTCGTCAGCCCAAGATTGCTTTTGAGGTCATTTAATTTGGAGAATCTGAAGTGAGCATTGTTTTATTGTGCGCACCGCATTGGGGCTTCCAGGGGCCTTCTAGTGCAGCTAGAGATCAATAGTTGCTGTTAAAGCTCAGCTATTGCATTTTTATGATTGCCCCTTCCGTGCGAGATCACTTTTAGGATTGTTTGATCGTGTTGTTTAAGAAATCATTTGTTGACTTGTTTGTCCTTTAATTCTTGTGTCCACAGCGGTTAGAAAGTTTACCAAGCAGCAGCTCAATTGGACGTCCTCGCCGGAGAAGCTTGCTAGCACTGTTTGTCTGCAGATCAGTATGTTTTTCTTATTGAAGAGTGGTCTGAGTAGAGTCCAGCGCTCCCATAGTAGTTCCCTACAGATGGTTGAGGGGTGCAGAATATCTTCCTCCCCTGCCCCGCAGAGACGACAGGTTGCAAGCTTCAGCGGGCTTAGCCATGGCGGCAGATGGTGCGCAGATAGTACTATGCCTAAGCGGAGTCTCAGGAACTTCTCTTTGGTGGTTTTGGAAAAGACAGTGTGGAGGTATGTTTGGGGTGAAGCTTTGCTGTATGACTTTATGGTGAACCAGCAGTGTGCTCGCTTTGACAATGTAGCTTTGTCTTCTATCAGGGATGCTTTTTTAACAGTGTTGTTAGCTATTTTTTAAAATTTGCATAGGTCCCCGATGTCTCCCAGAGATGTTGTAGGCCTAGTTGATCAAGTGAGCTTTACAGATAACGTCTGGCTGGACATGCCTCTTTAGCTTGCAGTTCTTTCCATAGGTAAGCGTTTAGTGTTTCTGGCCCCCCCTTTCTGATTTTGTACCAGCTTTTTATATATGCTCTTTACGGGCCAATTCTTGTCTCTATATGCCGAACTCTAATCTCAATTGTGCGGGGCTCTCCTTCTACATCCTCAACTGCCAGCTACGCTCCTCCAACCTCTCACTCGCCACCATCCCGCGCATCCGAAGAACAACCACCGGTGGGAGATCCTTCTCCCACCTCGCCGCCAAGACATGGAACACCCTCCCACTGAGCCTACGACAGACCCAAGACCTGCTGAACTTCAGGAGGATACTCAAGACCTGACTGTTCGATTAGTAGCGGCCCCTCCCCCCCAGCGCCTTGAGACCCTTGCGGGTATGTAGTGCGCTTTACAAATAATTTATTGATTGATTGCTAAATCATTTGCATTGCTCTTGCTGTGGTGCCGTCCAATGTTTCAGCATCTCTCCCTCTCATGGCTTCACTTCCATTGGTTATAGATGGTATGAGTTTCGCCTGGATCACCATGATTAATGGGGAGAAGCTTGAGCCAGAGATCTTATTTTTTAAGTTTCTTAATGCCACAGCTGTCATTATTACCCTGTTTTTTATGGTTTCGCATTGAGTGGTGAAGTTCTCTTTGTTATCGATGATAACTCCCAGGTATTTATATTCTTGTACGGCTTCCAGCTTCCTTGTTGCCAGATGCCAGTGGTGGGATGACTTTGTTTAACAAGTGTTCATGCTCATGATTTTTGTTTTTCTTGACTAATGCTAAGTTTATTAACCTCTGAATATCGAGATGTAATGTCGACCAAGCGCTGTAGGCAAATGAGCACAAGGTCATCCGTATAGAATAATTTTGATAGATGCAAGCCACCAAGCTTCGGGGTGTGCAAGTTGCTTTCGTTTAGCATGGCTGATAACTCTGCCATAAAGAGATTAAAAAGTATTGGAGCTAACACGCAGCCCTGTTTCAGACGGAGGTCGTGGGGATTTTCTTTGTTGGGTGATCTCCTGTGCCTAGTTGTACTTGCACCCATGTGTTGCTGTGTAGGAGGATTAGCTGTTTTAAAAGTAAAGATGGGATGTTTAGCCTTATTCGTTTTTTGCCACAGTAAGTTTCTATTTATATGATCGAACCCTGAGCTATAATCAAAATAAGTACAGGGGTTGTTTCAGTGCAAGTGCAGCATTTATTATTAATGAGAGGGTTAAGATGTGGGTAGAGGTCCCCATGTTGTTGCTTTACAATGTAACTCTGTAACTTTCCAACCTTAACCTGATTTTATATGTAGAGGTAAAAAATCTCAAGCCTAGTCAATGCCTACAAGTGGGAGCACTGGATAGTCTTTGAAAAAGATTGAGTTACATTCAAAGCACTATATTCATGCGATCTACCACAACCTCTACATTGCTAGATATTAGTATGAAAGGAATAAAAAATATATTCACTTTTGATAGCCCACTAATCCTGTTAGTAAATACTCTCAACCCAGCTTCCCTGAAGAGATCAAAACAGCAACAAATCAACTCTTTTTCCACAAAGCGCTAATGAGACATTACTTTAAAATCCACCTATTGAATAAATCAATCCCCCTACACAAGCATATTTTCCCCTCCTTGCTGTTAACTATGTGTCCGTTCTCTCTCTACCATTGGGTGTTTTGTTTAAGCCCTTCCTTGCCAATATAGCTAAGCATATGATCTAAAAATATGTGTATTTAATAAAAAGTAATATGGTCAATGTGGTTGAGAAGAAGGCTTCATTTGTTTGTTTTGAGTAGTCTCTGATTAATGAATCAGTGATACACTACAGCATAATGAAGTGTTTACTTTTAAATATAAAAAGCACATCTGAAAAATACACTATTGACACATAGGGGTCCATTAGTATTGCGGGCGGATTGCCACCGCCCGTATGGCGGTGGCGATCCGCCCGCGAAAAACCTCTGACCGCTCTCCATTTACCCCACGCCACATTATCATGGCGGGGGAACCCCGGCGGATGGAAAGACCGTCTGCCGGTTTTACACCCGGTCGCAGAGTCGACCGGGCGGAAAAGGTGCTTACATGGTGGTGTCTGGGAGACACCACCATCCATATTAGCATGCCTACTTGGTTGTGCCTTTCCGTGGCGGCAGGCAGTTTTCGCCATTGGGGGCCCGTAGCGGGTCCCCTGGGATTCATGGGGGTGGGGGTGCACATGGGGGGTACCTATGGTACCCGGAACAACATGGCAGGCACTGCGCGGTGCCTGCCATGTTGTGCAGGGAAGTGCATGCCATGCCTTCCTGGCATTGTGGCGGGCGGTGCTGAGTGCACCGCCCGCCACAATGTCAGGAATGCAGGATGCGCCCGCCACTGTGGCGGGCGCATCCTAATAGCAGTCACGGGACCTCCGCAGCATCGGCGGGGGGTCCCATTCTCCAAAAGGATGGCGGGCGGATAGAGTCCGCCCGCCATCCTAATGACCCCCATAATGTTTGGGAAATCTCAACTTCCTGGATTGTTGTTGCAATGGTTTGTTTATGAGAAAAGATTTAAAAAAACATTGTTCCTGACACACTGGGATTTTTTTCTTGGACTGTCTGGGAAATATTTTGAATTTCCTGCATGGGAGCACTGTGTCTTGTATGGCAGCTTTGGCCAGAAACACTTGTGGCATATGCCTTACAGTAAGGATTGAGTGCTGTTGCACCTGTCCGACCACAACCTCGGTTGCAGATAGCACATCCCCACTAACTCACACAGCTATGTCAGAAATAAATGGGTAACATCAGGTGACTACAGCAACATGGAAGATCACCAAGGAGACTGGGGACATTGTGGTGAATGGCTGTTAGGCAAACAAATCTGTTTCAATTGTACACCACACTTTAGGTTCCTCCACAACATGTTTTACTTTTATGAATTTGTTGGTCTTATATTTTAGTTGTATGTTGTTTTTCTTTTAAGTAATTTTAATTGTTTTCCAGACTCTTTTTGGACTCTCCCCTGCTGTTTTTCAGTGGAGAGAATATATTTTTTGCAGGCATTTCTATTTAGCCATTTCCTACAAGCCATTTGTTGAAGTTTGGTGCTCTAGTGGTTATGAGGTGGGTGGGAATAGAGGGGAAGGCCAGGCATATTAAAAGACTGACGGTGCAGACAGCCTAGATGTTAGATGCAAGTATATATGCTTCAATTGCACACCACACTTTAGATTCAGCCAGGAAATTTTGCACTTTAATGAATTTGTTGGTTTTGCTTTTTAGTTGTGTGCTGTTTTATCTTTAAGCACTTTCAACAGTGCTCTGACACTTTTTGGACTCTCCCCTGCTGGTTTTCATTGGAGAGAATCTATTTTTCATGGCCATTTCTATTTCTGTAATTTTTTATTGTAGAAAAAATATATATTTACATGGAGCATAACATATACATGGGAGGAAAAGAAAGAGAGAGAGAAGAAAGGAAGAAATAGAGAACGCCCGCGCGGGGGGGGGGGATTGTTCGACTTGTTCATTTTCTGCTTCCGATCTTATTGATGTTAGTCCAAACTCGTCTTGCGTGCGCGGTTTGTCCCTTGGTTCCCGTCCCGGGGTTGCGTTGATTGTCTTTCTCTGTCGCGCCCCCCGACCACAAGCGAAAGAGATAGATAGAGTAGATAGAAGAGTAGGTGAGCCAGGTCACCCTTTTCTTTGTTGCAGTTCCAGCAGCGATCACTGTCGCGGATTCCCATAGCTGATAGGCGGGCGGGGGTCCAGTATGCCTTGTGTATGAGCCAGAATTTTGTCTGGTTTAGAGTTGTGGTAACCTTTCACCTGGATGTGGACCTCCATAGTTCCGCCCTTTCCTTCTCGCTCAGTGCTCTGCCCACTAGTGTGCCCCAGTAGGTGTTAACCTTGTCATTCAGTTTTGTGGATTTTGGGCCTAGGGCTTTGTAGAGGTGTGCGACTTGGTGTCCTAATTTGTTGAGGTTGATGGCATATTGAATGAGAGAGGGTGTTAGTCCGTTCAGGTTTGCCCTTCTTATAGCTACCTTAATCTTCAGGAAGTTGTACAGCTCTATGTTTCCTAGATTGTGTTCGGCCTTGAGTGTGTCGAATGTTGCATTTGTGCCTTGTTTCAGTAAGTCGCTAGTCGTGTGATGCCGTGTTTATACCATGTGTGCATGTTTAAGGTCTTGTCTCTGTATTTTATTGTGGGGTTGTGCCATATGGATTCAAACCGTGTTCTTTTTATGCTTGTGCTCATTATCTTGTCTATGCCCAGGAGCGCTTTCCTTGTGCTGTTTAGGATGGCGTTTTCTTTTATTGCTGGGTGACGGGTGGCTGTGAGTAAGGCGATGGGGTTCATACCTTTCAGTAGTTCTCTCTCTAGTGTTAACCACGCCGGAGTGTATTCTGTGCGGGGAGCGAGCCAGTATAATCCCTGTCTTGCTATGCATGCTGTCTGAAATCTTCTGAAGTTAGTTATGTTTAGGCCTCCCAGGTCTTTTGTCAGCCTGAGTTTGTTTAGGCTTATTCTGGGCTTTTTCCCCCTCCACAGAAAGCTGTTCAGCATTTTGTCTAGTCTCTTGTGATTTCTATTCAGCCATTTCACAGACGCCATTTGTTGAGATTTGGTTCTCTAGTGGTTATGAGGAAGGTGAGAACCGAGGGGAAGAACAAGCATTTTAAGAGACTGGTGAGGCGGACACACTGGCTGTTAGATGAAAGTATCTATGCTTCAATTACACACCACATTTAAGGTTCATTCAGGAAATGTTTTACTTTTATAAATTAGTTTTAGTTGTGTTTTGTTTTTTCTTTAAGTAATAGTAGCTTTTGGATGAATTGTTGGCTCTTCCCTTCTGGTTTGTGGCGGAAAGAATCTGTTTTTGGGCACATTTCTCTTCATCCATTTCCTAGACGCCATTTGTTGAATTTTGGCAGTCTACTTGTTATGAAGGAGGTGGGGACAGAAGGAAAGACCGGGCATGTTAAGAGACCAGAATCGCACTGCTAGTTCGCCAAAGGTGCACCAGAGGCAAGCCTATCTGCGCCCATCCACTTTCCTTCCACGTCCAGCTCCAGCCACTCTGCTGGTTTTGGGGTTAAAACTCTCCACCTAAATGGTTTCTCACCCTTCCAGGTTGGAGAAATGTTGTAAGCCATTCCTCTGTATAATGGACTTCTGTGTTTCAAGAGTCCTAGGTTCAGGTTCGTGTTTAAAGTGTAAAGCTATCCTCAATATAGAAACTAGTTGTCGTGCACTTGATAATCATATGGCCAGTATCCCAGGTGCTTTCAGTCCATTTGATACTTCATTCACACCAGGGAAAAATATATTTCATGGAGAACTTTTAAATGCGTGCTCTTGCCCAGACATGCTCAAGAAATCATTGATCTTCCTATGGAACGCCAATTAGATTTTGTGTTTACCACTGGAAATTCAGGTATGTAAAGGTGTTTAGATAATCTACTCAAAGACATATAAGAATATTTTTTCTTTTTCAGTTGATCCAAGAATCAGAAAAGAAAAATGTAGCACATAATGGAGTGAGTATATTCTTCACCTTCTTGGTTCACTGAATCTATTAATTCTACTGCTGGTTATAGCCTCATTTGCGGTGAATTACTTTATTTAATCTACTTTCCAATTGTTTAGGGCCATAAAACAAAATCTAAACCCCAAACCACATTTCACAGTGCAGATGCTTAAAGTACCTGAAAAATATAAATGTGTTGTCTTACAGTCAGGCATTTCCCAGTGCACAACATTCAATTGCTTTACCACAGACATATTAAAATGTTTGGAAAGTGGGGTCTGATCCATGAAAAATTAATTGGACGCATAGCGAAAGGCTATTATTAAACTACTGTTTTAGGGCTTTGTTAACATAATTTTTATCTGTAACTGGTGGTTGAAATTCCACTACGTTTTGGTTTTGCATCCATTAGAGCCCAAAATTCTCCATTAGACTTGCTGTCACTGACAGGGGAGTAGCCACTTCAAGTGGAAAATGTGGACACTTTTAATGTAGATCAAACATATGGTTTAATTGTCATATATTCTCTCATACTGTGAAGACTTTCACAGCACCTGGGGGATACTGACGTCACATTTCTGTTAAAGACTTGCACCATTTCCAAGATGACCCTTCACAGAGCTGAGATGACCAAGCATGGTGGCAGATCAGCCACTGCAGACAAGGCATCTGAGCCACCACCACCACTAACTTCCGATGTCACCACCCATTGTTGAAAATGACTGTAGAGTCAAAAGTGTCTTTGCCAGCATGACCACTGCAATGCACACACCTTAACTTTAGGCTTATACCCACCGGAGATGTAGGAGGAGAACATGGCAATATTTTGATGATTCTCCTTTACCTCCCTAGTATAAATGAGATCCCAAACCATCCAAAGCGCTGACTACTAAACACACTGGAGAAAACAATAGGAGTGCAAGGGTTTTTAGAGGCGCGTCCTTGTCCCCAGGAGCATATAGTACTTAAACAATGTGGAAGGGCCCACTATGTGTATGTCAATACTTGTAGTCACTGTTTGTGGCATGAGCTAAGACCCATTGGGTGATGTTAAAAGACCCCTCACACACCAACCTAGTTGGTGTCATGCTTCATCATTGGGGTCCCAACCGGGTGGCCGAATGCCCCCCGGTTGTGCTACGACACCTGATTACAGCAGAGCTGGTGGTGGTGCGTAAATGTGATGTGAAGTTCTACAGTTAAAAATACGTCTGAGAATCCTTGCCTTAATTTTATTATTGGCAGCTCAGGATATATGTTAAAATATGTGTGATGCAATTAGTAAGGATTAATTACCTATCAGTTGACTATGTGTGGTGGTCTACATATTTCAGCTCCCGCTGAGTGATTAACAAGGCTTTCTTCAGGACAAAGAAGGTGATGCATGAGTGGCGAAAGGTGAGTGGAACCACGTGAAAAAAACAATGTGGTACCTACACACTAGCTAAGGTGTGTGGTAAAAAAGTGTGAAAAAAGTGTCAGCGTACTTACTGACACTTCAAATAGGCAAAAAGTTCCTGTAGGAAGCAAAAAGACAAGACACAACATATAGAATGTAAACTATTCGCAACATAAAATGCAATCTTATTGGTTGAATTAAGGCTATGTAGTTGTCCTCAGGGAAGGCCACCATAGTGACTGTTATAATATACTCATGCAGGTTGCGGCATGCGTTGATACTGTGAGGCATGCTGCTGGCTAGGTAAATGCACAGGACGACGTGAGTCAAGCTGCGCTCCTGTGGAAATGGCGATAATTGATGACTGCCATTTGAGTGCTTGGAGCGCTAAATGTGTGTTGTACAGAGGTACATGTTGCACTGTAAAGTGCGAGTAGGCCACTGGGAGAGGTGCCCCGTGGTCCCTAGCGCACCGCATGCTATAATTAGGATATCTCATGCATTAGGATATCTCATGCATTAATGCTGTGTATCGCGGCTGAGAGAATGGCCCCAGTTGTGGCGGTATTTAAAGACAAGAATCTGTAGAGACATGCCATTGTGTTCTTTTAGCAAAAAGGGTTAAAAACAAGGGGTTAAAAGGATGCATCAATATTTACAATGCCATAAGCTTTTCAGCGTAAATCAGGGCTCGGGGAGAGAGGCTCAACTCGCATCCGGTTTTGAAAAGAAGAGTCCTGCATCTGTTCCCCGCGGTCCCAGCTGGTATCTACAATGCCGGGATGCGGAGGTTTAAATAGAGAGGTTTCCTGCTCCTGTCCGTGCGAGGCTGCACTTCTGGATCTATGGTGACTCAGTAGACCTGGGAGGTGCAGGGGTATTGCGCATGCGCAATAGCCTCGCGTATCAAGTGAATACCGTCGGCCATCTTGGAATGGGCAATATGTCATTTTGTGAAGCATCGGTAATTAGCTACTGCGGAATACAATGCATATGGATTGCAGTGGGAGATACCAAAGAATGAGAAATAGCACCTATTTAAGGATTCAGATTGAAGGGGCTAAAGCTACACAATATGTGTGGCGAGGAAATACCAGGCAGTGTTTATAAAGTCACTAGCCGTGGGTGTTGGTGGCATGTATGTAGAGATTGTCAAAAGACATGCTCGCCAGTGTGCAGTGCCATGCATAATTACAGAGTGCGCAAAGGTAATACAGAGTACTGGCCACGTAGAGTTAGAGTGCCTGGGGTGCCATAGGCGTATCACGGACCGTTCTCTGGTATTGAAAGTATATACGGGCCAAAGGCAGCGTGGGTACTGTGCCACTGATGGTGCCATATGGTAATGTCCCAGCCTCTAGTTTTATGGTTGAACAGTTAGGTACCTGTGTCCAGGTAGGGTACCAGTATGTGTTTGTATTGAGGCACTATGCGTGGTGCTGCATGCAATCAAACAGAGTGTCTTATGGTGACCCTGAGTATGACAAGAGTCCTGTCTACTCATTGCCTGCTGAGGGGATATTGTCGTTAAGGCCCACCTTGTGGCTGGAGAAACGATAAATCCATCTTTGTTCTTTTTGTAGTAACTGTTGTTGGATGTTGGGCATATTCGGGTCCACGGCTTCAATGATGACCCATCTCATGTCGTTGGTTGTGTGTCCATTTTCAAGGAAGTGGTTGGTCATTTTAGTTGTGTTCTTTTTGCATCGTATGGTACTACGATGCTCACAAATTTGTGTTTTCACTTTCCTGTTCGTCATCCCGATGTAGGTTAGATTGCAGGGACACACGATCCGGTAAATAACATGTGCGGTGTTGCAATTGGTGCGGTTGCGCAGCTCCCATGTCTTGCCAGGCTCTAGGTGTAGTATTTTGGTGGTTGAGGTCAGGTGGCATACGCTGCAGTTGCCGCATGCAAAGGGTCCAATGACCTTGGGGAGGCCCAATGCATTTATAATTGTATTCCCTTGTTTTTGGACAGGTGTTGGCCTGGTGGAGACAATGGCGTCTTTGATGGACTTTGCTTTTTTGTGAGATAGAAGAGGTGGGTCCCACTTGAGGTTTCCTGTCCAGAGGATCTTCCAGTGTTTCTTTATTATGCTCGACACTTGGTTGGAAACAGTGTTAAAGGTGGTGACACAAGTCAGAGGCATAGGTGTGGCTTCACGTGGATGTGTTTCAATCAGTCCTTCACGGTCTTGGTTCCTAGCACGTTTTTTTGCTTTGTTGGTGATTCGCCGTGGGTATCCGCGGTCTCTCAGTTTGTTTGTAAGGTCGTTGGCCTGATTTTTAAAATCTGTCACATTGCTGCAGTTCCTCCTTAGTCGCAAGTACATAGGGGAGATTCTCCTTTAATGGCCTTGAATGGAAACTGGAGAAGTGTAATAGCTAGATAGGTGCTGTGGGTTTAAAATGTGTTTTACTTTGCAGGTGGCCCTCCTCAGCTTCAATGTCAAGGTCCAAAAACGTGGTTTTGTGGGTGTCAAAACTGTATGTAAATTTCAGGTTGTTGTCACAGGCATTGTGCCATTGGCAGAAGGTGGTGAGCGTCTCGGTGTTGCCTTCCCAGATCAGTAGGATATCATCTATGTAGCGTTTATAGAATTTTATCTCTGGGAAATTTGGTGTGTAATTGGTAAAGATGTATTGTGTCTCGAAGTGGTGTACCTACAGACCTGCTATACTGGGAGCAACCACGCTCCCCATTGAAGTACCATATTTCTGGAGGTACAGTTGGCCCTCAAATTCGAAGAAGGTGTCTTTCAATGCGAGTTTGGCGCAATCCCAGATGAATTCGGTGGATGTGCGGTATTGTTTTCTCCAGAGCCAATTCTAGGACTCTCAGGGTGTCATCTTGTGGGAGGCTCGTATAAAGGCTCTCCACTTCGAGGCTTACAAGTAAGGATGTCTCTGGATTGTATGTCAGGCCTTCTAGGAGTCTGAGAAGATCTTTGGTGTCCTGTAGGTAGGTGTTAGTGGCTTTTACCATGGGCTGGAGAAAGAAATCTCAGTAACGCGACAGAGGCTCTAGAAGAGAACCAATGCCGGATATGATGGGCCGCCCGGGCGGTGGTGTTCTGTTCTTGTGGATCTTGGGTACCACGTAGAAGTAGGGAATCTTGCCTTGTGGCGTGGTGAGGAATTTGGCTTCTCCAGGTGTTATAAGTCCTGCGGTTTCCGCTTCTTCTACTAAGAGGTGGATGCGTGATTTTAAATTGTCACTGGGGTCTTGGTGGAGTTTTTTGTAGTTTTTTGTGTCACTGAGAAGCCTTAAGCACTCCTGCTGGTAGTCTTATTTTTTCATGACGACCGTTCCTCCACCCTTGTCAGCAGGTTTGATGACAATGGCGTCGTTGGATCTGAGTGATTGTATGGCATCTCGTTCCGCAGTGGTGGTATTCTGGAACTCCTCAGCACAAGAAACACTAAACATCCAGCAGATAAGACTATTTGCTTACACTAGGAAGTTTACAAATGATGTGAGTTCATACCATACAAATTCTTTCTAGTGCTCATATGGTAGATGTCAAAAATCCTTCAAGACCTTTTTAACCTATTGAGGAAAAAGTGTAATCTCTCATCTCAATGGGGTGATCCTCTCTGCACCTAGTGTATAACTGGAATGTTGATCCCTTTTTTCTATAACATAGCCAATGATCTTAGCAGTAATAATTTCTCTAATAATTATAATTCTGTGGAAGCATCTAAAGCAGGGATTTCCAACATTTTTCATAATAGGAGCTACTTATCTTCAGTGAAAATCATCATGAGCTACTAAAATTAGAGTTTTAATAGCAACTTCATCAGACAAGATTACATTAGTAGCCAACCATATGCAAGATTACCAGCAGTGATCACTTCATTGAATAAGATGCTGTTGCAAGCAGTAATGTAAAACCACTTTGTCTATGTGGCATGCATCTACATGGTTAATTTATAATATCCATAACTGCAGCACTCCTAGTACCAAGATAATAATAGTAGTAACACGCCACACCAAAGCCACATGATTTATCACTCAAATACCATCTTTAAATATATTTTGAAACTCAACCCAGTTCTCTACAAACATCAGCTTTTTTTTCTAAAGATGCACGTATTATCATCTCGAATACACACTTTTTAATTTTGGTGTACATATATTGGTTTGTTCAAGCAAAAGCTTCTAATTGAATAGTTTGGGATGCACACAGGATAGCTACTTACAGGTAGCCTGAAAGCTACCTGTAGCTCATGAGTTACTCATTGAAGGAGCCAGATCTATTCAATTGTCAAATGCTTTATTACAATGAGGGCATTTACCATAGACCTTGTTACTCACCAAGGTTATAACATATTTAAAAAAACCCTCAGCACAACGCGATTGCTGCTGTGCTAGCATAGTGTAATCAGAGTTTCCACATTTGGAAATCTACCTGTGGTTAGTAAATTTTCTACTAATAGTTATGATGTACTGTATGATCGAGGTGAAGCAAACTAGTGAACAATATAACTTAGAATGCTCTTGATGCAACATTATATTATAATGCAAAAGGCTTCAAAGTCATCATTATACGACAGAAAAATGTAGAAATGCATACAAGTACATATAATTAGAATTCTTCCATAATCCATAACTGAAAGGGCAAGATAGCAGTGAGAGCATACAAACCATTATCTGTAGTTACTCACAAAGATGATGTCGGAGCAAATGTGATATACACAGAAACGTTAGTGAATAGAATGATTTATGCTCAATATATTTCTTAATTTTGGTGCAATTGACAGGCCTCCAAAGTGTATCCTTTTTATTGCATGAACGTACAACTGACTCTTGTACAAAACATATTTAGTTGTATAGTGCAAAACAATGTATTAGACAAATACATGTCACAGGTGGTAACATTTATAGCTCTGAAAGATGCTTATACCTAACAGTCTGATATATAATTGATTTATTGAAATAAGAAGAGCTGTTTGAGACATTAGTCAGCTTTTCTAATTAGTAATGGTATATAGAACACTAATGTAACAAACACAATGTTTTTTCAAGATATGTATTAACAACAACGCATGCAGCACGGGTAAGGATGCTTTGTATATATTAGTTTTACCTTGCCAGGCATTCATAAACCTTCGCTTGTCAATTCTCAAAGAACCCACCCATTAATAAAAACACAGAAACAGTTACTTATATTGGACTTTTTTGTGAAACATGTTATAACTACCAATTTGATGTATAAGTGTTTATGTCATCCACTTTGATGTATAATTGATTGAAATTGGAAATCATATGTGGGGCAGTAGTAAGCTTTTCTCATTCATAATGGTATACAAAGCACATATGTAACAAAAACAAATGTAAATTAAAATATTTGTTAACACCAAGGCATGCAGCAAGGGTAAAGAGGCTTTGCGTCTATCAGTTTAAACCGCTCTAGGCAAACCGACTCTTTTTAATTTCCAAAGCACCCATCCATATTCAACACACAGCAATAGTTACTTATTGTGGACTTTTTGTAAGAGAACACTCCCAGAAACAACTCTTCCTCCTTTTTTGCAATAGCCCACACATTGGATAATGAAATTGCCATTGCTTCATTGTAAACATTAGGTTTTACACAGAAACACACTTTACGGGCTCACTTTGCTAGGACTAGCCTCCTACATCTTTGTAAAAAGTGATGCTTACCTACTGACCTGCACAATGCAAAAACAGTCTACTCTTCCATTCAGCAAAAATGGAAAAATGAAGATATATATTTAGTCACTGCAGTTCTGAGATACTTAAACTTTCATATCCTGCAGCATTGAACATATCCATTAAATTGTAAGGGAATTACTCTAATTTTTATTAAATATTATGACTCCTGTAACTGAAACCTGAAGTAATATATTAAGGAAACCATGTATTTTCTCCAGTCGTACCAACCTTTATTGAAGGTCCTTAATGTAAAATTAATCTCAAGTGCACAGTTAAGCATTATGCTAATTATATTTCATTTTCTCCTGAGTGCCCACAGATCAATTTTGTGGTAAGCTTAATCGCACATGTGCTATGAGATCTATGAGAGTAGAGACACATATTCCTGAAAGTCCTCACCATTTGCATGTCTTATATATTGATGTCTACATGAAAATTTATGTTAATATCCCCCTGGCAGATTTATGGTATTGTCTCTGGATCCTAAGTTCAGCCTCTCTCATTTTGGCCTCATGTTCCCTTCTCTGAGGGCTAGTGAACTCCCTTCTGGAGTTACCATGAGAACCTTTAGAAACATGGGAAGTATTGGACTCACCTGAGTGATTCCTCCTCCTCCTATGCTCCTGGTTAAGTCCATTTGGGGGTCTGAATGGGTTGGACCCACCTTCAGTCCCAAATAAACTTAGGTTAGCCTGGTTAAGCCTGCTGACTAACACCTGGCTATCTCTATCATCATCAGAATCACTTTCTTCCACCTCCTCCCCTTCTTCTTCCTCAGGCTGAGAATTCCCAGGGGTCTGGTCTTCCTCATCTATCCGGATGACAGGGGTAGAGGCATCAGGGTTATCATCTTCAGAGGGAGAAACTTCCTCACCAGTCCATGAGGTGCCTGGCTTGGAGTTCTTTAGAGCTTCAGACTGGTCTAACAGCTCTCTGAGGTGTCCTGCTGTAGGAGTAGGACTTGTTTTTATTCCTCTCATGGAACACAGTTGCCTTAGTTCCTTAAATGGAAAGATAGAAAATTTGGATGGTGCCCTTGGAGGGTCACTCTCAACAGAGGTGGTTCCAGTGGATCCCTCTGCTCCAGACATTGCTTTAGTGTGGTGGATGTGTTGCAATCTACCTACACTTGTGTTTTCCTACAAAACCTATCTAGTAGTTGTAGTCAGGGTGTGCTACTCCCTATCCTCTACAACAACTAAGTTCAGTAGAACTTAAGTATATCTAGTCTTGTTTTAGTGTACCTATCAGGTACCTGTATGATCTTTCAAATGATATTTTCAAAGATTGTAATGGTAAAACAACAGCAAGCTCAAATCCCACCGCTGCCACCAATGTGAGAAGTTGGCCTGGTATATGATGCTCACTAGTTCTAGTGATCACCTTGTACCATGCCAAGCAACCCTTATGGTGCAGGTTGTAAAGTCAACCTTATAGACAAGCTATCCTAGGGGTAGCATGGACTAAGCAGTCTTAGGCTAAACTCTGTAAAGGCATGTGAAGCAAGCTGTTTTACCATACACAATCCCTTGAATACCAAATGAAAGGACACCACACAGATATATATTGAAAATATATATAGATTTATTTCTACAAATAACCCTGATACTCTTTATGAGCACAGAAGCAAATGCGTTAAAACAAAACACAGTTTAAATATACAAAAGTTGCACAATTATGGATGAGCCCTAGGGGCCACCTAAACCATATACTAAAATAGTGGTATAAGAACCACTATGGGGAAAGTGAAGAGGCCTAGGGCCTGGGGAATCGCTGGAGCTGTTCGGGACTAGCAGTGAAGAAGTCGGGAAAGGCCCGCGGGACTCGGGTGCAGTGCGGAAAGTGCACGCTTTACCAATGCAATGTCAATGGTGCGTAAAAGTTACAAAGTTAGTTAAAAAGGAACCTTCCGAGTGACCTAGAAGGATGAAACTTTAGACACAGACCCTAGAGGTGTGTACTAGTGTGGGAACACCGGCGGAGCTGAGTTACCTCACCCACAGGAAGCGGGTGCACAGGGTCGAAGTAGTGTCGGGTTTCGTCACGCAGGTCGAGGGTGCTTGGAGCTGAAGATGCTGCAGGCGGCTCGATATGAAGAGTTCCGGTGGATCCAAGGGTGGATCTGAAGAGGTGAAGACCTGAAAGCAGAGGGGACAATGTTCAAAGTCACTAGCCAGTGACTACCGTGGAACCAGAGTGGAACCAGGCGATGTCGGGTGCAAACAGGCGATGTCGTGTAGCTTCTCTCTGCAGCCACGAAGACACGAGGGGTCGAAGACGTCCAGGATTCGGTCACGAGCTGTCCCACGCAGGCTTCTCGCTGTTGGCGGTGTCGGCAACTTGATTGGAGCAAACAGGCCTTGGCTAACGCAAGCCACGCAGGAATCAAAAAAGGCTTGTTACTCGGACCAGCAAGGTCAGAGCAGGTACTCCTTTTTACAGGAGTGAGGGCAAGTCTGGAGCAACCAGACCCGCAGTGTAAATTGAAGGTTTCGTCGCCAAGATGGCCGCTAGCCACGTGGCAAGTGGCCGGGATGGCGCGTCAAGTGGCACAGTGCAAAAGGGCCCCACGCAGATCGTGGAGATGCTGGGGGGCTGATCTTCGGTGCAAGGGCTGCTCGAGGTTGGGGCTTCTCAAACCCCAAAGCACAGCATCGAGGGTGCCTCTGATGCTGCGCAGTCAGCTTCTCGGGGGTCTTTCAAGAGGTCCGGTCCCACGTCTCTTGGTGCCTCCACGGGTCCCTTCTTTGCAGGGACTGTGGATCGGGCGGTGAGAAGTCTGGGAGTCTGGGTCTTGTCAGGCTCTGGGCTCGGGCTCCGGCGGGAGGCGGCGGCAAAGCAGACGTCGAGTTGCTGGTTGGTGCCTGTGTTCACAGGGTGGTCACTCCTTGGCCACAAGGGAGATTCTCTTCCGTCTTCTGTGCAGCAGAATGTCGAAGTCCAGTCTTCTTCTGTATTTCAAGTTGATTCAGGATGATCTGAAGTCTCAGGACACAGCTCCCACTCTTATTCGAATCTGGGGGGCCGGATCACCTACTAGGTCCCTCCTCTGGGTGGAACCAGGAAGGGGGGTGGTTACACCCCCTTTCCTTTGTCCAGTTTCGCACCAGGACTGGGGCTGGAAAGCCCCAGCACCGGTTTGAACTGGCCTATGCACAGGGACACCTTGTGTGCCCCAGGCATGTCTGATTCTATTCAGCCCTGTCCTACATAATACACAAAATCCTGTCTGGAGTGGTGCTAGCACCTCCCCAGGCAGGAAACCCTTTGTCCAAGCTACCCTCGCTGGAAGGACTCCCAGCAGCAGGAGGTCAGACTTGTGTCTGTGGTGGCAGCATCCATTTTGGGATGCTAAGGCTCTGTTTAACTTTAACCGGGGTTCAGGCTAGGTACATGTCGTGTCCCTCTAGAAGGGTGGAATGCTACCCCCGTCGCCAGAACTGGCGAGGGGGTAGTATTCCAATTCGTATGACACCTTACTCGACATGTTTTGATAAAGCCAAACCCAAGATAGCATTTAACCGCGAGGTTCATAATGCACTTAAGAGTATATGGTATGGCAATATCATGAAACAGCTAAAGGACATGGTTCCGAAAGCTGCAGACAGGCTCAGCTCATGCCAGAGCACCATCTCACATATTTCCAAGCACTCTGCCTCCAGGATTGATGAGGCCTTCCATAGGAGTGGCTGACAGGAACATATGTGTCCATTTTAGGTTAGGTATAGGCATACTACACCTAAGTAAGGGGTGGTTACACCGACTTACCCCAGCTGAGTGATCAGTCAGTTGTGTCAAATATGGAGGCCAGGCCAGGGGTGGCACAATACATGCTGCAGCCCCTGGTAGGCCTTGGTAGCACCTATGCCCTGGGTACCTGGGTACTCTGTTACAGGGGCCAATAAGGTGAACCAGTTCCAATTGGGTATGTACCTAAGGTACATGCAGTCCATTTTAAGGAGAGAGCAATTAGCCTGAGGCCCTGAATAGCAGGATCCCAGGCCAACTATGTAAAAAACCAGCTAAACACCAGGCAAAAAGTTTTGGGGTAACCATAGTCAGATATCCACCTTCCTACAATGATTGCAACCTGAAATGTAATTTTTGCTTAATTCACCCAATTTTAAATTACGTCTATGTGACTTTGATCTTATTATACAAGTGATGGACATGGAGCTCTTGTACTAAATATTGAATAAATATTTAATTTTCAGGGATACTTCTCAGGGGCGGCTCCTTCATAATGGCGGAGGAGCGTCGCCCCACAACCGGTGCTAGCAGACAATAAATAAAATGATAATAACACAATGTTATTATCATTTTATTTATGCTGATCCCCAGAATACAATATGTATAGGGCAGGGCGGGAAGGAGTACTGTGAACTCTTACATGAGCATGTGTGCTTGGCCGGCTGCCTTAGGCCGGCCAAACACACATGCGTACTTTTGTTTCTCCAACCCTGCTGTGTTACACACCGGGGTTGGAGAAACATCACAGACTGCAAGTGCACCACCTGATCCTGGCGCTGCGCTCATGTGAGAGCAGCATCTGGATTGGGTGTGGAGCCCGTGCCCTGAGGGTCCATCCCCTTCCGGCCCGATGGCGACGAGAGAAACAGCGAGTTGGCAGCGGAAGCAGAGCAGCAAATACGTCTTTTTTTAATGTATATTTTATTTCACCCCCTCCCCATCCCTCCACCCGCTCTACTCGTGGCCGCCCTACCACTTAAGGGAGGTGGTGCCACCACTGATACTTCTATTCCCAAATAATTTGAAACTTTCTTTTGGCAAACTAAATAAATGGCTCAAATTCAAAGTCATGTCAGAAATCCACTTCCTCAGCACATTGAGCATGCATTCTGTTGCTTGCAATGCTACCCAGGCAGATGATCTCACTCGCCCACTCACTCATTCACTTATTTTGTGTTGATTCATATTTGTTGCAGATCTACTTTTACTTTCCTCAAACTGCAGCTTGGCCCTTTTAAACGATGACTAAAATGCCAATGTAATTTTTAATCAAGAGTCACAGAATCAAAAACATGTTCCTAGTTTTTCCTGTGCACACACAACACACTGATGTAATGAAATAACAATGTCAGTCATTGACTGTCTTTATGCAGACAGACATTCTTCTCTATTCAATCCAATCCAAATATTTATCTTTTCTATGGAAAATTATAATGCCTAAAAAGCTGTTAATTTATGAAAGAGCATAATTGACTCAACGGAAACTATACTGTGTGCAATTTATTAGCTGCAACTGTGTCAACAGTAAGGTAGGTTTATGAAGGGTGCCTCTGGGCAACATCTGAATGCGGTCTGGAAGGGCCAGATGTTCAAGTCCAGTGAAATATTATTAATAGAGGATTCGTGCAATTGGGGATTTATGAATTCATGTAGCATATGTTTCTGCCCCCCATAATTATCTCATAGGTTTAATGAAGTTTAACATTAACTCTTGGAGGAACAGCATACTGCTGTGTAAAAAGTACTACTTAGCTGCATTACATTCCAAAATGTAGCAGGCTGTACATAAGGAAGGCACTGTTTGGATCAGTAATTTTTTTAGCTTTCCCAAATATCAATATTTTAACATCTCTTTGATATTGATGAAGCAGCTACACTGTCTAATATTTACTTGACATAGAATTCAAAATCTTGACACCTTATAAAAGAAAACGACAAACGTGCACAGTTGGTGCTCATTTACATTGATGTGTTTTGAGAGTAAGGGGACGATTATGACGCGGCCCGTAAAGGCTCAGACCTGCGATTGGAGCCTTTAAGGCCGCATCGTAATGGCTGCTCGGTTTCCTTCCCGATCGCCTTATTATGATAGAGGCGGTCGGAAAGGAAACTAGCTGGCCATTCCGGCTGGCTTCAGACGGGCTCATAGAGCCCGTCCTCCGGTCAGACCCTGGATAATAATCTAAAGGGTGGGCCTTTCCACCCTTGAGATTACGATGACTGTTTCCGATTAGGATTCAATTCTGGCCTGTCTAACATGGAAACCATGTCCGAAAGAATGTGTGGGGCCCCCGGTAGGGCCCCCTTTGGTGCACGGCTTCTGTATGGAGGTCGAGGGGGCACTGTTGATCCCTGCACCTTGTGGCAGCCACCTTGAGGTGCCTGCCACTGGCTACCGGGATGAACCCCATCTCCCATTTCACTATGGGAGCATGCATTGCGGCCGATTTATGGCCTTAATGTATGCTCCCATAGTGAAATGTAGGAATGCGCTAATGAGGCCGTCGGAACCGCCGACTAGGTGTCGGTAGGTCCCAAGACTGAGTCAGTGTTGGGCTGAAGGACTTCCACACGAAATCCAAATAAACCCCGTAGTTATAAAGAAATGTAATTACTGCATTAAAAAAGCATGCAGAAAAAGAGGATATTAGACGTAAAATTGCTTGTTTTAATAACATAGATGTGAAATTACTAAGATTCTATGGTATTTTTTTAAAATGAATTAGAAATGTGAAAATGATGACTCATATGTGTGGAGGTATTATTGAATAGTTTTCTGTAGAAAATGATATATGTGAAGAATTAACAGAACTAAATCCAAATTAGGTGACAATTATTTAAGAGTTGCTAATTACTATATTTGCTCATGTTAATGTGTGCACCAACCGAGAAGATGTAATTGTGTCGTACGTAAATGCTAATTCTGATTTCACTGAAACTTTCACAGAATAATCTTTATATATGTACTAATATAATGTACCTAAAAATAAATTGATTTTTAAGACTTTGAGCGAAAGTTAAATGTTGGTAGTTTGGAAATGCAGTAGTACGTTATAGTTACATGTCATTTACAATGGACTAACTTACTTTAAGCATCTATTTACACTGGAAGACATAGCTAAATGTTACAATTCATAATGAAAATGCATATTTGAAGGCTTATATTCTTGCTTATGTTAGCCTAAATTCAAATAGGCCTGTCTGCCTATTTATATATATATTTATTTTCCTCTTGCTCAACTCTGCCTCCATGGGAGAATATCCCAATATTACAAATGTATTGCAACTGTATCCTATTTCAGGAGTTCCCATGGATTAACAAGGGCCATTCGATATAAATGTTGTGATACCAGGAACATCTGCCTGGGAAACTGCCCTTTCGATCCTGTTCATGTGCCTTGTTAACCGCATGCGTGCGGGCGGAATTCCGCCCGTACGCTGAGTTTTTTTAAATCGCATGTTACGTGACGAGCTGGGCTCGTCATGAGCGTGCGAGGAGGCTACCTCATGACGAGCCCAGCTCGTCATGAGCGTGGAAGGGGTTAAAGGATTTTGTTTAAAGGTACACCTCTACCGGATGATCTGATCATTTACCTATCCTGGAACACCCATAATCCGCAAAAATGTGTCATTATGTCTCATGACAAGCATCCTATAGGAACTTACCTATGGACTGAGTGGTCTGATCTGATGAGGTAACCCAAGAGGTGCCATCCCGGAACTTGAAATGTTATATCTTATGTTGGATATGAGGTTAGGGACGCCATTACTTGTGGACGTTATTTTGCCATTCATATCCACATTCCTTTGCCACCTTCCCCATGCTGATTTCCTATTGAACTGAGAGACAACTATCAAACTAGCTGACTCTCCTGGCTGGTGCATACGCTTTGTACACTATTTCCGGACCTTTTGCCCCCATGGGAAAGAATCTTTGAACTGACATGATTCATGTCCATTCCTGAACTCTCCTCCTAGAACTCTGGTAAGTGATGGCCCAAAGAGATCAATTTGATGATTCTGATTCTAAATGTTAATGCTTAATATTGATGTATTTACTTTCTAAATTACTTATAAAAACTAACCATTCACAAATCCTGTTTATGTCTCTCTATGCTTGGTCTCCAATGAATGTGCATTTCCATAGTATTAATGAGGGCTAGGAATTCTAATAGGGAGGTCTCTAGTCAACAGGTCCTAATGTTACTATTTTGTATAGCCTTAACTAAGTAACTCATTTTCATGATCCTAACTTGTGTAAATTTCTTAAGGCAATTTGGCCTAGCGGTAATAATTCTGTATTTGTATAGTGTAGGTTTGAGAGTTATATATATATGAATCTAATCACTAGCTTATAAATCAGTTATCCAATTCTTGGTCCTCATTGGATAACTGGATTGGGTCCCCTATATTCAAGCCCTCTCAGCACGGTTTAAGACCCATCGGAGGACCAAGTAAATGGCTCTGAGTTATGGTGCCAGGTAAATTAAAATCAAAAGTAAATGGGCCCAGTGGTGCTACAGCAATATTCTAGTGCCATTTGGCTAGATACTATCAATTGAAAATAATTTAACTGGCTGTGTATATAATAGGGTAATGGGTTTTTAAACAAACTATTTTGAACTCACAATATTCATCATTTTAAATATTCAGTGTAATAATGATATTCTTGAAGTTGATTGCCAAGTACGTGTGTGGCGAGACATGATGTATACATCCACAGGTGATATACTCCTACTTTGAGATCAGAGTTCGCTGAGTTCTCAATGATTGGCTTATTGAGATCTTGTGAATGCCTGCAGACTGATTTCGGAGATAACATTATTCAGGACTTCCGTCGTTCAACATTTAGTCACACTATTTGTGTAAAATGGTTGAGGGAAAGGTGTGGGCAAACAATACTTTATTTTTTTATTTTGGTATCAGTTAATCCTTTTGAACAGCTGAAATTTGTTGCAATTAATCTACATAGAAATATTAGTTTATATGGCCATATGTTCTTTACAGTCAATGGACTACTACTGTCTTGGGTGTAGCTTACTGCAAAATTAAATGAGTCGGCAAGTACTCTTTACCCTTATTGAATCCTTTGGTTTTAGTTTGACATCCTACACAGATAACACCCAAATTGCGGTGGCAATACGACCCGCGCTGCTACAGGATACCACATCCAGACTACAAGACTGTAGGAACGCGGGAGGAACTTGGATGGCACCAAATTTGTAAAGCTGAACTCCAGCAAAACGGAGGTTGTGCTTTTCGGCAACAATCCTTTTTTCTGGACCCCAGACTGTTGGCCGAACTCCCTAGGACTGCCCTCCTCGACTAGAAAGGCAAAGAACCTAGGAGTATGGATCGATGAAACACTTAGTTTCAAGGACCAGGTGAACTCTGTGGCATCTACTACTTCATACATTCTTAGATCATGCAAGAAAATAATGCCTTTACTACCTAAATACGCTCAACAGATGGTACTTACGGCATTAGTAATGTCCGGGTTAGACTATTGTAATAGTCTCTACCTCAAGCTACAAGAAGGAGCAATGAATAAACTACAAATGCTGCAAAACGCAGCAGCCAGACTCCTCACGGGCACTCTTAAATATGCAGCAGTTAATGCAGAGATCAAAAAACTTCACTGGCTGCCATTCAGGAAACACACTCAATTCAAGGTGCTATGTCTGCTCTTTAAGGGCCTTAAGGAAACAGGCCCAGACTTTTTAAAACAACACATCTGCTGGTACTCACCTAAAAGAGCAATCCGGTCCTCAGATGCTAAATTGGTGATGTTGCCCCTGATGAAAAAAGCTAGCTGGGGCGGCAGAAGCTTCATTGTCAATCCTGCTAAAGCATGGAATACCCTCCAAATACATCTGAGGCGCATGACCAATTTGATGACCTTCAGGAAGGCTCTAAAAACTTGGCTCTTCACAAACTAGTTCGCGAAACACACCAATCTTTTGATCCCTCCTGAGATCTTCACCTTAGCACCAGGACACCTCCGGGTAGCAGCTGCACTCTACAAATGCAATTAACATTAACATTAACATTAACAAACAGCTATCAAAATTGTTATAGGAAATGTGGGTGACATGTGGAGAGTCTCCTGAACACCATTTAATATAGCCTTATAGCCCTCCTTAGCAGGCTATAGCAGCCATTAAATGCTTGCTCCAGCGTTACAGGCATGGGTCGAAGGCGAGGGCCTTTAACAAGGGTGCTGGCCTTTAATGGCCGGTATGACCCAGCTATGGTGGGCTATAAGGCTATTAGAACATTCCACCCAATTAGGGCAGAATGTTGTAATTAGTAAAACAAAGGCCTCACTTAACCTGAGGGGGTTCAAATCCCCTTAGACTCTGTGAGGCCTTTGGCCACACAATGGCTGTGAAACGAAAACATTGGACTGTTGATGCTTTGGACTTCTACCGGCCATTATAAGCTCAGAGCACTCCACTGTCTTCAATGAAGAACTCAACATTCCAATGAAGGTTAGGTGACCAAATTTGACAGGGCAGGGGTCTAGGAGTCAAGTAGGGTTACTTAGGGCAGTTTCCTGTTCATCAGAGTCTTTTCCAGTCAGGTTCCAGCTTCTAGGACACAACCTCCATAGACAATATCGGAGTGGTCCTGATGCTGGGAATGCAGGCAGAAAAGCTGCTCAATGATGCTCGTGGAGCTGGGAGGTCGATGGGGGTGAAGTGTGGTTGATCCCTCAGTCCACTTATGGGTTGAGGTGAATTTGACCACAGTACTAGGGGTCCCACAACGTCCTCTCTATAACAGTAGAAATGCCAGCTACGGCGGGGCTTCCGATCTTGCAACATAGCAGTCACAGAGAATATCCTTGGTGGTGGCTAGTGTCTTTCTAGGGTGACAAATCCGCTGTCTGATAGCACTCCCGGGTCTGACAGACGGGTGCAACCTTTGGCTATCTGAGATTTGTCTCTTGGCATGTGTGCGTGGTGATGGCCAGCGGCGATCCATCAGGAGTGGCTACTGTGTTGTCAGTCTGAACTTCCATAGCGTTGATGTCCCTAGTGCTATTCTAGGGGGCAAGCTCACTGACCCTGGGAGACACTGCTGTGATCTCGTGCTGGAAATCAACTTTTCCCCAAGCCAGGATCTATAGGCATAGTCCAATCTCACTAGCCCAAATTGAATCAGGTGCAGTCCTTCCAACGGAGCAGCCTCTCTTCGTACAGCTTCAAAGGTAGCAGGAGACTCCTCTTTTGGTCTGCTCTCCAAATACACAGTCTACTAAAGTTCAGGGTGGCAGGGGTGCCCAGTGTATCCAAGAAAAGTGCCCTGAGTGGACAATGTGGTCATTAGCAAATGTGCTAGTATATCTCCTCCTCTTCAGTGGCAACATTCAGGCAATGTATGTCATTTGGCAATCCCTGAGTGTAATATTATTGCCATTCTCAAGATCTGAACTCTTCCTTGACTGTGAGGAGCTGGTGCCCATCCTAGAAGTGTGGCTACCTAAGGGCTACAAGCCCTAGGGAGAACCAGTTGGGGGATGGGGTTTCCCTCTTTGACCTGTCTCCAACTTTTCTACAGGAACACAATTCATACTGCTTGGGCATGTTGTCGCAGACGGCCTTTCAAAGGCACCTTCTCCTGTTAGGCTCACCTTTTAGACTAACACCCCTTGCAGCCTTCCTGGGAGAGAAGGCTACACCTCACTCTGCAGCAACTCCCTTTGTTCCTGTCCTGGGAGTCGTTCACCGAGTCTCCCCAGGAGGGCAGAAAGCTGTCTATGCATCAGGGCCTATGTGAAGCCACTTGACTAGCTAGCAGAGAGGCAACTCTCTAAAAGTTGCTTCACTTAAAAAGTGACATGAATCTCAACTTGGTATCAAGTCAAATTTAATGCCACAATTAATTTGATACCTTGGAGTATCCAGTTAGATAATCTCATTCAGAAGTTAGCTAGGCTGGAGGGTCAGCCTGTAACTCTGTGGAAGCCAATGGGGCTTCCAACTTTCCTCAGCAAAACAACAACTTGTAAAGGTTTTGCTGCAAAGACATATATATGCCTATATGTCTGTCTAAAAAGGTAAACAGACATAATATCGACTACAAAATATCGAATGGACATAATATCGAGTTCAAAATATAGGCTGGACAAAATATCGAATGGACAGAATATAGACATCAAAAATATCGTTTTGAAGGTAAGTAATGTAATATCGAATGTTAAAAATATAGAAAGTTAAAATATCGAAGTATATAATATAGGTTATTAAAATTATCGAATTTTTAATAATATCGAATTTTTTTAGTGTTTGTTATGTTATTATATGTGTGAAAAGTGTGTATTTATGTTATAATTAATTTTAATTGATGGATTTTGTTTTTTTAATTTTTGCGTAATTTAATTCTGTAGCGGGTTGTGGGTTTATAGGGGAAATGGGTGGGAAGTAATTTAATTATAATTAATTAAATATGTTAATGTATTTATTGGTATTCATTTTTAATTAATTGTTAATTAATTTATATTTGGTAATTAATTACATTTTAATTGGCAATTAATTTTAATTAATTGATTAATTGTAATTATGTTAATTTTACTAATTTATTCTCTGTAGCGGGTTGTGGGTTTATAGGGGAATTGGGTGGGAAGTAATTTATTTATAATTAATTAAGTATGTAAAAATATTTATTGCTATTTTTTTAGAATTAATTGTTATAAATTTGTTATGGGTAATTAATTAAATTTGAATTGCCAATTAATTTATTTTAATTGATTAATTGCTAATTATGTTAATTTTACCAATTTATTTTCTGTAGCAGGTTGTGAGTTTATAGGGGAATAGGGTGGGAAGTAATTTATTCATAATTAATTAAATAATTCAATTTATTTAATTGTTTTTAATTTGAATTAATTGTTAATTATTTTTTAATTGTTAATTAAATAATTGTTAATTTGTAATTAACTTGAATAGGTAACTAATAGTTAATTGTAATTTGTCATTTTAATTGATGAATAATTTTTTATAGATATTAATTGATACTGTTTTTAAATAATATAGGAAGTATTTACTTTCACTACTGTTGCACTCTCTGGAGTGGGAATAGTAATTCTTACCCCTACGCTATCCAACGCTTTCCCTACTGTTGCACCCACTGGAGTAAGAATAGTAATTTTTACCTCTACGCTATCCAACGCATTCCCTACTGTTGCACTCTTTGGAGTGGGAATAGTAATTTTTACACCTAGGCTATCCAACGCTTTCCCTACTGTTGCACCCACTGGAGTGGGAATAGTAAGTTTTACCGCTACGCTATCCAACGCTTTCCCTACCGTTGCATTCACTGGAGTGGGAATAGTAATTTTTACCCCTACGCTATCCAATGCTTTCCCTACTGTTGCACCCAGTGGAGTGGGAATAGTAATTTTTACCCCTACGCTATCCAACGCTTTCCCTACTGTTGCACTCACTGGAGTGGGAATAGTAATTTTAACCCCTACGCTATCCAACGCTTTCCCTACTGTTGCACTCTTTGGAGTGGGAATAGTAATTTTTACCCCTACGCTATCCAACTCTTTCCCTACTGTTGCACTCTTTGGAGTGGGAATAGTAAATTTTACCCCTACGCTGTCCAACGCTTTCCCTACTGTTGCACCCACTGGAGTGGGAATAGTAATTGTTACCCCTACGCTATCCAACGCTTTCCCTACTGTTGCACTCTTTGGAGTTGGAATAGTAATTTTTACCCCTACGCTATCCAACGCTTTCCCTACTGTTGCACCCACTGGAGTGGGAATAGTAATTTTTACCCCTACGCTATCCAACGCTTTCTCTACTGTTGCACTCACTGGAGTGGGAATAGTAATTTTTACCCCTATGCTATCCAATGCTTTCCCTACTGTTGCACTCTTTGGAGTGGGAATAGTAATTTTTACCCCACGCTATCCAACGCTTTCCCTACTGTTGCACCCATTGGAGTGGGAATAGTAATTTTTACCCCTACGCTATCCAACGCTTTCCCTACTGTTGCACTCTCTGCAGTAGGAATAGTAATTTTTACACTTTCGCTATCCTACGGTAATAATATTGGATATTATTTAATTATATTATGTTACTATATATATATGTTTTAACAAATATGATTGTAAACATTTTTTTTATAACTTTCATTAATTATTTTATTATTATAAGGTAATTTAAGTATTTTTAAGTATATTTTAGTAATTAATTTTTAATATTAATTTAATTTGACATTGTTTTTAATAAAGTCGATATTTTTATAAACTATATTTTTGTAAACGATATTTTTTACTCAATATTTTTGTACTTACCTGTTTGTAGATACAAAGTCGATATTCTGTCTGTCGATATTTTGTCGCCGCTATTTTTGATAGTCGATATTATGTCCCTCGATATTATATCAGTGATCCATTTAAACAATATACAGCTCCCTGCCATATGACTCTATAGACCTTCCTTAGGGGAGACTTACATATGCTGTTAAGGGATGGGTGACGTTGCCATTGGTTTTAATGGCAAAGCCAAACTAGTAGTGGACACACTGCTCTTTCAGTCTGCAGTGGCAGGCTGGTATCCATTTTGTCGTTTTTTACACTCAGATTGGTACAAACAGTACTCCAGTAAGGCAGAGTGTCCTGGGTGGACACTCTGCCTTACTTGCCTTTGGTACTCTGTGTTCCATGTACTAGGGACCTATAAGTAAGTCACTACTTGCCAATCGGGCATAGCCAACTCAACATAACTTTTGTAATGGGTCAGAACACTGGCACTGGGGCCTGTTTAGCAGGCCTCTGTGCACTCTCAGAGTTGAAAAACCAGCAACTAATAGTCCAAATGGGGGCAGAAAGTGGGGGGAAACCTGAAAAAAGGCCTGTTTCCTTACAAAAACCATGTAGAGCCTCTGTCATGTCTCATCCATTCATGTAACTTCTTGTTCTACTTGATGACACCAAGACCAACATTAAATTGAGGGAATGTATGTTCAATGACACACTCAATCCGGTAATGTAACAAGGATGTCTCGAACTGGATAGGCAGCGACTAGCTAAAACTAAACTGTGACAAAATGGATGCATTACTTATAGGCAGTAGAGAGAACCACTAAGGGACACACGTGTGAGACAGCGGAAATGACCTTGTTTACTTATTTTCCCAGGGGTGTAAAAACCTAAAAATTTAACTTTTATATCAAAATCTTAGTGAAAGCTCTTAAATCTCTTGTTGCTTCCTGATTTTGTTTTTACTAACAGCCACTCAAAAATATAATACCACGCCTCTGATTAAATAGTAGTGATTTGTAATTACTTTCAGGATATTCCATTTATTTTATTTATAAAGTTTTATATAGCATGAACTTGACCCAGAGGGTATCATAGCGCTTTACATTTAGAATTGTTGCGTTACAAGTTACATCAGATACAAGAGCATAGTAAGGTACAGTATACATAAACAATGTTTCAATATTTCATAGGAAGGAGGGGAGGAAGGAGTAATAACGAGGAGACGAGGAGGAACAATGCCCAATGTCCGGCTGGGTAAGTGACGGCCAAGGGGGAAACCAAGCCAATCTCCTCATTAGCTGTCAAGCAGCTCCACCAGTCAACAGCCATGTTGCACAGGTCTCAGCGTTCAGGAAAAGACAGTTTATAGTTTATTTGATTTGCGAAGGTTATATAGCGCTATCTAGACCCAGAGGTATCAGAGCACATAACCAGGTGAACGTTGCATTAGAAGGTACATCAAAAGGATTATAAAGCGCTGGCTAGACCCGTAGGTATCAGAGCGCTATAACAGAGGAATATTGAATTACAAATTACATCAGTTACAATAGCGTAGTAAGGTAGAGTAAACAAACAATGAGGTTGAGAGAATTTATAGGAAAGGAGGGGAGGATGGAGCCATAGCAGAGAGCCGAGGAAGAACTGTGTCCAATGTCCAGAGAGACAAATAGAGAGGGAAAGGGGAGAGGTGGAGTGAGTAGGGAGAGGATGAGGGGGAAGACGGAAAAGAGATAAAGGGAAAGTCAGCCCAAAGACCGAGGGGGTAGGTGACAGCCAGGGAGATATTCCAAAGCCAGTCTCCTCTATATCTCTCTAGGAAGCTCCAACAGGCATCGGTCCCACAGCTGGAAAGAAAGGCGACGGGGAGAAAGCAGAGCACCAGTAATACGATGAGGGGGGTGGGGGAGACAGGGAGAAGGGGAGAAACTGTGCCCAAGGTCCAGCTGGGCAGGTGACGGTCAGGGGATGAACCAAGGCCGATCTCCTCATTAGCTGAACATAGCAGCTCCTCCGGGCGTCAAACAAAATGCTCGGACTCCGCTGTCAGGGTGGAGATCATGTGTACTCCGGGCGAGACAAGTAGAGAGGGAAGGAGTAGAGGGGGAGTGAGAAGGGAGTGGACGAGGGGGAAGATGGAATAAAAGATAAAGGGAAAGTCGGCCCAAAGACCGGAAGGGTAGGTGACGGCCAGGGAGGAAATCCAAAGCCTAGTCTCCCCTTTAGCTATCTAGGAAGCTCCAATGGGCATCGGTCAGAAAGATGGAAAGAAAGGAGACAAAGAAAAGGCAGAACGTCAGAAATATGCAGAGGGGGAGGGCGAGACAGGGAGAAGGGGAGAAAACTGTGTCCTGTGTCCCAGCTGGGCAGGTGACGGTCAGGGGATGAACCAAGGCGGATCTCCTCAATTAGCTGAACACAGCAGCTCCACCGGGCGTCGGACAAAATGCTTGAACTCCACTGTCCAGGAGGGGTCAAGTGTACTCAGGGGAATGTCAGAATAGTGTGGGGTGGAGGGGAGGGGGGTGGGAGCCATGGTCCAAGAAAAGTCCAGACGTCCTCTTGAGGTCAGGCACAATCCTGGCTGGGTTTTGTAAGTAAAAGAAAAAGATCAGCAGGGGGGAAAAAAGTCACCCCTGTCGGCCATGTTGGGGTCAGGCATCCTGGAACCCTTTTCCACACCCTGAGTGTGCCGAGAATGACAGAGGTTAAAAGGGAAGGAATGGCCAGACTCCTAATAGATCTAAAAAAGGACGCAGGATCTCAGCAATGCCCTCCACGTACTTGACCGTGTCTCAGTAGTAAGTACAGTTGCTCTCTCGATTAGGAGCCGCGGTTTACAGATATATTAACATCAGTCAAGCATACAGCAAGTAGGCATGTAGGCATAGTGTGTTTCCAACATTCTCGTTACCCACTCCTATTGTGGCGAACTCTACAGCGGCGCCGGGCTGGTTATTGGCGAGCTCGCGGTTCTCTCCGCTCTCTCCACTGAATGCTGTGTGCAGCGGGCGCGGTTGCGGTGTTATTGTTATTTTCAAGCCCTCAACTTAGCAAACAATGAAAAGAGGGGGGATCAGCAGGTCAGTCCGCTGCAAATACTTAGCACCCAGAGCTGCCCAAGAGCAGTGTCCTGCCTGTACTCCTTCCTCCCCAGTGGAAACTCAGGCCCCCAGTGCGGCTCCCAGTGCAGGCCTGCCGCGCAGCCATGGCAAAGATCACATAGCAGGTGGGGAGAAGAGTAGGCAGCAAAGTCCACCAGAGGCACACCGCTGTACCTCTTGTTAGTTGATGTTGAATGGCGTACTTGGCGCTCCTTTTCATGCAGCAGCTGCTGGGCAGTAGCTCACCGCGGGGCACCGCACCGAGTCTGCACGCCAGTGACAGCATGCCATTCCAGCGGCTCTCTCGCCTCGGTTTGCCCTCGGGACTCGCCGTTCCGAGTGCGGAGTGCACCGGATCACAGGCAGTCCAAATACAGGGCGCAGCACGGCGTCGCAGCTACCGTTGCCCGGTCAAGGCCACTCTCAGCGCTCCTCCCATCAAGCGGCAGCAGGCAGAACTTGCCCCTGGAGGGGTGCACCTCACAGATGCGGCAGAACCAGCAGGCCTGGCCAAGGTGAGCCGCAGCACCAGCCGTACACACGCCGCTGTGCATCACCGATGTCAATCTTTAAGATTAAGAGCATTACAAGCCCCGCATGTAATACATGTTGTCTAATTATAGCCTCTCCATTAGGTATCAAGGTATTACAACGACCGCGTTGTGATTCCGCATACCATTACTCGGCAAGTCAGAACAACGACTTGTGGTGGGGGGGGGGAGGTTTTGGATTTAAAATCCAACACCTTCCCTAGTGTCCGCACTGACTGGAGTTGGAATAGTAAATTATACTATTCCAACTTCCAGCACCCCCCCTCCGCAAGTTGTTGTTCCGACTGGCGGAGTAATGGTATGCGGAATCACAGCGCGGTTGTTGTGACGACCGCGTTGTGATTCCCTGCGGGGAAAATGATTGCGGGAAAGTAACATATATTCTCTCCGTTATAATGAGAATTTATAAGACATGGCGGTAGTAACCGATCATCATGTCCCATTCAGCCGCCATGATAGTGTCAGGCACATTGACGCCAATAACGCTATAATACGCCACACCAGCTAAAGGGGTTTTAAATACCTTGTCTTCCGGTAGTATAGTCCGGTACCTCAAGCGGGTGATTACGATAGTATTAAAATGTTGAGCTGGCTGACCGAGCTCTTTTTTATGGTAGTTGCCGAGCAGCCGCCATTTTGCATATCCGAACATCGGGTCTCAGTGGCAATGAAAATTCTGATTTTGTGCTGATAAAGTCTGCTCAGTCATCAGTGAAGGCATCCTCTTGATCAGTACACCTTCCGAAATCCAAGCCTGTAAACGCTGTATACCAACGTTCGCTTGACCCATGGAAATTCAGCATTTCCGTCTTTGTTCCGATGGAGAGACGTGGTCAGGCAGCCATCAGGGGGGTGGGGTGGTATTCTATGGTAATATCCTTTATCGCTGGTCAGCCAAATGGTTGTTTGAGTGGTTCTGGCTATTTAAAATGCTCTGATGTATCAGCTTAGCCCACCAATTTGACTGTGCACCTCCATTGCTCAAGAAATTACACCTGCTGATTCTTGCAAACAAATGTACATTGAAGGCGCTTTGCATGGTTTCCAAGTCAAATTATGGTAGATCGTCCTAATTATAAAGTGACAAGCTTATTCCCTTTCCACCTAAGTGCACTCTTACATCAGCCCCCATTTCCACCTAAACATAGGCTCGAAGATTCTTCGGACAAACTCAACATGGCTGATCTTTATCAATCCTGACCTTTATCTGGTGGAATGGAATTCTCTTCTTACTGACCATCATCTCACCTGTGCACTGAACATTTTTAATAAAGCATCCCAAGAAACCTGACTTTTTCCTCTGTGTCCCTTTGGCCCAAGGTGCTATAATTATTTATTCTTCAATGTCAGGAAGGCGCACCAGGCGAACATGTCTTTTACAGGAGACAAACTTCGTATCAGCATTCACATTAAACCCTCAATGTCTTCACAATTTGACATGTTTATCAACCTTTTGCTCTTATTACTCAGACGCAGATGGGTCTTAGTGAGCATGAAGACATATTTTATTGGGCTTCTTGGCAGACACAACAGGTATTAATACAAGGGGGAACTATTTCAAATCCTAGTTAAAGCTAGATTCTGTGCATATGTTCCTTGTGTGATATGTCACATTGTCCATTAACACAGACAGCTGGTGGCATTGCTATATTCAGGAATGTTCACTGAGTTTATGATTCAGCTAAGTGGCTGTGAGGTAATATGTGCTTGCACTAATTTAACGCATAAATAAATAATAAACAATGAATATAATTGAGTCCTTAATTCCTAATTGCAACATATGTATTCATGGTGCTTTCTATTTTGGAAAATTATATGGCTGACCATGAGCACACTTACTCCCCATGTGTAATGCTGATTATCTCTGAAGCTTCGTCTCAAAAAGCACTACCTCCCTATGCACGCTACCTGACTTATTGTAAACAGAGCTGAGTAGTATCCTCTGACTCGCCCCCTTTCTTCTGAGCTCTACTACATACAAGAACAGGGTGGGGACACAAAGACGTCAGTTTCGTTTGCACATTGGCTGCTTTATGATCCCCACATCATGTTGCTCTGCAACTAATGCACTAATCAGTCACAGAGCAAAGTGTCAATTTGCATGAATATGTAAAATCTTACCTTGCTAATAATTATGAGCAGGTGACCTTTTGCAAATACAGGTATGGAAGACTGTGAGGGACAGCAGACCTCTGTCTCTGCATTTGCATTCACTAAATGGCAACATTTTGTAAGCATTCCCTGCTCCATATAGGGACACTTTTAAGTTTTTTAAGTGAATGCTGATATTCAATGAATACCGTTGGGGATCGTGCAGTCATCTCCTATCCACTCCTCCCAATTTCATTTTTTTTTTTAAAAGATTTTTTTTTATTGTTCAGAGAGAAAACAAAAAACTGCATTGGCTAAATATGCAATAAATATCAAATTCATAGAATTACATATAAATAGCTTGTACAAAATGTATTAAATTAGGTATAGTTATAAAGACGATTAATTATATCGGTCTCTTAAACGAGGTGGAATAAATTACATCTGGGAACATTTTGCTGATATTATTGAGCTGATACAAATTCAAAAATTAAAACCACAAGGTATTTCACTCCCAAGCATTCCCCCGTAAGAAGCATGGACAAACCCATCCCTATTGCCCGATCTTCAGTAATCAACTTGATCAGAGGGGACCAGATATTTTGGCCCCTTATCTTAGAGCACCTCCCCTACAGTTATATAGGGCTCTTTCTTGGTTATGTATACCAAGAAGGTGCCCCAACCAAGCTTGATAGTTAGGGGGCTCAGGATCCTTCCATCTGGTTGCTATAACGAGCCGAGCTACAGCAACCAGGATAAAAATTAACTTAATCTGGGTTGTGCCCAATGTATCTTTATTATCGTAAACCAGAAACATCATAAATGGCGTAATAGTAACTTGCTTTCCTATCGCCCCTTGCAGGAAATCCTCCATCCCCTGCTTTAGAGTTTCCAATTTTTCACAGCTAAAACATGTGTATCATATCAGCTGGGCCTTGCGTGCACCTGGGGTATTTATCATCCTCCCTTTTACCCCACCTGAATAACTTTGCCGGAGTAAAGTAGAGACTGAAAATTGTTTTATAGCCCTGGGCTTTCAGGTTGGCCGTTAGAAAAATCTTCCTTCCTGGTGCAATGTACCTATATAGATATGTATCTCCATAGCCCATCTTCCTAGCTCAATTGCCTTCAACCTTCTCTAAATCATCCAGCATATGATTCATTGTTTATTATCCACTAGGATTTTATAGATATGCTTTATCCGACACTCCAGGTGGATAACAGCTTCCAGTAGGGGAATGTTACCTAAAGAGAGTAATTTGGCTCTAATTTGATATAATAATTTCGTAATCTGTATATACATAAAACATGAGGCAGCACTTACTCCATAATCTTGTTGTAAATATGAAAATAGGCATCTTTGGTCAACCAGATAAATATCTCCTATCTTAATAATACTGGACTGCTCCCATTGTCTGCTCATTGCTTCATATGATATTTGTGGAAGCAGGGGGACCGCCACAGTGGAGTATACCTGTTATATATCTGTATCTGCAATAGTTTAGCCACTTTACCCCAGACTTTCCAGGCGCTGTTAAGCACTTAAATCGCGTTGTTTATAATAACTGGCCTCGACCTGTCGAAGCAAAACCCCCCATGCTGCCCTCCCGATAGCAAGCTTATATATAGTAGGGATGGTAGCCCAATATTCCTGGTCCCCAGTATTTATGTTTGTCTTTCCGGGTATAAACAAGATCACCATCTGCTTTAGAAAGGCTGAGTAATAATAAAATCCTAAAATGAGAGTCGCCCAACCTCCCCTGTGGAAGGGTGAAATATTGTAAAGATCATCGGATTTTCTTATAGTGCCAAATGAAATTGATAAATATGGAGCCTAAGTTCTTAAGCAAAGAACCTTCAACTTTAAGGGGAATAGAGCGAAATAGGAAAAGTAACTTACGGAGTATAGCTTTTTTAAGGATATTACATCTGCCAATGATTGATAGGTGAAACGTGTCTATTCATCTTAAATCAGTACTAATCCTATTTAATAGAGGTTTCAAATTGCTCGACAATGTAGAGTCAACCCTACTGCTTATCCTAACACCTCCTTTCCACAGGGATCCGAAAAGACATTGTTAGGCATGCAAACAATCTGTGTTTTTTCCTTATTCAGTAGATACCCTGACTACCTGCCATATTCCCATGCCAAACTCTCTACTTCTTCCATTGCACTCTCTGGATCCGAGGTGAGAATAGAGATGTCATCTGCATATGCCAATACTTTAGTATCGTATCCATTGACACAAATAGGCTTTAATATTTGATTTTGCAAAATGTGCTTAATAAACACGTCACTGTATAGAGCCAACAAAATTTGGGAACAAGGACAACCCTGTCTTGTTCCCCTAGTGACCATAATAACTTCGAGATTCCCTACCCATGATTTGAAGCCTGGCATATGGATTAAAATACATTGCCCGAATAGTTATAATAAAACGTGAGCCAAACTCATTTTGTGCCAAAATTCCCCATAGATACAGCCATGACATTCGGTCGATGGCTTTTTCTGTGTCCAGGAGGATCATAGCCATCTTCTCTCCTGTTGTTTCTGTTATGTCAAACAAAGCTATGGCCCGCCTTATATGGTTCCCCAACCAGGTATAAAACCATGTTGACATGGGGTAACCAGATGAGATATGATCCTTTCTAGACGGTTTGCCAACATTTTTTAATAGACATTGGCATCTGAGTTTATAAGAGGAATCAGCCGATAAGAGGCCGGGTTATCCAGAGGTTTGTCTTTTTTTAGAAAAATAACTATATCTGTTCGCTGCAAAGATTCCGGAGGAAGCCTATTATGTTGTATGCTCAAGAATAGATGCAAAAGTAGGGGAGCTAACTCCACCTGAAATACTTTGTGTAGCTCCAGAGGGATTCTGTTGGGGCCTGCTGCTTTTCCTCAGGCCATCAAATGCAAAGCATTTAGGACTTCCTTGCGTGTAATATTTGCCTCCATCTCCTGTCTTGTTGCATAATCAATCCCTCCTGGATTCTCCCTTGGATTTTCCTCTCCTGCTGTAAATGTGGTATTATGGGTATCCTGTTGGTATAATTTCTTGTACAAAATTTCGAATATACTAAGAATATCATTTACATCTGTGGCGTACAGCCCGTCCTTCCCGGTTATTCCTGCAATGTTATTCCTTCCCAGCTTCTGCCATGTACGGAGGGCTAATAGCTTTCCTATTGACTCCCCATACTCATAGCTTTTATTCCTATGTGCCTGAAACCCTTCTGCAATCCTTTTGCTAGGATAGCTATTGTTTCTGATTTTACCATCACAATTTCCTGCTGCAGTTGCCATTCAGACTCTTCTTGCCTGTGGCTTATTATTAAAGTATTATCTTGTTCCAGGGCTGCTAATCTTTCCATCAGGCCATTGATTTCATCCTTCTGTTGCTTCCAAATCCGTCCCACAAAACTGATAACTTCTGCCCGTAAATTGGCCTTAAAACCACCCAGACCATTGCCCGAGAGGCGCTATAGAGATATGTATTGAAAAAATGCTGAATATGTTGAACAAACAAATCATTGGAAAGTAATTTCCTATAAAACACCCATTTGGGTAGGGCCTTAACAACACCTTTAACCATAATATCCAAAAGTAAAGGATTATGGTCCAATAAAAGCCTAGGTAATTTCCTAATTCCTACTTTCCCAAGTATGGTGGTTGGAACCAGCACATAGTCCAGTCTAACATGTTTCCTATATGGACATGAGAAATATGTGTACCCTGAATCGGCAGGTTTCTTAGCTGCACAGATATCGGTCAAGTCATAACTAACTTTTAGCACAACAAGTGCCCTATAAACCTGTGGTTTCAGAACTTGATATTTATAGGTTCGGGACCCATTCCCCTCCAGATATATATTCAGATCTCCACAGATTACCACGGAGTCTGGCACAGATGCCAATTCCACCTCTAAGTCATACAGTACCTTAGCGTCATCCTGATTTGTACCATAAATGGTGCAACCAGTCAATTCCACAGGGAGTGCAGCAAAAGCCCACCTGCCCCACTTATCTTCCAATACTCGTTTTGCTGGTCCCATATTGTTCCTGACATGAATAGCAACCCCCTCTAATGGTAGAGGTTTGGGTAGAACATGTCACTAAGGTATAACCCGTAATCATCAAGGTTTCCCTATTACCCCATGGAATGTGAGTCTCCTGCTGGCATATAATGTCTGCACCTTGAGATCTTAATACCTCAGCTACCCCTAGTCGTTTGGTCTTATTATTTAGGCGCCCCACATTTATTGAGCATATATGAATTTTACCCATTTAAAATACATACAAGACCAGGGTGGGCTCACAAAAGACGTCAGTTTCATTTGCACATTGGCTTCTTTATGACCCCCACAACATGCTGCTCTGCAACTGATGCACTAATCAGTCACAGAGCAAAGTGTCAATTTGCATGAATATGTAAAATCTTACCTTGCTAATAATTATGAGCAGGTGACCTTTTGCAAATACAGGTATGGAAGACTGTGAAGGACAGCAGACCTCTGTCTCTGCATTTGCATTCACTAAATGGCAAACAAATTTAAGCATTCCCTGCTCCATATAGGGACACCATTATTTCTTAAAACTGAATGCTGATATTCAATGAATACCGTTGGGGGAATCATGCAGTCAACCCCTATCCACTCCTCCCAATTTCAAATGCTCATGTTTGTAAGATGGAAGCTGTCCTCTGGGGACAGTTTTCACTTTGCAAACAGCATACCATCTCCTTGAGGGATTTGAAATCAGATCCATGGCTTGCTACTGCAATTGCCATAGAAACCATTAATACATTCCATTGCTATTTGGGAGGAGGAGGGGGATGCGCCTTTCAATTCCCTCCATCAAATTGAAATCAGTTGCAAAACGCATGTGGCAGGTAACTAAGTATTTTTCGCATTTCAGTGTGTACTTCGTGCCTTGCAACTTTTCTTGTTCTGATCGCAGAAAATGTGATTTTGTGAATCAAAGACTTTGTGACTGCAGAAAGGCTTAGGATAGCAGACCTCTGGTTATTATAAAAAACTCTCCTTATGTTGTTCCTGTTTAGGGTCTTGCGCAACCAATTATAGTGTCTTAGATAGCTGGATAATTTATGGTGTTTTTGTCTGGCAATAGCACGGATGGGAGGACCGCAGTCACTAACCTACATGGAGTTTTAGGCCTGGCTTGACAGTGCAACTGTCACCTGATCTTTTAAGCTGCACCAGTTTTATTCTGCAATTCCTTGATTCCACACAAATACATAACCATTTGCACACTATTTACTTGTAATGTTTCACATTATCATACAATGTTCTGTTAAAGACAGACCTGTTGGCATTGCCAGGGCTTATTTATTGGTTTGAGGAGGGAGGCGAATGTGAATCAAGTTAATGGACGCTCATATCCCATCGGTATTTGTTATGGAGGAGAAATAGATTCATTAATCCATTTAGCTCTCATGGGCTTTAATCGATGAAGCAAGACACTATTTACTTTTCTTGGGAAAGTACGGTAATGCTCTGTGTTCAGCCACACATCATGCTGCTGGGATATCATTTAAAGTTGTCGAAAGAAATGCCATAAACATGGCAGGAGAGCCGCTGATCGTTTAAAAAATACAGCACGCTGAGCAGAATTGCTAACTGTGCAATACTGCTGGCATCACAGAACATTTCTTGTTAAAGCTCTGCAAATTGTTTTCATTGAAAAAAAAATCCATGATAGAGCGCTATTTGTAGTGGACGTTCGTTCAAATGCCCTCCCCACATTAAGAATGACATCTATTTTCAAGACTAGGTAAGCGTGGGGACCCCTTGAAAACGTGCGCATTGCACAAGTGTGTAAAACATATAGTATGCTTACAGGAACTAAGTATAAACAGGATTATGATTAAGGCTCCCAATTTTCCGTTTTCGCTGGTTTTTAAAGATAAAGACAGACAGAAAACAATGTGTTTCCTGTCTGTATTCATTTTAAAAGTGGAAAAATAATTGAAAATTATGCTTCTAATGAGTGACTTATGCTGTCTGTTGTGAATTCCAAGGCTTTTATATATATATATATATATATATATATATATATATATATATATATATATATATATATATATATATATATATATATAGATGAACAGATAGAATGGAGAGTTAAAAAAAACAGGTTAAGATATCTTTAAATTTAGACATATGTTAAAATATATTTATAGTAAATTGCTATTATTTACCTGTGGCTGTAGTGTGTTGGTATATTTGGCTGCTGAATTTGTGTAAACGTGACAGGCATCAAAGTATGAGTGCATGTTTATCAGTTAAATAAATGTGGAAATGTATCAATTCTGACTCCGCTTATTCGCGAACTACAAAATAAATATGGATAAATACTAATAAGATGGCCATAAAATAAATATGGATAAATACATACAGAAATGTTAAAAAGATAAATACCATAAAACCAGGAGCCATAATTATGATTTATCACTGCTATGTTAAAAAATGTCCACAATCACAGATAGCAAAGAAAGACTGTGGATAATTGATAGAAGGATATATTGTACCCTACCAGTTGCATAGATGTGTATATTATGTATGTCTTCATGATTCCAATGGGTGCCACTGGAACACAGAATCGGGCATTTGCTCGCACTTGGCACATAGCATAATTATGACACATGCCCAGCAGGGATTTCTTGGCAACGACAGAGGGATGCTTTTCAGACTCTTAATGTTGTAATTCCATAGGGACCAGACAGGCACTGGGAAATATAAACAAAAAAAAACGAAAGAAATCGTTCCAACATTGAGATTGCTAAATACTTTCCCTGGGGAGATTGCAATGGAAGAAGCCATCTGATCACAGAGGTTTCCAAGATATTTTTGCAAGTTGAATCTCTCTGCCTGGGTCCTTGGATCTTTCGAGTGCTCTGCATGACTTATCTGCTGCCTCGACTTCTGAGTATGGCCGCAGTCAGTAGCACTCATACTGTAGCCTCTGTGTAATGCATACTTGCCAAGCATCAGCATTTTCAATGGATAGCTGCTCCAATTGGTACCAATGCGATATTTGCTGTACAAGGTTATTTTGTCCAGTATCCATGTGACATATTTAATCCTATTCTATAAATAAAAAATAGTGTCAAAGCATCAATAATGATGTAATCAGAACAGATGGGGAAAGTAGACGACCATTTGACTCATTTTAACCATAATAAAGGGGTAAGACTTAATTGGAATAAAGTAAACCCTTCTGAATTTGAGGCAAAAACTGTCACAGCTAAATAACGTTCAATCATGAGGTGTTTAGATCGTGACTTGCCCCCTGCTGAGATTATTCTTGAATTTGAATTGATTTGTTCTGATGTCACTAAAAATCTGACTGAATTGGTCAAGATCAGGGATCTCCCAGAGGCAAGGTGGTTTAATGAGGAAAGTTCACGAGCCCAGAAAATTTTAAAATTAGCGCTCCATGCTAACCCTCATGATAGGGCTCAAATTAAAAATGCTAGGTATTCTTATAAACGCATAGTTGAGCAGAGGAAAGAAGAATTGAGGTGCTTAGCCTGGGACGATTTGGTGAGAGCTAGCTCCCTTAACGACTCAAAAACCCTTGGGATCTCATAAATCGTCCTTTATTTACAGAAGAGGCGAGGAAGACAGATTCACTGATTCTGGGGGAATGTCTGGGAAACTCACTTTGCTGCTATATTTAATCCTAATGGGTATCATCCCAAGGTAATTAGTGGGGATTTGCCCATAGATCTAACCTTGGCTTCTCACTTAAGTGTATCAATTTCAGTAGCTATGGTTGTGGAAGCCATAGTAAAAGGAATTAATATGAAAGCTCCAGGTCCGGATGGAGTGCCATTAGATCTTTTTAAAAATAATCCTCATCTAAAGGCTCCGCTGTTGACCAATGTTTTTAAAGCAGTGTTGCTCAGCCCCATTCCAGCAACTTGAAGGAAGGCTGTCATGGTCCCTGCATTTAAAAAAGGCAGTAGAAGTGACCCTGCCTGCTGTAGGCCAATTTCCCTTATTGACGCCACAGCGAAGTTGTAGGGGAGGGTAATCCTTGCCCGACTCCAAACTTGGGCGACTGATAGAGTATGGTTTTAGGAGAGGGATGGGTACCATGGAGCAGTGCCTCAACTTGACACTGATTATGGACAAGTACATGAAGGCCAGGAAGGGTTCAATCCACCTGGCCTTCATGGACTTGTCCAGCGCATTTGACACCGTAAATCGGGAGAAGTTGTGGCCACTTATGGGGAAAGTGGGAGTCGAGGAGGCTATGATTTCTCTTCTTCGTAGGCTCCATGTTTCCACATACGACCCATAGGGGGAAAAACTAGGCCCATAGCCTCCACAGAAGGAGTCCGGCAGGGATGTCTAGAGGCTTTTTTAACAGATAAGGAAATTGACTGTTCACGCATTGGAGGCACACGGGTCCCACTACTATAATATGTGGATGATACCGTGTTAATGGCCCTGACAGCTTAATGCATTTACAGATTTTATGTTGCCACTTGATTTAAAGGTTAATTTTATTAAATCCTATATCATGATGTGTGGCCCCAAAATGACTAAAACTAGGAAATATGCTTTAGGTGATTAGAGAATCGACAAATTGAATAATTTTAATCATCTAGGGAATATTTTTTACAATAGGATGAATTCGGATTCGCTTGTTACTGCAAGGGTGCAACAAGTGGGCAGAGTTGTTGAGGGGATTTTTTGCTTTGCATGTAAGTTGGGCCACAAACCAGTGAATGAGCTGGTTACACTTTATAAAGCCAAGTGTGTGCCAGTTGCAACATACGGAGCAGGTGTGTGGGGATACCATAATAGCCGCCAGCTACAGATTATGGAAAATAAGTTTATAAAAAAGGTTACTGATGGACCCAAATAGTGCCCCTACAATCTTTTGTCATCATGAGCTGGTGCTTGACCATGTAGAGGATTGTATAGATGTTGCTCCCCTGCTATTATAGGGCAAAATGTGGCTGACTAAGGAGTTAACATTTTCTAGAGAAGTCATCAAAGATTGTATTAATCTTGATGGAGCATTAACTGGTTTGGGGCACTACTTTGACTGCCCTGCTGGTATCCATGAAAACGTGAAAAATATCATAAAAGAGGCATTCTCTATAAGGGCGTGAATACACTTCTCCCAGCCAGAGGCAACAGGCCTCCCTTGTTTATTCCCTGTCCAACAGCAATTTTACCTAAAATTCACCATAAATGTACAGACACGACTTTATCTAACAAGATTTCATTTGCTTACTTTGCATTTTTTAGTGGCTTTCACAAAACAATCGGGGTGGGTAGATACATTAGAGCCTTGCCTCTGTGATAATTTGGCAGCTCAAAGCACTTTGCACTTTATTCTATTCTGCCCCCTCTATAAAGAGCCGAGAGGAACCTTCTTAGTCCCGATTTTAAAAGAAATCAGGCCTTGTTCCTATATTGAGGGTTCTAATTACTTATATTCTCTCGCCACTTATGATATATGCACTATGGTTTCCAATTACATAAAAGTCGCAACGGCTATTAGGAAACAGTATTAGTTATTGTAGTCGCACCCGAACAGTATAATTCTTTTACACAAAATCTAAGTACAGAAGTATTTTTATGGAGGGAGTTGCACATTGCTATGGTTTTAAGTACCTTGTAATAAAGATTGTATCTTTATCAAAAGATTGATTTTAACAATTGTATTGCCTTTTCCTTTTCTTTTTAGTTAATTGAATTGTATGAATCGCCTCTCATGATGCTATGTAAATATATCACTGGAACTATAATCTGGAATGCTGATTTTATAAACTTTTATGGTTTTCTTTTGAAACCGAATTAAGGGCCAGATGTAGGAAGCAAAATACCGATAGCAAACGCCGAAATTAGCAGAATTTCCACGTTTGCGATCGCAATTCAGGCATGCGACATGTAAGGACAGAAATACCGAATCGCTAAATACAGAATCGCTAAAAATAAAGAAAAATAGTCAGCGATTCTTTATTCAGTGAATATGCCACACCGACTCACTATTTAGCGAGTCGCAAAATAAAGATTAGCTAAATTAAGTCGCAAACCAATGTACATAATCTCGCAAATACTGATTTCTTGAAAAATAGCTAATTAGGAGTCGCAAATTAACACTGACTCAAAGCAGGTGGTAACCAGGCGCACTGCATATAAACAGCCCCAGAATGCATTTGCATGAACACAATGGCAGCACTCTGTGTCATAGCAAAGGCGGATGCAAGCTGCAGCACTGAGGATCTGGAGATGACAGGAACGCGTATACAGATTGTGCATCCCACTATTCCAACTCACAGAGGCAGAAATCCATGAGAGATACAGGCTTCACCCCACCACCATCCTAGACCTGATACGTGACCTGCACCCAATCCTTGAGCACCAGACACCAAGGGCGCACGCAATACCTCCACATGTACAGGTCCTCTGTTGCCTGCACCTACTAGCATCCTGCAGTTACCAGGGGGTAATAGCTGTGGATGATGGTGTCTCACAGAGCTGCCTGTCACGCTTTTTCAACACATTCCTGGATGCGATGATGCAAAGAATGCGCCACTACATCCAGTTTCCCAGTACACAGGCAGAACTGCATAAAACAAAGATGGACTTTTATCAGAAGGCCCAGATCCCACATGTAATAGGAAGCATTGACAGGACACATATATACCAATCTGCCCCCCTCTGCTACTGAGTACATCTACCGTAACCACAAATCAACACATTCAATCAACGTTCAGGTCATATGTGAAACGTCTCACATCATTACCGAAATCGTTGCTAAATTTCCTGGGTGCACGCATGTTCAGGAACAGCGGGATCTACACCGTCTTGCTGGGGGTGAATTTGGAGAAGGATACCGGCTAAGTAAATCTATGTGACACACCCTGATGTATACCTTTGATGTATCCATTGCTGACTGTGGATAATCTTTCTTCCTTTAACATTTTGGTGACAGCGCATATGCGGTGCGTGCATTGATCCTGACTCCATACCTCAACCCATCTACCCCAAGTGAAAGGAGATTTAATATTGCCCATAAATCTACGCAAAATGAGGTGGAGCGTACATTTGGACTCATGAAAAACAGGTTCCGCTGCCTCCACAAAAGTGGAGGTGCACGGCAGTACCCGCCTCTGATCTGCTGCAAAATAATAGCTACATGTGCCTTGCTGCATAACCTGCCCACAAAGAAGGGAGCACCTGTGGAACTCACTGAATCAGAGGGTGAGGATTGTCCACAACCACAGCACAGTGCTGCAGGTGTTGGAGCAGCACCAGATGGGAGACACAGATGGGCTGAGATCACACACAACTATTTCTGAGTAAGTAATGAGACAAAGCGAGTAACTGCAATTGTGGTACGGTGTTTTATTGACCTTAAGTCAGGCAATAGGACAGCACATTGCCGCACCATGAAGGCCTCACAGAGCCTCAACAAACCCAGCATGGCATAGATACTCTCCTTGCACATTTCCAAATCCCATTATTTGGTCAAATGGGTTACTTCACCCATCTCCCAATGCCAGGTGATGACTGGTATTATTTTCGCCAGATGGTATCACCATCTGGCGTTGCATTGATCGCATTGTTTTACCTTGCAGCCGCTGAACCTTCAACATCTTCCCCTCCAGGCCTGCAAAAACACTGGACTCCTCTCCATGTGCATCAGGACTGTGTGCCCTTCGTCGGCGTCGTTGGGCACCCATGTGGCCAGGCTCCATGGGGAGCCCATGCGCTGCACTGCTGCATTCACTAGGCACACTGTCCTCCCTAGAGGTCTGTCCTGCGGCTGGTCCAAGCCTTCCACTGCGCCTCCTGGACTCTTGTATTGGAGGAGTGACACTGCTGCAGCTTGTTGCCTCCTCACTTTCCCCTATCCCCCGATCCTGTGGCAGCGACTTGTATGATTTGGAGCACTTTCCCCCATCCCCCGATCCTGTGGCAGCGACTTGTATGATCTGGAGCACCTTCAAGGCACTGGTGACTGTGACTGTGACGTCTCAGCTGCAGTTGACCATCTCTACCTGCATGGCCACCGAGCGCCTGCTAAGGACAGAGGGGGCAGTGCATAGCCGGTTCGCCTCCTTTGTGTACCCATTCATTCTCTGTCTGTCCTTGCACCTTGCCGCACATTCGTCATCCATTTTGCTGCAGAAGTCTTACAGCCTCCGCCATGTACCGCATGCCCTCAGCCACGGTGTTGTTAAGGCAGTATATGCCCTCCTCCATGTCCCACATGTTTGTGTTAATGGCCACCATCTGGCGTTGCATTGATCGCATTGTTTTACCTTGCAGCCACTGAACCTTCAACATCTTCCCCTCCAGACCTGCAAAAACACTGGACTCCTTTCCCTGTGCATCAGGAATGTGTGCCCTTGGTCGGCGTCGTCGGGCACCTGTGTGGCCAGGCTCCATGGAGGATCGTGTTCCTGGTGTCTTTTCAGCCTCTTCCTGCATGGACTGTTGGGCTTCCATGCTCTCCTCCTCTGACCCCTCCACCTCCTGGAGGCTACCCACTGTATACCTCCTGGCTCTCCGTGGTGGTGGTGGTGGTGTGACCTAGGTGACACGGCCTCCTCATCCTGGGTGTTGGGCTACCTGGGTGTCTCTTCTATCTCCCCTTCTGCAGCGTGGCGCGCTGGGTCACATGTGGATACAGAATGTCCATTTACTCACTTGTCTAGCCGCATTACCATTTCTATAAATTTCATGACTGCCAATCAAACTGACTGTTCCCCGCTTGCTTATTTACTGATGTGTGTGACATGCATTTGGGTTCAGTGGACTAACTGTTATGCTATGTGTTAATTGGGACTACATCTCCCATGATACATTGCAGGTTTTTGACAAATCATGGACTGGAATGGGATTCATAATGGGTCATTGGGGAGTAGGGATTGTGGTTAGGGAGGGGGGCACAGCATGCTGTGCATGCATCTTACCTTGTCTGTTGGCTCCTCTGGCTGAGCTGTCTGCGTCTCCGGCTGGAGGGTGGACTCCACCAATTGTTCCAAGGGAGTTGGTACAGGTGCAGTAGTTGTCCCGCCACCTGTCTGCTTGGCTTGTTGGAGGCAGTCAGCCACCCTCTCCTTGGCACGTTTGCATAGGTCGTACCAGCGCTTCTTAAGTTCGTCTATCAAGCGCAAGGTGATGCATATGGAATAGATTTTTTCCTGGATCACAAGCCATGTTTTTCTTTTTTGTGATTCTGAAACGTGCACGGATTTTTTGCAGAAGAGCTGGTTGTGATCCTTCACCACCTCATCAATTAGTACCTCCAATTCCCTCTCACTAAATTTGTGTTTTCTCTTTCTCTCTCCAGCCTCCTTTCCCTTCTCCTGTGTGTCCATGATTGTTTTGGGTGTCTGCAAGGTGGTTGCTGTGCAGCTTCTGGGTTTTTGGTTCTGCTCCCTGCCTCTCCCACAGCTGTAGGCTCAGTGTAACAGCATGTGTCAGGCCACTTCCTGGTTGTGAGATCATCAACATGCGCCAGATTGGCTGATTCACTAATTAGCAACTTTTTGAAATAGCAAATTCGCTAATACCGATTCGGTAATGCTACATCGCTAATACTGATTCAGAAATGCGAATTCAGTATTTTTTTAGCGATTATTACTGAATCGCTATCTTTTAGCGATTTTTTATCTACATCGGACTTTGCGAGTTCTTAATAGCGATTCGGTAAAAATCGCTATTAAGAACTTCCAATTTGGATTTTACCTACATCTGGCCCAAAGTTCTTTTTTTGAAATAAATTATTTTTATTAGACACAAAGAGAATGGCATTTTGATACAGGACAGGTATTATGTCAGACATAAAAAGACAGCTTTTACTGTGACACGGCAAAACAATCGGTCATGGTGGCAGAGTCTCAGGGCGTGAGAGGTTCTTCTAGGGGAGGGGCGGTGGGCGGGACGCAGATATACCCCCTATACACATTCCAACGTCTTTGCTCATGGAACATTAATGGTTTGGCAGCAAAATCTCAGGACTCAGACTTCCTTCAATATTTTAACAACTTTGACATCATCATGCTACAGAAAGCATGGCTCACAGAACCACTGCATATCCATGGCTTTTGCTGTTTCGCTCACCCCGCCGCTAAGGGAAGCAAAATGGGCCATGCTTCAGGGGGGCTGGCGATCTACATCTCTATAACATCCATACTAACAGTGGAAGTAACGGGGCCGGAAAAGGATGTAGCACTAGCAGTGAAATTCACTCTCCCATGGGCAGAAGCAAAGTCTGAAGTAATTCTGTTCAATAATTACATCCATCTGAAACGAACAAAAACTGACACGGCAAAACTAATAGAACAAGTAACCTCGCACGTAGACCGTTCGGAAGTCTCAAACTTTATTCTGTCGGGGGACATGAATCTATTTTTAATGGGAACATCCGAGTCAAAGGAAGTACCTCTCCAATCACTATATTACAACTTACCACAGCAAAGCTTCTTTTCGCATGGGAGGCCGAACAAGGTAAATCGTCAGTTCCTGGAAGATCTGGAGCATCTAAACCTGAGGGCCCTAAATGGAAGATCACCCAACGACATTCCCCCAGCGGCAAGCTACCACACTGAGCAATCAAGCTCGCTTATAGACTACACGTTTGTTAGCCTTCCAATGCTGCATTATGTAACAGGTTTTAAAATGGGCAATATAGGGGACAGTGATCACTGACCACAGGAGGCTACTTAGTGGGTACGGCTAAGCATAGTGTATTCCCCGTTTTATAATTAGCCTTAAGCTACAAAACCAACTATAAGAGGATCGAGTTCTCGACAGAATCAATAAAGATCGTAACAGATACAGCAATCAACCTCATATCGGCCCTATCACCTGGCGAGAACCAGATAAATGCCTGGGAACGCTTTACAAGTAACCTTAGCGCTCTAAAAGCAACAGCTATTAAACCAAGGCCCTTTTACGGGCAGTCACAACCAAATAAACTATCTATGAGTCAAAGATTACAAGTAAAAGGACTGAAAAAATCTATAAACGGCTTGCTTAGATCTTTACGCCTGGACCCACGCAATATTACGCTTAACTCTAAGGTGCAGGAACAGAGAACCACACTAAAGAGGCTGAAATGGAATATCAACAACAACAATGAACAGGACCTCTGGGCCAAATTCTTGCATAACATCAAGCATAATGCCAGCGACAGATTCTGGAAAATGGTCAATAGGATAATACACCCGAACCACGGGGGCCTTACCTCCTTCATACTAGAGGAAACATGGGCAAGCTATCTAAAGTCCCACTTTAACAGCCAAAGTCTTACCGACTTAACACCGGGGAAGATCGAAATAGCCAAGGAACCAGTTGATTCTATCAACTGTAGCAGGGCACGCAGCTCCCCTCCCGCAAACCACGAAGATGGCTTTAGCTTAAAGACAATTAGCACACCTCAAATCGCTGGAGGAAAGCTATACGGCAACAAATGTTCACCCGCCACTGAACAGCTCTTAATCAAAAAAACAGATCAAGAAGGGCAAAAAGGAGGGAGCACCGGGGCCGAACGGAATCCCACCAGCCGTGTTTAAGGAAAAAACGGAGGACTGGGCAAAAATACTCCACTCACTATTTCTGGAAGTACGACACCTGGGCACAACTCCAGACTCATGGAAAGGGTCGATAATCGTCCCAATCCACAAATCGGGCAGCAAGAATTTACCAGCTAACTATCGATTAGTTGCCCTGATCGATAACGAAGTCAAATATTTTGCGGGCACATTGCTGGAGGAACTGTCAACCTGGGCAGAAAACAACAAAATAATGTCGTTAAACCAGACAGGATTCCGAAAATGCTCCGGTACAACAACCAATATTTGGCAATGTCCCTGTTAATCGACATGGCAAAAACCAGGAAAATGCAGCTCCATGTCTGCTTTATTGACTATAGTGCAGATTTTGACAATGTGGACAGGCCCAAATTATGGTCCAAGTTGGTTAGATGGGGCATTCCCAACAACCTCCTATCAATGATCATGCTCCTACACTCTGACACCTGGGTTCAGGTAAAACTGGGCTCAGGAACGCAACAATCAAAACATCGAAAGGGCTGAAACAGGGTTGTGTGCTGGCCCCCATTGCTATTCAATCTATTCATGGCAGACCTAACCCTGGTACTTGATAAATGCAATTCGCACGCACCCAAATTAGGGGATTCCCCAATATCTAACTTACTCTACGCGGACGACCTTGTCCTACTCAGCTACGGCAGTAGGCCTGCAACATCTCCTGAATTGCCTAGAGGTCTATGCAGACGTAAACAGTCTCTTAATAAACCTAAGTAAAACAAGGACCATGACAATCAACAAGAAACGAAAAAAGTCCCATCAATGGCACCTGGGTACCAAACACATATTTGGGCATCTACATAGATAAAGAAGGTTTAATCAGCCGTCAGCAACAGGAGATCAAAAGGAAAGGGATGCTCCTCGCACTCTCTCTGAAAGGAGTATCAGCCAAACTACTCTGCCCACTCTGAACCCTCTCTTGATGATAGCCTGGGCCAAAATATTACCTTTGATTAACTACGGCACCGAGGCACTGCGAGGGAGAGTTAGCAACCTCCTGGACAAAACACTGGTCAAAGCATATAGAACAATGTTCAGCCTCCCGACCTACACCTCACCGGCACAAATTTGTTTGGAGTTTGGTCTTATAAAGCAAACCTGGGCCAGCTATGGAGCTTTCATCAACTGCTGGCACAAGAGTAGGTCAGCAAACCCTAACACATTAAATCACCTCCTCTGGCAAGAGATTCAGCTGAGGCAGAACTCACCCGCAGGGCAATATCTTAAGGAGTCTTTGATAACCACAGGCCTTTCCCCCTTATGGGACACACACTGCCTCCATTCAGCGTTCGAAAAAACGGTGTGGAAGACATTGAAGACACATTCCTTGCTAGAGGACAAGGCAACCTTTTCGGCTAGAGCGCACGCCTGGATGACTCTGGCCACATATAAGTCCCTAGCCCCACAATATTATTTTAATTTGGGATACTCAAAAATACTGAAACAAATGTTTTCAAAGTTCAGGCTAGGAGTGTTACCAACCACGCAGCAGCTCCCTCCCTGGAAAAGGGTGCAGGCTTTCTCACAATGCAGTCTGTGCAGTAAGGATCAATGTGACATCACACACATCATCTGTACCTGCACGGAGCTGAGTCAAGAAAGGAGACAGCTGCTAAAAATCCCCCTCAATCAAAGAGGGATCAGGACAAGGAGATAAGCAGTCCTGGCATGCTTTGAGGAGGAGTGTGGCTCACTGATTAGAGCGGCAGACCCTGATGCAGAGGTCTGGCCCGGGACCAGGGCTCAATTCCCGACGCGGCAGGGTCCTGAGCCCAAAATGTCCACGGACTTGATAATTCTCGCCTCGGTGCCTATTCTAATCATGGGGTCCCACGCTGCAACTCTGGGTAATAGTTGCTTAATCTCCACTACGGCGGCCCACCCGCTGAGGGATGCTTGGCCTTCACCCTGGGGATACCCAGTAGGGGTTATCTCACAGGGAAAAGCCAGGACGGGTTCCCAAGGCAAGCGCCTTGATGCCTTCGGGTGATACGTGCGCTAAATAAGTCGCAATACATTTACATTTTGATCCTTCATCGCCACAATTGAACACAAGGCTAGTCAGATTCCTCGAAGCAGCTCGGTCAAAAATGCCAAACTGACTCCTTTTCTGCAGACAACTGGTCTACGGGGGCAATCTTTATTAAGTGGATGGCCAACCGCCGCAGCGGATCGCAACTTTTCTATAGGTCGCAAAGGCATAACTAGCCGGGTCACTATAACTGTAATGACACAGAAAGTCCTTTGCAGATCACGCTGCAACACTCATGACTGAGCATGAACATTTTAAATATGGACCTTTTTAAATATGGATCATTATAAAAATTGAATTATTTCTTCTTTTTGTATGTATTGCAATGGTTTTAAGTAACTGTGCCAATAAAGTTTTACCTTACCCTATACACATTCCATTTTTCCCAGATTGCCGTCCACTTTCTTCGGCAACCCCATGCAACATAAACAGTTTTTCCCTCAAAATACACCATTCCATGTCTGTTTTCCAAGAGGCTAATGTAGGCACAACTCCAGACCCCCACAGTCTGGCGATATTCCTCATAGCAACTATCAGACCCAATGTGACCCACGTTTTCCCCCTGTTGCTCACATCAGTAGGTTCCCAGACATTTAAAAGACATTGTTTGGCCTCAGCAGGAGTCTCACCTCGAGCACCTCATTTATGCACTTGTGTATCCCCTTTCAATAACGCTGGATAACAGCACATTCCCATATCATGTGTAAGAAAATACCCTCCTGACCACATTGCCTCCTGCACATCCCATCTGCCGCTCTCCTCATGCTGACAAGCCTGGTCCCCGAAACATATACCCTATGTAGGATCTTCAACTGAATCAGGCGGAGTCTGGAGGAGATTGCGATCTCTTTAGGGGAGGATAACGCCTCCTGCAATTTTTCATCATCAAGTTCTAACCCGTCCCTCTCCCACCGCCCCCTAGTCTGAATAAAGTGCTTTTGACTTGACTTAACTTGATGTAATCAGTATTAGGAAAGGAACATGTTCTGATAATCAAGGTATACCATATTCAACATGGTCTAGTGCAGAACTTAGTAGGGAAATCCCCTAATTTCTGCTCATTGAAAACCAGGAAACCATCCCAAGGTCACTTAAGTCATGTATATTCCCTATACAATGGCCTTAATGGTATCATAAAGAGCACTTCATCGAGTAATATACCTTCACTGGAAAGTGTGTGGCTTTTCAATATGTTTGTTTTAAATTCGGGCCACCTAGTGATTTGTAGCAGAATTGTCCATAAATTGTACTAAAAATGTTTTATGAGGTTTACATGACGCTCTGAAATATCGTTATAATTCAGTGTATGGTGTAGCATCAATTATTTCTCAGCAGCAGTAATCATGTATGCACGTACAAGGAAATGATGCACTTTTCTAGGAGAGCTGATGTCTGTGCTGGAGTTACCCCAGAATCCCTCATTCTATCCAATCCTAGAAGTAGATGTTGTCTAGCCAACCCAGGGGTTTCCACTGGTTCCTCGTGGTCAGTGCAGTACTGGCTAGACATTGCATTAACTCTACCAAAAATAGTAGTATGTTTATAAACATTTCCAGTCAGAGGAACATTGGGTGTGGCTCAACAAATGGCTACAAGAGATCTTCCCAACACTCTCTCTGTTGCCAGTAGAACCATAGTACAATCCTAGTTCTGGTGAAATCTGCACTGTCACTGAGTTCCCTCTTGTGGTCAATGGTCCCCCGAGCTGCAGAGTGAAATCCAGAGTGTCCCTAGCGCCATGAGTAGCACCTCTAGTCACCACACTGCCCCAAGCATTACTAGTACTAGGCCCAGTGGTGGCTGCTTTGGAACAGGTGCGGTGGGGGGGTGGAATGGATAAAAAATAGATAAATAAACGTACCTTCCAGCCTAATGTAAACGACCTGAGGGGTAGAGTGCCTATATGAAACTGAAAGTAAAGTTTTCGGTGCAGTGGAACCAATACTACATCCCAGAATAATTCCCGCCCCCAGCTTGATTTAATGTCCATGTAATCACATGCTAGCTTGGCAGTGGTTGACTTCAGAACATCCTCAGCCTCCACAAATGACCAATATTTAATTTTCATCTGACAATCATGGCGCTACATGAGCAGCGTCGTGATTGGTGTAACTCCACATCTACGTACAGTAAAGGTGTATGTACAACGTGGCTCAACTATGTAGAGTTAGCTATAGAAACTCTAGATATACTTACCTGTGTATATTTTATTTTCGATATTATGTCCTCAATATTCTTCCCAATCAATATCGTGATTTGATATTCAAGGTGCACACCTATATTGGATGACCTCCTCGAAACAGACAGCAAGATTCTGAGGACATGGTAACGAAGGGCTCCCTGGTGGCCAACCAAGCTACCAGTGCCGCAGTGGACTCTGCTGAGCTTGAGGCAACTGATTATTGCCATAAAGTATCCCCTTGGAGATCATTGTGGCTTTGACTGACTACCCTCAAACTGGGTTTTTAGTTAAAGATCTTAAACTTATTGTTCTAAGCGCCACTTCTGCTTATGCAATGTACAGACCCTGTACAAATGTACCACCCCCTTTTCTGAATCATTTTGTCCACCATAAGCGTGGAAGGGTATACTCAGACATGAGTCCTTTGCTCACTGCTCCATCAGGAGTCAAGCAAGCCAGGCCGACGACGCCTGGAATGGCAGAAACCGGTCCCCGGAAGCTTGTCTCCTTTCTGGTGAAGAATTGGCTTGGTAGTTTGGTCTGCCCTGTTCCCATGATGCACTGGGCCAGGGACAGATTAATTTGCATATAGCCAGGTTCTGAGCTGGGATGGGGCAGTGAGCTAAATAACGGTGAAGGATCAAGCCCTGATCTTTGGACTGGGTAAGAGTGGTCTGCTTAATTCAGACACTCTGTTCATCACCACCCCCTTTTCTGAATCTAGACTATGTGCACAGCATACTTGAACTCTTAAATTTTAAATGATCCATACACTCAGACTCGCATGTTAAGCTGCCTGCCCCAGACATGGAGTACTACATATAATGCTGAATATTTCTACACCTTTTTTCCTCAAATCTTTAGCTATCTCAGAATGCCTTCTCCCACAACACTTCTAAAACTCTGCATGAAAAATTGACATTAACTTACTTCTGACTATTTCATCTCCTTCCTTTTCTTACAGTTACCCTCTTCCAACATCTGCATGCCTTCAATTTCTGAAAATAGTCTCCTCTCATTCCTGTTTGTCTTAATCTCTCATATTGTAAATCTGCAAATGGCTCTCATCTCATTTCATTGATCACAACCTCTCCTTTTTTAAAACCCTCCCAGCAGCCTACCAAAAACTAACAATACTTAACCTCTGCCAGCTTACTCATCTCACCAACCCTGAAAACACATGACTCCACTAATTTATATCAATTTTAATATAATACAAAGTAACAGGAGTAAATGCATGGATTTTTAGGACACTAGACTAATCCCAATACCCCTAATTTTGGGATTCAAAGTAGCATGATGTTCCCCGTAAAGTGCTTCAATACCTCAGTAGGGTAGTAAGCGCTATTGAAAGGCAACTACGATATAACATTTAGTCATGACCGGCCGGGCAATTGCTCTGTTATTGGACCCCTCGGACATACACATTTGTGCTGCACGTAAAAAAACAAAAAGACAGCCAAGTAGTTGAAAAAAACTAAACGGTGAAAATGCAACTAGAGAAAATGATTTAAAAAATCTACTTGCAGGCCCCCTTAGGCGTGGAATGTGGTCCACAGCATGCAGTCGCCTTTGTAATTTCTGTTAGGTCATGGGGGGCAGATTGTGTCTCCAATAGGGCTTCAAAGGCCGGGGAGACTGTCTTACTTAAATACAATACCAAATCTAGAGGATAGGATGAGCGAGGATTGTAGTTCTGGGCCCTCTTTCCCGCTGGGATGTCTGCCTCTTGCAAGATGATGCGTCGTAAAAGAGTGTACCATAGTTTACATCAAGGCAGTGAGGTACACTGTCTCCCCAAACTTTGGCTACAGGTAGATTCCTTCCCATAGAAGGTTTTTCTGAGCTCCTCCCCTCTTTCCCTTCTCCTCTGTACCTCTGTTTTCATCATTCCCTCAGGCAAATGTACTTTTGCCATTCCCGTTTGCTAAATGTTCGATTTCAATGAGAAGTTTGTTTTTTGAAGAAATTATAATGATTTGCCTCACAACCTAACCTTCAACAACCCATGTACTTTCGGCTGAATCCTGTTTATGACAGTCTGGCCGAATTTTCGAACAATCTGGGCATATACACTCACAAACCTAACACAACTAATGCATAAAGAAAAGAAAAAAAATACGAACCTACTAACTATTAACCTCTAACCTTGGGTTCCGGAGCAGCATGCTACTCACCAAAAAACGCTGCAATGCCTCGTCAGTGGTGGTAAGTGCTATCTAAATACAATTACAATTACAATACAGTATTTGCTATGTGTACATGCCCTCATGCACATATATATGGCGCTGGGATCTCTGCCAGCAGGCAGTGCCTTTCCGTGGACTTTATGTGTCAGTGTATTTAAAGAAGGTAACACTGGATAACAGGCAAGTGCAGCTTCTACAAAAATAGAGTTATAATAGCTTGTCTTTTTGATCATCTCCTGTTAGTTTTACTGCTTTGCAATTACCCTTAAATTTTTGTTCAGATATGCAAAGTGACCAGTAGTTCTAGCAGGAGCTCATGCAAAGTGTCCTCTGGGAAAGCTGTCCACTATTTTTTGACCGGCAATAAACTCTAGGTTCCCGAATACATAATTTGGTCTGCATATTCTGGCTTGTGGAAGTCAACAGGATTTGGTGGAAGGGAGTTCTCAATGAATATATATATATATTGCAGGTTTAAGCAGGCTTGTTATTCAAGTTCACTTTTCAACCTTAGGACCACACAGGAACATTGCTGATTTCTTGGAGGAGTTTTTCCTTAATAAAACCCAAGGCAATTTTATTCACCCCTCGCATCCAGGCTTGACAGGACAGGTGGCTCGAAACTTTGAAGCGATTTAGTAGTGTTCAGGCATTAACTCCAGAAAATCTCCACTCTGCGGTAGAGGAGGTTGTGCAGTAGATGTGACAAGCTACAGCACTGGTGTTGCAGACGCTCTACATAGCTCAAATTTCATCCATTGTACATTCTTATGAATACATCAGGCATAAATCTGAGGTGCTCTCAGACGTCTTCTCATTTGATCTAGAGAAATCTTTGACGTAGCACTCATTTGTAGGGCTGCTATGTAAAATATGGTAGAGGGACCATGTGATTCCTGCCAACCAGTACATACATAATGTTCCAACTATAAAAGGTCCCTAAAAAGCTCTCGCTTAATGACTGTGTAGTTTGGCTTGCTGTCATTGTCTGTGGGGTTGTTACATGCTGCGATTGTCTAGTGAAGTGTGGATTGGCCACAGAAGGTCTTCAATTAAAGGAAAATTCCCCATCCATGCTAAAGGGGCTGCTGAGGTGCCTAATTTATGCCAGTGGTTGGAGGTGGCGGGAAAAGGCACTCATATTTCGGGTCTGTGACATAGTTTTCATCATCAGACTTTAACCAGGAACATGAAGAGAAGAGCAGAAAAGGTAGTAAAAAAAATTAAAAAGAACCTTCATGAATGTGATGATAGATAAGAATTGTAGGGAACCGAAATAAAGAGGCATGCGGTGGAACCGAGACTAGGCCATCTTGATTGTCAGCAAATCTGCCATTTGGCACCGTCAGAGGTAGGCTCCTAGTCAGAATGTTGGTCACCTGCACCAATAGAACACTGTTTATATCCCTCTTCTATTTTGAGCCAATCCATCTCCATCATGCACTGGGATGAAGCTGAAAGTACACTATTTATCAGCCCATTGATAAGTCAATGAGATGTGTTGCTTCTAATTAGGATCCTGCTTTCTATTCACAGTTCACTGTTGTGTCTAATCCATCTGTTGCCACCTGTATTCCAAAATTATCTTACTTAAAAAAACTAAGATATAACTGCAGTAACCATTGCTACTCTAGAACACAATTTGGAGTTACAAAGATCTGTGCAATTTCCTGTTAATTGCCATCCTACCAAGGTTTGATTAATCCGGTGCTTACAATAAACTCATATATTGCACAAATAGAAGTGCTTGATTAATGAGTTTGTTGTCAATGAAGTTAGAAAGGGATACAAGAAGCAGTATCTTTAATGATAAGATCAATTAATCACAGACATTTTGGACCACTGAATTATTAAGTATTGACTGTTGTGGTAAATCAATGATGAAAAACGACTGTGAGAATCTGGAATATTAGTTTGAGGGTATCTGAGTACATGTAAGTATGCCACAATTCTGTATAATGTCTAATTAGGCCTTGATCATTTAAACCTGTGATCAAACCTTGGTAGGGGTAGCACAGAGCAGGCAGGATTAACTTAGGAGAAAAGTGCATAGTGTTTGTCAGTACCAAAACATTTAAAAGGTAGAATACACAACAAACTACAAATTCAACTCCAATTTAGAAAAGAAGCAATAATCTGAATGAACAAATAGATACCAAAACAATAACAATCCAATAGGGGGAACCAGACCTTTGAGTTCTTAAAGTGTAAATTAAGTTATAGCTCCAAAAGCACACTGTGGGCAACTGATCTTGTTAGACCAGGTCAAAGTTAAATGTTAAGACTGACTGTGATGGACCAGGTTTGACCTGGTAGAAAGTTTTGCCTTCCATCTTAGTCTCTGCAATGGAAGTCAAAAATCCTCAGCAGGGCAAGGGAGCAGGCCATCGGACGAAGTCCTGGTGAAGCAATTGAATTTTGGTAAGAAAGCTCTGAGAGGAAGAAATTCAAAAAATGTGCCCAAGTAAGGCCCCTCACCGGCCGAATACTTTTGGTGCCATTGCCCGGTGAATATTTCTACATTTGAACTTTTCTATTTTTCCCCTGAACTCAGACATCTCCAGCATTCAGGGTTAGGCTGCACGCTGTGGCTGAATAAGGCTCCATGTAAGAAAACAGGCGGACTGCAGATGCCCTAATATTTTGCCTCCATTTGGACTACTAGATGCTGGGTTTTCGTCCAGAGCCATTGCTCTTTCCCTAAAATTGATATGAGTGAATTAGTAACCCCACTTGACAAAGGAAGGACTTTAACCCCCTTATAAGTTCTTAGTATATGGTACCAGTGGTACCCAGGGCATGGGTGTTAAAGGGGTCACCAGGGCCTAAAGCACGGTTTGTTCCACCCTGAGTGACCCAAGCAAACTACTAACAGAAGGCCTACCATTGCAGACTGCAGGAGCAGTGTAGATTGCACAGACTCTATGTTGCCTTCACAATGTGTGGCAAAGTCAATGTGCTATTTTAATATATGCCAGTCACCCCTAAGAAAGGCCTGCTAAAGCCCAGGAGGCAGAGTGCATTATAGTAAAAGGTGTGGACATGTAAGTGCAAACTTATAGGTTCCTATAATGGCCTTTACCATTAAAGGAAACTATAAGTGATGGATGGTCCATATGATAACCTAAGCTGGCACCTGGGCAAACTCGAGGTTGGCAGCTACATTATGGTACCGCCTAAATATGTCATTGTTGACGTCAAACGCTGTGTCTCCTCACCCCTGACATGAACTTTTGTGTAGAGATTTCCAACCTCGTTGTCCCAGCCTTTCCTGTGCTCTGGCTGAGAGCCCGTGCTTGCCGCAGCCAGAAAAGGAATCTGACCCACTGACAGGAGATGTGAACTCACTCAGGAGTCAGAAACAATATCCTGGATGGGAAGGAGGTCACACCTCCCTCCCTGTCAGACTGGCTAGTTAAGTGGCACATCAAGGCAGTGAGCTTCAAAGGCTGCACCGCCTGTGATATGCAATCAGTGCCTCCCACAAAGGAGGAAACTGCCCTCCCCCTGCCCCCAGGCACATTTGCACCCGGAAAGATGGGAAAATTATGTATTCAGGAGGTGTACACTCCCAGAAGACTAGTCACACCTCTAGGGTGGGGTACCTGGTCTATACAGCTAAGGAAGACTTCTGCCACTTTTAAAAGTAGTACAATAGTAGGTTCTGGAGAGAAATGCTAACCTACAACTCTGAATGTGATCAGGTCAGAGTCGGATTAGCCACTGGGGCCCATTGGCCACTTTCACCCACACCCCTAACACCCCTGACACCAGAACCTCAGTTCTGACCAAACCTTCATCAAAGAGGACAAAGAGGAGACCCGGGTCTGCGACAACAGGACTTGCTCAAACCAAAAGAGGGATACTCTGCACCTGTGGCAATACTCTTGCAACTGTATGACCAAGACTCATCCTAGGCTCAGCTCCCCCAGACGCAGGGACCCTTGTGAGAGCCAGAAGCAACCAGAGACTCTCCTGGATTAGTGCCACATGTCCCCTGCAAACTGTAGGTAAAATAATGCACAGGATCTGAAGAATCGCTGGCCATTGGGCCCTCCAAGAGATCGTGTATATCCAGATCATCTAGTGCATTGTGGGAACTGTAGTCCTGCCCTCCACAAAGTTTCATGCAGCTACAAGGTTTCCTGGGACCTCTGGAAGTCGAAGTAACCATTTGCTGTGCTTACCACTGCCAAGGCTTCTTGGTCGCCATTCCGCCTACTGACCCCTTCACCCAACGCTGCATCCAGAGGGAATTCCATACAACTTTGATCCAACATCAGCAGCAACCCTGTTGATGACATTTTGCACCCTCTTCCACCTCAGCACCTTGTAAGTGGTAACGCACTTGGCTGGGTCAAAACTGGGGTGGTGTGGTGAGAAAAAGTACAATGGATTAAAGCCAGTTCCTTGTGACTGGGAGTGAATGTTTGCATTGTTCAGCTTTCCATCCATCATTTGTTCCTTTTGCATTTGTTGCCATAAGTAGGAAGGGTATGCCCAGATGTGGGTCTTGTGCTCACTGTGCCACTGGATTCAAGCTAGCCTGGCTAATGAGGGGTGATGCCCCAAAACCAGTCCCAGGATGCTTGTTTCCAGTCCAGGGAGGACCTGGCTTGGCAGTTCAGGCTGAACTGTTTCCATGAGGCCAGGGTCAAGGCTGATTTGCATATGGCTGGGTCCAAATTGGGGTGGCATAGTGAGCTAAAGAACGATGGATTAAACCCAGATCTTTATGACTTGGGGTGAATGTTTGCATTGTTCAGCATTCCGTCCATCATATGTTCCTTTTGCTTTTGTCGCCCTAAGTGGGAAGGGTGTGCCCAGACATGGGTCTTGTGCTCACTGTGCCACTGGATTCAATCTAGCCCGGCTTATTAGGGGTGATGCCCTGCAAACGGTCCCATGCTGCTCGTTTTTGGCCAGGGAGGACCTGGCTTGGCAGTTTGGGCTGGACTGTTTCCATGAGGGGCAGGGTCAAGACTGATTTGCCTATGGTTGGGTCCAAACTGGGGTGGTGTAGTGAGCAAAGGAATGATGGATTAAACCTGTATCCTTGTGACTGGGGGAGAATGTTTGCATTGTTCAACATTCCATCCATCATTTGTTCCTTTAATGTTCTAAAAGTGGCATTTTCAAAATAGTAATTTAAAATCTGTCTAGACCATTGGATTGAGTTTTAAATTGCTATTAATTAGAGTGCTTGAATCATAGTTCTAGCTATTGTCAAACTGAAGTTATGCATTACCAGGTGCTAAAATGTAACCTAACACTTTTCTATGGTACCGCCAGCCATGCCAAATTGAAAAACAACTTTGGAGATTTTTCACTGCCAGGACATATAAAGCATAAAATATACATGGCCAACATTTTAAATACCATGCACCAAACCATATTGACAGTGAGGGCCTACCTAAAGGAAAACTTTTAAATATTAAAAAGGAAGGTTTAGGCCTGGAATTGTTTTATTTTGCTCCATATAATTTGATGTTTAATAACTGCACACTCAGGCTGCAGGAACATGCCTGGAGATATATTTGCATTGTCACTTTAGCGATGGCACAATAGGTGCTGCAGTCCACTAGTGACATTCTAATTTACATGCCCTGGGTACCATATACTAGGGATGTATAGGTAAATCAAATGCACCAATTAGGATGTTTAACCAATTCGATAAGTTTATAGGGGTCAGAGCAGATGAAAAGGGCCCCAGTGTACAGACTCCAAAATCGAACAGCATCAGTTAAATAAAAATGGGGATGATCATGCAAAAAGAGGCGTTTTCTTGCTAGGGTCATATATGGACTGGGGTCACGCTCTGAGGTCTAATAAATTGCCTTGTTTCCTAATTTCTTTTATACATGATTGCCAAGCCAGGGTTTCCCCAAAGCATGGTGTCAGGGATGATGAATTAATACTGACCACAGCCACACACCTATAAACATAATCTTCAAGTAATGGGATTGCGTCAAGGCAATTTCCTCAGGATTGGAATCAAAAAGGCGGTTAACATTTTCAGCTCATGGCTGTGTCGCAGTTTTATTTTACACGGCTGGCTGAGGCGGAAGAACCGGATTATCCAGCAGATTATTGCAGGCAGCAAAGACCTTCGACCCCTAGGCCGCCAGCGTGCATGTGGGCTCTGCTGATAACGAATCTGAGTGATCGCCCATCAGCTGCAGCTTGGGGACTCTGAGGAGGGTGACAGCTAACCTAACAACCTGCAGCTCCTGAAATTCACTGTTTTGCTTCCGGTCTGAATGCCAACACAGGTGTCCGGATTATGGCAGCTGGCATCGCCACTGACAATAATTGGTTCCCCAGTTGATGCCGTCAGAGAGGGGAAGGAGGGGGGGGGGCACGCGTTATCAGGGTGGAACTACACAAATCTCTCAGCCGTTGAGCTCAAGTTCCTTCGGCGAAACATATAAAGTGTGCATGATTTTATTGACAAATGGTTGATCATAAATATCTATTATTAGTGTTAAAAAATACGAGCAGGATTCCTAAAACTTGATCTGAAATGATCTGAAATGAACAAGGAACTTTAATATTTTTCAACGTGTAAATGTTATTCGCAGCCCGTCAACAGCTGGCTTTGAAAAAACCCAAGTAGGGTAGAAAACAATTTAAACTAATTGCACTGTCCTCCATGCATATTTAAATGATCACAAGTTTGTTAATGTGATGTGAGTAATTGCAAAAAAGCACATACAAATATAAAATTGCAATATCTGAAAGTGTCGCCACAAAAGAAAGTGGTTTGTGGGGCGGGGTGCTGCTGCCTTTGTACACAAAGCGAGAACAAGCTGAAGGAAGGGAAAGGACGGGCTCTCGTTTTTTTTTTATCAATTCCCTGGGTGTTCTCGCGCACTGCGTCAAGCCAAGCACTGGCGTTCTGTGCACTATGACATGGCGTCTGATTGGTTGGAACAGATCTTGACCACAGGTCATGGCTGCTAGCCCAAATAAACTGCGGTTCAGCTAGTTTTGGCAGTTTAACGGGCCACAGACTCTTTTGTAGGAGAAAGTTCTCTGAGAGAAAAGTCATTGTTACACTGTGGTGCTTCTCACTCTAAAATGTCATTCTGCTTCCCTGACTGTATGTTTGATTTATAATAAACCTGCAAAACGGTGCATTCGAACTCGTATTCAGTTTATTTGATCTCACCACAGTGTATCCAACAGAAGCTGTATTCAACCAATCAGCTCTCTTTTTTGTGATTGATTTGTCATTTCGTCATGTTATTTATAATTAAGTGAGAGTGTTCCTTGCATCAAGCTCACAGGGATATTTGAATGAACGTCATATAACTCTTGTTTCAGGGTTCCGGATGTCACAGCTAACAGCATACTCACCAGTGAACATGCTCTTCGATGCACTCTATTTAATATAAGGAAATTAATTCTCCTCCTTTGTAGACCCAGTGCAGGGTACATTATGGGGTAGGTTATTGGTCTAACGGAGTACTCTGTATCACAGTTTCTAATGAGTGGGCAGTGCAGAGTGTAGAGTTCATCACTATGGTTCAGCATGCTCTCGGGTGAGCACAAACTAGTAGTGATCCTCGCAAGGTCAGCATAGCGATATGTCCGATGTATATCTTTGGATATTTAGACACACCCAGAAAAAGAGCTACGCTCCCCACTTGAAGCATTCACTCAACAGTCTTCCCCGTGTACTACAGCGATATTTGTATGCTCCACTGTAACTCATAATCACGTGTGAGGGCGAATTACTCTGCAAGAAGAAATGAAAATGAACTGAAACTGTGGGGAGTGTGGTAGTCTGTTGTTACTTACCGGTAATCTTCATTACCCCGAATAAGGTCCTCCTCATCCCAGTACATACATTAGTGAGGTGATCCTGCATCCCAACAGGCCTTTTAGAACGCTAGTCTTTTTTTTATTTTAACTCTATAAACCTCTCCCACCCACTGCCAGGCCTGTTAGTAACAAGACCAGACACAACCATAGCAGGAGGGAGGGAGCGAACAGGACTGGGACGAGAGTACCTTAATCCGGTAATGAAGGTTACTTGTAAGTAACAATAGATTACACCCTCACACGCCCTCCTCGTCCCAGTACTTACATTAGTGAGGACCTCACTAGCCAAAACACCAAGAACAAGCAGGACACCAAGGATCCATGCAGTGTACAAAGTTTAATCAAAAACAAAGCTTAAGACAAAGCTGCATTCAGAGCGGCAACAGCAAAATTGTCTATAGAGGCAAGTAAGACATTCAGGTAATATTGCTTGTTAAAAGTATGATGCGACTGCCAGGTAGCCAACCTATAAATCTCCGGGATTGAAGTATCTGGGACCTCTTCCCAGTAAACAGACAAAGACTGAGTGGAACACCCCAGGCGTTGTGTCGGAGGATCCAGACCCTCCGACTTATACGACTGCCAACCGCCAAGCGCACCCACCGACTGATGGTGGATGTAGACGCCTTCTTACCCTTAGCCACTCCACCAAAGGACACAATCAGAGCAGGGGGAAGACGAAAACCCTGGGTAATACTGGAAGTAAATGTGAAGGGCCCTCCTAACATTCAATACAGAAGGAACCAGCGCACCATGCTTCCTCTAGAAAATCAGGTTGAACAACCTCCTGCTGCAAATGGAATTTGGAGGAGACTTTAGGGAGAAAGGCTGGGTCCAACATCAACACCACCCCAGACTTTACAATAAGAAATCATTGGCCCTGAGGAGATTCCCCATAATGCAGGAGATTCGAAACGCGTAGACCACAGTTTTGCTAAGGCCAATCAGTATTGATTTATTCTGTTGTTTCATTTTGAATTGTGTTGAATTGGGTTGATGGCCTTTTTTCTTAAGTATTGTTTTTGTATCTATAAGATATTTAACTGAGAGTGCCTTACCAGAAAAAAGGTGTCATGAAGTTACCCCAGGGTGGGCATTTGTATGTATGATGCAAGTATGGGCGGATGTATGTGAGGACTAGTCAAATAGATGTATGATTCAGACACAGTGTGTATGTTGTGTACAGAGTATGTATTTTTGAGATTGAATGTGAAGTTAAATCCTAATGGGGCTCCTAAAAAAGAGAATTTAGAGCGACCTTTATAGCGAGTTATCCTAATTAGAGCAGTTCTAAGAAAAATCTTTGAGAAAATATTAAATAAGTGTTATAAAACAGACATAAATAAAGTGTTTTGATTAATTTGTAACGGAAAAAGTGTGTTTTTCAAGGCAGTTGTTTGATTCATTGCCTATCAAACTAATGGTCAAAGAATAGCGCAGTACTGGCATTTTGTTTTGTTTATTGATATTGTGGCGTGGCCTTGCTGTGCATAAGCCAAACCCTGTGCTGTTTTTTTCAAAAGGTCCATCCAAAGCATCCCGAACTGAAGACAAATGCCTGGAACAGGGGCACAGATAGATGGTACAGAACTGAAGAAGGAAGGTTGAGAACTGAAAGTTCATGTGACCCCGAATGTAAACAGACCTCAATGCTCTGAGGTTAGACTCTGCCCAGGAACAAATCAGGGAAGCCAGCTGATTCAGAGACTTCCACCACGTCCCTCCTTGGCGGTTCAAGTAACAGCGAGCCACCTGATTGTTAGTACGTACCACCAGATTCGCCCCCTGTAGGTGAACCTAAAAGAACTGCATTACCTGCCAAATGGCTGCCTACTCCCGCCAATTCAAGGAATGAGACCTGTCTGCCCGATTCTACTGACCCTTGGCCTCCAAAGACCCCAACTTGGCTCCCCAACCCCAAAGACTGGTATTGGTTGTCAGCAAAAGGGAGGAAGAAGCTGGAAGCAGACCCCCTTCTCCAGATTGGTAGTGTAGAGCCACCAGCCCAAGTCCCCTATCAGAACAGGGAAGAGAGGAACCAGAGAATCATAATTTGCATGGGAGTTGTCCCAATGAGACAGCAGATGATTCATCAGAGGTTTAAGGTGCAGGCGAGTCAAGGGAACCACAGCTGTGGTCACAGCAATCAAGCCCAAGACCCGTAACCAAGTCTGAGCCGGAGCAGTCTGTTGATTCAGGAGATCCATCAGAAGAAGCTGCCGAGATGCAATGCGAGCAGGTGAGTGAAACATTGCCCCCAATAGGGTGTGGAAAAAGCCTCCGATAGACTGTAGTTTTTGAACAGGGACCAGGTGAGATTACACCAGATTTAACGTAAAATCCAGACCTTGGAACATGTCCAATATTGCTTCCACTGCTTTGAGAGCGTTAGGAATAGAGGAAGAAGAAATCAAACAATCATCAATATAGGGAAACACAGAGAAGCCCAGAAGCTGCAAACCCCCCACAACTGGAGCCAATACCTCGGTAAAAGTCTGGGAGTGGTAGAGTGGCTGAAGGGCAACAGCTGAAATTGGTAATGAACCCGTCCACTGTAAACCGTAGGAACCGTTGGCTTCCATGATGGACAGGCACACGAAAATAGGCATCTTCCAAATACAGGGAAGCTAGAAAATCACCCTGTTGGATGCGGGGAATGATGGACTGCAATGTGGTCATCTAAAAGTGATCCAGCTGCACCATCCTGTTCAGAGCTTTGAGATTCAGAATCGAGCAGTAAGAACCATCTGGTTTTGACACCAAGAAGAGCATCTAATAGAAGTCCATGCCTGTTCTGCCTCTGGCACTTGGAGAATAGCGCTCTTCGCAAGCACTTTTTCCACTCCAGGGAGCAAAGCAGCTCTTTTCATGGGGTCGTTTGTCAACTATGTAGCCTGGAAGTGAGTTCTCGGGGGAGGAGCCCCTGGATCGAATCCGATACCCCTGACTGATGACTGAGAGGACCCACTGGTCGAAAATCAGGCTGGACCACTTATCCTGGAATAAATGGAGCCGGGCCCCCATAGTCACTTCTGACCAGCAACCTGGGGCGGCTGCAGCAAAGGTCGGGACTTGGAGTGAACACAGTCCTCCGGCCATGGGCCCATCCTCAAAAGGACTGAGAAGAGGAGAGAAAAACCTGATAGTTCTACTTATGGAAAAACGATTTCTTCTTCTGCACATACTGGAACAGTTTTAGTAACATTTTCTCCTCCGCAGAACACTGCACCATCATGTTTAATTAATCCCCAAAAAGTCTGGGACCCTCAAAATGCAGCTGATCAATCAAGGCCTTCTGTGCAGCCTCAAGATGCCAAGGTTCTTTCCATAGTGACATTCTACCAGCCACCGCTACCCCGGCCGCTGAAGAGAAGGCCCACAGGGTATCAAAAGTGACGCCAGACAGAAATTGCGACAAGCTGTCCATCTGCGCCAAGATAGGAGTGAGATCCCATTAATCCTGAAGACAATTAAAAAATTTCTCAAAATCCTTAATAAGGACCTGGGAGGCATATGCGGAGTAAGTGCTTGCCTGAATCCCAAAATGAGATGCTGCATATGACCGCTTCAAGGCAGCCTACACCGTACTCTCAACAGGATCAGAAAAGGAAGCCTCCTTTAAATACAAGGAAGAGGAAGAAGCCATCAAGGACAAAATGGAATTGACATTAGAAACTTGAGGAAATTGTTCATCAAACTGCGCCAAGTCATATCTCTTGCCTAGAAAGTGAGGAATTGCCTGCTTGTCAACCTTAAGCCATTCCTTAGCCATAACATCCATAATGACATCATGCAAAGGTAAATCATCCACCACAGAGGTACCATACTGGGAATAAAAGTCATCATTCACCAAAGATTTAGAAACAAATCCCAGGAAATCACAAATATGGGCCAACATGTCCGAAAAGACTTTACCCTGGACATATTTACCCTTTTGGGACTTGTCCAAGTCCTCATTCTCATCCTCTTTCAACTTTTTCATAGAAGGCTCATTCAATGCAGCCTGAACCACAGAAATAATCAAATTCTGAAAATCCGACCTGGAGATCTGTAATAGGTCATCCTCCTGCAGCTCCTGCACTTTTCCTCTTGTCAGTAAAACAGGAGCAGAAAACCAAACGAGAAAGTGTCCCGGGACAACTTCCTATATATACTGTCTCCTAGCGACCAAGTTTCAAAACCCACGAGACTTGGAAACCTAAAAGACTGCCCTGCCTCCACCCCCGTTGCCACATACACAAAAGACATGGCCTCGGAAGCCAGGCGCTGCTAGAACTACCTCAGCATAGAAACGGTCGGCCCCTGACTGCAGAGAACATTCCCGGCCAAGCACATGCACGGGGAGCATGGCGGGAACACTGTAAGGTCTGTGTGTGCCAAACGAAAACATGAAAATGCACTAACACCAGTGAAGAAATAAAGAAAAAACACTTACAATGCCAAGAAACAATGTACTACGCATTGCGGCAGCCCGACAGTCAAACACGAATAAAAAAACAGGCAGGGTGATGGGTGAGAGGTCGGGTCTGCGATGCTGCGCACAATGTAATTCATTTTATTTATTCATTTATATACACAACTCCGTTCTGCCACATTCCGGAGTTTACTACCCCCCACCCTACCCCTCCCCCGCCCGCAGCACTCCCTCGAGGAGCTGCCGCTGTTTGTAGAAATGCAGCTGGCTTGAAGAGCTGATTTAATCTTGTTCTTCCAGATAATAGAATGTGTTTTTCGTTTGTGAAATAAAGTTGCCTTACATAAATTACAGCATGTGACCTCGGAACTTTTTCATTTAAACAGAGCACCATTCATTTATCTACCATAGAGAACAGAAAACACATGTATTGCATTACAGTATTATGGGCCAGATATACGACATCGCTTGTTTGCGATGTTCTAATTGTGAGTTTTAGCGGTTCGCTATTAGGAAATCGCAAACTGCGATGTACAGCAGTGTGTATGCCACTGTTAGCGATTAGCAGTACTTAGCAAATAGACCTGCCTTATCAATATTCATGAGGCAGGTCGCAATCCGCGTCCCATTGTGAATGGCTACAATCACAGGGATGGTGGCCTGCTGGGGGTCAGCAGACCACCTAGTCTGTGATTGCTTTTGAAATAAAGCAATATTTGTTTGTGTAATGCAGATGGTATTCCTTAACCACAACAGTGCTGCATGAATTTACCCTCTGTGCTGAAAGTCATTGGATCCTATTGTTCATGACGAGCTCAGCTCGTCATGAGCACACAAGCAGTGTACTGCATGACGAGCTGAGCTCGTCATGCGCATAGAAGGGGTTAAAGGAAAACAGGCTGCATTTCAAAAATATAAATGAAAAGCTAAATTTTCATTTTTTAAAGCAGGCAGTGGTCCGTGGGACCACTGCCTGCTCTTAAACATTTTGGGGCCCACATTCACAAAGATGGTGGTAACTGTGAATGTTTTGCGATCACAGTCCTTGTCACAGAACATTCATACATACCAGTGCTATTCAGTATTAGAAAGGGACGACCTAAACATGCCCCTTCCTAATACCAAATTGCAAAAGCAAAATGCGATTCGGTAACAAATTACTAAGTCACATTTTGCCTTCTGTACATGGTAAAATGCATTTTACCAGTCGCAACCAGACCAATGGGCCATTTGTGACCGGTAAAATGCTTCGTACATCAGGCCCTATGTTTCTAATGATTTCATGCCTAATAAGTTTCTTTGCAGCTTACAGACCCATTGTTTAGTTAAAATAAACAGTTGCAAATGAGAAGGTTAGGAAATTAAATTATTTTAAATAAGATCTAAAGGGTGCAGTGGGACAGATTTATTTGTTGCCACAAAGAATATAGCCTGCTTCCATGATGGATGAAGTGGAAGAATTGCTGGATTTCTATTGGATGAAACAAGAACAGAAAATGCTTTTGCAACTTTTAATTACTGCTTTAAAAACGTGTTACTAGTTGAGGAGCTTCAGATTTGGATATATATGGATAGAGAGATTCGGGTGAAGGAGAGCAGATGACAGGAGTGCAGAGTCGAGAGGGGTGAGGGACGAGAGCAGATATGATGGAGCTGGAGAGATTTAGAGTGTGAGGAGATGGGATGTGGAGCAGCTGAGATGAAGAAAAGAAACAACAGGGTGTGTTCTTTTGACCTTTAATACAACACAAGCTTTATGCTTTGACTAACTGGCTTTGCCAAGGCTTATTTGTTCTATGCTTATTTCTCTTTATGGGAAATTCTTCAGTTATAAATTACTGATTTTAGCTTCATGCTAATCTTACTCTTCCCTTTATGTTTGAGCTCTTGATTCTGTAGCTGGAGAGGTTACATGACTGCAGCTTATGGCCCCATTGTGTACATTCTGGCCTAGAGACTGGTGGGAAGGTTGATTCTGATAACACCTCTGGGGAAGATACAACGGTTTTTGGTAGTTTTGACCCTTTCTCTTCTTTTTCTGAAATTTCTTTTGAAGTGATTTATCACTTCATAGATTCATTGATTCACCGACACTTCTATTCAAGAAGTGATGATAACATTGGTAGATTGGAATATTTTCATAAATTTCCTTTTTAAATCGATTCATAATTCATGCACCACCTTCAATTTACTATACATCACACAGATCCGTACATAGTCTTGTTGCATCACTCTCTACACTACATTAACGGTAACTCGCCCTTTCTCCATGCACTGGATAAACCCTTGCATATTATATAACTAATATGAAATTAAATCACAGTAGTCATAATAACCCTTATGACATCTCAAATTACATCATTTCTGAAAACACAGTGCATCATAGAGCGGCGATTCATAGTTAATTAGTGTACTGAGTGATGCTACCAGACTTTGTATGGAGGTGCGCGATGTATAATAAATTGAAGGTGGTGCATACATTATTAATGTAAGTTATAACTGGTTATGTGTAACTTAGAAATTTAAGTTATAACTATAACTTTAAAATTTCTAAAGTTTGTAGCGTTTATGTTGGGTTTATATAAAAGGAACCTATAAAGGGTTCCTAACTATAACTTAGCTTTAAACTTTGTTTTTTTCATTAAATGTTAATGTTTTTTTATAAACATAAAAATGTCTTTCAAATCATAGTGCCAAGTGTCACTTAATTGAGTTAAGTGTAGTGTCATAGAATATAATGCAGGACAGCGTTGCACAGTCTAGTGTCCTAGAGTGCAGTGTGGAACAGAATACAGTGGAGTAGAGTGGAGTGGCATTGCATACAGTGGAGTAAAGTGTTATACAGTGGAGTGGTGTGGGGTTTTATATAGTGGAGTGGAGTATTGTATAGTGGGGTGGCGTGTCGTACAGTACAGATGAATTGCATTGAGTATAGTGCCGTACAATGGCAGGGAGGTGAAGCATGTTCTACAATTCAGTGACATAGAATGGAGTACAGTACAGTAAACTGTAGCACAGTTTAGTCTTGTGGAGTGGAGTGTCATCCAGTAGAGCAACAGAAAGTATTGTACAGTGTACTGTTGTACAGTGGAGTGTTGTAGATGGGTGTTCCATACAGTGGACAGTGGTACAGTGTAGTACAGTGTAGGAGAGTGTCATAGAGTGGAGTGCTATGTCAAATAGTGGAGTTGTGTGTTGTAGAGAGGAGTGAATTGGTTTGTGCTAGAGTGTCATACAGTGTAGTACAGTGGTGTGGACTGGATGGATATAGAGTGGAGTAAAGTGTGATATAGTGGTTTAGAGTGTAGTAGAGCCTTGTATAGTGGAGTTGCATGGAGTACAGTAAGGTTCGTCCAGTGGACTGGTGTAGACTGGAGTGTAGAACAGTGATGTAAAGTGGGCTAAAGTATTGTACAGTGACATAAAGTGGAGTGGAATTCAGTGGAATCACATAGGATACAGTGTAGTAAACTGTAATACAGTGGAGTGTTATGTTCTACAGTAGAGTGGCGTGGAGTGGAGTAGAGTGGTCTAATATATCATACAGTGTTTTCAAGTGTCATAGAGTGGAGTGCTATGGAGTACAGTGGAGTGTGCTGGAAAGTGTGGTACAGTAGAGTACAGTTGAGTAGCATAGAGAGGAGTAGAGTTTTGTAGAGTGGAGTTGCATACAATACAGTGTTGCATAGTGTGGTAGACTGTAGTGGTATAGAGTGTTGTAGACTCAAGTGGCATAGAGTTGCATACAGTGGAGTGGCATATGGTTGAGTGCTGGAGTAGAGTGGAGTAGTGTGTCATAGAATACAGTGGAGTAAAGTGTGGTAGAGTGGCATAGAGGTAGTTGCATAATGTGTCTTAGAGTAGAGTAGAATGTCGTAGAGTGACAGAGATGAGTAGAGTGTTGTACAGTGGCATATAGTAGAGTAGAGTGTTAAACAGTGGAGTTCAGGGGTACACAGTGTATTACGGTGGCATACAGTGTAGTAGAGTGTTGTACAGTGCACTTTTATAGAGTAGAGTAGCATGTTCAAAAGTGGAGTGGCGTATACTGGAGTGGTGTACACTGGCATAGAGTGAGGTAAACTGTCGCACAGTGGAATCAAGTCACTTAGAGTGGAGTGGCATACAGTTGAATAGCGTAGAGTGGAGTGGTGTACAGTGAATTGGCATACAGTGCAATAACGTAGATTATAGTGGCAAACAGTGGAGTTGGGTAAAAATTAAACATCATAGAGTGGAGTAGCATACAGTGGATTGGCCTACACTGGAGTGGCCTACATTGGAGTGGGGAAGAGTGGAATAGCATGCAGTGGAGTACCATACAGTGTAGTTGCATACAGTTGAATAGCGTAGAGTGGAATGATACAAAGCGGAGTGTCATAGAGTGGAACACCTTTGCAAACATAAAAGGCAAGAATATATTTTTGGATAGACTTTACCCATGTTCTGGGTTAGGGCATTAGTTAAAGGTAAGTAGTAGGTTTTATTATTTATCAGGACGAACTCAGAGAATCCACCTATCACCCATCACCTCTAAACCAAACAGGTACATCTGCAGGGTCCCTCAAAGTTCATCCCCCAGGCCCACCCTGGCCAACATTTACATGATGCCTCTGGCCGACATCATCAGACCTATGGCTTGAACATCATATCCCATGCAGATGACACCCAGCTCATCCACTTGCTCTCAGAAGAACCTTTCACCCTAGTATCAACTTCCACAAATGCATAACGAATGGTTGAAGACCAACTGCCTGAAGGTCAAAACGGAAAAGATGGAAGTGCATATTTTTGGGAACAACACCTTCCCGTGCATCTACACCTGGTGGCCTGCTGAAATCAGACCCACATCCAGGCTGACAGATCACACCCGAAACCTCGAAATCATCCTGGACAGCAAACTCACCATGAAATCCCAGATCAATGCTGTCTCCCCACCAGCTTCCACACCCTCCACGTGCTACAAAAGATCTTCAGGTGGCTCCCGGTAAACACCAGGAAAACCAGCGGGCTGGTCTATGGCAACACACTCTATGCAGGAATCATCTCTTTACTCCGGAAGAGGCTCTAGACGATACAGAACTTAGCTGTATGACTTATCATCGACCTCCCCAAACACATGCCTAGAAGGTCTTCCATGACCAAGGACCAGCATACATCAACCACCACCTGAACTAGCACCAACCCCCAGACACCTACACTCCGTATCCCATGCCCTCACACACACTCCCCGCTTCCACCTAAGTCCCACGGAGGACGATCCATCTCCTACCTAACCTGGAACGACTTCCCCTTTACACCTCTCAAAAGCATCCTCTCTCCTGGAATTCAGAAAAGGACTAAAGACCTGCCTCTCTGACTCATCCCAGCAATAACCTAGTGCCTGGATAACCATGCTGTTGATTAGCCATGCTCTACAAATCCAAATTGATTGATTGATTATTTTTCCCTACCTGGTCCCACTTTATTAAAGTGTTAATAGGTGTGAAAATACATTTATCGTATAGTATATAATTAAAAACAATTACGGACTACAATGGTAGTGCCTAGGAAGTACCATTTTCTTAATTCGTATCTAAGTTGCATGGAAATTTCCCTGCATTCCCACAGTACTCCGGGCACTTTTTCATAAATATTTAAATATGTTCAAAATAATACACTGTAGTACACTTGTGAAATATAGCATATTACAGTGTATTTTTATTTATTAATATATATTTTCTTTCATTTTTTTAAAGTACCACAGTACCCAGCCTGGAAGTATTGTGGTACTCTGTTTTTTTTAAAAAAATATATAGAAACGATATATAATTTTCCTTAACTATTACCATTTTAATTAAGATGTAATACGTAGGTGAAAATTATCAAGCCTAACACTTACTTACATTTGAGCCCCTAACCCAGAAAGCAGAGAAAGTGACCTTAAAATCACCATAGCTGTCTTTAACTTTCGTAAAGCCAGTCATTAACCAATAACATGATGATTTGTCATTCTTAGGTACTGCGCTACTTTAGCATAATACCGTGAAATTACAACAACAATAGGTATCTGTAAGTTCAAATATCTTACAAGTTGAACAATATTTAACCTTCTTACCTGTAGTACCCAAAAGGATTATCTATGCACCATAATCTATATTCCTGCCACATTTCATTCCAATTCGTTCAGCTGTTTTTTGTGTTTACGCATGAGTACAGAGTCTATGGAAAATGCATTGGTGCCAATGCATGTTTTGGGAACCCCCTTTTTTATTTGCACCCCCTTGATGAATGGCCACAAAACTTTGTATACTCCACCAAAGTAGAACAAGCATTTACAATGCAATGGTCTCGGCATCATTAAAGGTAGAGCTATTGGCATTGCTCATGACATTTCTTTAAATCATAAATAAATGGCATTGTCATTTACATTGCCAATAGCTTAGTCGTTAAATAAATGACATTGTCATTTACAATGGGCAACTGCAAGACTTTGTTTGTAATGTAAGCCATGCTTTCGCAGTACTGTTGAATTTCATTATCCTCGCCTAGTGCTATTTTTCAGCCGTATATAGCGTGAGTTTTGTGGAGGTGCACCCTGCATGCTCACACACTGCTCACCCTACACACTCACACACTGCTCACCCTGCGTAATGCGAAAAGACCTACCTCTGCCCCTCGGCCTGTGTTGTAATCGTACATTAGGTTGTGAGTAGCTGCGCTTGATTGGTTGAGGCATCCCCGCCTTGCTGCTCCCTTCACAGAGGGCCGGCTGCCTCAATGAAGCTCCCATGTGTTCAGCTGTTCTTTGTTTTAGCTCCTGTGTGTCAGTGCACCGTGTAAGCGCACAAGCATACCCTGCTCTCTCTGGAACAGGCACTCTGCACTCACCACTCTGCACTCACCACTCTGCACTCACCACGCTGCACTCACCACCCTGCACTCACCACTCTGCACTCACCACTCTGCACTCACAACTCTGCACTCACCACTCTGCACTCTGCACTCACAACTCTACACACTCACTCTGCACTCTGCACACTCACTCTACACACTCACTCTGCACTCTGCACTCTGCACACTCACTCTACACACTCACTCTGCACTCTGCACTCACAACTCTCCACTCTGAACACTCACTCTGCACTCACACTCTGCACTATGCACTCTGCACGCACTACTCTGCACTCTGCACTCACACTCTGCACTCACTACTCTGCACTCACTACTCTGCACTCACTACTCTGCACTCACACTCTGCACTCACACTCTGCACTGACTGCTCTGCACTCACTACTCTGCACTCACTACTCTGCACTCACACTCTGCACTCACACTCTGCACTCACACTCTGCACTCACACTCTGCACTCACACTCTGCACTCACTACTCTGCACTCACTACTCTGCACTCACACTCTGCACTCACACTCTGCACTCACACTCTTCACTCACACTCTGCACTCACACTCTGCACTCACTACTCTGCACTCACTACTCTGCACTCACTACTCTGCACTCTGCACTCACTACTCTGCACTCACACTCTGCACTCACTACTCTGCACTCACTACTCTGCACTCACTACTCTGCACTCACACTCTGCACTCACACTCTGCACTCACACTCTGCACTCACACTCTGTACTCACTACTCTGCACTCACTACTCTGCACTCACACTCTGCACTCACACTCTGCACTCACACTCTGCACTCAAGACTCTGCACTCACGACTCTGCACTCACTACTCTGCACTCACTACTCTGCACACTCACTCTGCACACTCACTCTGCACTCACTGCTCTACTCACTACTCTGCACTCACTACTCTGCACTCACTACTCTGCACTCTGCACTGACTACTCTGCACTCACACTCTGCACTCACACTCTGCACTCACACTCTGCACTCACACTCTGCAATCACTACTCTGCACTCACTACTCTGCACTCTGCACTCACTACTCTGCACTCACTACTCTGCACTCACTACTCTGCACTCACACTCTGCACTCACACTCTGCAAAAATTCACAACAGTGGAACATTCAATTCTACGAAAAGTCCGCTATACTTAGGATATGATATGCAGTGTGAAATGCAGTTTCATGCAGTGAGACAATGCACTGCCATAGCTATCACTAGTGCTCACGCTACCTCTACACAGTGCACCTCAGCCTATCATCACGTCAATCAGTGTGAAGACTTGTGTGGACAAAGCATTCCACTACGACATGAAACACGCAAAATCAGCCATCGTGGGAAATTTCGCGCTTGGACCAGATTTACGCGGCGTTTCGCGATTGCGGCCCCTTCGTGGTTTGTCAAAGCGAGGAAGTTTGGTGATCATTTTTGCATTTCATTCTTTTTAGGTGGCTCGTTTCATGGTATACCGTTGACAGTCTTTTAGTTTTCATCCCTGTTTCGTGAAACCGCAGCCCTTTGGTGAAAGTGTTCCTCGAAACAGAAAAGTAGTTCTCCTAAGCCTAGCAATGAGCAGATGCATGACTGGGTATACACACTTGTTTTTTTAAGTTCTACACTGGATAGTAGGTGCCGTTGGTTCTCGTATTTGGCATCACTGGCAGTGGCCTGAAGTAGGGCAAGCAGCAGTGGCCTCCTCAGAAATATCTTGGGCCCTGGCACTTATTATGGCACAAATTAAGCACTGCTAACAAGTGATTTTGCTTTCTAGCAACCACGTCACTGCCTCATTATTTACTGCTCTGTTTTCACTTATGTTCATGGACACATCATTGTTTTGTGCTTCCGTGCCAGTGGCACTTTCCGTTAATGTACTTGCACGCAAACCGCAACCTGTTGCATAACTTGCAGATTTCAACAAAAAACATATTGTGCCTGACCCGGCAGACTCCCGAGCAGCCTTCGAGGCATGCACCTCTGCCGAGCCGAGGCCCAGGAGGAGAGGCTGGAGTGCACGCGCGCCCAGCATCATCCAGTCCTGACACTAAATGCAAACGCGCCAGGAATGCCAAATACAGTTCCGAGGCTTCCGAGAGCAGACAGCAAAGAATGGTGCACGTGCGCCCAGCATCTGGATTCAATTACCGCGGCCCCTGACAGCTGGTAATTGATGATTTATAGCCTTCTGCTGCGTGTCTCCGCACGGAATATGCAGGAAGTGGAGAAACTCTACAGACTATGGCCTATTGCGTGCTGCCTTGTAAAAACAAAGCCATGCGATGGCCATTTGCCATGCAGCTGCCATAAATAATGAACAGAATTCACGCGCTTCTCTGGAATTCGTAGGTTAGATTTTTGAAGTCCTCTCTAAAGGACTCTGAAGCCACACCCACTTCGTGGGATGTAGGCCGAGCCCTAAAAAGGAATAGGCCTGAAAACGTTTGTGTCAATTCATCAAACAGGCAATGAAAACAAAGCAAAGTTGGTGAAAAATCTGAGGGATTCCTATCTCTGATAATCTGCACTAATCCGGACCCACTCTGTGAGCGCCTCTAATTTTTAAAAGGTGATATATCCTGATTTATATAAATAAAAAGGCAAAGATCACTTGATAGTGATGGTTAATAGAAATACGACATTTCTTGAGTAGGATTGCAAAGATTCGTATTCAGAGGTATTGTTATCACATTCAGTTTGCATGGTGTTGAGGAGATGGCTGACTGTTGTGATTCAGAAGTATAATAATTACACTACTCAGATGAGTTGGAAGGGTTGCCTTTGTAAGTTTTTTTTCTCGTGGGAAAGAAAAACATAATACTCATCTGTGTGGCATTCTATGATTTAGACTTTGGACAAACACATATTGGTTTTGACAATGCTTTTTTAAATGTTTCCAATCTGTCCGGGCCATACTGTGTTTTTTAACGGATTAACATAGACCACTGAAATATGGTTCATGAGGGGACACGAGTAAATGCGCACCTCATTTATTTGGAAACAATATTTATTTATTATATTGCTATTCATTTATTATGTTGCAGCTCTTGCAAAAGGTAACTAACCCTTCTGAGAGAAAATGATAGTTTAATGTTGTAGACCACCAAATTAAAATGTTCATCTCCAAGGACCATATGTCAGAAGAAAAATACTTTCCAGTGCTCATCTCAGCCGAATATTATTTTAGATGAACGTAATATTATGCAGTGTCCAATTTTGGAGCAGGAGCTTTATTACAGTTCAGTTTTTTTATACATTGTTTGAAAATGAATACAGTTTTAAAAACTCGCCATGTTTTATATTAACTAATTAAACAGGTTAGGTAAGCAGGGTTTATGACCTGAACGGTAACCTGAATCTCAGAGAAACCTTTGGATTCTGCGAAGAAATAAAGTGTATCTGTCTTAGCCTGACCTATTTAGTAGCACAAACATTAATAACATCCTGGCCTCCTGTGACTTCCCTTGGTGACATCGATTTGGAAGTGAGCCACTGCAGAAGATTTCCTGTTTACAATATTTACCTGTAAAGAGCACCTCTAAGATTGCCAAGGGCTTCAGGAAAGACATATTGAACGTCTCAAGAGGGTTCTTTATATATAAAGGAAATGAACAGAAAGTCTGTAGTAGTTTTAAGACTATGATGAGCAATTATTTGCACAAAGAGCTCATCCTATATGGGCAGATTGGGCTGTTGGAAACATCTGGCCTGACCACATAAAGTGAGCACAGGAAGTGCTCTTTTGAGGCAATGTCACTGGATGGATGATTGGTGTACTGAAAGCTTTAAGAGTTCTAGCTACGGTATGTTACCGCCTTTGGCAGTGGTAAATTGTGGTTTTCACTTGAAATGTAATAGGATGTGCTACTTTTCCCAAAAACTCAGTCAGAAAAGGAACTATATATCACAACAGAATGCAACAGCATAACTGAATAAAATACAAAAAAACCAACAACAACAGAAAGCAAAATAACAACAAACAACATTAACAACACGAACACAGTACAACACAACACCAATAGCACTGCTCATCAAAGCAAAAAAGACACTAAAAAACATCCAATCGCAACAACATAACAAAGACACAGAAAAATTGCATAGTTGGGGTGTTCTGTTATTTTCTTGTTTTGTAATGTTGCTGTGTTATCGTACATTACGTTTTTGTGTTGCTGTGTTTTGTTTGCTTGTTGGCTGTCCATTGGCTACTAGCTTCCACATCCCTAAATCCTCTAAATCTAGAATTTAAGGGACCCCCCTGACACCAGAACCTGAAATCTGATCAACTTAAAGAAGGACCAAAAGGAGACCTGTGTCAGAGACAACAGGACTTTGCACATCAAGACAAAGCAAAAGAGGGATATTGTTTACCTGAGGCAACAGACTTGGAACTGAGTAAACAACACTTGTCCAAAACTTGACACTCCATTGTAGTAGCCAGAAGCACCCTCAGGCTCCCCTGGATTGGTGGGACCAACCACTTGCAAACTGCATTTAAAAAAAAACCTTTGGAACCAAAGAAGTGATGGCCATCGGGCCCTCTGAGAGATCGCCCAAAAGTAAATGGTGTGGTGCATTGTGTGAGGTGTAGTTTGGCCTTCACCAAGGTTTCAATCCGCTATGGCACTCCTGGCCAGTCCAGACGTCAAATAGTTACTTTTACCACTTTCAAGGTTTGTTGATCACCGGTCCAGCAACCAATCAGTTTATTCAACACTGCATTAAGAGGGCACTTCATAATAACTGCGACTGACATCAGCAACAACCCCACTCTTGTGTATTTGTATCCCCTTTCTAGTGGCTTTGTCTCTATGGTAAAAGCAGCTTGGGCCCGACTACCTCTTAAAGACCACCGACAGACAGGGCAACCACTGCACCCAGGCTTCATGGGCAGGTAAAATTGAACTGACTGTTGGGCCCTGGTCCTGGTCCTGAGACCTCTACCTTGCGAGGGTGCAACGTAACTCGACCCCTAAGTGACTGATTGTCAATAGCAGATTTTTCCATTGACTGCAATGTAAAATGTCTGCACTATATGTATGCTATTTAGTTCATTTTGGTGTCTAGAATTACATAAAAATATACTCTATGTTGATAAATTGGTGTTGGATTACTTATAAGCGCTTATGATATTGTAAAATACTTAACACATGTTCCTCCAATAGTGTCTGACTTCTCTTTGCACACTACCAGGATTGAGCTAAGGATTATTGTTGTGCATCCAAGGATCTTCTTTGGGGCATTGTGATAATATTGCATGGTAACGGTACTCACCCGTACCACATGATATTCCACTTTCCTACAACCACACCAAGCACCAGATTCCTTGCTCAACTAAATAACAAATGGGCTGTTGAGCCTATTGTAATGTGAACTGTGGCCTAAATTAAGGACTTAATCCGCTGAACTCTGTCCCTGACTAATTTGTCACCTTTGTGCCCACGTCTCATGACATACCCTACACTCTTATGTATGTTGGGCCTTTATCCAAACACATGTCTCTCATTTTTTTACTTTCATTCTATACAATAACTAGGACATTATTTCATTTCTACTTAGGTCCCCGACTTCCCACTGCCTAAAATATCAATAACCATACAGCTCACCTACAAAATCCATCCAGTATAGTGACTGCCCTGGCACATTCTGAAGGGAAAATGCTATTATCCAGAAAAGGAGTCATTATAGGGCTAAATAGTTTTATTTTCCTTTATTCTGATTACTTTGGTTCCTTTGCACTTGTTAAGCTTCTTCCATTTCCATTTGCCCTTTCATTTATTACACTCATGCTTTAATTTACTAGCCTTCATAGCCAGTCACTGATTTTGAGCAATCCTTAGTTGCTAGCTACCCCTGCACTTTGTGGTTCCAGATTTAGTATTCTTTGGGATTTCAGTATATATATCAACAAGCCATCTCCCTTCTGCCAACAATTGGAGAGATTTTACTGAAACAACTGGCCATACTCTACGGGTGGACTCACCGCTCACTCAATGGGTCATACATTTGATCTTATATTCACCTTTTTGTATTATACCTCCGATCGTCGTATTACTCTCATGACTTGTTCCATTCACACGCCATTTTCTTCTCAGTTTTTTTACCACAACCAATGCCACCTCGTCCAAACCCACTCTGTGAGATGCTGGTGGAAAACATTGGCATTTTCTCTACTAGACTTACAGTATGTCGCTTTTAAATGGACCACAAGCTAAATACTTACTTGTCTAACTTTAAGCACTGGTGTGTCAACGTTCTTGATGACATCACCCCTCTCAACTTCTTTCCTGGTTCATTTAAAATAGTTGTTCTTCTTACAATGTTTCTCTGTCCATAGAACGCTTTGTGAATGTGAGGAGCTGTATGTCTGTGCCCCAACAAGGTGCCAAGATGCTTTTAGAATTTTTTCTTACTCTCGGAGAAAATGCAAACAGCCCCAGCAAGGAGCCTAAGAAAACAATACAAACTAGATCGGGCTCCATACTGGGACATAAACACACAATTCTGTGCCTCAGTAAAAAGCCAGATGCTTTGCTACAGGAACAAAACAGAAGGCATTAGATGAAAAGGCATCACCTATTTTGAATCGAGCCAGAGGGCAGAAGTAGGTCCCATATTCCCCCCCAAGGTACTATAAGATACCGTAGAGGTGACATCCACTTAGTTCAATTGAGAATGTATCTTGATGAATACTGATAAGTCAAAACTTTGGTGACAATTTCATTCCCCTCCTTTCTTTTATTTGAAAACACTCTTTTTACACACTCTTAGACACCTTTGACCTTTGAATAAATAGCAGGGACTCCCATACTGAAGAATTGCACCTAAGCCAGAATAGGCAACTTGGAAGCAAGAAATATATTGACACGAGATATGCAGCGGCAGATTTACAAGCCCCTTGCGCCACTTTTGCGCCACGTTTCCCATGTTAAAAATGACGCAAATGTGGTGCAAGGGGCTTGTAAATAAGCCCTGCAGAACCTTGGGCAACCCACATGTTTTTAGCATTGCTGATGGGGGAAAGACTAAAATAGACATTAGTCTACCTCATGGCAATTGTAACTACTTAGACCCTACTGCAAAACAGGAAGTAAATCAACGACTATCCTGAGTGCCATGAAAACAGGAGCACGACCAAAAAGAACTCCAGGCTCAAGTGAGCCTATCATAGAGACAACCTATGCCAGTAATGCGGGAACCCCCCCCCACCCCCCACCCCCGATGAAAGCATGCCACATAGTGGTGAGGGTTTTGCTTCCTTTTAACTGTCAAATGTGTCAGCTTACTTCATCACATATGTCTTCACAACCGTGGTTCATCTTGTTGTTTGTTGTGTGAGACAAATCCAAACAGTGTCTGGCTCTTTTCCTGGGGGGAAACTCACAGGTTCATGCCCCAGCAACGAGCCTGGCAGTGTGCAGACTTCTTTCTTAGCCTAAGAAGGAGTCCAAACAGTGTATGGGGCCTTCCCGAGGTACATTCACAAAGTTCCTTTCTCTCCCAATGCCATTATGAGAGGATGGAACTGTGTGCCCCTGAAAAAACCAAGGAGCCAAACACAGTTTGATTTGTTACTTAGCTTAAGAAACAATCCAAACAGTGCCTGACTCCTTTAAAGATCTCAAACAAAAAGCACTTATCCTAGGAAGGAATCAGATGGTGCTTGAATTTTTTCATAGCCTAGGAAAGAACCCAAACAGTTTCTACTTATTGCTGTGGCTCAGCACACAATTATTCTGTGCTCAAGGAGGGAGAAGATGTTTGGATTTCTTTGATGCTTTACCTCTGGGCAACATATGATACGTTTTATGAGTACTACTCGTTTGCAGAATACACATCTTTTTTTTTTATGAAAGACCCATAATTCCTAATGACTATGCCTTCTAAGAGACTGCCCCAGAACACTTCCCTTACACTTGCACCTTACATGCTTGCTTATAGATGTTTTCCAGTCCCTCCAATTACACACTTGACTACTCCTAGACATCCACAGTATCACTCAAGCTCAAACACAGTTCATGACAATACTTAAAGCTTGGGTCCCTTGCATCAGCCTAAGATACAAGCACTGTTATGACATTGGAACACATCCATAATCATACATAATGCGCCACACATCTCATTCAACATTACATGTTAGAGAGAGTACTGCACACAAACACATTTGCTATCTCCATTCACACTCAAATATCTTCAAGCAATAGCCATGATTTCTAAACAAGTAAAAGTGTATGGTTGTTTGAACAACCCCCACCCTCATCCTTGTAAGACTGAAAAATGTAATCCACAACTCATTAATGTTAACACATTCACCAACAAGTAGCTCATTTCCATTAACACTACTCAAATAACATCTTCATAGGATGAATCATATTCAGTCAGTAAAGGAAATCACAGAACCAAAACACAATCTCGTGCTACAAAACTGCAAGACCATACCAATAAAACATTGTACGCTATACATATGCCACCGAAATAATGTGGGAAAAACTATTTTTAGCCCTAACATATATTCATCCAAATCCTGAACCTTAATTATAAGAGCTATCACTAGAGTTCATTTATTCCATTAATACTTTTTCTGTTACCATATTTTCGGTGCAATTCTAATGACAGGCCATGTAAAGTTCTGGTTCATCACTCCATGGGATGGAGGCAAGCCCATATCCAACCCCTACAGCACAATGCAGAAGGCCATATAGAGTGCTCCCTGGCAGACTGGGTGCATGACCTGACCTAAGACCAAGTCCTGTGGTGATCCCCTGTATACTAAGCCTTCAGTCATGTCCCCCAGTTGACTTGTTCTGAAATCCTCCTCTGGGTCGGCTGCATGTGTGCAGGGACTAGCTGCAAGTCACATGACCTTGTCTGTGGGTCTGGCTCAGAATGCACATGGCTGAAGGCGGTCAAATATTAGCTCAGTGGTAAGGGGACTGGTGCAAGGCCAACTCTTCGTCTTAGGCCTTCATCAAATGCTACTGCAGGGTGTAGCTGAATGAGTTATAGAAATCACTTTAAGGACATGTGCTTACTGCTGCATATTTCTGTTGTGCACAGTGGTTTTGAAGAATAGGCTATAGCAGTAGTTCTTAACCTTTTCACTCCTGTGGACTTCCTTTTAATCAATACTGGAATCCTGGAACTCCCACTGAATCAATACTGGAATCCAGGAACCCCTACTAGGTCATTACTGAGAGCCTGGGACTAAGCAATTATGATGATTTGAACTGCAACACAATCCAGTAAAAAACAGAAACAAGCATTCATCAAATAAATACACATATGATTAAATATTTAATGAATTCAAAAGCCAATAAAATGAAATTGTTATTTTAATGGGAATGTTGGAGTTTTTCTAAATTCAGTTGAGGCCACCAGTCATCCGCACTATATTCGGTTTGATGCATTTGTACTGTACCCACAAATCAATCTGAGGATGACAACTTAATTTTTCTACTTCAATTTCAAATAACTTCACATTTATTGAACATTTAAAAATGTCCAGTTTTACTTTTTGCTTCTTTATTTATATACACTTTATTAATCTGCTAATATTATTTAATTTTCTAAGCAATTACGAGCCTTCAGAGCAGTGAACACTCCGGGACACCTGGAACTCAGGCTAAGAGCTGCTGGGGCATAGCATTTAGCTACAGATTGTGAACAGATCTTATAATTACATTATTTAATGATTGTGGCTCCATAATCTTTTTTTTACATAGAATAAAATGAAAGGAAAGAAAATATAATAGATTCAATTTTATGACGAATGAGTTGACTCTGAATGAACCTTTTATGTTTCTAGATTTTTGGGGTTATTTATTTTGTCAGTAATCAAAACAAACATTCGCTTTTAATGTAACAACAATGGGTTCAGAAAATCTGAAGAGGGAGTTTAGAAATTGGAAGGTAACAAAACAAGCACTGGCAAAGCAATACATTTTCACTGATAAGTAAGAACTATAGGTGTTTACCCACCTGCCCAGGGCCTGAGGAGGTAGCATGTCAGCAGAGGTCTGACAGCAGGAGCTGCAGACTTGCCAGCATGCAGAATCTTATCAGTTTCCAAGCAGCTGGATGGTGTTGTTAACTATAGGAAATCTGGATTGTCTGTGTCTCGACCCCAGATTTTTGCATGAACTGTTTTTCCTGTCTGTAGATATTTGTGCACTTTACCCCTGTTAACCATACGCTAACATTGGTATACTCCTAATTGGCATATTTAACTTATCTCTAAATCTCTACTGTATTATACAAAGTGTGTCCAGGGCCTGTAAAGTAAATGTCAGTAGTGGACAGCAGCATCTTTTGACTCATCCACTATATTGACAGTGTAAAACATGTCTTCAGGATTACCATTTAAGCCTAACTGTATCTGTGTAAAAACTGCAATTCGATCTGTCACAATAAACCCATTTGAAAGGTAAAAACCTCCCTTTAAAATATGAATAAGTCATCTTTACGTAGGCCTTGTAGGTCACAAGGCAGGGTGCATAGTACTTAAAAGTAGAACATGTAAAGATTTAGGGCCAGATGTAGGTAGCCTAATACCGGTCGGTAACGGACGAAATTACCGAATTTCGGCCGTTACCGACCGGTATTAGGCATTTGAGATGTAGGTGGCCAATTTACAGATTCGGTAATTAAACAAATTGGTATTTTAAGGAATCGGTAAAAAAATGATTCCTTAAAATACTGAATCTGCAATCTAGGGAGCACTCAAATGAGTGAATTGAATAGTTAAGGATTCGGTATTTACTACCAACTAAAAGTTGGTGGTAAATATCGAAAACCTTTGGAAAAGCATTTTTGTGCATTTCCAAAAGTGCCATGTAGCAGACAAACATGCCCTTAGGGCATTTATGTGTGCCACATGTGAACACATGCACGATTCAGGGGTGCAACAGGGTGTCAATGTGACACCCCGCCACCCTTATCGAATCGGTATTTACCGATTTGGTAAATCCCAATCCCATTCATTCCATTCATTCCTATTGGCCTCCAGGCCAATAGGAATGAATCGTATTCCAATTTAATTCATCTCTTTTGTTCTTTAATTTCAACAGGTGCCATATGGCTTTCCTCAAACCCGCTTTAATTCACTGCTCTTCATGAATGAATGAAAAAGACATTTGTACAGCACACGTACACCAGCGGCTTCTTGGCGCTTTGAGACTAACTGATGCTGACAACCGAGAAGGGGGATGTTACTCAAATGCCTGTACAAACAGCCACGTCTTCAGGGCTTCTCTGAATACCTGGTAGGAGGTAATGTGGCGTAGGTCGGGTGGGAGGGGATTCCACAGGCGAGGGGCTTGCGAGGCAAATCTTAAACCCCCAAGCCTTTTACGCTTCAACGTACAGGTGGAGAGGAGATTGAGGCCAGCCGACCGAAGTGTTTGGGAGGGGATATATCGCTGGAGCAGGGCACCAATGAAAGAGGGACCTTGATTAGTAAGAGCTAGGTAGGTGGTGCAGCCAACCTTGAAGAGACTACGCTGGACTACCGGGAGCCAGTGCAGATTTTTCAGGAGCGGTTTCACAGAACAAGACTTGGGCTGTCGAAAGATCAATCTGGCCGCCTGATTTTGGGAGAGTTGGAGTTGGTGAGACTGGTAAAGGGGAATCCCGATGTAGAGGGAGTTCGCATAATCAATGCGGGACACTACTAAGCCCAATACGATGTGAACCAGGGCATCTGAAGAAGTGTGGCTCACTGGTTAGAGGCGGCAGACCCGTAAGCAGAGAACGGCCCGGGACCAGGGTTCGATTCCCGACGCGGCAGGGTCGTGGACCAGGGTCAGCGGACTCGATAATTCTCGCCTCGGCGCCTACTCTAGTCAGAAACCACACTCGGCAACTCTGGGCATCAGCTTGCCTCATCTTCACAACGGCCCCCCCCAGACCGCCGGGGATGCTTGGTCGCACCTTAGAGATACCCATCAGGGACCATCTCTCAGGGTGAGCCAGGACGGGTTCCCCAGCGGTCGAAGCGTGGAGATACTCCTCCGGGAGTCGATTCCTAGCGCTATATAAACCCGCAATAAATAAAATAAAATAAATAAATCATGGGTGAGGAATCTGCTAATCTTCCTGATCAGGCGCAGATGGAAGAAGCAAGCTGACATCACAGATTCAATTTGATGTTTCATAGACAGATCCTTACTGATGGTCACTCCAAGACTCTTGACTGAACTCGCTGGCCCGGGGGCTCCACCCAGCGTGAGTGGCCAGAAGCTGGGATTCCATGGATTATTCGGGGGTCCAGTGAGCACCAGCTCAGTCTTGTCTGGATTGAGCTTGAGCTGATTAGCGCTCATCCAGCTGCTGATGAACATCATTGTGCTCTGAAAGTTCTCTACTGATGAAGGGGAGGAATCAATATTGAAGATGAGCTGCATATCATCTGCATAATTGAAAATAACCACTGGTTTCTCTCTGAGTTTGGCAATCAGTGGGAGGATATAAAGATTAAATATTAGGGGGGAAAGGGAGGAGCCCTGGGTGACCCCACAAGCAAGGTCCTTCGCCTCAGACCTGAAGGAACCAAGACAAAATGCTTGCTTGCGGTCTTGCAAAAATGAGGTAAGCCACCTGAGCGGGGTGCCCCTGATGCCGGCGTTCTCGATCCGCTGAAGAAGGATGGAATGGTCAACGGTATCGAATACCGCCGACAAGTCAAGAGGCACCAAGGCCTGGGAGATGTTCCGGTCCGCTCCCTTTCTGAGTTCATCATGGACTGCTACCATGACCGACTCAGTAGAGTGCTGAGGTCTGAATCCTGCCTGGTGCTGGTCCAGAAACTCTGAACTTTCAATGAAAGAGCCAAGACAGCTGGAGACATGGGCTTCCAGCAGTTTTCCCAGGAATGGGAGCAGAGATATCGGCCGAAAATTGCTGAGAGTGGCCGGATCGGCCCCTGGTTTTTTCAGAATAGGTGTGACAATGGCAGATTTGAAAGGACTGGGAACCATACCCTGGCTGAGGGATTTATTAAGCAAGGAGAGGGGGACCTCAGGGAGGTCGAGAAAGACCTTCTGCGCAACATGAGCTGGGCAACTATCGGAGGGAGAGCCGGAGCGGACTCTGCAAAGAAGCGGGGGGAAAGTATCAGTGGTAACTGGGGGGAAATTCAACAGTGAAAGAGTGTTGATTGGGGGTTGCCCATGTCGAGTCCCGGATCAGAGCTAGGGATACTCGCTTTGATAAGATCTATCTTATCAACAAAGTAATTGCTGAGAGAGTCACAGAGAGTCTGGGAAAACAGGGGGGGCATCGTGACCCGGTCAGGTTTTGCAAGCTCGTTGACTATCATGAAAATCTCCCTCGATTTATTAGAGAAGTTGAGAATTTTCTGCGAGAAGTATTCTGTTTTGGTAACGAGAATGGCGGCTTTGTATTCTTTCAGTGCCGCCAAAAAGATCAACCTCTTGTGAGGACAGTAATGAGCCCTCCACTTGCGCTCTGCTTGTCGTAGTGCAAGTTTCATGTTGGAGAGATCACTAGTGAACCAAATCTGAGCATCGTGGGGGCGTTTGGTCCTAAGTTTTATTAATGGGGCAAAAGTGTCCCGAGCATCTGCCAGCCAGTTATAAATGTTCTCTGCCTGAACATTGACGGACAGAGGAAGACCAGCCTCCCCTGTCAGGGGAGGGGTCGTAGTGGCAAGCGAGAGACAGAGCGAAGGGATGTCGACTCAGCCCCAATTACGAATTAGTGGAATGTTACCGGGGCGTGCTGTCATAGTTGAGGACTTGGGGACCATAAAAGAGATGGAGAAGTGGTCCCACCAGGCACATGGGGAGATCTGTACATCGCAGATGTCCTGATTCAGTGACCATACTTGGTCGAGGATGTGTCCCTTAACATGGGTAGGTGTATGAATGAACTGAGAGAAGTTGAGACCAGCTAACAGGTCGGTGAAATCCCTAGAGTGGGCGCTTTCGTGCAGGGCATTGGGCCAGAAGTTAAAGTCCCCAATCACGAGGATGCTGGCATGATTTATTGCTAGTTCAGCTACCATGCTGCCAAAATGATGCAGGAAGCTGGATGACTGACCAGGGGGGCGGTAGAATAGGGCAAAAGTAAGAGGGAGGTTGTCCAACTCCAATTTAAAAAGAACATAGTCAGCGGAGGGTATAGGAAGCATGGTGAGCGACTTGGATTTAAGGGAGTGAGAGATGATGGCTGCCACCCCCCTCCAGTTTTACCCTGGGGGCGGTTAGCCTTGAGAACATAATAGCCATCAGGGACAGCTGCCAGGATATCGGGGGAGGACTCTGCCGTGAGCCAAGTTTCAGACAATAGAAGTATGTCAGACCTGACTGTGTCGAGAAGATAGAAAATCTCAACCTGGTGTTTAACCAGCGATCTTGTATTAAGGTACCAGATAGACAAACAGTCACGTCTAACACCCGACCTGTCTGGGGGCAGAGTGATTGGTAAAGGGTCCGAGTCAAAGTCCCCCAGAAGCAGCGTGGCAGCAACAGGAGTGTTAGGGGAGTGTTGCACTAAGCTGAGGCGTGCAAGATTGTCTGGACCCAGCATGGGCGTGGAAGGGGGGACTTTGCCAGGTAACGAGAGCAGTTCTTCCGCCGAGTACACCCAGGTGGAGGGTCGTCGGGCAGGGCAACTGGCCCCTGGTCCCGGCCTTGCGCGGATGGGCGCAGACGGGCTTGCCTTAGGCGCCCCACAGGCGCACCCGCTGCGCGCGTCCGCTGCGTGTCGTGAATTGCATCGGGTTATAAGGAGGAGGAGGAGTTTGGAGCGCTAGACCGCTCACCTCCTTCAACCGGAAGTGAGTAACCCCTAGCGAGTGTCGCGGCCAATGGGCTCCCTCCACATCAATCGAGCTAGTAGTCAGCTTGCGGTGGAACGGGGAGTCCAGCGGCACAGCCACACACAGGAAAGGTAAGGGAGCAAATGTGGGCAAAGTTAAAATAACAACACAGCTCTAGGTCAACTGTGGACACGCAAGTAAAAATACAGAGAGCAGTTTTTTAAAATTCACATCACCATACAGCCACAGCCGCAGCAGCGCATCCGGCGCGTGTCCGTTCTAACCCTGCTTTTGAGGAGGAGGAGGTCGGAGCGCTAGACCGCTCACTTCCTTCAACCGGAAGTGAGTAACCCCTAGCGAGTGTCGCGGCCAATGGGCTCCCTCCACATCAATCGAGCTAGTAGTCAGCTCGCGGTGGAACGGGGAGTCCAGCGGCACAGCCACACACAGGAAAGGTAAGGGAGCAAATGCGGACTGTATAGCAAATTAAAACACAACTCATTTCGGGCATGATTGCCCTTCCTCAGGGGTAACTATAATGTAAAACATGCCATCAGTATCATCATTCAATAATTGCATTTAAAATCATCAAAGAGATTTTACATTGAAGTCCATTTTATCCTTCAAGTAGGGTATTAAATACCATTGGCCCTCCTAAACATACTACAACTTGAATGAAAAAAAAATACCCCATGAAAAAAAGAAATTCCAACTCCATCTAAGTGTCTCCATGAAAAACCACACCTGTATTCGGGCGAAGCACCTCAGTATCTTAAAGCCTTAGTACACCCCCCCGTCTTCGATCCTCCAACCAACACAAATTCCAAATCCCTAGGATCAGACGAGTCAAAATGGATGGACGCTCCTTCTCCCATCTGGCTCCCTCACTCTGGAACTCTTCCCCTTACCAACTACGCACCGAACAACATTACCTCAAATTCCGTAAAGATGTAAAAACATGGCTCTTTAATAAATAACCCCTTTCTGTTTATTACCTAGCCTTTCCTTTCCATCCTTCTGCGTTCTTTAGTGCTGGGATACCTTCGGATAGCTGTGCGCTGCACAAATGTAATAAATAAATAATCAATATGATCCCACCGCCATCTCCCCGCGCAAACTACGTGTTGTTTACCCCGTATCCAATTATATAATTAATTGCGCAAATAAGAACCTCTGTGCCATTCCCACGTGCCCAATTGGATAATAGTGCAAATAAGAATTTGTTTACTTGCCACAAAAAGACTCCTCCAAATCATCTCCTCCCAAGTGTTTCACAGATTAAATATGCGTGGAACTCCCCTGTGCTTTAAATGATAAAGACTAACTCGTGACCCTTTTATACATGTGATACTGAAAATGAAGTGAAACAAACAAAGAAAAAACACTTAAAAGAACTTAAAAGAAGAAACACTTCAAGAACTATTTCCTCTGAAAACTATGCCCCTGAACTTCTATTAGAACCATCTAATCTATAATGTGTTGTTTATTATCCCCACTCCTGTTAATAAAACACAACGTTTTATGTTGCAGTATCTCACCCAAACCCCATTCGATTTCAAAGTCAATCATCCGTTTCTATGAATTGAAGTCCATCTCAAACGCTTCCCTACGTGTCCATGATTTTCATTTTTTGGTCTATAAATTGCCAAAGTGCAAGTGATCCGCATCTTTAGCCATGAAGAAAAGTGAATCAGGGTTCCAATTCCAATGTTTTTAAGAAACGATTACTTTGTCCACTTAACATCGGGTGCATCCTCCATTAAATGATAAAAATGGCGAAAGTGATGACGGCGTGCACTCCAAAAAAACTGTGGAATGTTTACTTTTTTCACTCCAAATTGGAGGATGGACCAGATGTTAAGTGGACAAAGTCATTATTTCTTAAAAACATTGAAATTGGAACTCACGATTCACTTATCTTCATGGCTAAACATGCGGATCACTTGCACTTTGGCAATTTATAGACATAAAATGAAAATCATGGACACGTAGGGAAGCGTTTTGAGATGGAAGCATATCGCACCTGTTGAAATTAAAGAAAAAAAGAGACAAATGAAATTGGAATATGATGGGATTAAGTTGGAATTTAAGGTTGAATTTAAGCAAAGTTGCCGTAATGTGATTGATAATGGACTTTTTGGGCTGTGCATCCTGACGTTCTTCAGCCAGACGTGGATGGAGCTTGGTTTAATGACAGTACTCCTTTGCCATAAAGCTGGCGGGACAGCACTGAGCTGATTTAAATGCTCCCACTGTGCTGGCAGTCTGCAAGTGGCAGCTTCTCGTGGAGTAAGGGCCTGGTGCAGTGAAGACAGGTAAGTACAACTTATTTATGGGTCTAACAACATATGTGTCATATTAGCATGCAATACATATGTGGGCAAAGTGTAATATCTCCTTGTGTCACTTTTTACATACAGCTTGCACAATATTAACACCTCATTGAATGATATCCCATACGATACATAGCAGCAATGTATGAGTGACTTCCCTTCGATACTGGAGAAAACAGACTCGTTTGGCATGGCGGTGGTATCAGTGCAGCAAAGGGGGAACTTGGATGAAAGCGTAATAGAAGGAAATGGAAGCAAGGAAGCGGAACAGGCATATTAGCTCAATGCAACAATAATTTACCTGTGGCTTCTTTGCAACCATCCTCAGTGTCCGAAGCCACAAGGAGGTCGTCAACATACTGCAACAGCACATTACCAGGGGAAAGCTCCAAAGAATCCAATTGTGCTTTCACAGCTTGGCTATATATGCTAGGGCTTTCTGTATAGCCTTGTGGAGCATGGCAGAATCTAGAGCTTCAACTGGCTATTGCAGAACCGAACAGATATTGGCTATCTGGGTGGATCAGTATGCTGAAGAAAGAATTATTTAAGTCAATCATGAAAAAGAATATGGCTGATGGGGGAATCATTGTCAGGATCATGGTAATGTATGGGACCACAGGGTACTGGGGTACCACTATTTTATTGACCTCTCTGAGGTCGATCACAAAACGGTAAACATCAGGGTGAGCATCACAAGAATTCATGGGCGTCTTTTTAAGAATAGGAAGAATAGGGCTCTTACACACATTCGCCACTGTCTCTTCAATCACACCAGACTTAATCAAATCCTGAATTATTTGTAATAAAACCTTTTCTCCTGCCTGTGAAATCTTGTACTGGGGAATGCGTGGCAATTTGGCATTTTCCTTTATCTGAATGGAGACCAGTGGAATCTGAAGCAACCCCACATCCGTGTCTCCTGTAGCCCCAATATGTGTGGCATATCTTTGAACTTTTTAGGGAGGGGAGCATCTTTTGTGAAGCATTGTTTTGCCCGGGCCAACTGTGTTCCAATAGTCATGTATACACCATCAGGAGAACAAAATATTGTCGCATGTAATCTTTTTAACAAATCCAGCCCCAACAAATTCTCTCCACAATTGGACGTAAATAAAAATGGTGAATCAAATGTGAAGGGACCAATAGTCAAGGTAAGAGGTTTGGAAATGGGGCTAACAACCAGCACACCCAAGAAACCCACCGAAACATTATTTTGGCCAGACAGAGCTGCCCCCGCAACCAGTGAATGGGAAAAGAGCTATTCATAGCTCCTGTATCAGTTAGAAATGTTTCTATGGTGCCCTGCAAATCAGTAGTGAAGTAGGGTCCGCGCTGATCTATAGGCCCTGGAACTGGTCCCTTGCCCTGTCCCTGGCTCTCCTAGCTGTGAGACAGCCCTGTCACCTCATCCATGTCATAGTCATCGTGATAGTACTGTCGACTTCGGGGGTCATCAAAATAGTTCCCACTCTGCCTATTGTACGATGTATCCTCTGACTGCGTCCCACCTCGGGCTCCTCCTCCTCTTCCACATCCTCTAAACCCTCTGCCTCTCAGGCCTCTCCTTTCTGCAACAACTCCAGACACTCATTCCACCAATGTCCCTCCTGCTTGCAATATGCACATTGGTTAAGCCAAAAGGGTGCACTTGAAGCACCACCTCTATTGGACCTGGGCAACCTCTGAACAGAACCTGAACCTCTGCCTCTTCCCCTTGCAACCTGCTGCATCAACACACTCGTCTTCAAATCCTTTGACTTTTTCTCCACCTTCTCTTTGTTCTCATTCTCTCTATGCTTGTAGTACTGTGCCATACTCAAAATCATGGACGGGGAAGAAGTCGTCCAAGTACTTTCCGAAGCCTGCAACCTGGTTGCATTCGCGGGAAGCAAATTAGTGACAAATCTGTTAACAAACAAACAAACACCACCCTCCTGTGACAGGTCTTGACCACTTTCATCTAGAAAAACCCCTTTAATTCTAGTAAAGAAATCCTACACACTTTCATCCTTCTTCAGATGAAACGCAGTCAACTTATCCGAATCCACTGTTTTTGGTGAGGTAAAGCTAGGAGTTCTGCTTTCGGCTTATCACCGGGCTTACGCTCCTTATCCCATGCCTTAATCTCATTCCATGTGCCACCTAACTCCAATGCATGATCCTGCATATGTACCTGTCTTCATATATCCACTGGTTCCAGCAGACCAAAGAACAATTCAATATCAGCTAACGTCATTACTGTGGAGGAGGCCGCCTCCGTCAATTCCTTATAATATGCAGTTGGGTTTTTTCGAAGGGCTGGTACCTGACTCTTTAGAGATAGGACATCACTTCTCTTCCAAGGAGTATAGATCCACTGCTCCTGAAACCGAGCATCAACCCGTGGTTTAATTACCGTATCCATGGAGTCACGCAGTTCTGGAATTTCAGGATGGGAAATGGGATGGACCTCCCTCAGAGGGTGCTCTGCCCCTATTGTCTGAACCTTTTGGAGCAGTCTGCCATGGTACCCCACCAGTGTCGTTACATTGGCAAAAACCTAATTAGATGTCATATCTGTACCATATAACCTGTCGTGTATGTCATAGATAATCTGCAGTGCAACAGCCTGAAAACACTGTTCCCACAGTCCTATTAGTGTGGCGGACATGTGCTTAAAGGCATGTTGCTGTACAAAGGGCTCATAATCTTTCATCACACTCCACACATCTTCCACGAATATGTGATGTAACAACGCGATCAAAATGATCGCAGTATGTTACATCGCATTTTTTACAACGCAAGTCATTACAACGAATTGCGCTGAGGGGCGGTGGACTTAGGAATAGTAAGATTTACTATTTCAAAACCTGTCTACGTACAGTAGGGAAGGTGTTGGAATAGTAAATCTTACTATTCCTTAGGTTATAGCGCCATCTACCGCAAGTCGATGTAACGGCTTGCAATGTAATGGCTGCATCGCAACTGCATCGCGGTGTACTCACCGCGATGTATCGGATGTTTCCCATCTTCCACACTATAGATAGGGTTCTGGGCCCACTGAGCTGCTTGATTCGCCACTATTTGCTTTTCTTCATCACTCACAGCAGAACGCACCAACACTTTCTCCATGTGGTCTCGGGCTGCTGCCCAATTCGCTTTATGCATCCCACGCACAGGCGTCTCAGCATTTGACAGTATTTGGGGGTCACACCCAAGGGGGAAAGAGCGGATGCAGAAACAGGTACCATCATGTAGGGAGACAGGGTTGTAGGGGTGAATGGGGGCGAATCAGTTGAAACGGAATTAATAAACAGGACAGGAAAGCTAACGGCTCCCGCCCCTGTGGCTGGTGTGGGTGGGAGAGAAGCGAGTGGGGCCGGGGCTGAAGCAGTAGTGCCAGAAATGAAAGCACTAGAAAGAGTGGCACTAGGGGCTGAAGACTGGGACGTCAGGACTGTCGGGTATATCCATTCATGGGCATAAGGAGGTGGGGGGCGAGAATCCAATAGGTCTTCTACAAAATCATCACCTTCCTCTCTAGCAAGATAACATTTATGAGTCTGTAATCTGAACTTTCTATCAGCACATTCTATTCCTTTCTCTACCCTTTCCCTCTCATAGGCCACTGCTTTCTGTGTTATAGTTTGCGTCTGTCCCTTCCGGGCCTACTTCTCTAATCTCATACAGCGCTGCTTTGCTTCTTTCTGCCACACTCTTAGAGAATCAAACATCGACTGCCTGCTCTTTTTAGCGAACAATTTATCCTGCAATAAATTCAATTTCTGCTCATTAAACGAGCCGGTGAGTGGCCACTATAACTCAGCATTGTCCCTCGTATATTTATGCCACAGCATGCTAAACATATTGGGCCAATACCATGCTTGACGCATACGTCAAAATTTGGTGAACCCTCCGGAGGCGCAGGCTGACTCTCTTCCAATCATCCATCTGTAGAACAACATCGACATCCAAAACATCCGAACTTACTTAAACAAGGCATCTTAATATAAACACATACGCTGTCCCCAGCGGACAAATATAACACCAACAAAAATAAATGAAGAAAATAAACAAGAGAACAATTGTCCAAGAACCAAAACAAAATGGCCCGCAAACCGCCCACTGCAGTCCGGAGACTGTACCAAGTTCAAGAAGACAGGCTCTAGCCCCAGACCGTTTGAAAGGAAAAAGGAACCAAATTACCAGTTGGTCTGGCAGACTGCTTGCAAATACTCTATCTTTTAAAAAAGGTCCGCAAACCCATCAAGTTCAAACCAAAACAGACCAAGACACAGCCCGTCGACTTGTGCCTTTCATGCAGGCAGTCTAGAAACTGCACTGAGGCAGTCAAAAGACCGTACCAGGACACAGCCCTCAGGCTCATGTCGTTCAAGAATGGCGCCATTTTTCCAAGAATCAAACCACTCACCTGATGCACTCATGTCGAGTCAAATTATTCTCCACTACCGACTCTTCAGACCAAACGTTCAACTCCAAGGTTTCGCCTTCTCAGTACCCCAGCCGGTGACTACTAGACGAGGAGTCGCCCGATCAGACGGGCGGGGCAGCTGCGAGAACCAAGTTCAGTCATTGTGGGGTACCCAAGAATCAAACCACTCACCTGATGCACTCATGTCAGTCAAATTATTCTCCACTACCGACTCTTCAGACCAAATGTTCAACTCCAAGGTTTCGCCTTCTCAGTACCCCAGCCGGTGACTACTAGACGAGGAGTCGCCCGATCAAACGGGCGGGGCAGCTGCGAGAACCAAGTTCAGTCATTGTGGGGTACCCCGATCACCTTGCAGGGTCCCTGTTCAGGCTTCAACTGAAGGAAGTGGTCCTTAGGGGCCACCCGGGTTACTTACAACCACCTGTAATGCCTTCCCAAGAATGAAGAGTAGGTGGGTCAGACAGTAGGAGAATACAAACGATTAGTGTATTAGTAACACTCTGCAGAGGAATCCATCATGACCTGCACCCTAAGAAGTCTGCAGAGGGACTCATACCCAATGATCTACAGTTGATAATCATTCCTCTCTGAAGCCTCCAACCACGCCCACAATAGAAAACTACCTGCCTGGGCCAACCAGGAACAAAGAGGCACATTAGGATGAGCTAACACCTGCCAGATGGGTACACGTAATCAAGGTCTCAAGGCCACGGTGCTGGGTCTCAGCATCTCCTAACATGGGAGCAGAAACTACACATTCAGATAAGTATGACACAGCAGAATGGCCTATTCATTAGCAAGTCAGAAAACACCCCTGAGTAGAAGAGAAAATAATTACGAAATGCAGTGTTCTGCTGAGGCAAGCAACATGAGCAATGAGGCCTAACTCTGGCACAGACTAATTAGCCTAATAAGGATTACGAAATGCAAAATGGAGTCACACTTGCTTACTGAAGCCTGCACATTACAGGGATAACTCAGTAGGTTGTATAACGTGAACACAAATGGCGTCTATTTAGCCACGCACTGCTAACCTAAAAAAGCATGAGACGAGTACATTGCAGGGATGGGGATTTCAAACCTTACAGCAGGAAATTGGTAAGTTATTGACTCCTTTCCTTCCATTCCTCCACCTCAAAGTAGAAACTCTTCCCTCCACAGTTGGGCCAGCGGGAAGACACATCATAATCAGCTCAGCGGCCCACCAGCCGTTTCAGCCTCTACCGCCGTCGATGCAGTCCATAAATCCTGTGGGGGGTCCACTGGACAGCAGCAATCTTTCATCTGTGGAATTCCCAAAATCTAAATAAGATGGGCAGACCATTAAGCCGTCAGGTGGGAAGACTGCCAAAAAGCAACGGCAGGACCAGTCCCGCCAAAATCTAAATCAGTCCCATAGTCTTAGCACACATGATAAAGTGCTTGCAGGAGCTATAAATTTGACTGGCAAAAACAACTAAGTATATTTCCTAAAAATAAAACCCTTTAAAAACAACCCATAGAGTACTATCTGTAATATGCAATCTTGTGCAGTATTACCAAAAAGGCTAGCAGAGGAGAGTGGTCTGGCGGTTGCAGTATGGACTTATATAATTTGTAAAGGGCCTCCTAATAAATGTGTATTATATTTCTATTAGGAAACAGGTCTTATGTAAGGGAGAAAGAACTTATGCTTGGGACTAGCAATGTTTTCTATATAACTACACGGTTCATTCATTCGTTAATTGGTCATGAGGAGGAAGCGGCTATATTTAGTGTAATCCGAGATATTCCACAATCACCCAAATCATTGCGGCCTAAAATCCTTGGCTTTTTTTCCCTTTGCCAAGCCAACTACAAATAGGTATTTACTTAGGGTAACCACTGTGTAAATAGATGTATCACTCTTCAGCACTCTTAAACCCCAGGTAAATTTCCAAATGTCTAGATTGTTACAAAGTGGGCAAATCCATTTACATCTGTAGTTGTAAAAAGCAGGACAGGAAAACAGGACATGACGTATACTTTCTTCAGCTGACAGACAAAACATTGTGCATATATTAGTAGAACTAGGACACCTGCCACCTGACAGAGTTCCGCATGGAAGTAACTACCCTAAATCAAGGCAGCTATATCAGTACTTCAAATACAAAGTTTTTGCTGATGTCTAAGAATGCTTCACATGACAGACTGTCTTTGATTAGCAAAATTTAGTTTGTCAGACCTACGTGGGTAGAGGTTTGATGGAGGCTAGCTTGACTATGCTCCCAGCAGCAAGTTTTTAGCTGTCTCTTGGAAGCAGTAGTCAACAATCTAAGATCCAACCAAAATGATCTGAGGCACAATTTTTCCAACCATGACTGAACATGTATAAACCATGGGAAGGTAAGGCCTTTATCGGAAGACAACAATTCCTCAAACACATTTCTATACGGCTCAAGCTCCTCTATAGTCCAAATCCTTACCCAGTATACTAGTTACCATAGCTGGGCTTTTTCTCCCACCCATTTAGGTGCCACATCAAGACACATAAGTATTAAGGGAGTACTTTTGGGTAGATGGAGGAGCAAATGAATAAAATGTTTTTCGCTTGGAGTAAGTGAGTCAATATTCATGTGGCCCCAAATTTCTGCACCCTATCGGGTAGCTGATTGGACCATTAGTTCAAATAGATCAATAACCAGAAGTAGGGCTCTTAAAGTAGAACTCTGATATTTTTTGTAAAGAATTGAAGCTTGGTGCTCTAGCACTGCTCTCCCCTTTTGGATATAGTGAGACCATGAGACCCTTCTGTCAAGCCTGATGTCCAAGTATTCAAAGCTAAAAGTTCACTCCACATTCTCATTGCCCAAGACAAGGGCATTTCAAATGATCTATGGGGTCTGACTACCATAAACTTTGTTTTTGCAATAATGCTCTCCAGGTCCTAAGCCACTGTTAGACTTGGCATCTTTTGGCGTGTTTCCCCTGAGTTTTTGCTTTCTGACCTCCTGGTTTTAACTCTGTTTTTGCTGGCGAAGTATTTCTGCGCACTTTTCTCACTGCTGATCAGTGGTAAAGTGCAAGTGCTCCTGTGGTAAATTGTGTAATGGATTGGTGTTTCCATGATTGGACATTTGATTTACTTGTTAGTCCCTAGTAAAGTGCACTGAGTGTGCCAGGGCCGGTGAATCAAATGCTACTAGCGGGTCTGCAGCACTGATTATGCCACCCACGTGAGTAGTGCTGAAAAGGTAACTCAGACCCACCATTGCGGAGTTTGCGTGCAGTTTGTGACTGCCATGTAGACTTGGCCAGTGCACACACTTGCCAGTCCCTCACCTTCCCTTTTCCTTCATGTCAGCCTCCCCTAAGGTAGGCCTGTGGGCCGGGTGCAGTGTATGTGAAAGGTAGGACATGCCCTGGTGTGTGTGTGGCATGTCCTGATAGTGAATTACGGCCAATTTCGTTTTTGGCTACTGCAAGGCTATCTGTTCCCCATAGGACAGAATGGGGAGTTTGTTTATAACATCTTATAAACATAACTGGCCCGGGGAATTAGGTAGGAAAATAAAGTTTAATATGCCTGAACTCAGAATCTAAAGATGCATCCTTTAGTGAAGGTGATTTTTACATTCTGTGTTTGAAAATACCACTTTTAGAAAGTAGGTATTTTCTTGCTCAGTCATCCTGGGTGCCTCTGCTGGAATGTGGATTGCGTGTCTGGGTTTTAGATGACAGAAGGCTGGGGAGCAGGAGTGGCTCCAGATAGTCTAGGTGGGTCAGGAAAGTGCTGAATAAACCTGGATTGAAATTGGGGGATGGGGAGAAGATTTCCTTGCACCTCTGACCATGCCGTCTCCACCTCCTGCCAGGAAATCACACCAGAGAAGGCAGAACTGGTTCTGGCTGGTTCCTACAGATCAAAGGATTTTGGGATATAAATATTGGGGCCCAGACCCCTGACTTTCAGAACTCTTTTGGACAAAGAAGGCTGCCAAGAAGAAGAGCTGGCAAAGCTGTGAGGAGGGACTACCACTTTGCTGTGTGCTTTGCTGTGTTGGCTTGCAGTGGCTGGTTCTGTCTTGGGCAGTGAAAGGACTGGACTGAACTTTCGGCATTCTACTTTTGTGAGTTTCTCCAAGGGCTTGAGGTAGAGCGTGCCCCCTGTTCAAAAAGTGTCAGGAACAGCAAAGACTTCAAGTTCTTCTGTCCTCAGCACTGGGGAGTGTGTGTTTTGTGCTGTAACAGAAGAAAAAGCAACCCGACGCCGTTTACGATGCCGCTGCCCACTTCGTGTCCTGAAGGCACTGCAGAGGGCACCCCCACACCGACGACACCTCTTGACACCGTCACCAAGCTGTTGCTCGCACCGTGACTTGTGGCCACCACACTCCGTACCGCCTCGTTTCACGACAACACCTTAGTATCCCCGATGACAACGCTCCACGCCGAAATCTACGCCGCTGTTTGCACCGTGATTCGAGGGCACCGCCCTCATCCTGCACCACAGCCTTGGCCTACCGATGCCGGCACCATCGACTCGAGATGACAGCACCTCAGCAACGATGATGACGCTGCTTGCACCGCGAACTGCCTGCACTGCGACAAGCACAATATTCACTTCGCAACGTGACCCTGGTCTCACCGACGATGCCACCAAGCCGCTGCTCGCACTGCGACCTGAGGGCACTGCACGCCGCACTGATGCACTTTGCACCGCAGCACCTGATGCCTGTCGACACCAGCGCTCCTGCCTTCAACAGAGAGGAGCTCGATCTACAACGCGTGTGACTTCGAGGGCCCCAACTACTCCTGCACTGACCTCTGGATCTGACGCCTGCGGACACCGTGCTTTTGGAAGCTCAACAAGAGGTCTCAGATGCCCTGCATTTCCAAAAGGTACTGTCTGTGGGTCTTCCCGACACCGTAGCTGGCCGCGGCGTGGTCAGCCAGAACTGTTTGGATTTGTTTGTTCACGACGCTGTGATAGCCCCGGACGGAGCTATCGACATTAAGGAACTGTTGTTCAAGCATATTTTGATAACTTAAGATTTTTAAGTACTGTATTGTAGATTTTTAACGTTTTTGGTCTTCTCCTAAGTATATAAAAGTATTGGATATTTTTCTAAACTGTTGTGGTGTCCTTTTGTAGTGCTTACACTGTATCACTGTTGAATATGTACAAATGCTTTACACACTGCCTCTAAGATTAGCCTGACTGCTCATGCCCAGCTACCAATGGGGTGAGCAGGGGTTATTTTTGGAGTGTAACTCCCTTATCCTGACTAGAGAGGTGGTTTCCGCCTGGCTTTGGCACATGCCCTAACCTACCAAAAATCCCATTTCTAACATTGGTTTTCAGCGGTGAGTATAGGACTTGCATTTGCACTTGACTTACAGTGATTGGTGTGCACTACTACCATATTGCAGACCATTACGTGCCACATACGGATTCTTTTTCTTTTTGGCCTATTTTTGATCTTGCCAGTTTGAACTTGCTACTTTCATCATGCCTGAATCAAGAGTATCATCCGTTGCATCCCTGGAAAATGCCTTTGAGGAGGATAGGTTGGAATCCTACACTGTTAGGGAATTCGAAATCAATTTGCAAAAACCTAAAAGTCCAAGTCAGAGGCCTCATGAGGACAGAGGAGCTACAAAAGGTGCTGAGGGCCTGGGTAGCAGCCAGACATGCCAGCGAGCAGTCTGGTGATCTCAGTGGAGAGGCGAAGGAGCATATTTCATGGGTGGATGTGCTTTTGGGAGGGGGGAACCCTCCAGGCCAGGCAGCAGTGGTCTGTCCCCAGGAATGCTGGAGGACAGGCGTGAAGCAAGGAGAGTTGCAATAGAACTGGAGAAGCTTAAGTTAGCCATGGAGGAGAAAAGGATGATGTTAGAGCATGAGTTCAGGATAAAGGAGCTGGATCAGAGGAGTAGAGCCACTCAGATGGTGGCAGCAACCCATCAAGACAGGCAACTGGATTGTGCACATCCCTAAGAATGTAGGCAAAGAATTCAAGAAGGGGGATGACATACAAAGGTGGTTTCATGGTTATGAGGCAGCGATACACATGAATGGGGTTCCTGAGGAGAATTGGGGATCAGGATTGTGGCCTCTCTTCCCAAAAGAAGCAAGGAGTACTTTAATACTTTTCGGTAGGGGATATCACCTCACCTATCCAGACAAGAAGGACGCCCTTCTCACTAAGTATGGTCTCACTCCTGAAAAATACAGGGATCATTTCAGGTCCAGTAAGAAGTCCGATGCCAACACTTGGTTGGAATGTGTAGATATGTTTTGCATGTCACTGGATGGCTGGGTGAAGGACAGTATTGTGACAGATTTTCTGGGCCTCTACAATTTGATTGCATGGGAGCAATTGTCTAGTCTATGTTTGGCAGATCTGCCCCAGCACCTAGTTGATAGTAAGCTGACTGACGCCAGGAAGCTTGCTATAGAGGCGGACTGCTGGGTGAGTACCAGGGTCCACAGGAAAGCGTATGGGAAGACTCAGCCAAAGGTGGGCAGGGTCCCCAGCAGAAAAGTGTGGGGGACAAGGGTAAAACACAGGAGTTCTCTAAAGGGTCCCAAACTAACACCCAGGGTAAAGGTCCCATCACCCAGGAGATAAGAAACAAGGGGTCTCATCAGGAAAGCCTGCTGAGACCCGCCCGCAATTGTTTAGCATAAGACCAGGTGGGTCACATGAAGGGGGACCCCAAGTTCCCTAAGGGGGCACAGCCACCCACCGGTGGGCCATTCAAGGTGTTGGCTAGTGTAGCGCTTGAGGAGCAGGAGTACCCACAGGAGGGTGGGGACCCCGCAAAAATGATCATCGTCTCACTAGGGGACAATGAGATGGTCCCAGGAAACCCGGTGCCCCCTAACACAAAGATATACAGCACCTGGGTGACCATCAATGGGAAAAGGGTAGAGGCTCTCAGAGATACTGGAGACAGTGTGACCTCAGGCCGGTGTCACCTGGTCTCTGAGAAGCAGGTAGTCCCAGGGGTATTCCACCAAGTCATTGCGGTGGACCATTCAGAGCGCCAGTGTCTGGTAGCGCTGGTTCCCTTCGAGTGGGGGTTCTCAGGTCCCTTGAGGGTGGTTGTGAGCCCTTCCATGCCTGTAGATTGTCTCCTGGGTAACAACCTGGAGCAGTCCTTATGGAAGGATGTTGAGCTGAGGTCTCACTTGGAGATGCATGGGTTGCCAGAGTGGGCATGCATGTCCACTCGGTCAATGGTGGCCAGAGAGGGTGATCAAGAAGACTTGGAGCCTGAAACAATGGCCCAAGTCCCTGCCAAGAGAAAGGGAATGGGGCATGGGAAACTGGTCCCTAAAGTTTCCATGGACAGGGAGGAGGCAGGCCTTGAGGGGAATGGCTCGGGCCTACAGGGGAGCAGGTAGCTGAACTGGGGGACATCTCTGATCTGACCCATTGGCAGCAAGAAGGGGGTCCCACCAGGGAGGAATTCTGCAAGGAGCAGAAGGAGTGCTCTTCTCTGTAGGGTCTGCGGTGGGAGGCTGCAGACCAGGCAGCTGGTGATCAGTACAGATTACATTGGATCTTTTGGGAGAATGATCTCCTGTACAGTGAGCCTAAGGTTGCTGAGCCTGGTTCAGCCCATATGCTGGTGGTACCACAGTGCTTCAGGACCTTCCTACTGGGTCTGGCTCATGACATGCCTTTGGCAGGACATTTGGGGTAGGACAAGACCTTTGACAGGCTTGTCACCCACTTCTTCTGGCCCCAAATGTGAAGGCAGTCAGATGGGCATTGCAGGTCTTGCCAAACTTGCCAGGCAAGTGGTAAGAGTTGGAGGAAGGTCAAAGCTCCTTTCCAACCTTTTCCAGTGGTTGGAAAGACCTTCGATGGAGGTAAGGATGGACATTGAGGGGCCACTGGTTCCCAAGACAGCCATGGGCAACAGGTACATCCTGGTCTTAGTGGACCATGACACCCGGTATCTGGAAGCAATCCCTCTCAGGATAACGACGGTGCCAGTGGTGGGCCGGGCGTTCATGGGGCTCTTTTCCCGAGCAGGGTTTCCCAGAGAAGTGGTTTCTGACAAGGGGACTAATTTAATATCCAAGTATATGACATCCCTGTGGAAGGAGTGTGGTGTAACCTACAAGTTCACCACCATTACCACCCACAAGGTAACGGTCTGGTGGAGAGATTTAACCAGACCTTGAAGGGGATGATTAAGGGTCTAACAGAACACATGAGGCATACGTGGGATGTCCTTTTGCCGTGCCTTTTCTTTTTATACAGGGAGGAATCACAAACGTCTCTTGGGTTCAGTCCCTTTGAGCTTCTGTATGGTCACCCTGTGAGAGGTCCTCTGCGTTTGGTGAAGGAAGGCAGACAAGTGGACTGGGCCATTTGAGGTGGTGGAACGTAAAAGTGATATCACCTACCTGGTGGATTTGCAGACTCCAAGGAACCCTTTGAGGGTCCTCCACGTGAACCACCTCAAGCCCCACTTTGAGAGGTCCGAAGTGAGCATGCTCTTGGTGACAGATGATGGGGTAGAAGAGGAGAGTGAACCTCTCCCTGCCCTCCTGTCTACCAAGGAGCGCGATGGGTCAGTGGAAGGTGTGATCCTCTCCCCTACACTGACTCCAGAGCAGCAGAGTGACTGTCACCAGTTGTTGGGACAGTTTGCCCCACTGTTCTCCCGGACCACAGGTGTTACTCACTGGTGTACCCATGACGTGGACACTGGTGACAGCCCTCCTGTGACTGACCGGGTCAAGACCAGCATTAAAGAGGAGGTCTCTAAGATGTTGGTGTTAGGGGTGATCGAGCCTTCCAACAGTCCTTGGGCCAGCCCAGTGATCTTGGTCCCAAAGGCTGCTGCAACCTGGCGCCACTCCAGAACTAAGGTTTTGTGTGGACTACTGTGGGCTCAATGCCATCACCAGGACTGACGCACACCCCCTCCCCAGAGCTGATGAGCTCATTGATCGGTTGGGAGCTGCCAAGTTCCTCAACATGTTTGATTTAAAGTCCCGGTACTGGCAGATTGCCTTAACCGATGGGGCCAAATAGAGGTCAGCATTTTCAACCCCAGAAGGACATTACCAGTTCCGGGTGATGCTCTTTGGGTTGAAGAATGCCCCTGCCACCTTTCAGAGGTTGGTCAACCAGGTGTTGACCAACCTCTGAAAGGGTTATGATTATTCCTTGAGGTGAGTAGTCACCTACCCCAATTAAAAATTGAGAAAGGATGTGGTCTAAAGGCTAGGGCGGTCGACCTAAAATCTGGGGAACCGAGTTTGAGTCTCAGCAATGACGCTCATCATCCTGTGATTCTTGGCAAATCACTTAATCTCTCCGTCCCTAACAAAAATGAATGTGTCCTTGCATAACGCAGTTGGTGCTCATGTAAAGTGCTCTTATACCTTCAGGTCAAGTTCGCGCTATATAAAACTCCGGGGAGAAAAAATAATCATCCAATTTCTTACCCTATATGCCAAATAGTCCTGAAATATAAACCTATTAACCCCTTCGACGCTCATGACGAGCTGGGCTCGTCATGAGGTAGCCTCCTCGCACGCTCATGACGAGCCCAGCTCGTCATGAATAATGGGTTTTTTAAAACATGAGCACAGGAGCGGAATTTCGCTAGCGCTCATGTGGTTAAACGAAAGCTCCTTTGGCGCAGCTAACAATTCATTTGTTTTTCCATAAAGTGAACCAATGTATCTTGCAGTGACCAAAATAACAAAAATAAAATGAACGCACAGCATTTCTGAAATTAAGAATGAGCATTACAAAACTTGTGATGAGTGAGTGTACCTTTTAGATGTAAAATACGTATTTTAATGAAAGATCTTCCTAGGTGATGGATGCATGCACCTAAACAGCCAATAGAATGACAGTGAGACTAAAATATTCCTCAGGACTGATTCAAGAAGTTATTGACAATGTCTTAATCCAATTTCTGAAGTGGGCATACCGAAGCAAGCCAATGGTTTGAGAGTTGGCTTTCCAAAATCAAACTCTGTGAATTGAAAACAGGAGGTTGGACTGGCCAGACATAAACATTATTAAGGTCTGCTTGCACAGTGTGCTGCAGTTCACCTATGCTGACGAGTTTACAACAGTGTATACATTACAATGGCATACATTGGTAGCGCTTGTCCAGATTTCCCTTTTCAGCAGCACGCTTGCTGAGTGGCGCATCATCTTCTTCAGATGTTGTCAGTGGTGCTGGTGACCTGATTGTTGATGTCAGCTTCTCCGCATAGTTTTGATCATGAAATCATGTTTGTCATTGAAACGCCTTGTCATTTTAGCCCTGCCATGCCTCTTTTTAAAGTTGTTCCTCAACTGATAAGTTGATCACAGAGCATGCATGCGATATATCTGGCATTAACATTTTTGAACCTGGCTAGTTTCGCACTAAACAAATACTGCATGCATACATACAAATGAAAATGGACATTCCAAACTATGGATTTTGAAGGAGGTTTTTTTGTCTTTATCTGGTTTCTCTACCGCGATCTCCATGTTAGAGTCATTCGTCTCATTGCCAGGCAGCACGCACGAGGTGTTGTGGTGCTTTCTCCTAAAAGGCACCCTGGCGTTTTGGCCTCAAAATCTCCTTCAGAAGTGAAAAAGTCTGGAACAATAGATCTAGGACCATCCCCAAGGGAAGAGGTCAAAATGAATGTACTCTACAATGGCTTGCAATGAAAGCCAGGGCACTATTTTGTGGGGAGAATGAATACTTATGTCCACAGACCAAAAATATGATAGGGTGGGGCTTCCTGTGTGAGGGTGAACAGACTTGCATCACAAATTCATGTAGTTTAAACTTTAAAAAAAAAGGATTTGAAAGAATGTGAGCACATTGTTTATCCCTCAATGTGAGTGCTTAGAAATGTATGGGCTAAAACAAAATATCAGTTTCTAGTCTAAATGAATGGTACAACATCTACAGATCTGGCAGTTGCTCACGGATGAGATTTCCCACCTCCATTTGCATAGAAAATACAATGACCCTCTTTACAAGGATAGGTGCGATTTATCGCAAAACGATACCATGAGGAACATTATTCATTGTTGATACAATAAATAGCACCTATTACACACAGATTTTGGTGTTTAACACACCAAAATTTGCATGATTTTCTTTTTCAAACACATTTTATTGATTTTATATAACAATAGTAGACCAAACAAGTCTGTGAAACACACATTTCTAAATGCTGATAGGTACATTCCTCCGTTCACTTGATCTGACAGTATACCATGTGTGATTCATAAAGCAGGTCGCGTCCACATCCTGTGATTCTGGGCTAATCACTTAATCTCCCCGTGCCTGAATGTGTAATGTAAATACGGTGCTCATGTAAAGCGCTCCAATACCTTTGGGTCGAGTTTGCGCTATATAAAATATGCAAAAAAAATAAATATATATATATATATATATATATATATATATATATATATATATATATATATATATGATAAAGCAGTCCTGGTCCCGTTCAATAATGGCGGAACCGAAAGGTCAAGACCTCAAAAGCCTCACGCCCAGCAAACAGCAATAGCCTCGAAATAATCAGCAATCCAGGAATGGATAACAGGGAAGACGATTTATTCAATAAAGGTGACGCGTTTCGCTCTACACGAGAGCTTGTTCACACAACACGTCAGGAACAAACAAAGTATATAAATAGTAATGATGAAAAAAGGACAATCAAAAGTGACCAATAGTGCACGCCTTCTCTGAGTAATAAACATAATGAAAGGACTAATAAAGTGACCAGTGTTTGAAACAATAAAAACAAATGAACCGTAGCTCCGTGTAAAGAGGCTCCAAGATCACACATAAATGAATCATCACTTGGAAACAAATAAATGGAAAAATAATCAGCACATAGCAAAAGTGCAATGTATGTACAGCATGTAACACCCTCAGTTGGAATGTAAGTAGTTGTCTGCAAACCATTCAAAACAAATAATGACATAGTGCCATAAATAAACGCAGAAAGCAATACTGTTGAGTGGATAACTGCAGATCATATGAATATATAATGACAAAGTGTCAATAAACATCGCAGAAAACATGACTATTTACAACAAGCACAAACTGCCCTGAACCTAAATGGATGGAAATACAGTGCCCAAGATGATGAAAATGTTCACAAGAAATTGTCGTCTAGAGCATTCCTAATTACACTACATACAAGCTGTCCATAAAATTAGAAAAGAACAAGTAATAACTGGTGAAACCAAAAATGCAAAATAATAAGAGAAAGCAAGAAGAATAACAAAAATATGTTGGAAAAAATGAAAATAAACAAAGAAAAAATGTAGGAGAGCCACAGCCGACAGAAATAGAGATGACAGGGAAAGTAATCATTCAATTCATGTATACCAATGAGCTGGTGTATCAAAATTAATAAGCCAAGCAATAAATTGGAATTCAGTAAAGTATACACCAGACAAAAGTATATATATATATATATATACACATGAGAGCCAACAGGCGGCCAATCGCGAAGTGAAAATCTAAATCACATGAAGGAAATTCATGAAAAACAAAATCATGGTGAGATATAAACAGTTCATAAGAAATTGCTCAAATCTTCAGTGAGATTCAGTCCATTAGGAGCCTTAGTGTCTAAGGCAAGAATCAAATGTGATTCCCTTTGCCGAAGAAGCTTCATTCGATCACCCCCCCGGCCGGGTTGGGGTACCGAGCACAGAACTGTATATTCGAGATCCTTGAGTTTTTTGTCGTGTACTGCACGGAAGTGTCTAGCGACAGGATAACTATTGTCGCTGTTGACAATAGCACGAATGTGCTGCAAAATTTGTTGGTGCACCGGAAGTTTAGTACTTCCGATGTACTCCAGGTTACAAGTACACTTCAGTTTGTACACGACATACTCTGATCTACATGTTAGGTGTTCTCGAATAGGAATGGGTGTGGAACTGAATGCAGTGACATAATGTGTGCTATTCTTGGCAAAAGTACAAGCTCGACAAGATGTACATCTGAAAAAGCCAGTTTTGGTTGTCATGCTTTTTTTGAGCGGACCTTCAGGCATGGGCCTGTCGAGGGCATCGCGCATAGTAGGCGCCCTTCTGAATGTGATGTTAGGGATGCTAGGAAGTAATGGCCCAAGAATAACATCAGTTAGGATGATAGGCCATTCAGAAGCAATGATGCGCCTGATTTTACGCTCTTGAGTGCTATAGTTGGTAATCAGACGTACATTGCACTCTGCGGTAGACATGTTTTGAACCTTAGGTGTAAGTAGTGTTATACGCTCAAATGTACATGCTTCATGAAGGGCTTTCTCAAGAATAGACTCAGAATAGCCTCTATTTATGAATCGCTGTTTAGATTTACTTAGACACTTATCGAGAGAGTCCTTGTCACTACATATTCTGAAAATACGTATGAACTCCCCATAGGGGATGCTGCGGATTGTATGGGCCGGATGGAAACTACGAGCATGTAAAATTGAATTGCCCGCGGTGGCCTTTCTATGCAGACGGGTTTCAATTTTGTTGTCCTTGATGAAAATGTTAACATCCAAAAATTCTGTGACAGTGGAGGTAAATTTAAGGTTGAAAACATTGGCATTAAGTTCAGTAACAAATGCTTCCGCCTCTGCTGATGATCCTTTCCAGATTATACAGACATCATCTATAAAGCGCCAATAATGCGCAATATAGGGTAGCCAGCGACGGTGTGTGGTACTGAGCTCGTGTTCCTCCCACCAGCCCACATGTAAACATGAGTAACTGGGGGAGAAACACGAGCCCATCGCCACTCCACGCAGCTGTTGATATATCTGGCCCTGAAATCTGAAAAAATTGGTGTTAAGACAGATATTTAACATTTCCATCAACATGGCATTATGATCCCGGAAACTGATGTCTCTTTTGTTCAAATAGTACTTGCACGCCTGCATGCCGTGCTGATGATGTATCGACGTATAAAGTGACTCTATGTCCATAACCAAGAATAGTAGATTGTCACTCCATTCCACTTCCATGATTTTATTCAGAAAATCAGTGGTGTCCTTCAAAAAGGATGGGAGACTGTGCATGTAGGGCTGCAAGAAGAAGTCCACATATTTGGAAAGGTTCTCGTTCATGCTGCCAATTGCAGCTATAATGGGACGACCTGGAGTAGGCGTCACCTGTTTGTGCACTTTCGGTAGAAAGTACAAAACAGGTGTGATGGGATGATCATTGACCAAAAAGTTACATTCATCTTTAGTGAGCAAACCTGTTCGCTTCCATGAATGAATTGACTTGCGTGTAGTATCATGGCTTTTGTTCATAGAGAATTGAGTGGACAAGAGATAACATGAAGTGTCACTGAGATGTCTTTCTGCTTCAATGATGTAATCCTTGGTCAACCAAAGCACCGTGTTTCCACCTTTGTCCGCATTTTTAATTATGACATCCTTGTTTTTTTGGAGCTTACTCACAAGTTGATGGTACTGGTTGTCATTGTAGTTAGTCTGTTTCCTCTGATTCAGAACTTCTCTATTCCGGGCTTTCAATTCTATAATCACCCTATCGCTAAACACATCCACCGCATCACGGGGCATGATCGGTAGAAAAGTAGATTTCGGGCGAAAAGGGGTGACAGCTGAACGTTTCACAAAAATGCTTTGACTCACTGTAGGGGTAAATTGTGAGTCATTATCGAAAGCTAAATCTAACAAGTTCTGTAACCCCGCAACATCCTGAACTTGTAGAGAGGGTATCGTAGTATCAACATCTGCCATAGTCACTACTTGATTCCTTTTGGAGTCAAGTTTGAAATATTTAATAAGCTTGATCTTACGGATACATTTATAGATGTCAATGCGTGTTTGATTATACGAAAACCTGTTACGAGGACAATATGAAAGTCCAAGAGAGAGTAGTTGTTGTTCAGCTTGGGTCAGAGGAAAATCAGTGAGATTGATGACAGTGTTTTCCAACATGCTGGTTATATTCTCCAATTCCTTTTTGTTCTTCCGCGCAAGGTACTTGCGCTTGAAGATGCCTCTCCTTGCGTGCCTGCGCTGGCTGATTGATTGCCTGGTTTGGTTTGAGGTTGCCGGGAGCGCAGGGAATAACGCCGGTCCTCGCTGACAAAATTCAGCTCATCGACCAGTGTGAAATTTTCACGACTGGCTGGTCCTTCTGTAGATCTCCCTGGTATGTTGTCGTCTTCACTACCTGAAGTAAGCGAGTTTAGGGAGAGATTATCACTATTGTCAGTAAGCACAGTATTCGCAGAAGTCGAAGGTTGGATGTTGTGAGCAATACCAACATTTGCCACAGCTTTGCGTTTCAAGTTGTCATATTTCCTGGAAAAGGTAAAAATCCTGCCAGTGGCATAGTCATTTTTATCACGGGCAAATTTGGTGATTTTGCGCTCAATAATAGTATCTTCCAACTTTTTTATGCGTAAATCAATTTCTGCTTTGGCTTTGGTAATCCGATCAGTTTCCCCTGAAGCCTCCAACAGGCCGTTTACTCGATCAATTTCAAGTAGCAACTTATTACGATCTGATTCGGCATACTTGATAAGGATATGGAGCATGTTCATGGAACACTTGAGATTATTTTCGGCCCATTCTTGGAGCATCTGGGGATCTAGATTCTCATAGGTGGGGACAATAAGGACCCTTAAGCCGCGTGGTATCCTGTCAGCATCCCTATATTTCTCGAGGGATTTTTTCTCCCACCATTTAGAAATTTCACCACGAAGGAGTTTCTCAAGTGTTTTAAGGAGAGTTTTCACATCGTTATTAGCAACATCTGGTGCCTCATTAGTAGGTTTGGAAGTGTTAACAGGGAGACTGTCAAATCGAGCCTCAGCTGTGGCTTCTCTGTTCCTGAGCGCGTCACTTGAAATCATAATCCTGTGTATTAATACACATACGTCTTACTTGGATAGAGTGCAAAACCAAGACCCTCTACAAGTTCTTGAGGCTAAATGCGGGCGATAAGTCAAAGGCAATCCCGCAACCCACTATTGCGTAATCAGAAGGCAGGTCACAGCAAACAGAGGAAAGAGGGAAACGCCTTACCGGAATCGGTGTCGGGTTGCCCGCCAGTCAGCCGACCGGTGAGTAGCACCTTCACCACGTCGTAAGGGCAACGACTCCTCCTCTCGAAATGCGTGGCATATGATGTTTAGTCTGACGCGTAGATGGGGGGCACAGCAAAAAGCAGAATCGAAGACGATCCAAAAGTTCAATGACGCTGGAAAGCGCAAGGAGCCACGCCAACGCTGTGCCTCAAAGCAGCGGGAGGGTCCAGAAGCCGGGAGCAGCCAATCCCGGTTGAATTGTATAACAAAGCAGTCCTGGTCCCGTTCAATAATGGCGGAACCGAAAGGTCAAGACCTCAAAAGCCTCACGCCCAGCAAACAGCAATAGCCTCGAAATAATCAGCAATCCAGGAATGGATAACAGGGAAGGCGATTTATTCAATAAAGGTGACGCGTTTCGCTCTACACGAGAGCTTGTTCACACAACACGTCAGGAACAAACAAAGTATATAAATAGTAATGATGAAAAAAGGACAATCAAAAGTGACCAATAGTGCACGCCTTCTCTGAGTAATAAACATAATGAAAGGACTAATAAAGTGACCAGTGTTTGAAACAATAAAAATAAATGAACCGTAGCTCCGTGTAAAGAGGCTCCAAGATCACACATAAATGATTCATCACTTGGAAACAAATAAATGGAAAAATAATCAGCACATAGCAAAAGTGCAATGTATGTACAGCATGTAACACCCTCAGTTGGAATGTAAGTAGTTGTCTGCAAACCATTCAAAACAAATAATGACATAGTGCCATAAATAAACGCAGAAAGCAATACTGTTGAGTGGATAACTGCAGATCATATGAATATATAATGACAAAGTGTCAATAAACATCGCAGAAAACATGACTATTTACAACAAGCACAAACTGCCCTGAACCTACATGGATGGAAATACAGTGCCCAAGATGATGAAAATGTTCACAAGAAATTGTCGTCTAGAGCATTCCTAATTACACTACATACAAGCTGTCCATAAAATTAGAAAAGAACAAGTAATACCATGTGTGATTCATAAAGCAGGTCGCGTCCACATTCTGTGATTCTGGGCAAATCACTTAATCTCCCCGTGCCTGAATGTGTAATGTAAATACGGTGCTCATGTAAAGCGCTCCAATACCTTCGGGTCGAGTTTGCGCTATATAAAATATGCAAAAAAATAAATAAATATATATATATATATATATATATATATATATATATATATATATATATATATATATATATATATATATATATATATATATATATATATATATATATATATATATTACCTACTGGCGGTCGCCAGTAGGTGTATATAGTTAGGATTTTTTCTCTATGGGATTTTTGAAAATTCTATGTCTAATAACTTTGGCGATTGTGGACGGAATTGGCTGAAATTTTCTGGAAAATTGAACATTTTGTTTCTGAGCAGCCCCTGGAAATTTGGGGGGGGTTCGTCAAGGGGGGGCCGAGAAAAAAGGGGGGACCCAAAACGTGTTTTTAACATTGAGTTTTCCATAGGGCGGTTGGCCTCACTTTTAGCCCGAACGGCTGAATGGATTTCCACGAAACTTGGCAAAATTGTAGGGACTGGTAGCCCGATGTGCCTTTGCTAGGTCTCAATATATGTGCTTCAGTGGATTTTGAGAAATTAACGTTTAAAAAAAGATATATATCTGTAAGCGCGCTCTGGGCAGCGCTCCGGTTCGCGGACTTTACGCGTAACGGAACTTCGCGAAGCGAAGCTGATTGGCTCTCCGGTGTCTGTCAACATTCTAAACAGTCCGGAGCGGCCGCCATCTTGTCTCTCGGTAGGATCGAGAGACAAGAGGAGGCCAAAACAAAGGGGGAAATGACCATAAGGGGGCATAGTAGATCCTCCCTGACCCCCTAGGTTTAATGTGGAGGCTTTAAAAGGGCCCCGAGGGGGAAAAAAAAAAACATTTTTTTTTTTTGTTTTTTTTGCGTGGGTAGCGCCCGGTTCGCGAACCGGGAAGCGTTCTGGGCAGCGTACTATAAGGAAAAAAGAATGATAGACTTTTCAAATACTGTATGTTAATTGATTGTTGGTTTTGTTGATTATTTTTTAATTTTTTTATTTTTTAAGCAATTATTTATTATTGTGATTGTGTTTGAAAATTTAATAACATTTCTAACATTTAACTAGTTTATGAATTACATATAAAAATGATTAAAGACTCAAACAATTTTTTAATATTACATACAATTTTATTTTTCGGATTGTTTTTCAAAATTTAATAGAATGTCTAGCATTTGACTGTCCGATATGTCCTCTTGTTGAGTGAACATAAGTTCCCACATTTGACCGTCATCATAATGAAGTAAATGATCCACAGATTCTACACATTGAACTAATTCATGGTCCCGTGATTCATCCATGAAATCTGAGTCATCATTGTCCTCAATATCTTTTTCTGTGTTGTTCTCCAGAACAATTTCGAAGGAAACATTCTGCTCACCTTCCATTTTATTGCTGTAATTTGCATAACCAATAAATATATCAGTAGAGATAGGGCACTGTTGGGTTTAAGTTCAGACAGGTACTTGTGAGTTTATAACAGAGAAGTAATCTATGGGGGATCACTGAAAGAATATCGACTACCACAATATCGAGTACCCAAAATATCGAGGTGAAAATATCTACTACAAAAATATCGAGTTTGTATGTACAAACAGGTAAGTACAAAAATATCGACTACAAAATATCGTTTACAAAAATATCGTTGTAAAAAATATCGACTTTACTAAAAACAATGTTTAATTAAATTAATATAAAAAATTAATTACTAAAATATAATTAACAATACTTAAAATAACTTTTAATAATTAAATATTTAATGAAAGTAAAAAAAAATATATATTTTTAATCATATTTCTTAAAACATATATATATAGTAACAACATTTAATTAAATAATAGGCAATATTGTATATGTACCCCAAAAACCCAAAACTGACCCTGAACCCTAAAAATACCCCTTTACCCAAAAACTAAAAACTGACCCTGAACCCTAAAAATAACCCTTTACCCAAAAACTGAAAACTGACCCTGAACCCTAAAAATACCCCTTTACCCAAAAACTGAAAACTGACCCTGAACCCTAAAAATACCCCTTGACCCAAAAACTGAAAACTGACCCTGAACCCTAAAAATACCCCTTTACCCAAAAACTGAAAACTGACCCTGAACCCTAAAAATACCCCTTTACCCAAAAACTGAAAACTGACCCTGAACCCTAAAAATACCCCTTTACCCAAAAACTAAAAACTGACCCTGAACCCTAAAAATACCCCTTTACCCAAAAACTGAAAACTGACCCTGAACCCTAAAAATACCCCTTTACCCAAAAACTGAAAACTGACCCTGAACCCTAAAAATACCCCTTTACCCAAAAACTAAAAACTGACCCTGAACCCTAAAAATACCCCTTTACCCAAAAACTGAAAACTGACCCTGAACCCTAAAAATACCCCTTTACCCAAAAACTGAAAACTGACCCTGAACCCTAAAAATACCCCTTTACCCAAAAACTGAAAACTGACCCTGAACCCTAAAAATACCCCTTTACCCAAAAACTGAAAACTGACCCTGAACCCTAAAAATACCCCTTGACCCAAAAACTGAAAACTGACCCTGAACCCTAAAAATACCCCTTTACCCAAAAACTGAAAACTGACCCTGAACCCTAAAAATACCCCTTTACCCAAAAACTGAAAACTGACCCTGAACCCTAAAAATACCCCTTTACCCAAAAACTAAAAACTGACCCTGAACCCTAAAAATACCCCTTTACCCAAAAACTGAAAACTGACCCTGAACCCTAAAAATACCCCTTTACCCAAAAACTAAAAACTGACCCTGAACCCTAAAAATACCCCTTTACCCAAAAACTGAAAACTGACCCTGAACCCTAAAAATACCCCTTTACCCAAAAACTGAAAACTGACCCTGAACCCTAAAAATACCCCTTTACCCAAAAACTAAAAACTGACCCTGAACCCTAAAAATACCCCTTTCATTTAACATAATTAGCAATTAATCAATTAAATAAAATTAATTACCAATTACATTTTAATTAATTAACAAACATTTTTTAATTAACAATTAATTAAATATTACTACCAATTATTAAATTAACATATTTAAATAATTATAATTAAATTACTTCCCACCCTATTCCCCTATAAACCCACAACCCGCTAGAGAAAATAAATTATTTTAATTGACATAATTAGCAATTAATCAATTAAATAAAATTAATTACCAATTAAATTTTAAATAATTAACATATATTATTTAATTACCAATTAATTAATTATTACTACCAATTAATAAATTTACATATTTAATTAATTATAATTAAATTACTTCCCACCCTATTCCCCTATAAACCCACAACCCGCTACAGAATTAAATTACACAATAATTAAAAAAATAATTAATTAAAAAAAAAAAAAAAAAAATTGACACTTTTCACACATATTATAACATAAACACACTATAAATAATTAAATATTATTTAAAAAACTATATTTTTTACTATCTAGATTATATACTTGGATATTTTCACTGTCTATATTATTTACAGTCGATATTACTTCACTTACCTTAAAAACGATATTTTGGCTGTCGATATTCTGTCTAGTCGATATTTTCTCCAAACGATATTTAAAACTCGATATTCTGTCCAGACGATATTTTGGAGTCGATATTATGTCTGTGCACCATCTATGGGCACTGTATGGTTTCAGGCGTGAAGTAGTACTATTAAAAAGTGCCTGTGAAGAAGCCTAAGTAAATTCATAATTATACCACAGAAACCTAAATCAATCCATAATTATAATAAAGAAGCCTTTCTCAATGTCTAACTCTTACAGAGGGATAGTATATAACTATCTGAAAATGTTTTCAAATTTATAAAATAATATCTCACCTTCTAAAAAGAAGTTTAAGTTGTGAGTGAAAATGATCTTGCAATGTAGTTCAGGAAGTAGTAGTCAAAATGGCTGTGTTTCTCTCTCTTCCTTTATATATATTCAGGTACATAGCCAATCAAATGTCAGGTAAAAAAAGTAGAAAATGAAAGTAACATTTTAATTGGTTGTCAATTCCAACACTTCAGATGTGTTTTGTGAAGTAATTTACCTCAGGGTATTTAGAGAGGTCTACAGGCTAAATGGTTAAATGGAATTTCAATCAAATTTGTGAAAATGGTAGGCATTGGTATGTAGTATGAGCTAATCTATATTTGGTGAAATTGTCTCCAGTCGCTTTTCTGTAAACTACTTTCCCACCTTTTTTGATGGTGCGCTTCCCAGGGAGCGACCCGGTACGCGAACTGGTGAGCGCCCCGGTTCGCGAACCTTAAGCGTTACGGGAGTCCACCATTTTGTGTTTCGGTCGAATTAAGATACAAGATGGAGGGCAAATAATGTTCAGAATGGGTAGAAGGGGGCACGGTAGACTTATCTTGACCCCCTAGGTTTTCTGAGGGTGGCTGAGGAGGCCCATATGTGCGAAAAAAAAAACATTTTTTAAAAAATTTAGCGAGGTTAGCTCCCGGTTCGCGTACCGGGAAGCGCCCCAGGGAGCGTACTTTGTTGAAAATTAGTGAAAAATGTTAGAGTAAAATAATAATTGTGAGTGATCAGATGTAGGGTAGCTCTGAGAAGAGCTTTTGGGTTTATGGTACATTTAGGTACTTATAAGTAGGTACCAATGCACAGTCTTAAATTCAGAATGAAAATTCTGTTGCCCTCATCTGAGAAGTGAACTCCATCTCCTCTGTAGATATCTTGCATGTAGTAACGCAAGTTATTGTTGTACAGGGAGCCCATTCCATGGTCTCTCATGTAAGCTGAAACAGATTTGTTTACATGCTTCCTCGACTTCTCAATTTGTGGACAAAATTGGTTTGACCCCCTCCATTTCTGTCTTTGGCATATATTTGAATATACCAAGGCAGTCTGAGGAAAAAGTGCCATCAATTGCTCAAAGGTGTCCTTTAAAAGCATTTCCAGACCTACCCCAGTCAAAGTGCCCAAATCATTACCTCCACAGTGCACAATTAACAGGTCAGGTTTTGGCAAATGCATAAAGGTTTTCACCAATGGTATCAATTGGTGACATTTTAATCCTCTGTGGCCAAACCACTTAATTTCCACATCTTGTAAATTGAGGTTAGGTAAATTCCTGTTCTCAGCATACCTCTGAGCCCAATAGATGTAACTATGTCCAACAATCCAGACAGAAAACATGGTGAGAGAAGGTTCTCCTGCAGTCAGATGAAGTGTGGCAATGAAATGGCAGTTGAAAAAATAAGAGTTTAAAATGAAAAAAACTGTGGAGTTTCTGTGTTAATGAAGCAGTAACAGTGATTGGTGGATTTTGATTGCTGAAAACAGAAAGTTAGGGTGCATGGATGAGTTGTTTGAAAGATGTATTTTGAGTGGTCAAGAAAAAATCATTAAATGAAAGAATGCACTGGATATGAGGTGCACTGAGAGTTCAGAGTTCAATTGCAACATTGTTGTGTGAACTTGCAAACACCAGAAGTCTTCCAAGAGGTGGTTGCCATGCAGAAAAGGCATGAAATGGCAGAGGGGGGAAGGGTTTTTATTTGAAAAAAAGTGAGGGAAGAGTTTTGATTGGGTGACATGAGAGATATGTGTGAAGAATTACAGCATTTCTGTGATTTTGATAGCTGCAGACTCTGGAGTGCATACCTTTTGCTCTGCTGAAGACAAATTGGTGTGTTTCTGAGACTGTTTTGAAACTCAAAGTATTTGCTAAGGTGAGAAAAGATTTCTTTAATTTAGATAGAGAATAGTGTGCTTTAAGGAGAAAATTATGAAGAAAGTTGTGTTCTTCAAATGTTGCTTTGTCTCAAGTGTTTTACAAATAGATTTTGTTTCTTTGAGAAAATGTAATTGGAGAAAATGTGAAGTATTAGTACTGACAGGGTGTTATTGTGCATAGGAGCTGTGGAGTCTTTTCAAATTATGATTTGAAAATCGTTTTTGAGGAAAATTAATGGTTATAATATTTATGACAAGGACATAATGGTGTATGCTTCATTATAAGGCAATTGAGTGTCTCTGATGTTATTTTTCCCATTTTAATGTAAGACCTTTCTCTGTGGAGCATATTGCTTGTAAATATGCTCCCACCTGTGCATGGCAAATTTAGATTTTGAATGATTGTGTTACATAGCTATGTTAAAAGTGACCCAACCATGCTGCAAAGGCAATCAAAAAACGCTTTTATGTGTCTTAAGGACATTTTAAGTCATTTCCCTATGTGCAGTGTTTTCAAATTATGATTTGAAAATCGTTTTTGGGGAAAAGGAATGGTTTGTAAATTTTTGACAAGGATATAATGGTGTATGCTTCTTTATAAGGCATTTCAGTGTCTCTGATGTCATTTTTCCCATATTACATTAAAAGACCTTTCCCCGTGGGGCACATTCCTTGTAAATATGCTCCCACCTGTGCATGGCAAATTTAGATTTTGAATGTTTGTGTTACATAGCTATGTTAAAAGTGACCCAACCATGCCGGAAAGGCAATCAAAAAACGCTTTCATGTGTCTTAAGGACATTTTAAGTCATTTCCCTATGTGCAGTGTTTTCAAATTATGATTTGAAAATCGTTTTTGGGGAAAAGGAATGGTTTGTAAATTTATGACAAGGATATAATGGTGTATGCTTCTTTATAAGGCATTTCAGTGTCTCTGATGTCATTTTTCCCATATTACATTAAAAGACTTTTCCCCGTGGGGCACATTCCTTGTAAATATTGTCCCACCTGTGCATGGTAAATTTAGATTTTGACTGTTTGAGTTACATAGCCATGTTAAAAGTGACCCAAAAACTTGCAAAGGCTTTAAAAAAACACTTTCATGTGTCTTAAGGACATTTTAAGTCATTTCCCCCCGGGTGCAGTGTTTTCAAATTATGACTTGAAAATCGTTTTTGACGTAAAGGAATGTTGTTAAAATTTATGTGCGCCATATGCCCCCAAATTTCTTTTTCAGGGGTGCAGCAGGGTGTTCTTGAGACACCCCTGCACCTTTGGAAAAATTCCTAATTTGCGATGAGCTATTGGTAATCGCAAATTGCACCTTCATTCCTATGGGCCTCCTGGCCCATGGAAATGAATGGGTAATTTGCAATTAGCAATTTGCTCATTGCAAATTAGGAATGGTAAAGAATCGCTATTTATTCCTTAAAATTCGCTATTTTGGAAATGCAAAATAGTTTGATGATACATATGGCGGTTCATCTCTAACAAGATAAGAAGCTTAGGGATACATTTATGATGACTGGCGCAATGAAGTGGACATCACTTACTTCATTGGTAGAGCTTTACATGTATTATCTCCTCTGTATTCTTCTTCAAGCGTAACTTTCATCTGCAATCCTGAGTAGGCCTCACCTTAAACAAACCTCTGGATAGGGCACACCTTATCGTCATCCTGAATTAATCATTTAAAATGCAAGGGACAGATTTATGATAGATGTATGCCTCTTTTGCGCCACTGTGCGTCACTTTTGTGATGCAGCGGCGGTGCAAAAGATTTGCTATGAGGCGACAAAATTACAAATTGATGCATTTAGGCAGATGTGTCATGGTGTAAAAAAAACGTGCCACATGAAACCGATGCAGCAGTGATGCAAAAGATGCACCATGTTGCAAGACAGGCCTCACTTGGGGCCATATGTATCAAGCTAATTACCATTCGGAAAGGTCAAAATTCTGCGAATTTCGGCCTTTGCGAATGCTAATTAGACAAATGGTATGTATCAAACAAGTTTGATGCAAAATAAGGAATAGCAAAATTTGCTATTACTTATTTTGCGAATGCACTGAAGGATTTGCAAAATTCCTTAAATGCAATGTATCAAACAAAAAAGATGCAAAAAATGCCATTAAGGATTTGCAAACTACCACCAACTTCTAGTTGGTGGTAATTTGCGAATTCTTTTCAAAAAGCTTTTTTTCCAAAAAACAAAAGGTGCCATATGACGCCCATACATGCCCTTAGGGCATGTATGTGCGCCATATGCCCCCAAATTTCTTTTTCAGGGGTGCAGCAGGGTGTTCTTGAGACACCCCTGCACCTTTGGAAAAATTCCTAATTTGTGATGAGCTAATTGCTAATCGCAAATTGCACCTTCATTCCTATGGGCCTCCTGGCCCATGGAAATGAATGGGTAATTTGCATTTAGCAATTTGCTCATCGCAAATTAGGAATGGTAAAGAATCGCTATTTATCCCTTAAAATTCGCTATTTAGGAAATGCAAAATAGTTTGATGATACATATGGCGGTTCATCTGTAACAAGATAAGAAGCTTAGGGATAGATTTATGATGACTGGCGCATCACCAGGATGTGCCAGTCATCCTGCGCCACTGTTCCGCCACCCATGGTGTGCTGCATTTACAATGCGGCGCAGCATGGGGCAAAAATGGCACAGATGCGTGACGCATCTGTGCCGTAAAGGTGGCACATTGCTGGAGTTGTATCGCAAGTGCGATGCAGCTCCAGCAAGGCTCAGGGGTGCCCCATCTCCACAATGTTGTGTCAAGACCTATGCCTGCTTAAAGCAGGCGCAGCGTTTTGACGCAGTTTTTCCTATCTGATTGTAAATGCGGCACACCATGGGTGGCAGAGCAGTGGTGCACGTTAACTGGTGCATGCCTGGGGATGTGCCATTTAACTTAAATCTGCCCCTTTACATTTAAGTATGTGCAGGGGACACAGAGTCGGTGAGGCTTATCCAAGGTTAAGAAGAGATGAGTCCTGTTCACTGAAAAATTAGACATAGGCTTCACCTGCTCAGCATCGCTGGACATGGCTAAATAATAGCTGCAAAATGTTACTCTTGTTAAACAATTTTACTATTATAATCTCTGAGATTTGTCTCTTACTCTGCAACATCTCATTGTTGTTATCTTTCTTTAAAGATAAAGACAACATCAACATGAGCGACAATCAGCAATCAGTTGATTTCGACCTCATCATTGAACTCGTAATTGAAACATCAGTGGATGTTGATCCCTTGGATGATTTAAATCCTGAGGATGAAGAAGAACGTGATGAGGATGCAGATTTGTCCGAATTATATGACATAGGGTGGGAAGCTGACCTGCTTGAGCCTATGGAACTATAAACATTTATTTTTAAAATTTACAATAAATGAAAAGTAAAAATGTAAACTGTTTAATTTTAAATTAAACACACCTTCAAAAACAGGTTATGTGTAGTGTCTTCCATAAAATATTAAAATATGCTCATAAAATTAGATCAGATTCACATATAAAACAGGACAGGTAAATGAAGAAGAATTCCATTTCTTTTCTGCTATTTCTGTATTCTAAATTTGCCAAAGCACTAAAGAATATTATATGTAAAAATGTTAAGTAGTGTGTTAAGTTTTTGTTGACTGTTATTGATTTACTGTTTGGTAATAGTGGTTAATAACATTTTTTATTATATTTTACCACAGATTCAACTGCAGATAATTTCAAATTTTGAGAATGCCAACTAAGGAGAGAATGAGAAAGGCTACAAAACGTCAAAGACAGCAGGTCCATCATTTACAGCAGCAGTCTTCTACAAAAAAAAATCGTCAAGTCACCAAGAAAGCACCGGGTAAGAGTACAAAAACATTCATAAGAAATATTTGTAGTAAAAAAAATATTACTACAGAAAATGTTTCAGTCCAGAAAAAGAGAAGCAATTCAAACGGAAAGGAAAGGCCAATCAAAAATGTTACTGCTAGAGCAAGAGATAACTCTGTGCATGATAGTAGAAGGAAACAACAGTTTAGGGACATTCATAAACGAATGTTCCGCAACAGGATAATTGGCAATTTGTTAAAAAATATTAAGAAAGGTCAACAGAAAGTGCTTTTTTATAAGAGAAAAAAAAAAGTTGAGAAAGTTATTGATCAGGCATTTGAAATTAAACGTAAGTTATTTATTTTGATAATCAATAGAATTAGGAAGCTAAACAAGGCAATTTATGATTTCAAAAGAAATAGTAGATGGAAGAGAATAGTTAATCGTAGTAATTTTTGTGAAGTTTTTTCTGGAGAATGGATGCATAGTTCAAGCTGTGAGGCATTTTTTAATGAGGAGAGTTATTTCCAGGATAATGATTTGGTGCATGCAGTTGACACCAGTGGTCGTGCTTATGAAGTGAAAGATGGTTGTCCAGTTGAAAAAGAAAAACTTGTGACAACAGAGGCAGAAGAGGTGTTAGGTAATGAGGTTTTAGGAAGACGTGCTAAGGGTCCTGTGTACACCTGGAAGTGTAGTAGTATTTGCAGTGTGCGACAGGATTCCATCAATTTGCTTTGTGATTTTGTACGGTCATTTAATAAGAAAAGTTTGAAGCAGAAAATGAGGTTGTTGCAAGAATTAGATCCTTGCAGAGTGAGAGAAGTGACAGGTTTGCATGGTCATTCACTGGCTTGTCTTTCCAGGAGAGTATGCCAGAGTGTTTTTCATCATTTCAGGATGCTAGCAGTGCATCATAATAAAGTGAGGAAATTAGTTAGAATGTTGTATTATGCTAAGAGTCCAGCAATTATGCTTAAACAATTATGCGCTGCTCTTTTGCATGGTTCTGAAATAGATGTGAAGAATATATGTGAAGAAATTGAGTTTTGTTACTTTGGAAGTAAAGAGGAGAATGTTGAAATTGACCAAGAAGAAGCGGGTAATGTGGAAGATAGTGTACAGGTTTCCAGTACAGATAATTTCCAGAGGGAAATTGCGATGTTTCAGGTCAAATCAAGTGAGAGGCCAAATTTCACTTGTGTGTGTTGTCGACGCACTTATTATAAGAATCAGACTAAGTTAGTGGATTTATATGCAAAAGGTGAAAGGGAAAATAATAGTGAATGGAAGGATTTCGCAACATACTTGATGGCAGAAAATTGTTTTGATTTGGGATTGAATCAACGTGTGTGTACTTATTGTTGTTGCAAATTAAATCAAAACCAGATGCCTGCTAGAGCAGTTCATAATAATCTGGAATTGGTTGAGATTCCTTCTGAATTGAAGGATTTAAATACTTATGAATCTATTTTGATTCAAAGTATCCATCCCTTTCAGGCTATTGTAAGAATGGAGCCAAAGACAGGGAAATTGCCTCCATCAGATTTACAGAGAGGATTAAAGGGAAGAGTTGTTTATTTGCCTCTAGATTTGAAGAAAAACATTAACACAATTGGAGTAGAAAAAGTGGAAGAGGAACCTCTGATTATCTTAGTTAATGGGGTTCCGACAAAGAATAAGAAAATATGGCAAGATTTAGTGGATGTTAGGAAAGTTAAAAAGGCAACATTGTATTTGAAAAAAAATAATAAATACTATAAGAATGTATATGTTGCAGAAGAGGAAGTAAGTGAGGAAGAGGATAGCGATTTGTGTGCTGGTCAAATTGAGAAAGTAGAACCCTCTACTAGTGAAGAAATATATGAACATTATAGTGTTCATCCTTTGCATTCCAAGGAAGTCATGGGGAATGCTATTGAGTTGTTTCAAATGAAACAAGCCAAAGGGAGTCCCATTAGTGTTTGGGAGGAAAGTTTGGAAGCTCGGTGTTTCCCACAGCTTTTTCCAACAGGTCAGGGAGGAAGATATGATGAGCGACCTCATCAAATTCCTGCTTCTGAATACCGGACTTTGCGATTGTATGCAGGAGATGCTAGGTTTCGACAATGCATTCCCTATTTGTTTCATCTCCTGTTTGAAAGCGATCTGTCTGGACTGTCATATGCAGTGAACCACATCTTGAAAAGTGGTATACACATGCAAAACATCTCGGCAAGTGACTTTATGGATAAAGTCAATGTCCAAGACAGTATTTTTGATTCTCACCTGATTAATCTCATGGCGTGTCAGCGTGGTACTAATGAGTACTGGTACCGTCGTCATGGTGATTTAAAATGTATGCTGAGGAACTTAGGAACTCCCACATGGTTCCTCACTCTGAGCTGTGCCGAGTATGGCTGGGAAGACTTACTTGAATTTCTACGAGAGGCAAATGCTAACGTAGAAAACATCGAATTCAAGACACCCGGAGAACTGTGCTCTTTGGATCCAGTCAATGTATGTAGGTACTTCAATCATAGATTTGAAGCTATGATGTCTTTCATCATGAATAAGAAGAATCCACCTCTTGGAGAGGTGTTGGATTTCTTCTGGAGAAAGGAGTACCAAGCAAGAGGTGCTCCTCATATACATATGTTGCTGTGGATCAAGGATGCACCTAAATTTGGAACGGATCCAGAAGACTCAGTGATGAGTTTTATACAAGAGTATTCTACGTGTGCTGTTCCAAACGCAAAGGAGAAGAAAAGCCTAAGAGAAAAAGTTCTGCGTTTCCAAAGCCATCGATGTGGAAAGTAATGTCGTCGTAAATTCCGAAACAAGGACAAGTTCTACACCAAATGTCGTTTCGGCTTTCCACGACCGGTGATTTCTAAAGGAAGAGTAAACAGTTTGACGTCTTCGCTGCGACATAATGTGATGAAGAAATCACCTAAAAACACATACAATTTGAAGAGGAACGAAGAGTCCAAGTACATCAACGACTACAACCCGGTGATTTTGTCCATGTGGAATGCTAACATGGATATACAGTTTGTGGCTGATAACTGTATGGCTGTGGCTCGGTATGTGACGTCTTACATCACCAAAAAAGAGAAGACAGAATTGAAGGATATGTGGGAGGACATTTCCCATGAAAAGAGCCTCAGCAAGAAGTTGTACAGTTTCAGTCTGAAGATGTTGTCGCATCGAGAAATTGGAGCGTACGAATGTTCTGACCGGTTGTCTTCAGCAAGTCTCTATGCCAAGTCCAGGAGTATCATTTGGGTGAGTCTTGGTCTTGCTGCAACGCGTAATCGAGTTCTCAAACCTGTGCGGGAAATTGAGTATTTGGCGGAAAATGAGCCAAACAGTACCGACAATTTGAAGACCAACATGTTGGATACATATTATCCAAATCGAAGCATTCACCTCGAGAATGTTTGTTTATATGAGGTTCTTCAAAATTACATATTCAAGAGGAACATCAAAGAAGATACTGAGAAAGGAGTGTATGCTGTAATAGGAAGTGAGGGATGTCTGGTCAAGCAAAGAAAATGCCACTTGGTAAACCATCGAAAATTGAGTGGCGAATCTCCTGAAAAAAAGGAGTTTTTCTATTGTGCACTTTTGCAACTTTTCAAGCCTTGGCGTGCAGAAGAGGAACTGCTTGGAGATTTTCTCTGTTACGAAGACTCTTTCAATGCCGCCAAGGAGACCATAGAATGTCCTGCTTTTCCCAAATATGTAGAAATGTTGAATGCGGAAATTGAGCAGGAAGCAATGATTGCAGCCGAGATTGCCAGAGACAGTTCTCAGGACAGTCAGAGTTCTGCTTCATTGAGTCAGGATCCACTAGGAGGACCTGTTATCGAAAATGAAGCTGCCACTGCTATGAATGAAGTGGAAAGAGCCATGGCACATGCTCAGGAGGATGCGGTTAACTTAGAAGAGTTGGAAAGACAACTCAACGTTGAGCAGAGGAAAATATATGACGAAGTTACCATGCAAATTGATCATGGATTAAGTCATGACAAGAAAGAGTGCTCATGTACGTCGTTGAAGCCTGTCCGACTGTACGTGAGTGGAGAAGCGGGAACTGGAAAAAGTTTCCTTATTAAAGTAATTTCATGTTATTTGCAGGAAAGGACAGAGTCATCGCTGTCTTGTGTTGTCACCGCTCCAACTGGACTGGCAGCACATAACATTAAAGGGATTACTTTACATCGTTTACTGATGCTGCCAGTGGAGCATGACAACAAATTACAATATCACAAGCTATCTGGAGATGCTTGTTTTGAAGTTTCAAGAATCTTGAGGAAAATGAAACTTCTTATCATTGACGAAGTAAGCATGGTTTCCAATGTCATGCTTGCCTTTGTGCATTTGAGAATGCAAGAAGTTCTCAAAACAGAGTATGATGTGTTATTTGGTGGCAAACACATCATTGTTTTCGGAGATCTTCTGCAGCTGACACCAGTGAAAGGGCAACCTGTGTTCAAAATGCTCACGCATGAAGATACCAGGAAGTGCCTAGGCAGCATTGGCAACGTCAATATATGGTTAAACTTCAATTATGCTGAACTGCATGAAAATATGCGTCAGGCGAAGGATGAAGTTTACAAGACTATTCTACAAGATGTTAGAATTGGAAAAGTGACCGAGCATGGGAAAGAAGCTTTACATGCACGATTACTGTCAAATTTATATCCAGAACAAGATGTTGTGCCTGAGAATATTTTTCAGAAAATTACTGAGAAGAAATCTGGAATATGTTTGATGCCAACTCTTGCAGAATGTGCCAAATTCAACAACAAAATGTTGCATTTAGAAAAGCAAGAGATTGTGAAACTGGAAGCTATTGACAGAGTAGAGCATATGGGATCAACAATTATTTTGTCTGAGAATCTGAAAACAAAATTGGATTCATTAGAGAAGAGTATATCTAAAACTGCAGGTTTTGAAAAGACTCTGAATGTGTGCTTGAACTGCCGTATAATTTTAAGAAGGAATTTACATGTTGAAAGAGGTCTGGTAAATGGATCAATGGGTAATGTTGTTGATTTTGTGAAATACAGAAATAGAGATGGAATTGAATTTTTAAAAATTAAATTTGATGGCATTGAGGAAGTACAGCTAATTGGTCGTTGTTCTGCTAGATTTTTGCTTGTAAAAGACTTATATGTTCGCCGTAAGCAGTTTCCTGTTTGCTTGGCATATGCGGTGACAATCCATAAATCGCAAGGTTTAAGTGTAGACAGTGCATTGGTGAATATTGGCAGTTCTGTGTTTAAGGAGGGTATGGCATATGTGGCATTGTCACGAGTTAGAACTTTATCGGGATTGTACTTGATTGAGTGTGATGTCACAAACATTTGTGCGGATCTAGATTGTGTTAAGGAATACAATAGGTTAAGAAGAGAGTATGCGCCACATTTGCCTCAATATCCTTTGTTTGAGAAATGTGTGGTAGGCCGGAAACGAAGAAATGTGACCAATACTAGGGAGGTTGTAGCAAAATGACGAAAAGTCGATGAACCTGAAATTATAAGCAGAAACAAAAAGGATTCTGTTGAAGATGTTGTTGGTTTTCAATTTGAAAACAGTTCTGGTGTCAACTGCTATGCTAATGTAGTGGTTAATGTTTTGTTTTCTCTAGAAAATGTAAAAGAAGAGATTGTGGTCAATTCTGATCAAAGATTATGCAGTTTGTTAAATTCTGTCTTAGAAAAATGTAGCACTGCTAGAACAAACATAGAAAGTGTGTCTGAAATTCGAAATCTGTTAGACAGATGTTCAGGCCAAACACAATTCTCTCAAAATATTCAGCAAGATTGTTAGGAGTTTTTAATGTATATCCTTGATGTATTGCATGCTGAAGGTGTAGATGTAGATCAACTGTTTGGGCTTTCTTATCAATGGCAGCATGACTGCGAGAACTGTATTGTATCAAGTACTACTAGTGTAGACTCAGAAAGATTTATATATTTAACTTTGCCAGACAGTAAATCAGTCTCCTTTAATAAGCTAGTAAAAGCAGCTGATCACAACATGGAGTGTAGCCAATGTAAATCTGAAATGATGTCCACATTATTTATACAAACATATGGCCAGTATGTCATTTTAATGTTCCAACGATGTAGGCCTGATGGAACAAAATTGACAACTTTAATTAAAAATTTTGTGGCTTCGCAGTTGTCAATATCAGGAAGGACTTTTGTAACTGCAGCAATTATATATCATGACGGTCCTTCAATAACATCAGGACATTACACAGCTTATTTAAAGTCTAGAAATGGCTGGTCATTCTGCAATGATTCTGTTTTAATTTTCACAAAAAAATTGCCGTATGACCTTAAAAACTCTTACCTGGTGTTTTTAAAACCAAAATTTTAGGGAAAGAATCTTGGGATGTGCTCTGAGGAATTTCAAGAAGTTCTAATGGCTCCTACACGATTTGGCCTTGAGGATAAGTGTAGTTCAGAGACATAACTTCTAACCATAAGACTGGACGTCATGGAGAAATAAGTGCACTTTGAATGAGTTCAGAAAAACTATTTCTTTTTATAAGCTAATTGAAGCAGCCAATCAAAACATAGAGTAGAGGGAATGTAAGTCTGCAATGCTGTCTACTGTTTTACATTGCTTTGTGATTAAAAGTGATGTAGAGAATTAAATAATTGTAGTAGTCATAGAGGTAGTGTAAGTCTGCTTCATAGTAAGCAGTATCAGTGTCATAGGAAATGTAGAACATGACTGAGGAAGAAGGGGAAGATATTACTAGGCCAGGATTGTGAAAATGATCTTCAACATTTTAATTCTGAAAGTTGCGGAAATGCCAAATGACGGGATTGGCTTACAAGAAATCCAAGAGTTATAAATGGCTCTGACAAGATTTGGCCTTGTGGAAACTTGTGGTAGAGAGCAAGAAGTCATTTATTGTATGTAACATGTTTTTCAAAACGATGGAGGTTTTCTTTCAGAAAGTGGCGGGCTGAAAGTAATAACAGCACAACAGAGTGTAAGCTGTTCATAGGACATCCTTCGACGTCATGGAAAGTAAGTTAACTTTAAGGAGTTCTGAATTCTGATTTGTTATGTTGTATGGGTTTTTTAAACACAATCATTTTGATTGTGTTTTTTTTCCCCGCTGTTATATGATGAATACCTTCAAGTCACTGTTTTTAGTGAAATTTGATACATTCTGAGAACAGCAAAAATAAACCATTTAACATGTATAATTAATTCTGTACTGTTTCCATTTATGATGTACATTTAGAACTGTGTAGGAGGGATGGAGAAGGAGAGGCTTCTGTAAGTGTCAAAGTTCTTGCATACAGTGCTCATATTCTACGTAGTCTTTCATATGATAGACTACATTTCCACAATGAGATACCTAAGCAAAGGAAACACAGGTCATATGATTGTGGAATGAGCAAAAAAATGTGCATGTTTTTCAATTATATTACCTGTGTTTCCTAACATTACACACCACATTGTGTAGATGAGGTTTTGGCCTGTTCCTGGAGACAGAGGAGGTCTGACATTTGTTCAAGAGTGCAGTGGACATTAATCACTTCGTTGGTAGGCCTCCACATGTATTATGTCCTCTGTTCTCTTCAAACAACTCAAAATTTCATTTGGAACCCTGAGTAGGTCTCACCTCAAACAAACCTCTGGATAGGACACATCTTATTGGCATCCTGAAGCAATCATTTAAAATGTTAGTGTCTTGCGACACTTTTCTGAGACAACAGCAGTGCAAAAGATGCACCATGTTTTAAGATAGGCCTCACTTCATCTGCATCAAGATACTGTTAGTTTAAAATGTATATCTTTAGGACTGTGTAGGGGGCCTGGAGAAGCAGAAGCTTCTGTCAGTGTCAAAGTTGTTGAAAAACTGTTTGTCCTTCAATCTTTCCCCTTGTCTTTTGTAATTTTTAAATACATGTTTTAATATTTTTCAAATGTCTGTTCTCTCTTTCACAGATTGAAAGTATAAAAACAAAAAGTGAGTAATTTAACGACAATTATAAGGTAAATGTTTTGTATTCTTTTCGTTACATTTCTATCACATTCACCTACTATTAGTTCCACAGCTTTATTTCTTTAACCCTCAGTTTCCTGCCTTTGCTACTTTCCTCATTCCTTTCTCTTTTACCTACTTACTCAACTCCTTCCACTCCTTTTCTCAGTCCCTCTCTTCTCATAGTTCCTCACTCTTGTTCACTCACTCCGTCTCTATTACTCTTAGTGTCTTTGACTGATCACTTTTTCACTACTTGTTCATAATGCTTTCTCTGTGTAGTTGAAGCACACTAAGGGGCATATTATGAACACAGCCAATAAAATTATTGCTGTTTTTATTGGCAGAAAACTGGTGCAAAAGTGGTTTTAGCGGCAGTTTTCTGCCGCAAAAGCGGCTTTGGTGACATATTTCTGCCGATAAAAGCTGCAAAACTTTTATTGCCTATGTTGATGATATGGCTCTATGTTATTTACATTTCTTTGCTGTTTCAATTAATCTTTTTCTTTTATTTTTTGTTTTCTGTTTTCTATTTTTTCTCTCTGTTATTCCCCATGTTTTAATCTTATTTTGAACATTCACTCACATTCTCCAAGAAACTCTTCTTTGTTATTGTTCTACTCTCTTTTTTTTCTTTCACTTCCTTATCTATTTTGTTTTCCACAATTATACCCTCTTCCGTCTTTTCTTCGGTAAATAGATCTATTAAACAGTATCTCTGGTTTACTCCCTATAGCTGTCTTTCTTTTAACATCACTCTCTGTTTACTTTCCTTATACTTATTCTTCTTTTTAAATTTTTTTGGTTCGCTCCCGGTTCGCGAACCGGGAAGCGAACTGGGAGCGAACTAAAAGAAATAGAGCTTGCTAGAGTGCTAAACATTCTAGCAATTTTTTTTGAAAGGGGAGGTAGTTCTGAAAAGAACTTTTTTTTAAATGTTTTTGTTGTTTTATATTTTTTTTGTATTTTTTTTTTATTTTTTGTTTTTTTTGTATTTTTTGAACAATTTTATATTTTTTTTGTTTTTTTTGGGGGGGGGGGACAACAAAAAACAGGCATTGAAAAGGGCTCAACAGGAGCAAAAAAAAAATTACTGTGTGGGGCGGTTAGGGCAATTATGATTGTTGTAAGCTAGGTTTATTGAATTGATACTCATGTTGCCACATGATATCAATGCACCGCAGTGCAGACAAGTAAACTTCATATGCCCAAAATTATCCTGGATGTTTGGCACGGTTTCCCGTGCCTCTGCTGCTGTCAAAGAAATCAACGAAGTTGACCTGGCCACAGGAGTTGCTGTTGGGTTCTGTTCCATGTCTCTTATTTCCGCCCGGCTGTAATTGAGTGGATGCCACCTGCTCATGTGCCTATGCATGGTATAGTTCCCATAGCTATACTTTTTATCAGTCCCTCTTGATAATTTTTCTTTGCAAATGAGGCAGGTGACATACCTCGCATTCACTTTTTTCTGGCCTGGAGGCATTGAAAAAAACTGCCAAATGAAACTGGCTTTCCTATGGGAAACCCGGGGCACCTCTTCCAAGAACTGTGGTCCTTCTCTCTCCTCTTCCTCTATTTCTTCCTCTTCCTCCTCTGTGTTGGTGATGACCTGGGGAGGTGGTCCTCTCTTCCCATGAGGAGGTGGTGGTGGTGGTGGGGGTCCACCAGCTGAAGCTACCATTGAAGCCATTGCTCTAGTATGAAATAAGGTCTTTCTCTCACAAAGATGAAAGTCAGAGTGAGGAAAGAAGGAGGGGTTTTCATCATTTGGGAAAAACAATAGTTCTAAACCAATGAAAAGTGTTATTTTTAGGTCACCTGACCTAGCCTTACATGATTATGAAACCAAAAGTTAAATGAACCAATGAAAAGTTTTATTAACAAGTCACATGACCTCTCACGCTTATGTTACGCGCTGCGGAACGCGCCCCGGATCGCTTCCGGGTCGCTGCGCTTCGCGCCTCGGTTCGCGTACCGGAGCACTTCCGGGTGCACTAACGCAGCGCGTCATAAGACGCATTACGCGACAACGTGATACGTCGCGCTTCCGCGACGCGTCACGATGTTGATTTCTAACGCGGCAGTTGCGCTAATGGAACGTTTACCGGTTCGCGGACCAGGTCGCGGCATCAAATTGAGCTAACGGAAAGCTTCCCGGTTCGCGAACCGGGAGCGAAACAAAAAAAATATTTAAAAAAAAATTATTAATAAACATGTAAAATATATTTTTGGATTTAAAGAAGAATACATTTTACAGCTATAGATATTAGCTTTTAAAAAACCAATGAAATTCACTGAAAAAAATCAGTGATGTCATCAGTGATGTCATTTGAGATGTCATCAGTGATGTCATCAGTGATGTCATTTGAGATGTCATCAGTGATGTCATCAGTGATGTCACTGACCATGTCATGAATGATGTAATATGTGACATGATCAGCAGTGGATTGCGGGTGCGCGATATATAGTTAGTACAACTAACTATATATGGAATTTCAATGGTTTTGTGTGAGTAAAATAAGGTTTTTTAAATGCTAATTCCTAACTATATATGGTCTATAACCTATGGTTTTTTCAGTGAATTTTCAAGGTTTTGTAAATGCTAATTCCTAACTATATATGGTCTATAACCTATGGTTTTTTCAGTGAATATATATATATATATATATATATATATATATATATATATATATAACGCTCCAGTTCCTCTTTTTCTTTTCGCCAAAGAAAACAAAACAGCACTCCAGGAGTTTGTATCAGCCACGCAAGATTTTATTTGCGGGGGGCTTGCACAGACGCGTTTCGGTGTGCTGCCTTCGTCAGTGTGAATTACATAAATACAGCAACCGGCATGTTAATAAAGTTTTTTCACGAATCATGAAAAGTGACAAAGGACTAACCCCACTAAAGTCATAGTCCGCGCCATCTTGGAATTATTAAATACACCATATAGGTCCATTTAAATGCTGATAAGGCCCACAAATGGGCTACTGTATCTAGACAGGGGGTATTGCTTACATCAAAATTGTTACAAACATGAACAAATCATAAAGCCGTGGATCGGCTGGCGTCCTCTATCTATTCATTTCATCATGATACTTCATATATGCCAAAATACATATCCTATTTATACCGATTTAAATATAAAGTGTGTCAAATGTCATCACTCAAAAATGTCATCACTCAAAAATGTATATGATTGGGACAGTTCAAAATCATGTCTATAGTCGATCCATTTTAAATGCAAATTTTTTAAAAAAACTTTTACATTTCTGCATTCTCAAATCATCCATCATATACCATAGAAAAAATATATGGAGACATCATCATATTAGCGGCAGATTCATATATACAACTATATAGAGCTGATAAGTGTCCTACCTAAAAAACATGTATATTAGGTCACTTATCAAAAATCACACATCATTGATCATAAAGAATTAGGCAGTATGGGAATAGGCTTAAAACTCTACTTAGATACATTTTTGGCTCACGGATACTACAACCTATGAATTCATCCTGAGCTAGTATAAGAAGCGTCCCCACTTTCCCAAATGGAACGCCATTTCTTCCCCACTATTAAGGCCATTCGGGTGCTTCGTAGAGAGATCTATAATATACCTTGACTCTAATCTACAGAGTCGTCTCAAGCGGTCACCGCCTCTAATATTTAGTGGCACAATGTCCAGGCGAAAATATTGTAGTTTATTGCGGTCCCGCCCATGAACTTCAGCAAAGTGGCGTGCCACCGGATAGGTGGGATCTGCTTTGTCTATGGCCCTGAGGTGTTCTAATATTCTCAATTTCAGCTCCTTGATTGTACTACCGATGTAGCGAAGGCCACAGGGGCAGTGCAAGCAATAGACTGCATATTGCGTACTACAGGTGATACATTTCTTGATGAATATTTTCTTCCCTGTCTCAGATATTGTGTACGATAGAACCCTTTTACTACCCGCACAGGCTTTGCAGCGGCCACAGGGATAAAACCCTCTTTGTTCTTTAAGGGTGTTCGCCCTAGACATGGGTTTTTCCAGGTGGCTAGTGACAAGCATGTCTCCTACTCACCTTGCTTTGCTGAATGTTAATAATGGGTGAGATGGTAAGTCCTCCTTTAGCACGTTATCTGTTTGCAGAATGTGGCAGTTTTTTCTAAGCATCATTCTGAGATCATTGGCCCCTGATGAATATGGGTAATAAGCCTAAATTTCCCTGTGGTTGCATCCTTCTCACGTCACCCCTTGTCGGTTTGGCAGTGAATAGAGTCCCTCTTGAGATCTTCCTTGCTTTTCTCAGTGTCCTTTGTAGCAATTCATTTCCATATCCCATGATCTTAAAACGGTATAGGCATTCCGAGGCAGCCGCCTTGAAATCAGAATCCCTAGAGCAATTCCTTCGGAGCCTCAATAGCTCCCCATAAGGAATGCTGTTGATGAGTTGGGGGGGGTGGCTACTGCTGGCAAAGAGTGTAGAATTGCCAGCAGTCTCCTTTCTATATAGGGCAGTGTGTAATTGATCTCCCTCTATAAACACTCTCAGATTCAAGTATTCCACTGCCACCGGACTAATTGAACCCGAGAAATGCAGGTTAAGGTCTTTGGTATTCAATACCCTGATGTATTCCTCTGCAGTGTTTGTTACACCGTTCCATACGATGAATAAATCATCGATATATATATATATATATATATACACAATCAGTACAGTATTTACAGGGTTCTACAACCCCTACTATATTATGGGATTAGAATGAAAAATTGCCTACATTGTTACACAAACATTTCCCACCCACCACCCTACCATTAATAATAAAGAAAGAGCCCGCCCTCCTCCCTCATTCTTTTCGACTCACTCCATTATTTGCATGGGTTACTTTTACTATGGGTTGCTCTCTGTTTGCGTGTGTATTCTTTAGTACGTGGTTTACAGATATACTTATCTCCTCTCTATTAATACTTAGAGGGGTTTGTTATTGATTTTAATATCTACTCCATTAGGGCAGTGTCTTTGACATAAATATTATTATAGTGAAGATTCAAAGGATATAAAAAGCTCCAACATTGCATCCTATTCCAGTGTGATCGGGATCTTTCGCTTGCCCTTCCCTCTTATTGCCTTGCTCTCTGCTCTTCCCCATCTGATCATTTCCTCCCTCCAAGAGAGTATAGCTGGGGGGCGGGCAGATTTCCACTGCATCGTTATTGAACGTTTTTCCAGTATCAGTGCCAAATTGGTACATCTAGTTTGTACTGGTTCCTTCTAATGTTTACGAATGCATCACTAGTATAAAGAGTTCCATCGTGTTTCCACCCACCATATATGGAACAGACCCTAGGACTTTCAACACACCAGCCCAAAAGAGGACCAGGTGTGGACAGGACCATATCATGTGCAACAAATTGGCGTTTTGTGTGAGGCATCGAGGCACTGGTCTATCATTTCCAGGTACATATTGTGTAACCAGTGCGGTGTAAGATATGCCCTATGTAACATCATATATTGGATATGTTTACATTTGGCGTTACGGGATACTATTTTGGGATAGTCCAGTATAGCGTCCCATTCCATTTCAGTATTGTCCCTACCTATGGGAGAAGAGTTGGCCTAACGGCTAGGGCAGTCGTCCTCCAATCTGGGGAACTGGGTTCGAGTCTCGGAAACGACGCTGAACATCCTGCGATTCTGGACAAATCACTTAATCTCCCTGTGCCTAACAAAAAAATGAATGTGTCCTCATGTAACGCAACTGGTGCTTTGTAAAGCGCTCTGATACCCGATTTGGATCAAGTCGCGCTATATAAAACTCCATAAAATAAAAAATAAATATATGTCTGAGTTCCATTATCCACTGAACATCTCCAAGGGATTGCTGTGTGGGAGCGAACACCTTTATATAGCCATCAATTTAAGTGCTGTCCATTGCCCATGAGGTGCAGTGTATATACTAAATCATATGTAGGAGGTTAACTGTTGTCTGGCACCCAAATCTGTTTAGTATATCTACTTATGCTTGCATATAGGACATAAAGAGAATACGGAACACCTTGTTCCCTGACAAAGTTCTCATGGTCAAGTAGCATGCCGTAGCATGCCACCTAGAAAAAGCGTCCCAACAGTGTTAACTCCCTCACGTGTCCATCCGGAAATGCATCTAGTTGAGCCTACCTTAGACGGCTTGGGGATCCTTGTTAATAGACTATTTGGGGCATTAGGAAGCACACACTTAGTATATTGGAGCGCTACTACCCGGTATTACTAGCATTTGGAGGGTACCCTTGTCCAGTGTCTGCTGCGTCATGTCTATCTCCTGCAGGTTATGACCTGTGGTCCAATACGATAGCCACTGCAGTTGGATCGCGTAGCAGTATGCTCTAAAGTCAGGGACCCCTTAGCCCCCCTGATCCATGCTCAGTTTAATTTTTTGAAGCCTTACTCTCCTACGGCCTTTACCCCATATTGGTTCTAATAAAAGCATACTCACTGTCTTGAATATGTGTGTTGGGACCAATATGGGAAGGTTTGTAAAAAAAAGTATAACAGTCTAGGGAGCATGATCATTTTGATATGGCCACTCTACCTGCTACAGAGAGTAGTAGAGAGATCCAAAACACGATTTGATTTTTAAGTGCTTTGATAGCACGAACGAGATTGCCGTCTAGTAGATCATGTGCATCCCTATATACCCAGGTATTTAAACATAGTGGCTGCTGTTGTGAACACCCAGGGTCCAAAATAGATTGCTCTGTACGTGCTGTATCATTGAAATGGTAGGCATACGACTTGAATTGATTAATGGATAGGCCTGAAAGGCTTTGAAATTGAACAAATATGCTTGGGATGGGTTCAAGGTCTCCCTGGAGGATGTTTAAATAGAGATTAATATCTTCGGAGTAAGCTGAAAGGGTGTGGGTGGTGTTTCTGAACTTAATGCCACTGTCCACAGCCTCCGTTCAGAGTTTAACTGCCAGTGGTTCGAGCGCTAATACAAACAATAGTGGAGAAAGTGGAAAGGGGAAAGGGGAGGCTGCTCGGCCCCCCGCACATATGGCGGGGCACCGGCCCCCCTTCCCCTTGACCTCGATCAGTGGTGGGGCGTGCCCCAGCCGCGTCTTGATGACGCGGCGGGCGTGCCCCACCACTGATTGGTCCGGCTCCCCAGTTGACCCGGATGCAATAGAATTGCTTCCGGGTTGAAGAGGGGGAGCCAAAGGGGCAGACCCGTTGCGACTGGTCTGCCCCGAAGGGGTTAAAAGGCCGGGGGAGAGCGGGAGGCATCCTCTTGTTCCCGGGCTCCCCAGGCCTGCCCTTTGCCCCCCAGCCTCGGTGAGGCTGGAACATTTTTCTCTTTTTTTAGTATTCTACAGGTGTACCGCGAGCGAGGACAGGAGATCTTTTCTTTTATTTTCTGCAGGTTATCACAGGCGAGTGAGGACGGGAGCTTCAGCGTCGGAGGAGGGGCGGATTTCGAGAGCAGACCATCCGTGAAGGGGCCCAGCGGTGTCGTCCTCGTGGGCCTTTGTTTCCTTAAAAGTGGGTGAACTGCGGTCCCGAGTAAGGCGTGTGCGCATTTTTTAAAGGTACAGTGAGGGGGCGCTAGCGAACCGGGCCAGGTGTGGGCCCGATCGTTGGACGGGGGAGCGCTTCGGGAGCCTTCAGTTTGATAAATTGGCTTGGTGGGTGAACGTGTCTCTGGAAATAAGTGTGCTTCTTCGAATTAAATGATTTAAAGGGCACGAGCAGGGAATTGTTAGTGCGGCATTCATCGGGGGCGGCTATGTGAACCCCTAGTGGGTTGTTTTGATAGTTTCCTGCAATTTAAACGTTCGATTTGAAAAGCGAGGCAGGGTCGGCCCTGGTTAGTACCTGGAGGGGAGACCGCATGTGAAATACCAGCCTCTGTAGAACTATAAAGAATTACACAGCACTCACGCAAGGACCACATCTCGCAAGAGGGGTGTGAGGGGGCTACACAGGTGCAGTGAGGCGGATTATACTCTGCCGGGGACAATTTCGAGAGGAGTTATACAGGACATTGTTTTAATAAGCCCGGTGCAGAAAATTGGGGATGTGCAAGGGCATTGAAGGTTAAAGAAGGGTGAATAATTTTGTGTTTTTAACGCTTGCATGATTTAACTGATGCCCATGTAAAGGGCTTGTATGCCCAGTCTAGAGGTTATTCGCCTTGCATTTGAACAACATACCTGCTATCTTGCTAATTGTGTTTTCATCGTAGAACTTCTGTGAGGGTGGCACGGTTGTTGAAATGACGGTGAGCGAAGCGGTGGACAACGCAATAAGGGGACACAGGCACGCCTACACTTCACTGCTTCTGGTGGGCCGCCGGGCTAGAGTGCGCTGCCCAAAACCCAGGCTAGCTGGGTGGCACGGTCCGAGTTGCGTGGTGCTTACGGCCAGCCTGTGTACCCCCAACTTTGTACTGGTAAAAGCTGGGTTAGGTCCTGGTGGGTGCTGGAATACATTGTGCTCGCAGGGTTGGCACAAGTGTAGGTGGCTTACCAGGTTCAAGGGGTTAGAGTATGGCCATTAGACGTGGCGCAAAGCATTCCCGCATGGAACATATGCTGCAGGGTATGATGCGTAGCATGGCAGCAATGGACAGGAGAGGGGGGAAAGTGGAACAAATAGGGAAAAGCGTGGCAGAGCACAGGCAGAGGTTGGATGAGCAGGCTGGGCCATCTGGAAGACCCAAGCGAACAATAGTGCCCCCACAGCCCAGGGGGGAATTAGATTCTCTGCCCAAGCGGGCCAGGGCTAAGAAGGGTACTGTTCGGGTACCGAAGTAACAGGGGGAGGGGGGTCCTTCTGGGGGGGGTCCCTGAAGGGGTGCTTGTGCCACCGGTGGTCCCTATACCTTCTCCCCAAAGCCCGGCAATGATACCTGTGACATCGACACCTGCCGCACCGGTGCAACACCAAGCACAGTGCCTCTGGTGGTCCCAGCAGTAGTCCCTGTGGTACCCACGTTTAACACTGTACCTATCCCGGTCACAAACACGGCAGCCCCCATCCCGGTATCAGCACCTCCAGGGGTTGGTCAGGTCCCTCCGGAGCTAGCAGCACAGATAGCGGCAGTACTTCCTTGGCTAGAAATAGGGGGGATGTTACCTTCTTCTTTAGGCGCGAAGGAGGTAGGGGAGGATCCTTTGGCAGAAGCGCATAAGATGGTGGCAAGGATCATGACTGCCCTAGGTAGCGGGGGGGTGCCAAGTGCGCCTATTCCTCCACAAGCAACATGTCCAGGCAGTAACTCCAAAATGACAATATTGTAGAACCGACGCGAGCCGGGGAAAGTGGTAAGGATGTGGCATTACAAGTGCTAGGTGAAGGTACAATGCCCCCCAGAAGGGAACATTTGGCTCAACATGTCACACAAGAAGTGAAAGATTTATTTTGGGCAGGCAAATATGTCAATATGTTTTCTTTGCTTGTGGATAACAGGGAAATGGAGTATGCTAGGAAGCATAAAGATTGGATGTCAGCTAGCGAATGGCGGGGAGAAATGGCTAGATTCAGGGTGGAAGAGACATTTATCAACTGGATTAGAGCCTTTTCTGTGTTTATGGTGAATACAACCGAGCGTTCCCCTAATTTACAGGCAGAGATGGCGTGTTACCAGAGTAGGATCACAACGTTCCATGATAAATATGGGGGGGAAGGATGGAAGGACTATGACACGAATTTTAGGAAAGCTAAAGAGTTTAACCCTTCACTTTCCTGGGATACGGTTGGTTCCATTTCATGGTATTGCCAGTTTACAGCAGGGCAACCTGGTAACGCAGGGCCAAGTTGGAACAGAAGCTACCCCTCCAAACCCCAACAGCCCTTTCGGCCGGCACAGGGTGGTGGCACATCCCCTAAGTCAGGGAGCAGTGGAGGGTGAAAAGGCGTTTGCTGGGATTTTAACATTCGATCATGCACCAAAGCACAAGGCACTTGCAAGTTCAGGCACGCATGTTCCATTTGTAACCAACCTTCCCACTCAGAAACAACTTCCCGCAATAAGGGTAACGCCTCTGGAAACAGCGAAAGAAAGAAACAGGAATAGGGAGAGGGGACGGCTGGTGTTGCATTTACCCATTGACGTTCTGGCTATGACTCCTTGGCTGAACAGGTACCCAGACCATGCCTCTGCGAGAATGTTACAAGAAGGTTTTTTGCAGGGCTTTAGGATCCCAGCGGTGGGATACACCGGATCAGCAGAGTGTAGGAACCAACTATCTGTTAGGGACAACCCAGAAGTGGAAGCGACAAAAATTGCTAAGGAGCTGCGTTTAGGCAGGGTAGCGAGTGCTTTCAATCACATCCCTGTGCATAACTTTGTTTGCTCACCTCTCGGCATGGTGCCAAAGAAGGAGGAGGGCGAGTTCAGGCTCATCCATAACCTGTCAGCACCTAAGGGCTCATCATTAAATGACGTCATCAAAGAAGACATTTGTATCGTTAAGTATGCATCCTTTGACCAGGCGGTGGATATGTTGAGGACTTTGGGACCTGGAGCCTTTTTGGCAAAGTCAGATATTGAGTCTGCTTTCCGGCTACTACCGGTTTACCCCCTAGATCAGCATCTGCTAGGTTTTTCATTTCAAGGCAAATTCTATATGGATAAGTGTATGCCCATGGGTTGTTCTGTTTCCTGTGCCTACTTCGAGAAATTCAGTTCCTTTTTGGAATGGGTTTTTAGGCAAACGACTGGACACCACCACGTCATGCATTACCTGTATGACTTTCTCTTTCTCGGGTCGGCGGGGTCGCAGGAGTGTGCGTGGGCATTGCAGGAATTTTGCGTGCTCATGCGGACCTTTGAGGTCTCGCTGGCGCCGGGAAAGATGGTGGGTCCAGCAACCACATTAGAATTCTTAGGCATTGAATTGGACTCAGTGGAGGGTTGTTTTAGGTTACCTATGGGCAAAATCATGAAGTTTAGAGCAGCTCTTCAGCAATGTTTGGCCAAAAACAAAGTGACACTACATCAGCTACAGCAGACTGTGGGCCAGTTGAACTTCGCACTGAGAGTGATACCCATGGCACGCCCATTCTCCCGCTCAATCTCGCAGACCATGACAGGTTTGCGAGAGAAACACCATTGCACGAGACTGCCGGACGAGGTTCGCCAGGACATGCGGATTTGGATTGCATTTCTGGAGGGCTTCAATGGCAGGGTAGTGTAATCCGGTCCCCCCACTACGTCTGCAGAGTTAGGTTTATGGACTGACGCTGCGGGCAGTGTGGGATTTTGTGCCATACTTGGTAACAAGTTGGTGGCACAACAGTGGCCGGTTTGGTGGGAGGAGAGTGGCTTGACGACTAATATAGGTTTCCTGGAACTATTTCCAATCTGGGTTGCATTGACAGTTTGGTCTAATCAGTTGTGTAATCAATCTGTAATTTTCTGGTCTGATAACATGACGGTAGTTGAATGTATCAACCAGCAGGCGGTACGGTGTAAGATGATACTTCGCCTACTGAAGAAAATAGTGCTGGTGTGCATGAAACTCAACATACAGTTTAGGGCCAAACATGTTCCAGGGGTGTTAAATAATGCAGCTGACGCACTCTCTCGCTTTAAGATGCGGGTATTCAGGGAACACCTACCATCCCCAGAGGCAACGCCTACACACTTCCCAGCAACACTCTGGCAAATTGGTGCCCCCAGCTACAGAATCTCATGGCAGCTAGCCTAGCGCCCAAGACCAGAACCGCTTACGAAGGGGCGTTTTTGTCTTATTGCACCTTTTTGGGGCAGGATTGGGCGGAGAGATGGGATCAGGAAGGGAATTTCACTCAGTACTTGGATGCATTACACAAGGAAGGGCGCTCCGCAGCAACAGCTAACTGGCACGTGGCAGCTGTTTCTTTCTTTGCACAGATTAGGGGTACCAAAGATCCCACGAATAGTGTCATCATGAGGAAGGCACTAAAAGGGTGGCGGCACCTCCAAGCAACTGCCAGGGACACAAGACAACCGATAGGTTTAGAACGGCTGGCATCATTATTGAATGCCTTGTGTGACATCTGCAGTTCATCAGGGGAGGTGCTACTGTTCAGAGCCGCCTTTACACTAGCCTTTTATGGAACATTCCGTGTAGGGGAACTGGTGGCTAGCAATAAGCAGGACCTGCTAGGTGGACTCCAGCTTGAACACCCAAGGATATTGGGTGATACACTGTTAATTACCATCATCAAATCAAAAACTGATCAGGAATCCCGTGGTGAGGGGCTGGTACTCCATCGTGCATGGGCTAATCCATGCTGCCCGGTGATGCATGTTGAGGCATTCCTCAACCAGAGAGTAGGTGCAGTAGGAGGGGCATTATTAATGCATGCAGATGATACCCCACTTACCAGGTTTCAATTCCAAAGGGTACTGGCTATGACAATTGACAGGGCTGGTTTAAATCCGAAAGATTTTGGGACACATTCGTTCCGAATAGGGGCTGCTACTGAAGCAACTGCTAGAGGGTTACACAATAGCAGTGTGAAAAGGATTGGGAGATGGTCTTCCAACTGTTACAAGCGTTATGTGAGACTGCACATGTTGTGAGGGTGGCAGACTAATTACGCTGATGCCTGTCTTGTTTGTTTACTTGTTTTTTAGTTTCTCGAACCTGTCACGCAGGGCGGAAACTGCTGTTGGCACATCACCAGCATTTATCTTCATCACCACTGACCCAGACACAGAAAAAGGAGACACAAGTTGTATGGATGGCTGGTCATTCGTTTGTGAAACGTGTTAAATCTGTTTTTCTTACAAATAACTACAGTCAGAGGGCGGAACAGGGAGGTTTCAGGGTTTACTTTCATGGTAGGGGGGTCTCTGCCTCAGTCAGTTTAGGGGGTTCTTTACGGAGTTGCTCGACAGACACACCCCGATGCCCACAGTTGTTATCTTACATTTGGGCGGAAACGACCTGGTAAAATTGGTCAGGAGGGTCCTGATGGAAGAGATAATCTCGGAGGTAAGCTGGTTAGCTAAAATATGCCAAGGCTGCACCATAGTTTGGTCCCAGATGATTCCTAGACTCAGATGGAGGAGGGGGACTCTGTTAAAGCTTTGAATCACTCGGTAAAGAGGATCAACAACAAGATAGAGAAATTATTTCGGTCACCTCAATTGCAGAACATACCACATGGGTGTATCAGGGGGGAACAGTTCTTCTTACAAGATAGGGTCCACGTGACTGGGGTGGGCAACAAACTATTTCTGGAGAACATCTTGGCATGGGTAGGGGGGTTCTAGGTGGGCATGACCTTGCCGAGTAGGAGGGTAGGGGGGCCATATAGACGGGCAACTATGCTGGCCTGTGGTGGTAAGGTAATGATCGGTGAGCAGTCAATTTAAGGTCCTTAGGGGGCGGCGCCATTCTTAAATGGGGTCACCCAGGGGGAGGGACAAGTGGTCCCTCCTTGAACTCCAGGGGCGGTACATCCGCTTGGTTGGATGGGTGCGGGGAGGGGGGAGTCATGCTTTCTTTAGGCTGGTTAGCCACCCCGGACGTGCACTATGACATCATTAAACGGCACTGAGTGCAAGGGCCCCCCTTTGGTTAATGGAGTTCATGGAGCGTACGGGGGTAACCGGGAGGGGGGAAGTACCCTCTTGGTAAATGAGCCCTCTGTGCATGCGCACTCATACGTGAGGGCGCAGCTGGTTGATAAGGATCTGACACCGGTTAGCAACCTTGCCGTAGGCCCAAAATAGGTTATGCAGAAAAATATTAATAATGTGTGATTATGATCCAAAATATTAGATTCAGTTAGGAAATATTTTGTATTAGAAATGTATTAAGGTCAGCCCTTTGATACCTGTTTAAATGGATTGTAATCTAATGTCAATCAATTTTCTGCATAAAGGATTGTGTAAATATTGTTTATTTCACATTTTTTATTTTGTTTTCATGTTTTAATAAATACGGCCGGGGGGTCGTGAGGCCCCCCGCCTTCCAAAGAAACTCCTCTCATGTCCAATTTCTAATAATTGTGGGGGTGCACAAGACAGGGGAGGGGGATGGTCGGTAGTCCCTGACCATATGGAAAGGGGAGGCCACTCTGCCCCCTGCACGTATGGCGGGGCACCGGCCCCCCCTTCCCCATGACCTCTATTGGAGGTGGGGCGTGCCCCAGCCGTGTCTTGATGACAAGGAAGGCGCGCCCCACCACTGATTGGTGCCGGCTCCCCAGTTGACCCGGAAGCAATAGAATAGCTTACAGGTCAAGGGGGGGGAGCCAAAGGGGCGGATCAGTTGCGACTGGTCTGCCCCAAAGGGGTTAAAAGGCCGGGGGAGCGCGGGAGGCGTCCTCTTGTTCCTGCGCTCCCCAGGCCTGCCCTTTGCCCCCCAGCTTCCGCGAGGCTACAACATTTTTCCCCACCCACCATTCCCTGTAGCAGATTCTGGTGCTTGTATGATAATGTGGTTGTAATTTTTATGCTCGTTTTTCACCTTAACTCTGTTCTGGCGTGAATTTTTTACTTAGGCCTTTTTCCCGTTTACAGGTCAAGCAATTGTCGTATTTATTGATATTCCTTGGTCAGGCGGTAAGGTCATGATCAGTGAGCAGTCAATTTAAGGTCCTTAGGTGCCATTCTTGAATGGGGTCGCCCAGGGGGAGGGACAAGTGGTCTCTCCTACAACTACAGGGGCGGTACATCTGTTTGGTTGGATAGGTGCGGGGGAGGGGGGAGTAACGCTTTCTTTAGGCTGGTTAGCCACCCCGCACGTGCCCTATGACGTCATTAAACGGCGCCGAGTGCAAGGGCCCCCCTTTGGTTAATGGAGTTCATGGAGCGTACAGGGGTAAACGGGAGGGGGGGAAGTACCCTCTCGGTAAACGGGCCTCTGCGCATGCGCACTCATACATGAGGGCGTAGCTGGTTGATAAGGATCTGACACTGGTTAGCGACCTAGCCATAGGCCCAAAAATAGGTTATACAGAAAAATATTAATAATGTGTGATTATGATCCAAAATGTTAGATTTGGTTAGGAAATATTTTGTAATAGAAATTTGTTAAGGTTAGCCCTTTGATACCTGTTTACATGGGTTGTAATATAATGTCAATCGTTTTTCTGCATAAATGATTGTGTAAATATTGTTAATTTCAAATTTTTTTATTTGTTTTCATGTTTTAATAAATACGGCCGGGGAGTTGTGAGACCCCCCGCCTTCCAAAGAAACTGCTCTCATGTCCAATTTCTAATATTTGTGGGGGTGCACAAGACAGGGGAGGGGGATGGTCGGTAGTCCCTGACCATATGGGTGAGATGTAGGCTCCCGTGCAGGTCCTTGCAGTGGGTTCCGTGTATAATAAGCTGACCCAACTTATATATTCCTGCGGTATTCCGAATTTCGATAGGGCTTTAAACATATATTTCCAATCACCAAAATGTGCATGATTCGGTAGATACCGTAGGTTTTACCCAGTTACATTTCAGCAGGTTAGACCTGCAGAAAGTTAACAAAGGTTAAGATAGTAAACGCATCCGATAACTATTGGATGTGTTAAGTACACCCAAACTCGTAATTCTGACCCCAACGCAAACAGGGGTTTACACTTGAGTTGTAAAACAACACCTGCTTGTAATTAGGCCCGTAGATAGAGAAAGGACTTCCTGTTTTGAGCCTGTGGGCTCATGTCCAAGCCAGTGTGCCTGTGCCCAAAGCTCTGCTCAGTAGTCTGTGGCCACTGCAACTAAATGTCAGGGTGCGCATATCCAGTCTATGTAGGTTTGAATTAATCTCATGCCTCTTTAATTCACACCCAGGTGCTCCCTGCCCATCTACCTCACTCTTTCAGGTTCCTAATTTCTCCCTTTATGAACATTTCTCAGTCTTTATTTTCCTCTGTTTGGTTTTCCCTCTCTTGCTATTGGGAAATGTTCAATGAGGAAAAATAAGTGACTTTCCCAACAAATGAGTGCTGGTGACCCCCACCAGCAACCACTGACTCAAATTAAGCAATGGGACTCCAAGCCAATGGACTTTAAGTGAACAGGAGAAGTATTTGTCTACCTATGAACTCATTGTACATTAAGGTTGAGTGCATGCAACATGCAATTGATCAAATAGTTGTTTACAATGTGCACGCAGTAGTGACAACAGTTGAAAAATGCACAAGGATTGCACAGTCATCCAAAATGTCTGTGTGCTCACAACTGGAAATACCCATGGCAAAATCCTTCAATTGCCTTTGACAGATAGGAGTCCACAGACTTTTAACATGGGTCTGCAGACTCTTTGCAACTTTCAGATAATTTAATGCTGCAATTGTTTGCAATGTTAGCTTTTCTATACAAATTAGTCCCTGATTTAATAAAAGATGACCCCACATGTGTGCACCTCCTTTTCAGCACTGAAGCTCCGAATGAAAGAGATCTTTCCAGTACTACAGAAGGACAACACTATGGGTGCCTATGGTGATCAGGGAGAAGGAAGTCACAAAGAGGAGAAATGGCTCGTCACAGGCTTATGTTATGCAGGGAAGGGGTTGTCCACAGGATGTGGCCTTTCTTGTTGGCACACACCTACTAAACATAACCCTTCAACAATTACACACTGGTTCAATAATATGCCTGTTTTTTTTAAATAAATGATGAAATAAGGAAAGAAATACATATGTCTATTTTTAAACCAAGAAAGATGCTCCCAAAAAGCACCATTGCACTAACTGTATTAATTTGGATTTTATTGCATTTTTTATGTTTTGTCTCTGTTTTTCATATTTGCAAAAACGTAAGTTTGAAAATATTAATCAAACAAAAATACTTGCAAGAAGGACAAGTTGGAAAAAAGGCAAATTAAGATAGAAAGTCTTTGCTTAGTTGTTCAACCAATGTCTTTTCAATTCTGGTATTCAGCACGTCATACCCAATATGGGTTTAACATTTTGTCCAGAAGAGTGCCATCCTCATCGTCCCATGATCAATTAATTGCCTGTTTGCTCAGGATGTTTTGTTGCATCTTCAGGATGCAGATGTTCCATGCCTGCAGTTACCTTTCTCTCCCTATATTTATGTAGGGCCTTCTTGTTGTATTCTCCCTCGTGCTTGGCCTTCAAGAAGAGTGACATGGTCCATGCCCCAAAATATTACTGGCCTGAATATCCTCTGCTAAAGACTTGCCATGTTTGCAATTCACTTTGACCCTGTCGATTTATTTTCATTTGGAGGATGTGTGAAATGACTTCAAACATCTGACTTCCTGGTTGACTTTCATTTGTTAGAAGTGTGTGAACTATATTTTTGACTTCTCTAGATGTTTCTGGTTGGGGCATTGAGGACTTGGACGTGTCCACAGTCTCCACCTCTCAACATGTTCTGCCATGATATACTGGAATTTTGCAATGAGCTGTAGTTTTTTCCCCTCTACAAGAGAGAATAACCAAATTGGACTAGGTTATTTATCAACTGGGACAGCTGAGATCTTGATCACCAATGAGATCTCCCTTTTGTCAAAGCTTTTGAGACACTCTAGATCAGTGGTTCTTTACCTTTTGACTATTGAAGACAGCCACTGAATCTTTACTGGAATCAGGGGACCTACACTGAGTCATTATTGGAAGCCGAGGACCCTCAGTCTAAGCAATTTCTATGATTTGAACCTTAAAACAATACACAAAAATACAAAAACATGTATACACCAAAGAAATATCTGAATATTGGAATATTTTGTTTAATTCAGAATAAAATTAAGAAACGTTTTACAATTTTCAGTTATGCTTATCTACTTGTATACATTTTTCTAATTTAAATTGATTCATTTTAATATTATTTATTTTGTAAAACATCCATGGACCCCTTGAAAAGACCTCACGGACCCCAAGAGGTCCTTGCACCACAGATTAACAACCACTGCCCTAAACTGCAAAATACATCCATAGGCCATAAAAGCTATCAGAACAGGAAGTCCCACTGTGCCATTTTCTGAGTCTGAAAACATGGCACTGAATCTGTGGACCTAATGTGTTTTTTAGCACTTCAGTTCACCCAAAAAACACACAAGGTTCCCCCAGGCACCTACTATGCAGTTGCTTTAAGGTACAATAACTGTGTTCTGATATATTAAATGATGCAATAAATCCAATTTGGTATATAATAACTTATTTTTTTAACAACACCTGCCTCCACAGTTTAGAAACACCAGGGGGTCGATTCTGATTCGGGATTAAAATCCGTTTTACGATTCGTATTCGTACCCGTTTACGTACGGATTCAAAAAACCCGTCCGATTTGCGAAGTACGATTCGAAATCCGCTAATACGTACGAAAATCTGAGAACCGTACGAACCACAATCGAAAACCCGTACGAAATGTCGTCGGAACTTCAACCTTACGATTTGTAAACATGCCATATGAACTAACAAGTACGATCCGGACCGGGAACAAAGTACACGATTTGTACGGGCAAACGGTGTCCCGCATGAAGCTCGATTCGTACGGAAAACATCGCGTATGAGCGAGCCGTACTAACAAATACGAGGCGCACACCTCCCGATCAAGCGTACACGTACCCCGACCCTGATACTCGAGCCTAACTGACAGACGCACTAACAAATACGAGTCACACACCCCACTATTAAGCGCACACGTACCCCCGGTGACGAAACATGAGCCTAACTGACAGACGCACTAACAAATACTAGGCGCACACCCCACTATCAAGCGTACACGTACCCCCGGTGACAAAACACGAGCCTAACTGACAGACGCACTAACAAATACGAGTCGCACACCCCACTATCAAGTGTACACGTGTCCCCGGTGACGGAACACGAGCCTAACTGACAGACGCACTAACAAATACGAGGTGCACACCCCACTATCAAGCGTACACATACCCCCGGGTGACGAAACACGAGCCTAACTGACAGACGCACTAACAAATACGAGGCGCACACCCCACTATCAAGCGTACACGTACCCCCGGGTGACGAAACACAAGCCTAACTGACAGACGCACTAACAAATACGAGGCGCACACCCCACTATCAAGCGTACTCGTACCCCCGGTGACGAAACACGAGCCTAACTGACAGACGCACTAACATATACGATGCGCACACCCCACTATCAAGCATACACGTACACCCGGGTGACGAAACACAAGCCTAACTGACAGACGCACTAACAAATACGAGGTGCCCACCCCACTATCAAGCGTACACGTACCCCCGGTGACGAAACACGAGCCTAACTGACAGACGCACTAACAAATACGAGGCGCACACCCCACTATCAAGCGTACACGTACCCCCGGTGACGAAACACGAGCCTAACTGACAGACGCACTAACAAATACGAGGCGCACACCCTAATATCAAGCGTACACGTACCCCCGGGTGACGAAATACGAGCCTAACTGACAGACGCACTAACAAATACGAGGCGCACAGCCCAGTAAAGAAACTACAGTCTACACAGCATAGGAAAACAATGTCCTTGGAACATACAAACAAACAAACAGAGGGCCCAAGTCACAAACACCCTTTATGACACACCCACCAGAAATTCAAAAAAAGCCACACCCACAAATGGACCAATAAAAGGGCTCACACATACAACCTTTGCATCATCATCCTTTGCAACATACCTATTCTTGCTAAGACACAACCATCACACCAACAACTGCAGCCACACACCTTCACACATACACCCTATCTTATTCACACACACCACCCCCTTCACAATCAGACCCACACACCCTCATCCATACACACCATCACCCCCCCAATCACATACACCCCACACCATGACCACACCAAAGGGTCCAAAGTTCACTAACCCGGAGATGGAGATCCTTACAAATGAGGTCATCCGAGTCTATCCACAGCTGTTTGGCGCATTGGTCAGACAGACCAGCATAGCTGAAAAGACACGCTTGTGGGAGAGGATAGTTGAGAAGGTGAATGCTGTTGCACCCATAAGGCGCACCAAGGCGGTTTGCCAGAACAGGTGGTACGATCTGCGGAGGATGGTCAAGCGCAAGATGGATGACGACTATGCCAACGCTCATCACACTGGAGGTGGACCTCCCCGCAGATCTGCACAATACCAGCCCTGGGAGGAGAAAGTCGTGGCCATGCTACCACCGGTGGGAGGTCACGGAATTGAAGGAGCAGTTGAGCCTGGTGAGTATACAAACAACTCATGTAACATGTGTGGACTCCCAGCAGTACGGGGGGGTGTAGGGGGGTGGTGGCCATGACTCCCAGCAGTGCCCAACAGTAGGGGGGTGTGGGGGGGGGTTTGGGGGGGTGGGGCCATGACTCCCAGCAGTGCCCAACAGTAGGGGGGTGTGGGGGGGTGTGGGGGTGTGTGTTGGGGCCATGACTCACAGCAGTGCCCAACAGTAGGGGGGTGTGGTGGGGTGTTTTGGGGGGGTGGGGCCATGACTCCCAGCAGTGCCCAACAGTAGGGGGTGTGGGGGGTGTGAGGGTGTGTGTTGGGGGGTGGGGCCATGACTCCCAGCAGTGCCCAACAGTAGGGGGGTGTGGTGGGGTGTTTTGGGGGGGTGGGGCCATGACTCCCAGCAGTGCCCAACAGTAGGGGGGTGTGGGGGCGTGTGTTGGGGGGTGGGGCCATGACTCCCAGCAGTGCCCAACAGTAGGGGGGTGTGGTGGGGTGTTTTGGGGGGGTAGGGCCATGACTCCCAGCAGTGCCCAACAGTAGGGGGGTGTGGGGGGGGTGTTGGGGGGTGAGGCCATGACTCCCAGCAGTGCCCAACAGTAGTGGGGTGTGGGGGGGGTTGGGGGGTGGGGCCATGACTCCCAGCAGTGCCCGACAGTAGGGGTGTGTGGGGGGTGGGGGTGTGCGTTGGGGGTGGGGCCATGACTCCCAGCAGTGTCCAACAGTAGGGGGATGTGTTGGTTGTTTGGGGGGGTGAGGCCATGACTCCCAGCAGTGCCCGACAGTAGGGGGGTGTGGGGGGTGTTGGGGGGGTTGGGCCATGACTCCCAGCAGTGCCCACCAGTAGGGGGTGTGGGGGGTGTGGGGGGGTGTTGGGGGGTAGGGCCATGACTCCCAGCAGTGTCCAACAGTAGGGGGGTGGGGGGGTTGGGGGGTGGGGCCATGACTCCCAGCAGTGCCCAACAGTAGGGGGTGTGGGGGGGGTGTGGGGGTGTGTGTTGAGGGTGGGGCCATGACTCCCAGCAGTGCCCAACAGTAGGGGGGTGTGGGGGGGGTGTTGGGGATGGGGCCATGACTCCCTGCAGTGGCCAAGAGTAGGGGGGTGTAAGGGGAGTTGCAGAAGGCTGCAAGGTGGAGGGTGAGAGAGTACAAGAAGTATGGTAGGAGGCAGCACTCAACCCATATGGGCCAGGTACACACCCATGCACCATGTTCAATGCACAGGGAGTGTGAAAGTACTGACAAGATAGCTGACCCTGGGCCCTGTTGTAGGCAGCACATGGCCCTCCTGTGACCAGTGCAAACACTAACACCAGGACAAGTGAAGATATCTTGCACAGGAACTCACAAACACCATAATGGCAGCATGCTACATGGGGGGACAGACACACCACGAGGGAGGCCCACTTGTCAATCACACTCAAACTACTACCATGGCCTGTCACACACACCCCTTACAGAAACTGAGTCCCTGGGGACAGACAATGGAGTGCACCACTGTCACAATTGTCATGTGACTAACCCCCAAACATACTGATCTGATGACGTATGTTAACAAAAAAAGCACAGTGCAGAATCACAAGTCCATTGTGCCTCTCACACAGTGCTGTTGCCACAGCTTGGTGATGCTGTGGATGCACCAAAGTAGCACCATGGACATGGGTATTGACAAGGTAATGCGTCATAGAGAAGTGGCACGTCCTAAAGCCCTGTGCCTGAAGAGGGTGTACTGCTCCTAGGGGGTTGGCAGTGGGTGTCTGTCTTGGCCCTGCAAACCCTCTCTAAAGTAACATGATGACATCAGCTAAATTCAAATCAGTCGCCATCATAAACATGCAGCATAAAAACACTGTGTATGCTTGCACCAGCAAAAATTATTCAGACTGCATTGTGCAGATTGGGCCACACAGAGCACATCTTGAACTGTGTGGTGCTGGGCACACAACCCACAGCAATGGCTGAGACATTCATCAAAAGACAGTACCCAGCATGTCAAGCACCCCTGATCACATGTCAATCTCAGCCCACAACATACACATACACAAGTGAACAATTTCGATAATACAAAGCAGGGGGAACATTGATAACGACTATGTATATTACATTTGGATGTTGCATGATAGTGCATTAACACTGTTCCTCTCTCAGACCCACAGGGGAACGTGCGGAAAATACCCCAACCAGGGAGGAGAAGGATCCCAGTCCCAGGCTCAGCATGGCAGTGACCCCACCGGAACAGAAGCCTCTCAACACACCATGGATGACCCCAACAAACCAGGCCCCTCTGGATCCCAAACCCCTGCAGCAGCTGGAACAGATACACCTGTGCCAACCACCACACCCATTCCCGCCACATCCCAGCAGACAGCTCGGAGCCCTGCCCATGATACACAACAGAGCCTGTCTGACAATGAGGGACATCGTTCGCCGGGCACCCATGAGGTGGCAGACGACACCTCCACTGCCAGCACTCATGGGTCCCGTCGACATGATGTGCCCACAAGCGTCGGACCGGCTCGTGTGGGCAGGGGTGGTGGGAGTGGCGCTAGGCGGAGGCGAGAACCTGACCAGCCAGCTGCAGGGCCCGGTATGTCCGAACTACGAGACATCATGGATGAATACCGGCGGGACACCAGGGAGTTCAGTCTGGTAGTGGAGGCCCTCAACAAAATGACAGAGCAGCAGGTCCAGCTACATGCCAGTCAAGAACGACACCAGGGACGGATGGAGGCATGACTGGAAGAGCTAGTGACGGCGCATCGGGAAATAAACCAATTGCTCCGTCTGATCGCTGGCAACATGCAGCACCCTCCCTGTGTCACGAGGCCAGAAACATCTAGGCAAAGACCTACAACAGGCACAGGGAGGGAGGAGGCGGAATTGTCAGATGGAGATTCCCATGCTTTGCCAAGGCCTGCACGTGAGGGTCCCCCAAGGAAGGTTGGTCGTCCACGGTCAAGACGTTGAGAGGCATAGGGCCAGGAACAACTCCCAGGTCACCTGGTCTGGCATCTAGCCTTTGTGTGAAACAGCATCTCCCTATTGACTTTAACTCTCTCCCACATGGACTTGCTGGTCGCAGTGTGGCCAATGATGCCAAGCACTGTGGCCTGGACTCTGTTGACCCATACTGTAAGGCATCACATCTCCCGCTGTGAACTTTGGACTCCCCCCTTCTTGTACAGCACCTACTCACGTTACACGCACACGACTAAAAAATAAATCTCACTTGCACTAAAAGCATTGATGTCTTTGTATGTACTCTGATACTAATACATTTGTGAGGTGAAATGTCTTCAAATGCCACCCTCTCCTGCAAACTATTGCCATCAACACTCATGGATTTTAGTTAGGCAGTGAAAATACATAGGTCACAAGATAGCCAAAATTGCATACATGGATTGCAAGACTCACCCGTGATGGTTACTAACTGCAGAAGATGGGGTTTGCTTGAAATACTGCAATGACAGACAGTCATACAAGAGTGTGTGAGGTGTCAAGAGCATGGCAAATATGCTAGGTCTCCACAGAGGGGGCACCAGGATCTGTCTAATGAGGAATGAGAACTAGCAGCCACATGCTGTTGTACTGTGGATGTGATGATTCATGGCCTGGCAGAGGGTGCCAACAGGGACTCTGTTCAATAGGGTGTTAGATGTCAGACGTCCATATCATTTATTTTGCATGGATCTGTGGAGTGCCGACTGAGTGTGGCTGATGAGTATGAAGGTGAAAGTGCATTTGACTGTGGGACCATTGTAGGTATCTCAGGCGGATGGTCATGTGGCAGCAGCTGGGGATGTTGGGGATGAGGTGTGTGCATGCACCCTGCATTTTCACAAGTACTCTGTAAGTCACGTTCTTGGTCCTGTGTAGAGGTAGTTGCTGTAGTAGGGCTGGCTGGTGTTGTGGACGGTAACCAGGCAGAACACCACCTTGCCAACATACATCACCATAGACATACCTGAAGGAAATTACAAATCCCGCTATCACCACACCGACAGAGTGGTAGTAAGACTTCCCATCATCCACATTAATAATCCCAGACTCACAACCAACAACAACGACACCCTCCACATCGCATAAAACATGTTTTTACTGATCCACACAAACAACACCCTCTGAGGAACACTCATCTAAAGAACACCTGGAGTCCCAACACTATTCACCAACTCCATCGCTCACCTCATCAGCACGCATGCCCTCGCATACACGGACTACATCCTCCTTGAGGAAATTTACTGTCACCGTAATGACAACTATGACGTAAACTCCACCGACCTGATGGACAACCTTGCCAACCTTGTATTACAACAAGTGACAACGCACACCCACAACGCTAAACACACACCGGACCCCATCTTAGCAGAAACTCCACACATCTAATCCAACAACAACACCTCACAACACTGGAAAGACCACAGAAGCCTACATTTCACCTTCAGGAAAGCAAACACAATCCCCCTGCACACAGACCATGCCACGCAGCTGCAGGTGGTAGCTCAACAAGGACTAAGTGACAGCCACCCTTACCCTGGGCCCACAAGCCAACACCACCAACCCCCACACCGCTGCCATCTTCCTCAAACAGTGGATCACCGACTGCGCATACACCTTCATCCCAATGAAGTCCTCCGCAACTTAACACAACAACCACACTCCGGAGCCTGCTGCAACGCATCTGTAACACATCGGCACGTCTGATCCTCATTTACCACAACTCGGCCACATCACACAACACCCCTGAGGCCTGCACAGACTCCCTGACAACAACCAAATATGCTTCTAAATCCACATCCACGCACACAAATCTCTACACCACGCAGGACCACCATAGCACTACCACACACTCACCTTCTACACACCCACCCGCAGCCTCTGCTCTACCAACCATGCTCTTGCCACTGTCCCTCACATCCCGAATAACACGGACAGTGACAGATCAATCTCCTACCTCGACTCCAAGACCTGGTACACCCTCCCTAAAAGTCAACTACAGAACCAGGACCTGCTGCCCTTAACAACAATTCTCCAGGCCAGTGTCTTTAGATCAGTACCAGCACCCCCCAGCGCATTGAGACCGTCATGGGTAGGTAGTGCATCAAACTAACCAATCTACTGATTGTAGATGGCTGAGGCAAAATCTGTGTGTAGTGTGGGAGATCTGGAGATGATAGTTACAATTATGCTGCTCAGGATGCTGGTGTGAAACAGGCTGTGCAGATGTTTGACAATGCAGAGTGTGTCCATGGTGTTGGATGTGACTCAGAGGGTATAGGCCGTTAAGTCTGACCAATCATAATCCAGGATTGGGTGTGTGATCCCTGTGGGGTTTAGAAAAACCGTCTGTGATCTCCCGGCATGAGTGGCGCTATCAGGTTGCGTACTACCACGTTACAGCATTTTAGTCGTTGTGTGGTGGTGTTGTGCCAACGAGGCAATACACCACAATGTGGTGCTGCTGGAAGTAGTGTGTGTGCAGTACGAGGCACATGACCTGGTTGTACGGACACGCACTGTTAAGTGTGTCTGCGTCGAGTTGTCAGTATGAGTTGCACACACAGCCTGAGAGGCTGTCATGGGTGTGTTTGTGTTAGGGTGTTACCAGGTGGATGATTGTCTGCTGTTCACTGTGTGGAGGTTGGCTTGGGCATGAGTCTGTTGTGTGACATGTGTCATTCAATCAAAAGGAGCCTAAGTGGATACAAAGGGAAAATGCAGCACCCCATTCAGACACTGTTCAACCACAAAAAGGCCAAACCCAACTCTCAAGAAATCCCTAACAACCAATGTCAGAGATACATGGCCAATCAAAAATACTGCCTCAGAGGTGTACCTTTACACTAATCCATAGGGTCATGTTGTGTTTTACGTTTACACAACATTGACACCAAGGTCTGATACCACTCACTAAAGTAAAAATGAAGAGAGCTAAGAGAGAGTGCCTCACGGTAGCAACACCCGAGGGGGTTCCTGACAGACAATTGCCAGTTTACCCACTTCTCATCATCGGCCACTCTGTCTTCGTCTGAGCAAGGTACAAAGAGGCAAATACAAACAGTGAATCACTAACTAATAATAATAGTGTGATAACATAATCAACCACTATGTCCCCTCATGTTAATTATGGTTAAAATCATGTGTGTCTGCACCTGGTACCCCTATGAGATCCAAGGACGATCAACCACCACTATTGAGAAGGGGGGGGGGGACTTGCTAGCTACACAACTTCCTACAGATGTGGTCACATGTGTCATAAAATGAGCTGAGTGTCTAGCAGTGTGCATGTTGCAGGTGCTGAGGGACGGGCCTTTGTCATGGCGGTTGTGCAACAGTGGCACAGACAAGATGTGGCATGCTCCAATGATGGCTTGATGGATGTATGGATGAGTATCTCATAGGTGTGTGTGGCTTGATTGGGGCATGCGGTGCAGCGTTGTGGCTGTGGATGCTGCAGCCAGGAGGAGTGAACACATGAGGGCAGAAGGGGCATTTGAACATGCCAAACAGCCACACAACCCAAGGATTCCTGCTAGGCAATAATTGAATATTGTATGTGAGCCTGGAGTGGCTGGTTACCCATGGGTCAGTCCCAGCAAATGTGTGAACATTGAATACACATCACGGCCACAGGACCAGGCACAACAATGCCAATCAGGGCACACGACACACTGCGTCAGCGTCAGTAGCCTGCACGTTGTGTGTATCAAGCAACAGAACACATACGCAACCATGTTCATCATGCACAATATGGTCCATCAGTCATTAAGAACAGCATGCTTGTTGTGAGTGTACACATACCCACATATGATCACTCACTGTAAAGAATGACATATTCAATGCATGCAGTCTGGAAAGATACTGGCGGTGACAGCAATGAGGCACAATGTACATTTTGATACACAGTTCCTACACATTGCTTTGAACTTACTTGCAAGGACATGCTGCATCTGGCTAATTACATGTCCAGTGGCATTGCTCAGACGACTATAACACTCATGCAATGATGTTACCTGTAATGCTGCTGATACACTCTCCACACAAATGCCAGGGACTGTCCGCACCTGTGACCATCAGAGTAGTGTGATGCTGGAAGGTTTCCATCTCCCAATATCCTCTTGGTCTGACTACTAATGACAGACACATTAGGGCGATCAGGCGAGGGAAGGTGAGGATGGGAACTGCAGGGAGGGAGATCTGAAAAAGAGCAAAACATGGATGAGTATTCCATATTTTCAGTTACAGAATCTCAGAGTATCTTGGCATCTACACTGTACCTCTCACACCTGTGTAGTGCAACCACTGCCACTGTGTCTTATTAGTGATCACAGATCTTGCAATGGGCCAAGATCAGATCCCTCTACAGGGACACATGAGAGTTGGTAGGGGTTCTCACCATAATGGAGCATGTATTATGCTCACTAGGCTGCTACAATGGAATTAGATCCATGCAGTCATGAACGACGTCCCAGTGTAAGATTGATGCTCACGATCTCGGTAATTGTAACGTATAGCATTGCAAATGAAACAAAGCCAACTATACGTACTCAGCGCTGTGAATAAGTGAGGGTCATGACAGGAAAGTTGACATCACCCGCATGAGCCGTAAGCAGCTCCTCAAACGAGAAAGGAAATAAACAAAACAACATTAAGGCCTATAGGGCCCACTCATTACCTCTTGCAACTGTGCCTAACTATGCTAGACAGGAAAAGCATGTGTAAACAAACTCAACTGTGAGTACATAGGCAGAATGCTAAAAGATACAACCCTACCGTGACCAGGATATGCTGCATGGCAGAAGAGAATTAAGACATTTACCTCAAAGTAAGTGTGAACATTAGCCCCAGGCCAACGTTGTGATGTAATCTGCGCAACATACCTGGCATCATAAGAAAAGAAAGTTAATATCAACTTACTGAGAAGGCTAGCGAAGCAGTGTTGTCCACCGGAACTGAGGTAACGATGTGACAGTGACATGACATACTGCCACAAGGGGCAATGCATCCATGCAAACAGACTCACAAGAGAATTGACAGAAAATGTGGGACATACACTGGCACACACCGGCACTACATGGTTCACAGGAAAACAAACTGTACTGGCCCACAAGGTTGAGTGGATGATTTGGACACATCCTGCTGCACACACTGAGGCAGCAATTCTCCACAGTGCCTGTGTTTGTGATGTCACACACAATGGCAAGCCACGGCATCCACAATGTGTCAGGGTCAATGTAAACACACATTGATGCATTCACCAAATTAAAAACTCTACTACAGATGACTGTCAGGTTAGGTGACTGTCTTGTCATGGGAGTGGTGCTACATGCAATTTGAAACATGGCAACGTGACATCTATGTATGGGCCTACAACATGCGCAGAAACAGTTGCTACCCAAAACAAAACCATTAAAACAATGAAATGCCGGTTTGGAATCCTTACCCAAAATGAGATTTCGACATGTCTGTGCAGGGTACGCTGATTCAGCCAACGTTGCTATCATCAAGAGGAATTGCAGGAGGACCAAGATGACACAAACGGACAACAGGCTGGGCAACCTGGAAAGGACAGGCACACAAGTGGTCACGTACTGTATAGATTCATTTAGACATGGTCACGTACAATACACTGATAACATAGTACACTTGTACATTCGAACTGGAATCATTGTGCTCATGTGTGTGGCATTACATCTTCACTTGTGTGACACAGCACCACCAACCACAAAGTGATATTGTGTACAGTCTGCTGGACACACATTATGCTACAAATGTCACTCTACGGTGGAAGATTGCACACTTTCATACAGGTACTCACTGTTATGAGAAGAAGTTGCGTATGAGTTGACTCCGGATATCCCCGTCCTCCTCCTCATTGCTAGCATCCTGGCCAAGGCCTTCGTCCTCAACGGGCGGATGGTACTCTTCATCAGGATCCAAGATGAGTGGCACCTCCCCCTCCACTGCCATGTTGTGCAGCACACGGTGAAGATGTCACACACCTTGAGCGGGGAGTATGGTAGTGATCCGCCTGTCTTGTCAAGACACCTGAACCGGCTCTTCAGGAGTCCAAACGTACGCTCTATCACACGTCGTGTCTGGCCATGTGCATTATTGTAACGCTGGTCTGCGGCAGTTCGGGGGTTGCGTAGTGGAGTCATGAGCCACGGCATGTTTGGGTATCCGGCATCTCCTACAACAATACATCACATCAATGACTGTGCAATGAGTAGCCATGAGAGAGATGCATGACATAGAGACATACATGAGTAACAGTGTATACCCACCAACTAGACAGGCCCGATGGTTGCGCAGCTGCAGCATCATCTGTGGTACCCTGCTCCGCCTCATGATGAATGCATCGTGGCATGATCCTGGAAAACGTGCACAAACATGGGAAATCATCATGTTAGCAAGACACACCACCAGGGCATTTATGGAGTGGTAATGTTTCCGGTTGCGGAAGGCCTGCTCCTGAGCCTGTGGTGGCACCAGTCCAACATGTGTCCCATCAATGGACCCAATTACATGTGGCATGCGTCCCAGGGCATAGAATGTACCCTTGACATTGTTCAACTCTTGTGGAGTGGGGAACTTAATGAAATCATCAATGTGCAGCAACATAGCCGCTAAGACATCACGGAGGACCCGACTAAACATGGTCTGGGATATCCCCCCCACATCACCTATGGTGAATTGGAAAGTACCTGTGGCAAAGAAATGTAGGGCTGCCATCACCTTTACCTTGGGTGTCAGCGCAGTTGGATACCTGTGCCGCGGTTGTAGGTGTGGTTCCAGTCTGTCAGTCAAATCCTCTTTCATTTTCTGTGTAAATCGGTAGGGCCGGATGCAATCCCGTTCCCTCATGGCATCCAAGTCAGGCAACGGCCTTGGCAGAGGGGGTGCCCTGCACGACATGTGTGGAGAAAAAAGTGTACCACTACCAGGCAAGATATTTTACAATGTACATATCACAATCAACAGTGATTACACACATGAAATCACTTATGAACATGCGATGGGCTATACGTCATGGACAGTTAAGCAAGCTACTTGGCTCTCTTGACACATAACTGATTGCCCTGTTTTCTGTGAAATGTACATGACATGCACACAAAAGATAATCTGGGCATGTCAGAGTTGACAGAGCAATGTATAGCGTCGGTGACACATGTCACGTGACCTGCATGAGAAGGTGGTCGACACATCCAGACAGCTGACTGCACGGAACACACACACATCACATGTGCTCCATATATTGCTTTTCAGTTATATTGTGCATGAGTTTAGCATTTTACAATACTACACCACAGACATCCTCTGAATGCAGATGTGTATGTCTGTGGCCATATGCTCTATGATGCGATCACACACATGAGCTTTAGAAATGCCACTGTGGCATGGTGTGCGTACATGTGTGACACTTGCTATCACGACACAGACCCATCATAGATGCACCTACAGAGGATGACGTCTACCCAATGCAAACAGCATGTACAATGGACTACATGGCACACACATTACATTGTCACACAGGGTCATGCATAGCCGAAATTGGTACTGTGAGACAGTGCCCCTGTCCCTGGCATCATGTGACAGATGTCCGTAATAAAGAGTGTGCCATCACAGTGTTCATGTGAATGACTACATGTCCATTATGTTACTCATGTGGCAAGTGTGAAGGTAATGTAAACCACATAGTGGCCCGTCACATATGTCATGTCTCCACAGCCCATCAGTCTTCATAAATGCCACTAGTTCACATGCCCTCTGCTAATTCAGTGTGTGCCACACCGGGGGCCTGCTAATGTAGTTCAGCCATGTAACTACATACATGGACATCCTCATGATGAACTCACACCCACATCCCTGCCATGTGTTTTCCTGTTGTCACTATAGTAATGGTGCCATGCGTGAGCCTGTGGAACGCACTGTACACATGCATTGACTGGAGCATGTGATACGCACACTAGCCCACTGCTGCGTCCGGGTGTATGGGTCGTCTCACCAATGCATTGTGCCTATACGTGATACTAGTCAGGAGCGTACCCCACTGGTGCGTGCGGGTGTACGGGTCGTCCCACCAATGCATTGTGACTATACGCGATACAAGTCAGGAGCGTCCCCCACTGGTGTGTGCGGGTGTACGGGTCGTCCCACCAATGCATTATGCCTATACGCGTGTGCAGCGTACCCCACTGGTGCGTGCGGGTGTACGGGTCGTCTCACCAATGCATTGTGCCTATATGCGATACAAGTCAGGAGCGTACCCCACTGGTGCGTGCGGGTGTACAGGTCGTCCCACCAATGCATTGTGCCTATACGCGTGTGCAGCGTACCCCACTGGTGCGTGCGGGTGTACGGGCCGTCCCACCGTGCCCATACGCGGGTGCAGCATACGCACTGGTGCGTGCGGGTGTACGGGTCGTCCCACCAATGCATTGTGCCTATACGCGTGTGCAGCGTACCCCACTGGTGCGTGCGGGTGTACGGGTCGTCCCACTGTGCCCATACGCGGGTGCAGCATACCCCACTGGTGCGTGCGGGTGTACGGGTTGTCCCACCAATGCATTGTGCCTATACGCGTGTGCAGCGTACCCCACTGGTGCGTGCGGGTGTACGGGGCGTCCCACCGTGCCCATACGCGGGTGCAGCATACCCCACTGGTGTGTGTGGGTGTACGGGTCGTCCCACCAATGCATTGTGCCTATACGCGTGTGCAGCATACCCCACTGGTGCGTGCGGGTGTACGGGTAGTCCCACCAATGCATTGTGCCTATACGCGTGTGCAGCGTACCCCACTGGTGCGTGCGGGTGTACGAGTCGTATCACTATCGGAACATGGCGTTTGCAAACATTCACGCACCGTACTTGTGTGTGGATGCCTGAAAATACATAGGGAACACCTAGGGGACGAGTTGGATGCACTGAATGCAGGCTGGTTGTCAAGGAAACTGATATTTAAAAGTGCTACAGGTGTCCTGCAAATTTCAGTTGGCCAAAAGTATACAATGTTGCTATGTTTGTTGTGTAGCTGGAGCTAAAATTTAAAACCATGCAAATGTGTGTCAGGGCCTTATGTGTAATGGGATTGGATGAAACATAGGATGCAAAGTGATGTGCCCTATCACACTGTCTTCCTGAGAATGACAGCCCCTCAGCAGCAGAGATTTAAGGCTGCATGTGGCTGTGAGATGGCACTTGCCTGCACAATATTTGAGTGGACAACACTGCTGCTGTCTCTGCATTCCCTGGACCCTGATTTTGCTGGACATGGAGAGGGCACCTGCATTCAGTGAGGGGGAGAACCAGGCACTGCTGGATGCCTACCCAACTACAGCAAGCTGTATCGGAAACCAGGGGATCAAGTGAGGGCTTAATGTGTGAGTGTGACTACAGCCATTGTGTATTGATGGGACAGAGAGAGATGCAATGTGCTTCAGAGTGAGTGCCTGGTGTGTACATCTAAATATCTACCATGCAGTGAATGATGTATCTAAATCTTGTGTACTGCTTACCGCCATTGTGCTAGGTACATTCACTTGAGAGTGAGTGGCCTGCTTAGAGTTCTTAGGTGTTGTGGGATATGTGCCAGCATATGTGCCAGCATGTCACGTGCTGGACACCACCATGAAAAAGCATAGCTTGTTCAGTGTTAGCCATGCTCAGTGAGTGTTTATTTATTTTATTTATTATTTATTTAGCGATTTATAAAGCGCCTGGTGACCCGGAGGCATCCCCGCGCTAATGATACAAGTGGAGACCAGAGGGGGAAGGGGAGCTTATTTGGGGAAAAGCAGAGTTTTCAGTTTTTTACGTTTAGAAAGCCCTAGGGCATCAGTTGGCTTTCACAGGCATGTAGTGCATTGGTGTTTGCTCACAGGCCACATTCACATGAACAATGATACTAGTCCTGTATGCATCCTCTGCCCTGTTGTTATCATCAATGTGGGGCAAGTGTGGGTCTTTGGGACATGAAGCAAGTGTACTGATATACTTTCACTTTTGATTCGTGACAGGTATCTGCCTATGAGAAGGGTGAAATCTGGCTGGACATCGCCAGGGCTGTCAGGAGTGAGGGGGGGCCTCGCCGGAAGGTGAGTAACATCAGGAAGAGGTGGCAGGACATTCGGTGCTGGACCAGCCACATCGCCAGGGTGCAGCTCAAGCTGGACGCTCCACGCCGGCATGGCGGCAGCCGCCACCTCACCCCCCACGTGCTCCGGGTCCTGGAAGTGGTGTTCCCAGACCTCCGTAGGCAGTTGCAAGAAGGACAGCAGCAAGAAGGGGGTAGGTACATGTCTGTTTGTTGTCATGTGTCACATGCTACCTACAGTGCTCCGAGGCATGCTAACACTCCCACAGTTAGAGTGGTGTGGTCAGACAGGCACTTCATGCATTGGCATAAGTATGGCCCAGTTTCAGCAGATGCTTGTTTACATCCCTTGCCCTACTCCACATTTGAGCAGCACTTTGACTATTGATCTTTTTTCACACGTACTCCTATGGTGCAATGTCTTAGTATGCATATTCCTTTAAACATCATCATGTTGGAGGGGGGGTCTTTGGCACCTGTTGGTACCTTCCATGTGTCACCACATGTGCACTGTGTCTGGCTTTCTTCATATTTTGGCCTCAGTGGCCTTTGTCCATGGTACACTTTCTAATTGTCATGTGTTAGCTACAGGTGCACACTGTACATGTGCACTAATTTGGGCTTGTGCATACTCACACTGGCCAGTGCGTGTGTGCATATCTTCAAATTATGTGGCATGTTCTGTGTAAATAATATTGATGGTGAGCCACACAATGTGAGTTTGGCTGTAGCCAGCTGTGATGGCAGTGTGAGGTGATGGAACAATAGTTTCAGGTCCCAGGATGGCATCACATGGCACTTTGGCCTGGACTTTTCCTATGTGGCACAGGGTGATAGCAAAACAAACATGACCAGGTCTGGATTTGGGTGGCAGGGTGGGCTAATGAACTGTGATTCATCATCAGCTAGCCTGTTGTCAGGCAGTGGCTCATGATTGTGTCTCTCATACAAGTTTTTGCCTTGCCTGTTACTTGTATCCTACTATGGATTTTGCGTTGTGTCTCTTACAATTGCCCAAGACTAGACTTAGCATTGTGCATAGTTCTGTGCAATGTGACTCATTATGCATGCCATGTTTAGAAATTTCCCCAAATGATTTTTATGTGGTATGTCTGATGTGTACAGGTGACTGATATGTTTTTCTTCTTCTCCTTGCCAACAGCATCATCATCACAATCTGAAGGAGACACAGGCGCAGACCAGGCAGAGGGACCCAGCGACAGTGCCACCTGCTTTGAGGAGTCAGAGGGAGGCAGTGGCACGGAGGGTGAGGAGAGTCAGACGACCGTCCATCATGTGCACGACACCTCCTACAATGCGGATGGCTCAGAATCAGATTCTCCGGAGGAGGGGGAATATACAGCGATGCCATCTTCAACATCTTTGGCTGTCCCCTCCTCCTCCATTTCCAACTCCACCCTCCCAGTTGTTAGGGTCCCTAGGGTCCGTGCTAGCCCCCGTGTCTCCTTTGTTCCCGGCACCGCAGCCCCTGCCCTTGTCTCCCCTGCTGCCCTCAGTGCTGAGTCTGTGGACCTACTCTGGCAGATTCTAGTAGGTCAGACATTCATGTTGACTGTCCTCCATGAACATACACGAATAATGACACAGTTGTTGTCGTTCATGGAGGGCATGTCACCTGCCATGTCTGATCTACGTCGGAGTGTGGCTACCATAGAGTCATCACTGACGGCAGCAATGTCCACCCAGCAGCATCTCCCCCTCACCCTCATTCAGACCCATCCACCTCCGCCTCACCCATACCTACCCAACATACACGCAGACGCCACCGATCAGGCACAACAACGGACACACCCAGCACACCCACACGCCAGAAGAAGCGCAAATCTCCACGCATCCAATCTCAAGGGGATGTAGGCACACCCACAAGGAGAGGGGACACACGTCACACACACATCCACAAACCCACGAGAACAGACTCACAGCCCTCTACCTCCACCCCCAATGTGTCCCCGGGTTCAGGTGGTAGTTTGTGTGAACTGGCTGCAGTGTGCAGCCAAGTTTATGTAGACACATTTGGCGAGGTACCGGCCAGTGTGGAGGGATCTACACCACCTGCACCCACTACACCTGTCCTTCCCTCTCCTGTCCCTGCGGTGCCAGTGGATTCCACAGATGATGCCCCCACTGCTTCCAAAGACAATTGAACTGTATGTGCAGGCAAGTGTGGGTGTGACAACATCCAGGATGCCACAACCTTGTTAGGACTTTATTTGGACTGGCAATTGGCCTACTATGAAAATGGACTTCAATTTAGTTTTCCCTTTGGATGCGGCTGAATAAAGCTTTTTATTTTTGGTTCATCACTTTTGGTTTCTGATAATGGCTTTGACTGCTGTGTGCCTGGGAGCTGGTGTGATGTTCACATTTGGGTATTGTTACATGGGTCTATTTCCTGATGGTAATAAGGTCAAGCATGGTATGTTTCTACTTTCACTGCTGGGAACTGCTGGGGGTCTTAACCACACACACCCTCTAATGCTGGGCACTGCTGGGGGTCTTAGCCACACACACCCTATGCTGGTGGGCACTGCTGGGGGTCTTAGCCACACACACCCTATGCTGCTGGACACTGCTGGGCACTGCTGGAGGTCTTAGCCACACACCCTCTAATGCTGGGCACTGCTGGGGGTCTTAGCCATACACACCCTATGCTGGTGGGCACTGCTGGGGGTCTTAGCCACACGCCCTCTACTGCTGGACACTGCTGGGCACTGCGGGGTGGCTTAGCCACACACACCCTATGCTGGTGGGCACTGCTGGGGGTCTTAGCCACACACACCCTATGCTGGTGGGCACTGCTGGGGGTCTTAGCCACACACACCCTATGCTGCTGGACACTGCTGGGGGTCTTAGCCACACACACCCTATGCTGGTGGGTACTGCTGGAGGTCTTAGCCACACACACCCTATGTTGGTGGGCACTGCTGGGGGTCTTAGCCACACACACCCTATGCTGCTGGACACTGCTGGGCACGGCTGGGGGTCTTAGCCACACACACCCTATGCTGGTGGGCACTGCTGGGGGTCTTAGCCACACACACCCTATGCTGCTGGACACTGCTGGGCACTGCTGGGGGTCTTAGCCACACACACCCTATGCTGGTGGGCACTGCTGGGGGTCTTAGCCACACACACCCTATGCTGGTGGGCACTGCTGGGGGTCTTAGCCACACACACCCTATGCTGGTGGGCACTGCTGGGGGTCTTAGCCACACACACTGTAATGCTGGGCACTGCTGGGGGTCTTAGCCACACACACCCTATGCTGGTGGGCACTGCTGGGGCTCTTTTCCAACCACACCTCAGATGTGACTCACCGTACCCCGGGCTTTCTGAGGTGTGTGCGGCGCGTATCACAATAGCAATGGTGATATGCGCTAGCGTGTGACTCACCGTACCCCGAGATTGATGACGTGTGTGCGGCGCGTATCACAATTGCAATGGTGATATGCGCTAGCGTGTGACGCACCGTACCCCGAGATTGATGACGTGTGTGCGGCGCGTATCACAATTGCAATGGTGATATGCGCTAGCGTGTGACGCACCGTACCCCGGGCTTTCTGAGGTGTGTGCGGCGCCTATCACAATTGCAATGGTGATATGCGCTAGTGTGTGACGCACCATACCCCGAGATTAATGACGTGTGTGCGGCGCGTAATCCTATTGGGATGGTGATATGCGCTGGAGTGTGGCGCACCGTACAGGTATATTTCCGTAGTTGCGATGGGTTGTACTCACCGTCTGCGCCGTCGTCGGTTTCTATGTACGAGGTCGTAGGCGTACAGGGCTCGGATGACACGATCGATGGGGTTCATGTTGTGTATGTCGCGTACCGGGGTTCAGTTCGTGGCGGACTCTGGATTTACGGCAATTTGCAGCTCTCGTAGGAAAAGTGCCGTATGGAGTGTCGTCAACACGGATCGTACTTCCTGGTTCGGAAATGGCTGCGATTTACGTACGGACGTGGCGTACAGCGTCGGGCGGAGTGAATCCGTAAGTAGTTTGTAGTTCTACGGTGTTTTGTACGAGTCGTACGGAGTGGAGGTTTGGGTTGGGATCGTACTTGCTAGTTCGTACGGGGACGTTGTTTGTGTACGAATCGTACGGGAAAAACGCTCCATACAGCTAATCGGAGCGCTTATTACCGGATCGGAATCGACCCCCAGGTGTTGTTCCTATCCCCAACTCAATTTGTTTACCAATTGTGAAAAAATATAAGATTCAGTCAGCCCTGTTGTGATTCATGCATCTGACCAGCTGAGGTCTCACCAACAAGTGCATTTCTCACTGATCTATTTAAATGTATGCAAAGAATCTAATAACCCAGTAAATGAAGGGTGAGTTGTAAATTGTTCACTGAAGCAAGTTTATCAACAGATTTGTCTCACCGACCTTTTGCACTTTTAAAGGTTGGTGTCAGGATTTGTGGTACCATAGCCCATCCCGCACTGTGCTCTGAAAAAGAAAGGCATTGACAGGCATAAAAAATGTGGAAAAAGCCATGTATATGGGACTCGCCATTGGTGGAAATACTGGAAAGTACCAGATTATGCACTTTGTTCTACACTACAGGATGGCTGCCATTGTGAGGATAGGAAACCCAGAGTGGTGAGATCTGTCAAGACTACAGTGCTTTGGCAGCTATACATGAACTGTATTTAATCCAGGAAATCACTGGGGCCAGTGCCAGCAATTCGGTTCCTGGTTCTGGGTATTTTTCTCTCAGTTTCTATTCTCTGTCTTCTTGGTTAGTCTGTACTTCAGCAGTGGTCACTGTAGTGAATGAGTGTGCATTCTTCCATGCCGCACTGCCATAGAAAGTTATTTGGACATTTCCCCCCGCAGTCGCTGGACTGTAGTAGCATGGTTGCAGTACCTTTTCTCACTCGCATTTGTGTATTTGAGGAACAGTGGCGTAGCTAGAGCTTCTGGCGCCCGGGGCTATCCCTCAGATTGTTGCCCATGGCCGGGGAAAAAGGACGGCGAGCAGCGGGGGTGGATTGGCAGGGTTTAAGTTAAAACACCACTCTCTACTTCACTGTAGGACTCCTCGCAGCCCATCTACTCTTGTGCCTCACACTCGGGGGGTAATATCTTCGCTATGAAATATGTATTTTCTACATCAAGAGAAAGCAGTGAGGAAACTGAAAGCCAGGTGCATGGGAACCTTTCACACACAAAAGCACTGTTCCCATACCTGGCTGAGGGTCACCAACAAGAAAACAAAGGGGGAGGTTGAGGGGATGATAACAGCCTCATCCATTTCGGGTAATGTTAATGGCGATAACTCTCAGTTAAATCTGGGATGCAAGGGTGTCAATGTAATGCATTCCGGTATTTACAGTTGAAAAAACCATGTTCCTATCTACAATGAACATCCTGTCAAACACCTGTTGTGTAAATCACAGTTATCCAAAACATATCCTACTTATGGCTCTGTAAGTCACCCAAAGTGTTACCCTTTCCTTTAAGTCAATGCTGTACCCTCCTTGTCTTGTCTGAGCATGCACCAGAGGATGAATCCATGGATGAAGGAACCCTGGAGTTGAAAGGCATCACTCCACCAGGTGCTGACCCACGTCTTGAACCCATTGAGCCGAGGAAGGTAGAGGGCAGACCACAAACACCACATAGTGGAACCCATCCAAAAATATAACGCCCCTGTGCCAACTACCCTTGTCACAAGCGTGCACGAGCAAAATGTTACCCAGCTAAAATCCTCTGCTTTTGAAATATCGAAGTTATGAGTATGGAAGCAATTTCTGTGTGAAATCAATTTCACTAGGTGGTGTTTAGGTGAGATGACATCAGCATTCACTGGTGCATACAGCGGCTTAAAAAACATGTATAATCAGGGTAGATGGGGCATAGATTAGGCAATGCCTAGGATGGTAAATAGGCCACCTCCAACATGCCATTATAGGCAAGTAGATAGATGAAACACTAGGGCAGTGCATGACTTAGCTGATGTGAAGGCCATTTTCGGAAGATGCACAGGCTCAAATGGTCAATTTAAGGCAGCAGCACCGGTGACACGTGACCCTCTTTTTGCTTAACTTAATTCTTCCTGCACAATCTACCAGGGCTCTGTCACAATCGCTCACAGGAGCGGTTCATCATTGTTATCTTTCGCTGTCTCCCCATCGTACTCCAGCAAACCTTCAATGGCGCTACACATTGCTATGTTGTGTAATATGATGCATGGAGCTATGATGTGGCAGCCCTTTGTATGTTTCCATTGAAGTGCTACAGTGCACACCTTTGTTTTCTTTTTTATTACACATACTCACAACTAAACTGCTGAGCGTACAGCCCGGGATGCGTGATCCACCCTGGTTCACGCTTAACATCTTAAAAAATCGGAGCGTAGTAGCGATCCTTGCACGGGCGCACAGCGTTTCTTTCATTTAACACTTTTCACCAAATCTCAAAGAATTAATCCAGGTACTCCAAAGAGGGTATATTGTGAGTCACTTCTGAGGATGTTTTATGTTTTGCAGCGAGCCCAGAAAAAGGCTTGGATGAGAATATCTGAGGCATGAGAAGCAGTTGAATACATTATGTCATACATGTGATTTACCATCGAAATAAACAAAGTCATCATACCTCTTTGGAGTACATGGATTAATTCTTTGAGATTTGGAGGAAAGTGTTAAATGAAAGAAACGCTGTGCACCCGTGCAAGGAACGCTACTGCAATCCAATTTTTTAAGCCCTTTGTATGTACCTTAATTTCTATGTCTTGATCCCACATGTCTGCTTCATCCCAGCCCAGCACTGCTGTACCTGTGCTGCCTTCCGATGGAGTGATAAAGATAGGGTGTAAGGACTCACCCACATATTTCACATGTAGTGATATATGTTGTTCGCACATGTTTGTCGAAGGAGCCACTGCCGGCAAACGCTGATGTATTACTCTATTCCTGAAGATGTAGGCGCCATTTCTGCCTTGTTATTTTCCACTACGTCTGTAATGACGTATCTTGCATCACAAGTGACCTGCACACCCTGTAAGTGATGGCTGTTTTTATTTTTTAACATAGGCTATGTGGACCTAATGGGCAGGCATGGCAACATTTGGATCCCATCAATGGGTACAATAATATAAGGGAAGAGTGCAATGTTGTAGACTACAACCTTTACAATATAGGCCAGCTGCTTACCTCGCCGGCTGTGACCTCATCAACAAAAGCCTGGAGCCATTTCCGAGTTCAGTTGCTGCCCATGAACTCGTGAAAGTAGTGTCTCTGTCAACTCGAAAGTCGACTTGAGGCGTCCCTGCAGCAGCACGTGGGCTGGCCAAAAATGATGCCCAGGGCCGTCATTGGTAGCGCTTTCGTGTGCTACAAGATTGACAGCCCTGGGACCCACATACGCTGTACATGGCGTGGCGCACCGGCACTGTACCACCAGTATGCTAGGTGGTGCAGGATTTGGTTGCAAGCAGGTGCGTTTGCACTTACAGAGACATGTGTGGTGTACTGGCTGCTCAGAAACAGCCGCCGCATATGTGCCCACCGCCCCCAAGTACTGCCGCCTGGGGTGAACCGCCACCACTGCCCCTCCCTAGCCAGTGTTCGGGAGCGTGTTTCGTGTGGCTCTGCTGTCTTGCTGTGTTACTCTCAAGGGTCATTCGGACTTTGTGGCTCCCGAGTATTGCACCAAATATTGTTTCATTTCTTCATTGCACACTCTGCTCTCATGTCACATGCGTAGGATGAAGCCTGGTTACATATAGAAAGTGATATTTCTCAAGCTGCAGCTTTATACTTACGTACTTTTGAGATGACATATGGTCCAATCGGGTGTCCACATTGATTGCTTAATCAGTACACACATTGATTATTGGGACTCGCAAGGACGCCTGCAATTTGTTGCTGCCCACGGACCTTTTTGCTACAGCTAGCGGAACCCGCTTCGCGGGTCCCGCGTCGCAGGAGGGAGCTCTCGGAGGCCGTTGCTGTTGTTGGGCGGTGAGTGTGTGACAGGGCTGCGAGCAGACACCCGGACTCAGTTTCCCAGGAGTCCAGGGTGTCCAGGCCGATTCCAGCTGGCCCGCTCTCCCTGACCGCCCCGCCCAGCCCCACCCGCTTGCCTCATATAGTGCTGGGACTCCAACTTGCCTTGGGACTCGCAAGGACGCCTGCAATTTGTTGCTGCCCACGGACCTTTTTGCTACAGCTAGCGGAACCCGCTTCGCGGGTCCCGCGTCGCAGGAGGGAGCTCTCGGAGGCCGTTGCTGTTGTTGGGCAGTGAGTGTGTGACAGGGCTGCGAGCAGACACCCGGACTCAGTTTCCCAGGAGTCCAGGGTGTCCAGGCCGATTCCAGCTGGCCCGCTCTCCCTGACCGCCCCGCCCAGCCCCACCCGCTTGCCTCATATAGTGCTGGGACTCCAACTTGCCTTGGGACTCGCAAGGACGCCTGCAATTTGTTGCTGCCCACGGACCTTTTTGCTACAGCTAGCGGAACCCGCTTCGCGGGTCCCGCGTCGCAGGAGGGAGCTCTCGGAGGCCGTTGCTGTTGTTGGGCGGTGAGTGTGTGACAGGGCTGCGAGCAGACACCCGGACTCAGTTTCCCAGGAGTCCAGGGTGTCCAGGCCGATTCCAGCTGGCCCGCTCTCCCTGACCGCCCCGCCCAGCCCCACCCGCTTGCCTCATATAGTGCTGGGACTCCAACTTGCCTTGGGACTCGCAAGGACGCCTGCAATTTGTTGCTGCCCACGGACCTTTTTGCTACAGCTAGCGGAACCCGCTTCGCGGGTCCCGCGTCACAGGAGGAAGCTCCTCCCCATCCTCCTCCGCTAGTACATTTCTAGATCAGTGATCAGCTGCGCGGGAGCGCGCGGGAGGGCGCCGGGAGAAGCCCGGGACAAGGGCGGGACCGTCCAAGGCCGTCATAGGCCGAAGTAGGCCGGGCTGGGCCTATACTCTTGGTTTCTCGGTTTGTGTAGTTAACTCCTGGATCTACTAATCTGTTAGAGCCCCCTACGGAGTACAACTGTTTTTTTTTTTTTTTAAATCATGTCGTCTCCGGCAAGGGAGAGCACCCCATTGAAGCCGGGAGGAGCGAAAAATGGGACCTTAGAAAACTACTTCTCACGGGCAGTGGGGGAGGGTGACAAAGAGGGTAATCTGTCCCGGTTAAGGGCAGAACGGAGACGTTCAGTAGACAACCTGAAGAATACCCCCCTTGGAGAACAATCCATCACATCCAGGGGGGAGTTATCTCGAATTGAGGATGTTCCACTCCTGTTAAGGGAGCGCACTAACATTTCACCAGTCGCAGTCATGAGTACAGCTCCAGCTATTAGCCTTAGCCCCACCAGGGTGACTATTGATTTAGTCTCCCAACCCCCCCCCAGCCCCCAAGGATAGGAAAGCCAAACCGAAAGCAGTCACTATACAAGCAATTTTGGGACCCCCTCCAAAAAAACGCAGGAGAAAGACGAAGGGAGCCCAGGGAAGCAGTAAACCTATGAACTCACATCTGGACTTTGGGAAATCCCTAAAACCCCCTGTATCAATAGTGAAATTACCGGCAGAGCTACACCCCAAACCTACTGCCCAGGAAGACCCAGTCCCGGTCATGATTAAAGACACAGGAACTAGTAATGTTAATGTTCCCCTCTCTGTTGTCCCGCTGGGAAATCTGGAATTTCTGTTAAGGTCTCTGTTATTACCGATCAGCGAAAGTATAAAAAAATAAAATAAAAATAAAAAGATCGAGATCAGACTAACTATATTGGAGGCCACATTAGGTAGTCTGAAAACTCAAGCTGGTCGACAGGGAAGGTATCCAGAATCTACCACCACTACTGCAGTCCCTCAACAGTTGGCACATAGTGCAGTAAACCTAGCCCCCCCACAAGCTGTAAATGCGGCGGCCTCACAACAACCTTTAAATTCAAAATCTGCATCAATCAATCCACTTTATGCTAACACACTGAACTCTTTGCCAGTACCTGTACCTCCGGCACACCCGGTAGATAACATTATCCCGACCCCTCTAACGAAGCCCTCCGCAAGACCCCGTCGACCCAACCTACCACCAGAGACCAATGATCTTACCGTAGTCATGGCGGGGGTTCCACAACTTGATGATGGTGAAACCGAGGATTTTTGTGCCCTGAAAAGCAGGGTAATCAAGTGGTTAAACATAAATAGACCCCTCCCGAGACACCTCAATAACGAAATTATAATGGTAAGAAGGGTCCCATGGGTGGGAAGAACTCAGAAATCCATCGTAGGGGACTGCATATTGGTGAGTTTTAGGGACACGGGTACGGTGTCATATATATGCCAAGGGAAAAACAGGTCAAGGGAATCTACGATCCAAACCCTTCGTGTGTCTTTCTTCTTTCCCATTACCCCAGGCCCATCCCAGCCACTCCCAATTTATGATAGCTGGGAGAGGGCTGGAAGGAGGGGGAGACATCAGGCCTTTCACCCTAGGCCATTATTTGGTAGACCAATACCACCCCTTCTCACCTACAACCGGTTTAATTGCCTGAACGGCTTAGAGGGGGTGGACTGACAAATAGAGAATGCCTCCAAGGGTTATACAGAAAAGGGCGCTCAGGTAGGAATACCGGAGGAGCAAAGACACATGGTTCAGCAAACCCAAACAATTGGGGTGGAGGAACCTATGTTTCCTGAAACTAAGGCTATGGCTGTAGATAGTATAGGAGGGGGAGGTGGGTGGGCCACGCAAGGGTTGCAACAGGAGACAAGATCAAGGAGTCAGGGGGGTGTAGCACCAGGTGGAGAGGGTGTGAGGATCATTTCTTGGAACGTAGCAGGCATAGCGGGCAAATTTAACAACAAGGAGTGGGTTGATTTTATTAGAAAATTTAATATCATATGTATGCAGGAGACATGGGCTGTGGTGAATAATTACCATCTTCAGGGCTACAAGTGTTTTTTTGTTCCTGCTCGAAAATCTAGCTCAGGGAGAGCAATGGGCGGTTTATCCGTCTATGTAGATTTAGTCCTCCCAGGCACCTGGTCGTCCCCAGACTGGATCTCATATGGAATCCAGGTAGTTCGGTTCGCCGGAAAAGGGTTAAAATTGTCAGTTTTTAATTTCTATAATAGTGAGACATTAAATACCCATACACCGCTACTAGCTGAACTTGACCATAGGCTGGGACAAGAAATTACACCCCAGAATAAAGGGCTGTCTCATGGGCTGCTTTTGGCGGGAGATTTTAACTGTCACCTCTGTCCGGCACTGATTAAGGTAAATACAGATTGGACACAATGCCCAATTGAGAAGGGGCCACATTTTTCACACACACCGACTGGGGTTGCTCTTAGGTTGCTTCGGCTTAAGTACGACCTAGAGCATACCATTAATATGATAGACCCACAGTCGGACGGCACACTCCCGCCAACTTTTAAGGGCAGGGGCTGCTCATCCATTATAGATCACATCTTGGTCTCGAGATCCCTGATTAACAAAATAGATAGAGTGGAGCAGCTTTAGTGACCATAATCCGCTTATTTTAGCGCTCTTCTACAAGGCGGGCAATGGAATTAAATCTCATTGTTCAATTGAGGAGAGGGTCACTGATCAAGGCAGGAGATTGAAATGGGCCAAAATTGATGGGGTACAGTTTTATAAAACTTTGGGCGATAAGGGCCTACTGGCCATTAACGACTGTTTAGATCTGGAAATTCAGGGACCAAGGGTACTGGAAGCGTTTGATCACATTGCCAACTTGATCGATGAACTATTAAGGTCCAGCGCGCCCATACGCAACTTGGTAAATCCCTGTTGGTTTGATAAAGATTGCTCTAAGGCTTTGAGGCTTTGAGGGAACTGAAATGCTCCCTCAAGACGAAACCACGGGACCCACAAATTATCAGGGTCTGTAGAGAAAAGTATAAAAAAGAGACTAAAAGGAGGAAATTGGCCCTACAGGCAGAAGCATGGGCAGACCTAAGAGAGGCAGGGGAAAGAAATGACCTAGCGGGGTTTTGGAGAATCATTAATAAACCGACCTTTCAAGAAAATGATTCTCCGGAGATAGGGGCTAATATCCTACCGGAGCAATGGGTCACTCACTTTAGGGGTTTATATAATTATGAGACTGGCACCCATGTGGAGCCATTGGTATCCCCAAGACAGGTCCCCCGGGTAGCATTCTCTCTTAAGGAGATTACGGCAGGGATGGAGGGTTTAACTAAAAATAAAGCCCCGGGCCCGGATGGAATTCCCCCTGATCTGTTTCTTAGTAATACAGACTTATGGCCCCCTTTGATGACCAGGGTCTTAAATACTGCTATTACCTGTGGTCTTCCACCATCCTGGTCTAAAGCGATTATTGTTCCAATTTTTAAAAAGGGCAATAGGGACGACCCTAAGTGTTATCGGCCTATTTCCCTGATTGACGTATTGGCTAAACTTCTGGGAAGGGCAATTCTGAACAGACTGTCCGAGTGGACCGAAGAGAATAACATCTTCTCGGACAACCAATACGGGTTCAGGACAGGGAGGTCCACTAGTGACCAATGCCTGAACCTATATATGCTGACTGCCAAATACACCTTGGCCAGTGATGAACCCATCTATATGGGATTCATGGATTTGGCAGCAGCATTCGATCACGTCAACAGAGGAAAGCTGTGGGATATGATGTCAGGTATGGGGATAGAGAGTGGCCTAATTACTATATTGAGGGAACTGCACAGTAACACCTCGGCCAAGGTTAGATTTAATAGGGAGGGAGGACTGTCTGACTCCTTTCCATGTAGGAGTGGAGTCAGACAAGGCTGTATCCTCGCCCCTTTTTTGTTCTCCCTTTATATCAACAACCTGGAGCAGTTTCTTTTGGGCTTAAAGGCAGATTGCCCAAGGGTTGGGCCGCGGCATATCCCCGTCCTGCTTTATGCAGATGATGCGGTTTTACTAGCAAGAACACCTCGAAGTCTACAAATCTTGATAGAGGGGTTCGCTGAGTTCATGAGTAACCTGGACCTATCTGTCAACCTAGGTAAATCATATGTGCTCCTGGCCGGCAAAAAACCTTCTTCCAAATTTATTTACACAATAGGTACCCACAGTTTGGAGCAGGTTAAGTCGTTCTCCTACCTTGGGGTAACCTTTGATGGTGCTCTGCAATTTAACTCCTTGGTGGCGGAACGCTGTGCCAAAATGATTGCCTCTAATGGGGCAATAGCTGGATATGGCAGGAGGGTGGGCAGATGGAGTCCGGAACAGGTGATGAATTTGTATGGCTCCATAACATGCTCCAAAGTAATTTATGGGGCAGAAGTTTGGGGGTTCGTGAATACATCCAGAATCCAACAGGAAGAAAATAGATATTTGAAATCAATCCTGAGGGTGCCACCCAGCACCGCTGGACTCATAGCCCACAGGGAGCTAGGGAGGCCATATTTGGAAGATCTGTTAAAACTTAGGCCAATAGTGGCCTGGCTAAAAATATGGATTAATCCAGATGCGCATCTAAGCAGAGAAATTTTATTGGACTGCTTAGGTAGGACCCATTGTATGCGCATCCCCTGGCTCAAATACGTGAAAAACACCCTCGAGGATTTAGGGTTGGGGAACATTTTCACGAACCCCGCAATTATCTCAGCACAGCACAAGAAGCAAGTAGGGGAAATTTTTCTGGAGCGAAAAACCCAACGTCGAGCTGATGCTGAAGGAGTAAAAAAGACTGTAAGGGCCCACAGTTTGGTAAAGAGTGTGGAGGGCATGGAGCCTTACTTATTTCTTTTGCATAACGCACAGGACAGATTTCTCATGTGCCGTTTCAGACTGAATTTGCTTCACTTCATGTTGGCTACACCTGCTGGTTTTACCTCATCAATTGAGCAGAAGGGTCCCTGCGGCTGCGACAATCGGTCTCCGCAGGATTCCCTTAATTTTGTCTTGCTTTGTCCCTATTTTTCCATGCCTAGGCGCAGATTCCTTGTAAATATTTTTTAAAAAGCCCAACTGGAACACGCCAGGGATGCTTTAGTCTTTTTGCTAAAAGCCTCTGACCCATTAACCTTGTGTAGCATTATGAACTTTATCAAAGTTGCAATCCGATTAAGGATGACGAGGGGAGAGGAATGAAAGATCTGAGACTTTTTATTCTTATGGCCCTCTATGTCGGCACTTTTACTGTATTAACTATGTACAAGGATCTTGACTAGTATTTAATGTTTTTTTTAATCTGTGTATATGTACATGTGCTTTTATGGTGTTTTCTAATCACCGAATAAAGATTCTTGAATTGAATTGAATTGAAATTGAATTGAAATTGATTATTGTGAATATCATTCTGTTTCGTCAATGGTTTGATTCCATTAGGGACTTGTACTTGTCATACACTCCTCAGGATTAGTTCGCAAACACCCACAAGTGTATATTGATCTGCAGGTAGTAGATTTATTATCAGCAAACCGTTATGTGCATGTAGCAGTTCCGATATATATGATTTGACGTTATTTCTCCATGCACAGCTGTACGATAATATCATTTCCTTACAAATTATTTTTTGCTGATATTACTTGAATGATGCCTTGCCAATTGTACATTGGTGCATGGTGTTGTGCTTGGTTGTTTTTCTCTTTCAGGTCTCCTTCCTTGGTGTACCCACCCTAACTGCCTTCCCCGTCGGGCCACTCTGTTCCTCTGCTCATATTGTTGTCAGAGACAGCTGCGGGAAGGTGGGCTTCTGGGAGGGAGTACTGTTCCTGAGGATCCTTCCCGCTGACGGATGACAGTTGGCTATGTTAAATTACATAATTGACAGTTGAGATGAAGGGAACTGAAATAACTGTTTACATGCATCTGGCGTTTTCAAGTGTTTATTTGATAACATACCTTCCAGTGCTACTTTATTCGTTGAAGTAACAAATACCTCAGCTTGATGAGGTGGAAATCTATTTTACATATTTATTTCGCGTTTCTTGCCAACCTAATGTGATGAGGTATTGTACAGAATTCCATACCTAATAACAAAAATTGTAATTTCTCATAAATATGCCCAACTGCTCTGGGGTTAGTCTTTTTATGCAGGAGTCCATCCTTTTCTTGTAGAGCTTTGCATAAATTGGGCACTTCAAAGGACTGTGCCTGCGCATGTTTGCCCCTTACCTCGGCCATCACAAAAGAGGAGAAACCATTGTGGAGTAGCGCCGATTATCTCTTAATGCCGCTAAAGGCATTTCCAGTAATATTATTAGAGTGGCCCACGTCGAAGTGCTGAAGTGCCTCAATACTGCAGCAGCAGGATAAAGGCCAGTTTAGGTTCCATAGAAGTGGTGGCTCATTTCAGGCATTAGAGCTTGTGCGCGCCTCAATTCTTTAAATATATTGTGGATTTGCTGCTTTTAAGCGGACTGTCCATTGATCTAAAGATTTGCCTCCTCCGGCATTTGATGAAATGTGTCTTGTTGAACTATAATTTGCAGTATGCACAGGATCCTTTGCATTGAGAATTTTTGGCTCAACCAACATCATATTTTATGTTTATTTCTTGGTTCAGGACAAACTACTTCTGGAGGCAACTCGTGCTTTTGTCGTTGTTAATATTCACATTTTGCAATGCAATAAAATGTCAGCCCGTCTCAAAATATTTAACTGGTCCCGGATTTTAGATGCTTGTGATGACAAAGTTCACACAGTATGTTACAATTCAATCCTCCACATATTAAAATGTAAATTAAATGTTAACACTAATATGCAATTTGCTTTCCCGGTTAAACCAGCGAATCTATTCTTATTTTCAAACCCATGCAGTGTCAGTTTTGTTTTGCAAGAAAACGTAGGAGATGACTGCCTCGCTCCCCCCTACAACACTTTCATTTCCTGCTGGCAACATACAAAGATAGGGGGTTTATGTATCCTGGACGGGCACATAATTGGATATTAAACTCCCAGTGCTGGCTCTTTGCACATACAAGAGCAGGATGGCATTTCAGAAGAGTCCCTGATACCTCTTCTGCAACACAAAGAGAACTTATGAAATTGGTGCCCGATTCACAAAGATTTTTCAGGGAGTAGGGGTGACTTATTCTTGAAGTACTCTTGACTTACCTGTGACTTACTCATGGAACTCGGTAGTAATTTTGAAATACTACAAAAGTAAATCCCAGCTCACTCTTAATCAATCTTGCATGTACATTTGAGAGAGCATACTACCTAATTTGATTTGACATCATGTCCACCAATAATTGGGAATGGCTCCTCCCCGTGCTGTGGGCAGTGATTAATATGAATCCTTCTTTGCAGGTTTTTCCCACAAGCACTCATTATAAAAAAAAAGGGTATTCATTCATACATTTTAGAACACATTACTAAACCATCACCTGTTTGGCAATGTGATACATGGCATGATACCTGAAAATGGTACAATGGCAGAAATTTGGTGACCGACACCTATTTTTCCACAACAAACCTTTACTCAGATGAAGCGAGAGAGAAATGCCAAACGGTAAAAAAGGAAGAAGAGAAAAAAATGGGAAAACAGTTACAAAGGAGGAAAGCAGCGATGAAAGAGAACCTCCAAGAGTGAGATAAAGAGGCAAGCAGTGTCTGATGGTGGATTAAATAGGCCTGAGGTTGAATCCAGACTACGGAGCCTTAGAATTCAGGATGCCGGATTCAAATTATGCACCCCAGCACTTACTGTTTTACAAATTAGGCACAGGCTACAGGACTCATTATAGAACACGGACCAAGGACAGCGCGTCTTCATCAGTGATCACACCATGATGTCTTCTTCAATATATTTGTTGTACTTTGCTATGGTAGACATTGGTCAGGGACGTGCAGAATCTCCTTAGGAACTCTACAGGTGATGAATTGGCATACCAACCTGGAGTATCCTGATGAACAGACATGTAAAGGTCGCTAGAGTTGGTGCTCTATGTCTGTACTCTGGCTCAACCTACCTTGGTCTTCATGCTGGAAGCTCATTGACCAATCATGGGACACTCTGGAGAGGCCAGAGGCCCTCCTACTGCAAACTGTTGGCCATAGTAGCTCCACCAGAATACATCAGTTAAAAATAAGACAGGTGCACGACAGTAAGAAGCCTGTGCCGTTCCGCTCATGTACTGGGGCACACTTCATAATATCGCAATGGGATGAGTCGATAGGCTTTACACAGTTCTTCGTAACTCTATCCAGAGTGGGCAATTCTGAGACGCTCCTGTAGTTATTGTTAGTAAATATACATATGCCATAAAATTCCCCTCCAAAATTGACTGTTGTTTCAAAAAATGCTGCAACCAGAAAACCTTCTAAAATGCATGTCCACCATTACTTCTTTCTTGGCATAGTAAGGCAGCATCACAGAACAGGTAATTGAACACTGATTTAGAACATGTTTTGATTTGCACCAAATGCAGAATGAACTACTTCTTCTAGGGTCGGAGATACAAAGCATTAACAGTATGTGCAGGCAAACAGCAATCTCACCAGAAGCTGGTCCTCTGAAAATAAATAGATTCTTTACATGCTAATCTACTTATAACGTTTACCAAATTGGCACAAGCAACAGCACAACGGAGTACATGTAAGCAACATAAAAAGAGGTCTTTCTAATAGAATTTACCAACACAAGTAAACATTAGATATGCAAAATTAACTGTTAGTCAGCATGCTACATAATTGATGGGACTTACCTTTAAAGGTAAGGTCAGAAACAGAATACATTGAAGACTGATTTAAAATTATTGATGCATTTAATTATTATACTTAATAATCAAACGAAATTTCATATGTAAGTTTGCAATAATTATACTTTTCTAAGACACAGTCCCTACATTTTTTTTCCATAAAGCTATGCAAAGACCACGAGATAGCTTGTTTGCCATGCTCAATTATCCATTTTAAGAAGCCACATTATTTGGCAAACCGTTTCTCCTTTGCCCTTTCTTTAAACATAAACAGCAATGAGCACCATGCCCTAGAGAGTCTGAGCTATATGAAGCAAACTCCCAAGTGTCAGATGGGGCCTCCGCAAAGAATGTGCCAATTACTATTTATTTCATAATATTCGATGCTCACACTGCTCCAACCTACCTCAACTCTATCCCTACCACTTTCTATATTGCCTCTCCCTTTCCGGTTCCTTCCTCCTTTTGTCCCCTATCTCATCTCCTCTTGCGAAGTCCTAGCGCCCTCTTAATGTTATACTATCACATTACACCAAGCATTCTACCTAGGGCTGCGCCTTGAGAATAGAAAGCATGCTTCTACTTAATGTTTCAAACCTCCTCAATTAGTCCCTTGTTCTTCTCAAGAAAGAGCTCAACATTTTCTTTTTAAGACCTTTCTTGTGCATAAGTAATGATCATTCTTACCCCTTTTTGCAGGAGGGAAGTGTATTCTTTGAGCTCTTCTGACTGCATCCACCTGCTGTACTGTAGATGGATCTCTCTGCCATCAATCAACCATTGAGTTCCTTCTAAACTTCCAGTGACTACCTTTCTTTGTACCCGCCTTGTCCTAATGTTTAGCTAAACTGGGAAGGCATGATGCCAATGCTGGACCCACAAGCATCTTTGATTTTTCATTTCAACATGTCACCCTTTAGTTATCATTTGTCTTCTACCTAGCAGGCTGCCAAGACCAAGGGATTCACCTTTACTGTTTTGAAGCCTCTAATCATAAATCAAATCAAATCAAATCAGGTGTTTGTTCAGCGTGACTACTCACACGTAAGGGTCTCAAGGCGCTGGGTGTGTGTGGGGGGTTCACAGGTTCCAGCCCATCAAGAAGGGGGTCTGTCAAATTATTATTAATATTAATATTTGTATTTGTATAGCGCACATATCACCCCCAGGGGGGTCTCAAAGCGCTGGTATGCATACCGCTGTGGAACGCATCCTGGCTTTCCCTGTGAAGTGCCCAATCCTGGGCACCCCCAAGGTGAGGCCAAGCATCCCAGCGTTGTTGGGGCCGTAGTGGAGATTAAGCAAGCTATTGCCCAGAGTTGCAGCGTGGGACCCATGATTAGAGTAGGCACCTAGGCGAGAATTATTGAGTCCGCGGACACTGAGCCCAAGATCCTGCCGCGTCGGGTCTTAAACCTTGGTCCCGGGCCTGACCTCTGCTTCAGGGTCTGCCGCCTCTAACCAGTGAGCCACACTTCTCCATGATCCTCGGTTCTTCATTCTCTCGGTCGTCCTGCACTCAACAGGCCTCTGGCAGTGCCTTTAACAGGAGTGGGCTTGCGCCCTGTTTGAGGCCCATTGTGATACAAGGACTCCCAGTAGTGAGTGCACTTGACGTGCGCCTGACCCTAACACTCGGCCTGCTCCCTCCGATGCCGCCATCTGTGTGCTAGCCCCCCTGCATCACCATACCCGCGGCACTCCCTGGACCATCGGGGGGATGCGCAGGACACAGGACGATCTTCTTTGGGCTTGACCTCATAAATCTACAGCTTGGAGCTTGGGCCTGCTACTGGAATCTGGTCCTTCGGCGGTGTGTGTGCTGGGCCCACATGTAATTTAACGACAACAAGGGACCCCAAAATTAGTCAGTAGGGACCATGGGGAGCATACTTTTTAACAACAACAGCGGTCCCCAACATTAAGAAATATCACCACATGAATAAAATATAGACAGAGTCAATCTATATTTTCAGAAAGACATGTCCAGCCGGACAGTGGTCTTTCAGAGTTTTTACTCAGAATTTATGTATTAAAATCACATAAAGATACCATCCAACAATCAACCAGTGTGGACCACAAGCCTGTGTCCAGTACTAACAGAGCAAGTACAAGCAGAGAAGGGCTTTGTAAGGCGAAAACCACATTTACTCTATAAACAATACATTTGTACAGAGTATAACAGTCATGCACTTGACATTTCAGTAATAATCACAGTTAGGTTCCAGTGCATTAAAGGTCGACGGCGTTTCGGACCCCTATTAAATATCAGGGACCATCATCAGGACAAATAAAATGAAAAGCCTTAGGTTAATTAAGCCTCTAAATGCCTAAAGGGGGGAAAAGAAATATTTAAATTAAGTACAAGAACAACGTAAGCATTATAAGCTACATAGTGACTTGGGTGTGACCAGTGAGCGCCACAGTACCGGTCATGCGTGTCAAGTGAACTATGGTGAACGAAGTATAGATGATTAACCGTGATTCAGGCGGAGGTAAAATAAATATGGCAGTGAGGGTGTCCAGTGAGGACGAAAATGCAGATAAGGGCGTCGTAGCACACAAGATATACATCGCGGTGACTAAATTCGAATGACCTCGTAGTAAGGAGTGATGACTAGTGACAGGGAGGTAGGCGGTATTTAGAACGAGATGCGTGATAGTGAGCGAAGTGGGCGCGGGGAGTCAAAAAATGAGAACAAGGCTCACCCGGGCGCCTCATGGGATAAAGGCTGGCTCCTCGGGCAATGGAAAGCACGCGATCACCCTGCAAGGGTGAGGAAATTAGTTACGAACAATTCCGTACCAGTTAAAAACGGCGCGAGGACTCTAACTTGGGAGTATCGCACTTACCAGAATCGGGTGGCGGCCGCCGCGGAAACGAATAAAATCCGTCGGCTTGCCAGGGTACCTGATAGAATAAGGCATGAATTACCAATCTGTGTAAATCCGGTAGTATCAGTGCGAGTGGGAAGGGGAAAGGGAATCCGCTTACCGCGTTAGTCGGTCTGAGGAATTCTTCCTGGCGTGCACAGAGCGGAGTCATGCAGAAGGCAATATAATAGCATCTGATTGGTCCCATGGTGGGGCATGAAAATCGATGACGGACTCCCATAGGCGCCATCTTAGGTCAGTGGGTGTGAAGGGTACAGGTCGTGATGTGAAGGGAAATTAACATGCTTTGTGAAAACGCCTGTGAATGGTGCAGTTAAAATACATATTTACAATAGAATACAGGTCTAGCTACAGATAGCATCCAGTTCTTGATGAATGCTTCAGGAAAAAACACATAAATACTGTAATTCAGATACATATGTACAACAGAGAAGTGGGTCTGACTCCATAGCAGCACCAGGTATCAAATAAGGGCAGTCCATTCATCTTGAAGGTTAAGCCCAGAGTTAAGACTGTCAGTCTTCAAAATCCATTTGAGTTCCTCCCTGTTCAAGAGGCGTGTGAGATCACCGCCCCTGGGTGAAATGATGATTTGTGAAATCACAGTCCATCGGATATCATTCTCCGAGTGTCCTTTCTCCAGGAAATGTTCCACCAAGGGGGCGTTGGGTGTTTTACACCTGATACGGCTTCGATGTTGGGAAATCCTCAGTTTGACCTTCTGCTTGGTTTGGCCCACGTATATCAAATTGCAGGGGCAGAAGATGGCATACACAATGTTCTGGCTGTTACAGTTGGTAAATGTTTTTAGTGCATTTCTTACATTGTTGTACACAAATTCCTTGCCATCAATTGAAAATTCACAGACAACACATGACCCACAACGGGCGTGCCCAAGGAGCGGGGGTAATTGCCAGTGATCGTGGAGGGTTACATTTCTAGTAGATGGTAACGCTGCCCTCACCAGTTGGTCCTTTAGATTTTTGTTCTTCTTGAAGGCAAACAGAGGAGTATCCCAATTCAGTACCCCTGAGTTTAAAATGTGCCAGTTCTTTTTAACACATTTTCTGACAAGGTTGGAGACTGGGGAATATGTGGTGACACATACCAATTTTTCAGTTGTTTGTTTAGGTTTGGGTTCAAGGAGGGTTTCCCGGGGACAATACCAAGCTCTCTTCATAGAGTTCTTGATTAGGCGTCGTGGGTACCCTCTGAACTGGAGTTTACTTGATAATATGCTCGCCTCACAGAAATAATCATCCTTTTTAAAGCAATTCCTTCTTATCCTAAGGAACTGAGAATATGGCAGACTGTCCCTCAGAGCCCTGGGGTGACAGCTGTCATACCGTAGCAGCGTGTTTCTCTCCGTAGGTTTACGGAAAAGGGAAGTAAATAGGATGCCCTCATGATGTTGAATATTTAGATCAAGGAAGGAGATGCTACTTTGGTTGTGGGCAATCGTGAAGGTGAGGCCATTACAATTATGGTTCAACCAGTGCAAGAGCCCATCCAGTTCAGGGATAGTCCCAGCCCAAATCAAGAAAATATCGTCTATATATCGCTTCCAATTTTTTAATCCCTGAAAAAAGGGATTTGTGGGGCACAGGATAGTGTTTGTCTCCAACCAATCCATGTACAGAATTGCCAGGGTGGGGGCAAAGACAGCCCCCATAGATGTACCACGCACTTGTTGGTAATACTGCGAGTCGTACATGAAGAAGTTCTGGGTAAGACAGATTTCTAAGAGTTGGATAATAAATATAGTCGGAACTCTGTGGGGGCTGGGTCGGGTGTTGAGAATGCTTTCCATCACCAGCAGAGAGTCCCTTTGGGGTATGTTGGTGTACAAAGACTCGACGTCTAGTGTACACAGGGTCTCAGTTTTAGGGTCAAAAGTATGGTTCTCTATGATGTTTATCATATGCATACTATCTCTAATATAACACTGGGTTGTTGATACAAAGTCCTTTAGGAAATGGTTGACATAAAGGCCCAGTGGTTCTAGAACCGAGCCACAGCCAGAAACGATGGGTCTACCCGGGGGGTTGTCCAATCTTTTGTGGATCATCGGTAAAGTGTAAATCACTGGTATTCTGGGATTGGAAACGTTGAGGAAGTTATATTCATGTTGGCTGATGATGCCATTAGACATCGCGTCTGTTGTCACATGCTTAATAAGAGTCTGCAATTCCTTTGTAGGGTTACAAGGTAATCTACAATAATGATCAGTATTGGAAACCTGACGTAATAGTTCCTCTTTATAATTTTCAATGTCTTGTAAGACAATGCCGCCACCCTTGTCAGCAGGTTTAATTATAAGCTGATTGTTGTTTTTTAAGGTGGAGATGGCATTCTTCTCTTCGATCGGAATGTTAAAGGGTATGAAGAGATGAGATTTTTCTAACTCAGAAATCTCTTTAAGGATAACCTTTTCAAATGTCACAATCTCTCTCGGTATCATGCTAGCTGCAGGAGAGAAAGTTGATGGTGGTCTAAATGGTGTAACAGTGATTTTAGGCTCAGAAGGATTGAGTTCAAAGTAAGAGCGTAGTCTTAACTTTCGAAAAAAGGCCATCAATTCAGATTGTAGGTCCAAGAAATTAGGGTATTTTGCAGGGACAAAAGAAAGTCCTCTCTGGAGGAGTGATGACTCATGGTCAGTAAGTGAGTGGTTGGAGATGTTAAAAATCGGTATAAGGTTGAGGGCACAATCAGGAGTTACCATTGGTAAAATTTGTGCCTCGTCTGGCGTTCCCCAGGGGGATTGTGCCATCTCTGTTGTTGTTTTACCCTGCCTTTCTTTTGGGGTTCTGAATTGCCTCTGGATAAAAAATGAGAAGGGTTACGTTGCTGGCCACTTGTTCCTTCTCCTGTGTCCGAACTGTCAGATGAGTCAGCTGACGAGTCCGTGAATCCAACCACTGTGTTCCTTTTATTAAAGCGGCCCCAAGGTCTTGGGGTCTGCTGGTGTGAGTTAAAGTTGTGATTAAGGTAAAAGTCCTTCTGTAGATAGGGCTAGGTACGCTCCAAGGAAAAGAATTTAATGTCCTTCTTCACCTTATTAGATTTCTTATTCTGTTCTATCCGGTGAAACTCTGCAACCGTTTTGTCAATTTTCTCCAGTAGGGACTTTGTATCAACAATGGTTTTGTCATCTACGATTTGTTTTTCCAAATCCTTAATAATATCGTCAAGTTTTTTCAATTCCTCGATAGCAGTGTCAATCCCAAGTACTAACCAATGACGGGAACAGGTAGTCCCAATCCCGCTAAACCCCGTGATGTATTTGGGGTTGTCAGTAAATACACCTGGAATATTTCTCACCTGTAGGCCAAGGGGAATGGTATTGGACTTAAGATGCTGTGTCAGCATAAGCATCATCAATTCTAACCGTGCATGTTTTTTCTTATATTTTTCCAAATCATCTGGTAAACTAGTATTGCCTGTCGGGGATGGTGCCTCTGGGGTATCAAACAAAGAGGGGCCTGCGCAGATTTTGTTTATATACTCGAGGGAGTATAAGGGTGCTGGGTCACACATAACACAAAAAAGGGGGAAGGTACACGACTGTAGGTACCGGAAAGCAGGGACCACTTAGGAGAAGTGGAGGGAAGGAAAACCCTTGCAATCAATTGATTGCGCACAGTTAATTTAACGACAACAAGGGACCCCAAAATTAGTCAGTAGGGACCATGGGGAGCATACTTTTTAACAACAACAGCGGTCCCCAACATTAAGAAATATCACCACATGAATAAAATATAGACAGAGTCAATCTATATTTTCAGAAAGACATGTCCAGCCGGACAGTGGTCTTTCAGAGTTTTTACTCAGAATTTATGTATTAAAATCACATAAAGATACCATCCAACAATCAACCAGTGTGGACCACAAGCCTGTGTCCAGTACTAACAGAGCAAGTACAAGGGGTGATGTAGACAGCAGAGAAGGGCTTTGTAAGGCGAAAACCACATTTACTCTATAAACAATACATTTGTACAGAGTATAACAGTCATGCACTTGACATTTCAGTAATAATCACAGTTAGGTTCCAGTGCATTAAAGGTCGACGGCGTTTCGGACCCCTATTAAATATCAGGGACCATCATCAGGACAAATACAATGAAAAGCCTTAGGTTAATTAAGCCTCTAAATGCCTAAAGGGGGGAAAAGAAATATTTAAATTAAGTACAAGAACAACGTAAGCATTATAAGCTACATAGTGACTTGGGTGTGACCAGTGAGCGCCACAGTACCGGTCATGCGTGTCAAGTGAACTATGGTGAACGAAGTATAGATGATTAACCGTGATCCAGGCGGAGGTAAAATAAATATGGCAGTGAGGGTGTCCAGTGAGGACGAAAATGCAGATAAGGGCGTCGTAGCACACAAGATATACATCGCGGTGACTAAATTCGAATGACCTCGTAGTAAGGAGTGATGACTAGTGACAGGGAGGTAGGCGGTATTTAGAACGAGATGCATGATAGTGAGCGAAGTGGGCGCGGGGAGTCAAAAAATGAGAACAAGGCTCACCCGGGCGCCTCATGGGATAAAGGCTGGCTCCTCGAGCAATGGAAAAAAAAAAAAGAAAAAAAACAAAAAAAAACTGGGCCCACATGTGGTAACCGAGGCTCAGTGTAGGAGAGTAGGGTCTGCTATCCTATGGTCACCCCAAATTTTTGCTTTTTGCTTCACTGGTTTTCGACTACTGAGGCTGTGGGCCTGCTGATCAGACCCCCAGCCTGCTGTTCTCTCACTAAATTAATGATACATGTGCTATAGGCACATACCACAATTGGAAATGGACTCCTTGTCAGCCCCTGTATAATGCACTATAGGTGCCCAGGGCATAGGGGCCACCAAGGCCTACCAGGGGCTGCAGCATATCTTTTGCCACCCCTGGCTGGTTCTTAAATTGACACAACTGGCTGATCACTCAGCTGGGGTAAGGTGGTGTAATCACCCCTTACTTAGATATAGTATACCTATATCTAAACCTATATCTGGACACATATAAACCTGTGAGCCACTCCTATGGAAGGCCTCATCAATCCTGGAGGCAGAGTGCGTGGTTTAATGTGAGATGGAGCTCTAGCATGAGCTGAGCCTGTCTACAGCTGTCGGGAACAACTCCCTAAGCTGTTTCAGGATAATGCCACACCATATACTCTTAAATGCCTTATAATCCTCGCGGTTATATAGCAACTCTGGTTTGGCTTTATCAAAACATGTCGTGTAAGGTGTCATACGATTTGGAATACTATCCCCTCGCCAGTTCTGGCGACGGGGATAGCATTCCACCCCTGTAGAGGGGTAAGACATGTTGCTTTACTTTAATGCGGTTAATTTCTAAAAGGGCCTTAGATCCACAAAATGGATGCCTCTGCCACAGACAAGAGTCTGGACCCCTGCAGCTGACCGAAACTCAGCCAAATGGGGCCTGGACAAAGGGTTTCCTGCCACAGGAGGGTGTCACCACCCTCCAGACAGGAGATAGTGGATTGTAGCAGGGAGGTCTGAAAGAAACCAGACACTGCCTGGGGCGCACAAGGCTGCCCCTTGCATAATCCGGCCAAACCGGTTCTGGGGCACTCCAGCCCTCATGCCAGGGCGGCCTGGATCAAAGGAAAGGGGTGTATCCACCCCCTTCCTGGGTCCCACCCATAGGGGGGGACCTAGCAGGTAATCACGCCCCCCAGATTCGAATAAGAGTGGGAGCAGTGCCAATGCACTTCAGATTATCCTGAAGAAACATAAGAAACGAAATTCTGGACCCTTCGACATCCTACTCGACGTAGAAGCCCGAAGAATCTCCCTTGTGGTCAAGGAGTGACCACCCTGTGCAAACAGGCACCATCCAGCTATCGACATCTACTTTGTTGCAGTTCCCACCGGAACTCGAGCAACAGAGATCGACGAGATCAAGCCTGCCTGCTTTGCAACAGCCCGATCCACAGTCCCTGCAGAGCTGAGACCCGTGGAGGCGACCGGAAGCGTGGGGCACGCCATCTTGAATTGACCACGAGACGCTGACTGTGCAGCCCACGAGTGACCCTCGAAGCTGTACACCGGGGTTTGAGAAGCCCCAACCCTGAGCCACTCTTGCACCGAAGCTCACCCCTCTACACTCATCGAGTGCTGCGTGGGGCCCTTCTGCTACTTTTGGCTCAACGCGTTGGCCCGGTCACTTGCCAGCCGGCTAGTGGCCCCTGTGCAGACGAAAACTTGAAATCAACTTGTGAATCTGGTTGCTCCAGATTTGCACCAGCTTCCCTGAAAAGGAGCTCCCACTCTGACCCTCCTGGCTTGAGTGAGAAGCAATCTCCCGGTTCCGCGTGGATTGCTTTTGCCAAGTGTTGTTTGCTCCAATCTTGAAGCCGACAGCGCCGACGGCGAGAGCCTGCGTGGGACAGATCGTGACCTGCTCCTGGACGTCGTAGATGCCCCAGAGCCCACGTGACAGCGGAGAGAAGCACCTCAACAGCGACCTGATTGCGCCCGACATTGCCTGGTTCCGTCCTGGTTCCACCCTGGTCACTGCTGAGTGACCCAGACTCTGTCCCCTCTGCTTTCAGGTACTTTTCGACTCGAGTCCACCCTTGGACTCCACCGGACACTTCTCTTTCACCCCGCCTGCAGCCCTTTCAGCTTCAAGCACCAAGAGCCTGCGTGACGAAACCCGACTCAACTTCGACCCTGTGCACCCGCTTCCTGTGGGTGAGGTAACTTTGCTCCGCCGGTGTTCCCACACTGGTACACATCTCTAGGGTCTGTGTCTTAAGTTTTGTTCCTCTAGGTTCAGCGGAAGTGTCCTTAAACTTTAACTTTGTAACTTTTACGCACCATTGTTTAACATTGGTGCATGCGTGCGCTTTCCGCACGGCTCCCGAATCCCGTGGGCCTCTCCCGACTTCAGCACTGCTTGTCCTGACTGCTCCCAGCGATTCCCTAGGCCCTAGGCCTAACCACTGTTCGATTGGTATCTCTTATACCACTTGTTTAGTATATGGTTTGAGTGGCCACCCGCCCTCATCCATAATTGTGCAACTTGTATGTTTAAACTGTGCTTTTGATTTAACGCTTGTGCCCCTTTATTCATAAAGAATACTGGGGATTGTTTTTAGTAATAAACACATATATTTTTATAATATATACTTGTGTGGTGTCCTTTCATTTGATATTACAGGATTGTATGTGGTAAAACAGTTCGCTTAACACGACCTCTTAAGTTAAGCCTTTAGGCTGCTTAGTCCATGCTACCCCTAGGATAGCTTGTCTAACAAGGTTGACTTACAACCTGACACCATAAGGGATTGTTTGGTCTGATAATAGGTGGTTCCAGAATTGGAAACATCACCTATCAGGCCAACTTCTCACATTGGTGAGCAGCGGTGCGGATTTGAGCTTGCTGTTGTTTTACCATTGCAATCTTTTATCAAATTGAAAGATCACATCAAGTACCTCTAGGTACATATAAATAAAAAGCTTGGCATGACCAAAAGGCTGTACTGGTAGAGTTCCAACCAGGACAGAAGGTGTGGGTACTGGAGCCAGTGGCCCCAGCAGCCCTCCAGGACAAATGGAGTGGACCCTATCCTATCATTGAGAAGAAGGGAGAAGTCACTTACTTGGTTGACTTTGGAACACCCAGGAGCCCTCACAGGGTAATCCATGTGAATCGTTTGAAAGCATTTGTGGACAGGGAGGACATGAGCTTGCTCATGGCCACAGATGGGGATCAGGAGGAAGAGAGTGACCCTCTCCCAGACCTGCTTTCTCAGAACCCTGATGATGGTTCAGTTGATGGAGTAGCCTTGGCAGGCAGTCTCACTGACCAGCAACAGATGGACTGCAGACAAGTTTTGCAGGCCCACAGGCATTTGTTTTCACTCACACCCAGCCAGACTGACTGGTGTACCCATGTGGTGGACACTGGTGACAGTCTGCCTGTGAAGAATAAGATCTACAGGCAACCTGACCATGTCAGGGATTGCATCAAGGCTGAGGTGCAAAAGATGTTAGAGCTTGGAGTGATTGAGCAATCAGAGAGCCCATGGGCCAGCCCAGTAGTCCTTGTGCCAAAACCTCATACCCAAGATGGAAAGAGAGAAATGAGATTTTGCGTGGACTACAGGGGTCTCAATGCTGTCACTAGGACAGATGCTCACCCCATTCCAAGAGCAGATGAGCTCATTGACAGATTGGCTTCTGCCAAGTTTCTGAGCACATTTGATCTGACAGCTGGCTACTGGCAAATCAGACTAGCTGAGGAGTCAAAAGCCAAAACAGCATTCTCTACCCCTAGTGGACATTTTCAGTTTGTGGTAATGCCCTTTGGTTTGAAGAATGCACCTGCCACTTTCCAAAGGTTGGTGAACCAAGTCCTTACTGGGTTGGATGACTTTTGTGCAGCATATCTAGATGATATTGCTGTCTTTAGCTCCACCTGGGGGGATCACCTGATCCACCTGAAGAAAGTTCTGGAGGCCCTGCAAAAGGCAGGCCTGACTATCAAGGCCACCAAGTGCCAGATAGGGCAGAGTAAGGTTGTATACCTGGGCCACCTAGTAGGTGGAGGTCAGGTTCAGCCACTGGAGAGCAAGATCCAGGCCATACAGGACTGGGCTCCTCCAGTTACCCAGACACAAGTCAGAGCCTTCTTGGGCCTGACTGGGTATTACAGAAAGTTTGTGAAAAACTATGGGTCTATAGTGACACCATTAAATGACTTGACATCCAAGAAGATGCCAAAAAAGGTTCAGTGGACAGTTAGCTGTCAAAAGGCATTTGATGACCTGAAGAAGGCCATGTGCTCTGCACCTATCCTGAAGAGTCCTGACTACTCCAAACAGTTCATTGTACAGACAGATGCTTCTGAGTTGGGGGTGGGAGCTGTGCTCTCACAACTTAATCAAGATGGTCAAGACCAGCCCATTGCTTTCATTAGCAGAAGGCTGACCCCTAGAGAGAAACGTTGGTCAGCCATTGAGAGGGAGGCCTTTGCTGTGGTTTGGGCCCTGAAGAAGTTGAGGTCCTACTTGTTTGGAACTCACTTCCTAGTTCAGACAGACCATAAGCCCCTCTTATGGCTCAATCAGATGAAGGGTGAAAATCCCAAACTGCTCAGGTGGTCCATTTCCCTACAGGGGATGGACTTTACAGTGGAGCACCGCCCAGGGAATGACCATGGTAATGCAGATGGTCTCTCCAGGTACTTCCACTTAGAACATGAAGACTTATCTGGTCAAGGTTAGTTTAATGTCCCTGCGTTTGGGGGGGGGTTGTGTAGGAGAGTAGGGTCTGCTATCCTATGGTCACCCCAAATTTTTGCTTTTTGCTTCACTGGTTTTCGACTACTGAGGCTGTGGGCCTGCTGATCAGACCCCCAGCCTGCTGTTCTCTCACTAAATTAATGATACATGTGCTATAGGCACATACCACAATTGGAAATGGACTCCTTGTCAGCCCCTGTATAATGCACTATAGGTGCCCAGGGCATAGGGGCCACCAAGGCCTACCAGGGGCTGCAGCATATCTTTTGCCACCCCTGGCTGGTTCTTAAATTGACACAACTGGCTGATCACTCAGCTGGGGTAAGGTGGTGTAATCACCCCTTACTTAGATATAGTATACCTATATCTAAACCTATATCTGGACACATATAAACCTGTGAGCCACTCCTATGGAAGGCCTCATCAATCCTGGAGGCAGAGTGCGTGGTTTAATGTGAGATGGAGCTCTAGCATGAGCTGAGCCTGTCTGCAGCTGTCGGGAACAACTCCCTAAGCTGTTTCAGGATAATGCCACACCATATACTCTTAAGTGCCTTATAATCCTCGCGGTTATATAGCAACTCTGGTTTGGCTTTATCAAAACATGTCGTGTAAGGTGTCATACGATTTGGAATACTATCCCCTCGCCAGTTCTGGCGACGGGGATAGCATTCCACCCCTCTAGAGGGGTAAGACATGTTGCTTTACTTTAATGCGGTTAATTTCTAAAAGGGCCTTAGATCCACAAAATGGATGCCTCTGCCACAGACAAGAGTCTGGACCCCTGCAGCTGACCGAAACTCAGCCAAATGGGGCCTGGACAAAGGGTTTCCTGCCACAGGAGGGTGTCACCACCCTCCAGACAGGAGATAGTGGATTGTAGCAGGGAGGTCTGAAAGAAACCAGACACTGCCTGGGGCGCACAAGGCTGCCCCTTGCATAATCCGGCCAAACCGGTTCTGGGGCACTCCAGCCCTCGTGCCAGGGCGGCCTGGATCAAAGGAAAGGGGTGTATCCACCCCCTTCCTGGGTCCCACCCATAGGGGGGGACCTAGCAGGTAATCACGCCCCCCAGATTCGAATAAGAGTGGGAGCAGTGCCAATGCACTTCAGATTATCCTGAAGAAACATAAGAAACGAAATTCTGGACCCTTCGACATCCTACTCGACGTAGAAGCCCGAAGAATCTCCCTTGTGGTCAAGGAGTGACCACCCTGTGCAAACAGGCACCATCCAGCTATCGACGTCTACTTTGTTGCAGTTCCTGCCAGAACTCGAGCGACAAAGATCAACGAGATCAAGCCTGCCTGCTTTCCAACAGCCCGATCCACAGTCCCTGCAGAGCTGAGACCCGTGGAGGCGACCGGAAGCGTGGGGCACGCCATCTTGAATTGACCACGAGACGCTGACTGTGCAGCCCACGAGTGACCCTTGAAGCTGTACACCGGGGTTTGAGAAGCCCCAGCCCTGAGCCACTCTTGCACCGAAGCTCACCCCTCTACACTCATCGAGTGCTGCGTGGGGCCCTTCTGCTACTTTTGGCTCAACGCGTTGGCCCGGTCACTTGCTAGCCGGCTAGTGGCCCCTGTGCCGACGAAAACTTGAAATCAACTTGTGAATCTGGTTGCTCCAGATTTGCACCAGCTCCCCTGAAAAGGAGCTCCCACTCTGACCCTCCTGGTTCGAGTGAGAAGCAATCTCCCGGTTCCGCGTGGATTGCTTTTGCCAAGTGTTGTTTGCTCCAATCTTAAAGCCGACAGCGCTGACGGCGAGAGCCTGCGTGGGACAGATCGTGACCTGCTCCTCGATGTCGTAGATGCCCCAGAGCCCACGTGACAGCGGAGAGAAGCACCTCAACAGCGACCTGATTGCGCCCGACATTGCCTGGTTCCGTCCTGGTTCCACCCTGGTCACTGCTGAGTGACCCAGACTCTGTCCCCTCTGCTTTCAGGTACTTTTCGACTCGAGTCCACCCTTGGACTCCACCGGACACTTCTCTTTCACCCCGCCTGCAGCCCTTTCAGCTTCAAGCACCAAGAGCCTGCGTGACGAAACCCGACTCAACTTCGACCCTGTGCACCCGCTTCCTGTGGGTGAGGTAACTTTGCTCCGCCGGTGTTCCCACACTGGTACACATCTCTAGGGTCTGTGTCTTAAGTTTTGTTCCTCTAGGTTCAGCGGAAGTGTCCTTAAACTTTAACTTTGTAACTTTTACGCACCATTGGTTAACATTGGTGCATGCGTGCGCTTTCCGCACGGCTCCCGAATCCCGTGGGCCTCTCCCGACTTCAGCACTGCTTGTCCTGACTGCTCCCAGCGATTCCCTAGGCCCTAGGCCTAACCACTGTTCGATTGGTATCTCTTATACCACTTGTTTAGTATATGGTTTGAGTGGCCACCCGCCCTCATCCATAATTGTGCAACTTGTATGTTTAAACTGTGCTTTTAATTTAACGCTTGTGCCCCTTTATTCATAAAGAATACTGGGGATTGTTTTTAGTAATAAACACATATATTTTTATAATATATACTTGTGTGGTGTCCTTTCATTTGATATTACAGGATTGTATGTGGTAAAACAGCTCGCTTAACACGACCTCTTAAGTTAAGCCTTTAGGCTGCTTAGTCCATGCTACCCCTAGGATAGCTTGTCTAACAAGGTTGACTTACAACCTGACACCATAAGGGATTGTTTGGTCTGATAATAGGTGGTTCCAGAATTGGAAACATCACCTATCAGGCCAACTTCTCACACTCAGCCTGCCCTTTTTGCATTGCGGTCCATATGTGCGACCCCACTACTGCACCCCTTTAGACAGTGGCACTCCTTGGAACCCGGGGAGGGGACAGCAGGCTGCCAGACAGATTGCACCGGGGCTGAACCCAATAAAGATATTAGTCTGGGACTCCCCCCGCTTTCGTAAGTGCCGTCAGAGCGGGCCATCCTCTGAGGCCCTACCGGGGATCAAGGCTGTAGGTTTGGACTCAACACAAGGGCCTTCCATTCCCAAAGCAGCTAAGCCAAGGCCCATCCGGGACATTCCTGGGAACTGCCTGGTGTTTCTTAGCCCCTCGCCCCCGGCAACTAGGGAAGGCTTATGGCAAAGCATAGAACAGCATATTAAAGACCTGTGGTTTTACCTGGCCCCAGAGCTCTCCTCCTAGATGAGCGGACCTAGGAAGGAAACAAGCAGGGCCTCTACATTCTACTTCAAATTGTGATTTTCTTGAGTGCTCCAGGTCCTGCGATCTCTTGGGCCCTCCTTGGAGCCCCTTATCATCTCGGTGCACCAGCAGCAAATGGCCATATGACTCTTATGCCATTGTTTTTCTGTGCCCCCTACTATTCTTCTGACATTAGAACTGACCTGGGCTGGGTCCTTTGGGGTGGGAGACTTTGAGGCTGATTCCCTGCTGGGAGTAGGCTGCACAGCATCACTGAGAATCAGCGGCTGTCTGCACACGCTGGTTGTGCACATTGGTTCTGTCAGGAATCCGGCTTTGCCCATAACTGTACCTCAGGAAGGGGTTTGGCTGTGCCTACACGACTTTCGCAACCCTTGCTCCCTCGGCATGAGAGCGGTGAGCCATGGCCACAGTTAAAGGCAAAAAAGTTAGATCCATCAAGGACATGTTGATTAAAGGCACAATGGATTCCCAGCTAGAGAAATTGCCCACGGAGGACTCTAAGCGTTCGGGAAGAGGCGAGAGTGTGGAGTGCTCAGTGACGCGTGAATTCCTGGAAGCACTGTTCACATCTTTGCGGGAAGATTTACAGATGGTTAAAAAGGATCTCACGTTGGAGCTCAGGGAGGTGTGCAGAGACATCGATTAGGTGGGGGACAGAGTGGTGGCCCTTGAAAAGAGCTCACTAAGTAGGGATGCAGTAATCGAAGCCCTCCAGCATGAGATGATTTGCTTGCAGGATCAGCAACTAGACCTTCAGGCTCACGCCGAAGACCTGGAAAACAGATTGTGAAGAAACAACATACGCATTAGAGGGGCCCCCACATGCGCTGAGGGAATGGATCTTGAGGGCTATTTGCAGACCCTGTTCTGAAGCATCCTTGGGGACAACGTGCCGAGTGGCACCAAGCTAGATCGCTGCCAAAGAGTTGGCCTCCCCAGGGCACCACCCCGCCCACCAGCGGACACTCTGGTCTGTGTTCAGCCTTGAGACCCTCCCGGGTGAGTAGTGCGCTATACAAATGGCATGATTGATTGATTGATTGATTGTTCATAGCTTCACAGAGAAAGAAGCAATCTTTAAGGCTGCCTGAACTGACCAGAAGATACAATTTCGTGGCCACTCCCTTCCGATATTTCAGGACCTAGCGGCATCAGTCATCTCCGCTCTCAATCCATTTCATACTCCTGGGGCCATCTATTTTGCCTTATTTTCGAACTGAAAGGTAAAACCCACCAACTACGCTCTTTGTCTGAGGCCTTCAAAATCCTCAAGCTCGCAGCCCCCGACTCGGACTCCCAGCATCCCTCGACAGATGAGAGGGTCCCGGGTAGGAACGGCAGCTGATCCCTGCGGGGTCTAAGACAGGTGCTTCACCGCCCGGATCCGGCTGCCATGGCAAAAGAAAGGTCTCAGGTGCTGCACTCCCTCTCCGATGAAGGCAAACTTGATGTTGACCCCCCCCTTATAAGTTACTGTGCAGTGGCAGAAGAGTTGCTAACACAAGGGTGAGAGTTGAGGCTTTAATCCACTTTGAATAATGTTGGCTTGCTCTACCCTGGTAATCCCCCTGGACCCAGACTTCCAAGTCACAAAAGACTTTATGGACTACATGTTTACTTTGGTTTCTCACCTTTTGTTGAGGGTTAGGGGTATTGTTAGAGGGCTCCCCTTCCTACTGACTATTTGTGGGCCAATCGACATATCGTTGCATCACGGTGACCGAATCCTGATTGCTTGCCCTCATATGCTTCACAGCTAACCTCTTGGGCTCCCAACTTACACTCGCCTAGTCCTCTCCACATTTCGTATTATGTAGGTCAAACTACTTAGTCTTAATGTAAAAGGTCTTAACAACCCACTAAGAGTTCTGCAATACTTTCTTTTTTAGAACACTCACAATGAGAACTTTATAATTGAGGCACTTGCCTGGTTCCTTCAGACCCCAGACCAGGCTACCTTTGTGGGTGGAGACTTCAATTAAGTCATGGACGTGGGCGGGGTCACTCTGGACAATGGACTGTACATGCAGGGGCTTTCTCCCCAGATGGACTGACCTGGCTGGCAGACTGTGGGCTGCACGATGTGTAGCATCTACAGCACACCAATGAATGGGACTAAATGTTCTATTCTGCAGCGCACAAAATCTACACCCGCTTAGATAAATTCCTAGCCCCGCCCTCGGCGTGGGAGCACATTACGGCCTCTTCCATTGAGCCCTGCTCCCAATCCAACCACGTGGCAATCACACTTACCTTTACAACTCAAGCTGCTCCCTTCCAACGACCACCTTGGTGCCTGCGCGAGACACTGCTGCATTCCCTGACGTGGTGCCCTCAATCAGGCAGATGATCAATGACTATTTGGCTGTGAATGACTTGCGTGAAGTCCCTCTCTCCTCAGTTTGGGAAGCCCTTAAATTGGTTGCTAGAGGAGCTTTTATAGCAAAAGCATCACACAACAACAAGGCCCGGAAGGATAAACGGGAGGAGTAGGCAAAATATGTATTAGAACTTGAGTCCATTCATAAGCGCATGGGAGCTCCTAGAATCTGGCAGAAGCTGGAACAGGAGCGACTTCAGCTCGACCTAGACAGAGCCAAATATGCTATGCTCCACCTCAAACACAAATTCCATGTAGGGACTAATAAAGGGGAGTGCATGCTAGCCCACTGCTTAATTAGCAAACACCACGCGGATGCAGTCAAAGCCATCCAAACATGGACAGGCTTGGTGACATCTGATGCTTCAGCCATCGCAGCTGAATTCCTGTTCGTTTTATGCTAATCTGCACACGGGGGACCACGTAACAACCTCAGATTATCAGCTCTATGTTCAGTCTGCTGCGATCACTCCGCTTACACCTATAGAATCAGAGACACTTGACCATCCCATCAGAAGAGGTGATCTCTGTGATCTCAAGGCTGAAGCCCATAAAATCGCCAGGCCCGGATGGATTCAGCGCTATTTTTTATAAGACGTTCTGCACTGAACTAGCTCCCCTGTTAACTCCCCTTTTTAGGTTTTGCCTAGCCAATGCGTACGAAGTATGCATGCGCTAGCAAAATCTTATGTTTCTCTGTGGGGTCGGGTATCCGCCCCCTCCTCGCCCCCTCCTCCCATTGGCTAGCTCCATAAATGGAGGCTAGCCATGGGGAGCCGGATCTGTCCGTCAAGGCCGGACCAGATTCGGGGGCGTTCCCGAGAATTTTTCTCTTTTGGCCACGTCATGCAGCGGTGGGCGGGGGCTTTTTTTTGGGCTCGTCGAGGTTTGTTTGGGCCATTTGGCGGCCGACCGCCGGCCGAGGAAGTCCAGGTGAGTGGTTCCTTTCCTTTCCTGTCCCCCCTCCCGCTGTCGGTTCCTTTCCCGCCCCCCCCTCCCGCTGGCCATTCCTTTCCCGCTCCCCCCCTCCCGCTGGCCGTTCCTTTCCCACCCCCCCCTCCCGCTGGCCGTTCCTTTCCCGCTCCCCCCCCCTCCCGCTGGCCGTTCCTCCCCCCCCTCCCGCTGGCCGTTCCTTTCCCGCTCCCCCCCTCCCGCTGGCCGTTCCTTTCCCGCCCCCCCCCTCCTACTGTCCGTGTGCCCATCGTCAGCGTCTCTCCTCACAGTACCTGTCACGGCCGTACTTAACCATGCGCTGCAGAGTTCACAGAAGCTGGTTCAGCACCGAAGATTTTCCAGCCAGAGTGGAGTTCGGGCCTGCGGTCTGGCGTTGGTTTTGCTTCGGTGACTCTGAGGGCACTGGTGTGGCTCATGGGGGAAGCAGTCGCGATGTAAGAGTGGCACTGGGAGGCGTGTTGGAGCCCTACATTCTCTGGGGTTGCTTCTCAGAGTGGCTGTACTGTTCCTTTGGTGAAGCGCTCTGACACCTTCGGGTAAAGTCCGCGCTATATAAAAACGCATAACATTTAAAAATTAAATTCATGATAAAAAAAAAAGTCCCCAGCTGCCAGTGTGACCAGTAGGTCACGACTTGCAAAAGAAAGAGGATGGGGGGGCACTGGGATTGCGTGGTCCTCCTCCCCAGTAAACACAGACGTTTCTTGTATATTCATGATTTTCACTTTTATTTGCTTGTAATTTGTATTTTATTTCCACGCTGAACGTTGTGTAGTGACTCGTTTCAATACACCGCTGGTGTGGTTTTGGAAGTTTTAATTGTTTTTAACGGTGACATATCGTCGTGCATACACTCTGTCCGTTATTGGGAGACAGGGTGTTACCGGGAGAGCCCCCTTCACATTTAAACCATCTATCTGCTGCCCGGACTTGTGGGGTCAACAAAGGCTTGATGCTTAACGTAGGCAACGGCGAGACAAAACGTACCTTTATTTGTAGCACTTTGTTGAGGACGGTGTACTTGATCAATTGTATCAGTGCTGTGATAGTTCTATTGTCTACTTGGGCACAAGGGATGTTTTTGGGGGTTAAATCTCTTTTCATGACCCTAAACTGCTATCAGACATAGCCCCCTCCCTCCGTTTGCCCTTGAACGATGTTTATGTGCCTCGCATCACAATGACAGGAAGCCCCCCGCCCCGCCTTCATTAGGAGCACTGGTCCTAGAGGGGGTGCTAGGCATTTGAAAACAGGTACTCTAGGCTGTAGCGGCGAAAGGGCTTCAAACACCTCTGTGCCTCGGCCTATCTCTTCTGTTTCATGTCTAGTGCTACCCTTTGTCCTCGCTGCCCCCTCCCTCCTCTTTGTTTTCGACGCCCCCTCCTCACGGGGTACCCTTGTCCTCCCCGTTCCGGCTGGCAGGGGTCCGCTCACAGTTTCACTTGCTGGTTTGTTTCAATGACCCCTACTGACCCCTCCTTTAGTGCGAAATTCAGCTACCAGTTACACGTGTGTTTTTGTTTTTCAACCACCTCTTTTATTGTACGAAAATTGTGTTTATGGTAGGAATCTTGTACAGGAGACCTGGCCTATGTAATTTTACAGTATGGCTGAAAACCATGTCAACTAAAATCCTGACCAGTCAATTTGGCTAGTGGGTGGGACTGGTCCACTGTTTGTGCCCACAATAACTTGTTGTCGCCTGCTTGTGCCTCCGTTTTCGTGCCCCTGTCGCCTGCTTGTGCCTCCATTTTCGTGCCCCTGTTGCCTGCTTGTGCCTCCGTTTTCGTGCCCCTGTTGCCTGCTTGTGCCTCCGTTTTCGTGACCCTGTCGCCTGCTTGTGCCTCCGTTTTCGTGACCCTGTTGCCTGCTTGTGCCTCCGTTTTCGTGACCCTGTTGCCTGCTTGTGCCTCCGTTTTTGTGCCCCTGTTGCCTGCTTGTGCCTCCGTTTTCGTGACCCTGTTGCCTGCTTTTGCCTCCGTTTTCGTGACCCTGTTGCCTGCTTGTGCCTCCGTTTTCGTGACCCTGTTGCCTGCTTGTGCCTCCGTTTTCGTGACCCTGTTGCCTGCTTGTGCCTCCGTTTTCTTGACCCTGTTGCCTGCTTGTGCCTCCGTTTTCGTGACCCTGTTGCCTGCTTGTGCCTCCGTTTTCGTGACCCTGTTGCCTGCTTGTGACCCTGTTGCCTGCTTGAGAGTGCGAGTCCAGAGTGCCAGTCCAGAGTGCCAGTGAGTGGCTGTGTATGTGTAGAGCTATGTGTGTGTGATACTATGTGTGTGATGCTGTATGTGTCTATAACAAGTTCAAACTGTGCACCTCTGTACCTGTGTATGTGTGCAGCTATGTGTACAAGAGCTAAGTGATGCTGTGTATGTGTGTGTGATGCTATGTGTGTATTATGCTATGTGTATGTGTGTAGCAATGTGTGGCTGTGTGTGTCTGTAGCTGTGTATGTGTGCAGATATGTGTCCAGGAGCTGAGTGATGCTGTCTGTGTGTAATGCTATGTGTGTGTGATGCTATGTATGTACAATACTGTGTGTGTGTGTGTGTGGAACTGTGTCTGTCTGTATAACTGTGCATGTCTGTAGCTGTGTGTGTATGTAGCTGTGTATACAAAGCCTGTCAATGTGTGTAGAGGAGGAGCTCTGTGTGTGTGTGTATAGCTCTGTGTACATATACCTATATGTGTGTATAAGTGCAAATGCAATAGGTCTCACATTTCGTAACTATAAAGCTATTTACTAGTCAACGACAAAGCCATTTGTTTATCTGTTTTACAAAAAAAACATGCACAAGCAAGTCTGGGAGTGTGCATGATGCGAGTGCCTCCAGATATTATTTGCCTCTAGATATTATTTGCCTCTAGTCTTACATTTAGAGCACGCGTTTTCCCAGACAGTCTTTGAAAGCTATTGAACGAAAAGAGGAGGAATCGAGACAGACTGTTTATGATAGCAATGGAAAGAGGGGACTTGGTATCGAATCCAACAGCGGCCATGATGCTATGGAAAGAAAGGACAAAGCATATTGACCCACTGTTGACACTATGGAAAGAATGGAGGAAGTATCAAAGAAAGACAGGTGGAGCATAAGAACCGAGCTAGGGGATGCTCATCCATGAAAAAGGAGGCTGCTGTTCTTTCCATGCCCTCAGAAAGTTCTCTTTAGGCCACAGGCCCCTAGATTTGAAATGGCTTGCTACCTACCATTTTCAGAACAAAGAAAGGGGCGTGGCAGTTATTTTGATGAGGAGAAAAGATAATGGGCCAGAAGGTGTGTGGGGGGGCTCTGTGTGGGTGTGTGTGGAGGGCTCTGTGTGGGTGTGTGTGGGGGGCTTTGTGTGGCTGTGTGTGTGGGGGGCTCTGTGTGGCTGTGTGTGTGTGGGCGGCTCTGTGTGGCTGTGTGTGTGGGGGGCTCTGTGTGGGTGTGTTTTTGGGGGGCCCTGTGTGTTTGGGGGGCTCTCTGTGGGTGTTTGTGTGTGTCATTTGCGAGAGATAAAGCTAGCGGCATTGTAAATGACAATGCCATTTATTTATGTTAAAAAAACATAAATAAAAATAATGTCAAGAGCAATGCCAATAGCTCTAACTTTGACAAAGGCAAAACCATTGCATTGTAAATGCTTGTTAATTTCTTCTTGGACACCAGGGCGCTGACAGAATCTATGCTGCAAGCCTCCATCTCGGTAATCACAAAACCAGAGAAGGACCCTCAGCAGTGCAGCTCATATCGCCCAATATCCCTGCTCAATGTGGATGCGAAACTGTTCACCAGCATTGTGAGAAGTTGGCCTGATGTATGATGTCTCCAATTCTGGGGGCACCTTGTATCAGTCCAAACAATCCCTTATGGTGGTGGTTGTAAGTCAACCTTAAAAGACAAGCTATCCTAATGGTAGCATGGACTAAGCAGCCTTCAGGCTAAACTCAAGAGGGCATGTGAAGCCAGCTGTTTTACCATATGCAATCCTGTAATCTCAAATGAAAGGACACCACACAAGTTATATAATAAAAAAATATATGTTATTATTACTAGAATAATCCCCTGTACTCTTTATGAGTATAGAAGCACAAGCGTTTAAACAAAAGCACAGTATAACATATGAAAGTTGCACAATTATGGATGAGGCCGGTGGCCACTCAAACCATATATCAAATAAATGGTATAAGTATCACCTTTCGAACAGTGGTAAGGCCTGGGGCCTTGGGAATCGCTGGGACTACACTGGACTAACAGCAGTTAGGATGGGAGTAGCCCGCGGGAATCGGGTGCAGCGCTAAAAGCACACGCATGCACCAATGCAAAGTCAATGGTGCGTAAAAGTTATCGAGTTACAGTTTTTGGAGTCTTCCGACTAGAATAGAATTACCACACTTTAAACTTAGACACTAGAGGTGTAAACCACTACAGGAGCACCGGTGTTAGATCGTTACCTCACCCACAGGAAGCGGGTGCATAGGTGCCAAAGTGGGTCGGGTTTCGTCGTGTAGATCTATGGAGCCTGGAGATGAAGATGCTGCAGGCGGCCAGGAGAGAAGAGTCCGGTTGGATCCAAGGGTGGATCAAAGATGTAGAGTACCTGAAAGCAGAGGGGAAAGAGTCTGGGTCACTAGCCAGTGACCAGGAAGGAACCAGGAAGGAACCAGGCAATGTTGGGCGCAATCAGGTGCTTGACAGGAAGCTTGTCTCCGCTGCCACGTGGACTCTGGGGCATCAAGGAGGACCTGGAGCAAATCACGAGCTGTCCCACAAAGGCTCTCGCTGTCAGCAGTGTCGGCTTCCGGATCAGAGTTAACAAGCCTTGGCAAGTGCAACCCATGCACGATTGGAAGATTGCTTCTTGTTCGGACCAGCAAGGTCAGATAGATTGCTCCTTTTCAGGGGAGCGAGGGCCAGTCTGGAGCAACCAGACCAGCAGTGTAAATTGAAAGGATCGTCGGTATTGGGGCCACTAGCCAATGGGCAAGTGACCGGGCCAATGCGTCAAGCAGGAAAATGCAAAAGGGCCCCACACAGCACTTGGTGAGTGTGGAGGGGTGATCTTTGGTGCAAAAGCTGCTCTGGGCTGGGGCTTCTCAACTCTTAATGCACAGCTTCGATGGGAGCCTCGGGAGCGGCACAGTCAGCACTTTGTAGTTTTTCCAAGATGGCCGGCTCCACACTTCACATCGCCTCCATGGGTCTCAGATTCGCTGGGACTGTGGATCGGGCTGTTAGAAGTGAAGGGAAGCTGGTCTTGTTGATATCTGTTGCTCGAGTTCTGGCAGGAACTGCAACAAAGAAAACCATTGGTGCTGGATGGTGCCTGTTTGCACAGGGTGGTCACTCCTTGACCACAAGGGAGATTCTTCAGTCTTCTACATCGAGTAGGATGTCGAAGGGTCCAGAGTTTTGTTTCATAAGTTTCAGTCAGGATAATCTGATGTGCATTGGCACAGCTCATACCTTTATTCCAAATCAAGGGGCTGGATTACCTTCTAGGTCCCTCCTATGGGTGGGACCCAGGAAGGGGGTGGTTACACCACTTTCCCTTTGTCCAGTTTCGTGCCAGAGCTGGGGCTGGAGTGCCCCAGATCCGGTTTGACTGGATTTTGCATGGGACACCTTGTGTGCCCCAGGCAGTGTCTAGTTTCTTTCAACCCTCCCTGCTCCAATCCACTATCTCCTGTCTGGGGTGGTGTAGCACCTCCCTGTGACAGGAAACTCTTTGTCCAAGACTCCCCTGCCAGGTTTCAGTCAACAGCAGGAGGCCAGACTTGTGTCGGGGCAGCAGCATCCATTTTGTAATGCTGAGGCTCTGGTTAGGATTAATCGAGTTTTAAGTGAAGTAGCATGTTTTTTCCCGCTAGAAGGGTGGAATGCTACCCCCGTCGCCAGAACTGGTGAGGGGGTAGTATTCCAAAGTGTATGACACCTTACACAACATGTTTTGATAAAGCCAAACCAAAGTTAGCAATAACCGCGAGGATTATAATGCACTTAAGAGTATATGGTATGGCAATATCCTGGAACAGCAGTAAGGAAATGGTTCCGAACTCTGCAGAGAGGCTCAGCTCATGCTAGATCACCATCTCACATAAAACCAAGCACTCTGCCTCCAGGATTGTTAGGGCCTGCCATAGGAGTGACTTATAGGTGCATATGTGTCCAGATATAGGTTTAGATATAGGTATACTATATCCAAGCAAGGGGTGATTACACGACCTTGCCCCAGCTGGGTGATCAGCCAGTTGTGTCAGTTTGGATGGCCAGCCAGGGGTGGCAAAAGATAGGCAACAGCCCCTGGTAGGCCTTGGATGCACCTACGCCCTGGGTACCTATAGTACACTGTACAGGGGCTGATAAGGTGACCCAATCCAATTTAGTTATGCACCTAGGGTACATGGAGTCCATTTTAAAGAGAGAGCAGATAGCCTGGGACCCTGATTAGCAGGATCCCAGGTCAACTAAGTCGAAAACCAGCTAAACACAAGGCAAAAAATCTGGGGTAACCATAGTCAGGAATCCACCTTCCTACAAGCATCGTGGCTCATCACCTTAATCCCCTGATGCCTGGCCGATCCAGATCAGGCTGGGTTTATTCCCTCACATCGGTGTGGGGATAACACCAAGAGTGTGTGTCACCTCATTGACAAAGTTCAGCGCTCCGGAAAGAAGCCCTTTTACTAGCTATCGACGCAGAGAAAGCATTTAATAGAGTGCACTGGCCCTACCTGTTAGCAACTCTTAGACGCTTCGGGGTGGCTAGTGTTTTGTGGAATGGGTGCACAGCTTATATAGCGCACCCAGTGCAGTTGGCAGGGTTAATGGAGTGAGCTCCAGCGGGTTCCGAGTGGCGGGAGGCACAAGGCAGGGTTGCCCGCTTTCCCCACTCCTCTTTGCTCTATATATGGAACCCTTCGCTTAGAGGCTGAGAGATGACCCCAGCGCAGTGGGCATTCCATTTGGAACTGATCAACAATTGATCAGCCTCTATGTGGACAACATCATATTCTCTGTCATCCGAACCCTCCCCTTACTTCCTGCTATTATCTCAGAGCTGGAGGCATTTGGGGCTGTGTCACGTTTTAAGATAAACTTGCTGAAATCGCAAATACTAAATCTCACCATTCAACAAGACACTGAGCAAGCTCTACACGCACGATAACATTTTCAGTGGGTGGAGACTGTCCTCCCATACCTGGGAATAGTGTTGGCTCGGAGCCTCCCTAAAACTGCACAGCCCAACTACTCTAGACTTGGGCCACAATTCGTAAAGACCTAGACCGGTGGCTACGCCTTCCGCTTTCTTGGCTAGGTAGGATAACCGCAGGAAAAATGAACGTCCTACCCCAGGTCCTTTTCATCTTACAAGCGCTTCCCTCTCACCCCCTCCCGGTGAGATTAGTCAGCTTCAACAAGAGATCGATCGCTTCATCTGGGGAGGGACGAGGTCCAAACTACAGAACCAACTGCTGCAACACACTAAGCAAGATGGGGGCCTGGCTGTTCCTAATGTCATGCGGGACTACCAAGCTGCTCAACTGAGATATTTGATATTTGATAGAGTGGAATCGTCCAATGACTGAAAAGCATTGGGTCTTAATGTACCAAATGGTAGAGGGCTCGCACATCTGAAGGGAGGTTTGGTTCCCTCTGACTCATTGATCTTGGGGTCTCTACTCATCTCCGGCCACCAGCCCTACATTAAAAATCTGGGACAGGGTGGTGCAAACCGCTAGGCTCTCGTCCTTCCCTTCTCCTATGACCCCATTATTTGCAAACCGAGAGTTTTCACCCTGTTTGTCACTGGGCGTTGCTAAATGGTGGATGGCGGGTGGCTGCAAGCATGTAGGTTGCCTTTTTGATCACAACAGTCCTATCCCTTTTGACTAACTTGTCGGAACATGACAGGTTGACTCACACCCAACTCACCCACTGGTTGCTCAACACAGAGATGCACCCTAAAGGGAGCAGACCTATGACCCCCTTCGAGAAATGGCTGTTCTTCAATAAAGATGACAAGAAACTTACCTCAGAAATCTAACACCACTTCATGAAAGCACTGCCCACTCATAGGACTCCAGGCCAGCTTTGTTGGGAGGAAGAACTTGGGCGCAGTCTCTCTGACAAAGAATGGGGAGACATATTCTATAGGACGCACCATATGGCCTATAATACAGGACACACTGAAACAGCGTATAAAATTAGCTCATAATGGTATTATACCCATGTACGCATTCAGAAATGGAACGCGCCTTGGGATGGTCAGTGCTGGCGAGGCTGTGGCAACCCTGGGACTCTGATACACCTCTTGTGGAATTGCCCCAAGCTCACAAGATTCTGGGAATTAATCCTGAACGATTTAGATAGCGCTTTTAACACTGAACTTCCCCGATTTCCCGCATACATACTCCTGGGGCTCCCTAATGCTCTCACTTACCCACTCCGGTCCATTAGAGGCCGACAGATAGCTATGGCCCTTAATGCTGCTTACAGGCTACTTTTGACAAACTGGGGCTCAAACAAACTCCCGATCATAGGCAATGGATCCATCAGCTTTGGACCTTGCGGGGTATGGAAAGATTATCGATGGCTGCCAACACTGACCCCACAACATATGCGAAAATATGGTCCCCATTTCTTACTATCTTAGCCAAAGAATTCAGCGAATTGACCTATCCAGCGTACAGGCGCTTAAGCTTTTGCCCCCAGAACAGGGAGAGGTCAAGGCCCCATAATCCTATTGTCCCTGACCCGCAGTGATCTTACCTATCAATCTTGCACACTTTGAATGGTCTAGTCAGAGGGGGAGAGGGTGGAGGGTGGGGGGGGGTGTTCAATTCTAAATGCAACTTTCTATCTGTTTTTTGGTTTCCTTTTTTAGGGCGCTAAGCCTACAAAAGTACTCAAAAAGTCAGTGCCATGGTCATTGTTACTCTCAGCAATCTATGATCATTTCTGCATTTCTATTGAACTTGGAAGGTCTTTATCTTCTGCTTCCCATACATGGCTGGCCCAACTTGGGTTGTAGGCGACATGCTGTGTATCATCTCTCTCGTTTTGTGATCACTACCTAAATGTGTTATGCTTTACCTCTTGAAATGCATCTGAATGTGGCGGCTGGCCCGTAATGAATGTAGCCAGCTTGCAGTGTATGCGACCTGCCTAATTATTTGTCATAAAAAGATTTGATCCTAACCTAAACAGTATGCTATTCTTGTTAATTTCACGTTAATGCTAGTAGGCTAGTTGTCACGTGTTTCTATGAGCCATCACAGCTGTTTGGATTGGTTTCATGGAGTATGTGGACCCTGTTCTTACTGATATGCCATGGTCTTTGTATAATTGACTCTTCTCTTGGAGAGCTGGCACCCAAGTGCTTGAAGCCCCACCCTGGCATCCCACTGAGAAAACACCCGGTACCCGCTATGCCAGTCCATCCCTGCTTGTCCACCATGTGGGGTAATATTTAACAATTTTCTATTATGTCTACCACAGTAAAAAAAAAATTTCACCTCAAGAAATCTTGACTTCTGCTGGGAATCTGTTACAAGCAGATATTCATAAACCACTAAATACACTCATTATTGACATTATTTTAAAGAGAGGCACCAAGCTTCAGTATTATATCTTATGAATAAACATACATACATTATTTCCAGGCAGAATAAAATTCCCCCGAGAGTGACTTTCGGTCCCTCGTGTCCCCTTCCACACTTTCATCACATCACATGACACTCCTTCTATCTCCACCCCCTCAACTTCTGCCAGATTAATATATTTTCTCAAAGGTCATATGACTGGGAAGCCCATACAGCTAGGTTTCTATGCAGCTCCTATTACTTTGGGCACCCACGAAAGAGGAAAGAACAGTGAAACCAAACATCTAAGTATATATCCTTATTCCAGGATTACACAAGCCACCAACCAAGCCTCCCTACATTAGAATCAACTCAACTACTCTCAGCAATGCAATCAGTCAGATGTATCCTATAAAACCAATTAATAAAACACCTTGTTAACACCAAGCAATGTACATTTGTACCCAATAAAGCTTGAAGTCACCAGACCCACATGGAGTTAGGTGGAGGGTCAATTGACCTGCACCCCGACTCTAATCCATTACACATTTTTGGCAGCAGGATGCAATGCCTTCCCAACGTGGAACACAACTAAGGGAAACACCCAAATGTGAGCATGGCACAACTAATATTGGGCACGGTCTGTCCATGGACAGTGCTTTGGATGACCCTCCCTGGGTAAGCACACAACCAAAGGTACACACATCAGCAACGAAAAGCACTATGGGTCAAGTAATTGGCAGATGTGCACTTCAAGAGAACCATGTAGCATAACCATAACAAGAATAGCACAGGCTGTGTTCTAGGACTAAAAACTATTACTCTAGGGGCATTATTTTCATAGTGTCTGAACAATCCAAACAGAAGGGTGTTTTGTTGGGGGGTTCCAGCTAAAGGTCTCCCTCCCTTGATCTATTATACTTTAGTTTCTGTGGCATTTTAGACCTTGTTTTCTGCTGATTCCAGGTGAGTAGGGAGTCTGTTTCCCACCTTTGTGTGGCAATGGCAGCTATGAGGTGAGGGTGCCCTGTCATCTGGTGATTGTTTTAAGCCATCTTTCGGCAATATGGTCATATAACCGATAATAAGCATTACATTATTAAAAAAAATCTATTTAATGTACCCTACAGCTCTTCGACATTTCGAGCAACAAAGGCCTCTTCCCATTTTATTTGTGTAAGTTAAGATAAAAAAAATTTGTAGCTCATACCTCTTACCCATACGTAAAAACCTCAAGAGCCCGACTGCCGAACTGACTAACTACCGACCTATATCCTTACTCATTGAAAGACATATTAACAAACACTTGTCTGAGTTCATTGAAGCCTCTCACCACGTGGACGTCTCACAGTCAGGTTTTTGGACCAAACACAGTACCGAATCGGCTCTTATCTAGGTAACTGATAACATCTGAATGGCACTAGACATGGTCAGGCAGCACTCTTGGTGCTGCTTGACCTGTCAGCAGCCTTCGATACCAACTCACACCCGATCCTACTGGAGAGACTTCGAGACATAGGTGTTCAGGGGCTGGCCCTGAAGTGGGTGACTGACTTCCTAACTGACAGAACACAGACTGTTACCCTATGAACCTATAAATCTACACCTACCAAAGTGACCAAGGGGGTTCTGCAGGGCTCTTGCCTGACCCCACCCGTTTTACTTTTTTTAAAATAATGTCAACTAGGAGTGTAATTTAATGGTTTATGAATATCGGCCTGTCACTCTCGGTGTTCTGCTTTCGCAGCCACGAACGGATCAGTTGATTACTGTTTTTAACCTCTGTTGCCCCCTTCACATGTACTTTAGCTGCTGCTACATTGCTCGATTTGCACCAAGGCACGATGCTCTCATTTTAGCTCTCACGTTTGTTTTTATATTGTTTTAGCATTAATATATTAGCATTTCAGCCTTAGCTGTTTCATGAACTTGCTTATTTAGCACGTACTTCACTTTTACCGCCACTCTCTGGTCCAACGAGGTGCCCATGGCCGTTTGTGTGGAGAGAGCGGGTAAGAGGGGGAGTACAGCCGCAACGACGGCCGCCATATTGGGGTTGTTGACGGTCTAGCACTGGGAACTAGGGTGAGCCTGCCCCCTACTTAATTGGCTGCAAGTTAGGGCTGCCGGCGCACCAAAGGCGCCCCAAAGGCAAGCCCATCTGCACACGGCCTGCGCACAGCGCCAATCAGACTGTAGTTTCAGGTCAGCCCGCTTTCACTATGCACACATACTCCCTAGAGACTCTGCTGGCCTTGTCTACCACCAGGTTGCGCTGTGCAGGCCCAATTCTCAATTGTGTCATACGCTCACACCCCTGGAAATGCCATATATGCAACTTAGAGCTCTCCAATACCAAAAGCACACTTATAGGGTACTACCTTAAGGCCCAGTCTAGGCTTCAGTGTGCGCTAATTAATGCACGCTCGCTTATCAAACACAAGTTTGAGTTTGCCAATTTTGCCGAAGAGCAGAAGCTTGACATCCTGTTCGCTGTAGAAACCTGGGCAGATGAAGCTTCAGGGCCTGACCCCACAACATATGGCTATTCCACCTGGTTTTGCGATCTTTAGGAAGGACCGCAGAGGGAAAAAAGGCGGGGGCTAGCAGTGGTTTATGGGAACTACTTAAAAGCCACCTTCAATGATATTCCCGCAGGAGCATCATGTGAGGCACTCGCTTTCCAAATAGCTACTAATCACACCCATTCTTTTAATGGGATGCTGATCTATCGCCCCCTGGACACAGGGCAATTTCCTACATTCCTTGGGGCAATTATTAGAACATAAAGTTAACTTCCAGGGTCACACCATACTCGGGGACTTAAAATTCCATTTAGATAATGCACAGAACAATGACTCGAAGGCCCTGATGAACCTTCTCGCTAGCGTTGGTCTGACACAGCTGACAGAAGGTCCTACTCATAGAGCCAGTCACCTACTGGATGTGTTTTTTTCTGACTGTCCGCTCTTGAAATTTAAAAGCACTCTGCAACTACTTTGGTCTGACCACGCAGCAGTCATGCACACTCTCACCTTGCCTTCTTCTGCAGGTATTAAGCAGGTGCCTATAAAAAGCCAAAGTCGCTTTTTCTAGCATCGTCTCGACCACACTGAGCACTTTTGAGAACTTACTCGCAATAGACCTCCCCTATCCCTTGCTCCGGAGAGACTCGCCCTAGAATACCATGACTGGCTCGGTGCGGAATACGGGCAACCATCCCTCAAAACCCAGGAGCATTCACGAGGACTGCCCCCACTGAACCATGGTTTTTAGAGGAGCTTAGACTTCTTAAAAGGCAGTGCTGCAGGCAAGAAAGGCGCTGGAGACTCAAGTATGAACCCAAGGAAAAAGAGCGCTATAGGGAAATACTCACCCAGTATAAAGGTAGGATCCACACTGCAAAAATCAAGTATTTTTCAGAGACAATTGGCAAAGCCAAGAATAATAACATAACACAAGAGAGTTTAAATAGGGTCAGAGGCCAAAGTTTAAAGACTCCACGAGATACGTAGCCCCATGCACGACATACTTAAATACAAAAGATATCCCGAAGTCTGAAAAAAAGGGAATACGAATAATCACAAACCAAGACTCTAACAAAGTATAGAACAAATATACAAAATATTTGTATGGATTCCCATCACTCACCGTTCCCGGTGACATGCTTCATCATCTGGGTCTCCTTTAACCGGGCTTCAACTCCACTCTGATAAAGGAGGAGCCAAGGATGTTTACAATATGGACAAAACAGATGTGAGCAAGTGTATATAGAAACTGTATGGGAAAGTGCAGTGCTGTGAAATGAAGTGAGATTTAAAATTGAGGCGTAGACAGACCCTGGAATTTATTATTGTCTGCTACGGTCAAAGTTTAAAAACAGTGCTAGAAGGCAGTTTCAACAGATAGCTGTCTATAACTATTCAATTGGTCAAACCCAGATGATGAAGCATGTCACCGGGAACGGTGAGTGATGGGAATCCATACAAATTTTTTGTATATTTGTTCTATACTTTGTTAGAGTCTTGGTTTGTGATTATTCGTATTCCCTTTTTTTCAGACTTCGGGATATCTTTTGTATTTAAAAAAAAGCCAAGAATAATGCCAAAGAACTGTTTGCCACTGTTAAAAAACTTAGCCAAGTGCCGGTCCACAAACAGAATATCCCGGATGAAGCCTTTTGCAATACTCTGGCTTCCATCTTCTGCAGTAAGTTTCGCGACATCTACAACAAATTTATACTGAATCCTACCCAGGTGGCTAGCAGTTTGGATCTCCCTGTGCTAAAGCACTCCAGCAGCCCGGGTGTCTCTCTGAGTTCCCACTAATTACATATGAACAGGTGGTCAAACTTCTGCTGCCAAATCTGGCTCACCACTGGATCCGTGCCCACCCAAGATCGTAATCTCGGCATTCAAACAGATAGCTTGCCCTCACACAGAGCTATTCAATCTTGTTCTTCAATCCGGTATCTTCCCCAAATTATGGAAAATACCTCCATTTTCCTACTATTAAAAAAAATCAATCTGGACAAAACAGACCCAGGCAACTATCGCCCGAAAGCTCGCCTGGCACTGCCAGCAAAAGCTCTTGAATAATATATGAATCAAGAACTTACCGCGTTCATTAATAACAACAACATTCTGAATCCATCCCAATTTGGGTTTCGAGGCAGTCATAGCACGGAGCTTCTATTGAACACGGCTGCTGAAGAAATTAGGCGCTCAGTAGATAGGGGAGGCGTGGCGGCACTGATCCTTTTGGATTTGTCGGCAGCATTCGACATGGTGGACCATGGCCTCCTACTACGTCGCCTCCAAGAAATAGGCCTGTATGGGACAGGTGAGCAAATGGATGTCTGAGAATTTTCTTAAGCTGAACTCCAATAAGACAGAAAGACAGAGGTCTTTCTTTTTGGCAGAGATGTCTCCCTCTGGTCCTCAGACTGGTGGCCTAGTGAACTTGGCCCTCTCCCCATTCCAGTCCCCAAAGCAAGAAATCTGGTGGTCATCTTTGACACCACTCTTTCACTCTCCCATCATGTGAATGCAATCACATCAGCCATCTGTTTCACCTTAAAGATTCTGAGGAAAATCTTCTGCTTTATACCATGTGACCTACCGAAAACAGAGGTCTCGGCATTTGTTCTGTCAAGGCTGGACTACTGCAACAGCCTTCTGATCGGAATTAATAAAGCCCCTCTTGTCAAAATGCAAGTCTTGCAGAATTCAGCTGACTGCCTGCTAATTAAATTATCTAAATATGCCTGTGCAAAGGCGGCCCTTAACTCGCTACACCGGCTCCCGGTGGAAAAGAGGATCAAGTTCAAGGCTCTCTGCAACGTCTTTAGGGTGCGGCATAACCAGGGTCCTGCATATCTGATTGACCACTTTCGTTGGTATACTCCCCCCAGAAAGATGCAGTCCTCTTCCCGTCGGCTGGTGGAAGTTCCCAAGGCACGTCTCTCTAACTGGGGTGGCAAAAACTTCCTACACATTACCACCAGATTGTGGAATCAATTACCACTCTCACTGAAAAATTCTTCAGACCTGATATCCTTCAAGAAGGGTCTGAAGACTTGGCTTTTTTTGTACCTAATGATAAGCAGCGACTAGTTTTCTTTCTTTCTGCTTACCCATGGCTGGCAAGAGGTTGGATGGCAGTGCCTAGACACCTTTGGGTATTAGTATGCTATATAAACATATAAATAAAGAAATAAATAATGTAGTAGAGATGCTAGAAATAGTATTTGCGGGAGATAATGAAGGAGGTACATTTTGAGATAGGGAAGATAGATGTTTAAAAAAGAAGGGTGGATTGCAGGTGGGACTAGTGTAGGACTGTGGTAGAAGGCAGTAGGGAGGTAATGTGAGTATGGATGGGAAGTAGGAGGTGGAACTGATTGAGCTTAAGTAAGACATAATGGATCCAAAAAGTATATCCCTGTACTCCACCTTCAAATATAAACCAATTCAGGTAATAATCTGTCCAAAAGAAAATATCACATAACAAAAAGATTTCTTTATTGCTAGTGAAGTGTTCTTAAGCGATCTTCAATCAATTGTCTCTTTTCATAGGTTGAGTTTTACAGTCAAGGTCTCTTTTCACTGGTTCTATCTTTCAAATTTATAATCCATGAACAGTTATAGTCGTCCAATTTTTGATGTTTGGTACCAGCCGACACATGCTTCATCACACAGTGACTTTTTCAAGGCTTAGCAATGGGCTTCCATGATTCTCAGTCACAACAGGTGGAAATCTTAGGTGTAATATATAAGGAGGCCATCCATATAGGGGCCTTGTGTTAACAGTCTTGGCTGCTTTAGGTGGAATTAAGTGAAATTAAACTTGTCTCGAGAACCCGAAACAAGGAATAACCTGTCCAGCAAAGTGGATCTTCCATTTCAAGTCAACAGAGTGAGGGGCTCAAAAGATATACTTATTTATTAAATGTATATGAATCAAAATTAATGTATATAACAAAAATGACCATGAGATATACTTTTGCATTGACACTTATATTCCCTGAGCAGTCAATTCATATTAGACTAATATTGTATAGACACTATATCATTAAACAGCTGACCAAATATGAATCAGAAATTTCCCATGGGAAAAATGTAAAAATGAAAAATAAGATATCTTGGCTCTTCTGCATTCTTCATAAATCTTAGTCATAACAGGATTCACTTCAGTATACATCCCTGTGAGTGAATAAAAATAACGCCGATCAATATCAACATAAAAAGAATACAAAATATAAAAACATATGTATTACTGAGGCCAGGACTACGGATTTATCATAAATATGAGTATAATTCCTCATCAGTATTCAAACCTATTGTTCTTTGAAATGTCTTGACCAGATCTAACACACTATAGCTTAGATAGTTAGAATTACTTCTATGGTATTCTCTGAAATGTCTTGCTACCGGATAAGTATTATCCTTATTATTCACAACCCGTATATGCTGTAAGATGGACTTGCAGTTTGGTACTGCCTATATAGCTTTTAGGGCAGGGGCATTTAAATATGCACACTGCAGACTCAGATTTACAATACAATGCTTTCTGGATCTGTATTCTCTCTCCAACCTCAGTTCCAACTTCAGTGATATTAACACCATGTGAACAGGCTTTACACTTACTGAATTGTTTTAAACCGTTCTTAGGTTTTAAACAGCCTCACCCAACATTAATCCGGCTCTTTACCAAAGAGTCTCTGATGGACTTTCACTTCCTGTAGATAATTGAGGGTTTGAGACTGATTGTATGCCCAACTACTGGATCTAGTTGGAGAGTACGCCAGTGTTTCAATAAGGCCTGCCTCTCTGTATTATGCTGCTCATTATAGGTGAGATTGAGAGCAAAAGAACTGGGGAAAGGGGATCAAGCACGATTGCACCTATCCAAAGTGCTGCCTTATTCATTCTTATTGGTGCCACGGATCGGAAATTCTATATCCCCTAAATCTCCAAGAACAACTAAATGTCCCAACTTTCAGTTTGTATCAATATTGATCCAGCACACAAAGTTCTTTTTTTATATAAAATATATACAATGGTAACCACAATTTAGCAAATCCAAGTAGTGAAACATTCAGTAGCAGAATCAGCGATGTTATTTTTGAAGTTCAATCTTTATTTAATCTTCATAACGAACTGTAGCCAACGCGTTTCGTCCTCCACAGACTTCTTCAGGGCTACAAATAATACATATATATATACAATCAATTATTATATATACAATATGTACACTATTTTACAGTTTAAAAACACAAATTATTTCATTCATATTTATACATTCTTTTGTAAGAAAAGAAAAGTGGAGTTTTGAACATTTTCCACATTTTCTTTTTTTTTAATAAAAAAACCAGTTTCTAAAAGACACAATTCCTCTGAAATTATCATTATACAAGTGAACACATTTGTCAGAGAGTGAACCTTAGTTATTTCATTGTACTGATTCTGCTACCTTTTTTTTGTTACAGATCCACATTAAATACAGGGTGGCTATTTAGAAGACGAAGGATGAACAATTGCGGGCCTTTAGGATTAATTATCTACAAAACGTTGGGTGGGCTCATGCGTTAAATTTAAAAGTTATTAGTTGATGGCGGAAATTTAGCATACCAAATAAAGAAAACTCTTCTTACAATGTCAATGTAGGAATCTATCCTTGCGTCCAGTCCAATTAATACTGGATATCTAATAAGGAAAACATGTCCTTAATATAAGTCCGATTGAAACTATCAATATATAATGTTTAGACATTTGCATTTATTTATGTTAACAACATACCTTCAATGAAATCTCCCCTACTTCTTCAGGTGTTTTTGTTCGCTTTTAATGAAGAAGAATGTATTTTCAAATATCAAGATCACTCAGGTAAGGTAGCCCGTTATAGTTGAAATTCTGGATGTGAACAGAGAAGTGACGCAAAATGTACTAAGGCTATTTAAAAGTGAATATTAATGCAAATTACTTTTTTTCTCTAAAGGATGAAGTATTAAGTCAAACTAGTAGTAGCACTTTAAGACTCATTTATTTATTGGAAAGCTCTATCAATCTTCTATTATAAGCCTCACTGAGCGAATAATTTATGAATTCACATATCTAAAGAGGAATTATTCCTTGTTAGACAAAAATATCTTATCGGGAAAAGAGTTCGAGTTTTAAAGAAAATTGGGCATATCTTACTCCCCTCGCGGTTGCTTCTGTTGTGACCGCCATATTGGAAAACTATGGTTTCCCTACAATTATATAAACAGAGAGGAGCTCTCTCCTAGCTGAGCACTAAATGCATTCATAAATTTAAAATATTTAAATATTACCCATGTATTTGCGGCAAAATAGAAGTGGGGGAATATTAGAGTCTATAGAGTTCTAATCTAACAAAATACGCCAGCCCCCTTCTTAATTAAGAATTCTGTTCGAGTCGCGGTACTTACTTAAAGGTGAATTTCGGCCGGCTCCATCGCGTGGCGTCTTCCGATGTAGCGTTTATTAACGGGAAGCCGAGCCGCTTTTTATATTCTAGTTAATTACTAAATGCAATACACCTGAGTTAGGTTGGTAGTGTCTAGCTGTCTTCCCCGGATTATTTTTGCGCCATCTTTAAAGTTCTAGATTCGCTGTTATATGCTCGTTATTTTAAATTATAACCCGTATGCATTTAATATTGTAGTTCTAGTCATCAGATAAGTGTTTTTGTACAATAAATGGTAAATTAAGGCAATTTCTAGTCAATATTTAAAAAATCTTTTTTCTTTTAAATATGTCGACATAATGATATTTATCGTCAACATATAATGTAAGGAACAACTGAGTCCTTTTTAATCTACACACAAGTTAGTATAGTCGCTATACACGCCCGATTATTTCAAAGAAAGCGATCATAGTCAATGTCAGGTATCACCTAGGTTGTATATGGGTCTCTGACCCCAATTATTTCGGCACCATCTTAAGGATCCTAGTTTCTTGAATATAAGGTTGTGTTATTTTAAATTGCGACCGTATATATTTAATATTATAGTACTTGGACAAAAATAAGTTTTTTTATTCGATGGATAATAAATTAAGATGATTTCTAGATCATGCTTTATAATTCTATTTTGGTATAGGTATGTCGACATATTGATGTTTATCGTCAACATGTAATCCAACAGACGACTATATTATTTTCCAGTCTGTACACAAGTTGGTAAAGTGGCTTTACAGCCCAATTATTTTTATAAGAGAACGATCATAATGAAGGTCTCGTGGCGCCATTTTAGATAGGTCTGTCATTGTTTGTGTAAACTATTTACCAGCGCCATTTTGGTGTGGTCTGGTATCGTTTGTTTAAGATTTTTCTAAATGTCCAAAGGAACGTAATTTCGGAACAGATTTTTTACCTAAATACAATCAGCATACAATTAAGGCTATTCCGTGTTTTTTGTTCCAAATTGTTAGATATTGATATTAGGTCAGTGTTTTAAGACTCCAGAAATGTAACACTCGGGCACTTACTGGAAGTAGCAGGCATTAGAAAGCCTATATCATCACTATAATGTAAATCACATTCATGTTCTAATACTGTAACATGGCGTTAAGAATTGGACTTATTGAGGCAGACTCTATGATAAACTGGAGTGCAAAAAGGTGCACGAGTAAGTGCCCGAGTGTTACATTTCAGGAGTCTTATATATATGTATTATTTGTAGCCCTGAAGAAGTCCGTGGAGGATGAAACGCGTTGGCTACAGTGCGTTATTAAGATTAAATAAAGATTGAACTTCAGAAATAACATCGCTGATTCTGCTACTGAATGTTTCACTACTTGGATTTGCTAAATTGTGGTTACCATTGTATATATTTTATATAAAAAAAGAACTTTGTGTGCTGGATCAACATTGATACAAACTGCTCATTATAGGTGATGATGAATCTGCATTTAATGCCAGCCTTGATTTCTCTGGTGAATTGCATTCAGCAGTAACAGCAGTCCCCTGATTTTGTACTTAATTTACAGTTCCGCCCCCAGTGGGCCTCCTGTAAGTCTGGGCATTATGGTAAAGGTACATCTACATCTATCTTACCCGAGTCTCCCTTCCTACTAAAGGTTGCTATAAGGACAATAAATTAAACACAGGAGCATCAGACCTACTTAAGGAAGATAAAAACTCACCTCATGGACTGCATATATCGTCATGCTTGATGGTTAACGTGATGAGCCACGCCCACTAAGGGCGGTATTTCCTGATTTAATAAATAATGAAAGATGGAAACAGAGGTGATGTTACCTGTTTGCTTCTGTGAAATGTCCCCTTGATGAAGAGGCGGAGTGCCCTCGAAACGCTTCAGGAATCATGCTAATTACTGGAGTAAGGGCATGAAAGCTGCAAGAGGCACATAAGCTGGATTGCGTGGGATGCCGTGAGTGACCTTCTGAAGTGCAAGAGCTTTTAAGTGATGAATAAACTACGGAAGGAGGGTCTATGATTAAGGCTACATAGCTGAAACGAGTCAGACCAATGAAGACCAATGACACAATGTTGCCGCCCAAATGCATAATAAATGGCTGCTTTTCATCCTACCGGTGCTTCGGCTATTTTGTGAATAGTGCTGGTTGTAATGTAGGGGGATACTTCGTTCCCGTGTTGCCGAGGCTGCCCTGTTGGGTCATGGGCACCCGTGTACGATGAAACTTTGGTGATTAAATTGACGGGAGACTGACCCGCTCCAAAACCTGGATTTCCGAAATCGTCACTTGATTTGAATGGAGAGGAGCAAGGGATGCAAGAGGGATATTCGATCACCTCTTGCAATGATGAAAAATGACTGTTGCAAAGGTATTGTGGCAGCATGAACAATGCAGCAATTGAATCTGTGAAAGCAATAATTTTGCCAGGAGTGGTACTTACCGCAAGAATGCATTGTGGGACTGTGAGTATTTTACAAACTACGAAAGGAGGGTCTATGATTAAGGCTACATAGCTGAAACGCGTCAGACCAAAGAAGACCAATGACACAATGTTGCCGCCCAAATGCATTATAAATGGCTGCTTTTCATCCTACCAGTGCTTCGGCTATTTTGTGAATAATGCTGGTTGTAATGTAGCGGGATACTTCGTTCCCGTGTTGCCGAGGCTGCCCTGTTGGGTCATGTGCTCCCTTCCTTGTACGAAGAAACTTTGGTGATATATATGTATTTAGATCCATAAATTAAAACTACGAAAATTCTTTAACATCAAAGAGGGGAAACAAAATATGGAACTAAGAAGTACTAATACACCGACCACCGAATCCATCAATACAGCTCTAACAGCCAAAGACACCAGAGCGTTACTTACTCTGTATCAAATGGGAGAGTCAAATGAGAGCACAGAATCCATTCTTTCCACTCAACAAGAACTATCCGACGCAGCTATCAGTCAGACAGGGGCAGGGATGAATCCATTCAAACCAACATCTAACTTTGTGCCAACCATGCCCAGAGACGCTATCGATACATTCCATGAGGTGGTAGTAGCAGATCTCAAGAAATTGCACTATCATACCAAGCACCGGAAGAGGTACAAAAATGATAAAGACAAGCAATATTGGACTTTGATGACAAAATTGAAGAATGACCATCAAATTATTGTCTGCAACTCGGACAAAGAAGGCAACATTGTGATCTGGCCCCAAAAAGAGTATATTGAGGAGGCACAAAGACAATTATCAGATGTGTCATGCTACCAGAAAACTACTCTTAAGGTATACAATCAGGCTAGAGATAACATCAAAAAAATCCTTTATAAGTGGAAAAGAGAAGGTACAATTTCCACTCAGGAATTTAAATATCTCAATGTTGACAACCCATTCTTCCAAGACTGTACCTAATTCCAAAGGTGCACAAAAAGATTTCGCCGGTCCCCGGAAGACCAATCATCTCTGCTATTAACAGCGTGGCAGAACACATTGCACAATATATAGACTACTTCTTACAAAACTTGGTGACCACCCTGCCAACGTATGTGAAAGACGGGGGATTTCCTGCGAAAAATTGTCAATATCCACTGGACGGCTGATTCGATGTTCATTACTTTGGACATCGAATCTTTGTACACTAGCATTGAACACTCTGCTGGACTGAGGTCTCAGAATTTTTTTGGGGTACCAGACCCTTGCATTGCTATACCCACAACAAAATGATCATGGAACTGGTAACGTGGAGTCTCAATAACAATTACTTTGTTTTTGGTAATTACTTCTATTTGCAGAAGAGAGGAGTGGCAATGGGGGCCTGCTTTTCCCCCAGCTATGGATACGTTACATTGATGACGTTTTTTTAGTATGGAGGGGTGATGAAAACAGTGCGATGGATTTTATTAAACAAATCAACATCAATCAGGAAAACCTCAAGTTTACATATAATATCAGTAAGCATACTGTTGATTTTCTTGATGTTAAGGTCTTTGTTAGGGAAGACCAGATCGCAACCCCCCTCCACAGAAAAAGCACGGCTGGAAATTCCACACTCCACGCCAGTAGCGCCCATCCCAGACACATCATTGACAATATCCCATACGGTGAGCTACTCCGTCTAAAGAGAATCTGCAGCACAGACCAAGAGCTGGCCATATGCACTACTGAGGCCCTTGCCAGGTTCAAAGACAGAGGGTATAGCGACAAGATCCTTAAACTAGCAGTGAGTAAGATGAAAGATAGACCTAGGGAATATCTTCTCAACTCACCTGAGACTCCTATCTCAGAATCAACTAACTTGGAACCTGATTCCATTTCGAGATTCATTACCATGTTCAGTTGCCAGGAAAGAAAGATCAGGGCCATTCTTACTAAAAATTGACCCATTTTACTCACAGATGGTGTCTTGGCACCACAACTTCCTAGCTGTCCCACTGTAACATATCGCAGGGGTCCCTCCATGCGCACACACATTTCCCACTCTTTTCCAGAACTCAGGAAAGGGCAATCTTGGTTACATCCCCGGCCGGGGTTTGTCAAATGCTCCAGTTGTAGGGCTTGCAGGTTTGGAATCAACACCACCAAATATGCCACTCTATTCAGTCCTACTATGGTTCCTATTCAAGGGAGCTACAATTGCAAGACCGATTATGCTGTCTATGTTCTGACATGCACCTGCGGTTTGAGATACGTTGGGAGTACCAAGCTGCAGGTGCATGTCAGAATTCTACAGCATCTTCGGGCAATTGTTAACAATGACAGTGCATATCCTGTTGCGAGACACTTTAAACTGGTACATAATAACAACTTGCAGTGTCTCAATTATTATGTACTGTCTGCTGTCCCTAAACCACGTAGAGGTGGCGATAGGGACAAGATGCTAAGACAACTGGAATCAAGCATTATTCTGGAGCAAGACAGCAAAGTACCCAATGCTTTAAATACCACTGAAGATTTATACCATTTCCTGTAATCTTCACAGTAATTTGGTCCATCGTCGCACCATTACTATTATGTTCAGACATCTCTCGAACTAGCTAGTTAGTGGCCGCCTCCCCTAATGCCATACTTAAACTGTTTCCTGCCTATATTTACATTTTAATGCTTTATTTTTTGTTTTTGTTTTTTCTTTCTCTCTTTAACACAAAATGACATTGATCATTGTTAATATCAATATGCAGGAATTGATTGCAACTGCATTGGGGAAGTTTAGTCTCTTTTTCACTTTGAAATACGTACGTAATTCTCATGTTTGTAGTTGAATTACAGATGGGTTGCCATCAATCTTTGATGTCCCAGATGAATTGCTCAGTAACGTTATCATGAAACACATATTTTATGCGTTATAATATCTATTAGGAAAGTGGAGATATCTCCTGTACATGTAATATCTGCGTAATTTGCACATTTTGGAATGTTTACAATTGCAGGATTTTGCACTAATATATATTTCATATATATATATTTCTTATTACTACTTGCTTAATTTGCACAGTTTAAATGTTTACAAATTGCAGAATTCTTATCTATTTATACATGTTTACATTTGCGGATATTTGCACTAATATGTTTTATTTATATCATGAAAATCGTTTCTAATCTGAGCTATGTATTATACAGGGATATTCTGTTTCATGAATTTATTCAGCTAATGATTGATATTTTTTGGATGGCAGTGCCTACCCATTTCCTCTGTTTCAGTTACAGCAACAAGAGAAACATGAGCAGTATTTTTTCTGTGTTTACTGTCACATGGTGTTCACTTAAGCATTTATAAAAATTGGCATATACATGCAGAACTATCTGTGAGCAAGGTCTTTCCGCCCGAAACGCGTCAGACCGTTTGCGCTGTTAACTTTGAATAAATAACATCCTTGCCTAATATCTTGGGATTCGCTGTGGTCTCTGTTCGCCAAGTAAATCGCTGGAGGTGCGGGGCCATTGAACTTGGCTGCATATATATATATCTATATATATATATTACCTACTGGCAGTTGCCAGTAGGTATATATAGTTAGGATTTTTTTGAATAGGGATTTCTGAAAATTCTATGTTGAATAACTTTGGCGTTGATGGACGGAATTGGCTGAAATTTTCAGGAAAATGGCACATTTTGTTTCTGAGCGTCCTCTGAAAGTTTGGGGGGGTTTCGTCAAGCGGGGGCCGAGAAAAAAGGGGCGTCCCAAAACGTGTTTTTAACATTGAGTTTTCCATAGGGCGGTTGGACTCACTTTTAGCTCGAACGGCTGAATGGATTTCCACAAAACTTGGCAAAATTGTAGGGACTGGTAGCCCGATGTGCCTTTGCTATGTCTCAAGATATATGCTCCAGTGGTTTTTACGAAAATTAACTTTGAAAAATATATATTGGGCTACATTGGGCTATATATATGTTAGTGCCCAAATGTAGCCCAATGTAGCCCAATGTAGCCCAAAGATGGCCATCAGAGACAAAAAAAAACAAATGTAGCCCAAATATCAGCCAGATGTAGCCCAACTATAGCCCAGTGACAGAATGTCCCAGAGTGTTCTAAAGAACAACTAGAGCGCTAACAGTCTTACTTATGACAAAAGTATGGCACACCTGAAGTAATTTTGATTGGAATAAAGTGTTAACACTTAAAACATTTAATTTGCAAAGGAACAAAATGAGGGGGTTCATTTTGCCATAGAAATTATGATTAGTGCTGAAGAAAGAAAAATTGGGGCACATTTTGAGTGACTTCTCAAATCCTCATATATTTCATTAAAAAAATTCTGATATGCAGTCTCCCAAGATGGCCACCAGAGACAAACGAGCCCAAATGTAGCCCAAATATTAGCCAGATGTAGCCCAACTATAGCCCAATGACAGAATGTCCCAGAGTGTTCTAAAGAACAACTAGAACGCTAACAGTCTTACTTATGACAAAAGTATGGCACACCTGAAGTCATCTTGATTGGAATAAAGTGGTAACACTTAATACATTTAATTTGAAAAGGAACAAAATGAGGGGTTTCATTTTGCCATAGACATGTTATATATATATATATCACTGAAAAAACCATAGGTTATAGACCATATATAGTTAGGAATTAGCATTTACAAAACCTTGAAAATTCACTGAAAAAACCATAGGTTATAGACCATATATAGTTAGGAATTAGCATTTACAAAACCTTATTTTACTCACACAAAACCATTGAAATTCGCATATATAGTTAGTTGCACTAACTATATATCGCGCACCCGCAATCCACTGCTGATCATGTCACATATTACATCATTCATGACATGGTCAGTGACATCACTGATGACATCACTGATGACATCTCAAATGACATCACTGATGACATCACTGATGACAACATCCAGTGACTGTATGTTTCTGTAAAGTTAAAATACGTCTTACACATTGAAGAATGAGTGGATGTATAGGTGTCTGGATGAAGGATTTAGTAGGTGCATGACTGACTGTATGAGTGAGTGATTAAATGTGTCTCACTGAGTGCATGGGTTAGTGACTAAACTGTCTTAATTTGTGCATCATTATGTCTGTTGTTCTGTAAACTGCTGCATGTGTTGATCAGTAGCTATATGAGTAACTATATGGGTTATTGATTGGTTGCCCAAGTATTTGTATGGGAGACTGAGTGTGTGTGTGGGTGGCTGGGAGGTGTATGACTCTGTGCATAGATGTGTGAGCAGTTGATTCACTAGATGTATGGGTTCAAAAGTGCATGTGGAAACAGCTGTATGGGCGGTTGACTGTGTGCATGAGTGTATTGGTAAGTGAATGGATATCTCAGTGCTACATGTCAAAGTAAGTACATATGTAAAACACAGTACATGTCAGAGTTGACATATATAAATAACTGTGCATAAGAGCCAGTGAATGTGTGAGTGGCTGTATGGATCATTGTGAACTTGTATCAGGGATTGTATAAGAGAGTAAATATGTGTTAGTATATGTTTGAATAAGTAAGGTGTGTATAACTGTATAGTTGAGGAAATGGAGGTGTGATTGATTCTTTGCATGACTGACTAGGTGTGTGAGTAACTCCATGGATGAGTGACAGTCTGTGAGTGTCTGTTTACACTGAGTGTATCTAAGGTTATATTAGAGTCTGAAGAGGTTCATCGTATTATCACATGAATGATGTCATCAGTGATCACCTTGACAGTGGCGAATGCTCATCCGGGCTTGGTGTGGCATGCACCATGTCTTGCATACCACTCGGTGCACACATGACCATGAGCTTGTGGGAGGCACATCATGGGTTCCTGTACCCACCCCTATGGGCTGATTTGTCCTCTGGCCCTGTTGGGGGCCCCTCCTTGCCCTTCTGCCAGCTTTTCCATGGTGGGAATACTGCCATGAAAAGACTTTCGAAAGGGCAAGTCGTAATATGGACAGCGATGCCGTGATTGGCTCCCTTCTATTCCTCCTTATTTCCAACACCACAGGCACTGTGGGATGAAAGATCCTGGTGGTGCAGACAGAGTTGTAGTGGGCTGTTGGCATTCCGACCAATGCACTCTTAACACCACTGTCGAACCGCGGTGGCCGGACGGCCACCGCGAGTGCGGGGGACCGCCTTACTCATAATAAGGCTCTAAGTATCATCAAACATCTGCCAAACACACAATGCATCAGGAGGAGATCAATTGAAATGACCTAAATGTGATTTGAAGAAGTGTAATCTAACAGTAAGAGTAGGTTATGCTGCCTCATACACAACTGTATTTCTTTGTGAGGTTCTGAATTTTGGCTTACAGGCTATAGTTCAAGCTTCAAGCCTTTTAGGCGTGGTTGTAGAATATTTAAATATGCTAATCAGAGAGGCACTAGAGGCATTAAAATGCCTCAATGTTGTAACTAGAATACTTAACTCATAATATTTTTGTAGATACAGGATTTTGAACCAGTACCAAAGTATGAAATATGTTTCTTGATTGCATGGAAGAGATTCTAAGTAAACATGGAAGAGGATAATGTAATAATTAGATCATATGAAAAATAAGGCCAGGGCAGGTGCTTTTAGAAGGTGACAGAAAAAAAGAGCAGGAAATCAGCAGGAAAGGGATTTGTCTTTGGTAATGTGCTGGAAACGTACATGTGAAGAACGGATGGGCTTGCTGTGTCCTACCTTTTGGTTCCACTTGAGTTATACAGGAGCGATTGTGATTGGAGGTGGAAATATTATGATACAGTGGTGCAGATTTACAAGCCCCTTGTGACACTTTTGTGCCGCCGTTGTGTCACTTTTGTGATACAGAGGCGGCATAAACAATGCAGCTAATTTACAAAGTGACACATCTAGGGAGATAAGTCACGTTGTAAAGCCCTGCGTCACATTATACCTGTGTCAGGTATAATGCATGCAGGGTGGGCGTTCGCACGCAGGAAAGCCTGGTAAAAGTGACGCAGTAAAATCTACAAGATTTCACTTTGCCTCTTCTAGGACGCCACTGCGTCAAAACCTTCGTCATGCTTGAAACATGCGTAAGAAGTGACGCAGGACAATAAGTATAGGCCTCAACATGCATTGCTGGAGTTGCTTTGTGTTTGCAACACGACTCCAGCAATGCATGAGTGTTAGACTGATAGATGCATCAGAATTGCTGAAGCGTATGTCAGTCCTTCGCCATGGTGTGCTGTATTTTAAATACGGCTCATCTATGGTGGCGCAAGGGTAACGCAGGCTGGCACAGGGATGCATCAGTTTCTTGTAAATCTGCCCCAGTGAGTTTAAGGGAAAATGAACTAGGAAGCAAGTTCAACAGTGTGTGTGAACGAGGCTGACATTGGCCAGTTGAGGAGACATTAAGAAGAGCAAGGATAAGAACTTTATGTAGGAAAAGGTACATGATTTTCACATTTGAGGTTGAGAGAAAATGGTAAAAGAAAATTAAGAAAACAGTTGACGACTGTAAAAAATTATCACGGTAGGCAGCAGACACGTTCCTTAAGCTACATTTTCACCAGCATGCTGTGGGTGTTCCCAGTGAGTCAACACAAGTGTGGCACAGCCCAGTGCTTTAATATACATTGGTGCTCGTCCTCTAGAACGCTGGAAACTACTTTACCCCTACAAACAGGTGAAACGATAAGAATAGGTCAATGTGCATAATCTGCACAAAAATAGGGGTGGGGGGCCTTGCTGGGAACAGCAATGACCGCTGTCAATAGAGGGCATCTGATTTAACAAGGAGTTGGGGAAGTCTGACCCTTGGAGTACTATCCCCTTCGTGCATATGGCAGATGCATGCAATCCTGCAAGTGTGTTATATCATATGCATTTGTAGGAGTGCCTCACAAGTTAAAAATACTTTATGAACTTGTGCATGCACATGACGTGTGCAAGTTGTAAAAGTATTTTAGGAAATGGCCTATTTGACTTTAAATATTGTTCTTTCTAATCACAAGCTGCTTCAAATACATAGTGTATTCACAAATATTTTGCCGGATGTTTTTAGTTACTAGAATAGAGCAGATTTGATTTGATACCAGCACAAAAGGTGGGCTGGAGTGAAAAAAGTCCTATTGCTTCTCGTGTGTCGAAAGCCACTTAGGCAGAAAGTGTTCGCTCACTTTTCTTTGATTGATTTGTCACAGTTACTGGAATGGTCCTGGGGCTTGGCAGCTCTCCAAGCTCTTAATGGGCACCTAAGGTGACTTCTGCAGGCTGCCAGCTGGAGACCAGTAGAGGTCTTGTCACTTAAACTGGCACATAACACGCTGTTTATATATTTATGTGGCAAAACCTCCAGAAGTAGATTGGAGATTTAGTAAAGGCACTATAATTGCTTACCTTTCAACAGCAGGAGACACATTTCCAACGGGGGAAACTACAACCCTGTTGCTTTTAGCCGTGATAGAGAGCAGCAGGGGGAAAGTGTGCCAGGAAACAGAAAATGTCACAGAGCACTGTAGTGGAAAATATTTTACAGCTACCAAGATATTCTGCAAATTCCAAAAGTAGGGGTTGCTTTATCTCAAAGTTTGCATTTCATGAAACCAGATGACCTACTTAACAAACGCATATTTTAAAGGAAGACTCAGGTTGAATATTCTTCAATCAGAGAATGTGCTGCGTTAAATCCGTTTGAGAGAGCAGCCTTTTGTTATTACTCAAAATGACCGCATGAGGGTACCAATTTTAATAATGGCCGCAAAGTTAACTTGTTCCTGTGGAAAGGGTGTACCCAAACTGCAAAATATCATTGTGCTGGTGGTGCCCTGAAAAACCCTGCCATGCCGGCTATATCTTTCATTGTGCACATTTTACAGCAAAACATGCAGTCCTGGAGTTACCCAGAGGCCTTTAGTTTTGAATAATATGTTGGAAGGGCTAATGACCCTTCGTGATTCTAAGAGTTTAATTCTAGCGAAGAAAATCTACGTGCAACAGATCCCAAGAATCACGTCTAATGTTCTAGTGATTTATATGCAGAGTCACAAGAAAGGAGTAAATATGTTCACCATATAGCTAGAAAAAGACACCAGTATCCCATACTGTAAATGCATTTATGTAGCGCACAATATTACTGATGAGGTTCCATAGCGCATTACTGGACAAGTAGAGTGCACTGCACGGTGCACAGTGGAGAAAGGCTTGGTTGGCAGAGTGCTGAATTGCAGCGTAATACTATGTGGAATGCATTTTTGTGTTGTGTGGGAATGAGAAGAGGAGTGCTCTCATCTTGTGTTAGGTTTTTGTATTTAATTTAATTCTTATTTGTATTTACCCGTTTTAGACGATCGGCGCATTCCCTCACTTGCACTGTAATTGTTCACTCCACCGCTCATTTGGCGGGTCCATTGAGTCACTTTCTTTTGTGGCGGCCATCTTGGGGGAGTCTTGGACGCCTGACGGCGCCATTTGGGTTAGCAGACCAGCTGTCACAAGGACAGCTGACCTGCATATAAGGGGGCATTCTAGGCGGGCTCTCCTGTTTGTATCTCCCTGTACGCCCGGACCTAATCAGCAGATAACGCGCTGCAGGGTGGGTTGCTGTATACGTGATAGCGCTCTTTTTAAAAACTTCCCGTTTTTGTATTTAATTTAATTCTTATTTGTATTTACCCGTTTTAGACGATCGGCGCATTACCTCACTTGCACTGTAATTGTTCACTCCACCGCTCATTTGGTCGGGTCCATTGAGTCACTTTCTTTTGTGGCGGCCATCTTGGGGGAGACTTGGACACCTGACGGCGCCATTTGGGTTAGCAGACCAGCTGTCACAAGGACAGCTGACCTGCATATAAAGCTGCCCTTTCTACGCGCAGCGTTTACGCGCAGCGTTTGCGCCGCAGTAACGCCGGAGTCACGCCAGAGTCCAGCCCGACTGCGCCCGTCCGCGCTAAGGACGGGCTAAAGGGCAGGATACTCTGGTCTTTGGGTGCTCCTGATATGCCTCCTCCAATAGGTCCCTATATTCCTATCAGGACCTGGTCCGCCTGAGACCTGCATCGCTTCCTTGCCATTTTACCTGTTCGACTGATATTTTACAGGATGCATTTTATTGCTCCTGTTTCAGCACCTTTGGCAAGTCATCGGCAATTTGCCATGTTAGGCACCCCCCTGCCTCGACTCTCATGTCGGCTACCTTGAAAGAATCGGGTTTTCTTATTAACACTAGATCCTTAGTGAAAAATAATATCGCTTTTCACGACTTCGTTTTAGTCCAAAAGCCCACATGGGTTTTCCTGACCGAAACCTGGGCAAATGAGTCCTCAGGACCGGATCTGGTCGAGGCTGTGATAGAGTAGGGCGCAGAGGAGGTGGCCTTGGAATTCTTTATAAGACCTCTCACACCTGTCACACTACTCAACTTTCCAGGCCTTCTGATCTCTTTCAAGCCCTGCACTTTCTTATTGAATCTCCAGAGGCTGCGCCTTTCGCAGGTATCTTGGTATACAGACCTCCTGGGTCTAGAACAGACTTCAGCCAGTCCCTCCTTAATATCCTGGAGCCCTACTTTGGAGCAGCCAACCTGACAGTCTTGGGTGACCTTAACTTTCATTTAGACAACTCCGATTCTAAAGACTCTTTGGATCTCCTCGACTCACTATCCGCATGTGACTTGGTGCAACTGGTCAAACAACCCACGCATCAGGCTGGCCACATACTGGATGCAGTTTTTTCTAATGATGACAGGCTTAAAACCGAAATCCCTATTCCACTGTCCTGGTCGGACCATTTCGCTGTCCCCCTGGAGCTTCTGGTCGCCTTTACGCCCGCTAAGTCAGGTGTTTCCGGTCACATCAAGCTCAGGAGGAAAATTAAGAACATCACAAGCACCTCGCTGGCTCCACTCATGCAAAACTATAAACCTGACCTCTATGAGGGCACCAACCTAGCGGCTTCGGAACTGTCCAAAGCCATTAGCGCAGCAGTCAATGTGCTTGCTCCTCTCGCCTCTTGCTACTCTGCCAGAAAGAAACCTTCTGCACCCTGGTTTTCGGAGCCTCTTAGGCTCATGAGACAAGGGTGTAGGAAGCAAGAAAGGCTTTGGCGATCAAGCTGGAATCTAAAGGAGAGAGATAAACATAAGTTGCTCCTTAAGGAGTACAAGCTGGAGATCATCAGAGTTAAGCAAGAGTACTTTGCTAACCTGACGATGACTCTTTCCTCTCCCAGAGATCTTTTTAAAATAGTGGACTCGCTTTGTGCGTTACAGATACCGGACCCTGTTGCAGGTACCCAGGAATTCTGTGATAAAATCGCAGGATTCTTCGACTCGAAGATTGCGGATATATACCTGAATCTTGAAGTACAAAGATCTGTTACACCTCCTCCGCCTGTTCCCCTCTCTCCGCTCTCGAAGGGAGGGGAGCTGGCCTAACGGCTAAGGCGCTCAACCTCGGACCTGGGGATCTGAGTTCGATTCTCGGTAACGATGCCAAAACCTCCTGTGATTCTGGGAAAATCACTTAATCTCCCCGTGCCTAAAAATGAAAGTGCGTCCTCATGTAAATAATTTTTTTTTTTTTTAAAACTAACTTGTGCTATGTAAAGCGCTCTGATACCTGATTCGGTTCGGGTCTAGTTCGCGCTATATAAAACTCCACAAAAAAAAAAAAAAGCTCAAGAGCTTGGTAGAGTTTCCGCCTTTATCCTATCAGGAGCTTCATCTGCTTCTATGTAAATGTAAATGTAGTTGAGCTTATATAGCGCACAGCTACCCGCAGTGGGTTTCCCGGCGCTTGCTTAGGGAACTCTTCCTGGTATTCCCCTGTGAGATAGCAGGGTATCCACAAGGTGAAAGTCAGGCATCCCGCCGCGAGGGGCCGTTGTGGAGATTAAGCAAGCTATTGCCCAGAGTCGCAGAGTGTGAACCCGTGAGTCGAGGAGGCACCGGGGCGAGAATTATTGAGTCTGTGGAATTTTTAGTCCAAGACCCTGCCAAGGCGGGGAATTGAACCCTGGTCCAGGACTGATCTCAGCTTCCGGTTCTGCTGCCTCTAACCCCTGAGCCACACTTCTCCACTTCTAAGCAAGACAAGGTCGGGATCCCCTTTGGACCCATGTCCCCTTAAAGTCCAAAAGGATTGCAGAGACTCCTTGCTCCCCTCTCTTCTTGACATCATGAATAGGGCTATGAGAGAGGGCATTTTTCCATCTGAATGGAAGAATGCAGTGGTCAAGCCCCTTCTAAAAAAGTCCACACTTGACTCTGAGATGCTCAAGAATTACCGCCCCATCTCTTTGCTCCCAGCACCCGCAAAGATGCTGGAGACGTATCTTAATCAACATCTGGCGGCTTTTCTTGACTCCTCAGATCTCCTGGACCAATCCCAGCACGGCTTCAGGAAACACCATAGTACCGAGTCAGCCCTCTTGGTCGTATTGAATAACATCCGTTTGGAGGTAGACCGGGGTCATTCCACCATCCTGGTCCTTCTAGACCTCACGGCTGCCTTTGATACCCTGTCCCCTTCGGTGCTAACATCTCGCCTGAGGGAGATAGGGGTGGAAGGGGCGGCCTTGAGTCTGTTGGCCTCCTTTCTCGACCAGAGGGTTCAGAGGGTTAAGCTGGGAGACTTTTTATCTCCATCCCTACCTGTGCAATGTGGGGTCCCTCAGGGGTCGGCATTAAGTCCGACCCTGTTTAACATCTACGTGACCCCACTTGCAAAGTTGGTTAGATCTTTTGGGATGGAGGTAGTCTCCTATGCAGACAACACACAGATTCTGGTGTCCCTTTCTCACCTCGATGGCTCGTCCCCGCTCAACTTTAGGAACTGCATGGAAGCAGTGTCACAATGGATGATTTACAATTCATTAAAGTTGAACAGGGAAAAAACTGAGATTCTGGTGTTCGGTCCTAATAATAACATCTGGTCACCTGAATGGTGGCCGCCCTCGCTGCGGGCTTTTCCTACCCCCACGGAGTCAGCGCGGAATCTGGGAGTTCTGATTGAACCTGCCCTCTCCATGACTCTGCAGGTAAACAGAACTGTCGCTACCTGCTGGGGGATTATCAAAATACTCAGGAAAATAAAACATTACCTGTCCCCCCAGGCGCGGAAGCAAGTGGTGGTAGCATTTGTCGCTTCGCGACTCGATTATTGTAACGCCCTATACATCGGCATGAATAAGAGCCTAACACAGCGTCTTCAGACAGCGCAAAATGCGGGCGCCAAATTTGTTCTTGACGCTCCCAGATTAGCATCATCGACAGCAGCTAGGAAGGCCTTATATTGGCTTCCTATTGAAGCGAGGATCACCTTTAAGGTGCTCTGCCTGACTCATAGTGCACTTTCTGGTAATGGTGCAGGTGGGGTCAAGAAATTGCTGGCCCCCTATGTTTCGGGCAGACTCTTACGTTCTTCCTCAAAGAATTTGCTGGTGGTACCTCGTTTTTGTAAGAGCAGATGGGGCGGTAGGGCCTTTTCCTCAATCGCCCCTAAGCTATGGAATACTCTCCCATGCGAAATTAAAGCTCAGCCTTCCGTCCCGTGCTTCCGTAAAGCTTTAAAAACCTGGCTTTTTGCAAAGGCGTACTTGTAGTTACTGTTCTATCGCTTTTTGATTTTTTGTTAGGCGCTTGATGCCTTCGGGCTAAGTCGCGCGTTTACAAGACTCTTTTCATTTCATTTAATTCATTTCATTTTCACTTTGCATAGACATGTGATGGCGGAAAGAAGGGGGAGGGTTAAAATGCACCCAACCATGATCAACAGAAAAGCAACAGTGGTATGCACTGTATAAAGTCATGGCAGATGCTCCATGTATTTTAACCTGGAGGGACAGGTGAGCAACATAGAGGCATGCACTCTGAAAAGCCAGCGAATATAAATAATCTGGGTTCATCAAGGAGCTATGAGGAGTAATCTACCGGCAAGCATAGGTGAATCTGAGCCATAGTAATGCTCTTTAATGGAAGCAGTAGAGCAACAATGGGGCGACCCACAGGACATTACTGGTTCCGGAAAGCAAAGATAAATGTTCCCTAAGTTCGACCCAGGAGTTACCTAAGATTGACTACAGGTGTGTGTGATTACTAGCAAAGTCCCTCATTTTGATGTTGGGCGGGCTGCCACCAACAGGCCGTCGTGGCAGTCCGCCTGACGTCCAGGCCAACAGTCTGACTGCCAGATTACAATATTGGCCATCGGAGCGATTATGTCGGGGGAAAGACTGCCACCTCCGACAGGTTCAAGGAGCTCGTCAGGGCAGCGGTCGGACACTAATCCCTACAATGGAGGCAGTGCCTGCCCATGCATTGCAGTAGGGATTAGGATATCCCTTTCGTATTGCTTGTTCTCGGAGGTCCCACTGCCATGAATAGGCAGACATAAAGGGAATTTGGGGGCCCCAAGCAGGGCCCCATCCCCCATGGACCACTGCTTTATGGCCTGAGGGGGGCACATGTAGTGCCCCCCCCCACACATCCATGCACTGTGTGCCAGGCACCAGATGGTGCCTGGCACACATCATGGATGTGCACAAAATGTTTTTTCCTAGTGCGGCTTGTGCTGTGGCCTTTTTCCCTGTGCCGCAGCACAATCTGCACTAAAAAAAAGCATTTTATGACTGCCTGCACAGCGGTCACATTATAAAAGGGTGGGCGGGACCCCCAACAAATTGTTGGACGGTCACTTGCCCACAACGATTTCGGTTGGACGCTTGACCAACCACCATCGTAATCAGACCCAAAGTTACGATTTGAATATGCAACTAACAGATATATATTCTGATGATGTAAGTGCATTTTGTGACTAGGAAAATCCACAGCTAGTGATTTTGTGCAAAAGTATCTTTGACCCGAGGTCTCAGATGACACTTTGAGCAAACATATTATGGTATTATTGGCCTTTGTATATTGCGCAGTTTGCCACTGGGATAGCCTCACTGTGCAGTCAATTGGTATTCCATAATGGTTCTGATATTTCCATTGCAAACAGGATTCTGAATTGATCTTGACAGATACAGTTTTGCACATTGCATTTTTGTCTATATACAGGACAGTGCTGTGCAACATATCAATTGTGGAGATGAGATTGTGCTTCGTATGGAATGGGAGCATTCATGTCCTGTTGTTGGATGGTAAATGGTAATGTGGTTTTTCTTTGAGCTAACGGGTGTATGACATTGATATGGGAATTTTGAGGGTGGTGGGTGTTACTTGTTGCGGTTGCACCTGCCAGTTTGATGAAAGGTCCGATGCTTGACATGTTAGGCTGGATCTGAGCACTTTTTATGTGGCATTTATGTATTGTTATGGAAATGTGTGCGATGTTCCCAGTACTGTACATATTAGGACAAGCCTACCAAACAGCGCAAGCTCTCTGGTTTTAAAATACATATTGTCAGCTTATCAATAGTTTACAGGGACCTACGGTCCACACACTGCTTTCCATTGGTTGTCTTCATTTTCACTCTTGTTTGTTTGCTTCTTATTTGATTTGTCCAAGCTTGTCCATCTTGTATTTGTTCCTCCCATGGTACATAGCATCTTTACTATCTTTACCATCTCTTTGATTGGTTGGATTCTATCCTACTTCAACTCACTTTTGGGGAATAACTTTTCTCTTTTTTGCTGAAACACTCCAAAGAGTGCATATGTTTTTCCAAATCCCACCCTTGTGTGCTTCTCTCTCTCATTCTGTGTTGCTTTCTCTTTGTATGCTTCTCCCCCGGCACCTGTTGTATTCCCTCATGTGCTGCTTCTTTCCCTCCACACCCACTCCCCATTTCTCTATCCCACCTGTTACTCCACTGCTCCCGATGACCACCATATCTTATTTTTATTTTTGGGAGGAGAGATCGAAGCAGAAAATTGCTGCCAGCCTCTCAGCCTTAAAAAACACATTTGCATTACTTCTGATACTTTAATTCTCAATCGCAGCTCTCAGTGGCTACATATGGTTAATCAGGTGAGGTCTGTGTGTGAAATACTAGGGTAAATAAGGAATAACAAGAGGAATTGGGATTGGAATTACAAATATACCTGGTAATTCTTCATTCTAATGCGACCCTCTGGAAATTACCATCCCCCCCAGAATGAATAGTTTCAGAAGAAGACCGGCTGAGTAACCTGGTATAACTCTGGAGGCCGCACTACAAGGTCCTTAGGCCCATACACACATACTCCTGCAAGGCGACTTAAAAGTGACACCGTCTTTGAATACAAAATAATCTTTGTGTGTTCACCAGGGCATTTGATGCATAATGCAACACAATTTTTATCTCATTTAACCTAGAAAAAGTTCAGAAATCAAACTACTTTTAAGCTACTGAATAAGTGCATACGCTCTCTTTTGCTTTGCAATTGCTTTAGCATGAGAGTCTTAACATTGAATGTGTAGATAACATAAGATGTATTCCAGTCAGGACTTGTTTACATTTAAAATCGACTTGAATTTTTAGCAGTCCTTTGAGCTATTGGTATCATTATACAGGGATTTTGAATGAATAAGTGCTGCACATTCTTTTACATGTGTGTTCTGAAGTTGGGCCATGATTAATACGGTTAAAATTGGTGTCTATCCAGCTAGAGATAGGTACATATCCTACTTTTGCACCACTCTCTGGAACGTCTTTCTCTTGAGCTTTGATATCTTACAAAATATCTTAACTTTCAAAAGAGGCTCCTTCGTGGTATCTTACGTTTTTGTGTGAGGATGCCCTTGGTTTGTGGCTCAATATACACGGATGTATGACATTACAAAGCATGCTTTTACATCGCATGCCTTTACAACGCAAGTATAACAACGCAGTCCATTACAACGCATAGTGCTTTGGGGTCCTGGATAGTGAATAGTTTAATTTACTATTCCAACTCCAGTCCCCGTGGACATTAGGGAAGGTTATTGGATGGTAAATTAACCTATTCCCTATCCTAGAGCGCCCCCCAGAGCAATGCATTGTAATAGTTTGCGTTGTAATGGTTGCGTTGTAAAGGCTCTGCGATGTAAAAGTTTTGTTGTAAAGGTTGTTTACCAATATACACATTTGTGACTCATTCATTCAGTCAGGGCTTGGAAGCACCCCAGCTTTTTAGGCTCTATTGATAGTAATTGAAAATGGGTCCCTAGTTGAACATTTGTAGACTTGGATTACCATTAGTGAAGGAATGATCAATTTTAAGTAGTTTTCCAAAATACAAAGGACATTACACCCCACTTGTCAAAGTCAAAGTTTATTATGTTTTGGCTCTCATTGAGGGCCACATAAAATTATACACACAATTATACATTCAAATAGTGAATAAATGACGACATAAAGCAAGAAGAAAACACTACTTATCTGCGAGTAAAGCAATCATCAACGTCTCCCTGTACTTCATTAATAAATATCTAAAATCCCTTTAAAAAATTTAAAAATTCTGGAACAAAACATTTCATTTGGGGGGCAGTAAAGTGCATGGAAGAACATTTTTACATTTACAATTCCCAATTGTAAACAAATTGGTTTTAACCATTTATGGCGCAGTGGGCGCAATGCAGGACAAATAAACAAGACGTGATTACGATCCTGTACAGCATTATTACAGAAATTGCATATTGGAGATACCCCATACCATTTTGCTAAAAGTATATTGAGTGGAAGCAAATCATGTCTTAAAAGGTACCATAATCTACGGACTCTATGGGGAATATTCCAAATGAGATATTGTTGGGCTAGTTTTGGGATATATGTTTTTACCAGGGCTTCCCTTTCTTTTTGTCTAGGTTGGGCAAGTATATCCAACTTATAACAGAGTTCCCAAGATGTACTTTTTAGTTTAAACTTTAGCTCAGATGGTGAAAGTAAGAATAACGTGCTTTCATCCAGTTCAAGCAGAGATACCGCTTTTCTAAAGTTTTTTACTAACAGCGAGAACTCGTTAAAGTTGCCCAGGAGTTCCTTTTTAATAGTTTCTCTTAAGGTACCCGGTTTACCTCTGGCCAAGCAGGCTACCCATCTTACGAGGGCAACCAACCCCTGTACCCAACAACTTCGGAGTCCGAATTCCAGCCTGCATGAAGATATAGAACATGCTGTGTTAAGAGAAGAGATTTTTCTTAATACCTTTCCTTCCATTTTTTGCATAAAACCCCAGTGTTTCAACTCCACTAATTCAATTCCATATAGTAGAGTTGCAGGAATTTTCGCTCTAAATACATCCAGAAAGAGGGAGAAATGCCTCTTCCCGGTAGCGTTGTACAAAGAACATAACCCCGTACCATGGGCCAGCGCTTTACGTGAGTTATGTTCAATATGGGGATTCTCACTAAGATTAGCAGATATTATTTTGCCTAAAAAGGTATAGGTTTTAACCACCTCGAGTTTTTGTCCGCCGATAGTCCAATTATAACTACCAGACCTGCATTTTTTCTTACCAAAAATGTACATGATTTTACTTTTCGAACTATTAATTTTCATATAGTGTGCTTCAGCAAATTGGTTCAATGCGTGTAGACGATTAGATAGACCCTTCGGGGTCAAATCTAAAACAAGTATATCGTCCGCATACATTAGAATCGATATAGCTGACCCTCCAATTGACGGAGCTAGTCCCTCACAGACTGCAATGGAAGATGGTAGGTCGGCCGTATATAAAGAAAACAATATGGGCGCCAATATACACCCTTGTTTTAATCCATTCAGAGAGGGGATAGATTGAGAGAGACCCCTCTCTCCACCTTGTAGCACCTTACACCATGTGTTCGAGTGTAGAGACCTAACTAGTTCGAGTAAATATCCTGGCATACCCAATGCAGCCAGCTTTCTCCACAGCGTTGGACGGTCCACCTTGTCAAACGCCGTGGAGAAATCTATGAATGCTGCGTATACGCCACCACCTCGAACACGAGCATATTTGTCCATAATCACCTGTAATAGTGTCAAGTTATCTAAAGTTCCATGCTCTTTTCGAAATCCTGTCTGTTCCATGGGTAAAATACTATTTAGATCTGCCCATTCCATTATTAACATTAAAAGACATTTAGCGAAAATTTTTCCTATTGAGTCCAATAAAGCTATTAGACGATAGTTAGAAGGCTTATCCCGATCACCCTTTTTAAATATAGGGATTAATATACTTCCCCTCCAAGAGTCGGGGACTGTTCGTGATTTAAAGCATGCTTGAAATACTGGAAGAAGAATCCTACTCCAGATGGTAACATCTTGCTTAATTATAGACATGGGCAGTTCGTCTGGACCCATAGCTCCGGAAGAGCGCATACTCTTTATCACGGTAGCTATGGATTTCTCAGTAGGAAGTTCCATTTTATGGTCACTATTTGGGCCTGGATCCCATGTATCCCCCCCTGCGCCATTGGGTGCATATAAGGTAGTCACAAATAGAGTCCAGACATCTTCTGCAATAGCGATTGGAGTGGGAGTTGTTATTGAGCCACATCCTTTCCTTATTATGGACCAAAAATCTCTAGATTTATTGTGGGTCGAAGCCTCTCTTAACTTGATCCATAGAGAATCTTCTTTTTCTCTTTTTAGCTTAGATCTCAATCTTACCCTCCTTCTTTTTAATACGGCTAGCTGATGCTCATTTTCCCCAGATCTATTAAGGTATTGTTTCCTAACGAGTTTGTTTATCTCCTTATTTAATATTAGTAGTGAGCTAGGAGAGAAATGTGTCTTTTTAGGATTTCCCGTTTTCTTAGCCATCACGATGACTTTTTTGATAAGATTTTCGAGGTGAAGGAATTCCATACCTTGCCAATGATCTAGTTCTAGTAACGTTTGGGCAAGAATATTTTGTACATCCTTCATATTGGTAGATCCCCAATAACATCTACCTGACTTACACTTAATAGAGAGACCTCTATTCTTTAAGGACCAGGAGTTAGTTTCAGGGGGAATTAATGAGACAGTTATATTAATGATTTTATGGTCACTCAAGGAAGAGTGAGAGATCACCATATCTTTAATGAAAGAGAATGTATCATAGTCCGTAATTGCGTAATCCAAAATAGATTCACCCCTAGCGGATCCATGTGTATAGTTAGCGGGAGTATCAGAGGGCATTCTGCCATTTACGATAAGCCCCTCTAGGTGACTAAGTTCCTCAAGGAGAATCTTACCTCTTTTATTAGTTTTTATTTTAGTAGGCAGGAGTGCTTGAGGTATATTGTATGCTTCTTCCTTAGGTTTATTTCTAAACATGTCTAAAGTTAAATTAGACACTTTGCTATTTAAGTCCCCCACCAGTAATATATATGGGGGGTGATCAACCTCTAATAATTGTTTGACATAGGAAAACATTCGCTTTAGAACTGTGATAAAATTATCTTCAGGGGGAATATAAGCATTTAAAATTATAAGCGAAGACCGTATGCCCACTGAGGCTAGATTAGTAATGGTTATAGATTGGAAAAGATTACTATTGTCCGTATAGTGGGAGAATTGCCATTGTAAAGAGTTAGATAACAAACAGGCAATTCCACCTTTTGCGTGGCCTTTTTTAGAGGGAATCGCAGGGGCCTCCAGGACAAAATAATCTTTCCCTCCATATGGGAGATTTTTACACCATGTTTCCTGGATACATAGCACATCTGCATTTAAAGAAAGTAGAAAATCAAATTTCTCTGGGCAATTGTACAAGCCAGCAGCATTCCAGGAGACAATTTTTAAGTGAGTGTTAAAGATGTGAAAATAGTCGTGGGTTATTCGATGTAGTATTTGACACCCCACTTGTCATTCTAGGTCTCTTGATGTAAACCTATGGTATTTTCTATTCTTGAGATGCCAACAGTGATCTACAAATCAGGAAAGTGGAAGATGATAGTTCTGTTTTTGCCAATGGGCAAAATAGAAAAAAAACAGTAGGCAATGAACCACCCAAAGGGCCATGAGAGTTTGGCCAATGTCCAGAGGAAAGCCTTGAAGTTGAAATACATCTCTATTTTGGAAGAAATCAGATAAGCATCTGAAATCTGTAAACCAACGGTGTTGAGGAACCAATTGATTTTGACCAGTGTTTACATGCAACCATACTTAGTTAACATTTATCATTCTTGCCATCGGTTTGTGCTCACGCATTTCGGCTGGATATTTTCCATCATTTAATCAGTTTTCCTATTGTTAACAATTGGTTAGCCGACCTGGGGAACTGCACTTGTGATGATATTTCACCTCAGAATACTATGCACACTGTATTTTTTGTAAACACATCTCATGTCTGAGACAGAAATTCATAAAACCTTTGTTACTACAGTTGGGTCTCAGATATTGACGTCCGGCGTAAACATATTTGCAAATGTTGCCAGATATTTGTATGTGTTTTGTAATGTTGTGTTTCTTGTTGACTGTTATTAATCGTAGGAAGCAGCCGTAAACTGTAATTATATTATCGTGTTACAATGTTAGACCTTTTTATATTCTAAGTCTTCACTTTTGAAATAAGGATTACATTTGTATCATTGTTTTTAAATTGTATTTTTTGTCATTTTAATCATTGTATTGTTGTATTTTGTAGCTTTTATGATTCACTTCGTGACTTCGAATAAAGCTTATTTTGATTGATTGATTGGCGCGTTTCGGCAAAACCTTTTTCTAGTTGATATACATATATACTTGAGTCGTTTCTGCACTTGAACGCTGTCTCCAGAAGAAGGGTGCATCGTCAATTGGGATCTATCAATTAATTGCGGAAATCCTTATAAAAGGAAGACAACACCATGTGCAATTTAACTTATTTTATTTGTCAGGCCGCCATCGGACCCTTCTCAGATGATCCCAGCCTTATTCACCAATAGCGAGGCAGTATTTCCGGCATTCTTTTTACCGGCACCACAAACTACAAGTGTATAAACATAAACAACAGACCCGTAGTTTTACAAGCAAATTGATCATCTCGGGTGTTTGGACTACAAAACCATGAACATAAACAACAGAATTGTAGTTTTCTGGAAAAGGGCCGCAGCACAAGCAGCAGTGTTATTGAGCACTTTGTGGACATTCATGCATTGTGTGCTAGACATCATGCGGTGCCTGGCCTACAGCGCATAACTGTACATGGCGGCACTATATGTGCCCCCAGGGTCACATTACAGTGGACCACGGGGGATGGGGCTCTCCATGGGGGCCCCAAAGTCACTTACCGGCTACCTTTTCATGGAAGTGGGACCACCATAAACAGGCAGTTGGAAAGGGACATCATGATCCTGACGGTGGTGCCTGAGCCGGCACCGTGTCCATCCAGGATCATGATTCTGACCGCTGTCCTGTTGGGATCAGTAGATCTTGTTGGATGCGGCGAGCTGCCCCCCAGCAGTCAAGGGTCTGACTTACTGCATCGTAGTGCAGCAGTCGGCCCGAAGGGCTGTCTGTCGGTGGGACCCCCGACTGACAGCCTGTTGGTGGCAGTTCCACCAGCATCATAATGATGCCTTCAATGTTTTGTTCTGCCCTGCTGACATTTGAGTGCTTTTGAGAACACCAAATACTGCAATAATGATACATACATAAATAAGCCTCATTGGTGCCCTAAACTCTTGAATTCTGACTTGGATTTCAGGGATACTGCACACCCCTACTTCGTGTAGCACTGTGATGTTGCATAGTTGATTGAATCACAAGTAGAGAGAATTAGGAGGGCCGTCGACACATGGAACGGGGGTAAAGGAACTGGCACTCGCATATAATACCATTTGGAGCCATAAAGAGGATGTACCAAAAGCACTGTTAGGAGCTACAAAGCAAGAAACCACTAATTATTCCGTTATGTATGAATGAATGTGACATTTGTATAGTGCAACATAGATCCCAATAAGAGGTTTGCCAACGTTTCAGAATAACGCTTTCCTGAGAACTAAGAGGGGAGTACCTTGGCGATTATATGCATCTAAGTTAAAGTTTAAGATTGAAACGTGTTTTTTCTTGATATTCAGAAAGTCAGTTTGTAATCTCAGTTTGTCAGGCATATTATTTCAGGCCTTCGGAATGATGACTGCAAGCACACATCCACTTATTCTAGATTGTTTGAAGTTAGAGATTGCCAGTAGGTGTTGAGATGTTGATCTCGGTGTCCTGGTCAGTGTATTTTGGAAGAATATAGCAGTCATTTAGCTGTCCTTTCTCGGTCTATATAGTGTTTTATGGCATAGGCAGTGTCCTGAAAAGTCTCCTATTTGCAACTGTCTTGTATATTTGGTAATGTCCCAACGATTCTTAACACCACTTACATACTGGGTCTAAATAATGATGCAGGTTCTGCACTCACAGAGCCAGAAAATTGTACATATCAGTATATTCCATTTTAGTTGTCAGTTAGGTCAAAATTGGAAATGGTATCCTTGTATTTTGCCACTGGTGGCTACAGTTACTTTCTAATATATTTTCTATGTTCTTGTTACATGGTGTCACTTTGTATCTTGCGGACGTATATTTTTTTCAAATTCCCAAAACTATTTTGACATAGATGAGGAGTTAGGTTTTCCTTTTAACTCAATTACTTACTCTTGGGGAGAACACTGCCAGAATTTTGTGTAAAGGTGACATACAACCGCAGCGGGGAGGCCGTGGGGAAAATACATATACGGGGGTGATTTTTATTCAGTCTAACTTCATACTAAACATATTGTGGGAAGTGCATTCGTTATAAGGGTTCACATTTATTAACTTCACTCCTGCAAACATTGGGGAAGTCACATACATTGGAAACATGAGATTTACAATTCCCACTACAGGCCAAAAGAATTTTGCAATAGTGCATTACGTTTGAGGGGTCACACAGCTATTCTAACTCCAGCCAAACATACAATAAGATAAATAAAGGAGGACTGATTTACTATTCGAATTCCAGTTCCACTAACATCGAAAAGGCGCCTCAATACAAGAGGTTAAATTTAATATTAAAACTGACATCACACATATATTAGGAAACTTGCTTGCATTAGGGGAATATAATTTACTATTTTAACTCCACACAAACATTAATCATGGAATGTGCATAAATAAAAGGAGTGGTATTCTCTATTCCAACTCAAATCCAACAAACAGCAGTGAGAGCGCATAAAGTGGTGGGTTGAGTATTACTATATTAAATGTCCATCCACATAAAATTGAGGAAAGCAGATAAATGAAAGGGGTGGGAATTACTATTCCAACTTCTATCTCACATCTGTAGGGAAAAGTGTATAAAAGGCGAGAGGACAGGGGTGAGATTTAGATCCTAATTTACCTCCTACATTAATTGTGGAAAGTGCATAAATATGGTTGGGATTACTATTTCAACTGCAATCCCACAAGCATCAGGGAAGGTACATAATCCGGGAGAAATGTGTAATATTTTAATTTCTAGCAACAACACAATTAAAATTGATAAAAATACAAATGCAAAATACGAAAGGAGTGACATTTACTATTCTAACTCCCATTCTACAAAAACTGGGGGAATCCATAAATAAAGGGTTTGGGATTTGTAATACACTCTCCAGTCTCAGAAATTGTGGGGAAAGCCATAATTAAGGAGGGTAATATTTACTATTCTAATTCCAGTCCCATACAAATTGTGGAAAGTGCATAATTAAAGGGGGGGAGATTAATGTTCCAACTCCAGTCTCACACATGTTGGTTAGAGTGTCCAAATCATGGGTGGTGAATGAGATTTACCATTCTAAAGCCAGTCCATCACTAATTGATAAAGTGCATACATAAAAAGGGAGACGATGTATTACTCTAATTCTAATCCCAACAAAAATTGTGGAAAGTGAATATTAAGGAGCAATACATTGAGATTTGGGGATAGTGCATACCACTTATTCTGGGGGGTGAGTGGATTTACTATTTGACCACCAAAAGAACTGCAGTGTTATTTTTCTTATGTAAAATAATTTATGTTTGTACATCCAAGTTATGTTTCATATATAGTATACTTCCAATTTAAAAATAAATTCTTAAATGTGTTATATAGTACTATAAATAAATCAGAAATAACTGCGCCAAAATTAGATTCCATAAATATGACATCGAATATTTTACAAAATTAGCATTTTCTAAATGCAAAATGTAAACACCCAAATAAGTACCTAATCTGTTTTATCAAGTATAATTTAAATTAAGACAACGAACACAATCACTAACAAGACAATTCCCCCCAAAATTACATTAATATAATTTCCCTCAAAATAAAACACTAACCACTAAGACCCCCCAATAAACCTCTTATCCTGCATTATGAATACAATTAAAAATATATAGCCAAAAATCCAAAAGAGATTTTTTAATTACTTTAGTTTTAAAATATAGTTTATATTTTAAATGTATAAAAATGATTTACAAAATGGAAAAAACTTCTTAACCGAATAAACAATTAAAACTATATAGCCAAAAATATAGAAAAGATTTTTTAGTTACATTAGTTTTAAAATATAGTTTACATTTAAAATGTATAAAAATGTTTTACTAAATGGAAAAACCAAATAAACACAGTTAAAAACGTACTCAAATTTTTCAAACATAAAGCCAAGAAATCCCATAAACACATTTGTGCTTTGTAAAAAGAAATTATTATTAACATAATATTAAAACACTACTACCAAAGTTGATTAGGAGGGTGGGGGGGAATGTTGTGTTGACAGGGAAAACATGGCAGCTGGGCCGCCACTCTGGTGGCTGAGATTTTTTACCTCTGGTCTCTTGAAGTCTGTCTTACTATGGATCTGAAATTGGTCCAAGCACACCCTTTTAAAACTTGACTCTCTAGGTAGTGGGGGTAAGCATTTAAAGGCGTAACAGGAAGGTAGTGTGGGGCTGAAGAGACCCAGAAACAAACAGTAAAACAACACTCAACAAATCATTATCCAGCCCAGTGCTTGCTTATTAGAAAGAGAAGTTCTTTAATCTAACACAAAATAGAATAATACACGTTAATGGGAGTTTAGCTACAGGGTTCTGCAAAACACTACGGGCTCTAGCAAAGTGCTACAGGAATCTCACACCTAACGATGGAGTTCTAGTAGCAATGAAATTGGTCATAGGCGCAAGCTCTGGTTCACAGCAGCTCTTCAAGAACTTGGCGGAGCTCTCCATTCTTTTTTCAAGAATAATTTGGAACAGGAACAAAGCGGGATCATTTGGGTGCCATTTGTTTCCTGATTTTCAAAGCAGAGGATGTTGCTCCATCTCCAAAGTTCGGTTACTGTATTGGAGTGGTTCCTTTTGAAACAAAAGTTTCTGACTGCAGTCAAACAAACTATTGACGATGCTGACTCCGAGCAGAAGTACCCAAAAATGAGATTGGTGAAGGTTGAAATCTCTGCAACTGGCAGCTAACAATTTTCTTAAAGAAGCACTCAGGGAGAGACAAATGGGGTAGTCCCCATCTAGAAACTTTCCTCCCTCTGCTGACTCAACCAAATTCCTCTACTATTAACCAAATGATAGTTCTCAAGAAAATCCCATGTGTAACCCCCCTGCTAAAAGATCCTCATAGAATTGTTTAATGCAACCCTGTTTCCATCTTCTAACACTTCATTGCCTAGGGCTCCCCCTTCAGCTTTAGGAATGCAGAATATCAGTGAAGCTGTACTCCAACATTATCTCTTGCCATTTAAAACCTCAGAAACACTTGCAACAACACAAATTCCTAATAATATCCATACTTTCCACTCCCACTTAACATGCATAAGGGATATAAGCAGTAATTTCAGGTGCCATCTATAAGACGAACAAGTGGGGCCTGCAGGCACCACACTCCATCTGAGCAGAGAAAAATATATTTTCAGTGCTATAATCCAAAAACAGTTCACTACCAGCACCTTTTTATGTCACAGACCCAAGACCTGAGCAGTACTCCCTTGTCAAGCTAGAGGATACTCTCTATTAACCTATCCAGATCACAGAACAGGTCTGGACCTCAGAATCATTTTGGACAATCCTGGGACTCAGTACAAATGCCAGATTAGTGATGTTAGGTGGGCCAAAGAAAGTCATGATACCAGTTTTCCATGCAGTCAGTTACTCAAAGCAAGGGTACATGTCTGTTTATCATGCATGGTCCATATCCACAAATTACCCAGCCAATCACTGAATAATACCATATCAGAAAAAAAATTATTTACACCCCAAAATAAATAAACCCTCTTTTAAGCAAATCATATATATTTAAAATCTTGCTCCAATAAATTAATAATGTAATGATTGTAAAATTGTATAATTAATTAGTATATATTTTAAAAAACGAAAAAACACTATTTACCCTAATCCTCAAAAGAATCCACAACCAGAAAAAAAATATACGGCAACCACTAAAATATTGCACATAACAATACAAATACTCCATTTACAAAAAAAAAAGAAATTCAGAGAATGTAATGACACGTTCTAGTGCTGTACTTGATTCTGGAGTCACTGACAAAGCTTACAGTGCTGGCAACACATTTAGGGCCTGATTGCGATGGCTGTTGGATGCTCATCTGCGGGCAGGTGATCATTCGACAATGAGTCAGTGGTCCCACCTGCCCTATTATGATAGGGCCACCGTGCAGGCAGTTGGAAAGAGCGTTTTTCTACAGTTGCTTGCGATGTGGCCCAGGAAAGGGGCCTCAGTACAAGCTGCAGTACTAAAAGGCATTTAGTGCACATCCATGCACCATGTGGTGCCAGGCTCCAAGTGCTTGGATGTGTGGGGGGGGGGGCCCAATATGTGCCCCCAGGGCACTTGGTAGTTGCCCACAGGGGACAGGGACTTGAAAGTCCCTTCCTGGCTGCCATTCCACGGCAGTGGGACCGCTATGAAAAGGCAGTCAGAACGCAACATCCTATTCCCCACAGCGGTGACTGTGCAGGCATCGCCTTCATGGTAGGGATAGGAGTGCAACTGCATCCCCAAAGGGATCCTTGATCTTGTTGGAGGTGGTGGTATGTGCCCCTGACTGCTGCGGTCGGACCATCCCAATCGTAATGTGGCAGTCGGACTGATGGCCTGGATGTTGGTGGAGAAGTGTGGCTCAATGGTTAGAGCGGCAAACCCTGATGCAGAGGTCTAGCCCGGGACCAGGGTTCAATTCCCCGCCTCGGCGGGTCTTGGGCTCAAAAATTCCACGGACCTGATAATTCTCGCCTCGGTGCCTATTCCAATCATGGAGTCCCACTCTGCAACTCTGGGCAATAGCTTGCTTAATCTCCACAACGGCCCCCACAACGCTAAGGATGCCTGGCCTCCACCTTGGGGGTGCCCAGGAGTGGACACCTCACAGGAAAAGCCAGGATGGGTTCCACAGCGGTATTCGTACAAGCGCCTTGAGACCCTTGCGGGTGAGTAGTGCGCTATACAATTATCAATTTACAATTTTACAATTTACCGCCACCAACGGCTGATGAGACAGTTTTCAGCGATATCCAGTTGGATTTATATTCAATGCTGAAGATTCAGATTCGAAAACATATTGAATAATTATTTTAAATCATAACAACTATGTTAAAATAAGTATAAGAATAATAAAAAGAATAAACTTTCAGTTCACAGCTCGTAGAGAACCAACAGTAACTATGTTCAGCCGAGAGATATCAAAGCAGTTTATCAAAGGCAATAGTATACCCCATTAGTGCATGTTCTTAGGAAGAATCTGACCATGTACAAGTGTCCTGGGGTGATCCCCAATGGAGTCCAAGGTGGACTATTGTCTGCTTTGTATGATAAAGTCCTTGGTACTACTGATATCGAGTCTTCTGCCATCGACCCTGCTAGTTTGAGATCTTGGTGTGGCTGGAAAATGCCTTTTGATTAATAGTGTTTATTTTGGCTTTTTGTAAGCGGAAGTACTGCTGGTCAGCTGTAATCCTCATGTTACTATAAAAAAGTTGTGCTACTGAATGACCATATTTAGCCATCAATCCATTAACGACATGGCTATTAACACCCGCTTCTGCCTAGTGGGGTATCATGGGCCTATTCCTTGCCTGCTTGTAGCATTCGTGTTGCCATCCTGATAAATTTCAGGAAGCGTGCTGACAGCTGTGTGGATTCGCCTTTCAAGCAGTAGAGCATCGCATTGTGACATGTGGGGATGTCTATTGCCTGAAAGAGAGGGCACTGCCAAAAACTCCTATGTGGAAGAAACGGTTTGTAGTTGCAGAATGTATGTATTAGTGTCTCTCCTTCTGGTGCGTGCTATCTACATAGCCTACTTTCCTCCCCTTCTCTTCTTCCTTACCAGTAGGTGTAAAGCAGGATTAAGCCGCATCTTAATTTAATTTAATCTGTTTTCATATCCTTGCCCAGTGTTTGGTATAGATAGATCTAGAGGAATCCTGGGGTCATATAAGTTGGTGGCCCAACCTGCCGTGGGTCTTTCCTTTCAGGGCTTTTATGTCTTGGTCCCCGGATATATGCTTTGGTTGCTTGGAAAGCAATTGTGCTACATGTTTGGCTGGGAGGTCTGCGGACCATATATCATGCGCTTCGAAATCTGACGTGAACTAGCCAGGTATCGGCACCAATTTGATTCTTTTTCATGTAATACTGGCCATAGGATTTGTTGTAATGTGCCAGATGGAGCCTGCTTTAGTTTCAGACAAAAAGTTAAAAACCTTGGGGCAGATTTACAAGCCCCTTGGGCCACTTTTGCGTCACTTTTCCCATGTTAAAAATGACGCAAAAGTGGCGCAAGGGCCTTGTAAATAAGCCCCCTTGATTTAATGTTAGCTCTTGTGAAGTTATGTTAAATTCTAAGCTTACTTGGGCATGGTTTGTACAGTTTGGTAAGGCAAAGATTTTCCATTACCCTGGTGACTTGAGCTCTATCTAGCATAGCAAATTGGCCATTTTGCCACGGAACGCGATGGCACCGTAAGCGAAGGTAAGCAGCAGTTTACTAGCCACTACCTTTAGGAGCACTTGTGACTGTGAACTCTGGCTAGACTTTTTTTTTAGTTTGTAAAAGGCCCAAGTTAGGAGATGGCAGCTGGCTGCTGTGTAAAGTATGTGTGCCGTATGGCGCTTCCGACAGTCCAACTATACGCTGAGGTGTTTATACGAGGAACTATTCTCACTACTATTCCCTCAACAAAACCATGCTCCACTCTTAATTATCTTTTGACTGACAACCATCACTGTAGTTTTAGCTGTGCTGATCCGCAATTTTTTGTCTTCACAGTTTTGACTAAGGTGTTGAGCAGTCTTTGAAGCTCGAATTGTGTCTGATCTAATTGCACAAAATTGTCAGCATACTGCAATAACTGGATTTCGTGGGTGGCAATTTTCGGGGTGGCATAATGTAATGTTTTTGACCCCTATTAGTGCCCACCTCTGTAGATGTCACACAGACCACCATTTCTTTTACTTTTATCCATGTGCCTGTATCTTATGCTATTATCTCCTTACGTAGGGGAGCTAGAATCCACAACTTGCTCAGCTTGGCCCAGAACTTGTCTAATGAGATGCTGTCAAAAGCCGTAACAAAGTCTACAAAGCCATGGTATAAACATTTATTTTTTTGCCTGTGTCGTTTCTTTTATCAGATTGGAGATACAAAGCAGGTTATCCTCTATATGGCAGCTTTTTCTAAATCCTTTTTGACATGGAGGGATCAAATTTTTTCCTTAAGCCCATTTTTCCAATTCCCTGTTTAGAATATTTGCATTTCATTTTTCCTCCATGTCCATTAGTGCAATCAACCGTAGTTCTTTAGATTTGTGTTGTCTTCTGTTTTTTGTGAATTGGCACTATAATTGTGTCTCTCCAGTTTTCTGGCATTGATGCTCTGAGGAAATAAAATTGGAAAATAGAAGGTATTACCTCTGCCCACTTTTGGGGGGCCATTTTGAATATGGCTGCTGGGTTGCCATTGGTCCCAGGATCCCCATTTTCATGCAGGCTTCAATCACCATTTCTACTTGAGTTGTAGTGTTTTTTAATCTTTGCTCACTTGCCTCCTTGCTGACATTTATGGTCTGAAAGGTGGTTGGAGCTGCATCATTAAAACATTCTTTATATGGGCTTCCCATTGTGCTGGGGAGATGTTAACAACCTCTATTTGAAATGCGGCTCATTCCAGGCCATTTATCCATGCACAGAACTTCCTCGGGTTATTAGATCTGATGGTCTTGTTTACTTGTACCCATTTGTTACCTTCTTCCTACTACCTTTTTTTCCATATAGCAGTTTTCTTTAGGACGTTCTTATCCAATTAACTATTTCTAGAGTGCTTGTTATCATTGTTGCTATTTGAAAGCAACTTTATTTTAGCTATTTTTTCACTGAGCTTTATTAGTTGGGCATTGTTTTCCCCTAGCTTGCTACCACGTGCTCTTTCATTTATTATGCAGCTGCCATCAGCTTATAGGAGAAGTGAGGACCATACTCCCAATGGAACTTCATTTTTTTGGGCACTCGCCACATTGCTATAGTGTCATCTAAAGGTTTTTCCAGTGAATGTCTTAACTCTTTCTGGTCTTTGTTGAGTCATATTTAATCTCTTAAATTAGTCCAGTCTCTCCAAATTGGCTATGTATTGCTGCTTGCAGCAGCGTGTACTCCGCAATTACATCTTGCATTTTAGCATTGATGGGTACTGGCTATCCAGGGTCGCACCTCAAATGTATTAATGTACTGGAAGTGGTCAATGTTGCTATCATACTAGCTGAAGTATGCGTGTAGGCTGCTGGTGAATCTGTCTTAAATTGACAGTTTAGGAGACATAGAACCAAATTGTTAAGTGCCATATTGAGTTCCATCCCTTGTTTATCTTATCTTTGGAATTGGGCCTTAAATTCTGGAATGTTCCACGTTTCATCATTGAACTTCTGCCAAATATTCTTGGTTTCTATAGTCCTTAGGTTGGTGTTGGTGTTAGTAGCCATTGTGAGTCTGTGTGTGACACTTTAAGGTCACTCAGCACCAGGAGTAATTAAGCAAATTTTTGTCACCTTTACACTTTACTTTGTGTAGATATATGCTTCCTATAGTCAAGGGTGGGTCTCTGTGTACCTTAGGTTTGGTGGTCTCGTTTATACAGGAGATGATGTAATAACCCTTCCCCATTGTGGAAATGACCACTGACTGGGGTGGCATGGTGAGTAAAAGAATGATGGACTTATCCTAAGTCTCTTGACTGGTGGTGAACGTTTTGATTTGTTCTGCATTCTGTCCATCAATTGTGTATCTTTGCTTTCTCGCCATATGTGCGCCGGGTATGCCCAGACTGAAGTCCCGGGCTCACTGTGTCACTAGATTCTAGCTATCCTGGCTGATGAGGGGTGATTCCCAAAACCAATCCTAGGATGCTTGTTTCTGGTGCAGGAAGGACCTGACTGAGCAGTTCAGGCTCAACTATTCCCATGAGGCACAGGGTCAAGACTGATTTTAATATGGCCAGGTCTAAACTGGGGTGGCACGGTGAGCAAAAGAATAATAGATTTTACCCAGATCCTTTGACTGGGGGCGAATGTTTTGATTTATTCTCCATTCCGTCCATCATTTCTGTGTCTTTTGCTTTCTCGCCCTAAGTGCATCGGGTATGCCCATACGTGGGACCCGGGCTCACTGTGCCACTGGATTCAACCTATCCTGGCTGATAAGGGGTGATACCCCAAATCCAGTCCTAGGATGCTTGTTTCCGGTTCAGGAAGGACCTGGCTTGGCAGTTCGGGATGGACTGTTCCCATGGGGCAGGGTCAAGACTGACTTGCAGATGCCCAGGTCTAAACTGGGGTGGCCTGGTGAGCAAATGATTGATGAATTTAACCCAGACCCCTTCACTGGGGGTGAATGTTTTGATTTGTTCTGCATTCCGTCCATTAATTGTGTGTTTTGCTTTCTTGCCCTTAGTGCGCCAGATATGCCCAGACGAGGGTCCCAGGCTCACTCTGCCACTGGATTCAAGCTATCATTGACAGACTACAGGGGCTGTCCAACTACCCTGAACCAGGGACAGTAAGTTATTCCAACAAACAAAACAGTTCAGGTGAAAGGAAACACAATTAACAATTAGACAATAAACATTAGAGTAAAAAAACTGGATAAAGAAAAAGAAGAAGCCTATATACACACATTAACAAATTATCAAAAATCAATTGTAATTTATTCTATAAATATTTGTCATAAAAATTCAGAGAGGAAACATAACGCTCAAAGATGAGTTGGCAGAATCAAAAACAAACATTACACATGCCAAACTAGTGGCTAACAGACAAACATTATCAATACAAAAAGGAACAACAAGGAAAAAATGATGTGTCCTTAATGAATTATGGCCACAAAAAGCGTCAACGGCGTTTCAACCGCACAGAAACTACACGGTCATCTTCAGGACAAATAGTTTTTGAGCGTACAATTCTTTATTTTACAGCCGGCCAATCCAAAGATTTGGCATGAGGGTCGAAATTCCACTCCAACAACTGCAGGTTTACAACCATCCAATGTTTAGGATCCAATGTATTCTCTAAGAAACTTCAGTGACAAGGATTCAATAATGCGATTTTAATTGCTCGTGTCGGTCTGCTCCATAAATCAGCAGCCGGAGATACGGACCGGCATCCACACATCCACAGTTCAAGAAACGAGGCCGCTGGCAGTTGGATTCAAGCTATCCTGGCTGATGAGGGGTGAAACCAGTCCTAGGGTGCTTGTTTCTGGTCCAGGAAGGACCTGCTCTTGGCAGTTTGGGCTTGACTGTTTCCATGAGGCAAAGGGTCAAGACTGATTTGCATATGGCCAGGTCTAAACTGGGGTGGCATGGTGAGCAAAAGAATGATGGATTTAACCCAGATCTCTTGACTGGGTTGAATATTTTGATCTGTTATGCATTCCGTCCATCAATTGTGTGTCTTTTGCTCACATAGAGGCTCCCCTGATTCGTGACCTACTGCGGTTGATGCATTTGCAGGAGCTCCAAACATTGTTAAATCCAGAGCCCATTTTTATTGCAGTGAAACTATATCCGCCAAGCTTAAAAATGCTATTGCCTCATTTTTGCTGTTTGATTCTGAGAACCCCCTGCAATTGCATAAACATACAGTGAATGTGGATGGATGCTTACTCCTTCGTTTACTAGGGGCGTGCTGTTAAGGCTACTGGGGGTAATGTCGCACCTATGTTTCTTGTTTGGCTTGTTGAACACACTCTATCATTCCCAGAGATTCTGGTTTTGATGGTTATTTTGACCATGGTCACCAGTGGGGGTTGGTTCCACTATTTGCCCCAAGCAAGATTGATTTGCGGTATTTCTGGTCAGAGCTTATGGCTCAATTTTTGCTTGCGCTTTCTTCCTGTAAGGAGTGTTTCATAAACATAGCTGGGGATCCTGGTATAATGGGGTTTCTGATTTGTATTCCTCATTGGTCTAAATGTGCTTAGATTTCCTTCAGGGCTTTACTGGTTTAGCTCATGCGAAGGTGACTTATGAGCATTCGTTAACCTCTCCACTGACTGGTGAAAGAAAAGCGACAGATTCAATAGCCTTTGAGTTGATTGCTTCCAGGCCAGGGAGATCTGAACACATCTTGATACTATTACCCCATTTAGAAGATCCCATTTGCCCCTCCATGATGTATTTGGGGTATAGTATGGTCTTGTTGCTTTCTCTTACAGTGAATCCATGATCGCTACTCGGGCTCACCTTGGACAAATTATCCAGGTGGTTTCACCTACTTGTACTGTTAACACAATTAACACAATTGTTTTGGGTGGTGTCCTTGTGCTGAGGTTTTAATTATTAGTGATGTCAGATGATCTTGTGACAGCAGTGAATCGATTTGGGTCTCCCCTATTTCAGATATATGCTGCATTTCCCCCGATTGCACCTTGGTTAGTGAGATGAAAGGTTGCTGTGCATCTCCCATGGTGTTTGAGGTGGTCTTCTCTTTGGTTTCTTTATATACACTTGGTGGATCTGTTTGCTGCATTACTGCTTGCTCCTGCTTACGGTATTTGCCCTGAACCTAGGTGTAGGATTTAATTTGTTTTTCTTTTCCCTTTTGATTCCCCAACTGTGAGCGGGTGTTATCTTATTTCTATACTTTTGATCTTCCACCTTGATTTATTGAGCTTCTTTAACCTTTTCTTATTCTGTCTTGACAATGATGGTGCCATTGGAGGCCGCAGTTCAATGTCAGATGTTTATATCCTGTGTTTTGAGGCAAGGTGGCTTTACTCCATGGTGTAATCAATGTGCTTTTCGCTAAAAGAACACACCCTAACCCAACACCCAAAAAAAGGCAAGGCAAAATCCAGCAATTCATTAAGGCGGGGTAAGAAAACATAGCCAAATGTAGGTAAAATAAGACATACAAGTTTATTAATGCAACCGTTTAAAAAAACAGGCCGAATATATAAATCACTAAACAAAGAAAAATGCCTCGCCACTTATTTTTTATCCCACACTTCAGGGAAAATTGAGAACACTGTTTGTCGTACTCAACTAGGTATTTTTATTTATACCAATCAATTTTAGATTTTGAATTCTATTTTGTCATAACAACCTAATTATGGTCAGACAAACACACAAATACAAAATACAATCAACATTTAGTATAGCTTATGTACATAACGACATGTTATCACAACAAATGATATTCGCTGTTGGCAAAGAGATTATATACAAAAGTTTTTCACAACAGACAACAATATTTACAATGTGATAAGTGAAACACAAATTGACAAATGAAAAAAAGACTTTGTGCGAAACACAAAATTGGTGATGAAAAATGGAAAAATTAGGAAAGGAGCGTGGAAACAGATTCAAAATTAATTGTCAGCCAGCGAATGCTGCTATCCAAATTGTCCTTTCTAATTGGCCGACGCGTTTCGAATCCAGGTGTTTATGTACCGGATTCTCATCAGGGCACAATTATTCTGTCTGTGAAATTTTAAAGAAAAGAGATAGCGTTTCAGTGTTTGGGATGGAAAAGACAGAGCTCCCTATAGAGTGACATAAAGCAAAGAGACCTACCGGGTCTTCAGCAGAAACAAATTCAGGGTAAAGTTGGGAATGCAGGCAGGGACGGCTCCTAAAGGAGTCAGGGGGGCAGAACTACCTGCAAAGAGGTGGATTACCATTAGCGCGGCCAGAACATATAAAGTACCCAAAGCGGTTGAAGGGTAGACTCAAAAATGCAAAAAAGCACATACCGTCAGCTGCTTCTTTGCTGAACGGGGGCAGTCGCCTTCAAAAGTCTAGTTAAATCCTTTCGTGAGGTTGCATTCAATGGTGAATCCGGGCGCTGTGCATAAACAGTGCAGGATTATTGTGTGTGACTGGAGTTGACAACAAGCACTAAAAACGGGTGGCGAAAAAACATACCTTTGTTTTTCAATCGTTGTGCGCGGGAGGTCTGGTTCTGCAGGTCAACTTGACTTCAAAAGCCAGCGGGAACAATATTTGCCGGGCTCCGAATCACTGTTGGCAAACGGGACCGGGTTAGTCTAAATGCACGAAGGAGCGAGAGTGAACAAAGCGGGCGGCGTGGCTCCGCGGGAGCGGTGCTTACCTCCGTCTTGCTCAGTATGCGTTTCCAACAAACTGCATGAATCCAAAGATGGGCGCCACCGGGGTTGCCATGACAAAAAGCACACCGCCGTGTGCTATGGTTTATGGGACTTGTAGTTCTGGCCGCGTGAGGAAAATTAATTAACATGCAGTGTATCAATTGAGGAACTAATGAGACAAACCAGTCCGGGCAACAGGACTAGAGGCACAACTGGGTTATAATCTCGCAATTTCGGACAGACTGTTCAAGCCCTTACGAACACTGTTGAATTTTAAAATAAGATATGCTTCCTTTTTGAGGAGCAATCTGTCCAGATCCGCGTTGTTCTGTGATGGACGTAGTGTATACAGTACCGTCCACCTTAGCTCATTGGCATCGTGTTTGGCTGTCAAAAAATGTTCCACCATGGGAGCAGTCGTGATTTTGTTTTTAATCCGAGACCGATGTTGGCAGATACGTGTGTTGACTTGTTGGGTAGTTTTCCAACGTAAATTAGGTCGCAAGGGCATTGCACCAAGTACACGACATTTTTGGTTTTACAATTAGAAACTTCTTGGTGTCTCCATTTCGTTGCTCCATGCTGGAACTCGTCCCCTTCGATAGTATTAGAGCACACAACACAGGTGCCACACTTGTGGTGTCCTGTGATTGGCTTCAGGTTCCACTGACTTAATAAATCAGTTTTCTTCTTGGGTAATGACACGTCTGCTCTCATAATATGTTGTCCCACATTTTGATTCCTCTTGCAGGCGAACAACGGTCGCGGAAGTGGACAATCTAAGTTCGCCATTAAATGGCAGTTGTTCAGAACAGTTTTTCTTATTGTTTGTGTGTCCGGTCCGAAAGTGGTGACACAGACCAGTCTTTCCAGTGTCGGTTTGGGCCGAACTTGTAGGAGCGTTTCTCGGGGGGTGAAGCGAGCTCTCTTGAAAGAGTGCTTTAAAAGTTTCTTGGGATACCCCCTTGTTTGCATTTCCTGGCAAAACGTCGCAGCGTGAGACGTGAAGTCATCCAAGTTGGAACAGTTCCTCCTTATGCGTAACAATTGCCCATACGGGAGGTTAGATTTTAGATTCCTCGGATGAGCACTTCTGTGGTGCAGGATAGTATTCCTGTCAGTGTCTTTTTTGTAGAGGGACGATTTCAACACCCCATTGATGTTTGATATTTCTACATCAAGGAAGGTCATCCTTTCATTGCTCTGCATCATTGAAAATTTGATGTCAGCATGCCTATTGTTGAGCCAATCGTGGAACGCTACCAGCTGGGTCTGGCTCCCCTGCCACAGGAGCTAGACGTCATCTATGTAGCGGAACCACTGCAGGATGTGCTGTTCAAAGGGGTTATTATTGTCCACGAACTTTTGCTCATACTGGGCCATAAAAAGTACGGCCATTTCAGGGGCATAAGGGCACCCCATCGCGGTGCCCTTGACCTGCATAAAGAAGTCCCCATTAAATGTAAAGTAGTTCTTTTTTAAGGCAATTTCTGCCAATCTCAAAATAAAAGAGGTGGGTACTTGGTGAGGCCTCATTCTCAGGTTCAGGTAAATCTCCATCACCTCTAGCGCTTCTTCTTGTGGAATTTGCGTATAGAGGGAGGTTACGTCCATGGTGACCATCAATTGGGTGTCTGGGTCGAACTCAGTGTCTTCAACCTTGTGCAAAAAATCCGTTGTGTCACGTAGGTATGATTTAACTGACTGTAGAAACGGTTTCAAAAAGAAATCCACGTACTGCGAGAGCGGTTCAAGACAGGATTCACATCCAGACACAATTGGACGTCCTGGGGGGTCTTGAAGGCTCCTATATAAATCACGGCATACTCCCTCATTTCAAGTAAGTACGTTAAATGAATGATTGAAATAGAATGCAGTATAGACAGATAACAAAGAGTAGAAAATATATACAAGAGAAAGAGTGATTAGGAACACCTCCCCGATTGAATTTGCATCATCCTTGCCCGCTCAAGCTGTAGGAAGTCCGTCAAACAGCTCAGGGAGGAGTTTCAATCAGGACTCAAGTTCCGTCATCCCCACAGCACTACGTCTATCCTGTGGTGAACTTCCCACCTGGTCCCCGTTGGGATATCATTACTAAATGTAGGCTGAAGCTTCTAGAAAACCCTGCCCCTTTCTCATTGGAAAAACTGAGCTGGCTGGTACCAGTCTGCATCAAGGCCAAGACAGTGGCTGGCCAAGCCTCTGTATTTTGACTTCGAGACAGAGTTGTACATTCCACAGATAATATCCAGTTCACTCTGGTTGGTGAGGTGGGAAAAGCAAGTGAGGAGCAGAAAGACCTTGAAGCACTGCTGTGCACGCAGAAGGAAGGCAAAGTCAGAAAGCAAGATGGCATGAGGCCATGTCAAAGCCAATAGTAAGAACCTATAATATAATGTACTGTTCTACTCCGTGACTGCTCCCACTGATACAGCGGCCGTCCTACATTATGGCTAGGATGAAATAACATACTAAAGTCAGTCTAAGATGGTGGTAGTCGACGGTCATCAAAATATAACATCCGTTTACTTCAAGAAACTTGGGCAACAGAGAAGGTATTTGTAAACGGGTATACCACTGTCAGTATAGATGCAAAATCAGCAGAACAATTTGGGAGAGTGATTGGTGGCCTTATGGTTTAAATTAGAAATGGATGCATTAGCACAATTAAACAAATGATTATTGATATTCTTGATTTACTTGGGGTTACTATTACCTTTTCAACAGGATTTAGTATAGCTATTTTTAAAATTTATGTTAGAACTGTAAGGGGCTCCGACAAATTCCCTACTTCTTTTTTTTTTTTTTTTTTTTTCAGAGTTTTATATAGCGCGAACTAGAACCGAACCGAATCAGTTATCAGAGCGCTTTACATAGCACCAGTTACGTTACATGAGGACACACTTTCATTTTAGGCACGGGGAGATTAAGTGATTTGCCCAGAATCACAGGGGTTTTTTGGCGTCGCTTTGTCACTTCTAGAAGATGTTATGGATAAAGCACATGCTAAGGCAAAAATCATTGTTGCAGGAGATTTTAACACCTCTTTTGAACCTTCCGAGGATCTAAAAGAGATTTTAAGACTGGAAAATGAAATATGGGATTTACCCAGATTAGTAGGTAAACCTAAGGAAAAAAACCTCTAATCTCGCATTACAACTTGCATCATTATCAATTAGGAGGGGGCTTAGAGCATGTAACGGGTGCACTGCTTCTGAAGCCAACAGATCGATAACATTCAAAAGAGGAAATTGTACTCGTATAATTGATTATGTATTTGTTGATTTGAGATTATGGCCACTTCTGGTTGATATATCAGTTGCTACGTGTCTTGAAAGTGACCATAACTCCTTAGAAGTGACTATGGAGGGTGATTTGTTGTGACAAGGAACAAATTCCTGTACAACTATTGTACCTGCTCCTCTTGTAACAATCAATCTCCGATATGTTTCATGGCCAAACGTAATGTTTAATCAAGAACTATATAGGCAGATCTATAGGCTTGTCACTAAGCATTTGGAAGGATATGTGGTACTTAGCAAGGAAGATATGTCTAATTTTAATATACACGCTGGCTTATTTGAAGAGCTGAGATTTGCCCTGTATAAGAAGATCACCAGTGTGAATTCAAACACTGATAAGGAAAAAAAATGGTTCACTGAAGGATGCAAAATAGCCAAAACATCGCTAAGAAGTTACTTAATTGAGGGTGACTGGGCTAAGATTAGTGAAGCAAGATCTACCTATAAGGGAGCCCTGACAAAGACAAAGAGAAGTTGGGATAATAATCTTTGGCAGAAAATCTTGGATGCCAGTAAGATTAATGACATTAAACTATTTTGGCACCTTGTGACCAAATCAAAGGCAGATGGGTTTAAATTACACAATTACAATATCTTACCTGATAAATGAGTGTCACATTTCTCTACCGTTCGCCTGGGAATTTGCATGATCCATGTACTAGTACTAATAATGTTGATGCCTCTATAGCCTTGGATCCCATTACCCGATTACTTTTAGTCTTTACGACACTAGTAGAGCGATTAATTCCCTAAAATCTGCTAAAGCTCCTGGTCCAGATAACATTTTCTGAAACTTATATAAATCAGAATCACTGAGCTGGTCTGTATATTTAAATCTATTGTCTAATGCCATTGCAGGGGGGTATGGTACTGGACTACTGACTCAGGGTTGAAATCATAGCAATTCACAAAAAGGACCCATGAAATTATAGGCCCATTAGCCTTATTGATAATGCCCCAAAAAGTGTTTCTAAATAGTTTTTGGAAAGGCTTCTCGATTGGGTAAATTCAAATGAAATATTGTCTCCCCTCCAGGCTGGTTTTAGGACAAAGGTCAGCAAAATAGATCTGATTTTTAGATTTTAGATTTTATATTGAAAGTATGTTCTTTTACAAAATAAACAACTTTATGTGGCTTTTATTGATCTTAGAGCAGCATTCAATGTGATTCTTAGACAAAGATTATAGCAAACTTTGATTGAAAGGGGGGCCCCATGTAATTGAGTATATTTAATGAACAAACAACACACAACTAATTATGCACAAGTCCGCTGGGGACCAAAGGGAGAATTGACAGAACATATTCCCATTAAAAGAGGAGTCCGATAGGGCTGTGCTATGGCACCCACTTTATTTTCCATATATATTAATGAAGTGGTAACACTTTTAAAGCAATGTATGAATGACTCACCAGCCCTGAACAGCAAGAAGATTCCTATTCCATTATTTCCAGATGACTTCCTTCTGATCTCTAAAACACTCATCGGTCTCCAGATTTTAATTGACAAGTTTTTATGTTTCTGTAAATCTAGAGGATTAGAGGTGAATGTAAATAAAACCAAGTATATGGTCTTTGAGAAGACCAAATAGAAATGTTGCTCCGTTAGTGCAGGTAGAGAGGTTATAGAAAGAGTACATACCTTTGATTATTTGGGTGTGAGACTAATGGATAACCTCAGGTGGACAAGCCAGTTGAAGAAAAGTGTTTTAACGATTGAGCATTGATCCAATGCCATTGTAGGGTTTTACAACCAAACAATATCCCGTTTAGTCTCATCTGCCCTGGAAGACTATCGAGCAACAGCCCAGGGTGCAGCACTATATGGGGCCGAGATCTGGGGATATGCTGACTCTCACTTGTTGACATGAGCGGAAAATTCATTTGTTAGGCAATTGCTCGCCCTCCCATCAAGCTCACCCCTCACTTCTATGCTTTTTGACATAGGAATTAAAAGAGTCGCTGACCTGGTTGTTTTAAAAACGATACCCTAATGGGGCCGACTACGGACTACACCAGAAGTCGGAACATATAGAGGCCCTCTAATAGACTTACTAAAAATCCCAGGAGCAAGGAACTTACCTTGGGTTAAACTAATTTCAGATTGGTTGGGCAAAATCGGCATGCAGAGCTATTGGGATGATCCAACTGCGATTCGTAATAACGATCTCAAGAAGATAAAAGCTAGCTATTGGACTTTTATGAATGAGAGATATTTAACAATCAGCCCTAGCAGATGTTTAGCTGACATATTTTTAGATGTTAAGTCATTTCCAATATTAGAGCCATTTCTGGATCTTATTTCCCCGCCACTATCAAGGAGCTTGTTTTTATGTTTTTGACATGGATCTCTTCCTCTACTATCTTTTACAAGCAAATGACATTCAATTCAAGATCTTGCAACATGCCCTGCGTGTGGTTGGTGCAAAGAGGATGAGTTGCATGAAATGCTCTTCTGTTCTGAGTACAGTAACCTACGCCGCAAATGGGTTGTGCCCATTAGAAGCAATATAGGCACATGAAGTCATTTGGCAGCCTTTAGGATTCTGAAAAGTGACACATCAACAAAAATTGTATTTGCGGTTAGCAAATTCCTGCATGCTGTTTGGTTCAGGAGAACTAAGATTTTAAAACAGCTTGTTTGAGGACGTGGTAATGCTAGGCTATGCAATATTTTGTATCTTTTTTAACCAAATTCTTTTAAGCTGTATGGTTGAGGAGAACTAAGATTTTTATCTTTTTTAACCAGATTGCTTTTTGCACATCAGCTTTCTGCACTACGCACGGTCACTTTAAGGTTTTACTGTTCCACCTCGTATGGATGCCAATGGAACTATTTTAATTGATAGCAAATGCCATATCACTCAGAATGCTGCTCATATCAAGGAAGAATATGTAAGGACTTATAAATGATATAATACTTTTAGTATATTTACTGTTCTTATGAATTATGTATTTTAACAACGTAGTCTTATGTATATGTTAAGGTAATTATGTTCTTTTGATCTTATGATTTTAGCGTCTTGTGTATTATATAACAATTATTTTTATACATGAGTGACTATCCTACATGTTGTATATTGTAGCAATGCATATTTTTATTGCGTACACTTTGATGGTTATCTAAAACCGAATAAAGTATCTTCTACTTCTACTACCTCTTCTTTCAACTCTTCAATCAGGGACCGCATTATAATAATAATAATAATAATCCACATTTGTAAAGCGCACAATCACCCGTTAGTGTCTCTAGGCGCTGGGGGCCGTCGGGAAGATAAAGCAAGCTATTGCCCAGAGTCACATGGTGCTGGGCTAACCTGCCGCCGGAGCCGGGGATCGAACCGAGATCCCCAGATTCCAGCGTCAGTCGCCCTGGCCGCGGCGCCACACCTCTTCCGGAAGAGAAGACATTTTCTCTATCAGAGGGCTGCATGAACACTGCAGTCACTCCTCATTTGGTTTAGCCAGTCCTCGGGATCTCAATATTAGATGATTTAATTGATCATGTTCCTGTCTATTGCCATTACAATAGAGGCAATTGATTGTAGGCTGGTTACCTGCACGTCCAATGGATCCGAAGGAGCAAAATAGCTCTTGTCATGCCAGCCAATGTGCTGAAAATGTTCCCCATTGTTTGGCTTTCTAGTTGTTCATATGGATCTACCGAGGCTGGGGGTGTCAGTGCTGATCAGAGGCCACATGGATTGGTGGTGTAAACTCTGCTGCTGAGACTTCATAGTAGTCTATGTTATTGCCCCAATAAGAGGATACTCAGCTGCCATCTGTATGCCCAATCCTGGCGGTGATGGGAGATGTGTTTTCTTCAAAGTGTGCTGTGCTAGACCCATTAGCAGTGGCTGCAAATGGAGTATGAACCTTATTAGCTTCCTCAAGTGAATTCTTAACCTTTGAGTTTCTCTCTGGTTTAATAATTATTACTGCAGGACTTAATGGGGGCCTGGTTGGGGCTGGTGGAACAATTGTGATGACTGTTGTTGGAAAGTTTTGCCAGGCTTTTTGCTCCTGCTGTTATAGTTATCTCTTCTATTGTCACATATTGCCTTGGGGCTTGATGTGTGTGTGGAATGCTTGTCCAGACCTTCAATAATTCCCCATTGCTTTGTTAGTGCTATATCCATAGCATATTGCTCAATGGCACTGCAGAAGGTGGAGTGTCATGAGGACATGGGGGCCCATGGCTTTCCTGCCCATGCAATATAATTTTCACTTAAAGAGTGACGTTTAGCGTAGCTCTCCCCATATTTTTTGCCAACTACGGGGATGTCGGAAGATTTGGTTTGCCAAGTAAAATGTCCTATAATGTCCCTCCTTGAATAGGGGGGCGTGAAGGACTGAGTCTCTAGTCTTGGCAAAAGTAGTTCCTCCGTATCGGCTTGTTTAGTTCCGGTGAAAGTACAAGATGTTGCATTTGGATTTGCAGTCATGTCATTTTCCTGGAGTTGAAAACTCCCCAGGTCACTTATGAATGCCTTATTGTGGTTTTGCCCCTTGCCTACTTGTTGGGGATATTTTGGGCATGAGCGTTAAGTAATAGTGAATTTCATTCAGTGCAGCATTTTGGATCCTGTCTGGAGCCTTCTTTTAAATAATGGTATTATTATGGACCAGGAAGATGGAATACACCCCTTTCCACTGCATTACACACCTGTGTGAGCAGGGGCAATCATAGGTCCAATTGGTTCTTATATACATCGATGGGAACTCCATCTTTCTCCTGGAATGACTTGGCTAGAACTCTCTGGACTTCCTCAATCTCAAAAGTAATATAAAATTGGGTTGTATTATAAGGGGGGCATATTCAGCATTTAAATTGGAAGAGGGACTGAAGATTGAAGTAAAATGATCCAATCAAACATCTGCCCTTATAGAATTTTCTATGTTTGGGCTGGTATTATCATTAAGAAAGGGGGCATTAACACTCCTCCAAAATAGATTGTTGTCCTTTGTATTGTCAGTTTGTACGAGACTAGCCCATGCACTGTTCTATAAATGTTTCTTTTTCAGTTCGACAGCTTGTTTATATTGCTTTCCACTGTTTGCAATAGGGACCTGGTCCCTTGGAAACACATTTGGTGTCTAATTAATTCTCTATGTGCTTTGGAGCAAAGGCTATCAAACTACCCCTTGGGCCGTTTGGTGTTGGCCCTAACCTCTTTGCTCAATTGTTGAGTTATAGATGTTGAGATTCGTGTGTGCGCATTTATAAATATGGTAGGTTAGCATTATCCTCTAAACAACTATAGAAATGCTCTATATTAGACCTCAAAAGCTCACCCCTAAATTGATCGTGATCAACACCCACCCATTTGATCTGTCCAGATTTCTGACCTACTAGGTAATTCAAATCGATAACTTCCTTGTTAGTATTCATGGATGAGGGCAACCTATTCATTAGAGGATTAAGGGCCAGATGTACGACCCTTACATTCTGCGATTCGCAAATTGCGTCGCTTTGTGACCCCCAAAATGCAATGTACAACAGTGTCACAGATACTGTTAGTGATTCCCAATGGGGTCGCAAATTACATGCCTCATCAATATTCATGCAGCAAGCTCAATTTGCTACCCCATTGGAAATGGCTAGCTCTCCCAAGGATGGTGGCCTGCTGGAGGCAGCAGACCACCATGTCTGGGACTGCTTTTTAAATAAAGCATTTATTTTTTATTTTTAATGCAGCCCGTTTTCCTGAAAGGATGCATTTAAAAAAGAAAAATGAAACTTTTCAGTTTCATTTTTCAAGGGCAGGCAGTGGTCCTTGAGACCACTGCCTGCTCTTAAAAAATATTTTCTCACACACTCACAAAGGGAGAAGGGTCCCCCGGGGACCTGTTTCCATTTTTGAGTGGTTTACCATCTACTTGTAGTAGGTGGTAAACTGCTAATATTTTGCGGCCACAAATGCGGTCACAAAACAATAGTACATGGCAGTGAGTCTTGCTATTAGGAAGGGGCGCCCCTTCCCAATAGCGAGAGTCACAAATGTAATTTTGCGAGTCGGTGACTCGCAAAATAGCATTTGTACATGCCATTACCCTTTTTTTGCGGTCGCAAACAGGCCGATATCCCGTTTGTGAGTGCTAAAAAGAGTTGTACATCTGGCCCTATGATTACTGACTCAGTTTTTACCTATCACCATATTAAAGGGGACCACCCTTTGATTTCTAGAACCCAGTATGTGGTCAATGTTACTTTGTGCCCTTGGTCAAATGAAGGTTTTTGCTTACTAGCTCCAAGGAAGAGGGGGGCCAGCCGCGTTAGCTTCAGGAGCACTGATGGTTGCGCTGGACCCTCTGTATGATGTTCGTGCTTCCCAGTCTAGGGCTAAAGCCAGGAGCCAAGAGCCAGGAGAGAAGCATGGCCGCCAAGCTGGGAGCCTCCCACACGTGCATCGCCTTACGTCACTTCTTTAAGTCTCGGTCTCCCCACAATGCTGAAGAAAGTAGACTTGGGTTCATTAATAATGAAATGGATTTCATTGATAAATGCTAATCCCACGGTAAGGGTTTGAAAACCCCAGGAATGTCCTCTTCTCTTTTACTTTTTGCAATGGCAAAGGAACCATTTCTCTGTATGTTTGTCCGGTTATCCCTGAAGTGGGAACAGTCCTTGTTTTGAGACCTGAAGCTTCAAATCTACCATACAGACATGAACGTCACATCAAGTCAGACTTTGCTTGACTTGAATGAAATTCCTGGCAAAGATGGTAAATCTCTGTCAGCATTTTGGGGTAGAGTCCCATCCTGGAGAAAATTTCCACTGTCAGTGGTGGGGACAACAGCGATATAAAAATGGCAGTACTGTCACAATTGCTGTACTATTTTACCAACTTGCCAATGAGATTATCTAGTACTCTGTTGAAGGAACTTGAGGTCATCCTGTCCGAGTGAATATGAGGTGTGGCTCAAAATACGGTAGCCCTGCATACCCTCTGACTGCCAACTGATAAAGAGGTCTTGGGGGTTCCGATCTATGAACTGTACTACATAGTGCTACAGCTTCATTGAGTAGCCAGATGGTTTTCAGAGGCCCCCTCTGCAGAGACCAGGATGATCTCAGCTGAGTACAGAGACAAGAGCCAGCTGAATTGTTCAATGAGCCCTGGGACTCAAGACGTGAACAGCCAACATTTCTGATAATATCTTTGTACTGTTCAAATACCAGCTCATACAGGACAGCTATTGGAGTTGCATACTCTCTGAGTTTACAAATACTAGCATTGTTGGGAGGGCAAGTTGCATCCTGGGCTTGATGGCTGGGTGTGTGAACTCAGGCTGAATATAGCACACCAGTTGAAATGAATTAATCAGGTATAAGGATGCCATTCTCTGAGAGGGGTATGCATAAGATATAGAGTCAGGGGAGTTCCTAGCATATGCATATACTAGAGCTATGCAACTAGATTGGAGAGTGTGAGATACAGACCCAGTTAAAGACAAAGGGGCATATTACCAACAACTAGCGATAATTATCGCTATGTTGGCTTAGCGGCTATAATTTTATCGCCGTGTAGCGACGATTTTTATCGCTTAGGAGCCTTGATATTATCAAGGTTTATCTCCTAAGCGATAAAATCGGCCGAAATGCTGAGCAAATGCTCTTAGCCATGTTATCCACCTCCCATTGGATAACATGGCTAAGAACTGCTCAGGGCAGGTGTTAGCTTTTGGAGATATTCGCGGTTAGCGCGAATATCTCCAAAAGTTGGTAATAGGAGATAGCGATGTTAGCGACTGTTTCCAGTCGCTAACATCTTGGCACGCCCACTTTGCATGTCATTAGTGATAAATTTCTCTGACATGTAAAGCGGGGCCCAAGATGGTCGCTATCTCCTACTAGCGGAGATAATTTTATCTCTGCTTTCTTGGCTTTTAAAGCCAAAAAAGCAGAGATGGATCCCTTGATATTATGCCCCAAAGTTCTCTCACATGTTCTTTACACTAGTCAATGGGAGAAATGTGATAAAGTTGTTATATAGAGCTCCTATTCATATGTATCAAGGCACACTAGAAAGTAACATGGGAAAATATCAGAAACCAACTCAATGACAAAGTGACAGGGAGGCCAGACCTCCGAAAGACTGAAATGAATTTACAATGTTTAATGTGGATGCCAGAGAAAATAAAGTTCAGGTGTACAATTTGTAGACTTAGCAATGCTGCTTGCAAAGATGGCTTGGAATTTGGAATATAACACCTAACAAAGGTTCAGGTGACAACATTTTTGATAGACAGTCAAGCTTCAAACATAAAAAAAAAAGGTAGGTCACCTACCATATCCATTCTCTTTGGAGATATCCATGGGCAGTAATTATACGTCTGGATCCAAAGGTCTCCCTTCCTGCAAATAAACAATCTTTAAATGGTGTTTTATAACTTCTATGTTTACTGCTTCATGTAGCACACATAGACGTTGCAAAAAATCCTTTTTTATAGATTTTTTTATGTGCAGGAAGAACAATGCACAACACAGCACACATAGAAACAGCAAAAACGAGGAGAAATGAAACATTTCTCCTCCTGGACATGTTTGAGACCAGGTGTTCCCTGGTCTTAATTTTGGTGCTGCCCCATTTGTACGCTACCCTTGTAAATATGGGGCAGTGTCAAAATCATTGAATGTTGTGGTGGAACTCCCACCACAACACCCATTGCCCACTTCTTTCATGCTAAGCATAGCGTGAAAGGGGGCCTTATTCACAAGGCGGCGTTAAGCCACGTTAAGTGGCTTAATGCTGCTTTGTGAATAAGGCGAAGCCCCTACTGCCACTACGTCCTGAAAAGTGACACTGTGGTGGCAATAGGTGCTTGTAAATATGCCCCTCAATTCGCAAATATTCTTTACACATGCAAATTATGAGACCAAATATATTAACCCTGAATAGCGTTGTTAGCATTGAATAGCTGCCACTAACCTCAAAAAACCTACTCCCTTCTCTGCCGTGGGAACAAATAATAACTCATGATTCCAAATTATGATTGCAGACAATAACAGAGTAAGGAGCGGGCGTGCCAGCTGTAAGAGTCACTGCTGTATTAAATGTCGAAGCATTTTATTTTCTCTATGCAAACAGAAAAATCTGATATACATCGATTAATCATTACACACACACTGTCAAGACTCCGGTTTGTTGCTTAATGTTTGGTGGAATATGTGGCAGAATGTTTAATTATTGCCAGAAAATGATTACTTTAAAATATGTTCTAACTATGAATGAAATAAGGCGGCTCAATAGCACAATATTGCCTAAATATGTATCAGACAAATGTGAATGGGTAACACTTTTTTAACGCTGTATTTTTGTGCACGGTGTGTATGCAAATAACAATGCTGTTTCCTTTCCTACAATCAATATATCAGTGCTGTCTCCTTTAGTCAGTGCCCAAGCTAAGTGCATCAATGAATTAGCTTTCATGAACCAGGACGAGATGAATAGACAATTGCTGAAACAAGCACTGGCGAGGCAAATAGGTTTGGCCTTCGTATGGCGTGCTGTTCCGACATGTGCACTGTGTACAAATGCCAAGCCGTTTATACTAAGGCACACACCAAAACATCTGGGAAATTGATTTTACATGAAAAAGAATTGCTTTGTTTTTTTAGGATCAGTGTTCGATCTCGAGTGCTGCTGGGCTGTTCAGTGATTTATTATAACCATGATTGCCATGTTGAAACAGTCAAACAATGAAAGAATTCCACAATAACAATAATAACAACAATGATAAAAATAATAATAATAAAAGTAGTAGTATTCCATGAGGGTATCCTAAAAAGGATAATAATCAGTTGCGGAGAGGTGTGGCAGCACTGGAGTGCATGCCTTAACAAATGCATCTAAAACAGTGTATGCTAAATAAAATAAATCAACACCTTTTTTCTGCCGTAATCATTTCTTTAAATGCTTTTTTGTCAGCACTCACTCCCCGGTATTACCAGGCTGCTTGTTAACTCTTCTCGGAGTAAAATAGTCCCCCATTCATTTGAAGGAGACGGGGTTACACATTAAAACAGCCAATAGAAAAGCAGTGAGAATAAAACATTCCTGTGGGCTGACCCAAGATGTGATTGTCAGCATCTCAATGTAATGGCTACAGGTTCCCAGAGCAAAAGAAGCCAGTATGGAACACAATACGTTTGCAATACAAGTCAAACCTAAAAATAGATTACTTTACAGGTTGATTACAACTTTGGCAGTGCAGGAGCAGAGCAGCACCCCATTGTCCTGATCCTGCACTGCCAAAGTTAACCACCGCCTGCCAGCCACATTAGGAGTTTCTCCTGGTCTGGCGGGCAGTCCATTGGCGTTCCCACAGTGGTACCTTGAAAAAGTCACTGCAATGTGAACGCCTGAGCAAGTTCCTGCGCTGAATGGAATGCTAAGTCCATGCCGTGCAGGAGCTGGGCATGCATGCACACAGGGGGCCACATTATATGACCCCTGCATGCATCCCAGTGTACAGAGGCAAGGGCCCCCTTTGTTTCCCCATTGCCAGCCTTTTTATGGTGGGCTCACTGCCATAAAAAAGCTGGCAGTGGAGAAACTCAGAATATGCTTGGCGGTGCTGCAGCAGCACCACCAAGAATACTGCTGCCCCAGACCGCCGCACCACCTGTGTTCCCTGGTAGTTGCAGTGGTCCCAAAACGGTCCGCATGCTGTACTTGTAATCTGACGGTTGGACCACTGGTGTGGCAGTACGCCACTGAGCCTCCACCAAGGGTTCAGCGGTCGGATGGACTGCCAAACTCGTAATCAGGCCCTTAGATAAAGCAGTACTGACACTTCTAAAAATCAGAATAGGCTCAATTTACAAAAGTTCAGCAAATCTGCACTTGTAACAATACTCCTATGAAGGGGTGCTGACTTACTACTTTTTGGAATCTACAAATATTGTCAGTGGTACTCTGGGAAAGCTGAATCTTTTTCAGGTTTCCAAGAATATTGTTCCAATGTCATTGGACATTTTTACGAGCTGCTCTTTCCACATTGTTTAATTGGTAACAAGGTATAATTGTGCATTTGGGTAAGGCAATCCTGTTGCTCAATTGGACATTTTGTTTGTTTCTTTTCCCTTCATAAAAAAGGCCTTCTCCTCAATGTCACAACTTTTTGGGAGAATCGTTTCCCTTCACATTCTGGAAAAGGATTTGCTGCAGTCATTTGCAGGAGTAAATCACTGATCATTCACACAGTGGGAAAGACTTGAAGAGGTGTTTATGAATGTGCATGAGCTGACAAGTGCGTGGGCATTCAGAGAATCTCAAAGCAAACCACATATAGATTCACAGACTCCCTAATCCTTGTGTGGGGCTTAATACTGAGGTTTTGTACACAGTTGTGATGTTCAATTACACAGTAGTAAAAACATTTGCACCTGCCAGATATCCATTTGTGGTCCTAGACAAGCAGCACAAGGTTTTGTGAATTAGTCCAGTGGGTAGCTTTATCCACCCAGATCAAGCAGCCATCTTGTGAAATGTGTTGCTAGAAATACTGAGACTCACCGAGCAGGTGCTGCTTTTTGGGAAGCCCTAAAGATTCCTGTAGTAATCCTGTTGCTAGAGCGAACATCTGCAGTGCTTGGCTCTGTTTAGTTGCTTATTGTCATACAAATAAAGCCAGATGATGATATCATGATAAAAAACATGTATTTTGAAAAATGTCCTATATTTTTCTCCAAAAACATTTTTATATGATGGCCTTGAAAGATTATCAGCTGAGTTTAAGGAGCAAAACATTACTGGAGCGTCTAAACAATGCCAATTACCCTCTCATTTTATTGTGTCTACTTTCATTCTCCTTGCAACAAGTATTTGAGTGTAAATATGTACACAGTGCTGTCACTATAATGTAATACTCAAAGCTGCATAATAACACTCTATGTGCTTGGTCCCAGGATGCCTTCGTAGATGTGCTGGTCTGGAAAATGTGTAATATTTTACTTGGCATAAGTGACAGCTATTTTGGCTGTGGGGTCCATTTAATTTCCTTCGTAATTCTCCCGTCCTCTGCTGCTCGTCTTTTTACTGTGCTTGTGTTATCTATTTTAGTTAAATTCCTGACTCAGCTAAAAGCAATGCACGTGCTGAGAGTTTGTAGCTGGCAGTACACCTGTTAACTGTCAATCATTTACTTGCCATAAGCATTTCTGCTCCCCCTCCCACTTTTCTGACCATGTAGTTATTCATCTGCCCTTGTTTGCTGATAACTTTTTCTAAAATGTGTTCTTCCTATTTCTGTTCACATGCTTCCACAGCACAAAACCTGTATAAAAAGGGCACTGGTTTGTGAAGCCCGTGTACTACCTCCTTGCAGCACTTGAGAGTGCTGTGTGGATGTGGTCCTACTCAAGAGTGATTAATAAACTTGTTATTCATTCCAACTCCAGTGCTGATCTCTATTTTGTTGGTCTTTGAACCCGTGGACAAACGGGTGAACCTGTACCAGTGTACCCCTAAAAATGATAAATTTCCACAGTTTGGCGCCCGACTTGTGGGGCACCATTGGAGACGTGGCCGCCCGAAGGAGTGGTCTTGGCGGAGGATTGGATTCTTTCTGAGGAAGCAAACTGTACGAGGTGACCTTTGTCTTTGCAGGCCGACGTGACTTTTCCGGTTTTCCCGATTTGACCCTCCAGGTGGTGGCTGGCCTCAACTGCGGTTTTCTTTGGTGCACTTTTGTAGTGACCATTAGGTCGACCAGAGATCAGCAGGTGGGAGTTGGAGTCTTCTGTTTGTTAAGCGGCACTATTGATTTGTTACGCCTGGGCTTTTGTTTTTTATTTGTGATTCAATCTTTGAAGTTGAAAGGCAGGTAATGTGGAGATTTTTCTCCTTTTGAAATATTTTAAAGTAGTAATATCTTACACATATTGGCAAAGCATGCCTGTTCTCAGCATTCTCAGTAGGTGGTGTTGCAGCTCTGGTGGTACTAAAGTAAACTTGAAAAAGAAATCAGCTGGCTCCCCCAGAGGGGACACCTAATAGAGACATGTATGTCAAATATGAATTTATTCCATAATTTATGGTCCACTGTGGAAAAAATACACAAAAAAGATTCTGATCTGTAATGGCCAGTGAATGGGTCATTTGATTTAAAAACAAAACAAAGGTTCAATATGTAGAGCAGTGTTTATTTAAAAGAAAAAGTAAACAGGATATGTTTGATTGTGTGTGTGTGTGGGAGAAAGAAGTATGAGAGAGAATGAAGAGAACAGAAGCCATTGCAGAAAAAGTACAGCGTGAAACGATATATCAAAAAGCGCTAGAATTAAAAAAGAAAGAAAAGAAGTAAAAAATAGAAGACAAAGAAGATAGGGAACGTCGATTAGAGGTAAAGGGCCAGCACCCTATTAGGCGCCCTCTTTATCCCATACTTACTAAACCTCAGGATGACTGCATCCTCCTGAGGCTTGAGTCCTCCTGAGGCTTGAGCCGGGAGAGACCTTTGGTACGGCGCTAGTGCTACTGTCTCTATTTTAAAAAGTATTTCAGTATATTTTAACTGCTTTGCTCAATTTTGAAACTGTGATTGCTTTTATCCACTTGCTGAGGGCTTTACACTCCTGGGGTCCATTCTGCTAACGAGGGACCGCCATTTTGGGAGGAGTTTTGGTTAGCGGGCTAGTCTCTACAGCCCTGGGGATATTTAAACTGAGGCCGGTGTAAACACGCTCCCTGAGGTCCTGCTGAGGTTTGAGGCAGGAGAGACCTTCGGTACGGCGCTAGTGCAACTGTCTCTATTTAAAAAAAGTATGTCAGTATATTTTAACTGCTTTGCTCAATTTTAAAACTGTGATTGCTTTTTTGCACTTGCTGAGGGCTTTAAACTCCCGGCGTCGGCTCCACTAACGCGGGACTGCCATGTTGGGAGGAGTTTTGGTTAGCGGGCTTGTCTCTACAGCCCTGGGGATATTTAAACTGAGGCTGGCAAGAACACGCAGCGGACGCACGCAGCGGGCGTCTAGCACCAGCCACCCTGCCGGTTACGATACAGGTAAATCCGTGCCTATTAATTACTCCAGCAGGACTCTACATAATTTTAACACTACCGCCTTAAAAGCTGATTATTTATGTATTTCAGTTGACACTTGGTCTACCCATAGTCAACTGACCTGCCCTGGCTGTCTAACTAAACTACCGGACTTGGTATTCCAGAAGACTAAAGGGAGATAAAATATAGGTAAAAATAAAAAATGACATGAGAAAGTAAAAATCGGGAAGTATGCCCTGTTAAATGCTAGACCCTTAGTTAAACATAGCGTGGAATGTGCCGCCCTTATTGAGGAAGAAGATATTACTGTCTCATTCATAACTGAATCCTGGACGGACGATGCTTCAGGTTCAGACTTGGTGAAAGCCACACCAGCAGACTATCTCTCATTCACCTTAAATAGACCTCATAAGAAGGGGGATGGTTTGGCAGTAATCTACAATAAATCTATAATAGCGCCGTTTAAGCCCTCATCGAATGACGAATGTGAAGCTTTGGATTTTAGCTTTTATTTTTCTTGTCACTACACATCTAAAGGCACTCTCATTTACAGACCACCTGGCCCCAGAAGTCCGTTTATTACAAAAGCTGCTTCTGTGTTTGAAAATGGATTAAGTTACAGTTCTTACATAATTGTAGGAGATTTTAACTTTTAGTTAGAAGCACAAGCTGACTCAGACACCTCAAATTTGATAGATCTGATGAGCAACCTTAACTTAAAGCAATTGGTCAATGGTGCTACCCATAAAGCAGGACATACTTTGATGGCATATTTACCAATAATGACCAGTTATCTGTCATGGGTCTTCACCCAGTGGTCTGGTCAGACCACAAGGTACTTTTGTTTAAAATGACTATGCCTGATCTACATATTATGAAACCAGTATCCAAACAGCTATCTATAGAGCATGGAACAGGGTAGTCGCAGACGAATTACAGGAGGTGCTAATGTCCACATCCATCAGTCCTCCAACAAACTTGGATGAGGCTGCGCTTCAATATACTAACCAGTTGAAAGCAGCTAGAAACAAACTTGCCCCAAAGAAATGGATTCAATCTAGCAGGGCTTGACCCTCCTCTCCATGGTATACCCAAGAACTTAGAGATCATAAATTGGTCTGTAAGCACCTCGAGAGATCCTGGAGGAGGAAATACAAGGATAACGAAACAAATGAATATAAAGTAGGATTAGCCAAGTATAAAAAGATGCTGCAAGAAATGACGCAAGAGTTCTTTGGGAAAAAAGTCAACTCAGCCAAAAACTCTACCAAAGAACTTTTTAAAAATGTAACCTCTTTAGCATATCCAGCCTCTCCGCCTATCCAGGCCAATCAGGAATTGTGTGATAAAATCGCACATTTTTTCTTTGAAAAAGTTGATGGCATCTTTTCATCCTTCACTAGTATGGGGAATAAGACCTCCGCCAAATACCCACTGATGCTGAGACAGGAATAAACTCCGGGCCTCAGTTAGTCAAGTTTGCTGCAATTACCACCATAGATATTTCTAATTTACTGCTGAAAGTGAAAACGGGTCCACCCTCTAATCCATGCCCAGTCTCGTTTTTAAAATTAGCAGCTGAGCCTGTCATTTCTACCCTGACCTTTATTATAAATGCCACGTTTACAGAAGGATATTTCCCTAAAATGTGGAAAGAGGCATCAATACTGTCCTTGTTCAAAAAGCTGAGTCTGGATCCTAAAGACGTGAACAATTATAGACCTATATCCAGACTCCCTCTTCCTGCAAAAATTGCAGAGAATATTATGAATGAACAACTTAGTTCCTTCATGTAAGAAGCTCAGGTACTAGACCCTACTCAATATGGTTTTCGCAGTGGCCATAGTTCTGAAACTGCGCTACTCAAATCTACCAAGGAGATTGTTGTATAGCATTTTAGGACCCTAGTGTAATTTTCCCGATTCATGCCCTTATATAGGTATAAAATATCGTATCCTTATATAGGCATAGAAATCATATCCATATTAAGACATAGCTCAAGTAGACCTAATACGGCTTGGCTACTTCCACGACTTTCCGAAAATCTACAACGATTTCTTGGAAAAACCCGCCTTCAGCAGTCAGGGACGTCACGCTGCATGAATATTAACTTATCCAAAAAATCATGGAGTTTTCAGAGAATTAAGTCTCTAATGACGTTATTATGTCCAATCTTACTTTAAACTCTGCACCTTCAAGGTATAAATATGCCCACACTTGTCCAAACTAACACACGGTGGTTTGGAGCAGTTCGACTATCTACCTGCCCGACACGCCCTGCTGCAGCAAGGAAGCCGACCCTCCAGCTGACGTACTGAGAGACGCTGTACTTTCTCCTGCCGAGAAATCCAACTCCAGTGTTTCCAGGCTACCCTTGCGGGTTGCTGGGAAATCGAGTCCTGAGAGAGAGAACAAGACCTCCTACAATCTAAAACCAAGGTACGGAGCTGATTAGACCCTAAGAGAATTCTTGGAATAGACTCTTGGCAACAGAATACTAAAACTAGGCTACACCTTACTTATTTCTTCCCTTGTACTAGACCTAGGTTAGGTACACCGGGGTAGGCGTACTTTAGAAGCACCAGTTTAGTACTTTTAGTCATTATTTATCACTGTATGTATTTTATGCATTTTAGGTATTTTATGGCTTAGAAACCATATCATGCTTTTACAATATTATTTTATAATACTCTTCGTACTGTACGGTTTGTACTTTATCGCAAGTATTACAATTGCAGCAGTTCATTTCTTATGCTTGAGAAAGAAGACTGTTCAATAAATACCTTTTTATTGGAAATGCCCGTCTCTCTTTTTCTCTGCACCTCTGGTGAAACGAAGCATGCACGATTGACTGAGTAAAATAACTATCTATTGTCTCCGCAACTCTAGAGTTATATTTCTTATTCTTGGGAAACAAAGTTGTCATGTTTTAAGCGGTTGTCAGTAACTAATCCCTTCTTGTTTATTCGAGAAAGTTTCTAGTGACCTCTGAGCTAGCTGGCACACACACACAATTAAGTTTAGTATATTCGGTAGAGACCTAGTTGACCTCAGTCCGATGTCTAAAACTACAGGATATACTATTCCAATGTGCAGAGCCTATTGGGAATATAGGAACTACACTACAAGATCAGGGCCATTCTTGATCAGGGAGGAAAAGCAGCTATGATTATGCTGGACCTCCCCGCGGCCTTTGATACGGTCCATCATACATTGCTGATGGACCGGCTGCAAGAGATCGGAGTACAGGGCTCGGCATGGAAACTACTTAAATCATTTCTGTTAGACAGACAGTCACCCTAGGTTAATTTTTGACCAAACCGTACTCTCTGCCTTGTTGGGTTCCTCAGGGGGCATACTTGAGCCTGACACTTTTTAATATCTGCGTGTCGCTACTGGCTCCCCTGATTGAATTGTTTGGTTTCAATTTGACCTCATATGCAGACGACACTCAAATCGTGGTGTCGCTAAGGCCAGGAGAGCTGCAGGGAACGGCATCCAGATTTCATGATTGCATGATAGCGGTGGGCAACTGGATGGCCCAAAACTGTCTCAAACTGAACTCTAGTAAGACGGAGGTAGTTTTGTTCAGTAATGATGTCAACTTTTGGACCCCGTAGTGGTGGCCAGACACACTAGATCTCCTTCCCACTTCTGTCAAAAAGGCAAAAAACTTGGGAGTCTGGATAGATAATAAACTTAGCCTCAAGGACCAGGTTAATGCAATGGTGTATTCCACCTCCAAAATTCTAAAAGCTTGTAAGAAAATCCTGCCAGTCCTGCCTAAAGATAGTCACCAGTTAGTTATCACTGCTTTAATGATGTCGACTGGATTGTTGTACAGTTTATATGTCAATATCCAGGAATAAATTACAACTTCTGCAGAACGCAGCAGCCCAATTGCTGACTGGCACTCCAAAACATGCCTCCATCTCAGTAGAGATCAGAAGGCTTCACTGGCTGCCAGTGCGAAAACGGGTGCAGTTTAAGGCTCTGTGCATAGTACACAAGGCCCTCTATAGAATCGGGCCCAACCATCTCAAAATGCAATTCCATTGGTATATATCACCAGATGTTTACGCTCTTCATCTTAGAGCCTTGCCAAGTCTGCTTGCCTTTAGAAAGGCTTTGAAGACTTGTCTCTTTACGGTCTAGCCTCAGGTTTTAGTTGTCATCCCTTTTTCTCTTATGACCCCGGTAGGACTTCATGTAGCGCCAGGACACTTTCAGGTAGTAGTTCGCGTTTTAGAAATGTCATAACATTAACATTAACATCCTATTAAAATGCCCCCCACCCCGTATGAATTTCCCATTCCAAGTGCCCCTGATGAGGCTTCTGACATAAGCAAGATGGGTGTCAGACTTGCTCTTCTTTGACTAAAGCAGAAATAGATAAAATAAAAAACGCTGCTAGGGAGGAGGCTCTCCTGCCTCATGCTACATCGCTCACAGTAACTATGGTTCAACAGCAAAAAAATACAGAGCAATTTTATTTTGTAGAAAAATTTGCTTGGGAGGTAACATTTGATCATAGACAAATTTCTCAGGAATTAGAGCCAAAGGATATAAATACTGATTATAAATGATTAATAGATGGGACTTTCCCTTTTTCGGCCTTATCTGATACGATTAGACGAATAGTTACATTATGAGATGAAAAATTGCATTTACAAAAGGAGCAAGAACTAGCTAGAAAAAATAAAGTTGTAGAAATAGTTCAGTCTCAGGCAAAGGAAGTAGATACTTCGGTGGATGCGAACAAATCCAGTAGTAGTGAAATTATTATGAAACCTATGCGTGAAGCTGCACCCCTGTATGTTCCCCAAAGGGTGCAGGAACCAATGGTGATAAAACTTTGGATGATGCAAGGGATATTTTATATATAATTGGGTTTACACTCCTTGGAGTAGAGCTGATGTGATGGCTCTTAAAGCTGCTTTGCCTGACCCCTGGAAAAATCCTGCCGCCTTCTTTGAGGAGGTGGAAGGAGCCATTAGCTCCTGCACTCTGACCTTGCCAGATATTCATATGTTCTTCAGGCTTATTTTGCCTCCTGATATGTGGCAAACGATACGTAAAATAGATGATAATGTAGCATATTGTGATACTTGGGAACATTTAGAACAATTGGATGCGGAAAGGGAGTCTGCGCAGAAAACTCAGAAGGAGATATTAGATCTTCCTAAAGCCATTGTGACTAAGTTAAAGATTCTTATACCCCCTAAGAATATAGATTGGACTACGTTAGCGTCCTGTTAACAGAAAACGGATGAGCCCGTTTCTGACTTCTTTTCAAGATTTGAAGAGACATTCCATGATTTTAGTGGTCAGTCATTGGCCGATGATACGGGTAGGCATTTGTTTGTTGATAAATTTGTAGCTAATATGTTACCGGAAATAGCTAGTTGCTTAAAAGCCAGCGAGGTTCTTGGACCGCGTCTTCCCCAGTTTCCCTCTTGACTATGACCCAATATTATGAGCGACAGGAACAGGATGCGAAAGGCAGGGAGGATAAGAAAGTTAAAGAATTAAAGGCAGAAGTTATGTTGGCTCGAATATATGGTCCACCATTTAGGGGAGGTGGAAGAGGCGGACGTGCAGTGTATAAACCTGGGGTGCCCCCTCTCCCTTGAGCAAATGTGTCCCTTGATTGGTGTGCTTATTGTAAAGAGACTGGGCATTGGCGTTCTGGGTGCCCTCTTTGCGAGGTCAGCAGTACCAATGGGGGAGAGGTAGTGTGAGAAGATGCCCAGGGAATTCAGGAAACAGGGCAGGTACAGGAGCTCGCCCCAGATTTGAAACAGTTGAACAAGGACCAAATTACTCTAATACTTTTGATAGACGAAATCAGTATCAAATGTCTGATTATTCTGCTGATGCCCTTGCAGATTCTGATTATGCATAGGGATGCCTAGGATGGGTTAAGGAACCGGTTGAGGTACCAGTAGATCAAATGGGTCCTTATATTGATGCAAATGTGAACACTGTTATTGTTATCATTTCTTTGCCTCCCATCATCACAAAGTCTTGTGAAAGAAATTGCAATATTGCAGACAGTAGGTTACCTATTTAGGTCACCTCCTGTCTAAGGAGGGACGTGCACTCACACCAGACTGCATTCAGACCAATCTAGACACTCCTGCACCCCGCACATGTTCATGCACTGATTGGCCTCACTTCTTTTTAGGCAGTTTTTCGCACATTATTAAACCTTTGTTGGCCCTTTTGACTAAAGACACTTCAATGCCTCTCCCATGGACTGCTGAGTGCCAGAGCGCCTTCCAACAGTTACACCAAGCCCTTTGTTCTGCACCAGTATTAGGTACCCCAGACATGTTGATGAGTGACTATGTGTCCCAGTTAACTGACAGCTTGTCTTCTATTTATCACCAGGTGCAGGAAGCTCTTCCTTTGTGAGCCCTGCCATGCTGATAGATCATCACAACATTTTGGTCACCGATAAAGGACGAGCTGTGCACCTGCAAGAGCTGAGGAAGTCTTGCCGGACCACACGATCCTTGATACATCTAGATATCTTCTTCGATGATCCAGAAAGAAAGACATTTCATCACAGAAAGAGACTGTTTGAGCCACTGTCCTGGGTGGTTAAAGACTGAATACTACTCGTCTCGACGTTAGTGAAGTAACCAACGCCTACCCAGGACATTAGGGCATCATCTATTTTGTTGTTTGCTGATGAAAATGAGCTCGCCTAAAAAGGAAATCGCTGCGACAATGTGCAACGGCTGTACAATCTGCATCCTTGGACTGACTTTGACTGCTGCCATCAGCGCTACTGTAATGTGGGTAGTGGAGAAAGTAATGCCTGGAGCCTCCTTACCTAGCATTACTGTTGCCTCACTTGCTGCAAAATAGCACCATCATTTTGATTTGCCGCAACATGAACAGGGATACCGACAAAATCTGGGAAACAATTAATTTCTTCGAACACACCAGCTAAGCAATGCTACTAACTGTTGGGTTTTTGGCAAGATTCCTCCTCATCAGAACATTAAAGGAATCCCGTTGTCACCGCTGCCATTCTCTCACAATGCCTCATGCCCAGCTTGGTTTAAACTTCTATATGCCTCTAATGAACAAAGTCTGTTACCCCAATGAAGATGGGGATCCATAAGCAAAAGGGACTGCTTTAGAAATGGAAGAATATAGTCAAAGAAGTGCAGCGACAAACTATTTGTATTCAAATTCTAGGTCGGCTAAAAGGAAATGAACACCTTGCTATCTCTGTTGCCATGACCACTGGCCCCCTTTGTGTACAAAGTACAGGCAATGTGCCAGTTCGCCACAGTAACTGTACTGCAGTCTTGCAGATGTCTACGAGAGGCCGAAACAGCTTCCTTGCATCACGTCACACTTATTTCGTTTGTGGAACTAAGGCATACTACTTCCTACCTCCAGGCTGGTCTGGTTCCTGTTACATAGACTTCCTTCTACCACCTGTGTTTTTAGCCCCACCCAACCTACCATCGAGATTTGCAATTGTTCAATTACTATGCTGGTAGTAGGGAAAACCGTGCAATCGATATCTCTGTAGTCGACTAGATAGAGACCACATGGGAACAATATAGACTGGAGCCTGCTGTATCATCGGATCCAGCTGTTGTGTCCTCACACCGGACAATTCACCTTCTGCATATGCCGTCATCTCCAAACTACATAAAATAGCTACTGAGATACATCAAGACTCAAGAACATGGACTTGGGCTGGTTGGTTCTTGAGCGTATTTTCTGTATGGGGTTTAAAAATATTATCGGCCTTGTTCATAATTGTTGCAATTCTCTTCTCTTGTTTATGTATGCAATGCGGGCCAATGCTTTGTTCCCTCTGTATTTCCACTTGAGCTACTTGTCTACCATCTAAAACGAATATCCAAAATATAAATGCCCATTTAGCACTGAATCAAGAAGTCAGCAACATGATGCTAATTGATATACTTAACATTTATCTTACCCTTTTTAAAGCATAAAAAAATGTCTTAGCTTATGCCAAAAAGTTCGTCTGTGGAAAAGGTGAAATATTTTACTTGGCATAAGCGACAGCCATTTTGGCTGTGGTTTCCATTTAGTTTCCTTCATAATCTCCCGTCCTCTGCTGCTCGTCTTTTTACTGTGCTTGTGTTATCTATTTCAGTTAAATTCCTGACTCAGCTAAAAGCAACATAGGTGCCGAGAGTTTGTAGTTGCCAGTACACCTGTTAACTGTTAATCATTTACTGCTGCCATAAGCATTTCTGCTCCCCCTCCCACTTTGCTGACCATGTAGTTACTCATCTGCCCTTGTTTGCTGATAACTAAAACGTGTTCTTCCTATTTCTGTTCACATACTTACACTGCACAAAACCTGTATAAAAAGGGCACTGGTTTGTGAAGCCAGTGTACGACCCCCTTGCATCACTTGAGAGTGCTGTGTGGACGTGGTCCCACTCATGAGTAATTAATTAACGTGTTATTTATTCCAACTCCAGTACTGATCTCTATTTTGTTGGTCTTTGAACCCGTGGACAAAAGAGTGACCCTGCACCAGTGTACTCCTAAAAAAGGTACATCTCCACCCATGGATTCACCAGAATACCCTGCATGTTCTAAGTGGGTGTTTGTGAAATATGTATGCTGTTAAATAGGGTCATGTGTTTTGCTTAGCTCAGCTCCTCAGACACACTGTACTTTTATACTACAATTATCACAAGGAAGAGCCATGTACTTCACTTAACAAAACATCGATTGTTGGTAAATTGTAACTTTGGTCCAATAAAATCACATTGCAGTGTATGCTGTTTTCCAGAGAGCCCACCTTAAGCAGTCACACAAATACCACAAGGAACGGGTAATATGAGGGATGCATTATTAAAATCAGACAGACTTATTTTGGGGTGTAGGATTGGAGTTTAACCAGTACCAGCCTTTATGCATCTCTGTCATTTGAATTATAGATCCTGAGGGACTGATTACGACTTTGACAGACACACCACCAGCCCACTGCACCAGCGGTTGGGAGAATGCCGGCAAGCCAGTGGCATCCTGACCACCACCTTACAACATTACTGAGGGCTGTCAGTGTGCTGGTGGACCTAGGAAAGACTATCACAAAAAGGAGCTCAGAGGGAAAAGAAAGAACAGGGTTGCCCTCCACTCAAAGAACATCAATACCAATGAAACCCTGTCTTATGGATGGAAATCATGTCAGTGTGCCTAGCAACAGATCAATCTCGTATCAGTGTTTGCCTTGGCAATATCCTCCTAACTTACATACTTTAGTGGATATCTACTGCAATGCGTCCAGAAATGTTTTGAAAAAAAACTATATTTTTATATATAAAATACGGGGAAGAAAAGTTGGTATATTGATTACCATCTCCTGACAATCGCACGGAACACCACAAAAAGACAGAACTGTTCCGTCTACACAGTGCGTGCACAAAAAAAATAATAACTGAAGATGTGTCAAAGCAAATTCTGCAGAGAAAGAAATCGTCTGTCAGAAAAATGTGTGGCGAAAAGAATGACACCTCACGGGAACACCACCCTCGGGGAAACTGGCAAATCCTCAACAGACTAGGCCCCTTTTCTCATCATTGGTCGTCATTCAATTTGAAAAGAGGAAAAAATGTGTCCAAACAGAACCCAAACAAAAAGTGTGAGTGCACTAATAGCAGAACCGTTGGAACTGCTAGTGACAATATAGTGTGATTAAAATCAACAGGCACACCTATTTGCAACCTTTTATTCCTAATTTATAGGTGTGGACCGTTGAAATAAAAAGGCTGGTAGCTAACCTCGCATACCATTACCTATCGCCAACATGTTTCTCTGCCTCAAAAGTAACGGCAGATTCGTCAGGGCAACACACCTTGTCACCACACCACTGTTGGACACTTTGTTCTGTAGCGACTGTCAGGAAGAAGGAGACAATACAACGAATATTATTTAAAAAGACCCAGACTGCCTGATTTCAAATTCTGATACACATCTCATTAACTCCAATAGTTACCCTCTAGCAGCTTTTTTAAGTCATACCAGCTGTCGAGGGGGAAAGGGGCTTAAACGTGATCCTCCTGCAGTGAGATTTTCTTAAAATACACTTTGGCCCTCACGATTGTGATCATCAATCTGAAGTGCACATATGAAAAAAGAAGGAGAAAGACAGAGGACAATACACCATAAGGACACGCTTAACAATATTAGTTGTCAGGCTGTTAAAAACACAATGTACAGTTTTCTATTGTCATAGTGGTTCGACTCCTTACTAAACAATCTCACATTAGTATACTGGCTCACTCATAGATTCCAAAATAGCCAGATCACTAGTGAGGGATAATTCTTCCCACTTTTAAAATCACAAATTGTCTACGTCATTGATGTTAATCAACGACCATGCTCGGGTGAATACCCGACCAAAGTCCTCATGTGCACTATGCACCATGTTTAATGCAGGTGTGCCAGGGACTCATGAGTACTTTAAACAAGGTTTAAGCCAACGTGCTTCTTCCGTACACCAAACTTACATACCCATCAGTACCACACACCCGACCAAAGTCCTCATGCACCATTAATAATATATCGAATTTGAGTGCAGGAAACAAGCTCCTTTATCTCGTGCATTCTGCGTGGGCTAGATAGCACAGAGTGCAATGTCAAACTCTCAGTATAGAAAACGTCAATACTCGTGGTGCAATGTATCAATGATGGCGTTTAAATGTCAGTACACAAGCACCAGCATATGTTTATTCTGAATGTGTGCACTCACTCGACACTCTCTACCAATATTCGGACGCGGCAAAGCCTCATGATTCCCGCCTCGGGGGAGCTCATAAACGAGAAATCCATACATCACCCCAAGGTCCCGGATCCCATACTCCTCACCGTGCATGTGAACGCGGAGCGCGTTGTCTCCACCGATAACGGAGGAACGTCCGGCTTCTCCGTGATAAAGCGTCACTTGCGCCGTGACGCCTCAAGGCTCAGGTCACATGACCGGCGTCAGCGTGGGCGGCCGCCATCTTAAGATGGCTAAACCTGTATAATAATGCACTGTTTGAAGAACTAAGATCGAAGTTCTAAGGCTGCATACCCGTCAGGTCAACGGGCACTCACACGAAAAACGTAGATGAAGGGGAGTGCTTGGCCAACTCAATAGGCACAGGTTTAAAAACAGGGGCCTAACAGCAGGCATGCCACGAGAGCGGCCATGATGTAGTGGTGTAGGGAAGTGTACTGCATCCTAAACATATCTTTGTAGTGCTTAAAGCCAAAGCTGCCAGTCTATTTAATGAAGCAACATGCTTACTCTAAAATGTGATAAATCAATTATCAAGGTATACCTGTGGAGAGTATTTAATGGTCTGATTGAGGTGGTGGTACCATCAAAGAAGGCTCAAGTTGCTGATGCACGGAAAAATACACTCAAATGCACCGCAGCGCTTCTTACAAATAACAACAAATAAGTCGACTGGGGCCCCAGTGGACACCAAAGCAGCAGAGTCTCCATATTTTGTGTTCTTCCCTTGACTTTCTCTAAGACAGTCCAAGTGAAACTATGTTTTTCATTGAAACAGTGCTGCACTATCTTGGTCGTGAGTTTGCCTGCTCTTATCGTGCTCAAATGCTCTTGCATTCTGACTTTGATTTTGCGCGACGTGAGCCCGATATATTGCAAACCACACTGGCATAGCAATCGGTACACCACATGCGTGGTATTACAACTGCTGAAATGATTCAAGAACCACTCTTTGCCTGAGGCCAGTGTCACACTCGTGCTCTTCTTCGTGAGTGGACAAACAGAACATGCACCACATGGATAGTGCCCATTAGGAATAGTGGTGGTAGTCAGTGCTCTATCCATGGGTTCATGAGTATGTACCAGTTTGTCCTTTAAATTGCTTGCTCTCCTAAATGCAAACCTAGGAGGTGGCATACGGAAATCGTTGTTTGATAAGAGCGACCAATGTTTTCGTATCGACTGTCTGATTTTTGTTGCCAGGGGGTCGAATGTCATCACTATCGGAATACAGTCATTTCCGCTCCTTATGTTTTTTTCAAGAAGAACACTGCGTGGTGTATTGAGGGCTCTTTTTTTAGCATGTCTGACCACTTTGTTTGGATAGTTACGGTTTTTCAACTTGGAGATCAGATCATTAGACTGTTCCAGGAAGGCATTAGTGGTAGAGCAATTCCTCCGGTAACGGAGGAACTGTCCCACCGGGAGATTATCCCTTAATGCCCGCGTGTGGAAAGAATCATATAGAAGCAACGAATTTCTATCGGTGAGCTTCTGATGAACACAAGTGGTAATGGAGTCATCTTTATACTCAATGACCAAATCCAAATACACTGCTCTTGACCGGTTATAGGACCAAGTAAATTTTAAACTCGGATCCTGAACATTGAGCCACTGAAGGAAAGAAACCAGGTCTTCTTCGGTTCCAGACCAGATACAGAGCACGTCCTCAATATACCTCTTCCAGAGCCGGAGGTGGCTCTGGAAGGGATTGCTGGCAGGGTAGACGACGTGCTCCTCAAATTGCCCAACATAAATACAGGCTAAACTGGGGGCCATAGTGGCACACATTGATGTACCTGAGGTCTGGAGGTATAATTGAGCTTTATAGCTAAAGTAATTCCTTGTGAGAGCCAGTTTGGCGCACTGTAACACAAATGCTTGGGTAGTGTCATAGAACCACTCTTGTTCCCCCAGGGCGCTCGCTGCTGCCACCAGCGCAGTGTCCTGGGGGATACAGGTGTATAGCGACTCAATGTCGATGGTAACAAGGAACTCTTTCTTTGGGTCAAACTGCATGCCTTCCAAAATATTAAGTACTTCAGTTGTATCCTTGATGAATGACTTCTGATTAACAACTGCCTCTCGGAGAAAAAAATCTGCATACTGTGAGAGGGGCTCCAAAACTGACTGAATGCCCGAAACTATCGGGCGGCCAGGCGGAGGGCGGGCAGGCTTATGTATTTTAGGAAGGGTATAGAAGGACGGAGTCCTGGGGTTGTTATTCACCAGGAACTCTGCCTCCTTAGCCGAAATCCACTTCCTTTCCCTGGCTTCACCCACCATCTCTCGTATGATCATAAGTAACTCTTCAGCAGGGTCACGATTGAGGGGTTGATAGTTAGCACGCACTCCCAAAAGGCACATGACTTCAGCATCGTAGTCTGAGGAGTTAAGGACAACCACCGCCCCACCCTTCTCGGCTGACTTAAAAGTCAAGGCGCGGTTATCCTGGAGACTCTTAATGGCCTCCCAATCTTCTTTAGTCATGTTCTTATGCCTCAACCTATTTCGGTTCTTCTCAAACTTTTCTATATCTTGTAGGACCAATGACTCGAAAACCGCTACTTCGGGTCCCACCACGGTGGCCGGGGGGCAGAAAGTAGAAGGTCTTCTGAGATTAGTCCCAAAGGTTCTCGTATCATCCAGTTTGGCATTAGCAAAGAATTTCTTTAGTTTAATTTTTCTCATGGTTTCATGGAACTCTATCTTGCATACTCTATCAGCAACTTGAGCCTTCTTTGATGGTACCACCACCTCAATCATACCATTAAATACTCTCCACAGGTATACCTTGATAATTGATTTGGTATCTCATTTTAGAGTAAGCATGTTGCTTCTTTAAATAGACTGGCAGCGCTGGCTTTAAGCACTACAAAGATATGTTTAGGATGCAGTACACTTCCCTACACCACTACATCATGGCCGCTCTCCTGACCTGCTGGCTGTTAGGCCCCTGTTTTTAAACCCGTGCCTATTGAGTTGGCTAAGCACTCCCCTTCATCTACGTTTTTTGTGTGAGTGCCCGTTGACCTGACGGGTATGCAGCCTTAGAACTTCAATCTTAGTTCTTCAAACAGTGCGTTATTATACAGGTTTAGCCATCTTAAGATTGCGGCCGCCCACGCTGACGCCGGTCATGTGACCTGAGCCTTGAGGCGTCACGGCGCAAGTGACGCTTTATCACGGAGAAGCCGGACGTTCCTCCGTTATCGGTGGAGACAACGCGCTCCGCGTTCACATGCACGGTGAGGAGTATGGGATCCGGGACCTTGGGTGATGTATGGATTTCTCGTTTATGAGCTCCCCCGAGGCGAGAATCATGAGGCTTTGCCGCGTCTGAATATTGGTAGAGAGTGTCGAGTGAGTGCACACGTTCAGAATAAACATATGCTGGTGCTTGTGTACTGACATTTAAACGCCATCATTGATACATTGCACCACGAGTATTGACGTTTTCTATACTGAGAGTTTGACATCGCACTCTGTGCTATCTAGCCCACGCAGAACGCACGAGATAAAGGAGCTTGTTTTCTGCACTCAAATTCGATATATTATTAATGGTGCATGAGGACTTTGGTCGGGTGTGTGGTACTGATGGGTATGTAAGTTTGGTGTACGGTAGAAGCACGTTGGCTTAAACCTTTTTTAGAGTACTCATGAGTCCCTGGCACACCTGCATTAAACATGGTGCATAGTCCACATGAGGACTTTGGTCGAGTATTCACCCGAGCATGGTCGTTGATTAACATCAATGACGTAGACAATTTGTGATTTTAAAAGTGGGAAGAATTATCCCTCACTAGTGATCTGGCTATTATGGAATGTATGAGTGAGCCAGTATACTAATGTGAGATTGTTTAGTAAGGAGTCGAACCACTATGACCATAGAAAACTGTACATTGTGTTTTTAACAGCCTGACAACGAAAATTGTTAATCGTGTCCTTATGGTGTATTGTCCTCTGTCTTTCTCCTTCTTTTTTCATATGTGCACTTCAGATTGATGATCACACTTGTGAGGGCCAAAGTGTATTTTAAGAAAACTTCACTGCAGGAGGATCACGTTTAAGCCCCTTTCCCCCTCTACAGCTGGTATGACTTAAGAAAGCTGCTAGAGGGTAACTATTGGAGTTAATGCGATGTGTATCAGAATTTGAAATCAGGCAGTCTGGGTTTTTTTAAATAATATTCGTTGTATTGTCTCCTTCTTCCTGACAGTCGCTACAGAACAAAGTGTCCAACAGTGGTGTGGTGACAAGGTGTGTTGCCCTGACGAATCTGCCGTTACTTTTGAGGCAGAGAAACATGTTGGCGATAGGTAATGGTATGCGAGGTTAGCTACCAGCCTTTTTAATTCAACGGTCCACACCTATAAATTAGGAATAAAAGGTTGCGAATAGGTGTGCCTGTTGATTTTAATCACACTATATTGTCACTAGCAGTTCCAACGGTTCTGCTATTAGCGCACTCACACTTTTTGTTTGGGTTCTGTTTGGACACATTTTTTCTTTTTTTCTAATTGAATGAGGACCAATGATGAGAAAAAGGGCCTAGTCTGGTGAGGATTTGCCAGTTTCCCCGAGGGTGGTGTTCCCGTGAGGTGTCATTCTTTTCGCCACACATTTTTCTGACCGACGTTTTCTTTCTCTGCAGAATTTGCTTTGACACATCTTCAGTTATTATATATTTTTTTGTTCACGCACTGTGTAGACGGAACAGTTCTGTCTTTTTGTGGTGTTCAGTGCGATTGTCAGGAGATGGTAATCAATATACCAACTTTTCTTCCCCGTGTTTTATATATAAAAATATAGTTTTTTTTTTAAAATTGCTGGACGCATTGCAGTAGATATCCACTGAAGTATGAAAGTTAGGAGGATATTGCCAAGGTAAACACTGATACGAGATTGATCTGTTGCTAGGCACACTGACATGATTTGCATCCATAAGACAGGGTTTCATTGGTATTGATGGACCTGGGAAAGAGCCTGAAGCCAATGGCGGCCATGCTGCTGTGCCTCCAGCAAGTCAAGCGCACTGTTTCCATGCACCATGCCAGTGCATCGCACACAGTGCGCGCACTGACATTGTTGGAATAGGGGAGCCGAACATGTGCCCAGGACACAATGCACATAGGCGCCCTGGGATCTTTTTGTAGCCCTTTACCTGCCTTTCCACCAAACTTTTCATAGCAGGGTGCCCACCATGAAAAGGTCGTCAGAAAGGCAGGTCATAATACACATGGCAGTGCCCACGCCGGAACTGGCACCATTGACCCACCCATTGTTCCTACCGCCGCTGCTGCTGTAGCTCAAATGTCAGTGGTGGCAGTCTGACTGCCCAGATTGTAGTCGGGCAGTCAGACCACCGAGGAGGCTGTGGTTGGACTGACAAAGACGGTACGGTGGTCCCAAGACTGGCAAAGTCGTAATCAGTCCCTAAATTAGTGATTTCAAGCTGGTTAGATGTGACGTCAATTTGCCAGCAACTGATATGAAGTTCTGACATACTGCATTATCACACACTCACCCTTGAGTATGGATTTGCAGTTTATTCCATTACAACGTTCAGATTGAGCCTGTCAATCATCCCCCCAATGTACTGCCATGCTCTGCATTTCAGTAGCGCCATCACTCTCTGTAAGAGATGCCCTGATCTGGTTGGGGAACTGACTGTTAAAGCGACAGTCAAGCAAAGACTCCGATGTGCAAGTAAGCCTGATTAATACCAATTCCAAGTATTGCTCAGACAGGTAAACACGACAGCCTTCAACCAGCTTTCCAGTATTAGGGAGAAAAGCAGTTTAATGTATGTTTTTTTTTTAAAGAAAACTTTGTGATACTCTTTATTGGTGTGGCATAAACATTTATCAGTGCAGTGATCAGCGATCACTACATTTGCTATGTAAGTTTGTCTGATTAATTTAGTATTTTGCCAAGCCGATGATGGTCACCACATAAACAAATTGGGCCTCATTACGATGACCACCGACAGACAGCCCTTCGGTCGAACCACCGCATTATGATGCAGGCAGCCAGACTGAAACCTTCTGGGGGGTGCCACCTCCGACAGGATTGACGATCCCATCGAGGTGGTGGTCTGAATTGTTTCCCTGGAATGGCAGCTGTGCCAAGGCAGGCTCCACCGTCAGGATAACGATGTCCCTTTCTGACAGCCTTTTCTTGGCAGTCTGACCGCCATGATAAGGCTGTCAGAAAGGGACTTTGGGGGCCCAAAGCATGGCCCCATCCTCATGGCCCTCTGCAAAGAGGCTCTGGGGGCACATGTAGTGCTCCCACTCACATCCATGCACCGTGTGCCATGCACCACATGGGCCCACAGTGTGTGAGGATGATGAATCACATAGCAGGATAAAAGCGTAGACAGATGAAAAAGACAAAAATATTATTCCAATTCTTGCAATGTATGCATCAGTTGTGAAAGTGTGAATCATCAGGCAGACAATAAAGCATGTTCTGCAAGAAATGTCACTTGTATAAAATGTAGAGAAATTGGTCATTATGCCAGAATGTGTAAAACAAGTAATAATAAATAATCTAGGATTAAAGCAATTTGTAAAGTTAAGGAATGTTACACTGTCAGAGAAGAAGAGAATGTACATGTAGCATTGAATGTAGAGGAAGGTAAAGTACAGAGAAACAGTAGTGATGCAATCTGTGACAATCGTCCAGATAATGTATTTGGCAGTGATGAAATCAGAGGGAAGCAATTTATAGACCTACAGTGTATTAATAATATTGATGGAGTACAAGTAGAAGTATCACTTGATTCTGGAGCAATGTACACCATAATATCATAAAAAGGAATATGATAACAAGTTAAATTTTGTCCAGAGGAAATCCATTGTTAACTATAAGGGGATATAGTGGTGAAAGAATTGAGATGACTGGTAATGTCCTTGCAGAAGTCAAGTTTAAGGATAGAAGAATTAATGGGAGAGTATATGCAGACAAAGAGGTGCCCCACTCCTGGGTTTTGTACACCAGGTAGCATTGGACATTCAATTAGGACCTGGGGCAAGAGAACATACAATATTGGTGGAACATTTGAAAGAAGTTGAGTGTTTGTTCTGAAAGATTTCCTGCAGTATTTTCAGAGAAATTGAGGAAATTAGAAGGCTTTGAACATTAGATTGTACTGAAGAGAGGCCTTCATTCAAAGGTATATATAGTTAGAAATACTCCGTTGGTGATAAAATAACAAGTAAGGAAAGAAATTAATAAGTAATTGGCAAGCAACATTGTTTAGGAGATTGCGTCATCAGATTGGTCCACACCTATTGTGGCAGTACGCAAACCAGAGTCAGCATTGAGAATATATATCCACTTGTAGGATCTTAATTTTTTTGTTTGATCTGTTTGTTGACTTTCATGAGGAAGAAGATACATAATCACAGTGCATAAATGAGTAAGGTATTAACACAGGGGTAACCTGACATATTGCTGCTGTAATTGGACACATTGGAGATTTTCATATAGCTTAATCCGCTAGATTGCTGCTACAGTGTCATAATATACAGTTTTAATAACTTATTCAGCCCATGTTTGTATTCCTGTTATACATCAATTATTCCATTCGCCTTAGTGAATCAAAAGGAGAGAAGTTACTTTGTGAATTGCCGTACATTGTCCTGTTGATTTCAAGAATATATATAATTCCAGACTTCTGAGTGAGCCGAACAATCATCAGGTAAGATTGAAGGATGAGTATTGCTGATACCAATCAATTTTAAGAGATCATTGAACATTTAAAAAGAAAAACAAACTAACATCGGGCACTTCTATACTCAAAGCGTCATCCCCCAAAAAATCAGTAAATACATCTAATGCGCTACAAGACCAGTATTTCCCCATGCTCCTCACTATCACATGTATGTGTCTTCACGTGAATAAGAATAATCAGCTTGCCCCTTAAGAGAGAAGGAGTCATCAGTTTCTGATTCGGGACTTTCAATATTTGAAGGGCAATGAGGATCGAGTCTCAGCTGTCTCATAAAGGGAATTTGCATAGCCCTCGGCTATCCTTCCCTATGAAGGGGCACACCCTCTGCTTTTGCCCAATTGTGAATACCAGTGAGACAAGGCCACTAGGGACAGTAGATTGCTGGATTTCCAGCATTTCTTAATGAGACTTTTGGCTATATCAAGACCAAGATTTAGAAATCAATTTGTGGCTCTGTGTTTTTTATCTTGTCTTTTATGACCAATATGCATGTTCCCCATGCGTTCGAGAGTTCTCTATCAGTGCAGTCAGACAAATATTGTGTTACCCCCTCCCATTATTGTTGCAGTTTAGGACATGACTATATCATATGCATAATATCAGTTTCATAACGGGAACAACAAGTGCAGCCCATGTCTTGTCTTTGAAAGTAGAGATTTATTTTTTCCGTGGTCAAATACGCTCTGTGTATTATGTAGTATTGTATTAATCTAACCCTAGCATTACGAGGGACATATGTGAGGCTCACCAGAATTGTATTCCATTCCACAACTGTGCACAGGCGACCTAAGTTAGTCTCCCATCCCGTTCTTAAAGGAGTCAGATCTGTTGCAGTATGCAAGCGGAGTGCATCCGCAAACCAGCGAGTGAGATGTCGGCGCTCCCCATGAAATGTATATATTTAAGCACGAGGTGTGTCTGCAATTCTTGCGTAATGTACCCCCTCCTGCACTGCAACAGGCTAACCAACAAAGCATGAATAAGGAAGTTTCCTGGTGGCATTCCTTCCTCCTACGTCAAGTGTCCATACATCACAAGTGTGCCATCTTGGCAGAGGTCACCCAGAGTATGGATGCCTGCTGGATGCCAGACAGCAAGTTCTGACAACAAAGTTTTCCCATTTCCTCTAGGCAGCCCCAGCAGTGGAATTGCTGGAGCATATGGTGTGGTGTTTCTGGTGAGGAATAGGGATTGATGAAAGCAGCGGCTGACTACTTGCAACAATAAGGGGAGAGGCCCAGACTTCCTGCAACAGGGATGAAACAAGTGAAGAAGAGTGTTTAGTGTACATGGAGTACTGTCTTCTTCTGTATCTGATAAGTGTATTCCCGCCACCTGACAAGCCACCCATTGTAGTTGAGATGCTTGGTAATAATGCTCTAATTTGGGTACCGTTAATCCTCTCTGATCCGATGGTAGGTGTGGCTTCACAAGAGTTATTCTACATCGTGATGTGTTCCATATTATTTCATGGAACGTGCATTTGATGGGCTGAAAATAGGATGGGGGTAGATATAGCTGCAAGTTGGTGAATTAATAGTCAAGGAAACACCAATATCTTAATGAGTGACAGACACCCTTCCCACTACTGAAAGGGCGAGCATCTTCCAGAAGGTCATCTGTGATGCCAGAGAGGTGAGTGCTCTGGTGAAGTTGCCGCCAAGTAAGTCCTGATCATCGTGGATCACCCTGATGTCTAGATCTTGGAACATAGTTAATTGCCAAGTGACCGGGACACCATTCACAAAAAGCATTGGATCCGGCATGCTGGAATCGAATGGGAACAGACATAACTTCCCCCAGTTAAACCGTAACCCAGACAGAGGGGTGAAAAGAGTGAGCGTACTGGTTATAGCATCTGGAACCATTCCAACATCCTTAATATAGTAGCAGCTCATCTGCATATAATAAAATCACATGTATGTCACCTCCAAATGGTATGCCCCATAGCCCTGAAGCAGCACGCATGGCCAGGACCAAAGGCTCTATGGCCAATGAGAAGAAGAGAGGGAAGAAGAGACAGCCTTGTCTGGTGTCCCTTCCCACCATTATAGGCTTCGAGACAAAGCCACCAGTATTGACTATCATGGTCTGGCTGTGACACAGTAACTTGAGCAGCTCAATAAAAAAGGGTCCTATTCCATACCGAGGCAGGACACTGAAAGGAAGGGCCACTCAACAGTGTTGAATGCCTTCTCCAAGTTAAGTACCATACATCCAGAATGGGGCCAAAGATGAAGATCATATCGCATAAGGTGAAACGGCCAGCATAGATTATGAGATGTAGTATGGTCCTGACGAATCCATTCTGAGCACAATGTATTAAATGGGGGTACTAATTGCCGGTCATCCCACACATATTCTAGCCAACACCTTAAAATCCACGTTCAACAGTGCCAATGGGCGATATCCACTTGAAGGATCTTAATAATGTGATTTTGGTAGCTAGGCATCGGTTGCCATATATTGGAGAGAAGATAACAATTTCAGAGAAATTAAAGTGGGTTTACACTATCATTCATTGTTAATTAATTATGTAATTGATTTTAATTATGTAATTTATGAAATAGTTATATGTTTTAGTTGTGGGCTGCCAGGATTGTAGTGGTCTAGGGCTGGAAATTAAGTAATAATGAATTACTAATTTATTAAAAATGTGTAATTATTTATAGAGTTAATTTGTAATTATGTAAATATGGAATACTGACTTATTGTACTCCTATTTTAGTTGCAGTATGCTAGGTTTGTAGGCGAATAGGGTAGGAAGTTATTTAATTATTAATTTATTCATTATGATTGGTAAATTAATATAGCTTTATAATCCACCGTAGAGGGCTGTACCAGCCATTAAAGGCCAGCCCTGTGTTAAAGGTCCTCGGAAAACGCTTTTAACAAGGGAGTGGGCCTTTAACAAGGGACCATTAACAAGGGAGTGGGTGTTTACTTGGCCAGCATAGCCCAGTCTCTGTGGGCTAAAAAGGAAAATTCCACCCCATCAGGGTTCCACCCCATTCATGTTCTAAATAGTAAAACAAAGGCCTTAAGAAGCCCAGGGGAATTGAAACAGCCACACAAAGGACAACTGCTGTTATCTTTTGAACATTCGCAGCAAGAGCTGTGGAAAAGGGTTGAAGTCAAACTCTGGTTCTCACCGGCCTGGCTGCTCTGCTTTTTTAAATTCAACCAAACCAGAGAGACCCAGTAGCTGAGCAGCATTCGCCCCTGCCTCAATCTGAAGCCCTAGTGAAAAAGGGTGAAGGTTGTGTGTGTCCTCCATGGCCTCTGCCTTTCTTTTTCTTCTGCCTAATTAACATATTTTCAAGAGGCTGGGGAAAAAAGGCACAGGCTCTGTATTAGGACCTTGAAATGTTGAGAGCAACTGGCCTATACCAGTTCAGATCGGCCACTGCTACTTCATTGTCTTCAATGGAGCACTCAACATTCCAATCTTCTGATTGAATTTAAAACACTTAACTTATGGTATTTTTAATTATTTTAATTATATTTTAGTTGTGGCCTGCTAAATTTGTAGGGGTCTCGGATGGGATTATTAATTGTTAATTAATTATTTCATTGATTTTGTATATGTATATTATGGTTAAACAAATGGAGGAGTAACCACTAAGGGTACTTAATACCTATACATTGGTACGTTATTCAGGTGCACGCCCTGCAACCCAATCTAGGACAATCCTTTGTCCTTGGAAGACCCCTCACTCACCAACCTAGTTGGTGACATGCTTCATCATTGGGGTCCCACCCGGACAGCCGAGTGCTATCCGGGTGTGCTTCGACACCTGACTACAGTGGAGCTGTTTTTTTTTATTATATGTGTTAAAGAGTGATATAAGTGTGGTTAAAAGTTGTCACAATGCTACTCACTCAGAGCCTTTATTCTGGAGTGATTGGACAACAGGTAAAAATTATTGTGGGGCACCTTTGCCTAATAAGGTAGGCTGCGGTGTCAAAAGAAGTAAAATGGTGGTGATTATTTAAAAAAAGGATAGGTCTACATGTTTCAACCTTTGTGTGACTATAGAGGTTTTCTTCAGGACCAGTGTAGTGTAGGCTGGGTGGTCTACACACGCTAAGGTGTACCCTGCCCACGCCTACTTTCAGTTGTGAAATCACAAATTGGTAATTTCATAAAAACGTGTTCTTCTCCGTGATGTTAGGAAAAAACTCGAAGCTCTCAAATTGTGGGCTTCATGGGCATCCCCGTCCCTGCCTTAACTCACGGCCACCATTAGTGGCTTGATAAGGTGTGGCAGGTTAGCCTAGCAGCGGATCGGTCAGGAGCCCCGTTGGAGTGTATATTATGGAACGCCTATGTTTTAAGTTATAGGTTACATGTGGGCTGCTAACTTTGTAGTGGTATAGGTGGGAAGTTAATTATTAATTGAATAACAATTATTTATTAAGTGATAATTATAATAATGAATCGTAATTATACAAATTGATGAATTTGTTATTGCTTATTACATATGTATATGTTTTTATGTAATTTAATAATTTTATATTAAGAGTTTAATATTTTTCTACATTCATGGTGTTACTTACATAGGTAATGTGTTTGAAGTGAAGTACTTTCAATACTCTTTCTTTGACTGCAGTAGGAATAGTAAACTTGGCCTCTTTATAATTTCACACTTTCAGTACTGTTGCACTTTTTGAGTAGGAATAGTAAATCTAACCTCTCCGAAGTCCAACGCTTTCCCTACCGGTGCACAGACTGCAGAGGGAATAGTAAATGTTACCGCTCCAATGTTCAACACTTTCTCTACAGTTGCACTGTTTGGAGGGGGAATGTAAACGTTACCCTTCTGAAATCCAATGCTTTACCTGCTGTTGCAGAGACTGAAGTGGGAATAGTAAATTTTACCCCTCAAAAGTCCAACACTTTTCCTACTATTTCACTGACTGAAGTGGGAACAGTAAATTTTACCCCTCCAAAGTCCAACACTTTTCAGACTGCTGTGCTGTTTCGAGTGAGAATATTAGATCTCACCCATAAAAAATCCAACACTTTCCCTACTGTTGAACAGATTTGAGTGGAAGTAGTAAATTTTACCCTTACCAAGTCCAACACTGTCCCTACTGTTGCAGTGATAGGAGTGTGAATGGTTATTTTCATCCCTCTGAATTCTAATGCTTTCCCTACTGTTGCCCTGATTGAAGTGGGAATAGTAAATTTTACCCCTCTACATTTGAACACTTTCCTTACTGTTGTGCTGTTTCGAGTGAGATTAGTACATTTCGCTGCTCCAAAATCCAACATGTTCCCAAACTTTGCATAGACTGGAGTGGGAATAGTACATTTTACAGGGGCAACCACCACCTATCTTACATGGTAGGGCGGCCGTGGGGGCAGGGGTTTAGCAAGGGGGGTTGGTGAAATAATATAAAAGAAAAAAAGAGAACGTATCTGCCGCTCTGCTCTGCTCCTGCTGACAGTCGCCTCGCTGCTCCTCTTGTCGCCATCGGGCTGGAAGTGTATGGGCCCTCAGAGCACAGGCTCCACACCCAACAGAGATGCTGCTCTCACATGAGAGCAGCACCAGGATTGGTCTGAGCGGCCTAGTTTGTCGCTCAGATGGTTCATTGGATTCTATGCCTTTTCTCCAACCCTGCCTGGTTTGAGAAACATAAGTGGGCATGTGAATTTGGCTGGCCTAGGACATTTGACCAATCACACATGCGCAGTTATAAGTGCACTCTAGTCCTCCTCCATGACATGCCCAGCCCCATCCTATAGTTATTGCAGGGCTCAGACAGACAGCATAAATAAAATATCATCTGCTGGTGCTGGCCTGTGAGGCGAAAGTTCAATACTTTTCCTAATTTTGCGTTGACTGGAATGGGAATAGTAAATTTCACCCTTTCAAAATCCAACGCTTTACCTACCATTAAATAAACAAGAGTGAGAATCATATATGTAGGGCCTTATTACAAGTTTGTGGTCTGTGGACTGCTGTCCCGGGGTGATGGTCCAGTGGCCGTGGGGAGGGGGGGGGGATAACTCCATTGGGCGATACAGAGGCTCAAGACTGCTGTCCATATTACGAGTTCACTTTCCAACGAGCCAACCGCGGCGGTCGGACTGCCACCTAAATGTCATCAGAAATGAAGGATTTGGGATGCATAATCAGCAATTTTCAGTTCCCTTCCAGAAGATTTTCTCCTGGTCCCCCCTACACAGGAGCAACTTCAACCCAAGGAATCTCACCCCATCTTTAGCGATCTACTGGCGAGTCTTTTTAGTAACAAATGCCCATCGCCAGGACTGCCCACATATGGGCTGAACCTCGGTAATGGGTCTATGGTATTTTTCCACATACATCATGCATATGTGTGCATTTCACACATATGCAGTTGGAACGTACACACAGGCACCGATATATATGGAAGTACATTGCCCACCACCGTAAGACCGCTGCAGCGACACCCTCCAGCTCCTCTGGAAACTCGTAATCTGGCAGTTGGAAGGCCACAGACGCAGCGGTGTCCTAGCGGTCACAGACGTTATTCTTTGGCAGTTGGACCACCAAACTCATAATGAGGCCTTCAGATTTCTAATAAGCCAGAAGCGGCATTGATAGTTAGACATATTAGGATCCTAAAAGGTTGTTTATGAGGAGATTCATTTTTTTAAATAAATCAGGAGAAGGATAAAGAGAATTATGATAAAACATGGAGTGTGAAGAATGATAATGTACGAGTTGTCAAATGCTTTAAATGAAATAACAGAGCACATATGCAAGGGTAGATCAGTGTACTCAAATCCCATGATGGTAATAGGAGTTGGAAAGAACTATGTAGAAGAAGTGGATGATGAACTGGTGGAAAACCATCAGTATGCCAGGCGCACTGCTGGGATTATCGTATCACAATATTACTAATAAGAAAAAACAATCCTTGGCAGCACACCCAAGGCACCCAGACGCTCTCTTTCTAATGATTACTTTATCAAGCGTTGTTGGCATTATTTAATAAATTAAAGTTTTTCATTTGCTTTTTGTCAACAGTGCCCCCGAAGAAGGGATTGCATCCCGAAATGCATTGGGCATGACCATTACTTTTGTATGGTTTTTGAAGTTTAAACAGCTTTCACTTTGAATAGACTCGTGATTATGTGTATATAAAATCAGCTATACACTGGGATTTCCTTGGTTCATATTATTTTCAACTTATCAAAGTATACAAGTTATGTACTAAGTACCGTGTGTTGTTTTCTTTTTCATACGTACAGTTGTGTGAACAAAACTTTATTGATACATTACGTGAATAATTTGTTTTTTCTTATTAGTAATATTGTGATACGATAATCCCAGCAGTGCGCCTGGCATACTGATGGTTTTCCACCAGTTCATTTTCCTGTTCATTGGGGTTGGCAACCTCTTCACCAGGCTGCACACATCTGTTGATTACATTGTCCATAATTGAGTTTCACTTTAGATCATAGGGAGTGCACAGATCATACAAATTTTCTTGAAGAAGTGGATGATGCCATATGGAACAAAGTTTCAGTAGTTGTGTGGGATGCAAAGACAAATCCGGTTAACCTCTTCCATGCGTCAGACGGACCCCGGCCGTCCGACTTCAGAGTGGGCGTGTGCGTCTGATCTGCGCAGGCATCATATTCCGCCACACCACGGCGCAATTTGCGCCGCGGTGAAGCGTTTAACGCAGTGTATGAGGGACAAATGGTGTTTGACTGTGGCAGAAGATGAAGCGGGAGACAAACGAAGGTACATAAAAGGTTCCATGAGTTGCTGCTCATTTGCCTCACATAATCTCATTCTCTGCGTTATTCTGGAACAGACATATATAAAAGGTGCATTCAATTATTTGTTTTATTTAAGAAACCATATATTTTTTAAATCCATTTATATAATAATGTTTACACAGTTATTGTATGTATGTCAATAGGTATTTGGAAAAAGGGAGATATGTGACATGCAGTGTTCTCTGATACACTATGGATTCTGTAAAATCTTTCGATATAAATTAGGATGCTCGAAGGGCAAAGTGGTCAGAGGCAGACGGGTATTCATGCAGGAAGATGTACCTGATGGCTACTCTGGGAAGTTGAAATAAACCCTCAACTAATGAATACAGTGTTCAGTGATTTTCAATGCCTATGTTGGCATAAACAAGAACTTGCAGCAATCTGCTTTTGGGAGCCTTCTGGAACATGAGTGAGGCTTGCTGCTCTAAGGTTTGGCCACCTGTGGCCTAGCAGAAATAAATAGAATAAAGAATCATGGTCTTTTTAAAGATTGTGTAAATTCTGCTCAAGTTGGCTACTTCGATTGCTTCTCCTTGTCTTTCCTCGCTTATTAGTGGTATTTGTACACCTGCCGGCAGTTTTCCAGCCTTTAAAATAGGTAATCCCTACTGTTCGTGCCATCTACATCCATGCTTGCCCATTTAGCATCAATGTAATCGTTTGACAGCATGACTGCCTTCCACGTGTTGCCATGTGGATTACTCAGACCCCCCAACACACCACTTAGTTTGTTTATATAAATGTGCCCAGTTCCCGCTGCACATCTGTACGGGGTAGTGCTGTGTAACTGCCTATATGTGTTATTCCCCTTGATCCAAAAAACGGGTCCGCCCATAAAACAAACCATTTTGGCAAATTACTACGTCTAGCCTAATTGAAAACATAAAATGTAGCGCAGAGCCTATAGAGTGAATTATAACAGTGAGCCAATTACAATTATATTTTGAGCATCGATACAACGTTCCTCTTTCTCCACCACACAGCTAGGCTTCGCCCTCTGAAACAAAATAAGAGCTTCTCACTGCTCACTCATGCACAACACCAAAGCGTTTTCCACATATGATCACAACAAATACAACAGTTTACCCTCCTCACTCACACTCTCTATGGTGCAGTGTGCTACCTGTCCGAAAATCTGCTTTAAAGCCCCACAATTGTGTATAAAGCACTATATAAATCCTACATTACATGTCAATCAATTGTGTTTTTATTAGTAACCAGCATTTAATCCTTAAACATAGAAGGAAGGGCCTGCAATTCTCTCCAAACAGAAAGGATGAAACAACATAATTTAATGAACACAGAGCGGAATCTGACTGATGAGAAAAAGATAATTAACTTCCATTAAAATAGCGTGGAACTTACTGTCCAGCTGCACATACGCACCTAAAATATTTAGATCGATGTGGTGGCCAGCGAAGAGTACTTAATTCTGCAACGTAATAAATCATTGTGACAATTAAGGTGGGATTATTAGATCACCAATGATAGAGTATTGTTTTATAATTAACATGATGTTGATTGCCAGTAAAACCCAATTGAGTTATATCTTTTTGTGCGCCAGGACTGCAACTTTCTTGTTTTGTGGTCACGATAGGAAAACACCTATTTTAGAAGTGGTGAGCAGATTTGTATGAATGTTTATATCACCACTCTTTATTGCGGAGCCATACTCCTATATTGACCTTAAGAACGTTGATCATTAATGACCTTACTCAAGAGAGGCAAAAAACTAATTTTGGCTGCATTGAAAATTTCCAAGAATAAAGACCAGGAAAATCATCCTGGAGATTTTGTTATGCAGGAGAAGCTAAGATTGTGCCAAAAACACACATCTGCATATAGTAGTAGAACTTTATTCGATTTTAAGACAGGATAAAATCATAAAAGCAACAATCATTCTATACAATTTCATACACAATCATAGAAATAGAATAAAAATAGTATTAAACATTGTATAAACGTTGACAAAATAATCTGCATATCTAGCTCTCAAGGGAGCTACATGACCATTATAGTCATCACCAAAGACACCCGGGACCCAAGAAAACAGGATAATGGGCACTCTTAAGACTAAGAAAAACCTAGCATTAAATTGGCTTGTATAGTCCTTCAGGGAGAGGATTTTAAGTGAACCAGAGTCTTTCCACTCCAGAATCCAATTTGAAATCCTAAATAAATCGGTACAATAGAATAAATTGCTCAAGACAATGGTTACTAGCATTAGACATTTTGCCTTCCTCAGCCACATATTCAACCAAAGCTATACACCACTCATAGACATGATGCATTACTTCCTACGAGGCGATACAAAAGGGGATGATGGACGGAGCATTTGAGCAAATCAAACACTCACCCCCAGTCAAATGTCTGGGTTTAATCCATCACCATTCTTTAGCCCACTCAGCCACCCCATTTCAGACATGGCTATATGCAAATCAGTCTGACCCTGTGCCTCATGGGAACAGTCCAGCCCAAACTGCCAAGCCATGTCTTCCATGGACCGGAGGACCACTGACTGAGTTGGAGGTGAGATAGAGTAAAGCCACTGCTAGCCAAGCTGGCAGTGGTTGTGCCTTCATAACCTTCACCCTGCAATTCCTACCATCATTGAATGAGGCGGTGGAACTTGCTGCCCTGTTTATTTGTGTGCAGAGGGGCCTGACAGATTGTGGTATTGGCATTACCACCCCTTACAATGCAGGTATGGTGAACCCTGGTTTTGAATGCTTTGGGGGAACCACACTATCTTCTAACATTGTCCCACAGGTATGACTAGGTGGTGGGGTATTTTTGGGGTCCTACAATCCCTGGATGAAGGAGGAATAGAAGAAGCTGGTTAGTCCTGGGGTGGCATCCTACTTCTCCCTGCACTACCAGCTGAATCTGTTGACCACTCCAACAGTACTGGCAGTCTGACTGGTTGAAGCAATATACCGCGCACATTGTTGCTTCAGGACATCCTTGGTGACCCAAGCTGTAAATGAGGCAGGCACTCAAATTTCAGGCTGAAAAGGAGAAGCCAAGACAAGGACCTGGAGGAAGTTCTCAAAAACAGACCTTACTGACGAGCAGCATCTGCCAGCTAACCTTTACAAGAAACTAGAAGACCCTTTGACAGGATCACTCAGTACCTGCTTTCCCCTTCCTCATGCATGACTACATTTATGCTACTGTTCCATTAAATGTGAAATAATGAATTAACTTTGAGGCATAGTAATCAAATGTGTATGTAATGCACAGCTGCAAAACAAAGTATTCCATTCCATGTTAAGTAAAAAGTGTGGGGCTTATTTATGAGCCCTTGCGCCACTTTGGCGACGCCGGTGCGTCACTTTTTGTGACGCACCAGCGACGTAAAAAATGTGCCTTGTTGCACCATATTTATAAAGTGACGCATCTAGGTAGATGTGTCACTTTGTAAACCTCTGCGCCACCTTATACCTGCGCCAGGTATAATGTATGCAGGTGAGGTGCTGGGTTTTTCAGAACCGGTACCGAACTGGTAACCCAGTGGTGTCAGGGTACACACCCAAAGACCTCGAGTACTTTCCTGATTTAGACCACAGAAACTCAGAGTCTTCTAGGTGAAGTCAAGGATCAGTTTTATTGGCTGCAACCAAGAAACAGGCGTCCTAGAAGTACAACAACACAGGATGTATATTCTCAGGAGACTGCTCAATCTTACAAAGCCAGGCTTCTCTTTTTATACAAAATATTGTGCTTTAGGCAAACATTCTTCGAATTTTAGTATACCATTCACATGTTCCCATTACAAAGAAAAAGCAGAGTCATGATGACAAGCCCACATTTTAGTTTGTCCAGCCCACAACAAATTACCCGGCAAGGCCCAACAGTTTCATCAGATATCTGTGGACCCCCAATAAAAACGGGCACCTCCCCATCATAAAGCAAGTGAGAGAGAAAAGAGCAGGGACAGGTGTGAGCAAGATTTGGCAGGGTGTGTGTGCGATGAAAAGGGTTTGTGGCCTGTTGTGCCTTGATGCTATCTTGTTCGGCCACTGGGAGAGGAACTGACCAAACAGGTTCGGCCTGGGGCAATGGTTTCAGCCTGCTCAGGTCAGAGAACAGTCAATCAAGGTGTACGTGTCCTTTGATATCGAATTTAGCTGTATTATAAACCTATGTAAGGGCAACCCACAAAATGGCTGCCGTACACAAAATGGAAGCCAAGGGTTCAAGACGAAAATGACGATTTCGAGGTGAAATCGTCACTCGAATATGACGAAAATGCTTGTACATAGTGTACTAGCCATTTTCGGTCTTTTGATATAAAAATCGTCATGCTACGACGAAGTTTTATTCACGAGTCCAGAATTTTCAGAACTACAAACCCTCTTTTTGCCCTTACGTAGGCAATTAACCTATCCTCATGCTAATCTGAGTCCAGGTCTATATTACTAAAGTCATTGAGATGTTGCTGTAACATCATTCTATTACCTAGTTTGTCTTTTGATACAGGTTTCCTTACACATAATGTAGCACAGAGGCCACATATTGCAGGAGCACACTGCACGCACAGACAGAACAGGAAAAGAATGGCTAAGACCATCCCAATGACCATCAGAATTTTCCATCCCCAGGCGGATATCAGTTCCCAGAACCATCCCATTAATGACCAATCTCCTTTATTCACATGAATAGATTCGGAAATCTTATGCAGTTTAGAGATGGCCTGGTACACTGTTGGAGCGTTATCTGGAATGAAAACACAGCAACTCGATTGGATCAATCTACATACCCCACCTCGGTCTGCAAGTATGACATCTAATGCGACCCTGTTCTGAAGGGTCATAAGACGATCCGACTGGAGCTCAGCAGTCAAGTTACTAAGGGCACCAGCAGTTTCAATTACGGTGGACTCAGCCACCCTTGTCAATTGCCTTATGTTCCTGCTGTTAACCATGGGTCCCCAGAACGGCAGAAAACCCTTTACGAAGTCCCCAAATTCTTGTCCTGCAGTGTCTTCTTCGCTGAAGACACCTCTAACTATCCTTGTCTTGTGGTAATCTGCCGCCGCTGTGTAGGTGGGAGGCAGCAGGAATGAAACAAAACATGTGCCCGAAAAGGCAGGGGGCAACCATGTATAGGCTCTATCATGGCAGATGAAATAGGTACCCTTAGCTGCTAAGAACGGAGGGGAAGTCTGAGATGCAAAAACATATGTTTCAGTGCAGATGCTTTTCCCTAGCTGAGCTCTGGGATTCTTGCCAGTACCTTGCAGACACAGGTGACCCTGATGGGGCACAATCCAAATCGGGGAAGATCTCTTAGCTTGCTGTTTCTCACTCAGAGTAGCTCCATATCCGGTTACGTTCCATCCTATGTATACTAGTGTCTCATCTCTCGGGATAGTCTCATAAGAAATATCTTCCTTAATCATGTCTACTATACCCTTAACTAGAGCACTATTCTTAGGATTGTCTGTTACAAAACGTAGGGGGTAGATTTCATGTGCATATATGAACATTGTTCTGTATGCCCACACAGAACCATTGTGGCTGAAAGGCAGGACCAGATAAGGGATACCTTTATCCGTTGTGTGAGGCATAAGACCACACACCCAACAGTTAGTTGTGTTCATTACAAGTTGGTGTTGGTGCAAGAGCTGAACAAAGGAGATATTAATAAACTCTAATCTCCTAGCTGATTCGTGTTCAGGAAGGGGTTGAAAAGAGTGTGGGGAAACAGTAGAAGGAGGAGGTATAGGCGATGTAGTGGGTGCCAATGTTACTCGAAAAGAGAATAAAACATAACTTATTAAAAATATCATCACACTGAATAACATGAAAATGCACAATATCAAAAAGCTTTTCTTTGTCATTATTTTACATATTCGGTTTTTAAAGTGCACAGTTTTGGCAGGTCTCTCCATCTCGAAAAACTCCATCCTCTCTAAAGTGCTGCCCGCGATGGGAGGTTGTTTCTGCTAAGGAATGCTTCTGTCAGTCTAGGGCAACTCCCTTGGACCAACCAGAACTGTCGACCTAACGTCGTCAGCTGCACCCCAAAGACTTTGGGCAATCGCTGCCCTAGCAGCGGAACCCGGATGGCGGTTCGAAAAACAAAAATAAGCAAGTTTCTCAGATGGGAGAGCTGCGCTTTCAAAAAAATAGTACTTGGAGGGAAAAAATTAGTTCGTATTTCTCGGCCTCAGATTATACCGTTGTTTTCCTGGTATTGTATTATCTTGGAAAAGGAGTTCAGGTTCTGTAGTGTCCAATCGAACTGATGGTGATACAGCTGGTTGCAAAATTTTATCACTCTCTTCTTCAGTAAGTGTTCCTTTTACTCGTGCATCACTGAAAGGCAGAAAACGTGGCACAGTTTCAGTCTCTGAGTCAGCGACACCCTCCTGGACCCACCGGTCGTATGGCAGAGGCAGAGGGATCCGCTTGCAGTGGATCCCGTGGATCCAGTTTTTCTTCCCCTCCACTCGAACAGCTGATCTTGTGGAAAGAAGAACGAGATGCGGTCCGGTCCACCTTGGCTGGTCGTTCTTGGTTCGCTGGAAGTTCTTCACGAGGACCCAAGATCCAGGGTCGATCTGATGACCTGCAGTTTCAGGGACCGGAGGCAGGGTGTCATGGACCTGTTGATGCAAAACACGCAATTTAGCCGTCAATTCGTACAAATAATCGAGCAAAACAGGGTGTTCTATTTCACTGAACTTAGTGGGCCTTGGCACTCCCCATATGTTGGCCGGGCGGCCAAAAACTATCTCATATGGACTAAGTCCCACTCGCGAATGCACAGTCATTCTGGTGGATAGGAGTGTTAGGGGTAGAGCGTCAGGCCATTTAAGACCAGAGCTCGCTTGGATTTTGGCCAGTTTAAGTTTTAAAGTGCCGTTGTAGCATTCTACTAATCCAGCTGATTGGGGGTGATATGCAGCGTGGAACTTTTGCTGAATGCCTAGCCCTTCACATACTCTCTTCATCACACGACCCACAAATTCACTCCCATTGTCACTCCAGACCATTCTAGGCATTCTGAATCTGGGGAAGAACTCTTTCACAAGGGCTTTAGCTGTGCATAAGGCAGTGTTGTCTTTTAGGGGGTAGGCTTCCACCCATCTTGAGAAGGCACAAACAACAACGAGTACGTATTTTAAATTGTTGCACCTTTCCATGTGGTTGAAATCTAGCTGCAAAACCTCGAATGGATACGTAGGATGTGCAAAATGACCAGCTGGAGTTGGGGTTCCCCTACCAGGATTGTGTTTCAGACACACCATGCAATTCTTGACGACATTCTCTGCACACTTGGGAATTCCTGAATTTTGCCATACTGGAGCCAACAACTTGCAAATCCCTTTCACGCTGATATGAGCCATTCCATGAGCCATTGTAACCACTGCAAGCACATATGCATCGGGTAACAACCATCTCTGATGCTCTGACAATTCAACCCAACAACCATTTGCATCCATTCTACCCGTACTTTCTCTCCACATGTTCAACTCTTTCTCTGTAGCCTCAGCTTGAATAGACTTCACACTCTCTATCGTGTCTTCACACATTCCAACATCACCAACCCATCTTGCAGGGCCTGCAACATACATTCGGCTCATCACATTCCTTGCAGTTTCTTTCGCGATTTCGTCAGCAAATGCATTTCCACGACCAACATCATCAGTCACCTTCTTGTGAGCACTACATTTCACAATCGCCACTTGCAGAGGCAAGGTCAGTGATTCAAGAAACTCATTCACCAACTGACCATGCTGAATCTTAGCTCCATGCGAAGTCAGGAACCCACGTTCTTTCCACAATCGTCCAAAACTATGAGCCACACCAAATGCATACTGACTATCGGTGTAGATGGTCACTTTCATTCCTTTTGACAACACACATGCTCTTGTAAGTGCAATCAATTCTGCTGCTTGAGCTGAATTATGTGGAATACGTGCAGCTTCAACAATTATATGCAAAGTCGTGACAGCATATGCTGCAGTCGTGTCACCATTCGGGAGCTTGAAGCATGAACCATCCACCCATAAGGTACCATCACATTTTGCAAGATGAGTGTCCCTAAGATCTATTCTCCCTTTCGTTTCTTCTTCTGTTCTAAGAAAACAATCATACTGTTCTGAATCATCTAACTCTGTTACAATTGGCAACAACGTAGCTGGGTTAAGTGTGTTGCATCTTTTTATGTGCACATGACTTGCTAACAAGGTTAATTCGTAACCTGACAATCAAGCACTAGTTAAGTGCTGTGTCTTGGTTCTGTTTAACAACGTGTCCACTGCATGTGGAACCATCACAACTAACATGTTATTCATTACTAAACCAGCAGACTGTCGAATAGAAACAGCTGCTGCCGCGGTTTCTCTTAAACAACTCGGCAATGCTTTAGCTACCGGATCCAAAGTCGACGAAAAATATGCACATGGACGCTGTTTGTCTCCAAACAACTGAGTCAACACTGATAATGCACAACCCTCTTTCTCATGGACATACAATGTAAAGGGCTTACTGTAGTTGGGGGTACCTAACACAGGAGCCGAACATAATGCTATGAGTATTTCAATAAAACTTTTCTGACACTCTTCAGACCAAGGAACGGGATTGGGTGTATCTTTACACGTTAATGCCACCAAAGGTTTAGCTAATAACGAAAAATTTGGTATCCATTGCCTGCAATATGAGGTAATGCCCAAGAAAGCACGCACTTCTCTCTGTGTTCTTGGCACACTCAATTTCGCTATTGCCTGAATTCTTTCTGGGGTCAGTTTCCTTCCCTCCTTCGATAAGAGATGACCTAAGTAGGTCACTTCTTGTCGACAATATTGCAATTTTGAGAGAGGCACTTTGTGGTGCAAATCACACAAATGACGCAACAATGACAACGTGGCTTCTTTACAGATTTCCTCAGTATCTGCAGCAACAAGCAAATCATCTACATACTGAATGAGGGTAGCGCCATCAGGTAAAACAATCGTATCAAGCTGTGTTTTTAAAGCTTGACTATATATTGATGGACTTTTACAGTAGCCCTGTGGAGCGCGTTTAAAGTGGAAGCTTCGTCCTCCTAAACTGAAGCCAAAAATATCCCTGCTCTCCTCAGCAATCGGGATGCTGAAGAAAGCATTCTTCAAGTCAATCACCGAAAACCAGGTTGCAGAAGCTGGAATCATAGTCTATAGGGCAGTAATGTCAGGAACAACTGGAAATTGTGGCACAACTATTTATTCACCTCTCTAAGATCAATCACGAATCTGTAAACAGGTGGCTGGGAAGGGTCAGTTCGCTTCAAAACAGGCAGAACAGGACTATTGCAAACGTTGCCTCTTGTCTCTTCAATCACATCTTTTTCAATCAGATCATAAATGATCGCTAACAACGCTTTTTCACCTTCACTAGAGATTTTGTATTGGGGAATTCGTGTCATTTTAACATTGGCTTTCAATGTTACAACATATGGTGGTATTTCTAAAAGACCCACATCATTAGGACCAGTAGCCCAAAGAATATCAGGAAGAAACGACAATTCTGTTGGAAGTTTATCCCTTGACAAATACATTGGAGAAACCACTTTCTTACCCAGTGTAAGTTGTACTCCAGAAGGAGAACAGTACAAAGTCGCATACAGTCTTTTCAGCAAATCTAATCCTAGCAAGTTTTCACCACAACCTGTTGTCAGAATAAGGGGTGCTTTGAATTCACAAGGTCCAACAGAAAGGGACAAAGGGTCAGAAATCGGATTACTAACTGGGGCGCCACAAAAACCTACTGATACATTCGTTTCGCCAGACAAAGGTGCGCCAGGGAGTTTTGAGTGCATAATAGAACTCTTTGTAGCACCAGTATCCAACAGAAAAGGCTCTGACACACCTGATGTAATCACCTCAACGTATGGTCCACTCTGATCTACTGGAACTGAAACAACTCCCTCTCTTTGTCTATGGCTCTCCTAGCAATCATTACCGTCCATATTCTCATCTTCTGCATAGTAATCATCAGCATAGTACTGAGCCGTCCTACCAGATGCGTTATTCTGCTGATCGAACCTATTCATCGAATTTTGAGGTGGAAGAGACTGTGTGTTCTGGGGGGAAATTTCCACGTCCTCAACCTCTAGACGCTTGTTGAACACCTCGACCTCTTACACCAGAAGCACCATTTGCACGCTGTAATAAAATAGGACAACTATACTTGAAATGACTCTCTTCCTTACAATATGAACACTGATTGGGGCCTACAGGGACATGTGGTTGAGTATACTCGACTCTTTGCGAGTTCCTCTGATACTGTTGAGGCTGCTGATAATTATTCTGATAGTTACTCTGAGCACCACTATTTTGACCACCACGTGGCGGATATGCTTGCTGTAACAAAACCTTCGTTTTCAACTCTTTCGTTTTCTTTTCTGCTCTATCTTTCTCGTCTTTGTCTCGATTTTCATAATATTGTGCAGTAGCCAATATCTGTGCTGAGGAGGAAACTGCCCAAGAACTCTCTGAATCTTTCAACTTTTTGTACAACTCTGGAAGCAGATTGTGCACGAATTTATCGACGAACAGTCGCTGACCACCTTCTGTGCTCATATCTTGACCACTGTGGTCGACAAAAGTTTCTTCAAACCTGGTGAAGAAATCTGAGACCGTTTCATCTTTCTTCTGTTTACATGCAGACAATTTATCCCAATTTACTCGCATGGCAGGCATTAAAGTCTTCATGTAATTAATAATCCTACCAGGGAGGTCTGCTACTAAAGGCTCGGGTTTAGCACCACCAACTTGTCGGTCATCTGCAGCGGCAATATTAGCCCATGTGTCACCTAACTCCTGATCATGATCTGCATGACGAATCTTTCCCCACAAAGGCTGTGGAACAACATTCCCAAACAACATGTATATATCCGCTAAATTCATGATACATGACCCAGCAGTCTGTGACAACTCCTTGTAATACCCTGCAGGATTTTTACGGGGATCAGGCAATGTCTGTTTAAGAGCCAAAACTTCAGCTCGCTTCCAAGGAACATGTACCCACACACGCTGAAAATGTGCTGGTATAGCTGGCGGATTATTATTATGACCAGCTGCTGCTTCTTCCTTCCATACCGGAGGAACTTCTCTCATGGGATATTGTCTTCCCTTCTTTTTACCAGAAGAATCAAATTCAAACAACGACTTAGAAACACCTTCAGTCCTAAGTGACAACAACGTCGCAACTGCTTTCCTAACATCTGAACCCACAATTGCGCCTTTTGAAAACTCAAAACGTACATGGCTCAACTCGGGCGGATTAGAGTCCAAATCATTTTCCTCTAAATCTTCACATAGAAAAACACACATTTTCTCAAAAACGTATCTCTGCTTTGATGCTTACCACTGGGTGAAGACATCCATAACACATTCTAAATCATTTTTTTCCGGGTCAGCAACCCATTTATGTGCCAAATAATTCAACGTTTCTTTCTCCCTAGAATCAGGCTGTTGACTACGCAACTGTTTGCGCTCTGTGTCAGGAGTTACACTCGTTGCACCAAAGAGAGGATGCAAAAAATTAGCGACAGTACTAGCCACTCTCTGACGAACAGAAGGAGAAGTCGATGAAAAGACAAGAGGGAAAGCAGGGTGAGACGAGGCAGATGCAGAGGCAGTGTCAGGAGAAGTACCAGGAGTGGTAGTCGATATAGTAGTCAAAGTTGCAGGAAGTAAAGGAGGAGCAGATGTAAAAGTCGGTGGCCCTTGAGGAGGCTGCACCGGAGGAGCAGGAGCCAGCTGAAGAACAGCTGGTGGGTGCTGTAGAGGAGCAGGAGGCAATGCAATCACAGGTTGCGCAACTAGAGGTTGCGGAGGTGCCGTAGCATTTTGCGCATAGGGGGTGGCGAACTTAACAAATGTGACATTAAGGGATCTTTTTCAAGCTCTTTTGCTGCATCTTGCTGAAGAGGCGGCAAAACTGAATAGCATTTATCTATCACCATTTTACGTTGCCTGTGCAACTGCTCACTCATCTGTTCTTCTTCATTGTCTTTAAACTGCATAGCAGCTTGCATTATAGAAATACCCCTTTCTCTCTTATTTTTCTTTGCTAATTTAATTTCCTTCTGTTTGGCTTCCTTACGCCATAGGCGGAAAGAGTCAAACATCGCCGGCCGGGCTTTCTTCTTGAAAAGTTTAACTTCGAGATTGTCCAAGATTTCCGTGTCAAAGCTACCATATTGGGGCCATTTTAAAACACCATCTTTTCTGGTGTATTTGATCCACACTTCATTGTATGTGATGGGGCCTACTCCATGTTTCACATACAATTCATAAGTTGGAGTTCCAATCGGAGGAACCAGACACGAGTCCTCCAATCGGGAATCCCTATTACTACCACAACAAAACAAATTTCCAAGTCTGCTAAGACCAGGCATCTTCGCTCTCTAGTCTAGCTTCAAACTTCAAAGGATTATCGATTACGATATTGCTCGTGAATACACAAGTCCTTTGGCTTTGGCACTTGCAAGTTCCAAACAAAGTGATCCCAAAAGGGGATACCCAAACTAAGACCAACTAAGGACTGGGAGACGCTCCACTTATACTTAACTGAGATATCAATGACGTCACCAGAAGACTCGTCTTATCGTTTCGCTCTACCAAACTTCAAGGGTCCAAATCAGGGCGATAGCCAGGGCAGCAGTCCTTTGTAGCCGTCGGGAAGCGGGGAACCTCGCAGCAAAGACTTTCGGACCACGTCGACATGCAGGGGTCGATGAAGTGGTTGGCCTTCCTCCAGAATTTTCACACGAAGCTCCTCACGAACCTCTGGCTGGACCGGTACCGCTGGTATCGCCCCGCGTTGGGTGCCAACTGAGGTGCTGGGTTTTTTAGAACCGGTACCAAACCGGTAACCCAGTGGTGTCAGGGTACACACCCAAAGACCTCGAGTACTTTCCTTATTTAGACCACAGAAACTCAGAGTCTTCTAGGTGAAGTCAAGGATCGATTTTATTGGCTGCAACCAAGAAACAGGCGTCCTAGAAGTACAACAACACGGGATGTATATTCTCAGGAGACTGCTCAATCTTACAAAGCCAGGCTTCTCTTTTTATACAAAATATTGTGCTTTAGGCAAACATTCTTCGAATTTTAGTATACCATTCACATGTTCCCATTACAAAGAAAAAGCAGAGTCATGATGACAAGCCCACATTTTAGTTTGTCCAGCCCACAACAAATTACCCGGCAAGGCCCAACAGTTTCATCAGATATCGGTGGACCCCCAATAAAAACGGGCACCTCCCCATCATAAAGCAAGTGAGAGAGAAAAGAGCAGGGACAGGTGTGAGCAAGATTCAGCAGGGTGTGTGTGCGATGAAAAGGGTTTATGGCCTGTTGTGCCTTGATGCTATCTTGTTCGGCCACTGGGAGAGGAACTGACCAAACAGGTTCGGCCTGGGGCAATGGTTTCAGCTTGCTCAGGTCAGAGAAAAGTCAATCAAGGTGTACGTGTCCTTTGATATCGAATTTAGCTGTATTATAAGCCTATGTCAGGGCAACCCACAAAATGGCTGCCGTACACAAAATGGAAGCCAAGGGTTCAAGACGAAAATGACGATTTTGAGGTGAAATCGTCACTCGAATATGACGAAAATGCTTGTACATAGTGTACTAGCCATTTTCGGTCTTTTGATATAAAAATCGTCATGCTACGACGAAGTTTTATTCACGAGTCCAGAATTTTCAGAACTACACAGGGGGGCGTTCTGACGCAAGAAATGGTCATAGAAGTCATGCAGTGAAATTTATAAGATTTCATTCACCATTTCTAGGACGCAAATGCGTCAATATCTTACGCCTGCATCATGGCAGGCGTAAGACTGACGCAGGCACATTTCACATGGGACTTGCCCATGTGTAATGACCCATTGCTAGAGTTGCATCACTTTTGTGACACACTCCAGCATTGCGTAATTTTTGCGCCTACAGATGCATCAGAAATACTGATGTATCTGTAACTCCTTGTGACATAATGCGTCATACTGTAAATATGACGCATCATTGGTGTCGCAAGGAGGGCGCAATGAAAAGTGACGCATCATTGTTTTCTCACAGCGATGCGTCACTTTTCATAAATGAGGCCCAAAACGTCTTGAAAATGTATTTTCTTCATTGCTGACCCTGTGAACATGCACATTACTAAGGCAATAGAGTTCACATACTGTTGTGGTCACTGCTGCCCAGGTGTTCTGCTTCCCTCTTCCTGCCGCCTGGACCTCAGATGCAACGCTGAGGTGAGAACTACATTCCCCAGCTCTCCCGAAGTGCCGCGAGCCACCAGCGCACCATAACATCAGCAGAGGCGTCCCACGGTGTGGGAGCCCCTCTCACAGCTGCCCAGGTGTTCTGCTTCCCGCCTCCTGCCGCCCGAAACCCGGACGCAATGTTGGGGCAGGAACTACATTCCCCAGCTTCCCTGGAGTGATGTGAGCCGCCAGATACCCATAACATTGACAAGACGTCCCTCAGTGTGTGGGTCATGCCCGGGCATGGCCCGGGCCAAGAGCAGGCCCATCTGTGCCCGTCCGCAACAGGTCGAAGCTGGGCTGGGCCCACTCTCTTTCTTCTATTCCCAGTGAGTGAATCTGCTATACATAGGGTGGATAGAATGGGAAGAATACTGCTTCTGGGTGGGCTACTGGCTCAATTTCTTGCCCAACAACTACAACTATCGACAGTATGCGGGAAAGAGCAATGGGGATAGTATCTAAAGAAATTACGTTAACTGAGCGGAGACTATCCCTGGAAGGCGGCATTAGCCAAAGAACCAAACTCTTTGATTTACCACTGCCCGAGGTCACCCCCTGTTCAAGTTTGTTAGGTGACCCATTACAACCACAAGCTTCTCATTCTCTGAGATAGTATTGACCAATGAAACTGATAGCCGCTCTGCCTCCCTTAGCCCCATTAAAACCTGTGATGTTGTATCTGATCAGGAACCAGTAGACAAGAGGAAAAAGTGTGATGTCAAGACTACAGCAGTCCATGTAAAGGTAAAGCTACTCACCAATGTCAACTTCCCCCTGGTCTTTTAAGCAACCATTGTCACAGTCCTCGCAATTTATAGCTGGTAGTAACGTGGAGCCCCAGAATTTTGGCACTTTGTGTGAGAAACTGTGCGTTGTTCTGGAAGGAAAACTCCCAACCAGTTAGGGTGCATTTGAGTTCTACTGAAAATGATGTGTTTGGCATTGCTTCTAAATTGTCTGCCCTTGAAATGCCTCGATTGTTGCCATCACCCTCGTCCAAACTTGCTAGGGTGGACAACTCTACCCATACTAATTCTCCTAACAATGCCCCAGTTATTGTCAGTGAAGCAACCCAGGAGAAATCAGTTATTATTCAAGGATGATGTGGCACACAGTTGAAATCGGTCAGCAACCTCATGCGGACCACCTTATCCTGCATAATTCCAGTCACCTGGGTAATAATCAAGCCAAACACAATCAAATTAGGCCAACTGCTTCACATACAATGACATATTAGATTTGCCCACGGCCTCATGCCCTTATGTTTTAGTTCTTACAGGAACCCCTCCCGCTCCCCTTTAAGGCAACCGAACGTGAGTCATGGGCAAGTGTTGTGATTGGTTACACAAGCATAAACATTTTAATATCTTTCAATTTATTGAGATTTTGATTGTCCGAAGTGTAGGATGGGTGAGCCATTCTAGGAAGGATTTTGAAGGGGCTGCATTGTCCTAAACTTTTGGAAAACAATTATTGTAGAGAAATTGTTCGGCACCAAGGAGGCAAATCTCTCCATCCACACAAGTATATGTGCACTCCCTTTAGGCTACTTTTGCAAACCTATTGGATATGAAGTCCCTCATGAGCCTGCCACCTCAACCTTTCCTGGGTCATAGTCCACATCCAGCAACAGGTATGCCGTGTTACGTGACCTAGAGGGGTTGGATTGACTGGAAGTCACACAACTGGCAGCTGTACCTTATTGTTGGCCCCTTCAAGCCACCAGCTTCAGCCTTTTATGCAATCTTACCCCCTTTACCTCCCCAATATCTTCTTCCAGAACCGTTGAGGGTAACAGGTGTTTAACGTTGCGAATTTTAAGCTGGAACATGGTTGACCTTTCAACTAAATGAATATCACCTGACTGGCTAGGGTTCACAAAGCAATTTGATGTACTTTTATTACAGGAAACATGGCTAGATTATGGTTTTGAATGTTATTATGTCCCAGCGATACCCTCCTGTTCAGATCGCAGGTGGTTTGGGCATTTGGGTGACTAGCATTGGGGGCCGTTGTCAGTGTTATTTTAACTAATTGTAATAATTTCCAGGTGTTGAAATTTAAAAGATGTTTGCCTTTGTCTTTTTATTAATTTTATAATAATGATTTTAGCAATATTCCCAACACCAATTTTGTGCGTGAATTGTAATATCTGATGAAATTGCAAAATGATGTGGTAGCCCAGGGTATAACAGACTGTTTTTGCCGAGACTGAGATTTTTGTGTGAGATTGGTTCCAGATACCAGTACTTCATTTAATTGCACCTTAGAGGGAGGATGTAGTCTTGGGAAGGGCATACATGGTACTGACAACAGAGGAAGAGAACTGAGGAACTTTCTGCTCTCCCATAATTTGCTTAATGTAATGGATGTTGAGGTGAGCAAAAAATACCCACATACAGGAGTAGAGGCTGTACCTCCACAATAGATTATTTCTTTAGAACACCTGATTTGGGTACCATAACCCACTTGATGTAATATTCAGCCTCCATACTAAAGATAAATTGAGAGTGGAATGTGGAGCTTCTAATTTAGATATAAGTACTGGTGTTTTAAGATTAAAGTGGAAGGCTGTTGATTCAGCACAGCTTTTGAAATCCATAGTTAGTGAAAACATGGGTCTTATTGAAGCATGTCTGGATGTTTCAGAAGGCCATGTGGTATAGTCTTTCACCCGTCTTGAATGTCAGGAGCAAGCTGATATGTGCTTGACGTAAATATTCCTCTAATCCCAGATGGTTTAACCATGAGTGTTCAGAGGCCAATCATAATTTGCAAAGGGCACTCATAGCTACTCCTAGGGAACTTATGGTAGTAGTAGCATGTTTCAAGGAGTATAAAATAGCTATCACTAGAAGGAAGCAGGAACTGCTCCAAAGTCAGTGGGATTCTTTTGCGTTATTCACACTTACAAAGAATAGTAAATTATTTTGGCGGGAGGTCTCTGTAACAAGGAGAACATGCCAAACAGTAACTCCAATAACATGTCATATTGCCATTAACACCTAGGAGGCACATGTTTCTCAAATGTACGCTGCCGTCAATGATCCAACTATGCCAAATTTGAAATTCACTTCTATTGGGATTTGTGTTTCCCTAATGGAGGTGGAAGATGCTATTAACCCCTTCCGTACTCCCGTCGGCCAACGGGCCGCTTCTGTCAGTACAATACCGACTGCGGTCTGACGGAAGCGGCCCATCATTCCAGATCCAGATATAAAGAAATCATCATCTTCCGCGGATACTGCCATTGAGCGCCCGCGTTTGATAAGATATCAGCTACGTGCTGATAAGAATCCACACTTAAAAGAAGCAAAGACTTGAAGCCAATAGGACAGCCATTGCACACCCCACCAGAATTGCTAGGTCTACACCCTCATTAGGGAACCCGGCTGGGTTACCTAGTGAGTAAATTTTAACTTCACCTACACACGGTTTGCACGCACATCACCATTACTGCAGCAATTCTTAAACCAGATGTCCCTCACATCGTAGGCCCTGAAGAGACCCTACATCCATATTAGGGTCGAAACGCCATCGACAACCGAGAAAAGCGAACCATTGAAACTGGTATTCTATCATTTTATAGCTGTTATGTATTTGGAAAAAAGAAAGTGGTCGCTTTTGTAAAACATCAAAGTTTTTTTGAAACCTTGCACATATTGTCACACAAATGTTATTTGTATGCTTTGGTTCATATTTTTCACTTGAGACACATTACACAACTGTAAATACTTGTTGCTATACGTATGAAATTTGACTTTTCAATACAATCATTGAACAACCAAAATCAGTGTATCTGATTTCTTTCTTTCAGACATCTCATATACCCCTGTCTATATATGCTATTTACGCTTTGTCTTTCAAATCATTATTAAGTATCTATTCCACAGGAACCACTGTTTTCTTAAAATACAGATGCCAGGGTGGCTTCAAATTGGTCGGCTGGCTGCATTCTAAGCTTTCAGGGACACTCCGCAGAAGGTGATAACATTCCTGCTTAGTGCCCTCTCTTCAGTTCGTCTGTGCTGCTGCAGCTCCTTTCTCTCAGTCACACTGACAGGTTCTTCGGCACAGCTTGTGCTCAATGTGCAAAACTGTGAGACTGATATGCAGTCACGAGAGCTTGAGTTATGTCAGTTCTTCCCTCCAAGATGCAAATGATCAGGGTGGATAATTTGGACAATTGTTTGTTTGGTGCCTCCATATTGTAATTCAACAAAGAAAGTAAATAACTAAATGAGTTACTTGGTGGGTAACATACTGAGCTTAGTAGACTGAGTAAATTAATTAGGCTGAGTGAGCTGACCTACAAGAAAGGTTGCTCCTGCAATCAACTTTCCTCCCCTATACCTCTTTTAAGCTTTCTTGCGCCTCATCAGGGATTTTCTACTGCAATATTACTATAATACATTAATGTTCCATCTCATCAGGATTTTCTACTGCATTTCCCCATGTTATTGCATATATCTCTAAATTGTAAATTTGAATGAATTTTGCCCAGTATATGGTTATCTCGGTTACCAACTGAATTCTCACCCACTATAACCAAACACACACCTTCTAACATGTAACACTAATTTCCCAACACCAACGTCATAGACTCACAAATAGCCATGTTATTATTTGACATCTCACTTTGATGACAAAACTTGTTATGTCATGGTTACACCCCTAGCCATCTTTGCTATATTGGCAACTCACTGTGAACACAACATAACTTGTTACAACCTTTAATTTTGACCAACAGAATCTGCACTTCCCCTGTGGATTTACCATACACACTCCTACTCTTGATACATGCTACTCAAAGGGTGCAGACCACAGCACCTTGATTCTAGGCTCGGCCTCTCGTGGCCACCACCGCCCATTCCCTGAATACATACCTCTTAGTACCGCCTCAGGATACCCAACCATGTGTTGTTACCTACTATGCTATCTATTCACTCTTATCAGTTTGTTCTCTCTTTATCTTCCTTCCTCTCACGCTCCTTCTTTGCCCTTTTCTCTTTCACATCCCTGCCCTCACCCATCGCCTCACCCCCACAACCCCCTCCCGCTGCGCTCATCTTTCCCCACCCCGACCCAACCCTCCTAAGCTCTAGCAATTGCAAATAACATGGGACAACTCTGACATAGCCCACACCACTTCTCTATGAATAACTCAAAGACTCTCTCCCTTAATCTGAAGGAATTAAACCACCCAATGAAACAACAAAAAATCCAAGACTACACCGCATAAGCTCAAGAGTAACCTAGTATTCTTAAAAGAGATGAAGGCCGCCTTGAAAAATGCTTTTCTTCTAAAGAAGTCGTGAGTTGGTGACATATCCTGTGCCCCAACCATCAACAAGAACAAGCATTGGCATAGCCAATAGGTCTCGCCTTTGGGAATTTATAAGTGTTTAGCCATTCAACAGTTGATGTTATTGCACCAAGGATATTGTGCTGCATAACTAAATACTTATAAGGTCCCAAAAGCGAGACCTATTGGCTATGCCATTGCTTGTTTATTTGGTGGATGAGGAGGAAACAATTTATTTGGGTGCCTTTTTAAAAGAAGCTGTTAGAGCCTGTCGCACAATGACCACTATATAAATCTGCCGATTGGTTTTCAATCTGGGATTGTGTGCTTTATATACTTTTGGTGGGGGAGGTGTGAAATTTGTAATCATTGGATGCTTTTATGTATTTAAAAAAATATATATATTCTTATTGCATGTGTTTAACTGTTTAGCACTGCACTTTCATGAGTACAACTCGTATTCGAATAAAGGATATTATTATTGTTATTAATATTGTGGTCTATGATACTGATATGTTATCAGCATCTGTATGATACCTTCTGTGATTTCAATTTTGTCAAGGCAATTTTTAATCTGGGCACTTTTTTGTACAGTTCTATGCTTTCCATGTAACATTTGTTAGTTACTTAATGATGTGTGGTTGTATATGTTTAACAGAGACTTGTCAGATATATAGCTTAGTTATGACTCCTGTTGGTTAAAGTGACAGTAAAATGCATTTGATCCGGATTAGTATCGTAGTAGTGTCATATTTGTGTTGATGGGTTTTCTAGAAAGAATTTGCCATTTTTTTCATTGAGGTGGGTGGCCTGGTGTATCTAGCCTGGCCTATGCAAATTGTTCTCTTGAAAGCCTCTTTAGCAAACAATTACAACGCATGCCTTTACAACACAGTTTTTACATCGCAACTACCATTACAACGCATGATTTTACAACGCATGCTATTACAACACATTTTTAGAAACTACCATTACAACGCATACCATTACAACGCATAATACTTTTGGGGCAACAGTGGGGTAAGTAATGGATAGTGTAGGGGTAAAAAAATGTATTTCCACTCCATTGAGTGCAACAGTAGGGAAAGTGTTGGCTAGTGTATGGGTAAAAATTACTATTCCCACTCTAGTGAGTGCAACAGTAGGGTAAGTGTTGGATAGTGTAAGGGTAAAAACACTATCCCCATGTACCCCAAAACCCATACCCAACTTAAAACTAAAGAAATCCTCATTACTTACCTTATAATGCATTGTAATGGCATGTGTTGTAGTGACATGTCTTGTAATGGCATGCGTTGTAATAGGGTGCAAGGTAAAGGCAGTTGAGTTGTAACAGCTGCTTTGTAAAGGTAGTGCATTGTAATGACTGCATTGTAATGGTTGTTTCACCTCTTTAGCCTGTAAATTGTTTTTGCAATGTTCAACATATAACCGTGTGGTGTTTTTAATATAACATCATCTGAAATTAACTAAGGTATGCTTCAATTTGCTGGGTAAATAGCATTTCATATAAAAAGTACCACTGCAGGCACTTCTTTACCCGGTGAAAATGTAATTTATGTATGTTGGAGTGATGCATGGCTGACTCCTTGAAAGCACCTTATACATTAAATGGCTTTGTTAAGTGCTTTGGGCATGGTTGGATGACGGTCTATCGCGGACATAGTTTTCGCGCGCATGTACCTCACGGCTGTTACATCGCAACGGACATCACACCGTCATTTTTAACATCGCACGTTGTTGCGACGCTAATGCGGCCTTTTAATTGGATCGCGTGTCACATCGCCGACATTACATCGTGCGACATGACAACGCGATGTTTGTGCCCTACAGCAAAAGCTTTCCAAAAGATTACCACCTGAACTCTCTTGTTTTTTCTGTTTCCCACCCTCCAAGTAAAACAATTCAGTTTTAGCTGCTGGCACGCTTGTGATGAAAGTATTGAGAGCTGGAAAAAAACTTTTTTTCTCTCAGTTTCCAATTACTGTTGAAAGACGGGGCTAGGTTAGCGCTGCCTAAACAAATTATCTGCTTGCACCAGTAAGTGGGAGAACTCAACTTGGTCCCATGAAAAGTCCTTGCAAGCAGAACCGTAGGACGCCAATATGATTGCAAAGGCTTCCTTCGCACACCGTCAGTGTCCTTTGTGCACAGCAGGCTTTCCTTCAGCCAACTTCTCAGCATGTCATTTTGTTTTACAATTAAAAATAACGGAAAGGTAACATAGGGACGTCTTTAAAGTTTGGAAGCGTGAATATGTAATTTTATAAGTTCTTGAATTAAATAAATGCTCTTTTGTTACGAAAAATCTGCAAGTCACCAGTTGAACTACCCAAAATTGCACTGCCGAATGAAAACATCCTTAAAAGGGTTATTTCACCACAAATGCATAAAGTAAATGCTGCTTCGTACAATTGCTCCGTCATTGAAGAAGTTGACCCACGTAATAGTGTTTAAGAAATATCTTTAAAAGTATCTAAAAAAGGTTTTCGGGCACAAGTCGTATTAGACAAGAACATGAAGAGGGAATATGTAGCATTTTTCCAATTTTTAGGAAGTTCATCTGCAAGCCCGGCAGCACCGCTGGCAAATCTAGGCCTGCACCAAGCAATCCTTGCCCCTTGCTATGAACTCCAGTGTGGGTGACCTTGGGCCCCGTGTATCTTGCCTGAAAGCAGCATGAACTCCTGCAGGTGCCCCGCTCTTGCTGCCAACAGAAATTACTTCCGCACATTCATCCATCCACCCACCCACTCCATCCACCCAGCACCCATACATGCACCCATGCATCCATCCACCCATACACCCCTCCACCATCCCCCATCCATCCATCCCCCAGAACCCATCCATCCAGCCATCCACCCACCATACACCCATCATGCATCCATCTATTATTCATTCATGCATCCATCCAGCCATTCATCCACCATCACCCATCCATCCACCCATCCTTCATTCATGCATCCATCCACCCATACACCCATCCATCCAAGGCTTTGAATACTGCGCCATTAATTATTTGCAGTCGGTATTTTTTAATGGCATGGGACAGTCTGTGACGATTTTTTAATGGTGTAACGATTTTTTAATGGCATGTGACAGTCTGCATTTTGCTCTGACAGTCTGCATTTTGACAAGGAAAATCCCGTTTTGCCATGAACATCGCATGCTTTATAATGCCACTACCATCGTTGAATGGCATTTTACTGTGACAGTCTGCATTTTGCTGCATTTTGTGACGATTTTTTAATGGTGGGACGATTTTTTAATGGCATGTGACAGTCTGCATTTCGATTGTTGAATGGTGTTACGATTTTGTAATGGCATGTGACAGTCTGCATTTTGCTGTGACAGTCTGCATTTTGCTGCATTTTGTGACGATTTTTTAATGGTGGGACGATTTTTTAATGGCATGTGACAGTCTGCATTTCGATTGTTGAATGGTGTTACGATTAACATCGTTGAATGGTATTTTGCTGTGACAGTCTGCATTTTGTTGTATTTTGTGACATCCATTCATCCATCCATCCACCCACCCAGCACCCATCCATGCATTGACCCACCATACGGTCTGCCATCATCCATCCATTCATCCATCCGTTGCCATGCACCCATTCATCCATCCATCCACCCACCCAGCACCCATCCATGTATCCATCCACCATACGGTCCGCCATCATCCATCCATCCATTCATCCATCCCCCGCCATGTGTCAGGTGTCCATGCATCCACCCACGGTCCACCATCATCCATCCATCCGTGTTGCTCATTGCTTCACTTGCTCCAGTGCCATGTGTCCATGTGTTACACGTGTTCAGCTCATTACTTCACTTGCTCCAGGGCCTGTTTGAAGTCCTCTGGCAGCTGTTTCAACTGTTGTTGCGACATGCTTATTTTTGAAGTATTTGGTATGTAAAGAAAATAAAAAGGTTCAAACGTGTTCTTGTGTATGTGTTTTAATTTTTGCATGGTTCAAGGGTCATTTTCATAATCCATACACCCATACACCCCATCCATCCATCCATAAATCCCTGCATCCATACACCCATCCATCCATCCATCCCTGCATCCATACACCCATCCATCCATCCGCCATCACCCATCCATCCATCCCTGCATCCATCCATCCACCCATACACCCACCCATACATCCCTGCATCCATACACCCATTCATCCCTGCATCCATACACCCATCCATCCACCCATCCATCACCCATCCATCCATCCCTGCATCCATCCACCCATACACCCACCCATACATCCCTGCATCCATACTCCCATCCATCCCTGCATCCATAATCCATCCATCCCTGCATCCATACATCCATCCGCCATCACCCATCCATCCATCCCTGCATCCATACATGCACCCATCCATCCATCCATCCACCCATCCATACATCCCTGCATCCATACACCCATCCATCCATCCATCCACCCATCCATCCATCCATCCCTGCATCCATACACCCATCCATCCATCCGCAATCACCCATCCATCCATCCCTGCATCCATCCATCCACCCATACACCCACCCATACATCACTTCATCCATACACCCATCCACCCCTGCATCCATACACCCATCCACCCATCCATCCCTGCATCCATACACCCATCCATCCCTGCATCCATACATACACCCATACACCCATCCATCCATCCACCAGCACTCACCCATGCATACATCCAGCTATTTTCCTGTAAATCCATAAAAAAGTTTCCTTGATAGGAGACTCGAACCCTGCTTGACAGCACCAAAGTCGGGAGTGCTATACGTCACGCCACAATGCAAGTTCTTAATTTGCATTTTGAATCCCATACATCAGTAAAATGAGAAATTGTTGTTAATTTGCATTTTTAATCCAACATATCAGTTAAATCCATCCTAAATGTTTGAATCCCACAACTGTTTTCATGTTTGTTAATTTGCATTTTTAATCCCACATATCAGTATAATTTTCCCCATAAAAAAGTTCAGTTGATAGGACACTCAAACCCTGCTTCACAGCACCAAAATCGGGAGAGTTATACGTCATGCCACAATGCAAGTTCTTAATTTTCATTTGTAATCCATATATCAGTAAAGTGCGAAATAAAATGCGAAATTGTTGTTACTTTGCATTTTTAATCCCACATATCAGTTAAATCCATCCTAAATGTTTGCCACATATCAGTATAACTCATCCGAAATGTTTGAATTCCACATGTCAGTAAAATCAGTAATGTTTGTATTTCGATTATAGTAATCGTTGCAATGAGAACGCATGTCAACACATGTCAGTAAAATCCGTAATGTGATGAGAACGCATGCGATGAGAACGCACCCTAACATCGCATGCGTTGCAATGACATGCGATGTTAATGGCCTCGCGTCCTCGTTGCATGCGCACTAAAGGCATGCGATGTAAACGTTCATCCGATGTCAAAGTCGCGGTGCGATAGCACCGCGATGTTTTGACACCGATGTGTTTGGTGTTTCCCTCTGGGCATATGAAAGTAACATTTTGTCTCACATGCTCTGTTTTGGAAAAGGAAAGTTGCAAATTATGAGTGGGGGCCAGGCCCGGTTCCCGTAATTTTTATTTGGGTGGGCCAAGGGTGCATTCGTGTGGGCCACTGCGAGCTCGATTTTTCGCCTATATGTCTAGGCAGGCCTGCTTCAGGGCCCTCCTTTATCTCTTCTTAGTTTTACAAGGCCCAGTAAAACGCACTCTTTTCCAAATCTCTTTCTTTTTTTTTTTTTTTTATATTTTTATTGTAAGATAAAACAAAATTTTTCTTGGCACACAGCATATACGACATACACAAAATACATAATATATATACAGAAATTAAGTAAAACAAAAAAAATTACTGTCAACAAAAAATACTGTATAGCCCTAATCAAAACAGAAGGGAAAAAAACAAAATATTGTTAATTCATCCAGAATTTACATTTATTCTCTCTTTCCAATGGTAGACTGGTTCCCATATTTTCAGACCCAATCTTCTTACCCTTTTACCTTTCCTAGCATATATGCCCCTTTCAAGGTTAAAAGTCCCCAATAATAAAGCAATCCATTGTTGTGTTGTCGGAGGTAAAGGATCCCGCCAGGCTCTAGCAATTAATAACCTATACACCGCCATTGCTAAAAATAGAAATTCAGGATGATCACCATCAAATCCCCTAACCCCTAACATAATTATAGCTGGTGTTAACGTCACATTCAAACCTAATGTATGACCCAAAAAACCTTCAATTCCCTTCAGTAAAATACCTAATTGTGGGCATTGCGCAAAAATGTGAATACTATCTGCTGCCGATGCGCTGCAGCGAAAACAGGTAATCCCTGTGGTCGCACCCCATTGCGCAATGCGGTCCGGTGTGTGGTAGAGTTGATATAAGGTTTTGAAATGTTGAGATTGGATTGGGGCAGAGCACAAAACAGAACATCCTAATTCCAGCGAGTCCAGGAAACACTGGCTCTGTATCCCTAATTTCCCTGCCCATTTATCACCAAATTTTCCAGTGTCATCTTTTTTTAGTTCTACTAAACTGGCATAGAAATAACGGATAGAGCCCCCCCCGCCCTGCTCTATAGATTCCATAAGATTAACTTTTCCAAATCCACTTTCTCCTCCTTTTTTCTTACTGAAAAAGCTCCTAATCTGCAAATACTTAATTGTTATATTATATTTTGACATCAAATCTGAGAATTGTAATAGATTTTCATCTAATCCCAACAAATCTCCTATCTTTTTAATTCCTTTCATATCCCATTCTGCCATTATAGCATCGGAAAAGATTGAAGATGGTAGTGTTTTATTCCTATATAATCTGGTATATCTATTGTATCTACCCAATCCACATCTTTTTGCTACTGCTGACCATGCTTTATACGCAGCCATAACTGTCTTAAAGCGTGTGCGTTTATAATAAGAAAAATCAGCACAGTTTAAAAAAGCATTTGCGGAGTCTGAACCCATTACCAGAGAATATACAATAGTTGAAAGGGATTTAACATTCAAATCTAATTCACTTGCTCCCAGCAAGCCCTGGGTATATTGAAGTACAGAGGCCCAATAATATAACCTAAAGTCCGGAACCCCCCAACCTCCACTAGCCCTTGATAAAGTCATAAACTTATAAGCCCTTCTGGTCTTTCCATATGACCATATAAATTTATTTAGAATTGACTCCAGCTTATTAAACCAGATTGATTCAAACATAAGAGGTATCGTGCAGAAAAAATAAAGGAATTTGGGAAGTATAAGCATTTTAATTACATTTGTGCGGCCCACTAACGTAAGTCTAAGATTATTTATTCTGGCCAATTCTAAACTTACTTTCCTCATTAACGGGGAGATATTACGTTCTACCACAGTATCAAGATTTGGCGAAATCTCAACTCCTAAATAAACTGCTGCAGAAACCACCCGTATGTCATTGCATTGAACCATTGCATTTTTTATGATCTGCGTTTTTGCGCTATTTAATTTATATCCTGATATTATGCCAAATTTACGGGCCTCTAACTCAATCTCAACCATTGCTTTAGATGGATCTGTGGCAATTATAGCTACGTCGTCTGCATACGCTAACACATTAACTTCTAACCCATTTGACCAAAGAGGGGGGATACTGGGGTTAAAGTTAAGACAGCGCAAATACGGATCCATATACAATGCAAAGAGGAGAGGGGAGCTGGGGCAACCCTGTCTAGTGCCTCTTTTTATCTGTACGACCTCAGTTAGGTCTCGATTAACCTTAATTCTAGCTGTTGGTGCCTTATATAGTACCTGAATTGCCCTAATATAATTATCACCAAAACCATATATTTTCATTATCTCCCACAAATATTCCCATGCGACCCTGTCAAAGGCCTTCTCGGCATCTAGGAATAGGGCTGCTACAGGGCCACCGGCAATCTCCATGGCATCGAAACAGGTAATCACTGTTCTAACATGTGTTGTAGTACCCTTCCCGGGGATGAATCCATGTTGGACTGGAGATACTAATTTATCTATAACAGTAGCCAACCTTGTTGCCAATATTTTGGAATACAGTTTCACATCCGCATTCATTAAGGCGATTGGTCTATATGACCCAGCGACAGTGGACGGTTTACCTTTTTTCAAAATAACTATAATTTCAGTACCCCCCCATGAATTTGGGACCGAAACTTCCCTCTGAGCTTGTGTAAGAGTATCCAATAAATCCAATTTTATAGTTGAGAAGAATGTTTTATAAAACTCAATCGGAATAAGATCCGGACCTGCAGCCTTTGAGGACGGGAGTTCTGATAAAGCTACCGTCACTTCTTCTAAGGTTATAGCAGAGTCTAATTTAATCTGATCTTCCAATTCCAATTCATTAAGTTGAATATTTCCCAAATAATCTCTAATTTTATCCCTACCCACCTCAGCTTCAGAATCATACAGCCCTGTATAATATTTCCAAAATTCATTCCTTATACCTGCAGAGTCTGAGATCAAATTATCAGAATTATCTACCATATTTTTAATATCCCCTGCAGTAACCTTCTGTCTAGTTCTAACAGCGAGAATATGTCCCACTCTTTCGCTATACTCAAACACCTGCTCCTTCTTTGCAAGATAATTCGCTGCCGTTTTACAGGTGATCCTTTCAGCTATTTCACTCTTTAACATCATAATTTCCAGAATTTTTTGATCCAATGATCTCCCACTATTAATTAGTCTGCTCAGTTCTACCTCTGCAGTCAGGAGAGAATTAATTTGTTGATCCATCCTCTCTCTTTCACTTTTCTGTCTAAAGGTTGTAAAACTAATTGTCTCGCCTCTTATTCCTGCTTTAAAGGCATCCCAAATATTGCCACTACTAGCACTCCCCTTATTGTTAAGCCAGAAATCGCTTATCCATTTTTCCATATGCTTACAATAGCTCTCATCCTTTAGCAAGGCTCTCTCAAATGTCCATTTATATATTTTCCTTGCGATACCACTTAAACTAATTGTCAGTAACAGAGGATTATGGTCTGACACCAGGCGGGGTAGTTTCCTAATCTGTGCATTTGAAAGCAATACATTAGAAATTAGAAAATAATCTAGCCTAACCGTGATTTTATGTGGTGCAGAATAGAAAGTATCACCATCAATCATCGGATGTAGATTGGCCCAAACATCTGATAGAGCATTATGTGCAGCCATATCTACTATAGCCCTATAAACCCTTTTCTTACGCCCAGAATAGCAATGGCCAAATTGTAACTCAACACTGGCAGGACGGTTAATATTAAAATCCCCAGAACAAACAATGGGTTCCGCCCAGGTCGATAGTTCCTGATCCAAAAATTGAAATATATCTGGCTCGTCACACGTTGAACCATAAACTGAAACCAGTGTAAATCTAGTTCCTCTAAAATCTACTTCAGCGATAACCCATCTTCCCCATGTGTCTTCCTTGCTCCTAACCACAGTACAATCTCTCCCCCTACCCAAAATTGCTACCCCGCGTGTTTTTGAGGCTTGTTTAGTAAATGCCAATACTTTAAAACCCAATTGCTCCAACAAATAACCCTTACCTCCCTCTACATGAGTTTCCTGAAGGCAAATCAAATCTGGATATAATGACTTACAAAAAGCTGAAACACGTAATCTCTTCTGAGGATCATTAAGACCACAAACATTCATTGAGATAATTCGACAAGTCATTAAAAAACATCAAAAATTGATACCATCTTCCCTTTCCAACTTTCTTTTTCTTCCTTTATTCCCGTCTTCCCCTTCTTCCCCCATTTACTTAGGATCTGAAATTGCCAAAAACTATATTTCTGTGTATATGATGCGTGCCATTTTCTCCCCCCCTTCTGCCCCCCACCCCCTCCCCTGTCCCCCCCCCGAGCAACCCCTCCCCCACCCTCCCCTACAGGCAAATAGGTCACTCATGATCTATGTGTGATCGCCAGGGAAGCAGCAGTCGCCACTCCTCCCCACTGCAACCAAATATCAACAAAACCCCACTTATTTATTTCTCCTTATACCCCAACACTTCCGTCATGTAAGCCTTTACTTTAATCTCGGAAAAGAAAAATTTAAACTGTCCTTTAGTTACTATTTTCAGCTTAGCGGGGTATAACAGATAAGCTTCTGAGCCCAGAGCCTGTATAAGCGGTATCATCTGCCTCAACCTCCATCTACGCTCAACTGTGGCATGACAGAAGTCAGGCCTTGCAAAGAACGTGACATTATTAAATGTACGTCTAGTCTCAGGTTTAGCCTTATCCAGTATTAACTGCCGCAGGAGAAAATTCCCAACAAAAATTAACAATGCCCTTGGTTCCCCCCCTGAGCTCCAGTCTGGCCCCTTTTGTAAAATGGAAAGCGGTGGGCTCTTTGGATTTCATGCTCCCAGTGCCATGTTGTTAGTTCTGGGAAAGCCCCTTTTAACAAATTTACAACAAACATTCTAGGGTCCTCCCCTTCAAGACCTTCTTCTACTCCTAGCAATCTGATGTTATTACGACGCTGCCTATTCTCAAAGTCCTCCAGTTTCCAATTTACGTCTTCAGCCACCTTCTGATGTTCTTCTTTGTACGTTTTTAACTCTCTCAAGTCATCCTCTACCTTCCCAGCTCTTTCCTCCACGTGGGCAACCCTTTCGACCATCTCATCTTGTCTTTGACTTATTTTCCTGAGTTTATTCTGTACCTTCCTTGATTCCTGCCTTGCCCTCCTACTTTCCCCTCTAGCCTCAGATTGCATTAACTTCAGAGTATTAAACAGTAAATCCAATGTAACTGGGGGTTGCAAGGGCTGCAATGACCCTTGATCCCCAATCATTGTAGCTGGACTGTCCTGCTCCAGAAAAGAAAAAGTAGTGGTAGAGTAGTCCCAGGCCAACTTTTTAGTAGGATCTGTAGTACTACTTGTTGAGGAGGGCTTCCTTTTAGATAGTCGTTTTTTCTGTGTTATTTTCTGAGCAGGAGAGCTACTGGCAGAATCTATTCCAGTTGACACGTCAGAGCTAATCTCGCCTGAGGGTAATGACTGTGACTGGGAGTCTTCATCAACTGAATAAAACCTTTCAGCAGAGGCGGCCTCATTAGTAATAACCAAATCCGCAGAGTTAGAGGCAGAGGATTCACCCCCTGATTTAAGCCCCCCACTTTCCACGTTTAGTTCCATAACCTCTGCCCAGGTTAAAGAATCAGGTCTCTTTCTTTCTGAGGCTTCCTCCCCTTCTTTATAATCTGCTTGTGTGTGAGCTCAGTTCTATCTCCAATCCTGGAGCTGGAGCTAATATGTCAAAACTACCCTCTTCATCCGGCAGTTGGGTGCTCAGGGCACGGCTGTCTATTACAGGGTCATTACTCACTTTTGGTCGCTGCACCTCACGAGCCTCCCGCTTGTGTACAGGTGGCCCCTCTGAACCAGCACGCAGCCCCCCGGCAGACCTCCCTGCAGCAACGAGAACAGCAGGCAATGCCCCGGCCGGCTTCTCTGTATCGGGCCCTTCAGGTTGCCTAGCAACCCCAACACCAGCGCTGGCTCCCGTTCCAAGTTCTGCGCTGAGGACGCCGACATCAACCTCTGCTCCACCGGCAGCATCCAGAACATCGGGGGTCGAGAGGCCAGTTTTACTCGTAGACTTGCTGCCACCGGCATTTCCAGGTACGTTTGCGAAGCTCTCCGAGACTGAGGGCTGGCGCAGCGTATTTTCCTTTACTTTTGATTTGACGGCATTTCCCAACTCCTTCACAACAGCCACGCTGTCCGGGCCCGTTTTTTTAGTACTTAATACTTTCTTAGAACTCAATACACTCTTTTGAGCTGGCGCAGTTAATGGAATTTTTGTGTCAATCTTGCTTTTATCTTTACTTGTTTGACCTCTTGTGGCATCTGTCTCTGAGGTTTTACTACCTTTGCCGTCCTTGCCGTCCTTCACCTCGTTAACCCGCTGCAATCGAGGAGGCATCCTAAACCAGGATCTTAAAATCAGCCTGGTGGTTTCCGTTAGACTCTTCCAAAATAGCCAAGCTGCTCGTTTTGCTGAGCTACTCTGCTCTCTGAAAATATCCTTAAGGCCGTTAGTATCACTCTGGCAATGCACAGAATATCCGAAGACAGCACTCTTCAGTCGAGGCTCCACCATTGAGCCATCAGGTATCGGCGGTGGGGAGTAGTGGTAGATGCGACTTACTCACTGCATCCCTCAGCGGCCATCTTGCCCGTTCCACCTTTCCAAATCTCTTTCTAAATGTGATCACTCTCAAAAAGTGTTTTTTCCATGTAATGTCCCTTTGATGGGAAGAGGAGGTTTCTGAGGTGGGAGTATCAGGCAAGTGACACTTCTCGGGCTCCCTCTGTGCGAGCTTCCATAGTAGCCCTTATGACGCGACTGCTAATTAAATAAACAAAAACAGAAAGGCCATGACAGGGCCGGCTTCAGTGCTGATGTGAAATTCCATTTTGGCGCTGCACCAATAACCTCTTTCTCCGTAAATACCTTTACTCCCACCTTCCAATAGTGCCCCTCATCTCCCAATGCCCCCCTCTATTGACCTCCTCCTCGGATTCCCTCAAAGCCACACGCCACAAATGCCCCTCATCTCCCCATAGCCCCTCCCCCTATTGACCTCCTCCTCGGATTCACTCATTGCCACCCTCCACCAGTGCCCCTCATCGCTCCATAGCCCCTCCCACTACCTCCTCCTCGGATTCCCTCACTGCCACCCTCCAACAGTGACCCTTATCTTTACGTAGCCCCTCTCTCATATTCATTTCATTTGTCGCATAGGCTACTCATATCAGTGTAGTGTGTGTCAGTACTTTACACAACGCACACATTATACACATACAATTAATCATACAAGTATGTAAATCAGTCTATAGGGAATGTCACATAAGCCAATGAGGATTACAAGGTGTAGGAATCACATGTCATCCATATTGGTGGGTGTGATATTTTAAGAGGGTTTGGTCTGGGGAAACACAACCTTAGGATTTAAAGAGTATTCCATGAGGGTCAGCTTTACTGATAAAAATGTATATCTGCCCAAACATACTCATTTTAACAACATTAGAATAATGAAAGACTGGGGAAGTTCTAACTATATCACAAAACCAAAAAAGTGAAGTTCTAACTATACCATTCATGTTTGTATGCAGCTCTTAGATGATAGTTCATTGATTACTGTCCTATGTTAGGATTGTAACTTCTGAACTGCAAGTAACACGAGGATCTCTGTGACAAAGGCAGTAGCCCACTGAGCTATCCAGGGTTTTAAGTGGGCTGGGTCTCACTGGGTCTGAGCACCGGCAGTTTTTTTAAAGGGGCCTCGAAATGGGTCTCTATCGGGCTCTGTTTTGTGCGCTGGTCACATGTAGTCCTTTTTTTTCCGAACTGCAGTGACAGCAGTCTGCTGTCACTGCAGTCCGGAAAAAAGTGCCAGGGCACAAAACAGAGCCCGATAGAGACCTGTTTCGCGACAGCAGGCACATCGGTGTACCCTGTTAACACTACTCACAAGTGGAATGTTACGGCATGACGTCATGCCAGGTGAGCGTTGTAGGTGGAAGGGAAATCCTTTAAAGAGAGTCATTTTCTCTCTGGATTTCCCTTCTCTTTTTGAAACTCAGGAGCAGCAACATTGTTTTGATGTCACCAGTGCTTTAAGTGGAAGCTTTTGCAATTATATACAAGCCATAGTTGCTGTTATTTATCTTATGCAACTAACAACCATGAAAGCCAATAGTCCTGACTTGTAGGTATGATGTTACTTGTTGTATCAAATACCAGATGCAATGACAGAAACAGCAAAATACAAGTCGGGACACACACTGCTAAACACAGATTTTTAACGTACTATTTTTAAGCCAAGTCCTCAATTACATTGGCCACGCCCCTTTGAGAGACCCCCCAGTTTTTTCATCCCACTCAAAGCCCTGGAGCTATCCACATAAAATACAGTTCATCTGCATTTGAAAACTACTAACAGACAAATGATTGCTCTCCAGCAGGATTATTAATCACCAGCGTTATCTGGGCATTTTGTATTCTTATTGTTGTCCTACATCAGCCATGATAATGATAAAAACTGTTTAAATGAAGCACACACGTATGTGTGTTTAAATGAAGCACACACGTATGTGTCCTGCTGAGCCTGGGCAGATTTTAACAAGCATTAGAAATGCAATCGGGCTCGGATTTATTTGAGTTTGAGCTAATGGCATTGTAAATGGTAATGTATTTTTGCTAAGTGTTATGGAGTGTGTTAATGTGGTGTGTAGTGGAATTATGTGTGTTACATTATAATTGTAGCAATGGTGGCATGCTGTGTTTTTACATGAATATGTTTAAAACTAAAGTGTACCATACTGAGATTGCTACAATACTTAATTGTGGATGTGTAACAATCGATGCATGTACTGATGGCCGTGACTGCCTGTAGAAATTGTGCACTGATGGCTGGTGGTGAGCAGTAGCATTGGTGGTGGTGGTACTGCTGGCCGTAGTACTGGTAGTGGTAGTACTGGTGGTGGTGGTACTGGTGGTGGTGGTACTGGTGGTGGTAGTACTGGTGGTGGTAGTGGTATTGGTAGTGGTAGTACTGGTAGTGGTAGTACTGGTGGTCGTGGTACTGGTAGTACTGGTGGTGGTGGTAGTGGTAGTACTGGTGCCTGTAGTACTGGTAGTACTGGTGGTGGTGGTGGTACTGGTGGTGGTAGTACTGGTGGTGGTGGTGGTACTGGTAGTACTGGTGGTGGTAGTACTGGTGATGGTGGTACTGGTGGTGGTGGTAGTGGTACTGGTAGTACTGGTAGTGGTAGTACTGGTAGTGGTGGTGCTGGTGGTGGTGGTATTGGTAGTGGTAGTACTGGTGGTGGTGTTACTGGTAGTACTGGAGGTGGTGGTACTGGTAATGGTAGTACTGGTGGTGGTAGTACTGGTGGTGGTAGTACTGGTAGTGGTGGTACTGGTAGTGGTGGTACTGGTGGTGGTACTGGTAGTGGTAGTACTGCTGGTGGTGGTAATGGTAGTGGTAGTACTGGTGGTGGTACCGGTAGTGGTAGTGCTAGTGGTGGTGGTACTGCTGGCCGTAGTACTGGTAGTGGTAGTACTGGTGGTGGTGGTACTGGTGGTGGTAGTACTGGTGGTGGTAGTGGTACTGGTAGTGGTAGTACTGGTAGTGGTAGTACTGGTGGTCGTGGCACTGGTAGTACTGGTGGTGGTGGTAGTGGTAGTACTGGAGGCTGTAGTACTGGTAGTACTGGTGGTGGTGGTGGTAGTGGTAGTACTGGTGGTGGTGGTGGTACTGGTAGTACTGGTGGTGGTAGTACTGGTGGTGGTGGTACTGGTGGTGGTGGTAGTGGTACTGGTAGTACTGGTTGTGGTAGTACTGATGGTGGTGGTACTGGTAGTACTGGTGGTGGTAGTAGTACTGGTGGTGGTGGTAGTAGTAGTACTGGTGGCTGTAGTAGTGGTAGTACTGGTGGGTGTAGTAGTGGTAGTACTGGTGGTGGTAGTACTGGTAGTACTGATGGTGGTAGTACTGGTAGTACTGGTGGTGGTGGTGGTACTGGTAGTGGTAGTACTGGTGGTGGTGGTACTGGTAGTGGTAGTACTGGTGGTGGTGGTACTGGTAGTGGTAGTACTGGTGGTGGTGTTACTGGTAGTACTGGTGGTGGTGGAACTGGTAGTGGTAGTAGTGGTAGTACTGGAGGTGGTGGTACTGGTAGTGGTAGTACTGGTGGTGGTAGTACTGGTGGTGGTACTACTGGTAGTGGTGGTACTGGTGGTGGTACTGGTAGTGGTAGTACTGGTGGTGGTGGTACTGGTAGTGGTAGTACTGGTGGTGGTACCGGTAGTGGTAGTGCTACTGGTGGTGGTACTGCTGCCCGTAGTACTGGTAGTGGTAGTACTGGTGGTGGTGGTACTGGTGGTGGTAGTACTGGTGGTGGTAGTGGTACTGGTAGTACTGGTAGTGGTAGTACTGGTGGTCGTGGTACTGGTAGTACTGGTTGTGGTGGTAGTGGTAGTACTGGTGGCTGTAGTACTGGTAGTACTGGTGGTGGTGGTGGTACTGGTAGTGGTAGTACTGGTGGTGGTGGTACTGGTGGTGGTAGTACTGGTGGTGGTAGTGGTACTGGTAGTGGTAGTACTGGTAGTGGTAGTACTGGTGGTCGTGGTACTGGTAGTACTGGTGGTGGTGGTAGTGGCAGTACTGGTGGCTGTAGTACTGGTAGTACTGGTGGTGGTGGTGGTACTGGTAGTGTTAGTACTGTTGGTGGTGGTACTGGTAGTGGTAGTACTGGTGGTGGTAGTACTGGTAGTACTGATGGTGGTAGTACTGGTAGTACTGCTGGTGGTGGTACTGGTGGTGGTAGTACTGGTGGTGGTAGTGGTACTGGTAGTGGTAGTACTGGTAGTGGTAGTACTGGTGGTCGTGGTACTGGTAGTACTGGTGGTGGTGGTAGAGGTAGTACTGGTGGCTGTAGTACCGGTAGTACTGGTGGTGGTGGTGGTACTGGTAGTGGTAGTACTGGTTGTCTGTGAACACGGCGTGCCAAGAAGAAATCAGGCTCTTAAACTCACAGTTCTCTTCCACATATTTACTGTAAAATGGAAAGGTTAGCCAACATTAATCTTTTTAGGGTGCAGCAGGCCTGGGGATGCGGTTCACAAACCTGTAACTAAACCAGTGTGGCTGTGATCGTTAACCACGTACAATCTAATCAATTACGGAAAGTAATCCGTTGCCAGGCTGTGCAGTAATGGGCTGGCTTCAAGTCCATATCAGATCTAACAGCCTCACAGTTATGCCCCTTAATCCCAAAAGAGTATACTCGACGTCGAGGCAAGCCAGTAGGTCGCAACTATGTGAGAACTATTGGTTTTGATCCATGTTGCACAGCAACATGACTGAAAATAACTGCACCTCGGTTCGGTCATTGTTGACTGCTTCATAGCTTTAAAAAAAATGTATACTATTCAGCCATGTTGGGTTGTTGTACTACATGGTTAAAAAAACCATACCCGAGTGAGACATGTTTGCTTTGGCAATGTTTGTTTTCGCATGCCGCACTAATCATAGGGTGACCAGGCGTCCCGGATTTGCCAGGACGGTCCCCGTTTTTCACCAGCTGTCCGGGCAGTTTTCGAGAAATGTAGCTCCTGTCCCGGTTTTTGGAGAGGGTCGACTAAAAACGTGGGGGGGGGGGGTTTATGTTTTACAAAGCAGGGATAGTTAGCAGTTGTTCCAAGAAAACAATTTAATTCCCAGGCAAGCTACTGGGTTTAAAAATTGTATCTTATGTATGTTATTACTGCCTGTTTTGTAATTCTCTGCTGAGGAGGCCTGTCATTCTGTGCGCTCGCTTGACGTAAAATTATCGTCCTTCTATTTTTGTGAAAAGTCCCGGTATTTTGTTTTAAAATTCTGGTCGCCCTAACTAATCAGCGTAGTTAGTTGAGGCGTGTGAGTAACCGGGTTCTGACAGGTTCAGGGGCTCGGGGCCATGTCCACCCTCCTGAGTTTTGCTTCTATCTTTGTTTTCTTGAATACACGTTAAGTTACACATGATTAACATTTCAGCTAGTGTCTATTATCACACTGAGCTATCTCATTCTGCCGCTTGGATATTTCTCAAACGCCCCCTCCTGCCCACACCTCTCTGCCTTTTCCATTAACCTGCACCTCCTTTTCAAAGAATGAGCCAGCCACGTGGCAGTGACTGCAAAGAGGCCGGGGATCGCATGGGCACGGCTCAGCTGCGATCCCAACATCCTCTGTTGTAAGTTTGCAGGCATTGTGCGAAGCTGTTGGGGCGCACTTCAGTGTCTGTGTTGCTATGGCACACTTGCTAGGGCGTCACTTGATTCTGTTCGGCAGTGTACTTCGTCCCAGTGACAGACCCGCACAGCCCATGAAAAAAACATACACCCCTACAACAGATATGTTGGATGTGGTTCTCCTTCGGTGTTGAATTCTATCGCTCTTGTGATATTTATCACACTTTAAAGAGCGCTGGATCCACGCCTTAAAGCGCCCACCAGCAGGTCCTCTGTGCGCTATGCGAGATGGCCCACCAGTCTTTGAGTGGATGGATTGTTGCCCTGCACTCCGGGTGGCGTCCAGCCAGGCCCTTCGTAGGCTCCTTTGGGGGTAGATTGCTGTATTTCTTTTTGCATGTCTTTGTAGGGCGGTGTCGGGTGCCTCACGTCTTGTGTTTTCCTGCAGTCGAAGCCTCTGTTATTCAGTCCTTTGCCAGCGGTATCTCGGCACCGGCTAATCAGAAGTGATCTTGTGATGTAAAGTTGTAAGTGGGCCCTCCTTCGAGGGGTGTGTGGGAAGGACCCCTCCCCTGTGCCGGTTGTTAGGTTAATCTGCACTCTTTACACGCAGGGTTAAGGTGCATCTCCGGCGCGCTGGCAATAAGCTCGTGCTCACTCACATGCCTGGTCCGCACAATAGAGTTATCCGAGTGCTGTTAAACTGCTCCCATGTACTTCATAACAACTCGGCATGTACCTCCGATGAAAAACTGAACGCGCGTAGAATCCCCGAACAAACAAGCTTCACAACGCCGGACCACAGATCGCGAAAGCGATCCAATTGTAAAAAAAAAAAGAACAAGGAAGCTGCGCGCTGAGAGCTGCAGAATTGTGAACGCGCCCGGCCATCTGGATTCACTAACGGAGGCACCCTGACAGCTCCTAATTATAATTTATGTACTTCTTTGCGCGAGCACGAACGAAATATGCCCAAAATGGCGGAACAAAACTACATTTACCCTATCACTTCAAGCCTATTAAAACGAAAACACAAGGAAGACGAATCACTGGCCAGATGACAGAAAACGCTAAGGAATGTGTGGAATTCCTCTCGCCAAGGCCCTAAGGATACTTCTTCTTTTTTTTCTTATAACATTAGGATCTCGAAACTCCTCCCCCACTTACAGTGGGGAGGAGTCCGAGCCCTAAAAAGAAAAATATATAGTAACACATTCTCTTACCTACTCCATTAGTCAAACTTTGTGTCACAGCCCAATGTGATAAAGCACTGCAGGGGTCAGGAAAGGTGAATAGGAATAAAGAAACTTCTTTGTTCCTGCGCTGCATATAAAATTAAATATCAACGCAGCAGGACGGTAAGCAAAGGTTACCAAAGGTTACCCTTGTCAAAGAATGGATTTGTCGCCTTTCGCCATGCAGAGATGAACGGGTGAAAAATAAACAAAGCCTCGTTAACATATACATGGTCTTTAAAGACCTGTGTAGTGCTCGGGTGCGGCTGCGATCGTCTCTAAAACTGTCTGTGTGTGCGCCCCTCGGCCCGGCTGACACACGCGACGGGGGAGGGTTGAAGCACTTAGATCCCAAAGACGCCTGCCTTCAAGCCCTCACTGCGAGGGGCAAAGATCCTGTTTGGGTGGGCCAGGCTCATGCTTGGGTGGGCCTGGCCCACCCGGCCCACAGGCTAGAACCGGGCCTGAGTGGGGCACACAATTGATCAACCTGTCTGTGGTCTTTGGAAGCAAAGTTGACTACATTGTTTGTGAACCATCAGGACATTCTTCTTCAACAGCTGCATATTGCATTGAGCAATGAGACTTAAATGGATGATTTGTCTCTGCTGTGGCAACATGCGGTGACCCCAAGACTTGCTTTATTTCTGCACCCACTACTTCAGGCCACTGACCTTTCCAACTAGCAGAATTGCATATATTGTCCGACCTGTGGCATACTTCGTTCTCTAATTTGCGATCATCTCTTTAAAAATGATTCTGAACCATTCAAATAAAAATAAAACCTCGGGTTTGAAAATAGGAATGTATTTTTAAACAATGTAATTTAATTTTCAGTGCTATGTTAAAAATAACATATCGGACAAAAATGCAACCAGGCGATTTGAGAAAAGCCATTACCAAAGCTGCACGAGATGAAATACCAGATGCCTGAAATATTTCAGCAGTTACATTATGCCTCCCAGGGCCCACGGTTAGTTCTTGTGAGGGGTGAAGGGAGTGCAGCGGATAACGAGGAGGAGGGTGAGAGGGAGGGGGCGGTTCAAGCATCCTGCACTGCAGCAGAGCAGTCCTGCCGAGAGGTTATTAAAGGATGCAGTGACATTCATGCTGACAGTAGGCGATGCCCGCCTTTGCCCTGTTCTTTCTAAGAAATGTTCATTAATTATTTGACTGTAGATAAAGTAAAAAGCACTGGTTCCAAGAAAATCCCTTGAGCAAAGTCCCCCCTGCTAGTGAACTTGAATGAAGTTAAGCTTGTAAAGTTTTTGCTAAATCACTGACATGAGGCCACAAGTTGCGCGTGGGTAAAATATTTAGTCCTTGCACAACATTCTTTAGTCAATTATGCCCCAGGCAGTCACTTGCAGATGTCACTCAACTGTAAGTGAATCCCAGCCCAGGACATCTTCTTGGAGACACAACACCTTCAGCTTCGACACTTGAACTCAACAGACAAAATAATACCGATTTAGAATTAATTTACCACAAATTCAGCTTTCGGTAGGTAAAATTTCACCCACTTTGTACACAGTTCCTTTAAGGGCGAATGTCCTGATTACTTGTAAACGCTATTCTGAGTCTAGGCCATTATCATCACCGCCCTTACAACAGTTGGAAAGATTAGTTTTTGCTCTGGCAAAAATATTATTAACTGATGTCTACAAACAAGCATCGGTAAAGCCAATAGTCTAGGTTTAATATGGTAACGCCTGTAGTGTAAGCACATTAATGCCAACAAAGAAACGAAAGGCAGACCTTATTGAGATCTCCCTAGTTGTAAAGTAGTACTTCAGGCAGTTTAGTGCAGGCACTGAAGATACTTCCAAACAGACCACAGAATTAGGTGAGAGACATACTCTATACTGGGCTGAGGCATGAAGTGACTGACAAAGACTAAAGCCATTGACTTCCACAAGCTGGTCAATGAAATTAAGCCAATGACTGGAAAGGGGCAGACACAATGCCGACTAAATTTACTGTAAGCAATGTTGTGTAAGTAATAGGTCTCCTTGATAGCTGCACTGTCAAAAACCAGACTTAAAAACTGCAAAAAAATTCCACTTGCAGATAAATGACTTTTTTATTACTTTAACCCCGTCACATCTCCCATGAGTAGTAACACTCCCAACCACAATCAACCTTTGGACATGGCTGTACTATAAATACGGTACAAAAGGGGGTGGTGATGGACGGAGCATCTGAACCAATCAAACACTCACACCCAGTCAAAAGATCTGGGTTTGATCCATCACTGTTCTTTAGCCCACTCTGCCACCCCAGTTCAGGCATGACTATATGCAAATCAGTCTGACCCTGTGCCTCATGGGAACAGTCCAGCCCGAACTGCCAAGCCATGCCTTCCCTGGACCGGAAACAAGCTTCCGAGGACCGGTTTCTGGCATTCCAGCCGTCTTCAGCCCGGCTTGCTTGAATCCAGTGGCAAAGTGAGCAAGGGACTCACGTCTGAGCATACCCTGCCACACTTATGGCGGCCAAAGTGGTACAAAAGGGGGTGGTGATGGACGGAGCATCTGAACCAATCAAACACTCACACCCAGTCAAAAGATCTGAGTTTGATCCATCACCGTTCTTTAACCCACTCTGCCACCCCAGTTCAGACATGGCTATATGCAAATCAGTCTGACCCTGTGCCTCATGGGAACAGTCCAGCCCGAACTGCCAAGCCATGCCTTCCCTGGACCGGAAACAAGCTTCCGAGGACCGGTTTCTGGCATTCCAGCCGTCTTCAGCCCGGCTTGCTTGAATCCAGTGGCAAACTGAGCAAGGGACTCACGTCTCAGCATACCCTGCCACACCTATGGCGGCCAAAGCGGTACAAAAGGGGGTGGTGATGGACGGAGCATCTGAACCAATCCAACACTCACACCCAGTCAAAAGATCCGGGTTTGATCCATCACCGTACTATAAATACTGGAGATAAGTAATTCAGCTGTAACTCACCTGCTTGTCTTCCTCGACTATGTACAGGAATTTATATAGCGCAAATCACCAAGCGGTTTCTAAGCGCTTGGTAAGGGAACCCGTCCTGGTATTCCCCTGTGAGATAACCCCGGCAGGGTATCCGCAAGGTGAAAGCCAGGCATCCCGCCGCGAGGGGCCGTTGTGGAGATTAAGCAAGCTATTGCCCAGAGTCGCAGAGTGTGAACCCGTGAATCGAGTAGGCACCGGAGCGAGAATTGTCGAGTCCATGGACATTTTAGGTCTCAAGACCCCGCCGAGCCGGGAATTCAAAGTGAGGACAAACCAAGCAGTAAAGATCCCATGTATTAAAAGGACTTAATGCTGCACCACTCCGATACAAAATAGACACAGATATGCCATGAAACACAGCAATGGAAATCCTCAAGTCAGACAACAAGGAGCAAGTGGTCATGATTCACTGGAAGGAAAGGGGGAATTAGGAGAAATACCCTTACTAATGCACAGGATTCCACGTTGAAAGTCAGGGATCATAAAAATACATTCTGCCACCTGGAATGCATGAATGAGCACAGTCGACGGGGCAGACTAGTCAGGGTGAATGTGTTTGAAAAATCAGCAAGTAGCAAACTAAAACACATTGAGGGTCATTTTTTGCTCTGTTTATAATCATGTTGCCGCTTGGTGTGTTTACTAATGGCTCTGCCTCCTTGACCTACTCATCTTCAGCTTTGGTTACAGTGTTCACAATGTTTTGTTACTGTGTGCACCTTTGACGTTTAAGTCACCGCTTCCTTCTTTCCATGATCTCCTCACGAGGCTACCTTTGAACTCCTGCTCCACTACCTTTTTTCCACTGACCTGCAATGTTATTTCACTTATTATTTGCTGGTTTTTCAATCACATTCACTCTGACCCATCTGGTCCCTTGACCATGCTCATTCACACTTTCCTGGTGACAACGTTTAGTTCTGGGATCCCTGTGTTTCCACAGGCTTCTGCACTTTATGGCCTTTGATGCCTTTTGGTTGCTGCAAGCAACTGGTGGTATCTTACATCTCAACATTCAACGCGGCACCCTGCATGCCATTTTATTTTCTGTAATGTAGCCAAAATGAGCATTGTGGATTTAAATTGAATCAAGGCCTTAGATTGATTTTTTTTTTTCCACAGACGTGATGAATTTTGTATGAAAACTGTGCTTCCTTAAAAGGGGTTCCCGAAATTCACTAGGGATTTATTTTAAATTCAATTCTACTCAATGAAGTTGAACGAATCATTGTATTTACTTAAGTAAAATGCACTGCTTTTATGAACACTATTATTTCTGCTAAATACAGTTGAACTCTGATAGAATATATAAGCCTGGGTTAAGGTAATTTTACAATTCTGGGGTATATACACAAGAACGTGTGATAACTACCGAAAGTAGCGTAACGCACTTTCAACATCGCAGCCTATCGAGGGAAAATAACCCTGTGGCAATGTGGTATTCACAACGCGGCGGTAGCATGCGATAGACACAAGACAACGCGGCAAATGCCTGCGTGAAAAGCAACGCCACGCCGCAAAAATGCGATACGCATACGCAAAGAAACATGCGATGAGGCAAATCACGGGACAAAAATCAGAGAAAACCTGCCACAGGTCTGCCAATCCCACGGGTCATGCAGGAAAATGCACTATAAAAAAAAAATTCTAACTGCGTAGCACCATGGATGCACCCGGACTGAGTGCAGAGGACACGCTGAACCCCAAAACCCCACAAGCCCCACGGGGGACCAGCATGAAACCCCGTGTTCGGAGAAGGGCAAGGAAAAGAGGAAGAGGAAGACGGGGTTCAGTCCACAGGAAGACCGGATCATCTTCACGGAGGTCATAGGACGCCATAAACAACTGTTTGGCACCTCCACTGCGGCACTGGCAACCCAAACGGAAATATGGCAGACCATCGTCACCAACGTCAATGCAGTCGGAGTGTCGAGGAGGTCACTGGAGGAGGTCAAGAGGTGCTGGCATGAAGTGCACAGCCAAACCAAGGAGAAGCTCTCCGCCAACAGGAAGGTAGCAAGGGCGACTGGAGGTGGGAGTCTTGAGACACAGGAGGAGCTGGATGACCCGGAGGCAATGGTGGCCACAGTCAGCAGTGTGGAGACGGTGGAAGAAATTGGGGGCCTGGACACAGCACGATATGACCTGACCCAACAGCAACAGAGTGAGTAACGACCAGGGACGGGGGGGGGCGGGGGAGATGGGCACAATGGCACACATGCAAAATTATGTGTAGCACACTGCACACCCACAGTGATCTTGGAATCTGTCACTGATAGCCTTGGCACACTACAGCACACATAGAAACTCCAAGTAGGCCCCCATCCACAATGTGCACAAAGGGCCCCCTCCATATCACCAATATCATAACCGACCCATGCACATGTGCTGAATCCAGATGCTCTGTGACCCACACTGACTATGCAAGTAACACTGCATGCCCGACAGCAAGGTAGCAGCCCGAAAACATGAGATGGACCACGGATCGAAATGGGGGTAGCCCAGTGCGGATCACATCCGTAAAGGAGCACGTTACACTCTGATATGTCCATGTGCACACACAACCCATGCTGTACAATACAAGCTTGTAATAACAAGAAAGAATGCCAATACTGATGTACTGATCAATAACCAAATCTATCCGTAATACATAGACGACTGTGCAATGTATCCCATGCTATTAAATAGCTTCTTTTATTTGAACAATTAATTTTCAGATCATTTTAAAATTCAACACATTTAAAACACGAAATATTATACAGAAAAATTAAAATGGACACAAGAAAAAGTGCACAGAATTCACAAATATTCTTTCAAACATACAACTTCAATCATGTCACAAACATACCTCACACATTCATCCTGTACAGTGCTCAATCAAACGGGAATTAAATACACCAATTGAAGAAGCACTTGGTCTGCCAAAATACAGTAATTTAAACCATTAGTTGTTGTAAATACACCTTCTCAAAAAATCATAGAGATACTTAAATTTCTTCACACGGAAAATAGTACGGTGTACAATAGCCACAATTATTGCAAAATTAATAAGCAAAAAAAGGGAACCAGGCAGACCAAATGGTCTACGCGTTTCGAATCCCTCGAATGCTAGGGATTCTCCTCAGGACCAACCACACTCTGTGGAGAGAAAAGAAAGAAACTATGTCTCAACCCAATCTAATGAAATTGTCTAAAACACTATGAGTAACTTAAGCACCAGAATCTCCTTTCAGCTTACCAGAAAGCGTGTTATCAACCTGTTTTCTGACCTTGGGAATTATCTCCTTCACTCCTCTGTGTGATTCATATACAACGAAGAAGAGAGAAGAGAAGAGAAATAGAAAAACCATAAGTGTCGCTGGAATGTGAAGGTCTTTGGGGTCTTAATATTCCTACTGTCAGCGAGTATGTTTATCTCGTATTGTGCCGCAGTGTCCGTTGAGGACCGTATTCTGTATCTCAGGCAGCTCACTTGTCGCTACAATGGCTGGAAATGCCTAGGGGATATGAGGAGAAGCCGTTGTGAACAAAGGCGTCCCCGACAAAAGTTTTTGGCCCAGCCCCCTATTCGAATGGGGTGTAGCCATGTTTTTTTTTCTTATCTTCGGGCGCCCGAAGGCGCGGAAGAGGCTTAGCTTTTTCTCTCTTTGTGTCTTGAAGCCAGTGATCGCCAGTCTAAGAGAGAAGGGAAGAGGGAGAGGGAGATTTAATGGATTACAATCCCTAGTTACGGCTCCAATTCTCCTCTGCCTAGGGGTTGAAGTCTCGGCACTCGCGCTTACCGATTATGTCTAAGTTGCAGACTCACGAAGAGGACGCTGTGTATTTCCGCAGTGAACCTCCGAACACACTAATTGTCGCATGCGACTGGCGAACCCTTGCTGGGTACTGTAGTCCGTCGTGGCTCTGTGGCGCATGCATCGTAGTACGCCATCGTTATCCCTCTCAATTGAAATCTTTAATAGTTTTAAAATTGCAAAAGCGGGAAGTTGACGACGCCGTTATTATCGGAATCCAACTTTCTCAGCGTTTACCGCGAGAAAGGTTGAAAAGCATTGCCTAGATGGATAAGGGGCAAGCTTGCACAGAGTCTCCAAGGGCATCCGGGAATTGTAGTCCCTGAAACTATATGTCCCTTTGTTTTGGAAATGAAACACTAAGATGAACATAGGCAAAAAAGATATATATCTGCATGTAAATTTACCACAAATTTCAATCTAAACAAGCTAAATACGCCCAAAAGAGTAAGTTTTAAATGGCCGCAGCGGTGAGGACGCTGGCTGAGCAGGGCCCTACTCAATCTAGATTACAATCCCTATTGAACTAAAGTAAATCACTTTCTAAAGAAAAAGCAGTTTGCATGGGTGAAACTGCAAACATCAATATTTACAATTTATATATTTCTGACATCTCGTTAAGTCCTGACACAGCCGTGTCAAATTTAACGATCAAGAGCGCCTCTCGCTGCGATAATTTCGCCTCCAGGTCACCACCCTGGGGATCTCGTTCGACCTTTGATATAACTGTCCATCTCAAATCAGTTGCTTTGTGGTTCTTCCTTGTCCAATGGTTCACCAATGGTGCTGTCTCAACCTTGTTTTTTTATACGTGATTTGTGTTGGGAAATTCTTTGGCGTACTTCCTGATTGGTTTTACCTATATGAAGCAATCCACACGGGCATATTATCCCATAAATCACATATTTGGTCCTACAGTTACTAAAGGAATTATGTTTCCATGTTATCCCTCTATGTGTAAACACTGAGTATTCAATTGTAAGATCACAACAAATGCATGTCCCGCATTTGTGGTGTCCTGTGATCGGAGCCAGACCCATCAATTGTCTCAGAGAGGGCTGAGGATCTTTGTGGATTGATGCTCTAACAATATGGTTAGAAATGCTAGTTTCTTTTTTAAAAGCGAAAAGTGGCGGTGACTTGAGGCTAGCTTCCAAATTTTTAACTAAATGGCAGTTTTGTGAAATGACTTTCTTCAATTCATTAGAGTTAGGGCAAAATGTAGTCACACAGACCTGTCTTTGTGTCTGTGGTTTGATCTTTCTTTCCAGGAGGCATTCCCTTGGTGTCCACCTTGCGCGTTTCATTGCGTTTTTACCAATTTTTTAGGGAATCCGCGCTCCCGTAGTTTGGTTGCCAAATTGCCAGCATGTAAATTATAATCCTCAATTTCGAAGAATTCTTAAAAACTGGCCGTAGGGCAGGTTCTCACGCAAACTTCTTGGATGATTGCTTGAGAACAGCAAAGCCTTGTTCCTGTCAGTTGGTTTGGTATATAATGTTGTTACCAGCCTGCCTTCCGCAGGATATACCTCAACATCCAAAAATGGGATTTTTTCCGCTGATTGTAGGATACTAAACTGTATGTCTGGCGTTCTTGCATTTAACCAATTGTAAAACAACTTTATTGTTCCTCTCCTCCTGTCCAAACCATAAAAATGTAATCTATAAAACGTAGCCACGTTTTGATGTACTGTAGAAATGGATTGTTTTTGTGGATAAAAGTATCTTCATATAGGGACATGAAGAGTGCAGCCAGCTCGGGGGCAAAAGGACACCCCATTGCAACTCCCTTGATTTGAAAGAAGAATTCCTTCCCAAATGAAAAATAATTTGTCTTAAGGGCGAAAGAGGCCAGGTCCACTATAAATTGGGTTGGTACTTGTACAGGTCTTGTTTTTTGTCCAAATAGTAGGAGAGCACTGCCACTGCTTCATCCTGATGGATTTGGGTATAAAGAGAAGTGACGTCCAATGTGACCATCAAATCATTCTCTTTATTAAATCTCACATCAACCTGTTTGTTTATAAAATCAGTCGTGTCTAGAAGGTACAATACCACATGGCTCATAAATTCCTTAAGAAAGCAATCTACATATTTTGCAATCGGTTCTAACAAGGATTAACACCCGGAGACTATAGGTCTACCGGGGGGAGTTGTTGCGTTTTTATGGATCTTAGGTAAAATATAAAATACCGGGATCCTTGGATATTTGTTCTGTAGGAAATCAAATTACTTAGGGCCTAACAATCCCTGGTCAAATCCTTCTTTCAAGATGGTAAATAATTCATTCTGCAAGTCCGATGTGGGGTCTTTAGGGATTTTTCTATAACATGTGCAGTCATTCAGTTGTTTCATGACCTCTGTAATGTAGTTGGTGGTGTCCCATACCACTATTGATCCCCCTTTGTCAGCCTGCTTGATTGTCACAGATGGACCATTTCTTAGTGTTGCTATAGCATTCTTTTGATCCTTTGAAATATTATATTTTACAAAACTTTTGTTTTTTCCATATCTAAAAAGGCTGATAGAACCGTTTTTTGAAACAAGATGATCTCTTTGGGTATTTGATTACCTGGCGGACAAAAAGTCAATTTTTTCCTCAAGCCTGTTATCTCCGATGATGGATTAGATGGTTTATCGGAAAAAAACATCGTCAGTCTTAATGTACGGCAGAATTCAATAAATTCAGTTTTCATTTTCACGAAATCTGTTCTTTTTGAGGGGACAAAAGAAAGTCGTTTAGAAAGAATACTTTCCTCGGCTTCAGTCAATGGTCTATTTGACAAATTGAAAATCGGAGATACCTCTAATTTTTGTAATGTTGCCTGGGAGTGGTCATTTCCCACGGCTGGTTGTTGTATCTTACCCTTGCTCTTGGTCTGGACTGGCCTTTCCCTAAAAAAGAATTGGATGTGGAACCTTGTTGTTGTGGCTGCTTCCATTTAAGATTACCGTTTGGCCTAGTATCGCTGTTATCCGTTTCACCTCCAGAGGAGGATGAAGTGTCCGAAAAAGAAAAAAATTGATTTCGAGATCTGCCTCGATTGTCCGTAAGATATCGCCTTGAGTCTACTTTCGGGTAAAAGTCAGCCTGTAAAAATGGGTAAACGTTATCCAAAGAGAAATTTTTCTTGTCCTTCTCAAATTGATTAGTTTTTTGTGTAATTGTGTAATCCTTGAATTCCTGAATTTCCTTATCCACCTTGTATAGCAAAGATTTTAAATCTGTTATTGTTTGATTGTTTTTTATCTCCGATTCCAGTAGTTAAATCTCTTCAAGTTCTTTTTGTGAGACTCTTAACGCTGTCTCAACAGTAAGGACCATCAGGTCCCTACTACACTTCGTTTCAATACAACTGAAACCCTTTTTGGAAAATGGGGTCTTCAGTGAAAATCACCGGGATGTTTCGGATCTGGAGGCCTTCTGGAATGGTTCCTTCTCTTAAGTGTTGCAATAAAAAATGTCCATGTAAATCTGTTCTAATTTGTTTTTTCTTGAGACGTACAATACAAGCAGCAGACGAACAATGCACCAAGCCACAATATCTGTCCAAGAGCACATATGACCCAAGTCAAAAACAAATCAGGGCCCGAAAAGCACACAATTCAAAGGCACACAGCCTCAAAGGGAGAAGGTTACACTGTGTGATTAAAATGCAGAGGTACTACCACACATCTGTCACGTAGTCGTAAAACACACTGATTGCCATCAAATAGCCAGCTCCACCAAAACTGTGACAATATACATTGGCATGCAGTCTGAATGTAAACATCTGCAAAAGTCCAAAATACATAACTCTGTTAACCTGCATCTCAACTTTCACATTGCAGAGGGACAAACAACACCTCATGCAGGGCACACCACACTTCACATCATTAATGACGAAGAGGACAACCTGCACATATGTCAAGAAACCCTCCAAAGGATAATGGACAGTCTCCGCACCCCATCCCCAGGAGCAGGGCAGGCCAGCTGCCTGAGGTGAGCCCACCACCTGCATAGACCACACAGCAGGAAACACACACAACCACGGCTGTCTCTCAGCACCGTCCGACCAATACATGGAGTTCCAACAACGTGTGTGGAGTTGGCAGCTGGATTTCGCTGCACAGCTGTGGTTGAGTTTCGAACTCGTGCCAGCCAAACTCGATGTCAAACGTGGGTGTCTGAGTCACATCAGGGACCACGTACAGTCCCTATCGGACACCCCCTGCACGCACCATGCTCCACCACAAACCTTGGCTGACCTCGCTAGGGACATGAATCTACTACAAGAACTGTCTAGTCAGACAGGCACCAGTGATTAGAGCACAGAGTTGGCACGGATGGAGACCATGAAGCAGATGTAGGCTGGAGGTATGTCTGCCACGGCTGGACACGAGCAAGTAGTAACTGGGAACTTCAATGCCCTGCAGTGCTTCATTTTGCCATTGCTGCCACTGAGCCGCTCCCAGATGACTGCAGTGGGAACATCGACACACTCAGCTCAGACCCCTGTTGTGACTGTGGCACACAGTGATGCTGCCCCATCACCCTCGCAGTCTGTTGTGTCAGTGGCACACAGTGATGCAGCCTTCATCCCGCCACACACACCGGACACACTAGACACAGAATCCGTATCAGGGGAGTAAGAAGGAGATGGGAATTACTGTGTGAGGAAGGAGGCAGTACCATCCGTCACCACTATATACCCTGTCCCTGCCTGGTGATGACCTATGCATCATGCCCTGGGAAACACCTCCTACTGACCCCCGGAACACTCAGCGACATCCACCCGGACTGCGACACAGACTCCAATTTCATCACTGCTGGCCAATTACACAGCAATCCTGCTGCAGACTACACCCTTCCACTTCCTAATCACTTCTCAATCCACAAAGGACTGTGGTTTTCCCACCACTGGGCTTCCATGTGATGTGGGCTTGGATGGCCATGTACAGCTCCAGCTCCGTCAATCATCTGTATGTGAATTAAACATTCAGAATCACACAGATGTGTCATTACTATGTTCACTAACATGGATGTATGGCTGGATGTAGGGACAATGATTGCACATGAAGGTGTACCATGGTAACTGACATCTATGCGTATGTGTCTCCCTGAGGCACATGGCAAATTGGATGACTGTGAAGGTGAGTACTAGCTGTGGCCCCATTGCACATCAACAACAATCTCACAAACCCCCAACGTAGGCATAGGTCTATGTGTTGAATAGGGCAATGTGTAGAAGTGACCAAATCGGTAGCAGGCCAGGAGTGGTGTCCTACTTCACATGTAACAACAGAACTTCACGACGTATTCCTACTTACACACATCTGTGTGGACACATTCTGTTATGATGTATGACATTGCTCCACATGGTCAGAGGTTGGACACCACACTCACATTGCTGAAGTCACGTCAGTGCACATGTCGGCCAGCACCTATCCCAAAACAATGTCTGGCTCCCAGAGGTTGGGCATGCAAAAGGACCCACTCCCATTGTTCATGCGTCAGTCAGTTTCTCCCTTTGTAGGGATGATGCTCATTGTGGCACAGAAGTGGACAATCAAATCAACACACCTCACAGTTAGACACTAGTGGTGTGGCATAGGCTTTATTGTAATGTGCGTGCCAGTGTGGACGAGGCAACAACCACAACAGGCAGGGACATGCCTAAAACGCATACACGCAGCATGGGTACATGTCGAGGTTCAGGAAATGGGGGTGTAAAAATGTACAACAATCATCACGGATGGCAACGCTCCCAGCCCACCTTGCCTTGCTCGATGTGTCATGTGTTGTGTGGCGTCTGCCCATTGCCCCATGTGAGGGGACACGACTCACCGCCCATGGGATTTGCGTAGTGCTCTGCCACCGGAGTGCTCCGATTGTCTGGTCTGCTGACAGTGTTCAGGTGAATGGGTCTGACATGTTCACATGTCGTGCTACATTGCCATGTGTGTGCTCTCCCCCTGCAGTGTGTCCGAATTGACATCGTTGCAAAACGACGCTGTGTTGCACCGACCATGGACCTGCATCACCTTGAACAGGTGTGTGTACACACGCATTGTGCCATGCACATGCATCCAGAGTCCGGACGATGGCAGACATGTCCTCTGTTGTGGTGGGATATGTGAGGAATCCCCACGATGCAACAAGTTGTTGGGACATGTGCTGTGGGTAACATTCCGATGTGACTGCAGGGATGTAGTTACTCGTCCATGAATGGCCCGCGCTGCTTCAAGTGCAATGTGTTCTAGTAGTACGTTGTTGTCCTGTTCAAGGAACACCAGGGTGGGCCAATCCATTAACTGGTCCAGGCCGGTGTGCTCAGCCAATGACGTTTCACCATTCCGCAATACAGCACAATAGGGGAGCGCCTCTATGTGGTCACTACACACGAGGAATTGTGCAATCTCCCATGCACAACTGCCAATACATACACAGTATGTCAAAGCATCCTATGCACGGCTGTCTCGGTTACACTCCTGTTTGTGTTCCAACAGGGTGCGCACTCTCAAGTCATAATCCAATTTATCTACGGTTGTGTTTAATAGGCAGACATCCATGGGACACTTGAATGAGCATGTTCGGCAGTGGAACCAGGGCTGGACGCAGGTGACTTAGGCAATGCGGAAGCTGAGCTGGTAGCTAATACGCAGCACTGCCAGTGGCACTGCACCCAGTAAATGCAGTATACGTGCACGGTAGTGTTCCACATGATGGGGGTGGTGCATGTGCCGGGTATGGCCTGCCATTGACTTTGTGCATCTTGTAGAACCAGCACTCTTCTGAACAGCGGCAGTTGTGTGGAGGATATGCCACAGCTCTGGGCAATAATTCAAATGTGCGTGCAACCTTGGGCTGAATAGCTTGCTGTTTCTGTGATTGTCAAGGGCATCCCATGCGGGGGTACCTTCGGCAGGGGCTTCTGTGTGTGGGGTGTGGATGCGTCAGATAGTTTATTTGCCCTATGCGTGGTGTGGGAGTTATCCACATAAGAAACCGTCCTTATAACTCAAACACGGACACTTCCTCCACGGACAGTGACCCTAGCCAAAGAGGCCGCAAAGGACAACCCACGAAAACATCACGAGAACAACCTTCCACTGAGGAACCGACCACTAGTCGAACACGAGACAAGAGTCCTTTTTTAGACCAGGGACAAGCACAAAAAGGAGACCCAGGAGAGGGCAAAGAAAAGGAAAAAGAAAGAGATCCCCCGAACACCAGAAGCACAACAACGATAACCAAAGAGAAAGAAAAGAAACCCAAGAAGAATTAATCACAGAACATCTTGTGATTAACATTAGCGACCAGCAGTTCAGTAACTATGAATTAAACCTACTAGAGAAGGGCACCTCGTTCGTACCCACGACTTCTACGGATCACCTTGAACATGAAGTGAGTTTTTTTAAACTCATGAGGAAACTCAAACTCAGACACTTTTTCGACAACGTAATACCGGAACAACCACAAGAAAGAAAGGACCAACTATTGGGATTACGTCCAGTAAGCACATTCCAAGCGCCAACAAGCCATAAGACACTAGATCTCTTCGAGAACTTAGTAAAACAGGATCTCAAAAAAATCAAACACCAGAAACCCAAAACTAGAAACATCACACAAAAAGATTTAAGCACATTGCGCAAAATAGCAGAAAATGACCTCATAACTCTCACCAAAGCGGATAAAGGGGGAGCAATCGTCATTATGAACACACAGATGTACAAGAACAAGGTGATGGAACATGTTAGTGATCAGACAACTTACCTCAAATTGGAATCCAATCCTACACAAGAATTTTCGAAGGTGTTGAAACACATCATTGACAGAGCACACCAACAGGGGACCATAACTGAAAGGACCAAAAACTTTTTACTAACCGCCAACCCAAGAAGTCCAACCCTGAGAATGGTACCCAAAATTCATAAGAACTTGAGAGACCCCCCCATGAGGCCAATAGTGTCCACCAGAGGAAGTATACATCAACCCATAGGACAACTTATTGACAGATACTTGCAATCATCGGTACAAGCTACTCCCACGTACATCAAGGACACATCGCAATTTCTGCTGAAACTACAACAAATCCCATTCATCCAAACAGAGAAAGTGATTTTATGCACTGCAGACGTATGCAGTTTATATACGAGCATACCCCATGACATGGGGATTGAAGCTATGGAGTCAGCCTTACTAAATACGAACCTAGACCAAGATTTCCAACTATTTCTCATGGAGCTTATGTACTTTACCCTCTATCATAGCTACTTCAAAGTGAACGAGGAGTGGTATCAACAACTCACCGGGATGGCAATGGGCAATTCGGCTGCACCTGTGTATGCCAACACCTTCATGCACTGGTATGAAACTCAACATATCTTGAAGAACACAGAATGGACAGATCATTTGAGACTAATACTACACTACATAGATGATTTTTTCATCATATGGACAGACACGGAAGAAAAACTGAATGCGGCGCTCACAGCATTTAATACTATCGACCAAAGAATCCAACTCACATGGGACATCTCTGACACATCGGTTAATTTTCTAGATGTCAAAATAACGGTAACACCAAAGGGATTCATTACTGACCTGTACGTGAAACCTACAGACAGAAATAACATGTTGCTACATTCTAGCTTCCATGAACCAAACCTAATACGCAATCTACCATATTCCCAGATGGCAAGAGTAAAGAGAATCGCATTAGATGAAAATACACTGGAAACCAGACTCGACGAAATGTCTAACAAATTTCACCAGAGAGGCTATCCGACAACTTTGATACAAGACACTAGAAAGAGAATCGAGAATACAGATAGATCGAAACTGTTAACACCAACAATCAAACCTGAACAACCACGGATAGTAGTGGTTTCCAAATATTCTACTACCAGCAAACATTTCAAGCAGAGCATATTGAAACATTGGTCAATCCTCAATCTTGAACCAGATTTCAGAAATGCTTTCAGTCAACCACCTCTTTTTGCATACACCAGAGCGAAAAACCTGGGCGAAATGTTACAAAACAAACCAAAAGAAAACATAATGTACGCAGGGACAAAGCCCTGCTTAAATTGCGGACACTGCAACAACGTTATCAAGGGCAACACTGTGAACCATCCAACCCAGGGTAATCCCATCAAGCTTAGAGTAAACGCAACATGTGACACCAATAATCTAATATATGGTATAAAGTGCCCTTGTGGAAAAATGTACGTAGGCAAAACTGAGCGTCGAATCAAGATACGCCTTACAGAACATAAGTCCAACATCAGGCTTAAAAACATGAAATCAGCACTGTCTGCGCATTTTACAGAAAAACAACACAATGTTTCTCAAATGAAATTTATTGTACTTGAGACAATCCAAAAATATGAAGGTAGAGACAATAACAAATTCCTCTTGAGACGTGAAAATTATTGGATCCATAAATTATCCACGCAAAACCCGATGGGGATCAACGAAAGAATTGAATTTTCATGTTATTTATAAGTAATTTGCTCTTTGCACTGATTTTGTCGCTATTGGGCATACCCTCACCTTGACACTATGTACTAATATGTACCCCTAGGTAGTTGCTTGTAGCCTTAGCATCACCGTAGCGAACAGAGTTGAACAAGCACCACATCATTCCAAGTGCACCTGGTTCTATACCACGATCTTCCCACTTTTACATTTTTAAGTTTTACTTTTTTCTTCACGTTTTGATTCTAAATAGGAATTTCTTGATTATCGTTGTCTTCCAGACCCTACGTTAAAACATTTAATATATCACACATAGATACGAGTTATCCATAAGTCAGACTTTAACTCAAAATTCCTGAGTCTGTTGTCTAGTTCTATCTACCGGCCAAACCACGTGACACCCAAAGGTTTGAATAGGAGTAAGGCGGGAAGCTACGGCTTCACCGGCGTCCTTTGGAAAGTATCTTTGGATAACCTTTACCCGTTACTAAACAGGTCAGTGTCAATCACCGCGTAAATCAAGAAAGAGTTTTGCGGATTACCGCGTTAGACACAGGCACTTACACATCCTTTTTTCATTCCACCCGTTTCCTGCAGATTCACAGGAGAATACATCACGAAGGGCATGTAAGCAAACTACAGCGTTTAAACGCATTTTTTTATTCTTTCATCTTTTAAGAACACAGCAAATGCATGTAATCACGCATTGCACATGTAATGTACCACCGAGTTAAACAGGTTCTGGAACTTTATATATGCTTTTGAAACTGTAATGAAAAAATGCAAACCACTGCACAGATGATTGTTTTTTAAGGTTGATTTAACTACCGTCAATAACTATCTGTATATATTATTGCTCCTAGAGTCTATTTCCCTGATGAAGAGCATGCTAATAATGCTCGAAATGCATTGGATATGTGGAGAATAACCATGCCCGATTTATAAATGGATTTGTTTGAACTTGAAAAAGAAAATAATTGAAATACATTTAACGCTAATGAACATTAAATAAACGCGCAAGATGTGAAATGAACTTTGAATGGAAGTAGTTTTCTTTCACGAAAGGAACATCGTGAATGTGTGTGCCAACTGAGGGATGGAACTAGAGGTTCTCTAGCCCCACAATTTTTGGTTATAGTTACGACGTCGTAGGACACTCGACGCCTCCTTGTTGTGCACCACCAAAGTGTACACTACAGATTACCAGTTGACTAAACTAAATAGCAGTGCATCTATCCAAATAGAACTATATCAGTTATCCACATATGCCATGGCATCTCTCTCAGGGTGTTCCAGGCGCATTATGGACCAAGGTCAGAGGTGCAGGTGGCCTCCCGCCTTCTGCATTGGGACAATGGTGCTTTCATCCCTGATGTTTGTCTGTCTTCTACTTGCGTTTTCGGAATGTGATGTGGCTTTGGCGCTGAGATTGGGACACAGCCTTGGGCTCATGGTGTACGGATGGGGATGCACACACACATGTTGGCATGAGGAGCCAGGTACCCTGCAAGGCCTTACGCTGCATGTGAAATTTTACTCCGTCTCTCTCCCTTGCTCTCTCCCTCTCTTTCCTTTGTTGGGCGCATGGCACACCTTCTTCTCTTGGCTTTAGTGATCCAGGCTGTGTCCTATGGATTGTCCAGTGAGGACCTGCTAGGTCTCATCCAAATGTTTTTTTTGGCATTTGTTTGTATGGTGTTTTGTGTTGGTGATTGCATTGCTCTATGACTGAATCTCCATTTTCTCGCCACACATGTATGTTGATGTTCCTGCTTGTGCGACATCAGGCAGAATATTTGTTTTGGGATTCGTGGTGTTGGTGTGCAGTTTCTTAGTACGGGGTTGCAGGTGGGCCAGGGGTGGGTTTGCGGGCCTGGGTGTGGTGTCGGTGGGTGTTGTGGCCCTCTTGGGTGTCCGTGCTGCATGTTCATTTGCTCCATGGCATCTGTTTGTCTTCAGTTGTGGCTGTGCTCCCTTTTGTGGTGCAGGCTGTGAACCGACTTTACACCAGGTCAGAGCAGGTGTAAAATTCCTGCTGTGAACGCGCCTTATCTCGTGTTGTGTGTTCTAACCCCCGATCTGGCTGGGCGTTGTGAATTCTGAGGTGTGGTGTTGTTGCGGGTTTTGACACGGGAACGCCTACTCTGCATCTCATTAGCGATATTTGCGGGGGTCCTCTGTGGCGATGTTTTTTACGCATGCTATCGCGGGTTAACTGATGCTGTGGGCTGTTAGCACCAGCTTGTGAATGGTGGGGTAATTTTATCACCCCTCTGTGTGCACCATGCCACATTCTAATCCCAGAGTGTGCAATTTCATATTTTACCAAGCTATGGCTGGTGAAAAGTAGTCTGTGACAAGTCCAGGTATGGAGATATATCATGAAAATACTGAGTACGTGGCTCTCTTTCAAAAGAAATTATAGAGTGCTCTGCATGGCCTCATGGTTACTTCACAGAGGTGTACTGTTCAATGTTTATTTTGTAGCAGGAGTCAAACATCTGCTCTGCATGGCACATTTTTTCATATTCACGTGCCAGCACCTATTCAATGGTCTACTCAAAATCCAGTTTAATTAAACCTAAATTAAGATTTTCCGCAAGTACTGACTGTTCATTCTGCTCTGATCATTCCACATTTTGAGCCTTGCACTCCTAAGGATCTGTTGTCATGTTTTATTTTCGTGACGTTTTGTTGCGTAATCTGATGTGATATAGCTGATATGGGATTCACTGGAAAGGTAGTGACAAGGGATACAATTTTGAATGTACTACGGGCTTTTAGCCAATAATCTATAAACATAGTGCAGAGGAATTTAAACTTGATTTTCTCTTGAACTATTCAATGGGATTGGATGATCAATTGTGTCATAAGAGAAACTGAGTAGTATCAGAACCGACTGAGTTGTATCAGAACTGTAAGGGTCTCCTTCCTGATGTTGGTCAATGCTGGTCAAGTACAAGGTGGTTTTATTTTACATAGTTTTGCAGCTGATTTGTAACTTCCATTTTATTGATTTTGCTGAGAACAGGGATTCGATTAGATTTTGAATGATAATTGACCAGAATACTTAGGAAAAAGCAGCTGACACAGCAATGCATGCCCCAGCCCATTAATATAAAGGTTAAAAAGGAAGGGGGCTAGGTCACAACCTTGCCTAACCCCTCTCCTAATGGGGAAAAAAGCAGTATGCGCACCACCCAGGCCATAGCACACTTGTGCCTTTGCTCCACTGTTGAGGCGCTTAAGAAAATGGATAATTTTAGGATCAACCCCCACAGTCTCAAGGCCCTCCCAAAGTTTACCATGCCTCACAGAGTCAAAGGCCGCAGTGAGGTCCACAAAGGCAAAAAACAATCTGCCCTTCTTCACCCTAGTATACTTCCCCACGAAAATAGCTACATTTAGGCTTTGCTCTGTTGTCCCTAGCCCCTTGCGAAAACCACATTGAATGTTGGATAGGATCTGGTTTTTCTCGGCCCAATCAAGTAGGCGTTCCAGGGTAATCGGGCCCACAACTTTTGCCAAATAATCCAATAAAGAAATGGGCATGTAGCAGCCAGGATCCTGATGTTCCACTGTTTTAAAGATAGGGACAATAATAGATTGCACCCAGGTCGACAGAAATGAGGCCTGGCAACTGACATTTATTACCTGTGTAATGATTGGTTCCCAAATATTTGTGTTTGACTTAAACAGGTCCACTGGGACCCCATCTGGCCCAGGGGCCTTGCAACCTAGGCTTGCTGAGAGTGCTTTATTTACTTCCTCCATTATAAACTGGAGATCCAAGTTATGGGTGAATTCCTCTTGAGAATTACTGGGCTGGATGTTAGAGTTTCCCTGCCCATTATGCACTTTGGAAAAATGTTCAATCCAGTGATCATCAGATATGGCAATTTCCATTGAGGGGTCCCCTCCATGTGATACAAATTGTGTTTTTACTACTTTCCAGAAGGCTGAACTATCTTTAATTTGTGGAGCTATGTGAAGGGATTCCCAAGCCTCTTTTCTCAGTGCATTTTTTCTTTCTAAATGTGCAACCCTATAGCACCTTCTAGCCTGCCTAATGGGTTTCTTAATTCTGCAGCACCTGAACAGCAAATGGGGTGCACCCGAAACAAATAGTGAAAAACACTTTCCTAGGGTATATTTTGTCAGTTCCAGCCAGTACCTCCTCATATGTTTGTCATGCCGAGCTGGGCCTTCCATATATTTCTGATCTCATAAAACTGGAACCTATTCTTCTCTGCCACAAGATCTGGTCAAAAGAACAGACCAAGTTAAACAGGGAGATTCTACGGGATAGTTTAAACTTGGAAGGGGCCTTAAAGATCCCATGGTTTAAGTATGCGTGTGATTTCACGAGAGATGTAGGCCACCCAGAATATTTTACTAATCCGAGCACTATCCAGCTGATCCACAGAAAGAATCTAAAAAAGGAGGGTCTCCAGTTATTAGAGATGTTAAGACTGCCTGGGGAGACTTTAAAGCCCAGTGTTCAGCAGCATCAGGTGGTTTTAACTACTTTTAGCAAGCAGCTATACTTAACATTTGTCGCTGGTGGATACGATAGGCTACTACTAACTAGATTTAGATTGGGGACTGTTCATAGATTTGCCTCTTTTCCAAGAATGAATGATTGGGCCCGAGAATGACAATTGTGTCCATGTGATAATCACTCAGTACAATCTACTCTTCATCTAGTTTTATCTTGTAAATTTTGTATTGAGTTAAGGAAGGTGTGGTAGTTCCACTTTTAAAAGCTATTGGGTTGAGGCAATGTCGCCCGGCACTAATTAAACTCCGGTTTTTAGAAAATGAGCACACAGCCTGGAGGATATCTATGCTTCTGGAGAAAGTGCTCTATCAAAGGAAGAGTATAGAGAATTAAGGAGTGGGATTGTTTGGGCATACTGTCTTTTTAATATCGTCTGATTTAATTATGCTGAATTGTTAAATTTTAAGAAGTTAAAAAAATATATATATATTTATTGTATATTTATCCTTGTGTTAATTATTGTGCAAAAGCATTGTGTGTTGTATGTGCTTTTATGATTGTTAACAAAACAATCGAATAAAGCTGTCCTTGACTTGACTTGAATTTAAGAAACCCATGTCGACTTGGAGTCATTAGTTTTTTGTAAAAGTATTTTTGATTTCTTGGAGGGAGTGCTTTCTTCAAAAATGAAATGCTAGGCTGGTCACCAACCCAGCATTAGTTTTGGTTTACTGAAAAGAACCAATAACTAATTCAGGGTTTGTGTTGAAAAGCAACAAAACAAAAAACAAACGTTTTTGAAGCACAGGAAGTTTTCTCCCTCTACATCAAGAACATTTCAGTTTTTCCTTTTCTGTAGTGCAGGGTATGAAACATTATTTCCTGAAAGCCTTGCCTGAATTGGAAGAGCTTTCTTTCAGTAGTAAACTGATGGACCTGGGGCAGATTAGCCACTGGTCAAAAGTTTCAAATGGTGGAGCCAGAAGGGGCTCCATCATTAGGAACTTTGCAGTTACCTTCACTCTCGATGAGGTGGGGAAGTCATGGGCTTGGTGAGATGGGAGAACAGCCAATTTCTACTTGTGATCTGTCACCAAACCATAAATTACTCTGCTTACTTTTTACCACATTTCAATCTGGACAAATTCACAATAAAATTCTTGTAAGAGATACTACTTATCCTTTCTTGGACATACAATGGTTAACAGTGACTCACGAGAGACGTAAAAATGATTATTAGAACATTGGAATGTTGGGAGCTCCATTGCAGACAATGGAGTGCTCCCTGCTTCTATGGGCCGGTAAAGGCACGCAGAACAACATTCCAATGTTCTACAAAGGCTTCTCGAAGTTCGAGGGGATTTATATCCCCTTGAGCTTCGAGAACCCTTTGTTTAATTTGTTTGAACATTCTGCCCTCTAGTGGCAGAATGTTCTAATAGCCTTATAGCCCTTTGTAGCAGGGCTATACGGCTATTAAAGTCCCGCTGTTTCGTTAAAGTCCCTCGCCTTCGGCTCGGGCCTTTAACGATTCAGCGGGCCTTTAATAGCCGGTATAGCCCGCTACGGCGGGCTATAAGGCTATATTAGAACATTGGAATGTTGGGAGCTCCATTGAAAACAATGGAGTGCTCTGGGCTTATAATGGCTGGTATAAGCCTGGAGCTCCAACATTCCAATGTTTCTTTGTTCACAGCTCTGGCTGTGAACAAAGGCTTCAGGGAACCTGAGGGGATTCCAATCCCCTCACGCTCCCAAAAGGCTTTGTTTTTTTTGTTAGAACATTCTGTCCTCTAGTGACAGAATGTTCTAATAGCCTCACTATTAAAGTCCATCTCCCTTGTTAAAGGCCCTCGCCTTCGGCTCGGGGCATTTAACACTGGAGAGGGCCTTTCATAGCCGGTATAGCCCTCTACGGCGGGCTATAAGGCTATATTAGTGCCTCTTATGAGATACGATCTTAGCAAATTTCATACCAGTTGAAGAAAAATTAATTGTTCTCGTTAGGATAAAGCTGACATCTGCAAACAATACTTGTGTATAGGCCTCACCATAGTATACTACATATGCTGATGGCCACAGCCGTATAATCAGTAGTAGTAATTATTATGAATCCACAAATGATAATCGGAAACAGGTGGATGAATAAATCCTTAATTGAAAGTGGCTTGGTGTAAAGTCCCTGCAACTAGGACACATCATTGAAGAAAGGGAAAGGCAATCTGTTTGAACTATGAAAAGACAAGCAATGCAACCATATATATAAGCTCCAGTTTGCACCTAATCAGAAAAGAATGATGAGTTCAAGCCTCTTACTCCCACCAAATTGGAGAATCCAATCACACTTGCAAAGTCCAACATGCATTAGTTTTGGACAAGTACAAAACAGCTCTACAACACTGCAAAGCAAAGTGGAGATGGAGGGGAGAGGAGTTGGCCTAAGGGCTAGGGTGGTCTACCTCGAATCTGGGGAAGTGGGTTTGAGTCTCGGCAATGACGCTGAACATCCTGTGATTCTGGGCAAATCACTTAATCTCCCCGTGCCTAACAAAAATTAATGTGTCCTCATGTAATGCAACTGGTGCTATGTAAAGCTCTCCGATACCCGATTTGGGTCAAGTTCGTGCTATATAATACTTTGTTGTATCAGCCAGAGTATATAGTCAGCCTAAAGCATGGAGGCTTACGACTCTTACTCAGCCATGTTTTTCAGCCACACACAAATACAGCAACAAGGCAGAGGGAAACATTTGGAGCACCTCTCAGGACAGAATAAACACAGGCCACACAACAACCATGCACTCTACCAATCATGCTGTTAAGATTGTACCACAGCAATGACAGCAACAATACAAATAAAACTCTAAACTCTACCAAAGCAGACAAGACGTCTGGGCAAGTAAGACTGTCTTGAAAGAGACCTGATAAGGCAACTATTCATGCACGTCTTGGCTTGTATTTAATTCTGAGAAGTACTACACAGCACTATAGAGCCTCTCCAATGGCATCAAAACATTGCACAAATGGCAACACAAAACACTACAGTTTTGCTCACTAGTGCCCCCACTGTCAATAAAATTAAATAAAAGTACAAGATGAGCAACAGTCATTATGCAGAGTCATGTAATCACAACGCAAAACATTCAGTGTGAAGCTGTTGTATGAGTCTAATTGAAAAGTGCCTCCACCTTATCACTTTTGAGACAAAAACGAAGACCCTCTTCCTGCACAAGTTCAAACCCACCCATTTCTACTACAGCACATGTAAAATCCGTTACATTGCACACCGTTTCCTTGCACATACAGCCGAGATGGCCCACTATGATGGCATGCAATTCCAGTTTTGTGCCCCTGGTCTAGACTCTTTCCTTTCTGTCTTCTTCTACCATACCTGTTTTTCTGACGTTTAGTCCTTAAGCATTATTCAAATTGAATTTTGGTTGGTACAATGGCAGGTGTCACTCTGGTACTCCTTCTGACTTTTTCACCTTTTGTTCAACCTTTGCTGCCACGGATCACTGACGCAATATCAGGCCCAAGCATATTGTGACACAAAAATATGGTGTCATAAACATTCATCACAAAAATATATTTTTTCCATATATATATATATATAACAGTAAGTACAAAAATATACACAAAATATTGTTTAACAGTAATATCTAAAAAATATAACCAATAATATATTTATATATGTATATGTATACATAGAGTTGAAAACAATAAATATTAAATTTGTTAGCATATAACATTAAAACAATGTACATTAAATATGTTTAAGTAATATTTACATATATATATATAAATACAAAGACTTATTTAAACAAACATACACATATATAATATAAAACTAATTTATTAAAAAACAATAATTATAATCTATACTTATTTTTTAACGTTTTTTTCAATATACTAATATAACAGCTATATATATGTGTATATATATATATATATATATATATATATATTTAACTATATATATGTATATACATGGATACATACATACATATATTTACATACACATATAAAATTATTTAATGCAACAAACTGCAAAAAAAGTACAATATTTCTAATTTAATTATACATAAAACAGTAAACAATATATCAAAATAAGTTTTACTAAAAATATATTAAAAATTACATAAATTTATACACACAAAAATATAAAACTAAACACATAAACACATATTAATAATAATAAAGCAAACAATACTAAAACTCAGGAGAGGTAAAATTTACTATTCCCACTCCAGTATGTGCAACAGTAGGGAAAGTGTTAAGGAGGGGTTCAATTTACTATTCTCTCTCCAGTAGGTGCAATAGTAGGGAAAGCATTGGACTTAGGATAGATTAAATGTACTATTCCTATACAAGTCGGTGCAACAGAAGGGAAAGTGTTGGAATCAGGAAGGGTACAAATTACTATTCCCACTCCAGTTCGAGCAACACTAGGGAAAGCGTTAGACTCAGATGGGGTGACATGTACTATTCTCACTTCATTCACTGGTCCAGTACAGAGAGAGTACTTCACTCCCAACAAGTAACATATTTTAACAACTCTATTAAATACCCCAAAATATAAATTTCAAAATGCAAGAATACATTTTTTAATTTAAACAAAAAATTAAAAGAAAAAAACATGAATATTAAAATGTTTAATAAATATGATCAATTAACACAAATATTAATAATATAATTAAAGAACCACACTATATTCCCACAAACATCAATCAATCAATCAGGGAATTGTGAAGCGCACTACTCAACCGTGATGGTCTCAAGGCGCTGGGGAGGGGGGTGCAGCTCTGAGTCAGCCAAAGAGCCAGGTCTTGAGGCTCTTCCTGAAGGTGTGCAGAGTGGAGGAGCATCTGATGTTGACTGGGAGCTCGTTCCAGGCCTTTGCTGCAACGTAGGAGAAGGCTCTTCCACCTGCTCTGGTTCTGCGTGTGCGTGGGGTTTCTGCTAGGGCAAGATCGGCAGAGCAAAGGTTTCTCTTGGTTATGTGAAAGGAGACTCTTTTGTTGAGGTATTTAGGTCCGGTGTTGAGGGGGGATTTGTAGGCGTGGGTGAGAAGCTTGAAAGTTACCCTCTTCTCGATGGGAAGCCAGTGGAGGTCTTGAAGGTGTTGGGTGATGTGATCATGTCATGGGATCAGGAAGACGAGTCTGGCCGCGTGTTCTGGATGGTCTGGAGATTGCATAACTGGGATTTATTGATTCAAGCATAGAGGGCATTTCCGTAGTCCAGTCTGCTTGTTATGAGTGCTTGGGTGACGCTCTTTCTGGATTCGGGGGGATCCATTTGAAGGGACTGCTAAGAATGGGAGGGTGTTGAAGCAGGTGGAGGCGGCTGCGTTGATCTGGGGGGTTCTGGTGAGGGAGGAGCCAAGCATGATTCTGAGGTTCTGGGCGTGGTCCGCGGGGGTTTAGGGGTTACCGAGGGCAGTGGGCCACTAGGTGTTGTCATATGGTGAGGAGGTGGTTCCGAGGACAAGGACTTCTGTCTTCTCCGAGTTTAGCTTCAGACAGCTGCTACTAATCAAAGATGTGACTTCTTTCATTCTTCCCTGGAAGCTGAATCTGGTGGCGTCGGGTTCCTTTGTGAGGAAGAGGATGAGCTGGGTGTCTTCGGCCTAGGATACTATGCTGAGTCCATGCTGTCTGACGATGGTGGCGAGGAGGGCCATGTAAATGTTGAAGAGCGTGAGACTGAGCAACTATCCTTGGGGTACTCCGCAGTTGATCTCTGTGGGTTCAGAGAGGAAGGGCGGGAGTCTGATCCTTTGGATTCTGCATGCGAGGAAGGAGCGGAGCCAGTCGAGAGATGTTCCCTGAATGCTGGCGTTGTGGAGTCTGGCTGTGAGAGTGCGGTGGGAGATTGTTTCGAAGACTGTGGAGAGATCTAGAAGGATGAGAGTTGCAGTATGGCCTTGGTCGGAGAGCGTGTGGATGTTGTCTGTGGCAATGAGGAGGGCAGTCTTGGTGCTGTGGTTGCTGCGGAATCCGATTGGGAAGGGTCGAGGATGGAGTTGTCTTTGATGTAGATTGTCAGCTGGGAGACTTTGGTTGCGAAGGGAAGGAGAGAGATGAGTTGGTAGTTTTTCAGGTCCATCAGGTCTACAGAGGGTTTCTAGAGGAGGAGCTTGGCTTCTGTGCATTTCCAGTTATCAGGGAATGTGCCGGATTTGAAGGTGTATTAGATGGTGCGTCTTAGCTCGGGTGCTATGTAGACGGCGGCTCTGTGGAAGATGTGCAGTGGGCAGGGGTCCGTGGGGGCTCCTGAGTGAGTGCTCTTTATGGTCGTGGTGGTATCTTCAGTGCTGACCGGCGTCCAGGTAGTGATGGTAGGGTGGCTGTCCGGGGTGCAGGTGGAGATGGTAGGCTGAATGCTATCGCTGGAAGTAGGAGTGGTTTCAGGAGTCTGTTCGCTGAAATTGTCATACAGGGCCTTGATTTTCAGATAGAAGTAGGAGTCAAGCTTGTTGCAGAGGTCCTGGGTGGGTGTGACATTCGTGGCTTCGCTGGGGGGTTCAGTGAATTGTTGGATGATGCTGAAGAGTTCCTTTGAGTTACTGGCGTTGGCAAGGATTCTGTTCCGGATGAAGGTCCTTTTTTTGGCTCTGGTGAGTTGGTGGTATTCTGTCATGGCCTTCTTGTAGGTGGTCTGGTCTTCTGCGGTTTTGCTGTTACTCGATTGTTTTTTGAGATCTCTGCAGGTGTGCCTGGATTCTTGGAGGTTAGTGGTGAGCCAGGAGGCCTTCATAGGGTGCCGTCTGTTAGGGTTGTTGAGGGTAGGCAAGCTTGTTTGCGCACTTGGTGATCCACCAGCGTAGTTGTTTGGCTGCAGTGTTGGTATCGGTCGAGGTGGGAGGGGTTCGTGGTTGAAGGTGGAGTTGAGGTGCTCCTCTGTTACCTTGCTCCAGTTTCTTCGTGGTGGGCATGGAGTGGGTTTGTGAGTAGTGGCATGGATGATAGTGAAGTGCAAGCAGTGGTGGTCCGCCCAGAGGGGCTGCGTGGTGTGGCTGAAGTGGCTGTTGTTCCCTCCTGCGAAGTGAAGATGGTGTCGAGGGTGTGTCCTGCCTTGTGGGTAGGGTGGTGACAAGCTGTTTCAGTTCGATGTTGGCGAGGTTGTTCAGGAGGGCAGTGGAGTTGGGATGCTGAGGTTGTCAAGGTGAAAGTTTAGGTCTCTGATGAGTATGTAGCCATTGGAGGTGATGGCATGGGCGCAATTAGGTCGACGATGGTAGTGGTGAATGAAGTTTGAGGTCCGGGGAGTCTGTAGGCGAGGGTGCCACGTAGGGTCATTCTGGGGCTGGCCTAGATCTGGAAGTGGAGGTGGTGGAAGAGGAGTTGCTTGTGCTGGAGGTGGAGCCAGTCGACTGCGGTTCCCTGTATGCTGGCGTTGTGGATTCTGGCTGTGAGAGTGCGGTGGGAGATGGTTTCGAAGACTGTGGAGAGATCTAGAAGGATGAAAGCTGCAGTATGGCCTTGGTCGGAGAGCGTTTGGATGTTGTCTGTGGCAATGAGGAGGGCGGTGTTGGTGCTGTGGTTGCTGCGGAATCTGGATTAGGAAGGGTCGAGGACGGGGTCTCTTCGATGTAGGTTGTCAGCTGGGTGGCTTTGGCTGCGAAGGGAAGGAGAGAGAAGTGTTGGTAGTTTTTCAGGTCCATCAGGTCTACAGAGGGTTTCTTAAGGAGGGGCTTGGCTTCTGTGCATTTCCAGTTATCGGGGAATGTGTCGGATTTGAAGGTGTATTTGATGGTGCGTCTTAGCTCGGGTGCTATGGAGACGGCAGCTCTGTGGAAGATGTGCAGCGGGCAGAGGTCCGTGGGGGCTTCTGAGTGAGTGCTCTTCATAGTCGTGGTGGTATCTTCAGTGCTGACCGGCGTCCAGGTAGTGATGGTAGGCTGGCTGTCCGGGGTCCAGGTGGAGATGGTAGGCTGACTGCTATCGCTGGAAGTAGGAGTGGTGTCTGGAGTCTGTTCGCTGAAATTGTCATAGAGGGCCTTGATTTTCAGATGGAAGTAGGAGTCAAGCTTGTTGCAGAGGTCCTGGGGGGGTGTGACATCCGTGGCTTTGCTGAGGGGTCAGTGAATTGTTGGATGATGCTGAAGAGTTCCTTTGAGTTGCTGGAGATGGCAATGATTTTGTTCCGGATGAAGGTCTTTTTTGTGGCTCTGGTGAGTTGGTTGTATTCTGTCATGGCCTTCTTGTAGGTGGTCTGGTCTTCTGCAGTTTTGCTGTTCCTCCATCGTTTTTTGAGACCTCTGCCGGTGCGCCTGGATTCTTGGAGGTCAGTGGTGAGCCAGGAGGCCTTCATGGGGTGCCGTCTGTTGGGGTTGCTGAGGGTGGGCAAGCTTGCTTGCGCAGTTGGTGATCCATCAGTGTAGTTCTTTGGCTGCAGTGTTGGTATCGGTCGAGGCGGGAGGGGGATCGTGGTTGAAGGTGGAGTTGAGGTGCTCCTCTTACCTTGCTCCAATTTCTTCGTGGTGAGCGTGGAGTGGGTTTATGAGTGGTGACATTGAAGAAAGAGAAGTGTATGCAGTGGTGGTCCGCCCAGAGGGGCTGCGCGGTGTGGCTGAAGTGGATGTTGTTCTCTCCTGCGAAGCAAAGATGGGGTCGAGGGTGCGTCTTGCCTTGTGGGTAGGGTGGTGACGAGCTGTTTCAGTTCGATGTTGGCGAGGTTGTTCAGGAGGGCAGTGGAGTTGGGATGCTGAGGTCGTCAAGGTGAAAGTTCAGGTCTCTGATGAGTATGTAGTCCATGGAGGTGATGGCGTGGGCACAATTAGGTTGGCAATGGTAGTGGTAAACGAAGTTTGAGGTCCAGGGGGTCTGTAGGCGAGGGTGCCACGTAGGGTCATTCTGGGGCAGGCCTGGATCTGGAAGTGGAGGTGGTGGAAGAGGAGTTGCTTGTGCTGGAGGTGGAGAGTTAGAGGGAGCTCTTGTGTACGATGGCAAGTCCTCCTCCAGGGCGGTTTGGGCGGTCCTTGCTCTGGATCTTGTATCCGGCGGTGGTGATGTCAGGGGCAGAGTATGTGTTGGTCCAGGTTTCCGTGAACATGCTGACGTCTGGCGACAGTGATAGAGCGCGCGAGGTCACCCAGCCAATGATTTCGCCGTTTCCGGCTTCAGGGCCCATATACTTTCAATTCACACTATTCATTGACCAGGCGACTTCACGGGCTGCTACCAATTGTGTGTGTTCCCTACTGTTATTACTTAGTGTACCCGACTTACCATCCACCGACACGGGTACCTATGACTTCAATGGATCAGGGGCCTAGCTGTAAAAGGAAAGGCAGCAAATGCAATTTCAAATGACATTCAATACTGTTGGAAATGACCATGGACAACTGGAAGTTTTAAAATGTTTATCTAAAGTTCGTTTTCTGAAAGCATGAGATTTACAAGAATAAGGCAATCGATAATCAAGATAATGAAAAGTACATAACTATAGAGAAATAAAGTCAGGGTAATCATTAAAATGCAATAATGAGATGCGAAGGAAATATGCTATGAATTCAAGGCAGGAATTCTTTAGAAAATCTAAGTAAGGTCGTTCTAGACCATATCAGAAAATGACAAACTGCAATGCAAAATATGATTTCTAAAAGATAGGGTAACATGAGAACATATCAAGAAAAATTATGCAAATGACTTTACGTTTCAATAGTTTGCGGCGAAAGCATGGAAAATTCAATGTATGCAAGATGTCTTTTATTAAAGCAAAAGACTGAAATATAGAAAGGTGCAAGTTTTAAGGAACTTAGAGCAGTATTTACCTAGACTGGTGTGGAAACCAAACCCTGGCAACGGGTCAGTTAAGGACAGGAAACCCTCAAGGAAGGATACCCCTCAAAGGACAGCAGGTGCAGAATGGACACCCCGGATAGGACAGGATACCCTCAGATTAGGAATCAGGACAGGACCTCAGGACAGGACAGCAAACCCTCAGGACAGGACCGCACCCGCAGTTTGGAAGCAACGCCTGCGCTCCACCTCTCTGCAGCTATCGATCAAGACCCCGATTGGGTCAACGAACTCCCAGCAAAGTGCTTCGCCAGCACTTTAAGGTTCAGTAAAACCTTAGTCTATGGTCAATTTCGGACAGAGTGCTCCTCAGCTCTCTGTATCTTCAGTCACCTATTGAGTACGATGGGTCAGTGACAGGTCAGCTAAACCAGACAAGTCGGACAATTCCCTAGGTGAACCCAGGGTAGATATACTGTTTTGGGACAGGGTACCACCCCCCAAATGTTGCAAAGTGTCAGAATCCCCAATTTCGATTGGTCCTAAGGTAGGCTTTGGGTAACACACCAATCATATCAGTCTATTTAGATGCTACATTTACATATTTGGGTACCGCCTAGCGAGATTGGGGTTCCCATGAGAAATTGTGCAGAAATATGAGTGACAATATACATTGTTGCCGAGCTAGGACAATTGTCTCAGTTTCCTGGGTTTTTCAGGTCAGTTCTCAGGAGCATCTTGCCCATCACTGCCAGCTGGCTAAGTTCCATCAGCCAAAGTTGTCATGTCCCTGGAAAAGTGATCATGCGCAGAAGGGACCTCCAAGATGGCTCATCGGTACAAACAGACCCCCATTCCCCGCGGTACATGAAAAGTAAGCGAAAACAAATTAATACATAGAAATAACGTTATGAAAACACATCATTTGGTTTTGAACTTTCAACTTATCACTACAAATTATACTTATGCAGTCTAAAGGTTAGCTACACATAACATACACAAGAGCAGTGGTACGAGCAGTACCACGTTGCAGGCAAAGCTATGAATTACGCATGCGCATAAATTTCCCTCCACTTCTGCAAACCCGTCAGGACACGTGAGTGTGGCTGACGCATGCGCAGTAACTAAATACAAGCGGCGGCCATATTTTACGGACACGGATTAAAATGATTAGGAATACACATAGGCAAGCTTCTTAATCCTTATTCAAACTAAATATAAACGTTAGTAAGACGTACACTTATTACCTTGTTACACATAGACGAGGTTCATGACTTCGGCAAGGTCGCAAAATATGCGAAGCTTTGCTTCATCAATCCCCTCTTTGATGATATTTACTATCATCACAAAATAAATGGAACCAGATGCCAACTTTTCTTTCACACTTTATACAGTTCTATTTCTTCTAGCAATCGCTCCAGCTTTTCTCGTTCAGTTTTGGTAGGGTGAGAATTCTTCACCTTTTTATAGATCTGATTATTCATCTCTTCTAATTCGAGCTCATCCACACTCCGTTTCACTCCTCTTGTATTTACTTCTCTCGCATCCACCTCATACTTCTTTGTGTGTTTGCGGCATTTGCAACAGACAAATATGAAAAATAGGATGAGACCTATAATTCCAATTGGCATCAGTACTTTGAGCAATAAGCCTTTACCTATACTAGCGAACCAATGACCTACATTTGAGAGACCATCTACCAGTCTCTTCCAGGCACTATCAACCTCGAGTGGTCTGAGTTCCTTTGCCAAATTAGTAATGTTTCTTACATATCTTTTGAGCTGCACACTTTTGTCCGGAATATAAGTGCAACAATGTTGCGCCTTCAACATCCGGCAGACTCCGCCCTCTTTTGCTAATAAGGTGTCAAGAGCAAGTCTGTTCTGCAAAACCATTGATCTGATCGCAACCATTTCGGTATTGACCAGCAGAAATCCATGAGCTGTCTCAGTCGACAACACATCCACTATAGTGGACAATTTGCAAATTCTGTGAGTGTTCAGAACCACTCCCACTCCAGGTATCAGTGCACTGAAAATACTACCCATAATTTCACCTATACTTTCTCTTTTGCTACGCACTAAGCCATTAGTATTTTCACTGCTTCCAGCAACTCCATTCACATGGTATATTTTCGGGAAGACAATGCCAAAATAGCAACTTCCATACCAGTGATCCGGCAATTTGAAATAAGCCTTGTCTCCACAAATATAATAAATTCCGGGAAACACAGGCTCTGACCCATTTTTGAAACCCCAACCTCCAATTACCTTGTAATTATGTTCGCATTCACTGGAACCAATGAAAATGTTATTATAATAGCTAGTCTTCTCGCGGTGAAGACAAAGCTTGCCTTTCTTTTCAAAATCCAGCAACAGAGCAGGACCCGCCCCACCAGTTGAGGTGCCTTCCATGTTCTCTGCCCACTTTGGCTTTTTCTGACTTTCGTCATTAGCCTTGTTTTGTATTTTAATTCTCCTTTTCTCTGCAAAGTTTAGGAACATCTTTTCCTGCTCATGCAAAGAACAAGTCAAGTTATCTCTGTGTGCGTCCGCTATGTCAATGTTACCTATAGTCAGGAAATAATCTCCCATGTATCGTATTGCGTCACTTTTGGTATGTACAGGATTCAAGTTCCCACGTATAGGAAGCTCAGAAAAGATCACGTCATTATTAGAGTAATAGTACTGTAACGGTCCTCTTTTGTAAAATAAACTAGCTAAAATGCTACAGGAAATTCCATATGTCAGCGGTAAGTGATGGTATGTCACGCCTTCAGCTACAGAGGTAGGTAGCTTCATGCAGACATAGCAATCTTCAATTTCCATAGTCTCTACATAGTGTATTAACAAGTTTGCGAAAACATTTAAGCGTGTCCTGTTTTTGATTCTATGATAGTGTAGTTCTTCCTCATCTGATGCTTCTAAGTCTTGTTTTGTTTGTCTCAGTGCTCTCTCATGTCTAGCTACACTCTGTGTTGTCAGCTCTTCACTGTCAGTATTTACAATTTCAGTAGGGACAATATTAGTATCTTTGCTTACAGCAAAGGGAATGAAAATTGTTAGTCCTATCCAGAGTAATATCAGGACAACTATACTACAGACACATACCTTGCAGCATGTTTTGCAACAGCTGCGACTGGGTCTACCATTCACGTTTGAATCAGACATTTTGGCTTCAGAAGAAGTTTTGTCAACCCCTCTTTGTGTCTCTACACAAGTATCTTACTTTGTGCAAATTCACGGTGGCTCTTCTTCCTCTTCGTCAGAGTACTCAGGGACGGGCTCTCCGTCGCTTACGTCAGTGATATCGAGATCTTCAAGTTCTTCTAACACAAGTGTCCATTCAGGTGACTTGTACTTTTTGTTTTGTCTCTTTATCCGATCACTCCTTCTTTTGGAAGAGTCTTCTGGTTGTTCTGCTATACGAGCACTTCTCCTTTCTTCTGCACGTTTTTCTTCTACTGTTTTTATTCTCAATCTCAATTTCTTTATGTATTTAGGCTCAAGATGCTTTCTTTTCTTAAGTCTTTTGGTTGGTACTTGGACTTCGTTTTCTCCTCTTGCCCTCTTATTTTCATTAGCTTGTGGCAATTCTGTTTCAGTTTCTTCTTCTTCTATCTGACTAATTCCAGGGCTAGCATCTGTTTCTTCTGCCTGGGTACTAATCTGGCCTCGTTCAGGTATACTGTGTGTTTGCTCTTCAAGTGTCTCTGACTCTGCTTCCTGAACACGTTCTTCTAATTCTATCTGATCCTGTTCAAGCACTTCGATCTCTGGACTTTCTTCTGCTCGAACTATTACACTATATCTAGTCTGTCCCTTCCCGATATCAGGTGTCAGTGGAGGAGTATCAATCACTTGTTCTGTATTCCTCTCTTGTTCATGATCCTTCACTTGTTCAGTATCGGGCACTTGTTCAGTCTTATTCACTTGTTCTGTATCAATCACGTGCTCTGTCCCTGTCTGACCTTCTCCTTCCTCAGTTTTGATGTGAATCTCAACAGTCTGAGGTTCTTCGCCTGTGCCTTGCTTTTCCTCTCTAGTCCACTCTCTACCTTCCCAAAGTCGTTCACTTGTTCGGATGGGGTCTTCGGTGAGATCAATCAAGGGAATCCACTCTTCTGGCCATATGCTAGGCAGCTCGTCTTCAGCTACTTCTGGCTCAGCTTCTTGGACCCCTTCAGCAGGCTGGACTCTTGGTAGTTCGTCATCAACTATCCTTGGGCCAACGTTTGCTGATTCTGCAGCTTGACTGGTACTGGGCTGTACGTTGTCAGCTACTTCTGGTCTGGCTCCTGCAGAGTCCTCTGTTGGACGCCCTTCTGCTTCAGGCACTTCGTCTGGTGGTACCTTCTGGGTGTGGCTGGCGTGTATCCAACGCGGAACCCCTGCACACTTGACTGCTGTGGTAGTCACCAGAATCACCTGACGTTTTTCTCCCCACCTTGGCTCCAGGCAGCTCTTCCGAGTATGCTTCTTTATCTTCACCCAGTCCCCCGGGACCAGTTTGTGGAGAGGAGTCGTTGGATTGAGGATGGCGTCTTCTCCGATCTGGCGAGAGATAGAACGCACTTGGTCACCCAATCTTTTGCAGTATTCAAGCACCAAATCATCAGTAATACTCAACAGTTTGCTTCCAGGCACCCATGCTTGTCTCATCACTCTTCCCATAATGATTTCATGGGGACTTAGGCCTGTTTTGCGATCAGGGATACTTCTGAGTCCCATCAGGACCAAGGGCAGGGCCTTCACCCAGGTCAATTTAGTTGCATCACACAGTTTTGCTAGTCTGTTCTTGATAGTTCCATTTATTTGTTCCACTACTCCAGAAGTCTCTGGACGGTAGGCACAGTGAAGCTTTTGGGAAATTCCAAAGGCCTTACAGAGTTCGTCGATCACTGCATTCTGAAAATGTGAGCCTTGGTCTGATTCAATAGTGACTGGAACCCCGAACCTAGGTATCAGTTCTTTTAATAAACACTTAGCTACTGTTTTTGCGTCATTTTGGGGAGTAGGGAAAGCTTCCACCCACTTGGAAAATAAACAGACCATAACAAGGACATATCTTTTCCCTTCACAACGGGGCATGGTGATGAAATCAACCTGTATTCTTACAAAGGGACCTCCAGACCTCCCAATTTTCCCCAGTTCCACCACAGTCCTCTTCCCTGGGTTCATCTTTTGACATGACAGGCACCTCTGGCAGAGGGATTCCGCTACTTTTCTGAACTTTTTACTGTACCAAGTCTGTTGGAACACTAGAAACATGGCATCCCTACCAATGTGTGACCCTTCATGTATCAACCTCGCCATTGTGCTAAGTAAGTGTCTAGGTAACACAGGCATACCAGTTGGACCTAAGATGACACCATCCACACGTCTTGGTATACACCCATCGTCCTTCCACTTCTCTCTTTCTTGCCAAGGTGCCGCCTGCTGCCACTCTTTCACTTCATCCCATGTAGGCACTTCCTCAAACACTTGAAGTTGGCAGCTGGTTCCTGGCCCCCCTCGTTTCGGATTTACGATATACCGATCTCTTGCGCACCATTGGGCCACTCGATCAGCATAATCGTTTCCCAGTGATACCTTGTCCATGCTCTTCTTATGAGCAGCACATTTTACCACTGCCAGTTCCTTTGGTAACTGGATTGCCTCTAAAAGGTATTGAACAACTTTTCCATTTCGAATAGGGGTACCTGATGAAGTCAGGAACTCCCTCTGTAGCCACAACTGGCCAAAGTCATGCACAACCCCATAACAGTACTGACTGTCAGTATACACTGTTATGCGTATGTTCTTCCCAATTTGGCAAGCTTTTATCATAGCAATCAATTCGGCTACTTGTGCAGACTTGATGTGATATAGATAACCTGCTTCCTCAATTTTCTCTAGGGACACTACTGCATAGGCAGCACTCAGGCCTCCATGTTCATGCCTTAGACATGAACCATCTACAAATAGTTCTTTGTCATGCACAGGCAATGGCGTTTCCTTTATGTCTGGGCGTGGCTTGGTATTGAATTCAGTTAGATCAATACAATCATGTTCATCATCCACCCCCTTTCCATATCCTTTGGGTCGGGGAGTAAGGTGGCTGGGTTCAGAATACTGCACCTAACAATGTTTACATTTGCAGCACCCACAAGAATCCTCTCATATTTAGTCAGCCGACTAGGGGTGAGATACTGAGTTTTGGTTCTGGTCAACAAAATTACCACTCCATGCGGAACATACACAGTTACCGGATGTCCCATGACAATTGACTCACTCTGCTCTAAACTGGCACAGGTAGCAGCTACTGCTTTCAGACAACCTGGTAATCCAGCAGCCACTGGATCTAAGGTGGCAGAGAAGTATGTCACAGGCCTTCTCGTTGTGCCATGTTCTTGAGTTAGGACTGACAATGCGCAATTATCGCGAGTGTCACAGAATAGGGCAAACTCTTTGGAGTAGTCTGGCATTCCCAGTGCAGGAGCAGTACACAGACAATCTCGTAGTTTGGTGAAGGCCGTTAAGCTTTCATCATCCCATTCTACAATTTCGGGTGTTCCTCTCTTAGTCATTTTTATCAAGGGCCTGGCTAGGACTGCAAATCCCAGAATCCACTGCCTGCAGTATCCTATCACACCCAGGAACATTCTTATTTCTTTCTGAGTACGGGGTAACTGCATCTTTTGAATTATCCTCACTCTCTCCGATGTCACTTTTCTGACACCTTTTTCTATCTGGTGCCCCAGATATTTCACCGATTTTGCACAAAACTGTAACTTGTCAGGGGACACTTTATGTCCTTTTTCACACAGGTGATTCAGTAGGGCAATGGTGTCAATCACACAATCCTTATGACTTTTAGACGCCACCAAGAGGTCGTCTATATATTGCACTAAGACAGAGTTCCCAGGTAGGACTAAAGTTTCCAAACATTTTTTCAAGATCTGATTAAAGATAGAGGGGCTCTCTGTATACCCTTGAGGGACCCTGTTCCAGCAATACACGTGACCTTCGAAGGCAAATGAGAAAAGAAATTTGCTATCTGGATGCAAGGGAATGGAAAAGAATGCATGACACAAGTCTATCACGGTGAACCACTCAGCATCCCAGGGAATCTGATACAGAATCACTGCTGGATTCGGGACAATAGGGCAACAGGGGACTACTATTTTGTTGACTTTTCGTAGATCCTGTACTACTCTGTACTTGCCACTAGGCTTCTTAATGCCCATAATCGGAGAGTTACATGGGCTACTCATCACCTCCTGTATGATGTTTCCTTCTAACAATTTCTTTATTTCCACAGCAACACCAGCTTTCACTTCTGCATTCATCCTGTAGGGTTTAGTATTGGGGTATACTGCATTGTCCTTTATTGCTATCTGTATGGGGTCCACATTTTTCATTAACCCTACATCTTTCCCGGTAAAGTCCCACACCTCTGGCTTTACTGCTTCTTGGAGTTCTTTGGGCAAATCCTGCATGGTCATTCGTTTAATTTCCGAGTCAGGTCTGACTAACATTAATTTATAAATGCCGTCTTCATCTGGGGTCTGAATTTCTACCCCCTTTGGTGTGCAAAAGATGGTACAGTTCATTTTGCACAGCAAATCGCGTCCCAGTAAGTTCACTGGACTGGTGCCACAAACGACAAATCTATGCATTTCCCTAAAATTTCCAATTGAGATCTCCATGGGCTTGGTAACAGGAGTACTAATCAATTGATTAGATACACCCACTACTTGGATGGCTTCTCCCGAGAGGGGTAGGTTTGGAACGTCCACTGTTCTCACAGTAGAACGGGTAGCGCCAGTGTCCAACAGAAAGGTGACATCGTTTCCGTCAACCTTTCCTTCAATGTATGGTCCGGACTGGTCTACCGGCAAGGAGGCGCCAAGTACGCACTCCTCGTCCTCCCCTCTCAGGCCCCGTCAGTACTGGTCATCACAAAGGAAGGTATCATTTAGAAGATACTGCGAAGTTGCTGCATTTCTGTTCTCATTGCTTTCCCAGACTTCTATCTCATCTCCCTCTGCCTGTTTTCCCCTGTATACTTGCTTTGGTGCTCGGGGCACCTGAACTGTTTTTACCTGTGGTTGAGTCTTTCTTGGTCTCTCTTTCTGTGTCTGTGGAGTTAAATCAGGAGTTTTGGGGTTATCTTCGGGCAAGTAAGGACACTCATTACGCCAGTGTCCAATTTCGCCGCACTGATGGCAGGGAAATTTCTTCATAGCCTCCTCCCTGCTCATTTTGGGCCGGGGCTTGCCTCCTCCCCCTCCCCCAGGGCCTTCGTTCTTTGCATTTTTGACCATGTTACTCAACTGCTTTTCCTGCTGTTCTGCGAGCTTCACCTGAGCCCACATCACTTTTTCCTTGAGAGCCTTTTTCTTTTCTGCCATCTCGTCCTCGCAGTACTTTGCGTACCGCAGGACCTCGTCTACCTTTTTTGAGTGCCAACAGATTTTGTTATCTTTTATCCACTGACAAATTTCTGGTCTTAAACCGTTTACAAACCTGTAAATGAAGTGCGTCATGTCCTTCATCTCGATGTTATCTATACCACTGTATGTTTTAAACACCTGCAACAGCCTTTCATAATAGGAGTGCACTGTCTCCTCTCTTTCCTGCGTTGTTCTATCTATCCTGGTCCAATCAGTTTCCTTAGCTGGCACCTTTAGTTTCAAGTGCTGAATTACTTGTTCATACTTTCTCATGACTTCCTTCGAAGGTTCCCCTGTTTCTTTATCTCTTGTATACTCCTCACTAGGCCAAGCTATAGCTATTTTACACTCGGTCCATAGATCGACTGGGACCACAATGTCGAAAAACCCATCCAGGTCTTTCCACAGGCATTTCTGCACCTTTATGAACCTTTCCACTTGCCGGTACCATTCAACCAGCTTCTCGCGCAGTTTCGGGAAATCGTTAGTAAAGGACACGATATCCTGTCTGGACCATGGAACGTGCACATACCTCCCACCTGGTACTTCCCGCATAGGGCATAATGTTTCAGGTTTGTCTACTTCTCTCAGAGGGAACTCAGGGGTAGCTTGTCTTGATCGGGCCTCATCTTTCTTACGTGCCCACCTCGTTTTCCACCTTTCCACGTCTCCCCATTTTTGCAAAACTGCAAGCAACTCTTTAATCTGCAACTTCCTCCCTGACACATTCAAGTTCTCTAAATCTTTATCTGAGAACTCAGCTCGGTATGGTTTCTGCAAGGGCTTCGATCTCGATATATCTATCCCCATACTAGCTGCAGTGTCGGTCAGTTTTTCGTGGAGCACCCTGGTACTTCTGGTAAGGCCTTTACACATGAACAGCAATTCTTCTTCAGAATAGGTGTTTAATCTGTCTAACCCCACATTTCCTGCCATCAATTCCTCTATTTCTACCCTCAGCTTGTAGAGGTCTAAAGGTTTCGTTTGCGGAGCCTGTTTTTCTAAATCACGACTCCAATTTTCAATTTCTTCTGGCGTTACCAAGGAAACACTCCTAGTCCCTGTTGCTGATTCTAATTTAATTTCTTTCGCATCAAAAGGATTATGCCTCTTCTGCACTCCCTTTCCGGTCTGTTTGTTTGGTAGATCCAAGAACACCACTTCGGACTCACACTCACTGGACTGATCGTCTATCAGTAGGGGCTCTTGCCTCGGCGGGGCCATTATCGGGTTCATAACCGGAGTGTTCAGACCTCCTTGACTATTCCCGTACAACGGAACCACTGGTCCGATTGTTACCGGAATAGTCAAAGCTTCAGGACTGGTATTTAACTGGGAGATCTTCTGAATTATTTCTGTCCTCTGTCTAGCTAGGGCCTCTTGCTCCCTTTCATCTAGTACTCTTCCTAATGTCCGCTCAGGTATTATCTGTGGGGTCAGGTGAGGGGTAAGACTCGGGGCAGTAGGATGCGTCTCACTTGGACCCCCACCATAATTTGGTTTCGGGAACAAAGTTCCTGTGCCAAATGACCTACGCTCTTCCCCATATGGAGGCTGCAAAAAGGGCACCCCTGAACCTACTGGCTTTTCTTCGTTCTCATAAAGAGGTCTGGGGTAAAATGTTCTTTCACGGGAATATTTTTCCTCTGAGCTCTCGGGCATTCCAGGATATATATTGCGTACCTCCGGGGGCTCGGGCTTCTCGAAATAGGGCAATACCTGGCCCCCTCCCCTCCTACATAGGGATCTGTCCTCCTCCTTAATAGTTGGACGCTGGGGATTCTCTCCTGTACTGGAAGGTCGGGCTCCCTCATTATAAGGGGGCGGACTTCTCGTAAAGATGTCATCTAACAATTCATCATCTGACTCTCCAAGGGCTCCCCAATGCTTACACTTTTCTGTCCTTTTTTCTCCCCCCGACGGGGTACATGCTGGCATCATAGGAAACAGACCCTCAACAATCATGCTCTGCCTCCACTGTTTCATCCTCTTGTCCCTTGTCTCCTGTTTCAGCCTGGGGTACCATTTAGTCAGACCTTTGTCCATTCGGGGTTTCTCTCTTTCAAAAGCCTCAATTTCCCATTCCTCTAATGCCTCATACTGCGTTAGTCTCGGTCTGGGATGTAATTCATTCATGCGGGTTCTCAAATTGAATAAAATCCTACCATTGAAGGTACCGTCTAACGGAAAAGCCAATACTCCGTCATCTTTTGTGTACCTTACCCAATTCTCCAACCACACACAGGTATTGTACCCTCGGTCAAACATCATGAATGAGGCAGGAGTATTCGGTGGCGGGATAGTAACGCCCTCTCTAGATTTAATCGGTTTGTCCGTTTTGAAATAATTCTTTACCCTACTTACAAGGGACATCTTTCTCTTAGCTCCGTACATAATATCGTATCTATTGGCTTTCCACTGATCCCTTTCAAACCCTTGGTTTCTTGGATCGGGTCTAGTCTCTGGACAATACGAGTGCCACATACAATTTCTACGCTTAACTCTGTTTACAAAGTCACCTCCAATCAGAACGCGTCTTGCAATTCCGTGCGACCAATGAAGTGCACGCGTTCAAATATTTTCGGCCAATGGGTGCGCGGCCCCTTCGTGAGACAGTTCTCACTCCTCGGCGCTTCACCCCTCCTTTACAATTTCAGCCCCGCTACCCGCCCGCTGTTTCTACCAATCCCAGCGCGGCACGGAGTGACGTCAGAGGCGCTTCGCGACTGACTCCCTCCCTTCACAAGGTAACGGAAACTTTCTTTCCTTTTAAAGTGCTCAGTGCTTTGTTATTTTACAACAAATACACATTCGCCACAGTGCTCAAGTGTCTAGACAGGAAAGATTTCTTTTACTGCAAGTAAACTACTTCCATTTACTTTTCACGCGCTGCAGGTAGATCTCTTCCGCCTACCCTTCACTCTAGCATCGGTGAACCTGTTATTCCCCTAAACTCATCCACTTCTCCGGGATATATCCGAGTCTAAGGTTTCCCAGCGGACCCCTTTGCTTTCACCCAAGCTCCGATGAACCTGCTACTCTTCCGATGTGACCCTTACTAGGTTACGCCACTATGGGAATTTTGCCAATGAACCTCGTTACTGACATTTATTCACACATGTATTCAGAAAAACCCTAGTTAGTGCTTCCCGGTTATCCTAACCTGCACCTAACTTTCCTTAAGCCTGTGACCTCAGGACAATGGATTCTATTCACCACTTGCCCTTTCAATTCCCCGGGGAGTTCGGACAACAAGAAACAATACGGTTTACAAATGCATGGATTAATACATATAACAATATAAGAACAAGAATATTAATGAAAAAACAGTTCATTGATTTCAGCAGCGTATTCACAAGAGTGTGATCAGTCCCCTCGGAACAGCCGCTCTTATAGCAGCATTAATGTACTAGCAGCTTCCGACTCAACTAGTCTAACTAGTTCTACCTAACCTTTAGCTAGTCCCTAACCATCCTCTGATCTACCATAAAACTGATAGAGCGCGCGAGGTCACCCAGCCAATGATTTCGCCGTTTCCGGCTTCAGGGCCCATATACTTTCAATTCACACTATTCATTGACCAGGCGACTTCACGGGCTGCTACCAATTGTGTGTGTTCCCTACTGTTATTACTTAGTGTACCCGACTTACCATCCACCGACACGGGTACCTATGACTTCAATGGATCAGGGGCCTAGCTGTAAAAGGAAAGGCAGCAAATGCAATTTCAAATGACATTCAATACTGTTGGAAATGACCATGGACAACTGGAAGTTTTAAAATGTTTATCTAAAGTTCGTTTTCTGAAAGCATGAGATTTACAAGAATAAGGCAATCGATAATCAAGATAATGAAAAGTACATAACTATAGAGAAATAAAGTCAGGGTAATCATTAAAATGCAATAATGAGATGCGAAGGAAATATGCTATGCATTCAAGGCAGGAATTCTTTAGAAAATCTAAGTAAGGTCGTTCTAGACCATATCAGAAAATGACAAACTGCAATGCAAAATATGATTTCTAAAAGATAGGGTAACATGAGAACATATCAAGAAAAATTATGCAAATGACTTTACGTTTCAATAGTTTGCGGCGAAAGCATGGAAAATTCAATGTATGCAAGATGTCTTTTATTAAAGCAAAAGACTGAAATATAGAAAGGTGCAAGTTTTAAGGAACTTAGAGCAGTATTTACCTAGACTGGTGTGGAAACCAAACCCTGGCCACGGGTCAGTTAAGGACAGGAAACCCTCAAGGAAGGATACCCCTCAAAGGACAGCAGGTGCAGAATGGACACCCCGGACAGGACAGGATACCCTCAGATTAGGAATCAGGACAGGACCTCAGGACAGGACAGCAAACCCTCAGGACAGGACCGCACCCGCAGTTTGGAAGCAACGCCTGCGCTCCACCTCTCTGCAGCTATCGATCAAGACCCAGATTGGGTCAACGAACTCCCAGCAAAGTGCTTCGCCAGCACTTTAAGGTTCAGTAAAACCTTAGTCTATGGTCAATTTCGGACAGAGTGCTCCGCAGCTCTCTGTATCTTCAGTCACCTATTGAGTACGATGGGTCAGTGACAGGTCAGCTAAACCAGACAAGTCGGACAATTCCCTAGGTGAACCCAGGGTAGATATACTGTTTTGGGACAGGGTACCACCCCCCAAATGTTGCAAAGTGTCAGAATCCCCAATTTCGATTGGTCCTAAGGTAGGCTTTGGGTAACACACCAATCATATCAGTCTATTTAGATGCTACATTTACATATTTGGGTACCGCCTAGCGAGATTGGGGTTCCCATGAGAAATTGTGCAGAAATATGAGTGACAATATACATTGTTGCCGAGCTAGGACAATTGTCTCTGTTTCCTGGGTTTTTCAGGTCAGTTCTCAGGAGCATCTTGCCCATCACTGCCAGCTGGCTAAGTTCCATCAGCCAAAGTTGTCAGGTCCCTGGAAAAGTGATCATGCGCAGAAGGGACCTCCAAGATGGCTCATCGGTACAAACAGACCCCCATTCCCCGCGGTACATGAAAAGTAAGCGAAAACAAATTAATACATAGAAATAACGTTATGAAAACACATCATTTGGTTTTGAACTTTCAACTTATCACTACAAATTATACTTATGCAGTCTAAAGGTTAGCTACACATAACATACACAAGAGCAGTGGTACGAGCAGTACCACGTTGCAGGCAAAGCTATGAATTACGCATGCGCATACATTTCCCTCCACTTCTGCAAACCCGTCAGGACACGTGAGTGTGGCTGACGCATGCGCAGTAACTAAATACAAGCGGCGGCCATATTTTACGGACACGGATTAAAATGATTAGGAATACACATAGGCAAGCTTCTTAATCCTTATTCAAACTAAATATAAACGTTAGTAAGACGTACACTTATTACCTTGTTACACATAGACGAGGTTCATGACTTCGGCAAGGTCGCAAAATATGCGAAGCTTTGCTTCATCAACAGGCTGTCGAGGAGGTCCCAGATCTCTATAGCATGTCTGTGCAGTGAGCACACGTTGAGGAGGATGCAACTCAGAGCTTCGGTAGTGCTGGCGTCCGCCGTGGGTGCATGGTCTGAGGGGGTGCTGAGGGTGGTGAAGGATTGTCGGCAGCATCAGCAGGAGAACTGGTCGTGGGTGGTGTTTGACGTAGACAGCTGGCAGTTGTTGTTCCTCCCGGGGTTAAGTGTGAGGAGGGCATCTGAATTGTAGCATTGGGTGGTTGGAGAACCAGGGTCCCTGGCACTGGTCGCAGTTGGGTTGCAGATGGGCACAGACGGGCTTGCCTTTGGCGCGTCTTCGGTAGGGGGTAGGGGCCGCCGAGGCAACAGCGGAGGAAAAGGAAATGGGCACGGAGGACACAACCAGGCAAAAACCAAAAGAAAGACAGAAATAATAAATACAAAGGCACAATAACAAGACAATAACAAAGACAGATAGGAGACAGAAAAGTGGGCACAAACACAGAGACAGACAACAGTGGACCAGTAGAATAGCAAGGCTCTCCCAATGGACCACCAGGGATGAGGCGCCGGCAGGAGCCTGTGGGTGGAGGAGGGTCTTGAACACCAACCTTCACAGGGCAGCTGCAGCGGCACAACAGCAGAGCTGCTGGGAGAGAGAGCAGGGTCTCTGACCAGGAGGTCAGAGGTCTTGCTCAGACATCCGAGCAGCGGCTGCTATTAAATAAGGAAGCACATCTGGGAGGCAGGAGTGAGAACCGGCAGGGGAAGGAGCCGCGGGGGCAGCAGCGGCGGGAAAGGAAACACTCACGGAGGACACAACTAGGCACAAAACAACAGAAAGACAGAAAATACAAAGGCACAATAACAAGACAATAACAAAGACAGATGGGAGATGGAAAAATGGGCACAAACATAACAGCCAACAATTAAAATGCAATGAAATAAACAAACTATAACACAATTAATGTATTAAATAATATTATTATTTTAATTAATAAATACATTTTTTTTAATTCTGATACTTAAATAATTTACCTCACATTCCTCTAAAAATTACACAGCACATACCTAAAATATAACTTAACAAATATGATAGTTTCACAATTAACATAATTACCAATTAAATAAATAATGATAAAGTAATAATTAATTATCAATAAATTATATTTAAATTAACCCTACACCTGGCATATAATTTAAAAAACATTTCACAATTTACATAATTAGTTCTCATTTAAATAATTATCAATCATTTTAATTAATTATTAATGAATTATAATGAAATTACTTCTCACCCTGTACCCCTATAAACCCCACAACCCAGGCCTACACATAACTTAACAAATTAATAAAAAATAAACAATTTACATAATTATCAATTACATAATTAATAACAATTAAAACACAATTAATATTTAATTATAAATAATTTACTTCCCACCCTATACCCCAACAAACCCCACAACCAGCACATAACACATAACTTATAAAATATATTAATTAAACAATTGACATAATTAATACTCAATTAATAATGTAAAATAATTATTAATTAATTATTATTAAATTACTCCCTCCCCATTTCCCCTACAAAACCCACAACCCGCTCTGACACTAAAAGTGGCAATAAACAATTACATTAAATAAAAAATAACTAAAGATTTACAAACTAGTTTAAAAAACATTAATATTAATTGTATAAACAATGTATAACATATACAATTAAAACATATACTAAAATACATAAAAAATATTTTTAAAATGATATTATTAACAATTATATTTTTGTAAATTATATTAACAACATAGATATTTTTAACACCGATATTAACAACATAGATATTTTTGTAAATTATATACTTACCTTAGACAATTGATATTCTGGTCAACGATATTGCTGCATCACAATATTTGTGAATCACAATATTAAAATCTCGATATTTCTCCATCTCGATATTTTTTACTCAATATTTTGTCCAAACACTGGCTGCTACACATTTGCTTACATTTGCCATCCAAGGGCCTGATTATGATGGCAGTCGGACTTTTGTCCGAGTGTCATCCTATCTGGAATGGGACCGCCCGACTAGCTGTCGGCGGTCCTGCCATAGGGATTACGATGCAAACGCCTTCAAAGTGGTTGCAACGTGTATGTTTTGTATTGCAGCGTGTGGTGCAGACTGCAAGCACATGCCACGGTAAAAAAATACACATTTTGCATATCCCTGCACTGTGTGGCATGCACCATGCTGTGCCTGTCGGATGGTGCAGGGATATGTAGGGGGCACCATATGTGCCCCCCAGGGCCCATGTCAGAGGGCCAGTGGGGAAAGGGGCCTTCTACGGGTCCCCCAATGTCTCTCTCCGCCTGCCTTTCATGGCAGGTAAACTGCCACGAAACAGCTGGCGGAAACTGACATTGTAATGTCTACTGCGGTGCCTGAGCAGGCACTGCCTCCATTGTAGGCATTATACTCCATCCAACGGTCCAATAGGCTCCTTGAGCCCATCGGATCCGTGGTGGTTAGCCTCTCTCGCCGCCAACCATCCGCCCACCATTGTAATATGGCAAGCTGACCTCCACGGTCCAATGGCTGTATGACCACCACCAACAGGCTGATGGTGGCGGTCACACCGCCATCACAATCAGGCCCAAAGTCTCACAACAAATCAAATTCTCCCCTGTGGCTTCACAGAGCTAACTGTAAACTAGATTTTGCAGTTTACTTCCTCTTACATTTGGCTTATTGACCCTTCCTCTTCCTACTATGGGGCCAGCTATATAGGCGGTCGGACTGCCACCGTTGTCTCATCGGCTGTGGTCCGACCGCCATCTGCTGCTGCGGTCCGACCGATGCCTTACAATGAATGCGGTTGGAGGCAGCTGGTGGAGGGACCTTCCAACACTTTCCGACGGGTTTATGCAGCCTGGAGGTGCATCGGAAACACTTCATCATCCCTTAATGATCTTGGCCCCACCGTTGGGAATGTGATCTCAGTTTCCAAAAGCCATTCCTTGTTGGCCTTTCCGACATGAAAAGGCTGTTGGAAAGTGATATTGGGAGTCCCTAGCAGGGCCCCTTCCCTCCTGGCTCACTACTCTGGGGCCTAAAAATCACTGCACTGTGTGGCATGCACCATGAATACACCCATTTTTCAATGGAAGCTTGGGCTGAGGGCCTTTTCCGCCCGCTGCACAAGCTTCCATTGAATAATAGATGTTTCTCACTGCCCTATGGATGGTCGCATCCAAATTTTGCGGACGGAACCACCGACCTAGGTTCGGTGGTTTCCAATCTGCAACGTCCACCCAACATCGTAATAAGCCCCTTTGGGGCACATGCATCATCAGAAATTGCATTTGCAAACAGTGCGAATCGCTAAAATTGCCCGTTTGCGAATGCAATTTCTGATTTTGGAATGCATCATTTTTTTCCAAAATAGGAATCGCAATTGCCTTTGCGATTCCTTATTTATTCGCAAACGGATTTGCGAGTTTTTTAAAAATCGCAATTTTAAAGAATCCTTCAAAAAATAGCAAAAACTGGAATGCATGAAAATTCGCTATTTGCGATTTTCATAGAAATCGCAATTAAGAATTCCTAAAATTAGAAGAAGTGTGAGCAGGTGGTATTTTCTTTTCTCTCAAAACATGTGCAAATGATTGGGCAACTATAAAAGGGGTTCCACAGTCCCTCAGGAACTCTTCCAGGATGGCAGCAGTCATTGTGCTGGCACGTAGGTGGCGTTTGAGAGCAGCAGGGAGGAGGAGAAGAATACTCAATGAAAGAATATTTAGATTGCGCATCACTTTGCTTGGGCAGACACAGGCAGACATATATGATAAGTATAGGCTTAATGCAGACTCAATTTTAGAGCTGATAGCAGAATTAGACCCCATATTGCATAGGCAAACGCGTAGGACTCAAGCCATACCCACCCATGTACAGGTGTTATGTTGTCTTCATCTTCTTTCAAGGTGTCATTGCTGTTGCGGGGGGGGGTTCACAGAGTGCATTGTCTAGATTTTTTAATGACTTTTTCAATGCAATGTTCCATAGGATAAACCATCACATAAAGTTTCCTACCACTCAGCAGGAGTTGCTTCAGACAAAATTAGACTTTTACAACATGGCACATTTCCCACATGTAATAGGATGTGTTGATGGAACACATGTTCCCATTTGTCCCCCTTCTGCAAATGAGTATATTTTTAGAAACAGGAAAAATTACCATTCTTTAAATATTCAAGCAATCTGCAATGCAAAAGGAATCATCACTGACTTAGTTGCCAGTTACCCACGGAGTGCCCATGACTCGTACATTTTTAAACATAGTGCCATCCATTCTCGCCTGCTTTCTGGAGAATTTGGAGATGGATATTTACTAGGTAAATGTAATTAATCAATGTGAAATGTATTTTACTATTATGCTTTGGCATTAAATTGGTACTCATTTCCAACTTTTACCTTAAAACATAGGAGATAATGCATACGGTGTGAGGTCATACATACTCACACCTTTCCTGACTCCAACAACCCACAAAGAACAGCAGTAAAACCATGCCCATATCTCATCCCGCAGTATCATAGAGAGGACGTTTGGTGTTATGAAGTCTAGGTTCCGCATACTGCATAAGACTGGTGGAGCATTGCAATATCGTCCGAATGTTTGCTGCAAAATAGTTGCAATATGTGCTATCCTGCACAACCTAGCTACCAGGAGAGGCCTTGAACTTGATATGGAGGATGTGCTACCAAATAATGACAACCAGCCTCAACAACCCCATGCAAGATTACATGGACCTGACACAGCAGAAGGGAGAAGAAGGGCAGAAATTACTCAACATTATTTTTATGAAAAGGTGAGATTAGTGTCATTTTTTATTCTAAATATTTTTTTATTTATTGTTCAAATCAAAGGAAGAGCTTGGTACTTCAAATATATTACTGCATGTAATTTGAAAAAAAACATAAACTTTTAGCAAACTTTAATCAGTCAAGGTCCACTTTTAACCATTTTAAGAAATCATGAAAATACTAACACATTAATACAGGTAATCATTTCTTCCTTCCGCGCAAACCTAAAGCTTTGGTTTTCACATTCTCTGAAATTATAGGTTTTCTTGTGTTTATGTCTTGGCCTCCTGCGCTACGGCGTTCAGGCCCTTCTTTTGGTTTAATTTTGACACTGCTTCCATCACAATCAATGTTTAAACCCCCTTCAACAGATTTATTAAGGTTTTCTTTAGGTTGCATCTCAATAGCACCACTTTTCATAGACATCATACCTTCACAAAGCTCCCCACAACATTGTCTAATGTCCTTCTGAATGGAAATTGTATGTTTAATAAGTCGTGCATTGCTGGTAGTCACACTATTCAAAGCCCTGGCATATGTGTGCATGCGCATCATTGTTCTCATGTGTCTATTGCAATTTGCAATCTTCTGTCCTTCCATGCCATGACAAAGAGTCTCCAATGCATTTGCTATGCGGTCAAATTTGTCACATGACGCCTTATGGGCACCTTCAATCACTTTTGTTAATGTAGTCAAACTTTTACTCATTGCACTGATGTCTTCACTGATATGACTCAGTTTGCCCTTCATAATCCTCATATCCTTCCCTTGCAGACGCTGCACTTTCAATAACTTTAATTCTACATCACTTGCATGGGCGTTATCTTCTATGGAGTTACTTTGATTTGAAGACCTTGGCCTTCTTCTGAAGAACTTTTGAAGCTTTCTGCGACGACTTGACTGTTTATTTGAAGTGCCAGTGATTCCTGCATTTTGCTGTTCAAGTTCTGGGACATTATGTTCTTCTTCAGTGTCTGAATTCTGAAGCTGACACACTCTCTTTCTACCTTGCAATGTGTGCACAGTTGGTGAAGATGTATCAGAGTTTTGATCTAATGTGTTCTGTAAATCCATGTTGGTGTCTTAAAAATTTTTTTTTTCTGTTTCCTTATCAACATCTATAAATGATAAAGTGCATTCAGTATATAAATGTATTGAAAAACATGTTTGAAAAAGCACTGCAGTGCACATTTGTTTGTTAATAAACATGCTAAATGCATGCATTTGAACTATCTCATTAGTGATGTGTTATTTTTTAAATTAAAAAATGATTTTTTTAAGACATTTTACTAATCTTGTTAAAAAAACTACAATTCCCATGATGCACTGCTTCCTTCATGAAAATGCCTTTTAAACCACCATATGCCAAAGCAAAGTGTACAATTCTTTAGGGGTTTGAACATGAGCAGGAATAAAATGTGTAATTGCATCCTGCAACCTCATTTACTTACAATGTAAAATATATTACAGACAAAAATATTACCTTGTGAAGTGCTAGCATGCTCAGAGGTGTCTATTTGAATCACCCCAATGACTGTTTCTGTCACAAGGGTCCCCTCAACCAAATCCTCAAGGGGGGTAGTTGCTCTGTCCCTGGGAGTGCCTCCATCAGTTCTCTTGGCACTTTTGATCCTTGTCGCAATACTTTCTTTTGCGCGAGAGCGTAAGTCATACCACCATTTTTGCAGGTTGGTGATATCTCGGTGGGCAACCCCCACAGCATTTACTTTTGCTTGTATGGCCAGCCAAAGTTTTCTTTTGACTGCTTATGGAACCTTCAATGACTGCTTTCCAAACAGCTGATCATGCCTCAGAGTGACCTCCTCTATTAAAATCTCCAACTCCTACTCACTAAACTTTATCTTCCTTTTTCTGGCAGGAAGGTCTTGACTAGCACTTTCTGGCTCCATTTGTCCCTCTGCTGCACTCCAAAAACACTCCTCCTGGTGCAGCAAACAAAGTTGAAATGACCAACTGCCACTCTCTAGTTCAAACTAGGTTTCAGGTGTGTTTAATCAGTGTGTTGGGTTCCTGGGTGTGTCCTCAATCCAATGCATGAATTTGCGACTTCGCAATTTTGCGATTTTTTTGCGATTTTGCAAAATGCGAATTTGCAGAAAAATCGCTAATAACTTGCGAATTGCAAAAAATAGCGATTTTTACCCATTCTTTAAAAAAATGCAAAAAAAATGATGCATACAGTTTTGCGATTCACAACTTGCGATTCCTTAAAATTCGCAAATTACGAATCGCAAAACGACACAATGATGCATGTGCCCCTTTGTCTCTTGCTAGTTTGATAATGTATGCTCAATTACCTTTATTGTCTTCTAGCTTAACTGCTAATATCTACCAGGCTACCTCAACTTTTTCACCCTTCCTTTAAGCTCCTAGCTCCTACTTGGCTTAACTTATGTAGAATACCATTGCCTTGTAATATATAATCAAGTGACAAACTTACTTCCTATCTTTCTAATTACTTTATTCACAACTTCATCAATACTAAATTAATGGAACTAGATTATCTGCTGGGAATGTTTGTGAGTGTTTTCGTTCCCCCACATGCTCACTCCTCAAATATTTTGGTTCAGCTGCTATTTGAGTCACCAATTTACTGCCATGGCACATTGTTCTTGTCTTGTGAAATATCCACTAGTCAATCCTGAGTGCTTTTCCAGTATGCAACTGTGAAACTTATGCTAGCTGGTGGCTTAATTGCTCTTGTTGTCCCTGTATATCTTTTTTTGACTTAAACACACCAAATTCATACACTTTTTCGGTCAATACTTACTCAACTTCCTTCCACCACCCCTGTATCTGGTTTGCCATTGGCCCTCTACACCAACAGCTCTGTTGATACATAGTCCATATAATGTGTACATTGTATATAATGTAATTATCATCAACTGTTTCATTGTTTCTTGGTAACTGTCTATCACCCAGTTTACAATTAGTATGGCATAGCAGCACTTACTGGTAGTCTGAGGTGACTTTTCAGGCAGTTCTGAGATTGGCAGCATGGATACTATTTGATATGTTCTTAGCCCTTTCCTCTACCAAAGGTGTGAAGAGTTAACTAAAAAGTACTTTTTGAAAAAATTGTATTTATTTTTTTGTAATTAACCTCTGAAACAATTTATGATTGTCTTCTCTACCTTCTTTTTATGGCATACATGCGTGCAACTCCTTGTTCAGTACCCCAAACTCTGAGGAGCCCAGTCTTTGTTCTATAAACCACGCAATATAAATAGGATAAAGGACCCCCTGCTGTACATTGTAAGAATATTGCAAGTCAGGTCAACAGTTCCCTTTCCATATAAAGGAACAAGGCTGAAGACACAGTCCCTATGTAAGTTGACTTATACTATCCTAAATTGACTTATACTATGCTCAGTGCAGAAGAGCATATTTGAATCCTTATAGTATATGGTTGCACCATCAGTGATCCAACAAACTGCTTAAAAACTTGGGTTATTTACTCCTTCATCTGAATGAGATAGTATGGTTGCAGGCTTGAGTAAAAGAGCAATCTGTTGTAAGCAAACAAAAAGCGGTTTGTAATTTGTTAGCAACATATTAGAATTGGATTAATGTAGATTAGATTAAGAGAAAGGCTGGAGCTCAGAATGAGCAGTAACATGCAAAGAGATTCTTTCTTTTCTGTAATAAACTGTAGATTGCAAAAACATATATCATATAAATCATAAATCTCTCACTGTTCATTTTAGAAAAACAAATCGTAATAATGAAAAGTTTGATTCTCCAGGAACTACCCTTCCCCTTGGCTGTTTGCTGTGGCAACAGGCATTATGACATCACAACTCAATTGTAATAACTTATTAGAGCTAAGAAGCTATTTCTTTTTCTTAGAACAGGTGACTCCAGACATCACAATTGACTGTAATATGGAAATTTAAGACATGCTTTTATACTGGAGTAGCAGGCATCCATGTAATGTATGTGCAATAACGTATCTCCTGCAGTACATTATAAGAATATTGAAAGTCACTGAGGCATTCCATGACCTTATAAAAGCCTGAGTTCCTTTATAAGGTCATGGAACTCTGAGGTGACTTGCAATATCCTTTTAGCGTATAGAAGAGGGTATTTTATTCCTTATATTACATGGTCAGACCATCTCTTTCCAAAACCCACCAAGGGCCTGTTACAATGTTCGTTGGAAAGCCTCCGACTGACAGTTGGATTACCCTAGACCGTTTTGGAACCCAATCGCTCGACTCAGTCAGAAACAATTCTGACCAACCGATTACGATCAGGAGGGAAACTGTTCCGTCATTCCGAAACTGTCAAGAGCGTCATTCGGAGAGTCCAAGTTGATTAATAGCGATTAGTACAGCTCAATGGACAGCAATCCAGACAGACCGATTACGATGTTGGATTCCAACAGCCTTCCGACTTGGTCTGTCCGACACGAAAAGGCTGTCGGAAACTGACTTTTGGGGCCCCTAGCAGGCCCCTATTCATCCCGAGTCCTCCGGTTTGGGGTCGAGGGAGTACCCAAGGGACCCCCTGTAAAACCATGCACTGTGTGGCCAGCACCATGGGGTGCCCATGACATGGTGCAAGGTTTTCTGCAGTCAATGGGAGTCCTTCTGAACTGTGTTCGGAAGCATCATAATTCATCAGGCGGAACCGCCGACTGCGAGTCGGCCAGAACTGAATCTGACAAGGAGTCGGGCAGCTTAGTTTCTGACCGACATCGTAATGAGGCCCTTTATTCTTAGGTAGATTGCTGTTTCTCGTCAAAGAGATAATATGGTTATACTCATGAAGACTAAGGGCCTGATTAGGATGTCGGGTGAACCGCCACCAAGAGGCCATCAGTGGTGGTCCCACCGACATCCAGCTAAGCGGTCTGACTACAGCTTTATGATGCGGTTGGTCAGACTGCATCGGTCGGTTAGACTGACCGGCGCTTCCGAAATGACTCAAGGAGCCCATCCGACCGTCGTTCGGATTGTAGTCCCTACAATAGGGGCGGTGCCAGCTCAGGCACTGCCATAGGGATTATGATGTCACTTTCCAAAAGCCTTTCCATGGCGGTCCAACCGCTATAGAAGGCTGTTGAAAAGGAACTTAGGGGGGCCCTAGCGGGCCCCTGTAACTCCTGGGCCTCTGCTATGAGGCCTGGGGGAACTGTGCCACCCCCAACATCCATGTGCCAGGCATCAAGTGGTGCCTGGCATATGGTGCACGGGTGTATGTAAATATGCCTTTTGCCATTGGGGCTTGTGCTGCTGCCCTTTTCCGGGCCGCAGCACCAGTCTCAATGGCAAAAGGCATGTTTACACCACCTGCATGGCAGTCGGATCATAATTTTGGCAGGCGGGATCACCGACTACCTTTTGGCCGATCCCGTTCCTGCAATGATCGACTGCCATCATAATCAGCCCCTAAAAGTGGCATCTAGTTCAAAATTAAACACATCAAAAAAGTAGCTAGTAAATGTACGTCATGTTAAAAAAATAATGGGTAGAAGAAAGCAGAGATATTCTATTTTCTCTCTAATGACCTTTAATGTGCCAAAAACAAACATGTGGCCAATAATATCCTCTTTCTGCTCATCACTGTTTTAGAAAAAAAAACAGATCATAATGAAAAGCCAGTGTTCATTTTTTGTGTGTTGTTTAAACTGCTACTACCATTATACTCCATGACCAGCCTTTTACCACTACTGGCTCTGGCAGCATGCATTGTGACTTCCGAACTCAGCTGTAATACGTTATTACAGTTGAGCTGCTATGTACATTTTTATTGCAGGTGTCTAGATACCTTACAACTTGACTGTAATAATGAATTAGAGACATGCTTTTATACAGGGTTTGCATTCAACTATGCATTATAAATAAATACACAGCCCATCTATTTTTCAGGAAGACAGTATTTTGAATTAGACTTTTATGTAATATTCTGTGAGTTAACAGCATTTCTTTTCAATCATACATCATACACGTGCATACTTATGCAGTCAATACTTTCGGGTTAAACACAAAGGTTGCTAATTTTAGTACAATTTAGGCATATGCCTTTGAATCAGATGCACACAATTGTCCTAGGTTTGCACAAATAATATATTATTTTTCAGAAAATCTAAAATGTAAGAAATGGGTTTGTTGGTTTACTGGGGTATGAGCCCTGGTCAAGCAACTATCACAATCCTTGTCAGGGTGAGGCACAAGTGAACACCAAATTAACCTGTGCTCAAACTCTGGTAGCTTGGCACAGAGCAGTCAGGCTTAACTTAGAGGCAATGTGGAACGTATTTGTGACACACATCAAACAGTAGTAAAGTAAAAACACCACACAGCTATTATTTTTAAACAGTTTTATTAAAAATAGCACCAAAAACCAGTGGATATCCTGTTGTGCCGGTTTGTGCCAAAGTCAAAAGCTAAGGATGACTGTGATTGGAGTGCAGGCCAGCTACAGGGACCCAGTTAGGCCTGCTGAACAAAGTACATTAGATCCTGGTTTGCGGAGCATTGCAGGGTCCGTGTTGAAGATGCATTGCGCAGCCAGAGTAATGACTCAGATCTGAGATGCTGTGAGGCTGTGATTCGAAAGCCTGCATTGTCAATGAGGAACCTGCTGATGTGGCTTGCGATGTGAAGTCCAGCATCAAAGATGTGGCACACAGTGAGGGTAATGCGTTGGTTCCGAAGAGCTGCGAGGCTGTGATGCGGAGTACAGCATCGTTGTTGAGGCTGCCATCAACAAGGGAGGTGAGGGCCTGCACAGAGGATTTGTTGCATAGTGGGGGCTCTGATACACTGTGGCGGTCATACGGTCTATGGGATGACAGCAGCAGGGGTGCATCAGCTCTGCTCGGGTTTGCATGACGCAACAGAGGAGATGCGTTGGTTCTGCTGGAGCCACAGAGTCTGACAGAGCAGCTTAAGTCCATTTCCAAGGGACCAGAACTCGGGTGGCACCGCTTGGCAAGATAGACTCACATATGGCAGAGTCCAGGTGCAAGGTTGTTGGAAGCCTATTGTGTCCCTGAGGCTTCAGATCAGGAGGCCAGCCAACTAGTTCTTGGAATCACTTTGGGTTCTGGGTCAAAGAGCTGCAGGTACAGTCCTTCTCCCACAGGCATTAATGCAGCAAGTCAACACAGCAGGGTAGCAGTTCCTTCAGAGCAGCAGTCCAGCAGAGTGACAGTTTTTTTAGGAGCACAGCAGTCCTTCTTCCTGACAGAGAATCCACAGGTCCAGAAGTGTACTGAAGTGTTGGTGTCTGAGGTCCAGTGTTTATACTCTGTTGTGCCTTTAAAGTGGGGAGAAGCTTCTAGAGGCATGCCTTTTAAGTGCACAGGTGCCCTGCCTCCTCTGCCCTGGCTCCAGGCAAACTACATGGGGTATGGTGCACTTTGGGTGGAGGCAGAGCATAGCCTATTCAAGTGTAAGTATGCCTGTGCCCAGCATCTCCCTCTCATCCTGCCAGCGATGGCCCATCCAGGCACACCTAAGCTTTCTATTGTGTGTGGCTGTCTAGAAGGAACACACAGAGCCCATTTGTCAACTACACCCAGTCATGTGATCCAGAGACAGTCTACAGGCACTAAACGGCTAAGACAGGAAAATGCAAACTGCCTAAAAGTGCCATTTTTGAAATTGTAATTTAGTTATACTACTTTAGCTGTTTTTGAGAATTTCCAAAGATACATATCATCCTGGTACTTACAGTCTTCATGAGTCCATTATTAGTCAGGCCCCTACCGATTCAGAGTTTTGTCAGGTGTGGGGAAATTTAGGTGGGTGATAGATACTGGCCATGATAGTTAACTTTATCCTGTGTATCTTCCCCTCTAATTAATTAAGAAGTGTGCACCTGAAAGGTTTACACACGCTTTAAGTAATAATTACTGGGAAGCATTGCAGCATCATTTTGCAGTGGAAATTTGCTGTAAGAGCAAGGCATCAGCAGTCATGAAATTTAAGTTGACACCAATACCAAGCTACAAACCAACAGGAAACAACATTTACTAAAGCTTTGTAAGAAATGTCTCTTTGAATGTGAAGGGCACAACAATCATTGAATGTTGTTTGCTATGTTTAGAGAGAATGGCTCATGCAGACATTTCTTGTGTCTTTAATGCTTTCATCAAATCGGGAGCCTGGCCTCTGAACGTATGGAAACGAGGCAGAACACATTATGCGCCTTGCTTTGTTTTCTAACAAAGGCTTTTAAAAATGACTCTCGGTGTAATGGAAATAACATTTTCCACGGATATAATTGTGATTGTTGTTCATACCTGTTTAAACCATCTGTTCATGCAGCGCAGAGGGCTTGTCCTAGGTGATACTGCGTTTATTACTGTTTCGTGATGTTGAATACAGTGTAGGTGGTGTCTTGCCATAAAAGATGGATTTACAGTCAAAGAGGTAGGACTAGTTGGAGCTTTAGCTCATTAGGAAATCCCTTGGCAGCCCTGGCCATGACTTAGGTAGCAATTCAACAAGGAGTGCTAGATAGCTTACATTGTTGTCATCTAAAGCATTATTTAAACTCTTGACTACTGGGGTTTTCCCTGGTGATAAGCCATTTGGATATTAGGGATACTTCACATTTAAGCCTTCATAACTTTTTTTGCACAAAAGGTATCCACACCAAACATGTGTTCTTTCTTTCCAACATTCTGGGGATTCTAATGGTACCCAGAGTTTGTAGATTTCCCTGAGTAAAGAGATAAAATAGCCAAAATAGAGCAACATGTTGGTTTTTGTGGGGAAAAAAGGAAAAAGTGCTATGCAAGAAAGCATATATTTTTTCTAAATATAGTACCAACTAAAGTTTTGCTGGGCAAGGTTCACCATCTTCCCAGCGTTCAGGAGCAAGCAGATTTGTTCCAAAAACACTTTTCTTCGCACTTTTTGATAGTCAATTTTCCCTAATTGTTTGTGGTTTCAGCTTGCTTGCAGTTTGTGGTCACAACAGGTATGGAATCCCTGGGTGATCCCAGAAAACTATAAATTTCCAAAAGGGAGATGAAATTCTGAATTCAGCAAGAAGTCATTTGTGTTGATCCCATCAGGTTTTCCAAAATAAAGTAACTGTTGAAATAAAAATGTAATGAAAAGGAGTAGGAAAAAAAGAGCCCTTTGTGCCAATGTTTTCATCCAGAACTTCTTGTCACAATGGCCGATTTACAAAGCAATGTACTGTTTAATTTAGCAGACCCTTCTGTTCACGTTATTTATAAAATGTGTAGGTTCTCCAAAATCAAGTGCTACCCAGAGCTAACAACTGAGTTGCATTTACAATGATTTTCACTCTGTCCTGAGTTTATAGCAATTTATGTGGTATCATAAAGAATGGAAAATCGGTATAAAGGAAACTTATGCTATTCTGAAATGTAGACAGGATACTAAGTGTTGAACCAGTGGTAATTTGTACACCTCTGAAGTTGTGGTTTCCCATTATATCATGTGATCCAGGGGGCATTTTTACAAAATGTGTTCTTACTTGCATACTGGCTTAAATTTGGAAGCCAAAAAGTGCAGAGAAATTCAGCGGTGGCTTCTCTGCAATGGCAGAGGAGCGGAGCCCCACTTGCTCAGAGCCAGCAGCAGAAAAATAAAACAATATTTTATTATCTTTTTATTTTTCAGCTGCTGGCTGATCCAGCATGTGCAGGGAGGAGTGAACTGGGCCATAGGAGTGGGAGGAGGAGGGGTAGGTCCACTTGTAAGTGCACATGTCAGTTTGACTGGACGTCTTAGGCAGGCCAAACTGACATGCACACTTAGATTTCTCCAACACAGCTGTATTGCACAGCTGAGGTGGGGAAACAGCACAGACTCCCTGTGCCTGAGCGAGTATTAATCCAGTCTGTTCAGGCTGCACTCATGCTTGAGAGAAGGGTGGGGATTGGATGGGGAGTCCATTGTGCTGCACCAGGGACGGCTGGGACCAGGAACTGGACGCATAGGAATACGAGACAGCCGACAGCACCAGGTAAGTCTTTTAATTGTTTTTTATAATTCACTCATCCAGCCCGCTCCCCCACACCCTCTCCACCCGCCTCACCACTCTTTATCTGTGTTGGCTGCTGCTGGCGAAATCTAATTGGTGCTAACAAATGTTCTTCTATTCTGTGTATCCACATGTATCCTGATAAAAATGGTACTTCCCTTGTTTGGCTGGGCCCAGCGCCTGGTATAGTGCCCAAACCGCAACCTGGAGACTTCACATTTTACAACAGAAAATCAAAGCTTTTTTTTACAATGTAGGTAGCTGTGGATTTTGGGCCCTAACTCTGCTGCTAGATAAGGAAGCATACCATACCTGTATATTTCTGAAAGCTAGACACCCAGGGTGGTGTACCTTGTGTGCTTCTTGTGAGTTTTTGTTATCAAGAACCCCCTGCAAACCTCAGACTTTGGCTAAAAAAAACTCATGTTCTTCATATTTCCTAAGGGAAAGTTGTGGAAATCTGTGGTAATGCACACATTTATTGTGTGGGTGGGCCTAGCACTGTATTAAAAAAGGGCCCAAAACACACTATTGAGACATCAGCAATATCGATAAATGCCACAATTGGGCCTGGGGTTAGCCACCAACTAGGGAAACCACAGGGAGACTCCCATTGACCCTACCTTGATGTATTCCTGTTGTGGGTACTAGGCCAAGCCTAACAAATGGGTTAGCGTGTTTATTGGGACAAGTGGGAGAACGCTGGAAGGTAGGAATTTTGTGGATTCCCGTAGGTTCCGGATGTTTATGTCAAAAATGCAAGAAAGATGTGTGATTTTAGGAAAAGTTTGAGATTTGTTTGGCATTGGTGGATAAGATAAATGTATGGGATCCGTGCAAGGCATACCACCCTGGACTACCTCGGGGTATAGCTTTCAGAAATGTCTGTGTTTGGTGGGTTTCTCCGAACCAAGCCCGACAAATGCAGCCACTCTGGATGGCAAATGAGTGATATTCGGATTTAGCCCCACTCTGCTTTTTCAATGTAAAAACAACACCCAAATGAATAGAACTTTCCTCTTGCTTGCCATTGTTATAGGGATGCTTTCGTGCCCAGGGGATCAGAAAGGCTGTTGAGCCATTAGAGGTGAAGGTGGTAGGGCGTAAAGATAGAATGGACCAGACCTCACCCCATTATTTTATTTGCAATATTCCTGGCATAGGGGGTAGAGTGCAGCTACCTCTTTCTTATGTCTCTAATGCAAAATCAATATGACTAATAGGATCTTTACCCCGGGAAGGCAGAAACACTGAATTGCTGCCTTGGGGTTGGAGGCATGGCCCTATTCAAGGGTGGGCCACAGTAACACCCTTCTTTCCTATAATAAAGAAACTTCCTGGGGTTTAGCAGGATATATGCCATCCGTGGCTGCAGATTGGGGGCAAATCCCCAATCTGCCTCTCAGAAGTGCAAAAAGACTATATTGTCCTCTTAGGAGTGTGTCCATGGTTCTATGTCAAGGTTGGACCACCCCATCTGCTGTTTTTTTTAAATGTTCCCTGGTGTGTAGTGGACTTTCTTCCTCACAGGGTGGCCAGATTTAAGGTAAACCCCCGAAAAATGCCTCTTGGGGTGTGGTAGATGTTTGGATGTTGTGGTAGTTAGGGTGGTGGTGGTTAGGATGTTGTTGGTTAGGGTGTTGTGTAGGGTGCTAGGGAGTGGTTGTGGTACGGTGGTGGTGGTAGGGTGGTGATGGAGCCTAGATTGGGGGTGGTTATGTAGAGGGAAGTGAGTGTGGTGTGATGAAGATGGGGTATTGAGGTTGGTTTTGGTGGTTATTGTGGTGTTTAGGGGTGGTGGTTAGGAAGGTGGTGGTGGCAGTGGTTATGGTGGTGGCACTTTGGGTGGTGGTTAGTAAGGGTGTTTAGGGTGGTGGTGCTAAGGGTGTGCATCTCGGGTAAAGTGGTAATTACTGTGATGTTGGCAGGTTAATTGAAAGTAGAGAAGTTGTGGTAGGGTGGTGGAGGGTTGATGTGGCTGGTGGGATTTCCAAAATGACAGAAAATGTGCATTCAATGTATAAACAACTTATAAAACATAAAAAATTTAGTGTTTGCAGCACAATGAGAACTGGTGAAGTGGTGGAAATTAAGTAAGGTGTGTGTTTGAAAGCGGACATGACGGGAGCAAATACAAATATTGCATCACATGTTCCCTTTTACAAATTTACTATAATTGTCTATTGACCCCTAACATCCTAAGCAGTGAAACTTTAGAGGAAGTGCTACTCGTATTTCTTGGAGTATATGTATGCCTTCTATATATATTCATGGGTTGGTACAGGCGGACATAGCTATAAAGCAAAGAACCACAGTAGAGTAGTTGGTGTGGAGGATACAATGCCGAGGCGATTGTGTTAGGCAAGAAATTTTTTTCTATAGCACGATTTCATTTTCCAGAATTGTTCAAATTGTAAACCAAAAGGCGAATTCTATATTAAATTCTTTGAATTATAGTGTATGATAAATACATGTAAAGTCATTGCTAATAGGTAAACTATTTCGAACTCTCCACAGTGCTTGATTGGCATTGTGAATGCTGTGTGAGGGTAGGTTTACCAATTTAATGAGATAAGTTGACTATTTCCATATTTTGTAAGTGTTGCAAATAATGCTTAATTTGAGTTGATGTGCTTGGTGGTGAAGGAATAGCAGGAGAAACTGACTTTCTTTTTAATGTACTACAAAATTAACAAAATGTGAGTTGGTGTTCTAGTTGTTCTGTACTGAGATCACATAACAGGAACAAAGAATTTCCCTGTTGGGAGAAGGAGATCATATTTTATTAATATCAGGTTTAGTGAAAAGCTGAGCTCTTATGAACCCTGAAGGTCTATCAGTAGTTTGAGGAAGGGAATATGCTGGTTCGTGACGTAGACTGCCACAGAAATTGAAATCAGCAATAAATATTCAGTGAGTTTGACCCACTGAATAATAACCACGAGTGACACTTTTTCCGTATGAAAACTCTCCTCTTCTTAAAAGTACCTCACAAATAATTTTCTTTATGTGTTGGTATAGTTCATTAACATTGGCCTCCCAAGATTTTACATAAAATATCCCTGGTGGGAGTCAAAGCACAGGATTAGGAGGATCGTTGTACCTAACTATTTGGAGAACTCATTTTACAATGGGTGAAAGAGGCTTGGCCTATATTGCCCATAACAAGTTGTTTCTTGGCATTTTCTGGGTGGGATTGCAGCTCTTCTGCATTCAAAAAGAAGAATTTTTATAGGAAGACCCAGTGGGAGAACAGACATGATACATTTACAGTCCAGTGAGGAAGGATCTGATCCAGAAATGTGTCCTCTTTCCTAATGTCCTCAATGGGAGGAAGTTTCAAGACAGATGCCTGAGGTCGCTGCTAGGCAGTGCACATGTAGGCAGAGAAGCATTTGGCATCAGACAAGCATAAGCCAGCTGGGACAGTTGCTGTAGCTGGCCACATTGTCTGCTCATCTCATTGATAGCCACACAATACTGTTGGGATTCAGTTAGCGAGGTCACTGTGGCTACTGGCAATGAAGCAAACCAAGGGGGATATCTGTTCCTGATGAGTGCCCAGCAACTGTGAGAGGTAGCTGCAAGCCAGAGGTAAGAAGTTGTGTACCACGCCAGCAGTACTCAATTGTGCAGTATAGCTAAATTAATGTTTAGCTGTTGTAGCTATTTCATATACTCAAAACTTGCAGTGTCTTTTAGTGACTGTTATTAACCTTGCTAGAAGGGTTCAAAATGTTGTATACCTCTGTGACTCCTAGTAATTCATTGGTATTTCACTCCAATGCCCGAATGGTTACAGTTGTGGCAAACTGAATTGCCTGGAGTCGGCTTTCTAACATGTATCAAAAGATTCCCTCAGGGAAGAAATAAGGGGGCACTCTGAGCTAGATAAGAGGTCCAGAGCCCGCGCTCCTTGGTTTATACCACAATCAAAAATAAGGGCCTCTGTTTCTAAAGAGAAAGCTAGAGTGTCGGTAGGTTATCCAAGATCGGGGCATTTGTAACGAGGCAGTCAGCAGGACTGTTTCATGTTGCCCTCACACATGCCAAAGGGATGTCATGCTTCATCATAGGGCTATTGCTCCTCATTGGGTCGGCACTGCAATGCTCAACGGGTCCCCTGAAGGTTCACATTGGTGGAGATCTTTTATTGGTATGCCGTATGGTGAACGCAAGATTGAGTCTAGGTGTGGTGGTTTCTCATGTGTGGTAATGTGAGTTAAAAATGATCAGGGAGGCTCTCAACTACTTTAAATAACCAGACTGCCCTGTCAGATTAAAAAGCTTTCTAGGTAGATGCTACCAGTAGTGTCATAAAGTCCCTTGGTAGGCTAGATATGAGTTGCCTCATTGGGTTACAAATGTTATTGGTAAACAAGAGTCCAGCTATTAAAAGTAGTTGGGAGCCTCCCTGCTCATTTTTAACTCACATTAGTGAGTCAGTGTTCTAGACTTTCTAGCAGCATTTACAACACAATTTTTGAAGAAATTCAGTGTTGTTAGATCTATAGTTGCCCACATGATTGTTAGGCATGGTGTTGCATTCCTCCAGATAGGGTAAATTATTTATTGCATGATTAATGAAAATCTTTGCAATTTGTCTAAAATACATAGTTGAGCACTTTTGCAAAGCACTTAGAAAAGAAAAAAGCAAGTAATTTCATTACAATAAAAAATATAAAAGCCTTTCAAAATTTGCAATATTAATATATATGAATGTGTAAATATGTACAAAAAGATTCTTATACATCTTAAAACACTCCTTAGATAAAAAAAGGTAAAAACCCAGAGTTTCCTGTGAGACACTCGTCAGTTTGTGATTTTTGTGCTTACAATACAGTGAAAGATCTCTGACAAACTTGGCAGGAGGAAGTTCTTTATGGGTAAGAATTTTTGCGCGGATCTGATTTTTTCCAATTCAGGTACTAGCAACTGGGTTTAGCGCGGTGTTTACTAATTTCATAAAACGTACCAGTCTACAGGCTAATTGAATGTCTCCCCCCATAAAGCTTGCCAACAATGTCTGTCGGCGGGTTCGCAGACGTCTTTGGTTCCAAAGCTGTGTTAGTTGTCGTCTTTGTTCGCTCTCTAGGGCTTTGCAGCTGCATAGCAAGTGCAAAACGTCCTCCTTTGGGTCTCCGCAGAGTCTGCACTTTTTGTTGGATTCCGAACGTCTCCATGGGGGAAGGTGTTCTTTTGATAGTATTACCCCCATCCTCAACTGCAGAAAGGATTCCTTTGCCAACCGTAAGACACCGGTGCCTAGGTATGCCTGTGGTAGGGACCTGGTGTAGCTCTGGATCACGAACCACCCATGAGTCCTCCTGGCAAGTGCTGATTTATCTTCTTACAGGGATAGTATCTTCACTGTTTTATTTACGAGCCGCTTAAAGCATTTGTGTGTACAGTTCGCTTCCCAGAGATCTTTTAGCACAAGGGAGTTTACTGCTGCTTGGAGATAGACCATTGCAGGGCTGTCCTTGTTTCTTTCCAGTTCTTTCCATAGGTAAGTGTTCAAGGTACCTATCTCAGCTCTCTTTATTTTGTGCCAGCATTTTACGTAAGCACCCTTGCGTGCTAATTGTTGTTTCTGTAGGCCGAACTCAAGCCTTAATTGTGCTGGTGAGGTGTACGGTGGGAGCCTGAAAAGTATTCGCATTGCTTTGAATACTACTTTGTCTAAGATGAACTTGTCTCTCCCTCTCATGCTTTCACTGCCGTAAGTTATCGATGGCAGTAGTCTTGCTTGTAGCACATCTAGCAGAGGGATTCGGTTTGGGCCTGCTATTTTGTTCTTAATGCAATGCAATGGCCAATGATATCCCTCTGTTACTAATTGCCGTTTTTTGTTGTTCGAATGAGCCTTTCGTATCGAAGATTATGCCCAAGTATTTGTATTCTTTGACTATTTCCATCTTCTGGTCGCTTAGAAACCACTGTGGGTGTTGCTTTTTGAATTTTTGATTTAATATCATCACCTTCAATTTTTCTAAATTTATACTTAACCCGTTCTTTTCTGAGAAGTTGCTTGTTGTATTTATGAGGTGTTGGAGGCCTACGGGAGTTCGGCTTATTAATATTAAATCATCCGCGTACAGTAGGTTGGACAGAGTGTGGCCCCCTAACTTTGGGGCGTGATGATTACAGTTATCAAGGTCTGCGGCGAGATCGGACATAAAGAGATTGAACAGGGTTGGTGCGAGGACGCACCCCTGCTTCAGTCCTTTTGTGGTTGGTATTTCCCTTGATAAACAGTTGCCTGCCCCCAGTTTTATTTGAATCCAGGTTTCTGTGTGCATTAAAATCAATAGATTCAACAATTTAGGGTCAACATCCCAGCCTGAGAGCTTGGCCCAGAGTTTTCCTCTGTCTATGCTGTCAAATGCGGATGAATAGTCAATAAAGCACACAAATAACGGATTTTTTTGTTTAATTGTAGAGTCTATTAAGAGAGAGAGAGCTAGAATGTTTGCCGTTGTCCCTGTGTTTTTTTGGAAGCCGGTCTGATTAATGGGGATTACGTTTTCTTTGACGCCCAATCTGTTAGCTCTTCTAATAGGAGACCAGAGAAATATTTGGCGTCTATGTCTATAAGGGCAATGAGCCTGTAGTTCTTTGCTTCGCTCCTGTTACCTTTTTTGTAGATCGGGACGATAATTGATCCCTTCCAGGAGGTCGGCATTTGTTCTGCCACCCAGATTTTCGAGAAGAGTGGGAGGAGTTGCTCAGTCCTTTAATTTGATTCCTGCTTGTAAAGAACGGGGGGAATTCCGTTTGGCCCTGAGGCTCCCTCTTTCCTGCCTTTCGCAATTCTTCCCTTGATCTGTAATATTGAACCTGGGAAGTTGGGCTCCTCTGCTAGTGGCTTTGGGCCCTTCGGACTCTCTTGCCGGACCTCTAAGTCTTGATTTACTTTATCGGTTTCATTGTTGAAATGGTGAGTAAGATGTTTTACCCAGACCTCTTCCGTTATATGGGAATTTATTCCAGGGGCTTTAGGATTCTCTATTTTGTTTACTGTATACCAGAATCTCGCACTGTTGTTAGTTTTTGAGTCGTAAAGCAATTTCGCCCATGTTTTTTCTGCGGTATCCTGTTTTATTCGCCACAGAGTCTTGTTCTTGTTGTTCTTTAATATCCTCAGTTCAGTCTGTAGGCTGTTGTCGCCCCTGTTTTTCCGCAAACCGCGGAGTGTTCTATTAATTGTGCTTTTTATTTGCCTTAATTTGCCGGTTTGGGGTGTCAGAGGATGAGTTTTTGGGTTGCTTGTCGGCCAGGCAAGTAGTTCTTTTTGGGTCATGGGTGCATAGGTTCCTTGTGAAGGATTGTGCTTGGAGTTAGCTAGGCCAAACGTTTTCAGGAAGATTTCCCAGGCGCTTATATTATTATCATACAATGGTTTAACACTTTCCCAGCAGATCTTGGCATCTTTCTCAAGTTTTTCTGGGTCGCTTGTTTTACATTTAATTCTTTTACACTTTGACGTGATCGTTAAATTTTGCACGTCAATTGGAATTGTTTGTGCTGTCCCCTGTGCCATCAAGGTCAGTTCTTGCGGGAGATGGTCGCTGCAGTCAGACGTGCCAATTTTGAAGTCATTTACTAATATGAAAAGAGCGTAAGATAAAAAGGTGTAATCTATCGCTGTGCTAGAGTTGAAGTTGTGGAAGGTTGCTGCTTGAGGTCGATCTTCAGGTGATCGTCCATTTATTGATATCAGGCCCAAATTTGTTAGATCCTTTATAGGTTTTTGGAAAGATTTGTTTGTTTTCCCACAAGCACTCTTCCAATAGAGGGATCCCCCTTTCAGATAGTTGATCTTCTGTGGGCCGGTTGTTTCCTGGACTCTTTGAGAGGAACATGTTAAAATCACCCAATACAATAAAATTCGGTGTTTCTCCTTCCGTTATTAATTTCGTCAGTTCTAACACCAGAGACTTTGCGCCATTTGTTTTCCTTTTGGGTGCAAATAAGTATTTACCAGGATTAGCTGTTGTCTATTTTTTCCTGGGGTTGAGATTTCCAGCTGTATTGCATTAATTCCATTGTCATATATGTTATTATTCAGCAGTTCTTTTACTGTGTTTATTGTTTTTATTGAGGTGTATGTAGTTAATCCTCCATTCTGGTGTCCAAACTTTGAGTTTCCACTGGCTGGGAGGTGGTATGTTTTGTAGCCGTAGAGGTGAAACGGCTCTACCAACCAGGTTTCTTGGAGTAAAATTAGGTCATACTGCTGGAAGTATGACAATAGGTCTTCGTTTGTGGTTTTTGGACCTAGGCCGTTTATGTTCCAGGAACACAGTTTTAACAGTGGCTTTATTTTTGGCACATTCCTGATTGGTTCTTCAATCTGTCATGGACCAATCTGTCTGATGTTGATAGCTTTTGCTACCCAATCCCAGTCTTGTCTTGAGTCCAGCTCGCCTTTATTTCTGGGCGACGGGAGTTCTCTGTCCTTTCGTTCGGCTGAGCCTCGTTGGGCTCCTCTTAATATGGATTTTTTGGGTGCACCAGGCCAATCTTTTTTTTGTGTTGGGTTGGTGTGTTCTTGGAAATTGCGGAGTAGTGGTTCGGGGTAGCCGGGATTGTGATAAGGTTTTATTCGAATCGCCCATGCCTCTAGTTGCCTTTCCTCCTTTAAGATTTTTTCCGCTAGTTGTCCTGTAATCCAGGTAGTTTTTGTTATTTCCTGTTCCGACAGGTGCTTATGACTGATAAATTCTACAGCCTCCAGATCTTGGATATTTAATCTTCCCAGGTTTGTGATCAAATTTAATACTCGAAGGATGTTACTTCTATTTAGGATATCCTCTCGGCCCTTTGATCTGTACTCTGGGGTGAATAGTATTGATTTGTGGTTAACGTAATTGATGTTATCCAGAGATTGTTCGGATTTTATTTCAAGTTCTGTTCTTTGGGGTGTTCTGGGGGCTTGAGGGACTTGCCCTCTCTAGTTCAGTGATTCCATGTTGAGCTTTACGTCGGGTTCTTTTTTCCTTATTGTTGGGGCCGTGACGATGGCGAGTTCCCGGAAGTCTGAGCCCCCTATTTTTTGTGAATCCAAGTTTTGTTTCCGCTTTTTTCACTCCTAAGAAATTTGTTACAATTTTATTTTTTGTCCCTGGACCTTCTTGCTTGTCCACTCCCGCCTCTGTTCCTTTAATCTTGTCGGCTTGTGAAAGTTTGGTCTGTGGGGACGTTATTTCTGGTCCCGTTGGTCCATGATTGTTGAAGGGACCCTGCTTGTCGTATGAATTTGGTTCATCGCTGATGTTTCCTTGTCCCATCTCGGGGTCTGTTGCCATTTTGTTTGCCTTTTGAAAGAATGATTTTATGGTAGATGTTTTATTTCTCCCTTTTCTCTTCATTTTCCATCGTTGCTCCGATGTTTGCTTTCTGCCAAACCATTGGTCTCCTCCATTTGAGTTATTTGACTACTCTGTGAAGTTACTCTGCTGCTGCTCTTCTTGTTGGGGCAAATGTAAGGTTCCCGCTTGCTCTGGTCTCATGCTTTTGTTCCCTTGTTGTATTTGTCCGTCCACAACACCCTCTTGAACTATGCTCAATTCGTACCTTTCTTTGGACTGGGCCTCTTTTCTGTTTGATTTCTTGGTTGTTTCATGATGGTTCGGTGCCTCATTTATTCGCTTTGAGGTACGCTCCACGCTTGTTCTTTCTTCACTTCCGATTGCCTTTGCTACTCCTCGTCTTTGAGTGTTGTTTGCATACTTTATGTCTGTTAGGAGACAGCTCATTACAACCGGGAGGGTGGCTAGTTTGTCAATAATTGAATAACAAGTGCAACTTGGGGCCATATGTAGGTAAATCATGAATACCGAATCCTTAATACCAAATTTTACCGAATCGGTATTAAGAATTCGGTATTTGCGATGTAGATAAAAAATCGGTAAACATTACCGATTCGTTAAAAATCGGTAATAAATACCGAATTGGAACGAATCGGTAAAAAAAAAATACAGAATTTCCAATACCGAATCAGAATTACAGAATGCATTACCGTAATTCAAAAATTCGTAATTCGATGAATCAGCCAATCCTGTGTCACCCAATCACCTCAGGAAGTGGCCACACCCAGGCAGCTGCACAGGACCTGGAGCTCACTGTGAGGCAGGCAAGCAGGTGAGCTGAGGAGCCAGCAGCAACAGAGCCTCACAGCTACAGACAAGAATACAAAAAAGGAAACAAGCATTGAAATGGTAAGCCAGGACAGGGATAAGGCGGGAAGTGAGAGGAAAAGAAAACTGAAGTTCAGTGACAAGGAGCTGGAGGTACTGATCCAGGATGTCAGCCAGGACCATCACAAGCTTTTTGGTCAGCAGTCCCACCATGTGCCTGAGTCACAGTGTAGTGTGTTTTATCTAGGTACCTGAAGATATTCCTATTCTTTGCCCTTGTCAGGTTATAAATCAATAATATCCCTACAACGGCATAGAAACCCTTTTCATAATTCAGTCATAGCGCATGCTGTCACATTAAGCAAGCCTATTCCTCCAGCCCCCTAGAAAGCACACCGAGTTCTTAAACAAATCCAAGCCTCCAGCAACCTGGGAAATCCCCGCTGCTTTGTTTTGATTTTGTCCGAGAACTCCTGTAAAGCACTGTAAGAACGACCAGTTCTTAGTGACATCTTTATTGACGTCTTATGTCCAGCCTTACGTCAAACCCGGCACCTTTCAGGTATAAATATACCAACGTTGCCTTAAGCAAACACACGGTGGTAATCCTGGAGCAGTGCAGCTATCTACTTCCGAAGAGCCCAGCTGATGCGAGAGCCCACGGACGCTGCCCCTCCCTTTTGACGCGCTGAGAAAGACGCTGTCTTTTCTCTTGCCGAGAAATCCAGCCTCCGGCATTTCCAGCCTACCTTTGCGGGTGACTGGGATACCGAGTCCTGAGAGAGAGATACCAGCCCTCCTGCCTTCTAATACCCAGGATTCAGAAAAGGGGGTGGTGATGAACAGAGTGTCTGAATTAAGCAGACCACTCTTACCCAGTCCAAAGATCAGGGCTTGATCCATCACCGTTATTTAGCTCACTGCCCCATCCCAGCTCAGAACCTGGCTATATGCAAATTAGTCTGTCCCTGGCCCAGTGCATCATGGGAACAGGGCAGACCAAACTACCAAGCCAATTCTTCACCAGAAAGGAGACAAGCTTCCGGGGACCGGTTTCTGCCATTCCAAGCGTCGTCGGCCCGGCTTGCATGAATCCTGATGGAGCAGTGAGCAAGGGACTCATGTCTGAGTATACCCTTCCACGCTTATGGTGGACAAAATGATTCAGAAAAGGGGGTACTGAACTGACTAAACCCTTACAGAGAATTCTTGAGTCAGATTCTTGGCAAAACAAACTTAACTTAAACTGCTACTTACTTACTCCTTCCCACGTATTAGGCTTAGTTCAGGTACACCCGGGTAGGCGTAGTTAGAACCACCAGTTGAGTACGATTAGTCAATGTATATATGTATGTATCTATTTTATCCATTTTAAAGTATCATATGTAGGTCTGGGCGGATTTTGCGGATTGGCAATCCGCGAACTTGCGTATTTACGGATTCGCAATCCGCAAAATCCGCGAACTCCCGCGGATTTGCGGATTTTTTTTGTGTTCACAAGGGTTTCTGCCAGTTCGCGAGGTTTGTGTACCAGTTCGCAATTGCGAACTTACTTGTCGGCTCGCAACGGTCGCGACTATGTTGTTTCTACGTCTGGTTCATCATCACAGGTTTGCGAAGTTACCCTGGCGGTTGTACATGGGCGCGGCCATCTTGTTTGCGTGACGTAATTCCGTTTCCGGGCGCTATGTGTAATCTCGCAAAGTGTGCGGCTTGCTAGTACAATTTCGCGTGTGATCACGAGGGAAAATCTCGCGCGAACTTACCCACGCGGTCGTGAACGGGCGCGGCCATCTTGTTTCTCATTCATTGCTATGGTTCTGGGCATGCTTTCTGTATCCTATCTGAATCTCTGCCATCCTTTGCTTGTTTGAAGTTTTTTTTGATCTATTTTACTTATTATCTATCCCTCTATTTTTCTAGCTCTATATTTTTGTGTTTTCTGCTACTTTTTGTTAATTTTAAACTACTTTTTAAAACTTTTTTCTTTTCTTCTTCCCTATTCTATTTCTTCTTTATTATTTAGCTTCCTTTCTGCCCAGACCATGGTAAAGGGAGTCGGGAAGCAGCTCGCGAAGGGGAAGGGTCCCGCACCCCGTGCCCGGCTCCCGTGCGGGCGTTTGAGGGGGGAGAATGTCGCGCCCCGGGAGATTTTCAGCGCGGAGGAGGTGGCCGCACTAGTTTTTTATGTTCAGCGCTGCCTCCCCAGGACCATCATGGCAGGCGGCAAGATCGCTAGCGGTTACGGGATCCGGGAGCGCCGGAAGCGGTGGGAGAAGGTGTGCTGGTCCATGTACCAACAATCTCGGGTCCGGCGCACCTACAACCAAGTCACCCACCGTTGGACGGATATCCTGGACCGGGAACGCGATCTGCTGGACCTGCTCGGCCTTGAGATCCCCGGGCTTGGTGAGTAGTAGTAGCTATTTCTTTACTACTCTGTTTTCTCCTGCTCTGTGTGTTATTATCTTGCAAATTTTTGTTTTTTACCAAGAGCAATAATGCTGCTGATTACATTGTAGGTAAATTATATTTCAAAATCTTCTGTGCATTTCAGGTGCACTGCTCTCCTTCTCAGTAGCGCTGCTACTATGCTTATTTGTTTTCGATTTTGTTTTCATTTCATTGGCCTGTGAAATTATGCATGAGTGTAGTTTAAAGAACTGTGTAATGCTAGACACTAAGGGTCAGATATTTAATTACCGGTGCATCCCTGCAAAGTAGCAGGGATGCGCCAGTAATTGTGCGCCACGCCACCACCACCCATGGTGCACCGTATTTACAATGCGACGCACCATGTGCCCAAAATGTCACCGAAGCATTACGCTTCTGTGCAGTAAAGGCGGCGCATTGCTGGAGTTGCGTTGCAACGATGGTGCAGCTCCAGCAATGCTCTGGGGTGCTCTATCTCCCCAATGCTGTGTTAAGCCGAACGTCTGCTTCAAGCAGGCGCAGGGTTTGAGTCACGCATCATTGTCCTCAAAGTGACCGATTAAAATCTTGTCGATGTCACTCAGCCACTTTTAGGATGCGTTCCTGCGCAGGAACGCCCTCCCTTGCGCCGGAACGCCCCCTGATGGCGCAGGGCTTTACAACGTGATGCATCTCCCATTTGCGTCACGTTGTTAATATACGCCGCACCATGGCGCCTCTTTTGTCCTGCCGCTGCGTCACAAAAGTCACGCAACAATGGAGCAAAAGAGCCGCAAGGGGCTTCTAAATCAGCCCCTACAGACTCAAGTCCAGTCCTTCCTTTGTACACATGGCGATAAGAAGAAATAGTGGTGGAGGATTGATAGTCTGAGTATTTTAATGACTGGTTAATGTAGTAGGAAACTTTTTAGTGTTGTCGCTGATCTGCAATCACGATGGACTTTGTCTGTCACTTTGCGTGCTGCGGACTGCTGCCTGCCAGTCCTAGGCGAACCTTTTTAGTAGTTTGTTTAGTGAGTTACATAAGAACTTTCCAAGTCGACGGTCCGCAAATCAAGCAATACTAATAACGTAGTAGACCACATGGGATCGGTCAATATATCCCGTGGAATAGTTGTCTATTTGCTATTTCGCCAAAATATTTTGTTATTGTTCTTATGAAATGTTTGATTTGGTTGACAACAATCATCCATGTTTTCGTGTCTTTCTTTCTTTCATGTTGTACATCAGCTCCCCCCAGGGGCAAGAGGACAGAGGAGGAGGTGGTTGCTGCTGCTGCTGTAGAAGGCCAGGATCGGCCAGACGAGGGCTCCTTTGCTGGCCCCAGTAAGTTTTCATTTTAATATAGAGTACCTATTTTTTCCTAGCGTTCCTCATTCGAATTTTTCTAAATCGTCTTTGATCTTCTTGTAGACGGTATCTAAATTCTTATCCTGCCTCGACTATGACTCCCTGTGGTATTACTAGATTATTCTTATTAGTCTGTCTATGTAGCTAACTAAGATTGCACATTTGGCAATTCCATTGGACTCCCATTCTAGTCAGCAATAGCTCTATGCACTGAGCCTTCCCTGGAAAAAGGAACATTTTTACTTTAGATTAGACAGTCACAAATTATTACATTGTTTTCTGTTTTTTTTCACATTTCTTTATTCCTAGACCAAATATTATATAGTAGTGAGTGGTGTATTCTAACAATCTTAAATGTACTTTTAAGGTGGAACATCTGGTGGCGGGGCCAGCGCGGAGGTGGTGGTACTGGATAAGGACACTTCTGGGGAGGAGGTGGTGCAAGTGCCGGACGACACCAATGTGCCTGTGAGGGTTCACACGGTGGTGGCGGGCAGAGGTAAGCTATATATTCCTTACTTATTGAGATTGAAGACTGCAGAGTGTGCTTTCTGCACGGGTGTATTATAAATCAACCAGGTAGTAGCCTCCTCTAAATGTACTTCGACTTAGCTGCGAAGTTTTTGGCGAGAAGAATCCCAATCAGATCTGAGATGAACTTGATGGATGGGATGAACGAAAAGCGAAAGAAGGGTGTAAGTAAGTGTGGAAGGACGAGAAATTTAATGATGACTGGCAAAGAAGAATGATATGTGTTTGCTTGGTCCCCGAGGTGGCTGGGAAGGAAAGAATATGGTATGGTGCATGGCTGGGTGAATGATGAAGCAAGGATGGGTGGAAGGAGAACAGCCTTGGTGGGTGAAACAGAAACTGTATGTGTGCATATACTTTGAATGGATGGATGCCTGGATCATGGTACTATCTGACTCTTAGATAGCATATGTGTATCTAGAGAGAGTAGATGGTCACTGGATGAACTAAGTGTTACTTTGAAGAGCATGTAACACCACACCCGCACGTCCGTTCCAGTGTAGGAAAGGCAAGGAAAAGAAGTTATAATTTTGTCCAAATACTACCATGAATAGTAGCAGTAGTTTGTATTGCAACTGCAAGCACAGCATATATCCGGTTATTACGGTGGACACTCCCTACCTCTCTTAATAATTTTAGTTTAGTAGTGGTACGTCATTCATGTGTGGGTGTATCACTGTTCACTCAATAAAAAGCAAAGCACCTAAAGTCATCCCATACGTAATCAAATACATCCCATCTGAAGTGATAGCTAATCAGATTATTTAGTTTCTTCTTTTTCCTTCTCTAGTACTCATTTGCATTGTAGGGTGAAAGTTAAATTAATTAAGCAGTAGCCCTTTTAACAGAGTATTCTCAGTGCCACCTGTAATAGAAAAATAAGAGCTTCACCACCTGCATGTACTGTACCGGTACAGTAACGCAAGTCTGTCTCACTCATCATGGTGTGCGTCTGTTTTTCTCGGGTGCAAGTTCACTGCGCTGGCATTATGCCGGCTTGCAGAAGATAACTTACCAATTTTCCTAAACAAGAGAGAAGAAGAAGAATAAGACTGGTGTACTGTCATAGTCGACTGTAATGGAAGTCCATAGTGCTCGTAGAATTTGTTCCTTAAACTCCCACTAATGTTAGAGCAAGGATGAAGAAGTGGGAGGTTAGATAGATACTGGCCTCAATAGTTATATACTGTGCTTTCAAGTTGCTAGTTGTACTGTGACACAACTTTCTGCTCAATCATTTTGTGTTAATCTTAAGAGCATTGGTTACAGACTATGTCTTTCTTTCTTTATATAGTTGCTCCTTCCAAATCCAAAAAACCATCAAGGAAGGAGCAGGCTCGAATGGTCCGGCAACGGAGGCTGGATGCCACTGTCGCAGAATATCAGCGGCTGCTGGCCCTGGAGGAGGAGGACACGCAGTCTACTAGTACATCTACTGCGACAGCTGCATCCTCCTCCGGGCCCACACGGGCAGCCAGCCAGCGCAGTGCTCCAGCGGTACGGAGCCGGGCTACCAAAACCAACCGCCAACGCCGAGCAGCAAAGACATCAGCTGTCCCCACAGGAGTTGCAAGGCACGCCAGCGCCGCTTATGCCTCAGAGTGTCCTACCTAGAGCAGGAGGTCTTAACTTATAAGAACTTGGTGGAGGGCCTCCGCTCCGACCATGCCACCCTCCGCAAGGAGTATGATGCCCTGGCCGCTACAGTGAACAGCATCCTGCCGTAGTGTCCCTTGCCCCTTTTTTAGAAACTTTTGGGGGGTGGGAATTGGGAGTTGGGTTCTTTTTGGGACTTTTGAAGGACAATCGTTGGGGTTAGGGAGGGTCTTGCGGGAGATTATTTTGTTAGGGCTACAGAAATATACTTTTTGAAACTTTATCTGAGCATACCTGTTTTTTACTGCTTTTGAGTCTGGTGGGTGGGGGTTTAACAGTAAGTTTGTTTTCCTGAAACTTAAGTCTGTGTCATTTTCTTCCTTTAAATGTCAATGGCTAAATGTTTTCAACACTAAGTGCCTCTCACAGAGTAAGTGATCCCCCCTTTCCGACTATGGATTTTCTTCAAATCACTTGCAACCAAAATTACACATTCCCACGAGTGCTCTAAGACCCAGAACTCAGTTGCAAAAATCAAGAACACCCCGAAACACATGCAATCCTGCTGCTAGGGCTAACCCTAACGAACCCTAAGTTACAAAAAGTGCCAAAAGGCTTTTCCTCATGGATGTTGTCCAAACCAGTTTTATCCGGTATTAGACCTTCCCAGCAATGGCCCCAGAGCCGTCAACCCAGGCGAAAACAAGTAGAAGACCCCCAAACAGCCAAAAAGCAAAAGTACAAAAATGTGGACTTTGTCACTTTCCTGAAAATTTCCCAAATCACTCAGTGCGCGCTCTGCAGCTAGACCCTAACTCCCCTCTGCCTCCATGGATTCCCTTTAAACCTCTTGCAATTAAAAGTATCCATACCCAGCGTTGCTCCCACACCCCGAAACCCACCCACAAACACTAGGAAGCCCCCCAAACAGGCCCCCGAAAACGCTACATGGAGCGAAATGTCAGAAAATGCAAAAACTTTTTCCTCATGGATGTTGTCCAAACCAGTTTTATCCGGTATTAGACCTTTCCAGCAATGGCCCCAGAGCCGTCAACCCAGACGAAAACAAGTAGAAGACCCCCAAACAGCCAAAAAGCAAAAGTACAAAAATGTGGACTTTGTCACTTTCCTGAAAATTTCCAAAATCCCTCAGTGCGCGCTCTGCAGCTAGGCCCTAACTCTCCTCTGCCTCTATGGATTCCCTTCAAACCTCTTGCTATCAAAACTATCCATACCCAGCGTTGCTCCCAGACCCCGAAACCCACCCACAAACACCAGGAAGCCCCCCAAACAGGCCCCCGAAAACGCTACATTGAGCGAAATGTCAGAAAATGCAAAAACTTTTTCCTCATGGATGTTGTCCAAACCAGTTTTATCCGGTATTAGACCTTCCCAGCAATGGCCCCAGAGCCGTCAACCCGGGCGAAAACAAGTAGAAGACCCCCAAACAGCCAAAAAGCAAAAATACAGGTGATTAAAGTTTTAATTATATTAACTGTGCAAAACAAAGAAAGACAGAAACACAGGAATAAAAGTGAATAAGTACGAAAAAGAAAGTTCTTGATTCATTGGCTCATTTTCAGGGCTCGGTGTCAGGGAAGAAGAGTTCGTCCTCATACTCTGCGAATTCAGGCAGGAGTAGGTCAGTGTCACCTAACACAGAAGAAATTCCCTCATCTAAGTTGCTGTCCTGCTCGTCTTCTTCCGTCGTGTAATCTGGTACTTTGTAATCTGGTGGTATGAGGTGCTCATTCATCTTGATCATTGTTAACCTCTCCACATTTTTGGGCGAGAGGCGGGTCCGTTTGCAAGTTACAATGCCACCAGCAGCACTGAAAACACATTCAGAAGACACACTTGCGAGTGGGCAAGACAAGTAATTTATAGCCAGGTTGGTGATCTCTGGCCACAATTCTTTTTTCCCATGCTAATACGCCAATGGGTCAGCATTAACATAGACCTCTGTTGAGTCATTCAGATAGTCCTGCACCATCGACTCAAGGTTCTCCACGGTTCCTCCACTTTGCTTACTTTTTGCTCGGACCTTTTGAGAACCAAACCCAAGCTCAGCTAGCCAATCCTTTTCACTATCATCACCCGATATTTCTGTTGTGTCTGGTGCAGATGATCCGGTTGCCGGTGTCTTTAACGGCTGAGAGGTCACTTCTGCCACAGCCACAGGTGCAGAAGTGGAGTCTTTTGACTGGGGATGGCCTGCTGATGCTGATGTACTGCCTTTTCCTTCAATTTTCTGCCGTTCTCTTTCAAACCTCATGGCTGACAAGGCTAGCCAATGTTTGTACTTTGTAACATCTTCATCACCAAAAGGAAATAATGCACTGCCTGCCAGCGCCTTTTTGTAGCGTGGATGCAGAATAGTAGCACAAATGTAATGCTGTACTCAGTGGATCTTTTGAAGACGTTCATCGCCAAGTAGGCGCTCTAATAATTTCTCCGCCAAAACAAAAGCTTCTTGCTTTTCTTCATCTTTTTGAAACTTAGAAGACACCGCCTTCAGTTTGTGCTCCAGCATGTGCAACAATGGGATAGCTTTTCCCAAATTACAGTCCTCCCAAAAAACAGTCCTCCCAGCTGACTGCACGCGTGAAGACCTCAAAAGGACGAAGCATGTCTGTCAGGCTTCTAACTAGCTCCCATTGCTCCGCATGTAACCTCAGGTGCTTCACAGCTGTACCCAGGGTAAGGAAATACTGATCGAGTACCGTAAACTGCTCATACAGACGCTCAAGCATGTAGAAGGTTGAGTTCCAATGTGTTGGCACCTCCTGGATGAGTGCTTTCACTGGCATTCGACGTTCATGTAGCAGGCGCCTCAGATGCTTCCGGGCCTTAAAAGAATGGCTGAAATGGTTGCACATTTTTTGGCAGGTTATCACTAACTCGCATGCTGGACTGTCTTTATCCAAGAATTTTTTTACCACCAGGTTTATACAGTGCGCCAAACACGGCACTCAGAAATAGTTACCCAGATCCATGGCCTTAACTACATTGGCGCCATTATCCGTGGAAACATAACCAATCTCGCGTTTTTTTGGGGACAGCCAGTGAAAGACCTTTGTGTTAAACTCATTCAAAATGTTTTCTGCTGTATGACGTTTCTCCAAGCCAAACATGGCTAGTGTTGCATGTTTCCGAGCAGCTTTAAAAACTTGGTCCAGGTCAACACCTGCGTTTAGCTTTGCTTTAACCCCTGAAAAAGAGACCCAGTGTGCAGTGATGCACATGTAATCAGTGCCTGCGCCACTGGTCAAATGTCTGTTATCAGATGTATAGTGTGAACACCACTCTTCTGCAAAGCTGCCCCAATCACCTCCAGCACATCTTGATGTAGTGCTGGAACCGCAACTCTGGCAAAATAGTACTGGCTAGGAACCTTCCATTTAGGACAGAGCGCTGCCACTAATTCTAGAAAACCAACACCTTCTACAAAAGAAAAAGGGAGAAGATCCAGCGCTAGCATTTTAGCCAGCTTAGTGTTATACAGACGCACCGTTGGGTGGTTGCGTTCATATGGCGCGTCTGAAAACAATATGGTTTTAATGTTGCCCTGGACCATTTTACGGGATGATGATGATGACTTCTTCGACCCAGTTACACTCGCTGATGAACTTTTTCGCCTTGGTGTCTCACTCTGTCCCACAATCTTAATGTGGCTCACAGGGGGTGTGCTGACAGGGGTACTGGGTGTAAATGAAGTGTGTGATGCTTCTTCCTCCTCGTCATCATCAGATGGAACATCAACGTTTGCTGGACTTGCAATTCGGGCTTCCTTGATCTCCTGTAGGTGCGCAAACCATTGGACAGTGTGCTGTCTCTCAAGATGACCTCTCTGGCCTCCAGTCCCATAGTTAGTACCAAGCTTACCACGACTAACTGCAAGCTTACAAATGCTACAAATGGCTCAGTTTTCCTTTTTTGGGCAAATACTGAAGAAGTCCCAAACTGCGGACTTGAAATTTCTGGGGGGGCCGGAGGAAGCGATACTGGTGGTGGTCATGCTGCTAATGCCAGATGAAGTGGAGGATGCGTATTGATGAACTTTACTACATTGTGCACTTTGCCCACCACTATTTGAGGTCGAGGTGGATGGAGGTCCCTTCTGGCGAGGAAGAAATATGGAAGCGGTAGGTGGTGGTGTACTAGTTAACTTCAATGATTGTGGTGTTCCCATTGCCTCCTCGTCGACTTCATCATCACGCTCAGCAGCTTGTCGGGCTAGGGTTAAAATGTCTGTTTGCTGCATGCCCGCTGGGGCTTCAGTGACGTTAGTGATGACTGCGTCGTCGTCGTGAGAGTCTTCAGCAGCTGGAGTATACGCCACTTCTTGTTGAGCGTCATCACAATCCATAACTATGAGAGTTTCGACGACCTTCCTTTTACGCTTAGCTACCTTTGTCAGATCATGGTGTGCCTCAGCCTCACTCTCAGACGGCAGTGGTGCTGGTTCCCAAGTAAGATCCATATCATCAGAAGGAGGTGGGCTTGAAGAAGATGTAGACACCACCACCCTTGATCTTTTCCTTGCTCAGGATGTGGAAGACAATGAATGATCATCAGGAGGAGTGGCTTCCTCGAATGATACCTCGGCTTGATTGTCGATTTCCAGATGTGCCCCTACTTCTGGAGGAACAACTACTGTGGGCACTTGTTGTGCTTGCTCCTCTCCTTGTGCTGCCTCTCCTTCCACATGTACTTGGGCTTGTACTTGCACATGTGGTTGTTGTTGCGGCTGAGGTTGTTCAACACTCGTCAGATGAGTTACAACAACCTGTGTTGATTGAGGGACATTGCTGCTACTTTCTTGCGATGAGCCAACATCACTGGTCGATGGTGATTGAACAAGTAGACTGGCTGCCTCTGCAGCACTCAAGGGCTTGGACTTAAGTTGGCGTGGGGGTGGTGGCACTGAGCCCAATGGAGCGGGGGTGCTGCTCCCAGCTTGGTCCCCAGCAGATCCCGCTGCTGCTGCAGGCGTACTTTTTTTTTTATTCCCAAAAAATGTGGCGGGCGGCACACCAGTTTGCTTGGTAACTTGCTTCTTCTGCTCCTTTCTGGCATCTTTCTTGCTAGAGGAGCTACGGGGAACTTTTTTTGGGGCCATCTTCTTCAGATGTCACTCAGAACAGCAGGCCGCAGTTGCACAAGTTGCAGAGTTGTCTGTGGCCACACGTGACGTTGTGCTGCACACACCGCAGCAGGACTTCTTCCTGGCACTGGTGGTTCTCTTGTGCACCTAAAAGCAATGGAAGACAGAGGAACATCAGTTATACACCCCAAAAAATCGACAAAAAACACAAAATTCAGCACAATCCCAGCCCACACATGCCCTCAATGATGTTTAAATTAAAGAAGACACCCCACAGAAAGACTAGGCCCATGCACCACTCACTACCCCTGGGCATAATGGATGAAAGCTATGCAAAATGGGTGCACCCCAAGCACATGTTGCCTGTACAAGCACTAAAAATGGCCACCACCACCCACATGGCCAGTCCACATCAACAGTACACCCCAAAAAAAACGAAAAACACACAAAAATCACCACAATCCAATGCCATCCAGGATGTTTACATTAAAGAGACCCCACAGACAGACTCAGTCCATGCACCACTCACTACCCCTGGGCAAAAGGTCACAACAGCAGCCCCAAAAAAATCGACAAAAACCACAAAATTCATCACAATCCCGGCCCACCCATGCCCTCAATGATGTTTAAATTCAAGAAGACACCCCACAGAAAGACTAGGCCCATGCACCACTCACTACCCCTGGGCATAATGGATGAAAGCTATGCAAAATGGGTGCACCCCAAGCACATGTTGCCTGTACCAGCACTCAAGATGGCCACCACCACCCACATGGCCAGTCCACATCAACATTACACCCCAAAAAAACGAAAAACACACAAAAATCACCACAATCCAATGCCATCCAGGATGTTTACATTAAAGAGAGTGAGAGCCCACAGGCAGACTCAGTCCATGCACCACTCACTACCCCTGTGCAAAAGGCCCCACCAGCAGCCCCAAAAAATCGACAAAACCACAAAATTCAGCACAATCCCAGCCCACCCATGGCCTCAATGATGTTTAAATTCAAGAAGACACCCCACAGAAAGACTAGGCCCTTGCACCACTCACTACCCCTGGGCATAATGGATGAAAGCTAGGCAAAATGGGTGCAGGCCTCAGACACTGCCTGTCTTCAAAATGGCCCCTTGCACCCCAAGCACATGTGGAGGGCCTGCCTGTACCAGCACTCAAAATGGCCACCACCCACATGGCCAGTCCCCATCAACAGTAGACCCCAACAAAAACGAAAAACACACAAAAATCACCACAATCCAATGCCATCCAGGATGTTTACATTAAAGAGACCCCACAGGCAGACTCAGTCCATGCACCACTCACTACCCCTGGGCAAAAGGTCACAACAGCAGCCCAAAAAAAATCGACAAAAAACACAAAATTCAGCACAATCCCAGCCCATCCATGGCCTCAATGATGCTTAAATTCAACAAAACAGTTGTATCATGCACCCATAACTAACCCTGGTCCTACTGGATACTGTGGCTACCCACAATATATTTTATTTAATGTTCTGAAAAAGTTCCAAAATTGTAGTTGCAGCAACTGTAATGCCCCAAACAAACTTACTTGTGAAAGTTGATTTCTAATCCAAAAGTGATCCAAAGAAAGTCAAAAAGGCCTTAAATCCAAATATCCAGCAGCATCCACAAAGAGTAATCCTTCCAGGTCAAGGTCCAAATGAAAGTGACCAGCACATGAAGAAAGCACTGGGAGGAGACTGCTGGACAGGAACAGGAAGTTGGAGACTGTGGGGCACTTCCTTCCAAAATGGACTCCTTGCTAAAAAAAGTGCAGGCAAATGTCAACCTGAGGAGTGATTCTGATAAAAATCATAATTTTCTGAAGGTTTATGCTGTTTACTGGTGGATTTCTTGTGCAGAATTGCAAAATCTGTATTTCGCGAGTGCGAGATTGTTGCTGCCCGCCGCACCTACGTGTTCGCAATTGCGAACTCTTGCGATGCGTGCTGTGCAAGGTGGCAAGGCGCGATGACGTAATCGCGGTCGACAAACTCCCGCGGGATCCCCCAGCAAGATCCAAAATGGCAGAGCACTCGCAAAATATCGAGAAAAAGAACTCTGCAAACGCTGAATGACGGTAAGTGAACGCCGCTCTCCGCAAAATGGTATCACCAAGAAAAAAAATCCGCCGCGTGCAAATTTACGGATTTTCGACAAATTCGCTAGAGTTCGCGGATTGCGAATTTGTCAAAAATCCGCAAATTCCGCGAGCGGAACGGATTTTACGCCCATGCTTAATCATATGGCTAAGAAACCATATCCATGCTTTTACAGTATTATTTTATAATCCTGCTTTTACTGTATGCACTTTACTTAACTATAAGTATTGCAATTGTAGCAATTCATTTCTCTTGTATGAGGAAAGAGACTGCTCAATTAATAACATCTTTTATTGAAAACGCCCGTCTCTCTTTTTCTCTGCAATCAGGTGAAACTAAGTATGCACCTTTGACTGAGTGAAATAGCTGTCTTATGTTTTCACACGACTCTAGAGATATACTCTTATTCAGGGAGAGCAAAGTTGTCATGTTTTATGGTTGTCAGAAACTAAATCCCTTCTTGTCTATCCAGGGAGGTTAAACTCCTCCTCGCCTATTCGAGAACGTTTCTAGTGAACTCTGAGCTAGCTGGCAAACACTTAAGTCTAATATAGTCAGTAGAGACCTAGTTAACCTCAGTCCTACGTCTACACTGCTGAATATATTATTCCAATGCGCAGAGCCTATTGGGACTATAGGAACTACACTACATGGCGCCCAACGTTTGGTAAGGCGATAAATCTAACGCAAGACGTTAGAGTAACTCAGTCGTGCTTTTTCACACAGACCCTTTCTCCCATAAATACTCCAAAGACGTCTGGAGTGGGTCAAAGGTTAAAATCCGCCAGAACTTAGTAGAAAGAGATTTCTATGTATAGTTTTTGGTTTATTCACGTTGAAGGATACAGTGTTCCAAAATATTGTGCACCTGATCTTTGTTTCCTTGAAAACTTGATCTGCAACAAAAAACCTTCCTGTCAGTAAAATGTCAGACAATGAAGGAGATAGGGAGACAGCTAGAATAGCAGCTCAACTCCGAGCGGAAGACACAAGTCTCCTACAGCAAGACCCGGATGCAATACTCATCCCGGTCAGCATAAGAAAAAATATAACTAATAGAAAATGGACTAACATCGAGAGGTGGTACAGTCATATTCGTAATTGAGGCACATGAATATCGGCAGACAGAGGTATTCTATTCATGGATAAACTTTCCAGCACCAAACGCTGTCACACATGAGTTCCACTATTACAAAGTAGAGGAACCTCCGGAAGAGTATACCCCTTTCGAAGAGGTGGAAATCCCATTAAAATACCAAGAGCACCTGCTCTGGTTTAAAGGCGCCCTAAAACATAATAATCACATCACCAGGCTCGGTCCACTAGGTAGACCAGGAGCAACGTGGCCGGTTCTAGCCAGCTACACACCACATCCCGACATCGAAAAAATGTCAATACCAGTACTTTTAGTACAGTTAAAACAACTGATTAAAATACATAGACAATTAGTCCAATATGTAATGCGGACTTCAACAGTCCAACCAGCTATTAACATTCCACAGCTGACCCCTCATCAGGGGAATACTAACAAAATTACACCACAGAACATACAGTCATGTCTGGGTAAAGTACCCGCAAAACAGGAACAAATTCCATTCTGGTTAGCACAAAAACTCACTCAAATAGAGGCAGTGTTTCCGGATACTACCCCTACTGAGAAACACAGAATTCTGACTATCTGTCTTCCAATGGGGATCGCACCACATGTGGAGGACTGTGACACTTGGGGCACAGTCTTTGCTTCCATTTACACAAAAACACATGGTGTTCCGTCCATGGCGGTAATACCCGATGTGCTAAGACAGATTCAAAATGAATACGGTCCAGAACCTGCTTTAACTCTGGGTATGAAATTACTCAAAGACTTCAAGCAGGTCTCAGCTTTATTATTATCTAACATAAAAGGAGAAGCAGCATCTGTGGCGATCCGCCAGAAATTGAAAGAAACAGATATAGCAGAACAGCCATTTGAACTTGCCAGAATCATAGAAAAATCCTATGAAGAGCTAGGAAGAGATAGTTTGGGTGGGAAACCAGTAAAACCCCAGCTAACTGAACATCCTGAAAAGATATTTATTAAAAATAATCTAAACACTCCAAAAAAGAGCTGGAATGGAAATAAACAATCCACTCCCAAAGAAAAAAGATTCCAGTCCAGAGGAAAGTCTCCTCGGCGGAGAGAAAGATCTCCGGACCAAGGACACAAGTCTCCCCAGAGGGAGCCCTCTGAGAAAAGATACAACCTTAGAAATAGGGATAATTTGAAGAAACCTGATAGATATCAAGATATTGATACACGTCCCTCTCGATCTTTTCAGACTTCCTCGCAGAAATCGGAAAGAAGAGGATGGTCAGAACACAGGGAAGAGCACGTCAAGTCCAAAGACAAGGAACCTGCTCATCAAAGTAAAAAACTACAATTTCCAAAAAAGAAGGTAGCCAGTATAAAAATAATCAAACATGCCGAGGATCTTGAGGACACAGTTGAAAAACGGAGAGTGGGCTCAGACAATGCTAGACAGCGCAGCAGAAGTGAGCATAGCTCGCAAGATCCTGATGAATCATCTGGAGACAGTGGACACGAATTAATACATTCAGGTGGAAACTGCAGATACCAGAGTTAGCAAACCTCATAAAATATACGAGATAACATTACGTATAGAGGTAGATAAGACTAGGAAAATAAGGGGTCTATTTTGGGATAACCTCTCAAAAGGCTATGACATCCTTTTAGCTGAAAAAGACTGGCCACCGGAGTTTGTCAGGGAGTGTCCTCATGACGAAGAAATGATTATGCCTGCCTTCTCAAATCACATTTCAATTCATAAAAAATATACACTTGCAAGAAAGTGGGCAGTAGCCCAAGCTCCTGCATTATATAAAAACCAAGTTGGATGGGATGAGGACTCTCCTCCTCACAAAATCCAGTTAAAATGTCAACCAACTGCACAGAGGCAGTACCCAATTAAGCAAGAAGCTAAAAAACAGGTCAGGGAGATCTTAGATCAACTTGAATACCAGGGGGTGATTGAAACATGCACCTCTCAAATGAACAATCCTTTGTTTCCTGTCTCCAAGCCAGACGATTCATATCGTCTAGTTTTGGACTACAGACACCTTAACTCATGTTGCAAAACTTTTGCAGTACAAAACTCACATAGTGCAGCACTAATGAATAACATCGTGCGCAAAAAATACAAAACAACATTAGACATCTCTAATGGATTCTTTTGTCAAAACATAGCACCTGAAAGCAGGTATTTGACCGCTTTCTCAATAATGGGCTCGCAGGAAAAATTCTGTTGACTCCCACAGGGGTTCAAGAACAGCCCAGGATTATTCTCAGCAAGAGTAACAGAGTTACTACAAATGTATGATGATGAGGCATTATCTTATGTCGATGACATCTATCTAACAGATGATGACTTGGATACTCACTTGAAAAGAGTGAACACCATAATACTTGGGTTCGCAGCAGAGGGTTACAAATTCAACTTTAAAAAGTCACGAATTGCCCATCTAACTGTCCTGTTTTTAGGATATGAATTATCAAGTGAAGGCAAAAGCCTGGCAGACAATTTCTTAGAGAAATGTGCTGTAATCCAAGCACCAAGAACGCTGAAACACTTACAATCAATTCTAGGTTTCCTGAATTTCGGAAGAACTTACATTCTAAATTATGCAGAGAGGGTTAAACCTCTCTATGAACTAATAAAACCAGATTTTAAAACAATCAATTGGACTCAAAAACACACAGAAATTTTGAGATCATTGCAAACAGACATGTTAGCTAAAACAAAATTGCAAACACGCGATAACACTCGCAACCTTGTAATCCGAGTCATCCCAGGAAGATGCGGATTCACATACCTGACCTCTAATGAGGGAGAAAAGGTACCAATAGCATACAAATCACATTTGTACACAAAAGCTGAAATGAAATTTAGCTCAACGGAAAAAATTCTAACTGCGGTTCAGACTGCGGTAGCAAAAGAAAGAGCCCTAGCACAAGGTAAACGAATAATCATCGTTACACCAGTACCAGCTCTAGAAGCGGTAACAAAGGCAAGCATTCCAAATGCTAAAGCACTACATCCTAGATGGATCCAATGGGTTAATTCTCTTGCTGCAACAGACGTGGTCTACGAATTTGATCCTAATTTAAAAACACAAGAATTTCTCCAATATGAATTTGAATGTCCTCTGCCGACCGAAATCCTGCCTCTTGAACACTACGGCTGTATAATATATACAGACGGATCAGCACAGCCCGCAGTTGGGGGTAAACAAGCTTACAGTAGTGTGTGCGCGATTGTTAAAGGTCGTTGGCACGAAGGAAAATTTAGACCACTGGTCACTAAAACACAATCTCTAGGAGATTGTACAGCTCAGCGAGCTGAACTACTAGCATTTAAGATGGCGCTTGAAAATACTGATCGCGAATTCCCCACACTCATAGTCTGCGATTCATATTATTGCGTTCAGTCTTATAATGAGTACTTGCAGAATTGGTTTCTAAATGGATTCAAAGATGCAAAGGGCGCCACAATCAAGCATAAAACGCTTTGGGAACAAGTAGTTCTCTTACAAAAGGAACTACAAAAGACTCACGTGATACATACACTGAGTCATCAACGTGATGGCGTTCACGTTGTGGGGAATTCATTGGCTGATGAGGCCGCGAAGGCAGCTGTGCAAACGGCTTCCGTAGCCGCCATCACCCGGTCAAAAACAAAAATAGACAGCGAGATATTACAAGCTGTCAGTGCTACAGTAAATAATGCGACAAAAACACTCCCGAAAGGCTTTCCAGTAAAGTACTCATACATAACTGATGGGAATAACGTTCCATTTGCTCGAATTCTTGGAGTGGGGGATAGGGCAATTCCAAACATGGAACATAGGTTAGGACTAATTATAGCGGCACACGAAGGGCTCGCATCTGCACACGCTGGTGTCTCGGCCACAGTATCTTTATTAAAACAGAGATACTGGTGGCCACAAATGAGAAGACAAACTAGGAACTATGTTCTAGATTGTGAAATATGCCAAAAGATGAAAGTTTCGACGGTAAAAAGACCAGCGCAGACGCCCCTTCTGATATCAGATAAACCATTAGCGTGTGTTTACCTGGACCACTGTGGTCCCTTACAAAGGGATGGCAACTATAAATACATCATGGTTGCAGTGGACTCCTGCACGAGATTCATTTGGATGTGGCCCCAGCGCTCGGCTGACGCCAGAACGGTTATAAAAGATTTGCGAGTCTTTATCGGCAAATACGCAATTGGCATGCTACACTCTGACCAGGGTCCTGCTTTTAGCTCTCGAGCTTATAAGGAGGCCATGACCAGTATGGGCATTGCATTGCGGTACTCTTGTCCCTTCCATCCTGAGGGAAATGGGATTGTGGAAAGAAAAAACCGAGACATAAAGCAATCTATAACGGCAAAGTAATTAGGTTCGGGGGTTGGGTGGGTCAAACATTTAATAAGTGTCCAATGTAGTCTTAACAATCTGCCAAGAAATTCTCTAAAAGGTTTCAGTCCGTACGAACTATTGTTCGGGACTAGAATGCATATCCAGGACCTCGATAGTCAAACTTCAGTGGTAGAAAGAAAATGCTTTGATATCAAAGATCGTTTGGCTATTTTACAGGACTTAAATGAAACAAGAAAAGACCTGAGCAACATAAAGTTGAAACAACAGCCAACAGCCACTGAAGAGAAACCACCTGTCCCAGCAAGGCCTGTCTGGATTCCCAAGATTGGGGATCTGGTCAGAGAGAAAATCGCGGTGAAGAAGGAATTTGGGCCTTCTTACAGAAAAGCAGTACCTGTCTTAGCTGTCAACGGAACAAGATCAGTTGTACTACCGCCCCTTGCTGGTAAAAAGGAGAACCGAGTTGTATCCATCGACCTGGTTAAACCACAATCATGTGGCCAATAATAAGTAGTAGGCCAAGTGGACTCCCAAGAAATAGCAGAACACCAAAGTTTGCTACAAATCAAGAGGTTCAAACTGAAAGAATAATCACATTTGATAAACCTACAGTGAATCAACAAGGACTATGCAACAAAGTCATGGAACTTATGCCTCTTGAAACCCAAATTACAACAATTCGTCAAGAAACACCTGTCTATGTAGCCACAGACTATACTAATAAAACAAAGAAAAATCCAGAAGCAATTCCAATAATTGACAAAACTGCGTCAGGCTACTTCATCAACTTCGATGACTTTTCTGAGGTTTCGAGCGAACCTGAGGAACAGCCAACAAAAACAAAAACTCTTAAAGACAAAACTAAAGAACTCTTTCATCAAATAAAAGAAACCTATCTGATTTCTCCATGGATTGAATTTTGGGTGGTGCTAGGTGTACTTTTCCTCCTGCTTTGGCTCATCATGGTGCTATGCTTGGGACACTTCATTGAGGGAAAATATATTACAATGGACACAGCAAGCCAGAAAATCAACCTGGTCCTGAAGCCACACAAGTCCTCACACATCAAGAAAAGAGAACTTTCTTCAGTAAACTTCACAGCCAATCCATTACCCGGTGGGGTAGCATGGGACAACACAGATTACGATATATATGGCCCGGTCGAGCTCTTGAAGTATCCTCATCAATTTCAGGTGTCATTCTGATCGGCCGTGTCGAGGCCATCGGTATCAAACACAAGGCCAGGGATCTCATAGCATCTTTCCTGGCCGACCGCAAACAGGCAGTCAAGCTGGGCCCATTTACTTCCCCGACATTCGCCCTTCCTTGCGGTGTTCCACAGGGCTCCTCGCTGAGTCCGACCCTTTTCAATATTTACGTGTCGGACTTAGCGAGGGTAATAAAAGCGTATAATATTAATTTGACCACTTACGCTGATGATACCCAGCTGGTACTATCTATTCACAAAAATGGTTCCACTATAGCGGCCAACTTCAAAGACGGCATGCGGGCCATCAGCAGCTGGATGGCCTCCAACTGTCTTAAATTGAACTCTTCTAAGACCGAAGTAATGCTGTTCGGTAAGGTCCAGCCGGCCTGGTCTCCCTTATGGTGGCCGGAGGAAATGGGCACTCCACCTGAACCAGTCAGTAAAGTGAGAAACTTGGGAGTTATATTCGATGACAAACTCCATTTCCACTACCACGTGAATTCTGTAGTTTCATCATCTTTCAACATCTTGCGAAAAATTAAGAAGTTTTTGCCATACCTTCCTACCACTGCTGGCAAAACTCTTATTTCTACCCTAGTGTTTTCACGTACTGATTATTGCAATGCCCTTTTCCTCAATGCTCAAGAAAAAGTTATTTCCAAACTGCAAATGATTCAGAACGCCTCAGCCAGAGTTTTACTTGGCATCCCAAAATTTATCTCTGTCTCAAGACAACTAGCTCAACTACACTGGCTCCCGGTGAGGAGCCGTATTAAGTTTAAGTCCTTATGTATTGTATACAAGGCAATAAACAGCATGGGACCCAAATTTCTTAGAAATTCCCTTAAGCCTCTACCAACCCCCAGAACGCTTCGTTCCAACACCGCTCACTTGCTCCAACTTCCCAGAACAAGGAAAGTTAATTGGGGAGACAGACGTTTTAGCATTGCATCAGCAAGATTATGGAACTCTCTTCCTCTCAACATAAAATCTAGCCCCACATTGCTTATTTTTAGAAAGCAACTTAAGACTTGGTTGTTTTCTCAATGAACTAATTAGCACCTTCAGACATAGACCTCTGCATCTGTTCTCTATAATACTGGTAATAGATCTAGCTCCTAGCGCCGAGACACCCACGGGTAATTGTTGCGCTTTAAAAATCACAAAAATAAATAAATAAATTAAGTGACTTTGTAAAACTGAGCACATTCTCTGATGATCGGGACTTTGAAAGTATTAATGATATGATGTCAGACTTAGTTATGTCAGCAAAATTTACAGAACATGATTATTTACAGGGTTCATCAAATTATGAACAGATGTACTGCTACAACCACTATGGTAACCATTATTTGCATAAATCTGCTCAACCTAGAAATGTTTTAAATTATAATCAATGGGAACATTGTGCAACTCCACCAAAAGGTAGTTCAAAAACATTTTATGAGAAATTTCCATACTTCTCAGGGTTTAACACAAGTGAAGCAGAAACATTTTATTTCAAACTGTTGAATAAGACAGGAATGAAAATCATGCTGACAAATACAAAATTTAATTAATGAAAAAATGAATACATTTGGTTTTGATTTTTGGAACAATAACATTGAGACAAAAAAGATCTGGGGTACTAAAGATTGGCAAGTCCAAGGTATAGAATCATTATTCAGAGCCTGCATGATCCCAGAACAAATTATATTTTTGAATGACACAATTCAACAAACAACCTGTCTTGGCCTAGCCAAAATTAAAGACTTAAACAAACCGTCTATTCCAAAGCCAACACCTGACAGTAATAGCACTACAGAGGTTGAGATAGACGTATCCCATATTTTAAACCAAAACAGAACACAACCTGATTGGAAAAAATGGTTGATCCGGCCCACAGACACAAATATCTGTCAAGATAGATTCCTGAACAAAATACAGGGGTTCAAATTGACCAGGCCAGACCCTAGATACTCCCAGCCACAACATTTAGGGATTGTAACAACATACAGTGTAGGAAAACTCTGCCTTGAATGGCTACATACATCCACACTGGCAGAAATTAAGCAACACTTAACTTTACTTAAAGAAGGTGCTGACTTGCGTGATTTCATTATGGGACCACGCAAACAGCGTCAAAAACGTTTCATAGCGGCCTCTATATATGCAGCTTATAACGAAGTTTGGAAAGAAACTCAAAATAAAACAGCAGAGAAAATACGGGAAATTGACCTTATTAATTTGGAAAAATCACTTTCTGTTGTGGACAATGGGTTAATGACTCTGTCTTCCAGAATATATTCACTGGACAGTATTGTATCATCTGCAATCGATATAATAGAACAGGACATGCTAATGTTACAACATGGTCAGTCCCAATTGCGTTCTATTGTACAGCTTGGCTGGACGTTACAAAATCTGCGTTCAGGCTACATGCCTTGGCGTTTTATCAACACAACGTCACTATTCGCTATCTTTAACCTTACTGATATACAAATCAGCTTGGCACAAAAGGGAGCAGAATATACAATTCTGAGCATTGAAAAACTTGAGAGATTACCATTGACAATGTCAGAACGATCTGTCATTGAATGGATAATGCACGGGATAATAACTATTCCGATAACAACTTTCCAATTTCGATACTCCCAACAGTATATACAGGCAGGCCAGTATGAAAGGTTGGGTAAAGGATACATCAAGTCATCATGGAAATTACCTTACACTCACACATGTTATAGTGAAAAAGGACAGAATGTATTTCTTAGTGGTGATAATTGTGAAACGTCACTAAGTGGTACACTTCTGTGTCAGGGTATAATTCTACATGGGGTCTGTGAGGGGACTTCATATAACCTTTCATGTCACCAGATTGGTACACCGGCAACTCGAATAGAGCCATTCTTTAGACGGCTTTCAAACGGGAGCTACATTCTAATAGTGGACCACAGATGTTGTGGCCTGGTGCCAGGAAAAGCTTATCCCGTAAGCGTAACGTCCAGGGTCACTTGCTGTATGCAAGTATTGTATCCCAACGACACTCCAGACAGGGAGGGAAAAATTTGGCCCAGTTTGAAAATCTCTTCTATTCGAATTGATACTTTAAGCAGAAGGAAGTCTGTTCTTCTACAGACGCCAGTGCACTTGACGTCATCAAAAGAAACGTATGATCTCCAAGTTGCAAGGACAACAGCAGAGATACATAACCTTTTATCAACAAATTGCCCCCTACACTTCGCAGAAATGCTAAACGAAATCTTAAACATTTCTGATACGAATGGTATCGCGAGTGTATTTAAGACGATTTTTTCGGGACTGTTGACACCTTTCAAAGCAGTCCTGGGCATCTTTCCTAATTTTGTCCATTCACTCTTTGGCGGTCTTCCACTCCTGTTGAGACTCGTAGCAGGCATTTTATTTTTGATACTGCTGCTTCGTTATGGCAAGCCATGTCACAGACAAGACTCCAGCTACAATGTAAGAAATGATCCTAGCTATACGCTATCGGGACCGCATAACTAAAGTCCTTGGATTAGCCCGGCTAAGAGATCTGAATATGACCTGGTTTCTTTCATTCAGACCCATCTGGCAGAACTGTATCTTACCTGTGTTAAGATGTTTGCTGTGCGGAGAAGAATGCGTGTTAGACGTCTGTCTTATACTACAATCAGAAGTACCATTGGATACAGATACTTTGCTAAGCACAGTAAAGGCTCACGCATCGTGTTGTCCCCAGCGGTTACCCATTCTGATGACGGCATTCATTGAGACTTCACGACTGCGATTGAAGGGTAGTGAAGTGCAAGATGAGAGCAGCATCAACCAGGTACGACCTTCTGTGAGCACTGCTGATCCTGTCATCGATGATAGCAATCATTCTCACGACTGCACAGTTGCGGCATTTCCCAACTTGGTCGAACTTTCACCTGAAGCGGTAAACTGCTTTTTTGAAAGTCTGTCTGAAATGATGTTCTCCCCTGAACAGAAAGAATAAACTTTTAAGCAAACGAGCACTCAGCGTTCCCTGAACTCTGAATTCGGCCTTCAGCTTTGAAAAACAAAAGCTTCTGAAAATATTTGGAACTGTTTTGACTTCTTCCCCTGAAAAACGAAATGATTTTTTCCCCGATTCCAAAATATTTACTTTTTTTTTGGCACTCATCCTCTGCTTAAAGTTGAACTATTCTTAGAGAACAGAGCTTCTATTTTTAGGACCTCTAGAGACAATATATTACCTCAGCCTCTAGCATATTTACAAATAACTGTATTTATATGTGATGAAATGGTCTCGCACTTTTCTTTTCTGTATTAAGAGCCATTTCATGTGTAATTTTCGCAAATTATTCATGCTGATATATATATGCATCCTTTTAATGAATGATTACACTGCTTGAAAGCATACAGTACCTATACTCATTTTTCGTGTATTTCGCATATGCCATTTCAGATGCAAAAAATGTATTTTGGGGTGGATCGGTATACACATGCACCGTTAGATATGTTTACTATTGCTTAGTTTAGTAATTATGGACATGAATTCGTGGAGTGGGTGTGGTGTGTTTTATCTAGGTACCTGAAGATATTCCTATTCTTTGCCCTTGTCCGGTTATAAATCAATAATATCCCTACAACGGCATAGAAACCCTTTTCATAATTCAGTCATAGCGCATGCTGTCACATTAAGCAAGTCTATTCCTCCAGCCCCCTAGAAAGCACACCGGGTTCTTAAACAAATCCAAGCCTCCAGCAACCTGGGAAATCCCCGCTGCTTTGTTTTGATTTTGTCCGAGAACTCCTGTAAAGCACTGCAAGAACGACCAGTTCTTAGTGACATCTTTATTGACGTCTTATGTCCAGCCTTATGTCAAACCCGGCACCTTTCAGGTATAAATATACCAATGTTGCCTTAAGCAAACACACGGTGGTAATCCTGGAGCAGTGCAGCTATCTACTTCCGAAGAGCCCAGCTGATGCGAGAGCCCACGGACGCTGCCACTCCCTTTTGACGCGCTGAGAAAGACGCTGTCTTTTCTCTTGCCGAGAAATCCAGCCTCTGGCGTTTCCAGCCTACCTTTATGGGTGACAGGGATACCGAGTTCTGAGAGAGAGAGATACCAGCCCTCCTGCCTTCTAATACCCGGGTACTGAACTGACTAAACCCTTTCAGAGAATTCTTGAGTCAGATTCTTGGCAAAACAAACTTAACTTAAACTGCTACTTACTTACTCCTTCCCACGTATTAGGCTTAGGTCAGGTACACCGGGGTAGGCGTAGTTAGAACCACCAGTTGAGTACGATTAGTCAATGTATATATGTATGTATCTATTTTATCCATTTTAAAGTATCATATGGCTAAGAAACCATATCCATGCTTTTACAGTATTATTTTATAATCCTGCTTTTACTGTATGCACTTTACTTAACTATAAGTATTGCAATTGTAGCAATTCATTTCTCTTGTATGAGGAAAGAGACTGCTCAATAAATAACATCTTTTATTGAAAACGCCCGTCTCTCTTTTTCTCTGCAATCTGGTGAAACTAAGTACGCACCTTTGACTGAGTGAAATAGCTGTCTTTTGTTTTCACACAACTCTAGAGATATACTCTTATTCAGGGAGAGCAAAGTTGTCATGTTTTATGGTTGTCAGAAACTAAATCCCTTCTTGTCTATCCAGGGAGGTTAAACTCCTCCTCGCCTATTCGAGAAAGTTTCTAGTGAACTCTGAGCTAGCTGGCAAACACTTAAGTCTAATATAGTCAATAGAGACCTAGTTAACCTCAGTCCTACGTCTACACTGCTGAATATATTATTCCAATGCGCAGAGCCTATTGGGACTATAGGAACTACACTACAACAGAAGAGGCAAATCTGGAATGGCATTCGGGACAATATAAATGCCATTGGTGTGACCCAGCGTCCCATTGAGGACATCAGGAAGAGGTGGTACGACCTCAGGAAGACAGCAAAAGCAAGGATGGCAGAGAGAGTCTGCCAAGACAGGTGGAGGAAAGAACAGAGCACCAGCACCAACACCACTGGAACTGATGGTGGAGTCCACCATCCAGCCGGAGAGTGTGAGTGGCGTGGGAGACGAAGACAGCTCTGCCAGAGCAGCAAGGACACAAGGTAAGAAGCATGCCCAGCATGCTGTGCTACCCCCTCCCCAACCCCAATCCCCATAGTGGCATAGGGGCTCCCACTCCAATCCATGTCTTACTCATTACCTGCTATGCATTTTGGGAGATGTAGTGAGAGGGAACTGGTGTATAGGACAGTCAGGCTAGCAAACACAATAGCATGTTAAAGTAATTGGATATGTCAGGACAATCACTGTGATCTGTAGGCATTATGTTTAATGTAATTCAAATGCAGACAGAGCAGTGAGTATATCTACATTTGTGTCATTACAGGCGAGACATCTCTCAGTGCTGCAGAGGGGAGCAGAGCAAAGTCAGCCAGGCCAGAGGGGAGGCGACATGAAGGAGAAAGCATGCATGCAGGGACCACAAGCTCGGCGCAATCACAACCACCAAATCCTCCACCACAGGCATCACCACAGCGCCAGGGAACGCCGCCATCCCCTCCTACCCAGTCTCCACTGCGACGATCACCAACACCAACACCACCACCACCACAGTCAGGCAGGAGGCATGCCGTGACCACCCTCCAGCAGATGGAGGAGTCGTCAGAGGAGGGCACAGGGGGCCAACAAAGTCCAATCCATGAGGAAGGCAACAGGGAGAGGGCTGTTACTCCGTCTGAGGGCGGCCACAGTTCATCCAGATGCCGCAGGGCAAGGCCGGACAGCCCAGAAGCACCCGAACAGGGTGAAAGTGTGTTTGCTGGACTGGAAGGCAACATGCTGAAGGTCCAGCGCCTGCAATGGAGGGAGATGAGATCCCTGCACAGGGAGGTGGCACACATCAACAAGCAAATGCACAGGATGGAAAAGGGCATCAGTGCAATGGGAGACAACTTGTGTGAGGGAATGGAGAGAGTAGCAACCTCTGTGGACAACCTTTGCAGCCAGCTGGAGCAGGACCGTCTTGGCAGGCGCAGGGAGAGGCAGAGGCTCCAGGCCTATACCAAGTCCGTGAACTGGCTGGCCACTGCAACCTCACTGATGTGTCGCAAGTCCATCGCCATGCAGGAGGAGATGGCGCATTGCAGCAGGGATATGGCCAGGGGCATGGTGTCTATGACCTCAGCATTAGAGATCCTGCAAATTGCAAAGGTGGCCACAATGGAAGGGGGGACAGTGAGGAGGCTACCAGCCGTAGTAGCATTACGCCCTCTCCCACCGAGAGCAGGAGGCGCAGCAAACGCCACGTCGCTGCGCAGGAACAGTCTGACACTACAGACAGTGTTGCCAGGGAACGTGCTCAGGCAGCGCATGGACGCAGGAAGTAGGGACCACTGCCTATTACCAAACATTAGATGGGTGATGTAACCCATGTCCGATTGGACACTGCATACAATACTGGTGGTGTGCTTATTAAACACCATAACATGAAACTGTTACTGGCTCTGTCTCGTTACTCACTCAGAAATAGTTTGACGTTATCTCTGCCCGTCTCTGTCTCCCATCATGTTCAACTGCAACACCAGCTGCGCAGGGCTCTGGCCGAGGGTTGTCCTCGTCCTCTTCCTCAGAGTCAGTTAGTTCCACTGCTGTTCCTTTTTTTGTGGCCAGATTGTGTAGCATTGCACATGTAGCAATAATCTTGCAACATTTGATGGGGCTGTACAGACGTGCACCTCCACTTTTGTGGAGGCAACGGAATCTGCTTTTAAGCAATCCAAATGTGCACTCCACCACGTTGGGTGTGCTCCTATGTGCCACATTGTATCTCCTCTCCCTTGGGGTGGTTGGGTTGAGATATGGTGTGAGTAGATAAGGCCGGAGGGGATATGCGCTGTCACCTATGTACAAGAGAAAGTGCCATTAATTTGTGTGACCAACAGCTTGAGCCAGGGTGTACATCAGGGTGTGTCACATTGACTTACCTAGTAGGTATCCTTCTCCGAATTCACCAGCAAGCAGACGTGCATGGATACCACTGTTCCGGAAGATGTACGAGTCGTGGGTCCTCCCGGGGAATTTGGCCACGATGTCAGTTATGATGTATGTGGCATCACATATCACCTGCACATTGATGGAGTGGGTGGATTTGCAGTTTCTTTAGATGTATTCAGTTGCTGCAGGTGGGCAGATAGGTATATGGGTCCCATCGATGCAGCCAATAACGTGTGGGAACTGCGCAAGTTGGTAGTACTCCAGCTTTGTCCTCTGCAGCTCCACCTGTGTACTGGGGAAGGTAATGTAATGTTCTATTCTGTCCATCATGGCATCCAGGAAGGTGTTGAAGAAACGGGATAGACAGCTCTGTGACACACCACCCACTGCGGCTATCACACCCTGGAAACTTCCTGATGCAAGGAGGTGCAGGCAACAGAGTATCTGGACATGGGTGGGGATTGCGTGCGCCCCTGGTGTCTGATACTCCAGATAGGGTTTTAGGTCCCGTATTAGGTCAAGGATGGTGTGTGGGTGCAGTCTGTACCTTTCATGGATTTCAGGTTCAGTCAATTGAAACAATGTGATGCGCAGTCTGTACACCCGCTCTTCCCATCTCCAGATCCTCACTCCTGCTGCTCTCAAGCGTAGCCGCCTTGCTATGAGGTAGAGGCCCGCCATTGTGTTCACACAGTTGCATTTTGGGGCTGTTTTTATGCACTGCACCTGATTACCACCTGCTCAGGATAAGTGGTAAATACTGAATCGTTATTACCGAATTTGGTCAAATTCGGTAATACCGATGTTTGCTACATCGCATTTTGGGGGTTTTACCGAATTGTTATTTCCGATTCGGTATTCATTGTTTCGGTGTTCTCCGGTCGGTAAATAAGGAATCGGTAATTATTTACCGAATCGTTATTATCTATGCCATTCGGTATTACGTACATCTCACATGGCTAAATACCGGTCGGTAAAGCGGAAATCTACCGATTTTCGGCTTTACCGACCAGTATTTTGCCACCTACATATGGCCCTTGGAGAGTTAATCACAGTTTCTGATTGGGCTCTTTTAATCAGCTCATTCAGATCTAATAACTTGTTATCGATATTGATGACATGTGTGGTTAGGCTGGTTAAAAGGGTTAGTTGGATGTCCATCTTATCCGAATAGTATTCCATAGCTTTTGTAGAGAAATTCATAGTGTTTAGAAGGGACGCCCATAGAGCGCTCTTTTCTGTGGTTAGAGCCTTTGGTACTTCATGTATCTTGCTTTCTATGTCCTGCAGTGATATGTCACACTTTCCCTGGGAATAAGTAGCCACATTTTTTCCCACTCTTCCGTTGTCAGGAAGGATGAATTGGTTCCGGCTGTACCGGAGGTTTGGTCCTGCGGGTTGTTGATATTCTTGTTTTCTAGGCATGAGGTTTTGGTTTGGTTCAGAATGCCATTTATTTTAGTTATTGAGGATTTGTCTGTGGATGAGCGTTGAGACCTTCCGTCTCCTTCTTTTTCCTGTTCGTCAATGTCGTTACATCCCTCCTGTGTTCCTATGGGGTGATAGGAGATTGGAAAGAGGGCTGAGCCATTTGAGGCAGTTGATACTGTGTCTCGTGTTGTATTTGGCCCGTGATGGCGAGATTGAATTATGATGTTTGGTTCCAATGCCACTCTTGGGGATTCCAGGGGCCTTAAGGGGTGCTTGTTTATATGATTTTGCATAATCTGGTTGTAGCCCTTCTCATCCTCTTTTTCGTCTTTCTCGCCTGCCCATAGTTGGGGCTCTTCTTTACTGCTTTCTACGCTATCCTTGTGCCAACTGGGTTGCTTCCTTTCTTTTTCATTTACTTGATCTCTGTTTTCTTCTATCTTAGATTCGGTCTTTGGCTTCAAGGGATGTTTTATTGTTCTATCATTGTTCAGGGTGCTCACCGTCACTGGATCTAATTTGTCTGGACTTTTTATGAGAATTTTTTCCAGGCACAAGGGGGAGGGAAGGCCCTTTTGTGTTGCACTGGTGAAATTCAACACTGCTCTAGCGTCTTTTATGAAGGAGAATCTGGTGTCAATTTTTGGTTGGAAGAGAATTTTTTGTGTTTTGGACTGTGTAGAGAGAGCAATTTTGGTGTCTTTTATCTTTAGATTCTTTAGATGACCCTGTGTGTCCATGCCCAGCTTGGAGTTTTGCTGAGCAGGTCTTTTGAGCTGTTTGCACAGGTCTGTCAGCAGTGTTGGGAGAGTGGCTAGCTTATCAATGATAGGGCCGCATCCGCACCCACTGCTGGTGATCCTGTTTACGTCTTGAAGATTGTCCAATTTACTCTTGAGGAGCGTGTTTAGCGTACCCAGCTTCCCATCTATGGCAACCACAAACACGGCTAATGTGTCTAGTAACGTTAGTAGGGTGTCCATTTTCTCTGATTGGTAGTGCAAAGCTTCCACCAGGAGTTGTACTGTGTTTAGGAGGCTAGGCCAAACGCTTTCCTGCCCGGGATGTTCTGAAGTTTTTTCTTGACTTTCGGGTTGCCCCTTGCAGTGTTCTGCTCCTTCTGACGTGCCTATTTCCGCTTCTTTTTCCTGAATGCCTTCAGTTCTCATGGACCGGGTGTCTGGAGGCGTCCTGCTTCTGCTATGGTCTTGAGGATATGCAGCGATAGGTTCTTCCCGTTCCTCCTTCCCCAAATAAGAGGATATTTCTATCACCTCTGACGTTGGGCTCACTTGCCTTTCTACTTTATTTTGAGTCCTATTCGTCTTCTTATCTCCTGCCACTTGTTCTTTATAAGAAGTGTCAAGAACTGCCAGGGATAGATCCTTCTCTTCCTCACGGTCAGTACCGATTACCTCCTTGTATTCGGATTCCCAGATGCGGCTTATAGCCTCAGGGCTTTGTCCGTTCCTCATACTATTACTCTCGGCGTTATCGCTAATATTGATTTTGCTGTCATCTGGTGTTCTTGGTGACTTGTCGTTTGCATTATTTGGCCAATGTACTTGGATTAGGTTGGTGTCTATGGCCAATTTCCTCCCTGCTGTGGCTCCCGTGGTTGTGATCTTTCGCCCTGCCTGGCAGTTTTTTGGCTGGGATGTCGATGTTGTTTGAGGTGAGATTATAGGCATTGTGCTGTTCTTTCATTTGCAGTTATCCTTGTCCTGTACGGGCTGTGTGCCACTGAACTGGTAGGGCAGGGGGAGCTGAGATGGTTCAAGAGGCGGTTGTAATCCTGATACTTCATTAAACTTCGAAAATAAGGTGTCCCCTGCGTTTTTTAGAAAGCAGAATTATGTATAAATTTTGGGCTGAAACGAGGTTTGATTAATTTTTTGCTCCTTTCTGTTTTTGGCCCTGTGGTCACTTATTAAGTTGTTTGAAACAGACTTGTCCAAAGTTTTGTCAATTAGGGAGCTCTGTATCATGGGCTTAAGTTTAGCTGGCGGAGTCTCTTTGGTTTCCTCAGATGGCTTAGTTATTTGTTTGCGCTTTTTTGGTCCTCCTTTGCTCGTTGGGCCTCCTCGGACCCTTCCTGACCTCATTATGGGCCCTCAGTCCCTCAGTTGCACGTTGGAGGATAGTTTGAAGGGTATCAAATCAGACCGAGTGAAACCAGGTCAGAGGGGAGTCAGGTGGGTCAGTTGGAGGAGGACTGTGAAGATGTCGCTGGAGGGGGAGCCTGGTTCGCTTGCGAGCGGAGCACGCCGGGGGGGGCCCTGGTCAGTCGGACCTGGTCAGACTACCTGTCAGCGTGCCCCGGGGCTCTTACTTCGCGACCGCCTCTATCGGCAGTCGCGCTCACAGCTCTCCCCCCCCCCTCTGCAGGTTCCTTCAGTGCTGTGTGAGCGTAGCACTCAGTCAATTGCTAAGTCAATTGCTCAGTCGATTGCCTTACCTCGCTCGCTCGCCTTGCCTCCTTTCTGCCAGGCAGTGAGTGGGTTTCTTGACGGCTGAGAGGCCGAAGCAGATTTAAAGGGGGCCGACCTCACAGCCCCACCGCAGCTTCAGCGCTCAACACACTCAGCATAAATCAGCGTAACTCTCCCACTGCTCCGGTGCAGGTCTAAGAGTGGGTGCAAGCGCAGGTACAGGTGAGTACTGGTGCAGGCCGGTGGGTCTGGGTCCGTTTCCTGCTCGGGGGTAGAAGAGTGGGTGCAGATGCAAGGTGCAAGTGCAAATTCAAGCAAATTCAGGCAAAATTCAGGCAAGTTCAGGCGAGTACAGACGCAAGTGCAGACACAGGTACAGGCGCAGGTGCAGGCACGGGTGCAGGTGGGTGCAGGCAGGTGGCGGCTACCCCTGCAGTGCCTCCGGGGGCGCTGGCACGGGTGCGGGACCGTGCCGCCTCCCCGGTCGGGCAAAGTGCGGGTACGGAGGAGGTGCGCGATTTACCTCCACCGAGCTGGTTCTTCTCCGCAGCCTCCGCAGCCTTTGCAGCCGGGGGAGAGTTGTTATAAAAATCCCAGCCCCAGTCCGTATCCCGTATCCCGGCTCACAGCACGGCTCACAGCTCCCTCGTGGCAGCCTACTCCGGCGTCTAGACCGAATGGCTGACCGCTGACCGCTAACAGCTTTTGCTCCTGTGGACTGTAACACTCCTGCTTCTTGGCCGCTTCTCGGCCGCTCGTAACTTGGTACTCCCGCTACCGGTCGGCTCACTCCAAAACCTTCTCCCGGTGCGAACTGTGGTCCTTCTCTCGCTGCTCTCGTTACTCTTGTTGCTCCTGCAGCCCCCGTCAGCCTCGCTCCGCCCTATGCGTGTCACCGTTGCGACACCGACACGGAACCGACGCCGCAGGTCCACAGCTTCAAACTGCACCTTTTCTCCGGTGCCCGATTTCCTGATTTCCCGATTTTCGCGGGTCCGGGATGCCGCAGTTCTCTGCTGCTGCTGTGCTGTGCTGCCGAGCACCGGCTGCCCTGCTCTCGCTCTCGCTCTCACTGCAGGCTCTGTGCAAAATCCGGACTGGAATCAGGAAGACAACCTGTTTTGGACTGGATTGACACCGGTCCCTCTGTTTATGTTTCCCTTTCCCTATCCAGTTTCACTAGGGCTTCATCCTCCATGTTGCACAGTACGTCGGTTCTCATTAGTTTTTCCTGGGTGTTGGCAGGCACCTTGAGGATCTTATTTTTCTTTTTTCGATTACTGATCACTGTTGTTACGCTCCGCTTTTCTTTGCCCGACCTCATGTCTAGTTAGCTGTCTAGTTAGCTGCCTGAAGTATTTGTCTGTCTGTGGCCGAAACGGACTGTTGTTCCTGTTGTTCCTGAGAGGTGTTGTAATGCTCCTGTTACTGCGCCTCTTGATTGATTGGCCGATTGGTGTTTTTGAACTTTGTATGCTGCTTAGCGCTTCCAGGTACCAGGTAGCTTTGCCTACTTTGCCTGCTTTGCCTTCTCCTCGTTTTCTTAGTCACCTTGTTTCCTTAATTTTCCTTGGTTTTTGCCTGGCCCGCCCCCACTCCCAGGATTAACCTCGTATCTATCCATGTCGGGTCGGCTGCAATGCACTCTACGCCGCACCCCCAAGCTGCCGGAACAGCCAGGTGGGTGCTGGGGCGGCTTAGCAGCTTCTGGGGCAGCTTCTGGGGCAGCTGATGCGAGGTGGTGAAGCTGCAAAGGCAGGCGCAAAGGCAGGAAGGCAGGTAAGGGTAGGTGAGGGCTAATGAAGGCAGGCGGGTGGGGGGCAGATAAGTTGGTCTCACTGGGGCATTCGTTGAGGCAGCCACAGCTGCAATCAGTCACAGCATAGATGGGAGCCAAAGTCTATGCCGATATTTATTCCGCAACTGGAGTAGCAGTTAAAGCCACTACTCCCGCTACGGCTTGAGAGAGGCAGGGTGGACCCGTGGGGGAACCGTGAGGGGGCGCGGGACCAGTTGTAGCGATCGGCTCCCCGTTGCCTGCACAACTACGGCTCACCTCCAACTCCACACCGCTCCGCTGTGGGCAGCTCCGCTCCGCTCCACTTGCCTCAGCTGGTGCAGCCGCCGCCGCCGGCTCACGGCGTTCGCTCTCTCTTTCCCGTGGGGCTCGTTTCACACTCCACCTGACGATTACCGCCGCGCTGCCTCTCCCTTCAACCGATGCGATGACGGTTATCGCCTGCTCAGACCACTTCTTAACCTGTATATCCAATGGGAGGTGGATGTTCAGGTTAAGTCCTCATTAGCGATGATGCCTGAATATCGCTGGATTTCCAGCGATATTCACGCTTTGAGCCACTATCGCCGGATATTTTATCGCTTTGGAGATAAACATTGCTAATAGCACGTTATCTCTGCGATAATATCCGGCGATAATATCCGGCGATTAATAAAAAATGCGCTAAGCACATTTATTATCGCTATTTGTTGCTAATATGCCCCTGAGTTACTAAGCAACTTCTCTAGTCCTGGCCAGTGTTTCAAAACTAGTATTTGCAGCTATGAACCCTGTCAGAAAGATTAAGAAAGGAGTTCCAGCCATCTCAGCCGCATATTTTAGATCTTCCCATGCCTCCAAACAGCTTTATGGAAAAGACATTATGTTTCTAAACCTCTTAACTCTTAATAGTCTAATAAATCGGTCCTAGATTAGAGTGTGACAAGAAAGTTACACAAACAGTGGGAACTAGAGGTGTAAAGTACAAGCCAGGTACTTTACAACACTTCCCTGATACACGTCCACAGAAAACAACCTATCCAGAACTCAGTCCAGCTCAAACAAATCAGATTGCCAAGGGAGTTGATGGCAATATGCAACCAATAAGCAGAGGAGGGAGGAAGCAACCAGATACAATGCTTTACAACAATTATATGAGAGTGCCTCATGTTATGTGATCAACTGAAAATTCAAGAGACACCTGACACACAGCAAAAATCCTGATCACTTCATGCTCTGGATCAACCAAAATAAGTGGGGCAAGATAACACAAGGTACTCCAACAGAATATACAAAGAAGCAAATGCATTAATGGCGAATAGAAAAAAAGTCATAAAAAGGTGACCCTCGTGAGTGTTTGGAGAGCAGCCTTCCATACTACTAAAAAGTGAGTTTCAATACATATTTCAACAGTGCTTCAGTTGTAAAAGAATAAGTGCTGGGACCCATCGTTTTGCTCCGAAGCCCGCAGCTGGCACAAACGTCTGCCAGCATGCAGGATACCAAGGTTACCTAGTCTTGATTCAGCCTCATGCAGCTTTAATCCACCACCAGACACCCCCTGCCCATTTATCTCACTCTTGCTGTTTTTTGCTTTCTCCCTTTTTCGCGTTTTGTAGGATCTTTCGCTTCATCCTCCATTCCCCCTTGGGACCTTTTCACTCTCTTTTTCTGGGTCAAAGTCTGATGAGTTAAAATAAGTGCTGGTCCCTCACAATGACTGCAGGTGGGCACAAGCTGCAGCAACTGATTCGAAATATGCACTGTGTGCAGCCACATATCTGTAAAAAAAAAAAAAGAAGGCTGGCGTCCAGATCTATAGAAGAGAGGGACATACCAGAAATGCCACCTTGAAATTTACTCAGTCTGATGAAGAATGGAAAAAACAAAGGGGCAAGTCTGCAATCCTAGTGACAATAAATCATATGTCTTCATAAATCACAATCAGACATGCAAGGAAGTTAGCCTTTGCACAGAGGACATCCTAAATGTGAACAAGAGCAAATATCATAATTACCATTCTTATTAAAAAATATATATATATATTGTCATCGGCAAGGTCCCGCCCTTGAATGAAAAGACCCAGAGATTCTCTAACCAAAAAGAAGACCTGGTGTGGCTGTATTCAACAGTCAACTAGGAGGTATTAGACCTCGGGATATTCAAGATTTAGACTCAACTAAGGTGTAGGGGTAGACTCTTTTACTTGGTGAAAAATTCAGCAACTTTTAATCCAGCATTAAATCCGCAAATTGTTCTGGGTAATTGTTAGGGTATAGGAAGAGTATTTGTATTACTGCGATAGACTTAAACATAAAATTGTAATTTTGACTCCTCTGCTGTGAAGTATTGAAGTAGGTGGGAGAGTTCCAGCCTAGGGTCTAGGGTCTAGTTAACAGTTGAAAAAACATCTTAAATAAGCTCTGTCAAGAAAGGTGTCCGCGAGAAGGTTCACTCTCTTACCCTTGTGATTTCTTATGATTAGCTCAGATCAAACAGATGCCTACCATAAGAAAATGTTTTAAGTAATTTACATAGTGAGTGGAAATCCTGCAGCTTGGCATGGATCCAGCCTCCAGAACAGGCGTTGGACACCTCTGCAGGGGCGCCCTCTGCGTCCAGCTGCATCGTGAAAATATTTGCAGATGTTCTGCTAGTCTTCTCTTTCTTTCCACCTTTAGATCCTACTTTTTTCTTGCCATCGCACTTTGTAACTTATTCACCTGGTGCATATTTTTGTATTTCAATCAGGTCACAAACACTGGAAAATGCAAAAGAAATGACACATCAACTATCCATTATTAATTTTTTTAATTAGTTTTCTGGATATTGCTATAAAAGACGTGTTTTGTTGAAACATACTTCTTATAAAATAATGCATAGACTTATGTTGCATCAAGTTCCATAAAGATCAGCAGCTCTACTGCATTTTTAGGAATTATTTTCCTCAAAAATGTCCTCCCTTTTAAAATGTTATTGTAAACCACTTTTGACGTTTGTTAAGCTCCATGCAACACCACTTCTTCAGGGCAGAATCTAAATTTCAATTTTTCCTGGGTGCAAATAAACTAATTTAAATGTAAATTCGGTGTGCTAATATTTGAACAGAATAGTTTGCTTGTTTGCACACGGAACGTCATATTGCATTATATCAGACAGGATCTGCGGTATGAATTGCTAATAACCTTCAAAGGAAAGCAAAATGTGAACAGCTCCTAGTTCTCTGACCTAAAGAAGGGTTGTGTTACTTGTGTTTTTATAGAGATTGGTGTTCAAATGAACATCTAATCCGGCCTATTGCATTCCATGTAGAAATATTTCGACATATCAAGATTCTTTTGAGAAAAAAACATTTCTAGTCATGTTAAATGTTAATGTGTATTTATATATTTACTCATCTCAATGTATAATCTCCCGTTTCCAGATAATTCACTTAGTTAATCGCCCCTCTCCAGGACACCAGGCTGCCAATCTTCCATTGTTTTATACAAATTTTTCACAACTCGGTGCAGTTGCTTTTCAGCTTCCACCTACCCCCACATCTGTCTCTCCCAGTGCAGCCATTCTTAACCATGCCCGCCATTGTTGCCGAATGGAGATTGTGTGCATAATGATGTTAGGTTGCTATGGAGATTATATGTAATTTGTCATGAGGAAAGGTTATTGTACGAGCTATAATTCTACGCGTTAATGTCCATATAGGTTTCCCCTCCTTCTGTGGCCCAAAACAAACTACCTGCATATATTTACTGGCTACACACAAAACAGATCTCATAAATAAAATGAAGAGTTGGTGAAGCAATTGTATTCAGCTCCGGGGTCGGGAACTTCAGAATTTATGCCGCATTCTCTTATAACTGACAGAATAAGAACTCTTGTCTGGTCGAGTTTTCAACGAAGTTTTAAAGCCGCCATTTTTGCATTGACCGGCGGGAAAGGTTACGAAGGGATTCCTTTGTTCTTGCGCCCTTTCAAAGGTGAACATGCAAATAGGCCTTCAGACATAGCCACTTACAGAAGATATATTCAGTCGATGAATTACAGCTAAAAGAGACTTTTTTTGGTAGGGCGAAATATTTTAACTGCTGGCTGCGTAGGGCAGCTTAGCGATGAGGCGGAAACGCCAAAAGTGAGTGTTAGCACTTCACATGAAAGAAAAGACTACGAGTATTTTGTCTTCAAGATTTTAAAGCTGATAGTTGCCTTTATTCCCCGGAGAGGCGCGAGGTGATTGATCACCGAGTGCCAGTCACGAGCCTCTGATCACCCAGTTATTGTCTGGAGTGTGATGGCCCTAGCTGCAACCCTGTCAAGGTCATGCGTGTGTTTTTTTATTTTTGTTCAGTCAACGCCTTTCTCTGAGCGCGTTCCCATGCCTAGGTGGCTCTGGGAAAGCGGTGAAAGATATTTTCATAGTAAACACGAACGACAATGTAAACTTTTTTTTTCTTTATTCGTGGAAGACTTAAATAAATATCGTTAACCTACAAACTATTATTAAAGATTAAAAACGAAAAAAGGTATATGGAAAAGTAGCCGGGTTTCAGGATTTCATGCAGTGCAGTTTAGTCAAACCGAATTAAAAATAGAAGAGAGAAAGCAACACTCCAGCTGTGAATAGTGCAACAATTTGGACTTTGAAATCCCCAGCCAACATGTAGGGACTAGTGAACGGATTCTCACCAGCTAAATGAATGTTCAGTCTTTTACCTTAAAGATTTTTAGTACAACTATAAATGTCAATATCTAAATGGAAGCGGGTGTAGGAAGTTCTCCCACTAAGTGTAACATTGTCCCTTGACCACTAGCAAAGCTGGGAAGGAGGGTGATAGCTGGCCTCTGACCCTCGTCTTGTGCCAAATCAGTTTCCATTGTCTTCAACCCTAAAATATGTTACCTGTTTCCCAAGGGGTCAGAGTCAATACATTTAACAGAATACAAAAGACGATTAACTCGTAATATGCATAAATAGAGATGGTATTCCCATCATAATCGCTCATCAATGCAGGCCTTTTTTTGTGACAAGTGAATCTTGTGTAACCTTCCTACGTTTATCTTTCTCACCCTGGCTGTGGATATTGTTGCTTGGATTTTATTGTAGGACCATAATATGATAAAGCACATTTGATATGATGATACAATCCACTGCAATTTATATCCTAACCCTTGTGTTGGGACCAAAAAGTCCCCTGCATGGTAATGGATGTGCACCCCTGTTCTGGGAGCCCAACTGTACTGATGTCTGGCTCCCTAATGCTGATTTTTGCTGTCATAGGCAAACATGGATCATGCAAGTGCACCATGACATAGCCTTGTCTCATGGATTGTTGTCTTGTTGAACCGGGAAGGGTGCCCAAAGCACTGCCCTCATAGTGGTAAGAGGCTATTGTCACCAGGAGTAAAGCAGCATGAACGCAGCAGTGGCAGCATACTGTGTAGTGGTCAATATGAGTGAATAAGTCCTTTTTGGGTCACATCTAGGCAGCGCTTGCGTTGTCTCTTTGAAACATGCTGTATTCAGGTATGGAGTTTAAGCTCTGCCCATTTCCTACCCATCTTTTTAATTGGCTCATATTATTGTCCTTTGTAAATGGTGGCTTTTTGATTTGTGAATAGGCTTAGTAGCTCCTCTTCAGCATCTCTCTCTCTCTTCTGTTGTTACCTCCCATGAGGACAGCTCCTCTTACATGTGTCCTTACTCTCTAGGTTTCATTAACAGTTATTGAGCACTAGTTAGTTCATTAATGTCTTGTTGAAGCAAGCATGACATACTGTCTGGCTTTTGCAACCCGGCCTGGTATCCTGCTTCTGAAACCTGTGATGCTGCAGAGAAGGTAATTTGTTGAAAGCGTGCTTTACTGTTAAATTTATAAAGTAATGCTTTGTTTTTATTATTTATTTATTTTATTAGCATTCGCGACACACCTTGCTTTAGCTCCACACATTTAAAGATAGAGAACGTAGTGCCACGATTGCTTCAAAAATAAATAAATGAAAATAAAAGGCTTGGGGCATCCGCATTTTTTTCCATTTATTTACTTTTGTAGCAATAGCGCCACGCCATGCTTTACTTTAAACATTTTAAGCTAAAGTGTGCTGTGTCATTACCCCCAGGTCCCTCCTGTCCTTGTCCCATTCCTTAACTAATTGGAGATGACCATCTCCGTGACAGAAAAAAAGAACAGGAGCATGCTGGGATACCCAACCCACTCCCTCCCACTGAGAGTACATAAGCGATACCGGCCGAGCATGCAGCCTGTTCTTTTTTTCTGTCTTCCGACAGAATAGGACGTGTTTAGATTTACCTGATGGATTCTTCGCTGGACGTCTCGTCGGGGCTGCTTGGCAGTCCTCGCCGTCCTCTTTCCGCGTTCTCCTGGCCTGCCGGGCTTGCCAGGAGCCGCGTTGTTGCTGCCCGCCCCTTGACAGCTGGGGCGCAGTTCCTCCCGGTCTCTTCTGGGTGCAGTCCGCGTCTCCCTGTGGCTTGGCCGGTCTGGGGGACGCGCTGCTGCGGCTGTTTGGCTGGCCCTGGGGCTCTGCTTGGCAATGCTCCTGGGCCCCCTGCCTGGTGTTTGGTGTTCCTGTTCAGCAGTCTGCCTGGCGGACATGCTATGGCTTTCTTCTGCGTGTGCCGGTGCTTGGATTTCGGTGGACTCCGGGCATGCATTGAGGGACAGGGATTCTCCCGGCTGGACATCCTGCCGGCCTCCTCTTCTTCCTGGCGCCCCTGATGCTCGGTTGGGTCGATCCATGGGCTGGAATTGAGTGGCCTTGGAGGCAGTTTCTGGCGGACTTCTCCACCCGGCGCTGGTTTCCTGGTGCGCGCCTGGGCTGGCTGATAGGGGGGGAGGGCAGTAGGCTTGTGGTGCACTCTTCCTGCCCCCTTGGTGAGTACAACATAGCGGTTCCCTTTTTTCTCCTTTGTGGGTGACTGTGGCCTTATGATTGGGGTATGTGGCTCTTGCTCTGCAGGTTAGATGTTCGACTCCTGGTGCTTCCATGGTTATGTCGACTGTCTTGGCCTTTGGCCCTACCTCCCTATGTCCCCCTGATCTTGGCTGCTTTCGTTGGTTGTCAGGGTCGGGTCTGGTTCTTAACTGGATGGGAGTTCGCCTGGATGTTCCTGGGTCGGTGGGTTTTTGAGCTTTTCGTGGGGTTCGCATGGGGCCCAGGCTGGTGTGTCTTCCCCCTTGCCCTCTTTGGGGGTTTGGGTTGTTCCCTCGTTGGCCTTCTGGTCACTGTCAAGCTGTGCACCTGGTCCTCTTGGGGATGCGGGTGTTTGGTGTCGGGGCCTCCTTCTTACGCTTCTTGCGCTCTGCCATTGTGCTGGGTTCGGTTGGTCTCCCTGTGGCCTTGCCATGTGGGTTCCTTGCTTCTGTCCGGTGGTGTTGTGTCCCGTCGTCCTCAGGTCTCTCCTGGTGCTAATGGATTCCTGTTGGGGTTTCTCTTTGCGTGCTCCTGTTCCTGCTTGCCGGCCCTCTGTACTTTTCTGGTTGCGTGAGGTGTGGGTCCGTTTGCTGTCTCGGTCAGGAGTCCTTGGTGTCTCCGGCCTGGTTTATCTGCCTCCGCTGCCCCCTGCCCCATGGTTCCTGCCTGTCCTTCCGCCTCTTCGGATGACTGCGATGTTGGCTCCCCTGCCTTCACTGTCCTGTCTTGGGTCATGGTTTCCCCAGGGTCGCTGCCCTTTTTTGCGGAGTTCTGCCTGGGGGGTGTCCGTTGGGGCTTCCTCCATGGGTTGTGTGTTCCCTCACCTTCTGGCTTTTCGCTTGCTTGACGCTTGTTGCTGGTTGGCGTCTGGGCTGGGGGTCGGTTCCTGTGGGACTGATGTTCGCCCGTCCCCTTAGTGCATCCCACCTGGCGGTTTCTAGCTTGCTGTGCTCTACTGCAGTGCTGGCCTGCGGCTTTGGCTTCTGTTGCAGCTGCTGCCCGCCCTGTGGTTTGGCCAGGTCGGCCCTGGTTCCTCCCTGGGGTGGTGTTTGCTTGCTGGGACTTGTCTCGCTTTGGCCGGTCTCTCCCGGGGTTTGTTGGCTTCTTCTTGTGGCCTCTTTACTCTGTTCCTTGGGCTTCTGGCCGTCCTGCCCTGCGAGCTTCTGTTGTCCCTGGTCGGCCCTGATTGGTGCCTGGTTTGGGGTGCGCCTGAGTTTGCCTGTTGCTGTGGCTTGTTCTGGTTGGCCCTGGTTGCTCGTCTCGCGTTTTACCTTTTTTCGGGTCCTGGTGCCTTGATGTTCTTGGGCTTCCTTCGGCTGCCTGCTGCCCTACTGCTAGTTGGTTCCTGCCCTACTGTGGTTTAGGCCTGGTGCGTGCCTGTCTGGGTGCCTGCCTGCGGTTTTCGCTTTTGGCCGCTTCTTGAATCCTTCCGGGTGCTCTGTCCTGGTGGGCCTTGGCCTTGTTGGGCTGTTAGCTCCGATGCAGTGCTGGTTGTGGCCCTGGTGGGTTCTGGCTAAGGTTGGGTTTGCTTCTTGCCAGCTGCCAGGATGCTGGGGTGTGGTTTCTGGTTGTGGTTTACTTCACCCCTCTTGTGTTTGCCTTGTTGGCTTGTTGCAGTTTGGGCTTGTCTTCTCGCCCGCCGCTCCTTTTGCCTCCTGTGGTGATTGGGAGTCATTGGTTTTCCTAGGCCTCTGCCTTGGGTGACCCCTTGTTCTTTGGGAGCCCGGCTCCTGTGCCCTGCCCGGTTTGCTGTACCCTTTCCCTGCTTCTTGGTGTTCAATGTCGGCCTGCCCTGGTGTGTGGGCCTCTTTACTGCTTCCCTCCCCTCTCGCTCTGCTTTGGGTTGCGGTTGCCTTTGCCTCAGGTCTGGGGCTCTGGCCTTTTCCCTTTGGGGGCCTGTTGTTGGGCCTGCACTCCCCCATGGGCTATTTTTTGGCTGGTGGTGTCTGTGTCCCTTGCTCTCTTGTTGGCTCTGGGGTGTTCCTTCTCCCCTTGTTTGGGTCTGATCCCGCTCCCCTGTTGGGTGGTGTGCCTTGAGCTTCTCCGGGCACCTCTCCTTTGGTTTCTGGTGCCTGGGTTGTTCTGGTGTGCAGTTGGGGCCTGGGCTCTGCCCCTGTTGGGTTTGCCCTTACGGTCCTTGTGTTTGGCCTCCTATTTGCTTGGGCGTGTGGGTCACTGGTGCGCCTTTCGCTTGTCGGTGTCGGGCTTTGTGCTGTGGGGTCCTTGTTTGCTAGGGTCCTCTTTTGGTCCCCGCTTGGGTCCTTTCCTGGCCACTCGTTCTCTTGGGCTTTGGCGCGGTCCTAGGCTGGTCTTCTGTCCTTTCCTATGCCACTCCTTTGCGGCTGGCTGTGGCCATGGGTCCGTTGTATGGGCTGCTGGGCTACGCTCCTCTGCTTATCTACTTTCTGGGTGGGGTGGCTGTGGTTGGCTGCTGTGCCTTTCCCTGTGCTTGATTGGGGGTCTGATTAGTTGTGTGCTCCTACCTGCATTTCCCCCCTTCCTTGGGGGCTCCTTTTGTTCCCCTAGGGGTGCCATTTTTCGGTCTGGTGCCCCTGGCGTTGGTGGGGTTCCGGAAGGAAGGGTTCTCTGCTTTGGTATTTTCCAATTAGTTAAGGAATGGGACGAGGACAGGAGGGATCTGTGGGTAATGTCCTATTACTTACAGGTAATCTTCATTACTCCTGGTCCCGTTGTCCTTGTCCCATTCCTTATGCCCTTTCCTACCTCCCTCCAGTGCCTAATTTGTAAAAAATGAAGTGCAGGAGCTCAAATGTTTTTCGGAGACCACAACCACTTTCCCAACTCCACCCACTTCTCCGCTGGCCACACCCACTTGTTCTTTTGGCTCCACCCACAAACTCAACTGGCACTGCTGAAAGCCAGATGTAATACTGGATCTGAATTTCAGCAAGAGAGCCTTGCTCAGGTAAGGTTTTGATAGGAGTTTACCCCACCAAATATTTTGAAAAAAGAGTGGACAAATGGTGCATTTTCAAGCAAATTTGAGAAAGCAGGAAGGTTAATAAAGCAATTGTGAAAGTGCCGTTATTACATTAATAAAGAGATGTCATATAACATAGGTAGCTGCTTATTCAAGCTTTCTTTCACCCCATAGTCCAACAGAGTGTTGATACAAGACAGATAAGAGAACAAGCATTGGCATAGCCAAAAGGTCTCGCTTTTGGGACCTTATAAGTATTTAGTTATGCAGCACAAAATCCTTGGTGCAACAACATCAACTGTTGCATCGCTAAACACTTATAAGGTCCCACAGGCGATACCTATTGACTATGCCAATGCTTGTTCTTTATCTGACTGCAAAATGAGAGGATTTTGTAACATGAACTATATGATGATCGCTAGCTCGTAGGGGTATGACAACAATCTCAATCTTGCTAGGGTACAGGGAATGTGAAAGGAAAGGATGTAGGATCTAATTCTTTTCCTAACATACAACAAAATGTAAATGCCTGTAAATGAACTGTATAATTATTTCATAATATATCAGCAGTTAGGAAAGGACAAATTAAGCACCTTTTTTGTAATTCTGAAATGTGATGGAACAAAGATTTTAGGATTAAAAAATAATCAAGACACTGCACTTGGTGATGTCTGTGATAAATGTTGGCTGAACTCCAATTTCCACACATTATCATTCGTGCACATTTAGTTTTATCAGTAAAACTGCCTGTCTATGCACATTTAGTGGCTAGTCAAATGTAATATGTACTGTCTGTAAATGACAGTGGACTACCAAACCATGCTTAAGTAATATATTTGGGCAGTGTGCTTCAAAATGCACCACTGGCTTCATACCACACAGCCTTACCACTCTCCTGCTGACACTATATATGCCACACTTGTTCTTTGGTTGACACTTGGATTTTTCACAATCCTTATGCGTTCAGAAAAGTAACACTGATGGCACCACATTCAGGCACAACATTGTTCCAGCATTAATGCCTGCGCCTGGGCAGGCGGCAGCAGGTCGCAAACTAAAAGATAGCAGACTTACACCAAGGCCTGGCTGCTTTGATTCGTATTTTGACCAGAACATTGAGGTGAAGCCCCGGGAGCCGCGCGCGTGATGCTCGCAAATCATTTACAGCATCCACGGAAACCTACAAAACTTACATTTTATTCCACCGCAGCGCCTTGTGCCGTCAGAGGTGTGTGCGGAGGTGCATTGGCAGAGCTGCATGTGGTATGTCAGGAGAAGCTCCAGAGATGATTGTGGCGCAGCTGTGCAAGGGTTACAGGTGCTTAAGCGCATGCTGTGTACAAAAACTGTGCCCCCTGGTGGGCCTGTGCTTCCGAGATGGAAAACAAACCCTTGTGAGGCCTTCTTCGTGCCGCGGTACGTGACTGAGGGGTTCTTCTGTCTAGTTGCCATGACTCTGTTATGAAACAGCCAAATGATCTGTAATAACAAGAACTTGAAAGCAATACTTGAGTTGATTGAGCAATGATTGTAGGACCCGGGAGAAAAAAAAAAAAAGTTTGAGGAGAGGCAGCAGGGGGAGGGGAGAAAGGAGGGGGCCTGCGCCTGTTTCCCTTGCGGGAGCGAGCAAGAACCATCTGTTAATTACAAACAGATGGTTTGAAAGCTCGCTCCCGCAAGGGAATTGCCAAAAGTGCACGCGTTGCCATTCAAAGCAATGCAATGCGTGCACGTTTTTGTTTGCAAAACGGAATCGATTTCTAAAGGTCTTTTTCCTAAACAGTGCATGCATGTTGCATAGGTGAGACCTAAAAACAATTACCGGGGTTAGGGCCACCTCATGTTTAAGAACAAGGTCAAAAGCAAGGATTGTCAGCAGGCACAGGTGCTGGAACAAGTGATGGTGCATACAGAGCCGACCTTTGCTAAGATAGCACCCTGGGCATGGGCAGAGAGTAATTTGGCGCCCCAGCTCTTGGTAGTGAATTTTGAAGAGGCTGTCTACAACTGCATGGGATTGCTGTACCATTGAACCAGTCATGCCCCTGTACTTTTTACTGTGCTGCTCTTTACAAAGAACAAAGTATATTGTAGCAGAAATATCTCAATCATGAGGTGCTGTACTTAGCATGGTGGTGAGTTCAGACTATATCACGGAAACCAAATTATGGTGGGGGTGGAGGCAGTCGACTGCAATTGGGATTTGGGGCCGTACACTGCAAACCTGTGTTTTCCTCCAAACATATTTACAATCTGAGGTACAAAGGGGCAAAAGTGGTTGGCCTAGAGTCACACAATTTCTAAGGTCTACTAGGTCGCTCAATCTGAGATGGACATTAAAATGGAGTGGTAGTACCAGGCCCAGTTCCACGGATTCTGACTGGCTGCTCCATCCCACATACCAGTCATCAATGATTATTAGGTCCGCAATTCGGAATAACGTGCAGGTTCCTGGATTACCGGGTTCATAATCGCTTTTCCTGTCTATTTTCCACACACATTGTGCACCTACTATTCACGGGTGAAAAATGTGTTCAGAAAAGCACTCGGTTTTACCAGGTGTCTTCCGCTCTCAGGTAAAAACTGCAAATGTGTGAAAATTTAATGAAGCAAAACATATGCAGCTCCCACTCCTCACAACTCCATGTGATGGTCAAGGTCGCCTTTTTATTTCCCCTACACTTCCAACAATAATACACCTCTCACAGCTCCGTCTGGCGTTATGTTCAAGTTTCTATAAATTGTACGTCGCATTATATTAGTAAAACTACAGGGAAATAATTCTATAAATCTCTAGTCCCATTCGTGCTGTTGAACGTATCCCAGTTCTGGCGTGTAGTTCTGGGGCCTAGCGCAGTGGTACCTGCCTCTGAGTATAGTTGCTATTGGTGACTCTCAGGCGCACGTGACACACTGCAGCATCCCCCCTGCACTGAGAGGCTTACTGCAACCTCCCTGGGCCTCTCACAGGTGTGGAAATCCTCCAGCCTTGGCTCAGCTGCTCGGAGCCAGTCACGCGACCCCTTTGAAATGACTGTCAGTCACGAAGGGATCCCGAGAGCACATTGGCTTTGTGCACATGGGAAACCCGTGCTCCAAGCCGCCATAAAATACAACTCAAGCATTGCAGAAAAAAAGTATCAGCTACCAAAACTGCGCATACACCTAATGAACTGTGATGGAGACGGAGTCTCCTTTCTTTTCAATCACACGTCATGTGAGGACCTTCTCATTAAATGTTGTGTCTTTTAAAGTTTTGCAATGGCTCGGCTGTCAGCAGCAAGGGCATCGAATCCAGACTCTGCTCTATGTATAAAATTTCATCGAGGAAACCATGCTCTCACTCGCACTGCAAAGAGGCGGGTGACGCGATTATAGCAAAAGTAAAGAAATAGATGGTTTTTTTCTATTTCTTTACTTTTGCTATAATCGTGGCACCCGCGCTTAACTTTTAACAGTTGGCAGTGGCAATTGACCCGGCCCTGATAAATAAGTTCCGGTGCTAACCACTGGAAAACACCGGCACAAATTAAGCTCTGCTGGCGGCTGGCCACCGGCTGTTGGCTGTGTGTTTTCCGGCTGCATGCTGGGCTGGTACCGTCTATGTACTCCCAGTGGGAGAGAGTGGGTTGGGTATCCCATCATGCTCCTGTTCTTTTTTTCTGTCGCGGAGATGGTCACATCCAATTAGTTAAGGAATGGTAAGAGGACAACGAGACCAGGAGCAATGAAGATTACCGGTAAGTAATAGGACATTATAGCTACAAAAGTAAGTAAATAAAAAAACTGCTGCAGGCGCAAACCTTTTATTTTCTATTTATTTACTTTGAAGCAATCACAGCATGCCATGCTTTAGCTTTAAACATATTAAGCTAAAGCACGGCGTGCCGCGATTCCTACAAAAGTAAATAAATAAAATTAAAAAACAGGTGGACACCGCATTTCTTTTCCATTTAATTACTTTTGTAGCAATCGCAGCATGCTGTGCTTTTGCTTCAAACACTTGAAGTTAAAGAGCGGCATGCCATGATTGCTACAAAACAAAATAAATAGAAAATAAATGTGGCAGACAAAATCGTGTTACTTTTGGGCACATGTTTAAATCTTTTAAATGGCGGATGCGCTTTTGTTTTGTTCTACTCTGCTCACAAAAAACAAAATTTTGAAGTTGAACACTATTTATTTACTTTTTACCAGCACGCCATGCCGTGCTTTCACTTTTATAATAGCGGCCAAGAGCCTTGTTTCGCTGCTGCTGTCATTGCTTTCTCGTCGTCATTGCTTCTTTGCCATTGTAGTTTCTTGACCATCTCCCGACCCCCCAGCGCCATTTCTTGTCTGTTGTTAGTGCCCCGTCCCCTACCTCCCTCATCATTGCGTGGCAGTTGTTGTTGGTTGTCCATTCCCCTACCACTCCCACGCCATCGCATGTTTTTCTTTTTAAGAGACAGTGCTTGAAGAGAGCGCTGTACATATCCCCTGGGAGCCCTATTGCAGTTAAAAGTCGAGACATACAGCTTAATATCAGCAAAAGCCAAAGAAAGACATTTCACATTCTTGGCGATACTTTTCCACTTTTCCTGTAACACTTCCGAATGCCAAGGAAGGATTAAGTCTTAATGGTACGTTCATGGTTTTAATTCAGTTGATTTCTTGTATGTACTTCTGTTAGTTCGCTACCTTACTATCTTTCTCTTGTGTTTTTGGTTGTCTAAATAGTCGTTCATATGGGACATGCTTCAGATGGGGCATTAAAGATTTTAGAGTCAAAGTTGCTTCTGTTTTCAAGTTGTGCTCAATGTTTGTTGTATAAAGTGTCTTAAAAAGCGTGTGGCTACTTTGAGGCAAATGTCTGGCAAGACTACGTAAGGAGCATTGTGTCTAACTATGTATGTTTCTGAATTCTGCATACATCTTTAAAGATGTCTTCTGCTGCCTGTCTAACTTTTGGTTGGTATAGTGCAGTGTACATATGTGTAACAAAACTTACTTTTGCGGCGAGTCAGCTGGTCTACCATTTAAATCACATTTGGTTGACAGTAGCACAGCGCAACTTTCTTGTCGGGAGGTATTTTCTGAACCAGCTTTTTAATTTTTCTAGGCCACTTTCCCAGTAAGACGTTGTGTGTGTCAACATTTTTTCACATATTGCTTCTGGATTGCTTCTTGGAATTGACACCTTCGTCCGGTACACAACACACTGCACACAACAGAAGGAACAGAAGGCACAGACTCCGGTGAGGGGCATATTGGCACTACACATGAGTGCCCATTCTATAACATGCACAAAATCCGCCTTTAGACATGGTTTTGTCTGCACATGTGTGGATACATTCTGAAATTGGTTCAAGCATTAATTTTAGGCACAGCACTCTGCATACAACAGAAGGAACAGGCTTTGGTGTGGGGCACATTAGCAGTTCTCTCACAATCCTTCACCAGTGTGGTTTACTGCGTGCAATGAGTAAATTTTTCACTATTTGCAGCTGGCAGTCGTACGTGTGCACCTACATACCTCCTACCAGACTCCTTATCTGCAGGTTCCATTGCTAAGTCAAAGGCAGTTTTTAAGGCAGCAGTGATAACATCCCCAAACAAACCTTGTGTTTTTTGTTCACACACAGTTTGACAAAAAAAACACATAATTGTACTAAACAACACAATTACACAACACACCAAATACATTCTATCCACAAAACATACTTCAACATCATACCACAAAATTCAGTAGCACACCACATAATTAAACTGTACTACATAACACCCCACAACAAAATACCATTCCGCATATTTACACTAAATGACACACAATCCCACTCCACATAATTTCAATACAACCAATAACACATAATTACTCTACACAATTCCGCACCATAAACCCACTCGACATCACACAAATCCAAGCCATATAATGCCACAACTAACAATTCCAAACCAACCCACATAATTCCACTGTACACCACGTACATCCACTCAATTCTATAACATGTTGGTTAAAAACATTTACATTTACGACGCCAATAGCTCTAACTCTTGTTTTACTTTGTTATGTAAAGCACATGCTGTTCCCTTAGGCCATCTGTATCAATTACAAATCATGTGTTAAATACTGTTTGTGGGTCACTTTGTAGGCCTTATCTGCTGGTTTTTCTAAACCTAATATATTTTGTTATTTGGAAAAAGGTTAAAAGGTTTAAATAAACATGGCATACAAAAACGACATATAAAAATATCTAGCTACTATTGGTGTGTGGGATGGCGGTTAGTGCATTTCTATGGTATTTATTTATTTATTTTCTGTTCAATAATTTTATTAAGATTTTAAAAAAGATAAAAACAATTAGTTACAGTTCATAATGATACCAATATGAAGAATAAGGAAAGATCCACAAGTTCATCAAAATATGACAATAATAGCCAATAAATTGCCCCAACTCATATCACGTAGAGCAAGAATAAAAAATCAAGAAACAGAGTGGCATTAGTGAATCATAGGAACCCATGAGTGGCATCATTATTAAGAAAACAGAAAGAGAAAGGAGAAAAAGAAAAGGAAAGAGGACAGAAAACAGAAAAGAAGAAAGAAGAAAGAAGAAAGAAGAGAAAAAGGAAAAGGAAGGATCTCACTGGATGGCGCAACAAAGCAAAACACTACAGACACCAGTCAGTCAGACGTCACAAAGGGATATTGATCGACCAACCCCCTTGAGGCCAAATCCATATAGGTATCTAAAGTTCTCCAAACAATTAAAAGAAATAATGGGAGTGAGATGAGCCCTATCCACAGAAGTGTGTGCACTTCTCAAGAAGGATACCCATGCCCACCACGTGTGGTAAGAAACGGAAGCAAAAGACTCCATAAGAATCACCTTAACAGCCACAGTCAATAAAAGATCTAACAATTGCATATCCAAGGTATTTAACGGCGGAGGTACCTGAGAAGCCCAGGGTCCCAATAAGACCATAGGAAAAGAAAGAGGAAATTTAATTTGAAAGATTAACATGAGATGTTTATGAATAAGATCCCAAAAGGGCTGGAGAAGTGTGGTTCTGAAAATCTGGACCCTGTTGTTATCCCGATATCGAGGTCCAATACCCGTGTCACAAAATATCAACGTACCATGACGAATTTGGTGTCCACGAACCGATAATGATTAGGACATCATTCCTATACATTTGCGTCATAATCGAGGGTCGCCAACGACCCTAAATCGAAGTTTCCGTCCCGACCCCTTAGACTCCATTTTGTGAACGACATCCATCTTACGTCTTGCCCTCATGATAAGTCAATTAAAGGTCGAGCTTGATCTAAAAGGACACGTCCACCTTCCCTGACTTCCCCCTGACCTGTCCCAACTGACTCCATTGCCTTTAGCCAAACCTGTTTGGGCAGCCCCTCGCCCAGTGGCCAAATACGATAGCATCAATACATAACATTCCTCAAACCATTCACTACATACAGACCATGCTTTCTACAAACATGCACCTGTCCATACTCCTTGTTTATGGCCAGTTTTATGACCGGGTGGTACCTTCCTTTATTGATGTTTCATCGATATCTGATGGGAGTTCCGGGTCTGGCTGGGTAATCTATCACGAACTGGACATCTATAATGTGGGCTTGCTTACATGACTTCGCTCTTTGTATTATTATAGAAATATGTTTACAGCCGTATCATAAACTCAAGAATTCTTGCTTGCAGCTATTATTTCTGTATATAAGGAGAAGGCTGGTTCTGTAAAAACGAACAGTCTCCTGAGAACACATGACCCGTGCTTGTCGTGCTTCTAGGACACCTGTTACTTGGTAGCTATCAATAAAACTTGATCTCTGAAGGCGACTAGAAGACTCCGTGTTTCTGTGGTCCGAAACAAGGGGAACTCAGAGGTCTTCGGGTGTTATTCCCTGGCACCACCGGGTTCCTAAAAACCCGGCACCTCAGTTGGCGCCCAACTCGGGGCGGTATCAAGCAGCGATGGTCCAAGCCAGATGTTCGTGAGGAGCTTCGTGTGAAAATTCCGGAGGACGGCCAGCCACTTCAGCGACCCCTGTATGTCGACGTGGTTCCGAAGGTCTTTGCTGCGAGGTTCCCCGCGTCCCGACGGCTACGAAGGACTGCTGCCCTGACTATCGCCTTGTTTTGGACCCAGTGATCCTTGGTAGAGCGAAACGATAGACGAGTCTTCTAGCGACGTCACAGATCTTCAAATACTTCAGTTAAGTATAAGTGGAGCGTCTCCCAGTCCTTAGTTTGTCCTTAGTTTTTTGTATCCTTGAGATACGACTTGATTTGGTACTTGCAAGCCCCAAAGCCGAAGGACTCGTGTTTTCACGAGAAATATCGTAATAGATAATCTTTTGAAGTTTGAAGCTAGACTAGTGAGCGAAGATGCCTGGTTTTAGCAGACTTGGAAACTTGTTTTGTCTTGGTTGTAGTAAGGACTCCCGATTAGAGGATTCCTGTCCGGTTCCTCCGATTGGAACTCCAACGTATGAGCTCTATGTGAAGCATGGCGTAGGTCCTATCGCATATAATGAAGTGTGGATAAAATACACCCGTAAGGATGGTGTTTTAAAATGGCCCCAATATGGTAGTTTCGACTCAGAAATTTTAGATAATCTAGAGGTCAAATTGTTCAAGAAGAAAGCCCGGCCGGCGATGTTTGACTCTTTCCGTTTATGGCGTAAAGAGGCCAAACAAAAGGAAATTAAATTAGAAAAGAAAAATAAGAGAGAAAGAGGTATTTCAGTAATGCAAACCGCGATAAAATTTAAAGACAATGAAGAAGAACAAATAAGAGAGCAGTTGCACAGGCAACGTAAAATGGCAATAGATAAATGCTATCCTGTTTTACAACATCCTCAGAAAGAAACAATAAAAGAGCGTGAAAAAGATCCATTAATGGCACATCTGCTAAGTTCGCCACCGCCCTATGCACAAAATGCCACAGCACCTCCGCAACCTTTAGTTGCACCTCTGGTAGCTGTTATGCCGGCTCCTTTACAGCACTCACCAGCTGCTCTTCAACTGGCTTCTATTTCTCTGGTGCAGCCTCCTCAAGGCTCACCGATTACATCTATTTCTCCTACTGTTCCTCCTACAACTCCGCCTAGCACACCTTCTATTTCTTCTGATACTCGCTCTACGAATGCTTCCGTTCCTACTTTGCGTGACTCTGTTCTGCCACCAGTTATTCCTCCGCTTTCACCTTTCGTCTGGCATAAAATGGCCAGCATTGCTACTAACATTCCTTCACCACTTTTTCGGTCGCCTAAAACGACCCCTAATACGGGACCAAGACAATTACGTAGCCAAATGCCTGATTATCAAGAGAGGGAATCACTGAATAAGTTAGCACGGAATTGGGCTATGGATACAGCGAGATATGATGTAGAGTCCGTCGTGAACGTCTTCCGTCAATGGGATGAACCGACGCAAAGATATGTTTTTGAACAGATGTGTGTTTTTCTGTGTGAGGATTTGGCAGATAATGGTCAAGAGAGCAACGCTCGAGAGTTGTGCAATGTACGATTTAAATTTGGGGAAGGCATGATCATAGGTCCCGATGTCGAAAAAGCAGTTGGGATATTATTATCATATCGAAGTACGGGTGGTAATTCTGGGTCATCATCTGAATGTGGTACGTCTAGTAGGAAGAGAGCGAGACAGTACCCCATGAGAGAGGTTCCTCCGGTTTGGAGGGAAGGTGATGCGAATGCGAATCCACCGATTCTGCCTCATTTCCAGCGTGTATGGGTACATGTCCCCTGGAAAAGATCGGAAGTGTTGGCACTCAAGCAGTCACTACCTGACCCTCGTAAAAACCCGACTGGGTGTTATAAGGAGTTATCGCAAACTGCAAGCTCATGTATAATGAATTTAGCGGACATAGACATGTTGTTTGGGAACGTTGTTCCACATCCTTTATGGAGCAAAATCCGTCATACGGATCACGATCAGGAACTAGGTGACTCGTGGGCAAACATTGCGACTACAGATGCTAGACAAGTCGGTGGTTTTAAACCTGAGCCGTTAATAGCTGAACTTCCCGGTAGGATTATAGCGTACATGAAAACAATAATGCCTGAAGTGCGCGTAAACTGGGACAAGCTATCCGCATGTAAGCAAAAGAAAGATGAGAATGTGTCTGACTTCTTCACGAGATTTGAGGAAACTTTCACCGATCATAGTGGTCAAGATATGGCTACCGAGGGTGGCCAAAGATTGTTTGTAGACAAGTTCGTACATAATTTGCTTCCTGAACTATGTAACAAACTGAAAGATTCGGAGAGTGCTTGGGCTGTCTCTACGTCGGCGCAGATTTTAGCTACAGCCCAGTACTATGAAAATAGGCGTAAAGACGAGCTAGATAAAGCAGATAAGAAGACGAAAGATTTGAAAACTAAGGTTCTTCTCCAGCAGGCCTATCCGCCTCGCACGGCTAGTCAGCCCAATTATCAACAACAACAGCAGTATTCGAGAAACGCGCAAGGAAACGAGTTTTCCCATCAGCGTCCTACGTATGGCCCGAATCAATGTGCGTATTGCAAGGAAGAGGGTCATTTTAAAGGTAATTGTCTGGCCCTTGCGCGACGTTTAAACGGTTCTTCAGGTGTAAGGGAAAGAGGTGTTCAGCATGCCCCTAGAGGTAGGGGCCGTGGAAATCTCACTCAGAATACGACTTCTTTTCCGCCTCAGAATTCCATGAACAGCTTTGACCAACAGAATAATGCATCGTCCAAGTCAGCCCACTACTATGCTGACGACTATTACACCGAACACGAAAATGAGGGTAATGATTGCTAGGACAGCCATGGACAAAGAGAGGGAGTTGTTTCAGTTCCAGTAGATCAGAATGGACCTTATGTCGAGGTGATTACCTCAGGAGTGTCAGAGCCATTTTCTGCTGGATACTGGTGCTACAAAAAGTTCTATTATGCACTCGAAACATCCTGGCGCACCTTTGTCTGGCGAAATGAATGTCTCAGTAGGTTTCTCTGGCGCCCCTGTTAGAAACCCGATCTGTAGTCCTATATCCCTTTCTGTTGGCCCATGCGAATTAGAAGCACCCCTCATTTTGACGACAGGTTGCGGTGAAAACTTGTTAGGTTTGGATTTACTAAAAAGGTTGTATGCGACTTTGTACTGTTCCCCCTTGGGAGTACAACTCACTTTAGGCAAGATGGTCGTTTCTCGAATGTATTTGTCAAAGGAAAATACTCCAACTGAATTGTTATCACTTCCTGATATACTTTGGGCCAATGGTTCTAATGATGTAGGTCGTTTGGAGATAGCACCGTATGTCATAACTTTGAAAGCCAACGTTAGGTTGCCACGTATTCTCCAATATAAGATATCTGGTGAATGTGAAAGAGCGTTATTGACGATTGTTTATGACCTGATTGATAAAGACGTCATCGAGGAAAAACAGGAAATGTTTGTAACAGTCCAGTTTTGCCCGTCTTAAAACGTACAGATCCTTCACAACCGCCTGTATACAGGTTCGTGATCGACCTCAGAGAAGTGAATAAGGTAGTTATCCCACAGTTTCCAGTTGTCCCCGACATTACTGCTTTATTGACAATGGTTCCAGCTTCAGCAAATTGGTTCTCGGTGATCGACTTGAAGAACGCTTTCTTCAGCATCCCGATTGCCGAGGAGAGTAGAGATCTTTTCGGTTTCAATTTAGGAGGACGAAGCTTCCGCTTCAAGTGCGCTCCTCAAGGCTACTGCGAAAGCCCATCCATATTCAGTCAGGCCCTGAAAACACAACTAGACACCATTGTTCTACCAGATGGGTCAACTCTGATTCAGTATGTCGACGATCTGCTGATCGCCGCAGACACTGAAGAAATTTGCAAACAAGCTACACTGTCATTGTTGCGTCACTTATGTGACATGAAGCACAAAGTCTCTCTTTCCAAACTACAATTTTGCCGACAAGAAGTAACCTACCTAGGTCACATCTTATCGAAGGAGGGAAGGAGACTGACGCCAGAAAGAATACAGGCAATAACAGAACTGAGTGCCCCAAAGACACAGAGAGAGGTTCGAGCCTTCTTGGGCATTACATCGTACTGTAGACAATGGATACCGAATTTCTCACTACTAGCTAAACCCTTGCTGGCGCTACTCTGTAAAGACACGCCCAATCCTATGCCCTGGTCTGAAGATTGTCAGACGAGTTTTCACGAGTTGCGTGATGCATTGTGTTCGGCTCCTGTGTTGGGAAACCCCAACTACAGTAAGCCTTTTACATTATACGTCCATGAGAAGGAAGGTTGTGCATTATCAGTCTTAACACAACACTTTGGGGACAAACAGCGCCCATGCGCGTATTTTTCGGCAACTCTAGACCCTGTGGCTAAAGCCCTACCAAGTTGTCTGAGGGCTACCGCAGCAGCAGCTGTCTGCATTCGACAGTCTGCTGGATTAGTCATGAATAATACTCTGATCGTTATGGTTCCACATGCAGTAGACATTTTGCTAAACAGGACGAAGACACAACATCTTACTAGCGCTCGACTATCGAGTTACGAACTTACACTGTTAGCAAGTCACATCCACATAAAGAGGTGTGATACACTGAACCCCGCAACGTTATTACCCATTCCGGCAGAAACAGACAAGATTGATAAACATGACTGCTGCTTTAGGACAGAAGAAGAGACAAAAGGGAGAGTAGACTTACAGGACACTCCCCTTCTTGAATGCAATGACACTTTATGGGTTGATGGTTCATGTTTCAAGCTGCCGAATGGTGACACGACTGCAGCATATGCCGTAACAACATTACACACCATTATAGAGACCGCGCGCATTTCCCATAATTCTGCACAAGCGGCAGAACTTATTGCACTTACCAGAGCATGTGTGTTAGCAAAAGGAAAGCGAGTGAATGTCTACACTGACAGCCAGTACGCCTTTGGTGTGGCTCACAGTTTTGGGAGATTGTGGCGAGAACGTGGTTTCCTTACATCACATGGTGCAAAGATACAACATGGTCAGCTAGTTAATGAACTCCTTGAGTCACTGACCTTGCCCCTACAAGTTGCCGTTATGAAATGCAGTGCACACAAAAAGATTCAGGATGATGTTGGCCGCGGGAATGCATTTGCAGACGAGGTTGCGAAAGAGACTGCAAGGAACACAATGAGTCGGATGTATGTTGCGGGTCCCGCTAGATGGATTGCTGATGTGGGAATGTGCGAAGACACCATTGAAAGCGTGAAATCTATACAAGCCGAGGCAACTGAGAAAGAGTTGAATGAGTGGAGAGAAAGTAAGGGTAGACTAGATGTGAATGGTTGTTGGGTCGAATTGTCAGAACACCAGCGATGGCTATTACCTAACGCATATGTACTTGCAGTAGTAACAATGGCTCACGGCATTGCGCACATCAGTTCGAAAGGAATATGTAAACTATTGGCCCCAGTATGGCAGAATAGCAATATCCCAAAATATGCAGAGAATGTGGTCAGAAACTGTATGGTATGTTTAAAGTACAATCCCGGTAGGGGAACCCCAACTCCAGCTGGTCATTTTGCGCCTCCAACGTATCCGTTCGAGGTTTTGCAGCTCGATTTCATCCACATGGAGAGGTGCAACAATCTAAAGTATGTGCTCGTTGTTGTTTGCGCCTTTTCCGGGTGGGTGGAAGCGTACCCCCTTAAGGACAATACCGCCTTGACAACTGCCAAAGCCCTTGTCAAAGAGTTCTTCCCTAGATTTGGTATGCCTAGAATTGTCTGGAGTGATAATGGAAGTGAATTCATAGGACACGTGATGAAGAGAGTGTGTGAGTGTCTAGGCATACACCAGAAGTTCCACGCTGCAAATCACCCCCAATCAGCTGGATTAGTAGAGTGCTACAATGGCACGTTGAAACTCAAGCTAGCCAAGATCCAAGCCAGTACAGGTCTTAAATGGCCTGACGCCTTGCCCCTAGCACTCTTGTCAACGAGAATGACTGTCCATTCCAGATTAGGACTTAGCCCTCACGAGATAGTGTTTGGCCGCCCAGCCAACGTCTGGGGCGTGCCAAGACCAAAGAAACTCAGCGAAATAGAACACCCCGTACTGCTTGACTATTTGTGCGAATTGACAGCTAAATTGCGTGTTTTACACCAACAGGTTCACAGTTCCTCTCCACCAGCCTCTGACGATCCAGGTCACTCCATCACACCCGGCACGTGGGTCCTGGTGCGGAACTTCCAGCGCACAAACAACGGACAGCCGAGGTGGACCGGACCATACCTGGTACTTCTTTCCACGAGGTCCGCTGTTCGGGTGGAAGGCAAAAAGAACTGGGTGCACGGAACCCATTGTAAACGGGTCCCTCTGCCCCTTCCATACGACCGGTGGGTCAATAAAGGACTTGCAGACTCTGAAACAGAATCCATACCTCGTTTCATCCCTTTCAGCGATGCACGTTTAAAAGAGACTGGCGCCGAAAAGGAGAGTGATCGTATTTTGCAAGGACTTGTGCCACCGTCTATGCAGTTGGACACTACCGAACCTGAGACATTGTTTGAAGACACTTCCGTACCTGGGAAACGACGGTACAACCTGAGATCTAACCCCAGAGACTAATAAAAGAGCAAACTAATGTGATTTCTTTTCCCCTAAGAACTATTTTCTGATTTTTCAGCTCTCTCGTCCCAGGGAACTAGCTCATTTTTGATTTCCGAACAGCCATCCCGTTCTGCTGCTAGGGTCGCGGTTGAAGTCTGGGGAGTGCAACTGGGGACGTTTAGGTCAACGGTTCTGGTTGGTCCAAGGGAGTTACCCCGGACTGAACAGAGCGCACTCCCTGGGAGAACCAACCTACCACCGCGGGCAGCAAGTAGAGGATGGAGTTTCCAAGGGTAGAGAGACCTGCCAGATTCACGAACTTTGAAAGACAATTGTGTACAATACTGTCCAGAAGAAGATTTTTAATAATATGTGTTTTAATGCTGTGTAGCATAGTAATGTTCCTGACTGGTTATGCTCTATTCGTATTTCAAGTTTCCTTATTCCAAAATGACACCCGGCCAATGCCTCCTCCCACTCTCTCTCCACACTCCTTTCACCATCTACCTGAACACGAGTCTGCCAGAAGACTCGAATTTGTAAATAACTCATTTATTCAACTCCTACACCAACACCAGTCTATAATGAACACATCAAACTGTTGGATATGCGGACTTATGCCGCACACGACCGATAAGGGTATCCCATACTTCATCCTGCCATTCAGTTATTATGGTTCTCTGTGGGCTTTCCAGACCATTTTCCTGTTCGCCCTAGAACCATACCCAACCGGTTCCATTGAAAGCGATTCTAACAACAAGGCACTAGTGGCAGGGATAAGAAACATGAGTAGGGAGTTCGACACATATCTAACGATCCCCAAAGATGAACTCACTCCATACACTCGTTGGAACGTAACTAAATATGGGGTTTACCTGAGTAAGAGCCAGACAGCAAAGAAATCCCGCCCAGTTTGGATAGTACCCCACCGAGGTCACCTATGTTTACAAGGTATTGGTAGGGATCCCAAAGCACAATTAGGAAAGAGCATATGCACGGAAACATATGTGTTCGCTTCTCGAACTTCCCCTATACTCTTAGCAGCCAAAGGCATGTATTTCGTCTGCCACGACCAAGCATATACATGGTTGCCCCCTGACTTCTCAGGCACGTGTTTCATCTCATTTCTGCTGCCTCCCACCTACACGGCCCGAGCAGATTACCATCAGACAAGGACAGCTAGAGGTGTCGTGAGTAAAGACGACACCGCGGGTCAGGAATTCGCTGACTTCGCAAAGGGTTTTCTGCCATTTTGGGGGCCTATGGTGAACAGCAGGAATATTCGCCAGTTATCTAGGATAGTCGAATCCGCCGTGATTACAACGGCCGGAGCACTTGGCAATTTGACGACCGAGCTTCAGTCGGATCGATTTATGACCCTTCAGAACCGAGTTGCCCTAGATATCATACTCGCCGATCGTGGTGGTGTGTGTAGAGTGATCCAATCTAGTTGTTGCATTTTCATCCCTGATAATGCACCGACAGTGTACCAAGCCATCTCTAAACTACACAAAATATCTGGTTCCCTTCACGTGGAAAAAGGAGATTGGTCCTTGCTAGGGTGGTTCTGGGGACTGATCACTGCCTGGGGATGGAAGACACTGATCTTCATTGGGATGATCTTAGCACTTCTGTTTATGTTCTGCCTGTGTGTACAGTGCGCTCCTGCACTCTGTGGCCTCTGTGCTACTTCATGTGTACGGAAGCCTGTGTCAAGGGACGAACTGAGCAACAGAATGATGTTACAGCAGCATCTCCACGAATTCCTTCATACAGATTTGGACTCACATTAACATGAATTATTGCCTTACATAAGGGCAAAAGGAGGGTCTGTGGTTCTGAAAATCTGGACCCTGTTGTTATCCCGATATCGAGGTCCAATACCCGTGTCACAAAATATCAACGTACCATGACGAATTTGGTGTCCACGAACCGATAATGATTAGGACATCATTCCTATACATTTGCGTCATAATCGAGGGTCGCCAACGACCCTAAATCGAAGTTTCCGTCCCGACCCCTTAGACTCCATTTTGTGAACGACATCCATCTTACGTCTTGCCCTCATGATAAGTCAATTAAAGGTCGAGCTTGATCTAAAAGGACACGTCCACCTTCCCTGACTTCCCCCTGACCTGTCCCAACTGACTCCATTGCCTTTAGCCAAACCTGTTTGGGCAGCCCCTCGCCCAGTGGCCAAATACGATAGCATCAATACATAACATTCCTCAAACCATTCACTACATACAGACCATGCTTTCTACAAACATACACCTGTCTATACTCCTTGTTTATGGCCAGTTTTATGACTGGGTGGTACCTTCCTTTATTGATGTTTCATCGATATCTGATGGGAGTTCCGGGTCTGGCTGGGTAATCTATCACGAACTGGACATCTATAATGTGGGCTTGCTTACATGACTTCGCTCTTTGTATTATTATAGAAATATGTTTACAGCCGTATCATAAACTCAAGAATTCTTGCTTGCAGCTATTATTTCTGTATATAAGGAGAAGGCTGGTTCTGTAAAAACGAACAGTCTCCTGAGAACACATGACCCGTGCTTGTCGTGCTTCTAGGACACCTGTTACTTGGTAGCTATCAATAAAACTTGATCTCTGACTGCGACTAGAAGACTCCGTGTTTCTGTGGTCCGAAACAAGGGGAACTCAGATGTCTTCGGGTGTTATTCCCTGGCACCACCGGGTTCCTAAAAACCCGGCACCTCAGAAGTGAACAATGAAAGAACATATGTGGATAGTCACCAACCTCCAATCCGCAACTCCAACATAAATCATCATCCTTTAAATGAAGAGAACAAAGCCGCTTAGGAGTCCAATGAAGAAGGTTGATGGAGAAAAATTTGGATTGAAATAAAGAAGGAGCAATTTTATTGCGCAGAGAGAACATACCTATCAATTGCCAGGTGTCCGACGACACGTGCTCCGTTATCTCCGTACCAAAGTGACGGGACCATTTTTGCTGCGCAATAGTGCATGAATCCGAAGATGTTGAGGACAAAAATGTATAGATGCGTGAAGCAATGTGACCAGACTTGAGCCACAAAGATAATAAAGAAACCAAAGGGGAGTTAGTAACAAGATGCACTTTGGCAAGAGCGACTTTAATTTTCAAGAAAGTGTAAAAATCCATATTAGAGAGTGAAAATTGCCGAGCTAAAGAAGAAAAGGGTAACGGGTCGTCATTGGAATTATAGAGATGTCGTACCAATTTGATACCTTTGGCAGACCAATATTGAATAAGTGGGGGGTTAATAAGAACCTTTATGCAGGGATTACACCACAAAGACGACCACCTAGATTTATGAATCGGAGTTGCCAATCTCCGATCGACCAATTTAACAGCTGCAATGGTGTCCAATATAATAGCACGAGAAAAAAGAATAGATAATGAAGACGTGGTTAAAAATGAGGAGACCGGAAGAGGAGAAGAGAGGGCTTGTTCGATGAACTTCCAAGAAGGGGTATGGCCCGGAAGAGAAGAAAACCACAACGCTCCTTGAGAGGCTAAAAAAGCGACCTGATACTTTCCCCAATCTGGGAAATTACAGCCACCTCTATCGTAGGGTTTCCTCAAGGATTTATATGCAATTCGAGCTCTCTTGTCATTCCAAAGAAATGAGGAAGTGATGGAATCAATCTCATGAAAAAAGGAAGAAGAGAGATTCAACGGGAGCATAGACGAAATAAAGTTAACAATAGGAGTGACAATCATTTTTAAAGTTTGGATTCGGCCCCACCAAGAAATGTGCTTAGGAGACCAAGTCTCTAAAAGATGACAGACTTTAATTAAGGTCTGTGTCTCATTATAAGCCACGGTATCCGATAAAGTACTATAAAACCAGACCCCTAAGTATTTGAGCTGTTTAGATTGCCATTTGAAACCCGCTGAACCCATATGTGCTGGAAAACAATAAGCATTAAGGGGAAACATCTCCGTCTTGTCTCTGTTTAGAGTATAACCAGAGACCTTAGAAAAAAGGGCAATCGTTTCTGTGATCGCAGAAATAGCTGAAACAATATCGTCAGAAAAAATAAGGACATCATCTGCATATGCCGCTGATTTTAGGCACTGTGAACCAAACGTAAAACCCTTAATATCCGGATGAAGATCAATTAGTCTCAGAAGGGGATCTGTAGCAAGTAAAAACAAAAGCGGGGACAGGGGGCAACCCTGACGAGTACCTTGACGAAGACTAAAAAACTCAGAGGTAGCTCCATTTACTCTAATATTCGTTCGATGGTGGGCATAAAGAGACATCTCCATATTAACAAAAGAGTCCCCAAGATTGTGAGCACGAAGAACGGCTTGTAAAAAAGGCCAAGAGACCTTGTCAAAAGCCTTCTCAGCGTCAAGGGCTAAAGCTGCAGCAGGAAGTGTGGATCGTTTAGCTGCCCCCAAAATATGGCAAAAGGTACAAATGTTGTCCCTAGCAAGCCGACCTTTGACAAACCCAGTCTGTGATGGATGAACCAGAGAAGGGATATAGGACTCAAAACGTTTAGCCAGAATTTTGGCATAAATTTTCGCCTCCAGATTAAGGAGGGAAATAGGACGAAAATTTTTAGGGTCCGTGATATCCTTCCCCTCCTTAGGGATAACGACAATAGTAGCATCCGCCGCTGTACCGGAAACCGCACCACGTTGAATGAATGCATCAAAAAGGGTTTTGAGGCGAGGGACCATGAAAGGGAGAAAAGTTTTATAAAACAGAATGGGAAAGCCTTCAGGTCCCGGAGCCTTGCCAGAACGAGTAGCCTTGATAGCAAGAGTAATTTCCTCAGTTGTAATTGAGGTGCCTAGCTTCTCCCCAACTTCGTCAGAAACAGAGTGAATAGGAATAGTGCTTAAGAACTCCTGACAAGCCTCCAAGGACGATGGATTAGTAGGAGTATATAAATTATCATAAAAATCACGAAAGACCGCAAGGATCTCCTTGGTCTGAAATTTTTGAACGCCGGATCTATCACAGATAGAAGAAATTTGAGACGATTTAGAACCAGAGTCCTGGAACTTCAATGTGGCTGCTAAAACTTTACCAGCACGATTTTTTAACAACAACCGTTTAGACTTTTGTGCTTGAACACCAATATGAGCCCGCTTAGTGACAAGAGCATTATACGAATATTTTAGATTTTTATTAGATTGTAAAAGTTGTGAATCTTTCGTTTGACGAAAAAGGAGTTCATTACGTTTAATATCATCCGCTAAATCAGAAAGTTCCTTCTTAATGGCAGCATTCCTGCGTGCCATAACTTTAATGATGTAACCGCGAAGAGTACATTTAAAGGCGTCCCACAAAACCACTGGAGAATCAACTGACCCTTCATTATCAGATAAAAACTGTTCAATTTCGGTTTGCAAGGCACTGATCGCAGCGTCATCATAAAGAATTTCCGTATTTAACTTTCACGAAGGGGAGGATTTCTTAGGGGCGAGCCCCGAAAGGGAGAAGGAAACCGCCGCATGGTCTGAGACAAGAATAGGATGAATGTACGGTGAAGACGAAGATTGTAGCAAAGACGAATGAACCAAGAGGTAATCAATACGAGAGAAACTAGAATGAGGAGAGGAAAAGAAAGAAAAATCACTGCCAGTAGGGTTATGAAGACGCCAGACATCATGAAGATTAGCGGAAGAACACATGTGTTATAAGTGTTTGTGAGCTCTAGGAGGTTGAAAAGAAAAAGCAGAGTTCCTATCCAACAGAGGATCCAACGGCAAATTAAAGTCACCACCAACTATTAAATTACCATTATGAGGCGTTCGGGAGAGTAATTTAGTGATATTTTGCAAGAAAAGAGGATCATCATTATTTGGAGCATAAATATTCAAAGTATAAAGATCATGAATACCATCAGACAATCTAGATAAAATCCAACGACTCTCAGAGTCATGGTCAGAAGAAAGGATTGATAAGCAGAATTTTTAGAAATAAGGGTGATCACACCATTACGTTTACCAAGAGCATCAGAGCATACTACATCCATAACCCAGCCATTCTGCAACCACAGAGCCTCTTTATGGGATAACTTCATCTCTTGCAAAAAGACCAGATCCGAAGACAAAGATTTGCAATAATCTAAAATTATAGCCCTCTTAACAGGATGATTCAAACCCTTAACATTAAGGGAAACTACATTTAAGCCAGGCATAGACGCACAGAAAAAATACACCACATAAGGGAGACAGATGGATGGAAAAATAGAACACCACCATCTGACACACAGTAGAGAAACGCCACCAGGAGATCCAAAAGAAAAAAGAAAAAAGAGAGAGGAGAAGAGAGGGAAAGAGAAGAAAAGAAAAGGAGAAAAAAGAATGGAAAAAGAGAGAAAAAGAGACCCGCCGACTTATACCAGGGGGAACATGGAGAGGGAAACAAAAGACCATCAGGAAAAAGAACAGTAAAGAAAGCAATAGATCCCAAAACTGGGGAAAAGGAAACAGCAAGCAATGAGCGTAAAACAATATAAGTGAAACAAATAACATACTAGAAATCGGGAAATGAAAGTTATACAAAAGAGGCTCAGACTAATCAAATCCGAGCAATGAGCGAAAAACAAAAGACAAAAAAATACAATATGATATTATGGCATAGTCAATAACAAGCGCTTGAATAAAAGCTAAATTGAGATAACAGGATCTTAGCTATATGGCAACAATTAAATGGCAAAAAACCATGAATGCAATACGAAGAGTCAGAAAAGTAAATATAAAAAGCAAAAGATGGTGGAAAACAAGAAACTATCAAAATATAATAAAAAGGCAGTAATACATGGTATGTAGATAGAGGTAAGAAAAGCAAGAAATATGTACATTGTAAAATCAAGCAGCTAAAATGAGAAGCAATATTAGATATGACCAGGAACAAAATTTGCAGGGTGAAAAGCACATAGCGAAAATATAGACAGAATACCACCAAGTGGCAAAAAGAAATACTAGCACGGGAGACATACAATAGGTACAATAAAGGCAAATATAGAAAAAGAGACCATATGAATGAACATAAAGAGGAAAACTGACACAACGGACCGAACGGCTTGACAAAAACAAACATCGTAACCTACGTAAGAAAAGAGAAGATCATTGCACGGCAAAGTACAGAATCAAAAGATAAGAAAAGTAAAGAAAAATAAAAAGACAACCTGAAACAAAGATCAGCAGATATGAGATACATAAACAAGGCGCCAAAAATCGACCATCACAAAGAGAATAATCAAGAAAGACAAAATGGCCATAGACAAATACCTGGAGAAAGTAGATAAATATCAATAATAAGACCAGCTAAAGCTGACAAGAGACAGACAAATCAATTGGAAATCGAATATCAACCAGTGAACAACATGTGAAACAGGTAGCAGAAGCTGTGAGACGCATGAGCGAAGAACCAAAAAGCGCCCACAACAATGAGAATAAACAAGAAAGTCAAAAAGGTCACAGACAAATATCAGAAAAAGTGGATAAATACCAATAACAAGTCAAAGTAAAACAGACAAGTGACAAACAACTCATGTGAAGAACAAGTAGCAACCAATAATCAGCATATGGAACGAAAAAACAAAGGCATATGCGAAACGGCAAGACTTACTAAACCACGTGAAACAACAGAGACAAAAATTCAAGTCCCAGAAAAGCCAGGAGCTGAAGAAGAATCCATCTGAGACGGAGAAAGAATAAGAACAATACTAGTCAACATAAAGCTGACAAGGTACGGACAAATCATCCGGAGAACGAATAGCAACCAACGACCAACATAAGGCGCGAAAAAACAATGACAGATGTGAAACAGCAAGACGCATTAAACCACGTGGAACAACAAGAAGAGAAACTCAAGTGCCAGAAGAGCCAGGAGTCGGAGTAGAATCCATCTGAGATTCCAGTTGGTTATCCAAAAAAAAAAAAAGATCAGCAGGTTCATCAAAAATCCGATATCGACCTTTGAAAGTTATACGAAACTTGGATGGACCAGCAAAGGAAAAAGGGATATGCATGTCTAACAATCGTTTCCGCAGATTGAGAAATCCTTTCCTCCGAATTACAGTGTCTCTGGCAAAATCCTGGGAGATTGTAATCCGATGACCTTCCCAAGATACCGACTTAACTTTCCTCATGTGAGCCAAAATCTGTTCTGAATGCTGATGACGCAGCGGTTTAAGGATTACTGCTCTCGGGTAAGTGGAGTTTTTAGGTTTAAACGCAGGAACTCAATGAGCTCTCTCAGTTTCAAAGTCTCTCTGAAAGGAGATTTGTAGGGTAGAAGGTAACCATTTGGAGAGGAAATCAATAATTGAGGAGGCTGACTGCTCTGCATCTTCAGGAAGACCAAAAATACGCAAGTTAGACCTCCGATTACGATCCTCCTGCTCTGTAAGGTCCCTGCGCAAAGCCGCCATCGAACGTTCCATCTGAAGAAGAAACCTCGAATGTTGGTGTGTAGTATCCTCCACCACGCTGATACGAGATTCAGTATTCGTAACCCTAACAGATAAGGCTTTAAAGTCACTCCTGATAGCAGCCACCTCAACTTGTAGTAAGTCTGTATTAGTTTTAGTAGACTGCGCAATATCATGGACAGTATTTAAACGCGCCAAAATAGCATCTAAAGTGGAGTTAGTATCTTTCTGAGAGGATTCAGGGGAGGGGGACTGTTGTTTAGATCGTTTTAAAGTCCCTTTAGAGTCTTTCGCAGTAGGGGAAGGCCCCATGGTGTCCGCCATAAGAACAGACCACAGTAGGCAGTTCAAAAAGAATTTGACGTAGAATAAAAGAGCAAGGGCCAAGAGTTACACAGAAAAAAAAGCTCACCAACTGCCACTGACCAGAAGCTCTGTAGGCGCAGATTATGCCCGGGACATTAGCGCACAAAATGGCGGACAAAAGCAGTTGAGGTAAAAAAAAAAAGAAGCCAAAAAGTCCCCAAAGCGCTAAAAATAGATTCTGCCAAATAGCAAGCAACCTAGCAGTCAGGTTACATAGCACAAACCCCTCAGGTAAGGCAGGAAATCAACATGAACGAGACTCATGAGGTGAAGAACGGCAGTCAGAGATCCACAGAAGCCAGCCAGTAGATATTGCACCTGGTATGCATAGAAACGACTGTATAGGACAAAAAGGTAATAGATTTCACCTCAAAACAGCTGTTCAAACATGTTGCGCTTGAAGACGTGGGTCTGTTGCAGAAGAAACGAGCGACGCCACCACAAAAACAAGATGGCGGCCGCTCACTGAAGTGCCGGTGTAGAGGGTAGCAAGCGAAAAAAAGTACAGTTCTGGACGTCATTCGCTGTGAAAGCATACATGAGAGCGCTCACCTTCCGACACCCCATGCTGGAAACTGGAGAGAAGAGACGTAGAAACGGGATCCTAAAATCGTCCCGACAGTCCTCGTCACCCTGGAGCTCAAGCGCGACCCGCCATGTCGTAGCGGCGCGCAAGCCACGCCCCCCGGGGTTAGTGCATTTTTAAACTTTACAAACATTATCTATTACTAGACACTATACCAAGCCACACAAATCAACGCAACACCTTTCCATCAGACACCACATAATTTATTAAGAAACCATATGACAAATCAACAACACATTTGCATAATGCATCCCATACATGCAATCCACACCACATAATTCAACATCATACCACAAAATCAAACAGCAAACCACTTAATTAAAATCCACTACATAACACTCCATAACACAAAATACATACCACATAATTACTCGCCATAACACAAAATTCCACTCCACATAATTTCTATACACCAAATACCACAACATTTCTATCTACATAATTAAACTGCTCAACATACCACATAATTGCACTACACACCACATACATCCACTCCACTCCAAAATACAGAAGTAGAAAAATTTATATTTACAGCACAAATAGCTTTAACTATTAAAAATGCGATAACTACTGCACTGCAAATGCTTGTTAACCTGTTTCACTGGAATGAGGTCTACAGGCTCACTCATTTTTTTAAAAGTTCAGGTGCTGTGTGCTTAATTCACTCATGGCCGGACTGGCCATAGCGGGCCCCAGGCATTTCCCCAGTGGGCCAGAGGGGTGGGGGCCGGTTGTGGGTCCACGGGGCGCTTTTCTTAAGGGGGCTGGTTTTGCAGCAGTGCGGCAATTTCAGCCCCCTGTAAAAAAGTGGGAGCTGTGCTTATTGCCAGTACCCCCACCCCCACATCCAGGTCCAGTCGAGGAGCAACCTGCTAGGGCTGGTTCCTGTTCCCAGTCCGTCCCTGAACTCACCCTTAGCCTACATAGGTTTGGTGTATAGCACCTCACAGCGCATGAGTAGTGTATCTATGCTGGATGTATGTGTGTCTGGGAAGGGTATAATACAGAGATAATTCAGTACTGTGCAGTGTGTGCGTGGTGAGTACATGTGCTCAGTGGATGCGTGCCTTTGAGTGGTACAATACATGGAGGATGTAGTTCTGCGCTGTGGGTGCATGGTAAATTCATGTGCTAGATGTATGTGTGCCTATGAGTGGTAGAGTGCATGAAGGATACAGTGCTGCGCAGTGCAGGTACGTTAAATATATGTGCAGGATGTATGTTAGTCAATGTTTCGTACAGTACATGAAAGATAGTGTTTGCAGTGTGTGCAGGTTGTAAACATGCTCTCGGCGTAGGTTTGCCTGCGGATGGTACAATATATAGGGACCTCTGGGTTTCCTTTAGGGTACCCAGTCCTGCATGGTGAAATGCAGAGAGGTGATAAAGAAATACCCCTAGACAAATTTGTGTATTGCTGCATTACTATAAACTGGGTGAGACACACACTGGAGATGGAAGAGCCAGGCTTCCTCTGTACACTTCAAAGGCTGTTCTTTGATTCAGTGAAAAGTCACAAGTAGGGGTCTGGGCACATCTCAGGAAGGAGATGGGGCTGATAAGCGAATCATAAAGAGTAGGGATGGGTCCCAGGGCTAACCTTGTGATACACATATCACTGTGGGTCACATCCAGGTGCGAACTCTAGTCATTTACATGGACTGTGTTCAGCTGTGAAGGCACTCGTGTTTTGACAAATTACTTTCAAGAGAAAGAAAAGAGCAAAGAGGTGGGCACTTCAAAAGAAGCAGACCCCCAACATAAACTTCAAAGAATCAGGCTGTAAATTACATGATGGTATCTGGAGACAGACTATCAGAAGGGGAGCATCAGACCACAGAAACTGTCATCTGCCAAGCAGCCAGATGCTGTGTGAGGAGGGGAGCTCTGTAAGAATTTTGGCCTGCCAGTCTCCCAGCTGAGTGATGGGACCTCTGCCATGGAATCAAGACCACCTGCCCTGGAGCCTGGAGCACCAGGGCATGCCTGCTTGCCAAGACCAGAGTGCCTTGTGAGGAAGAGGAGAGCGTTGGAGGAAGTGAGGGCCAGTGGGGAGCTCTGACAAGTGGACTCCCTTTTCAAGGCATGAGGAAATGGCTGCTGCACTGCCCAGGTTGTTGCCCGTATGAAGAACGAAGTCGGCGATCCTCGTTGCCAGAGGAGGGCCGTAGTGAATTGAGCCAAATGCATTCTGTGCCAATTCAATCAGGATACTTGTAAAGCGCACTACTTACCTGTGAGGGTCTCAAGGCGCTGAAAAGGGGGTGGGGGGTGCTGCTACTGCTCGAAGAGCCAGGTCTTGAGGATTCTTCTGAAGGTGAGCAGGTCTTGGGTCTACCGTAGCTGGGTTGGGAGGGTGTTCTAGGTCTTGGTGGCGAGGAAGGAGAAGGATCTGCCACTGTAGGTCATTCGTTGGATGCGCGGGACGTCGGCGAGGGCGAGGCTGGTGAAGCGGAGCTGGCGGGTGGGGGTGTAGAAGCTGAGTCTGCTGTTCAGGTAGGCTGGTCCGGTGTTGTGGAGTGCTTTGTGTGCGTGGATGAGGAGCCTGAAGGTGTTCCTCTTGTCGACGGGGAGCCAGTGCAGGTTTCATAGGTGGGGGGTGATGTGGCTGCGACGAGGGATGTTGAGGATCAGGCGGGCGGAGGCGTTTTGGATGCGTTGCAATCGTTGTAGGTGTTTGGTCGGGATTCCTGCATAGAGTGCGTTGCCGTAGTCCAGCCTGCTGCTGACGAGGGCTTGGGTCACCGTTCTTCTGGTTTCGGTCGGGATCCACTTGTAGATCCTGTGGAGCATGTGGAGGGTGTTGTAGCAAGAGGAGGAGATGGCGTTGACCTGTTTCGACATGGAGAGGGAGGAGTCGAGGATGAATTCTAGGTTGCGAGCGTGGTCCGTGGGTGTTGGTGCTGTTCCCAGTGTGGTCGGCCACCAGGAGTTCTCCCAGGCAGAGGAGGTGGGGCCGAGGATGAGGACCTCCGTCTTGTCCGAGGTCAGTTTTCAGACGGCTGCTCCTTATCCAGTCGGCGACGGCCTTCATTCCCTCGAGGAGGTTGGTTTTGGCGGTGTGTGGGTCCTTGGTGAGGGAGAGGATGAGATGGGTGTCGTCGGCGTAGGAGATGATGTTCAGGTCCTGCTGGTGGGCCACTTGTGCGAGGGGGCCATGTAGACAGTGAACAGGGTTGGGCTGAGGGATGAGCTCTGGGGTACGCTGCAGATGATGTCGGTGGCTTCAGATCGGAAGGGTGGGAGGCGGACTCTTTGGGTTCTGCCGGAAAGGAAGGACGTGGTCCAGTCCAGGGCCTTTCCCTGGATTCTGGCTTCTTGGAGTCGTGTCCTTAGTGTGTGGTGGCAGACTGTGTCGAAGGCGGCTGACAGGTCCAGGAGGATGAGGGCTGATGTTTCGCTGTTGTCTAGTTGGCACCTGATGTCGTCTGTGGCGGCAATGAGAGCTGTTTCGGTGCTGTGGTTTCGTCTGAATCCGGACTGGGACGGATCTAAGATGTTGTTGTCCTCGAGGTGGCGGGCTAGTTGCATGTTGACGATATTCTCGATGACCTCAGCTGGGCAAGGGAGCAGGGAGATAGGCCGGAAGTTCTGCCTTGTGCTTCTTGAGAAGGGCATTGATTTCTGCGTGCTTCCAGCTTTCCGGGAATGTCGCTGTCTCAAAGGAGATGTTGATGATCTTCCGTAGTTGGGGTGCGATGGTTGTGTCTGCTTTGTTGAATACGTGGTGTGGGCAGGGGTCTGATGGTGATCCTGAGTGGATGGAGTTCATGACCTTGCGTGTCTCGTCGTCGTTGACGTAGGACCAGGAGGTCAGGCAGTTGGTGCCGGTGGTGTTCGTGGGGGGGTGAAGCCTGCCGTGGTCGGGGTGGTCGGGGAGTGGAAGCTGTCATGGATGTCAGCGATCTTGCAATGGAAGAAGGTGGTCAGTGAGTCGCACAGATCTTGCGAGGGTGGGATGTCGTTGGTGTTGGCGCAGGGGTTGGTGAGTTCCTTCACTATGCTGAATAGCTCTTAGCTGTTGTGTGCATTGTTGTCCAGGTGGGCTTTGAAGGAGGACCTCTTGGCTATTCTGATGAGTTGGTGGTGCCTGCGGGTGGCGTCCTTGTGGGCTGCGTGGCTCTCCGGTGTGCGTCAGCCACGGCTCGTGCAGGGCGTTATGTGATGCAGTGCTCGCAACAAAATTCGTTTTTTTTTTTTTCGTGACTTACCTGACATTGTCCATATCCCGCATTTTACAACCCCCCTCCCTGCCCCTCCTCTGCCTGTCGTCGCCGCCCATTTGGCGATGCAGCGCGGGTAATGAAATTCGTTTTTTTTTTTTGGTACTTACCTGACATCCTCCATATCCCGCATTTTACAACCCCCCACCCTGCCCCTCCTCTGCCTGATGTCACCGCCCGGTGTAACGCCCTGCACGAGTCGTGGCTGATGTGCGGTCGTGTAGCCATTTCTTCTCCAGTTTCCAGGAAGTACATTTGGAGGTCTGGAGCTCTTCGGTGAACCAGGTGGCTTTCTTGTTGGTGTGGTTGTAGGAGGGCTTCTTGAGCGGGGCGAGGGTGTTGGCAAAGTCTTCGATCCACTGTCTGAGGTTGCGGGCAGCGGCGTTTGGGTCGGTGGGGTCAGTGGGTGGGTTCTGGGTGAGGGTGGAGGTCAGCTGGTCTTCGGTGACTTTGCTCCAGCAGCGCCGGGGTAGCTGTTGGGTGCGGTGGTGCGTGGTTGGTTTCTTAAAGGTGAAATGGACGCAGCGGATGCTCGGTCCAGTGGAGTTTGGCGGTGTGGTTGAAGGCGACATGGGTGCTTGTGGAGAAAACGGGGTCAAGCGTGTGGCCGGCGGCGTGGGTGGGTCGGTGACGAGTTGTTTGAGGCCGAGGTTGGCGAGGTTGTCGATCAGGGTGGCCTGAGTTCGTGCTAATGGGGAGTGGTGACCTTGTATGGCAGGAGGAGCTGCTGTGAGAAGACTCTTGTGCATTAAGGGCCATAGCCTATGTGCTGTAGTGGGCTGAGACCCCATATTCTAGCAGGGACTGCCACCGAGGCCTTTATGTGGTGCTAAGGGTCAGAGCCTATCTACTGTGAGGATACGGTGACAGAGGGGTAATCGGGACTAGCAAGTGGTGTGACCAATCAGAGTTGTCACAGAGAGGAGTGAGGCTGCTGTGGGACACTGCACACCTGCCCGGGACAAAGGCAGGGGCAGAGCTACAGGTTGGTGTTTTGGGTGTAACGCCCCCCCTAATATATATATATATATATATTAATTAATACATAGTTTAGTACAGGAGCTTTCAGTTAGGTATGGTAAGGCGTCTGTGGGATTTCACCTGGGATTTTTAAATACTCAAACAAACACACTTTATTGTCTCCGTTTTGAAGGTCTTAAAACATTTTAAGTACCCCTCACAATCTGCACTCCTTTTCCTTTCTACCAACCCTTAAACCTCCCTCATGCACTGTTTTTCATATAATGATTAACATGATATGCCAGTGTGATTGTTGGAAAATCTGAAGCTCAGCCATCCATCTTAATAACCAAGCTATGCCCAATGACAAAGTATTTGCACAATGAGCTTCGTATCACCTACCCCTCCAATGTATGAGGAATGATAGACCCTGGAAAGCAGAGCCTCTGAGAATTTCTGATCACTGAGGAGGCGGAACAGCATGCGAGGACTCTTCGACCACTGAGTGCAACCCACTTGGGCCATGTGCAGCAGACTCAGCTGAATTGGCTGCTGCCGCTCCAGTGCCCTTGAACGGGTACTCTCAGGAACTCTGGCCACTCCGATCATGTGAGGTGCGGGTAGAACTGGTTTTGGACAAGTCGACTCTGGGTAATTTTCTGCTATTTAATGCTGTGGTGCTGGAAAACTGTTGACTTTAAGAATAGAATCATAGTGGACTCTTGAAACTCTGACTACTTGTGGGGCTTACCCTGGATGTTTCCCATAGTGAATGGAGAATAACAACTACCACTAGAAGCGAGGAGGGAGTGGGGCCAGGGGGACTGCATGATGAAACACTAGAGCCATAACCTCAGGGGGACTCTGTTGTATTTTTCTTTTGTGTGGATAGCAGTAGAAATAAAATACTTCTCTTTTTCATTAAAGTGCATGTTTGACTGAACAATGATTTATTTGCTGCTGCATTGCGCATTTTGAGCTTTGAGCCTGTGGTCACTCCCCTGTATCCACAACTCCCCCCACCCCCACCAAGGGAGGCTTGGACTGCTCGACCACATTATTACTGAGAGTTAGGTGCAGAAAGGATTCTTGGCCCAGTCGCTCAGAATCCTTAGTAGGTCAGGACGCAGGGCATCAGGAGTAAAAGGCCTCAACCCTCACGGTTGGTCCCAGTAATCCCTGCTTGCCCCATGGCCCTCTGATAGGGGTTATGTTGACACCTTGAAACGTATTTTGAATGCAAAAATCAATTTGTAACAACATATTACAACTATCTTTGAAGTATATCTTTGGGGTGGATTTATGCCACTATATTGTGGTCCAAATATCGATCTACAAAAGCATTGCATCCCACACATCACCACAACTGCTAGTACTATTCTTAATACCACACCCATTTATGTAGACTTAATTTATATGCAATTATAAGGCCAATGTAGTGAATGCGATATTTTTGTAGGTCGAAGTTACAGCCGTGATATAGTGTTAGAACACCCATTAGGAGATTTGTTCATGCATGACATTAGCATTTTATCAACAGTTACTGCTGTCCACTATACCTGTTATGGCATATTATTATTATTCTAATTACTACTATTATTATTAAGACATTTATTATTGTTTTTATTATTCTATTAGCAAACAATTGCCTAATAGGTGTCCTGGCATTAAAAATCCTGAAACTTAAACGATCCACAAAGTCATCACCAGCACTTACATGTTAAACAGCCATGTTTGAAGTGACTTTGTAAATTGCCCGAAATACTGTGACGTTCACAGATACATTTTCACGTTGTTTCAGAGACGCACAGCTTGAACAGAGAATGTGCTACCTCCTGACTGAGAAAGTCTACACTTATACTGTGTCAGAAGGCTGGCTTCTGATGATTGAAACCAGCAGCCAGGATAATACCCAATAGCACTTAAACTTACCCCACAGATATACAAGCACATCATATGAAAAGCCATGTAGATGATACAGAGAGATTTAAAAAGCATCCTCTTATCTACCGGTAACAAGTGCAACTTTTTTCAGTGCCAAAGATTCAGTTTCAGTTTCAGTTTATTTAATTTTGCAGAGTTCCTTAAAACCATTGCAATACATGCAAGAAATAAAACCATGTATAAAGGATTAATTCGCAATGATGAAATAATTAAGCTATAAAACACTTCAGTTACTTACAAGTTAATAAAAATACCAACTAAACGTACAAGAGCAGCCACTATCAGTGGCCCAGTCAATGCAGCGATTGTTACTCCCACTAAGAAATTAAAATTGATTATCCAATGGCTCCTTTGCCCCAAAAAAGCTTTTGTGACAATTTGGCATTTTTGCCCTGGCCTCTTCAAAAAATCTGACTATTCTGGAGTTCAATTGTGGTGCTGCTGGATAGAAGCAAGCCAAAACTGCTTGCCTCCTTTTCTGAATTCCCCAGTACCAAAGAGGCTGATGACGTTTGTGGAAAAGACAGGATCAAGTGATCCACTGCATTTTGTATATGAGACAGATGTTTGATCAACAAATCTGAAGCCCCCAGAAGCAGTGAATTAGCATAGTCTAACCGACTCATGGTAGTAGATTGTACAATCAAAGATCTATGTTCCGCTGGAAGAATAGGTAAAAGCTTCTCTAACATTTCGAGCAATGAGAAACATAAAGATGAGAGCCTATTTTCATGAGTGGTTACTTAATAAAAAATACCAAGCTTCCTGACCTCCAAAGAGGCCATCTGTGGGAAATTAGCCTGAGGAGGCCAGAAGTACCATACAGGGAATCTCAGTGAATCTTATTTGCGGCATAGTAAAGTCACTACTGAAGGGAATTCAAAGTCAATCATTTGGTGACTTCTTGCATATTTTGTTGGTGTTGTGTAAATTAAGTCTGTGACTCAGCTCTAAAAGGTTTGCTTTTCCACCCATGGGTGATGTAAGTTAATTTAGTTCAATGCACCAATGCTTTAATGTGAGGGGCAGGTTATTTACCACCCAATACAAAGTTAAAGTGGTGTCAATACTTTTGGGTTACTAACAGTTCCTATACAGGGATCCAGAGACACTGTGGTGATCAGAAAATAACATTTTCGTTCCTTCAAACACGCATCACACAAGATGCACTAAGAAAAGATACTATTACTAAAAAGCGCTTTTATTTCAATGGGTACACCATTTTGCTCAACACATCTAAAATAATCACACAGAATATAATTAAAACAGCACAAATGCATGTTGCAGACAATGAGAATAAAATGAACTTTCTACCACAGTTAAATGACATCTAAAAAACCTAACAACTAAAAATCTACTTCTATGCGCTATGCTATGAGACAAAGAAGTAGAATAATTAGCATCTAGATTTTCATAGGGAGAATAGGCACACTGCATACCTGTTTACAGTAAAGCACTGTAATTATGAGGAGTCAAGAAGGTTGTGTTCCCTGCGAAAAGGCAAACGTGTCTCATTAGCATCAGCTACTCCCAGACTCAGGCTCTGTATTAGCTTTCAGTAGAATGTGAGATACAGAAGCATCTCTGGCAGGCAGGATAATCTCTGGCAGTATCCTGTTCATGATAATCTGGGGTGAAGAACCTCTCTTTAAAGCTGGTCTAGTGGCTATCCCTTTATACTGTATCCTATCTAAGATGGAATTTCCAACATCACTTTAGGAGTGTTTGATATAACTAATGAGTATCATGGTGCTAGTGTAAGATGTATTCCCTTAAACAAAGATGCAAAAATATGACAATTCAGAGTACACTGAGTTGGCTATTGTTCTTATTTGACCTTGCAATTGAGATAACAAGGCACTTGTTCCAGACTGATATCACATCAGGTGTCTTGTTAATGTCTATATCTAAATCACTTGACATTCTCACAGTTCTTTGAAAGATAAGGACAGATGATATTTGCGTCAAAGGCAGACATGTTGATGATTCTGCAAAAATACAGTGTGAGAAACTGAGTGTCTGTTGCAGTGCTGTCCACTTTTTGCCTGGTTTTTGATACAACCAGGCTCCCAGTACCAGTGTTCTTTCCCTAAATATGTACCACAATTGGCACCTCTTCAGCTACCCTTATAAGTCCCTAGTAAAAGGTATCCCTGGTACCTAGGGCATTGGGACTGGAGAGGGTCCTCTAGGGCTGCAGCACAAATTGCACAACCCAAAGTATCCTCACCAACACCATGCAAACTGCCACTGCACGCTGCGTGTCTTGCTGCAGAGAAAACTGAAGAGTTGACATGGTACTTAGTCCTGTGTGCCATGCTTCTATACACTGCATGAGGTATAGCTAAGTCACCCCTACTGTAGGCCTTACAGCCCTAAGGCAGGATGCCCTATATTCCATGTGTAGACATATCTGCATAAGCAGATATGACCCTACAATCTCCAGTTCATTATTGGCTATTGTAAGTGCACAGGGAAGCCATATAGAGTACTTGGGCTGGATATTTGTCTTAACGATGTTCCTAGCCCCATTATGACTTCACTTTGCCCTAAGATGTTTGGTACCAAAAATGCTGTCTTAATCAAACCTCACTGATGCCAGTGTTGGATTTATTAATGAATGCACACAGGAGACACTTTAGAGGGTCCCTTGAAAACCTACCAAGTACTGGTATGGTCCCCGACTAGTCATAGCCAGCCTGTCACCACCAGACATATTTCTGACCTCATGGGGTGAGAGGCTACGCTCTCAGCGGCCCGAAACAAAGCCTGTTCTGTGCATCACCCCTCCTCCAGGCCAGAATGGTCTTCCAGAGCGGGGGGCTTCAAAGACGGCGCCACCTTTGAAGTGCAACCCAGGCTTCCCCGGTTAGTGGGGGATGCCAACCCCCGTCTTGCTTCACATTTGGTGAGAGGACTGCTGGGAAAAGTAGTTAGATGAGGAGAAATGTCGACATTCGACCATGAGCATGGCATGTAATGTAGGCACTACTTTTGAAAATCCACCATCTTGAGATGGTGGAAAAACAACCTATCATGGATAGTGTTGTGCCTCTTCCCACAGGAAGTAGTCGCTTTGAAGGTGCAGACATCCTAATGATGGGTAGCCCATTGGCTACTACCTGTCTCCCCCTTTAAAGCCCCTGAAGGTAGTATTTATATGGCACCCCTGGACCTTGATCTTGAGAATCAATGGGCACAAAGCAGAAAAGGACCAAGAAGAGCTGCTGCCTGAGAACTGTAGCCCTGCTGAAGAGAAATGTACACCATATCCTGCCTGTTGCCTTAAGGGCTGAACAATCATAGTGTGCTGCCTCGCTTTGCCACTTTGAGGACTTCAAGAACCCTAGAGCACCTCCAGTCTTTGACAAATTGCCAAAGAACATCCCTTGGAGCAGAGGCTCTGCTCCCTTGTGACAGCAGGCACTGAATCGCAGACTTACCGACTTGCTGCTCCTAGGCGACTCTGATGCAGCACCCAGACCAAAAGTGATACACCAGCTGTGAAGGGTCATATCTGTCCCCCCACCTAGTTGGGGACACCAGTACCTACTGGAACCATGCCACACCACTACAAGGTGTACTCGACCTCCTGCAATCTGCACCAAGATAAAGTGTTCTCTAGTGGACTCCCGCTGTCCATGAAGAGAGCACCCATCAAGGGACACTGCGTGGTCCAGCTGTCCCTAAATTGCCTCGCCAAGATGCCAGCACCCTGCACCCGGCCAAACTACCAAGCCAGCCTTGTGTTTGCTTTGTTCACCCTAAGTTGGCAGGTTATGCCCAGATATGGGTCCCTTGTTCACTTTGCCACTGGATTCAAGCTAGCCTAGCTGGTGAGGGGTGTTACCCTGAAATGGGTCACAGGATGCTTGTTTTCAGTCCAGTGGGGAAGACCCGGTTTTGTATTTTGGGCTGGTCTGTTCCCATGAGGTACAGGGTCAAGATTAATTTGTATATGGCTGGGTCTGAACTGGGTTGGCGAAGTGAGCTAAAGAACCATGATGGATTAGACCCAGATCTGTGACTAGGGGTGAGTGTCTGAAAAGTTCTACTGCTCTATCATCTCCTTGTGTTTAATTTCTACTGCTCAGCCAGGGTAAAGCCAATGGGTTGGCTTTAAAAAAATGGTCATGAAAGCTGATGGTAAAAGAAAGTGTTCAACATTTCTGGATAACAAAAATCCAAAAATACATCAACAAGCAATACTGACAATATGAAGTCTAAAGTATAGCTAGGAGTCAATGCATTTTCTGAAGTAAAAATCATCTACTCATCTGTCATGTCAGGTACGAGAAAAAACACAGGCTGTATTTTTCTTACTTATTTTTCTGATCTTTTGTGGTTGCCACATGAAATACCTGCATGACCTTATGTCTTAATTGAAGGGAGCTTGCACATTGTGTCACTTCTAACTTGCCCCGGAGGATGACAAACTATTACGAACCAGAACGGCATTGTTTCTAGTGAATCAGGTTGACTTTTTTAACGTCCACTCAACTTTGGTGGAAAACATTCCATTTGATTCCACTTGCCGTTTGGAAATGGCCATTGGTGTCCAGGTGCGTGTCTATGTGTATGGATATATATATATACACGTCATGTGATCAAGGCAGGTAACTACCGAAACGCGTTATGGCGGAATTGTTTGTGAGTGAATAAATATCAAATCTATGCACTATACCTGGGTCCACTCTCGTTGTGTCTTTGGAGAAGGGTGTTGCAAACGAGGAATCATTGTGTATGTGTGTATATATATATATATATATATATATATATATATATATATATATTACCTACTGGCGGTCGCCAGTAGGTATATATAGTTAGGATTTTTTCTCTATGGGTTTTTTGAAAATTCTATGTCTAATAACTTTGCCGTTTGTGGACGGAATTGGCTGAAATTTTCAGGAAAATGGCACATTTTGTTTCTGAGCAGCCCCTGAAAATTTTGGGGGGGTTCGTCAAGGGGGGGCCGAGAAAAAAGGGGGGTCCCAAAACGCGTTTTTCCCATGTTAATTTCCATAGGGCGGTTGGCCTCACTTTTAGCCCGAACGGCTGAATGGATTTGCACGAAACTTGGCAAAATTGTAGGGACTGGTAGCCCGATGTGCCTTTTGTAGGTCTCAATATATGTGCTCCAGTGGATTTTGAGAAATTAACGTTTAAAAAAAGATATATATCTGTAACAGCGGACCGGGCAGCGGCCCAGGACGCGTACTTTTCGCGCAACGGAGCTTTGTGAAGCGAAGCTGATTGGTTCTCCGGCGTCTGTCAACATTCCAAACAGTCCGTAGCGGCCGCCATCTTGTCTCTCGGTAGGATCGAGAGACAAGAGGAGGTCAAAACAAAGGGGGAAATAACTATAAGGGGGCATAGTAGATCCTCGCTGACCCCCTAGGTTTGATGTGGAGGTTTTAAAAGGGCCCCGCGGGGCAAAAAAAAATAATAATAATAATAATCGAACGGCTGAATGGATTTGCACGAAACTTGGCAAAATTGTAGGGACTGGTAGCCCGATGTGCCTTTGCTAGGTCTCAATATATGTGCTTCAGTGGATTTTGAGAAATTAACGTTCAAAAAAAGATATATATCTGTAACAGCGCACCGCTTCGCGTACTTTTCGCGTTACGGAGCTTTGCGAAGCGAAGCTGATTGGCTCTCCGGTGTCTGTAAACATTCCAAACAGTACGTAGCGGCCGCCATCTTGTCTCTCGGTAGGATCGAGAGACAAGAGGAGGCCAAAGCGAAGGGGCAAATGACCATAAGGGGGTATAGTAGATCCTCGCTGACCCCCTAGGTTTGATGTGGAGGTTTTAAAAGGGCCCCGCGGGGCAAAAAAAAAAAATAATAATAATAATCGAACGGCTGAATGGATTTGCACGAAACTTGGTAAAATATTAGGGACTGGTAGCCCGATGTGCCTTTGCTATGTCTCAATATATGTGCTTCAGTGCATTTTGAGAAATTAACGTTCAAAAACAAGATATATATCTGTAACAGCGCTCCGCTTCGCGGAGATAAAATTATATCTGTATTACCTAGCTGTTGCTAACACCAGTTAGCGACGGCTAGTAGGAGATAGCGACCATCTTGGGTCCCACTTTGCATGTGAGTGATATTTATCACTAATGACATGCAAAGTGGGCATGCCAAGATGTTAGCGACTGGAAACAGTCGCTAACATCGCTATCTCCTATTATCAACTTTTGGAAATATTCGAGATAAGCGCGAATATCTCCAAAAAGTAACAGCTGCCCTGAGCAGTTCTTAGCCATGTTATCCAATGGGAGGTGGATAACATGGCTAAGAGCATTAGCTCGGTAATGCATGAATATCGCGGAGTTTTCAGCGATATTAATGCATTGCGCTCGTTTTTTATCGTATTTGCGATAAACCTTGATAATAGCAAGGTTTATCTGCGATAATTTCTGACGGTAAAAAAATCTTTGCAATGCATCGTTAGGGATAAATATCGCTTAACTTTGGTAATATGCCCCAACGTCTGTTAACGTTCGATTCGAAGGAAATCAGGAATTGTTGAAAAACATTGTGTGCGCCATCTTGTCTTTTTTCAAATGCCACACTTTTGTCGTGCACGGCAGCCATTTTAGATGCCTTGACCAGACCCACTCTGTGCACGCTGTCGATCCTTAGCATGGCTCCCCACCCTCGCAAGCATCTCACCCAGGCAGTGGTCACCCCCGCTCTCTGTCTTATGCATGGGTAATAAACCTCCCCCCATCTGCGCTGCTCTTCCCTGAGAATCACACCCTGTGCCCGCCCGACACCTCCCTTTCGCCCTATTCACTACCGCACCCTCTGACACTCCTTTTCCTCTGTGTCCGATTGTCCAGGCCGGTCCTAGGCTATCAGCTAGCCCTGCAGATGTAGTTTATGGCCACAGCTGTAAAGAATCACCCCTCTTCAAAGGAGTTATAGTAGATCAAGGCCCACACTCGATGAGATCCGTCACAGCAGAAGCGTTGCTATTATCTGAAAACCATCCTGTATTGTGATTGGGGAGGGGACCGAGCGTGAAGCGGAAGATTCCAGGGATGACTCTTTGTACATCAAAGTTTTTACAATTATGTGTCACATTAAAAATATATAGCACTCCGACAAAGTAGTAAGATTATAAAACTTTAATAATTTATAAATATATACAAGAAAACAAAAATAGTAATAACATATAAACATTTTTAGAGAAAAACAACGAAGTAGCGGTCGGCTGTGCGAATAGTCCCAACGCAGCACAACGTCCAGATTTCCGGCGTGGGGCATCGCGGGGGGTGGGTCATCAGTAGCAAACTGTTGTGCGAATAGTTCCAAGGCAGCAGAACGCGCCGAAATCTAGATGACACGAAAGTGATGTCTAGTAAGTTGCCACCCAGCAAATCACGGCGTGGGGCGTCGCGGGGGGTGGGTCATCAGTAGCAAACTGTTGTGCGAATAGTTCCAAGGCAGCAGAACGATGGCACCAAGGTGATGTCCAGTAAGTTGCCGCACTGGTTTTGGTATCCTACAATGCTGCTCCGAATAACGGCGTGGAGCGCCCCGGGGGAGGCGGCGTGAACGGGCCTCTCCAGGTGGAGTCTCATCTGTTTTAGTGGGGCGCCCCTTTACCGTTTCAGTTGCCATTCCGTCCGCTTTTGGTCCACTGTGTCAAAATCCGCCATTCAGCTGAGTTGCGCCCACTCTTGCGGTGCAGCGATAGGCGGCTGCCACAGGACTCTCAAAATGGCGGCAGGCTCTTTCCTTTTTGGGCGTGGTCCACTGAAATGGCCCTGGGACACCTTGGAAATCGGACGCTTGTCTGCTAGGTCTTGGACCCCATTCTCGAAAGCGTCCCCTCCGCCTTGAGAATTCATCAAAAGTTTTGGGGGCCCCGACTCCTGCAGGCTTCTGGTGGGGAGCGGCTGCCATGATTGCTCGCGGAATGACCACGACGGAGCTACGAGATGGTGGTGCTCTCATGCTGACGCCAGTTTAGTCTGAAACATCCAGAAACAAGGTGGGGCTTTCATCGTTTGGGGGAAAAAAAAAGTTTTCATCCAATGAAAAGTGTTGTTTTTAGGTCATATGATCAAGCCTTCCATCATTCGGAAACCAAAAGTAAAATGAACCAATGAAAAGTTTTATAAACAAGTCACATGACCTGTTATGCGGCATAGGGTATAAAATGCGGAGAAAATACGTTGGCACGTGAGGCGGCGTCAGTAGCGGACCGATGTGCGAATAGGCCGAAGGCAATACAACGCGCCAAGATCCGGATGGCACCGAGGTGGTGTCATAGTTGAGAGTTCTGAGCAGCGGTTGTAACACTGTCTGAAGCTTATTTGCAGCTGCTGCAGCTTCACTACGCGCCAAGATCCGGATGGCACCGAGGTGGTGTGTAGCAAGTTGCCGCACTGGTGTGGCCATCCTACAATGCTGAAAGTCGGCGTGGGGCGCCCCGTTGGCCTGTGAGTTTGCGTCAGTAGCGGACCGATGTGCGAATAGGCCGAAGGCAGCACAACGCGCCAAGATCCGGATGGCACCGAGGTGGTGTCTAGTAAGTTGTCGCACTTCTGTGGCCATCCTACAATGTTGAAAGTCGGCGTGGGGCGCCCCGTTGGCCTGTGAGATGGCGTCAGTAGCGGACCGATGTGCGAATAGGCCGAAGGCAGCACAACAATATTTTCTGACTGACACCACAAGGCGCTGAGATGCCAAGATCCGGATGGCACCGAGGTGATGTCTAAGTTGCGGACTGATGTGCGAATGGGGCCAAAGGCAGCGTAACAATATTTTTTGTATGGAAGATACCACTAGGCGTTGAGATGCCAAGATTCGGATGGCACTGAGGTGATGTCTAAGTTGGTGTGGTCATCCTACAATGCTGAAACTCGGCGTGGGTCGCCCCATTAGCCTGTGAGATGGCGTCAGTAGCGGACCGATGTGCGAATAGGCCGAAGGCAGCACAACGCGCCAAGATCCGGATGTCACCGTGGTGGTTTCATAGTTGAGAGGCACTTCATCTGCAGTGGGGCGCCGAGATCCGGATGGCACCGAGGTGATGTCTAGCAAGTTGCTGTACTGGTGTGGTCATCCTACAATGCTGAAACTCGGCGTGGGTCGCCCCATTAGCCTGTGAGATGGCGTCAGTAGCGGACCGATGTGCGAATAGGCCGAAGGCAGCACAACGCGCCAAGATCCGGATGTCACCGTGGTGGTTTCATAGTTGAGAGGCACTTCATCTGCAGTGGGGCGCCGAGATCCGGATGGCACCGAGGTGATGTCTAGCAAGTTGCTGTACTGGTGTGGTCATCCTACAATGCTGAAACTCGGCGTGGGTCGCCCCATTAGCCTGTGAGATGGCGTCAGTAGCGGACCGATGTGCGAATAGGCCGAAAGCAGCACAACGCGCCAAGATCCGGATGTCACCGTGGTGGTTTCATAGTTGAGAGGCACTTCATCTGCAGTGGGGCGCCGAGATCCGGATGGCACCGAGGTGATGTCTAGCAAGTTGCTGTACTTGTGTGGTCATCCTACAATGCTGAAACTCGGCGTGGGTCGCCCCATTAGCCTGTGAGATGGCTGTTCTTTGGATTTGGGCCTGGTCCACCAAAATGGCCCTGGGACACCTTAGAACTCGGACGCTCGATTTTTTTTTCCTTTCCTGTACATACAAAAAAAGGTAAATGCCCGGTACGTTACACGCTTCATCTGCCACGATGAACTCTCCAGAGGAACCGAAAAAAAATATAGTTGTGGTAACTATACCATGCATCGTCATATGGAGAGGTGGCACCAATTAATTATAGTGCTGCATAAAAGAGAGATTTGGAGGAGAACCCCTGACCTGCTAGTACATTCATCAAAGAAGTGGCACTGAGAGCTTCAGAGGCAAGGGAAACGGTCCCAAATATTTAGAAGAACTTTGGAAAGATTAAAATGACATGTTTAGATTGTGGTAAATTAATTTCATGTGGACAGATGAGTGTTACTCTAATAAATACAGCATATGAACATCATCATAGTCGATGGTTGGTAGAGACATTTTGACTATATCCTGGACCTGCCCGTCCTCGCCCAAAATGGCGCCGGAATAAATGGGACTCGTAACTCCTTGTTGTGTACTGGTTGCAGAACCTTGAAATCACGAGATACGTATGCAGTTTTGAAGCACATGGCGGGCGGGGACGAGAATTGATTGAATATTTCGACATCCCTATTGATATTAAGTTCTGATGTGTTATTGATTACTGTACTGTTGAAAGTTCGAATTAACGTCACCCATGGTACTTGCCCGCAAATGTATATCTAGATAATTTTATTGTAACTGGCCCTGTCGTATTTTAATTATAAAATGTACGTCCACCGATTCCGTAACTGTTAGACACCTTAGTTCTTGCAACCTAATGGCCCGCCCGTTACGTTCCTCTACAGTGTAAATGTCTATTCATCATATACGATTACAGTTTGCTCTGTGGCAGGCCCACGTGGTTATAGGCTCGTATTTGTATAATGAAATTTTCTCAATAAAGGTTTTTAAAAGAAAACATGGTAGTAGTATATACATTGGTAAAGTTTTTAATAATAGTGACTGTTTTAGAATCATTAAAAGGCAAGTGAAATAAAGCAGACCAATTACATGAAGGGTAAAAGGTATAATACGAAGGAACGCAGTAAAGATAAATGGTCAAGGGCTGTTGTGTTTTCTATTCCTGCAACATAAAGTGATCGATAAGAATCTCATATTCAGGCGTATCGGCGACTAAGACAGCAGGTCGACCCTCTTTTGCTCAACGGCTCCGTCATGGGACGAAGAAACGCTCTTTTTCTCGAAAAAAGAATATATTTTACTTGCAGGACAGTTGTAAAATTTCCGGGAAAGTACATTAGCCTGGAACATTATAACATATATTTAAGAAAAAATAATGTTCGGAAGTAATGAAAAGCGTAATTTTTAGGTCATATGACCAAGCCTTTCATCATTACAATAAGAAAAGTAAAATGAACCAATGAAAAGTTTTATTAACAAGTCACATGACTTGTTATGCTTACGTTACGCGCTGCGCGCCCCGGATGACTTCCGGATGCGCTAACGCGGCGCGTCATATGACGCATTACGCGACAACGCAGGTACAGAATATAGTCAAAATGTCTCCACCAACCAGCGGTCGGAACACAACCCCTTTCAGCAGGCTAAATAGTTCTGTTAAATGACAACAGAAGGGACAGGCAACAAGAACCATCAGTCAAAGAGGGGAGAGCTAGTTCTTCTCTACCGGGTTACATTGGGGCGCTACCGGAACTGATCGAATTGGTAGTCTACAGTGTTTCTGGATGTTTCAGACTGAAGCTGGGGTTAGCATGAGAGCAGCACCATTTCGTAGCTCCGTCGTGGTCATTCCGCAACCAATCATGGCAGCCGTTCTTTATCGTTATTTTGGGCGGGGTGGGTGGCGGAGCCGAGCTGTTTTGCAGCCATCATTGTGTGGAGTTCAGTTCATCTCACTAGTTTTGTATTTGTCATGAGGGGTTGTTCCTAATGTTTCTATTTTAGCGAGGTCAAAAAGAGATTCCATTAGTGGCCTACTGATTTTGCTCGATTCCTTTTCTTTTTTTTTTTACACGATTTTTCGTTATCTGCAAAGACTAAACAGAGTATTGCGACTCTGTGTTTGTTTGTAAATAGAGAATGAACCAAAGAGAACTAATTCTAAAACAGTAAATACTTGGATAACAATCAATCAAATGGAGAGAGAAGCAGGCACGACGGATTACAATGGGGGCAAAGACCTGCGTTAACTACCTTTCACTATCTGCAAAGAGAGAGTACTCCTAATAGAAATGAGGGGGGGGGGGGGCACCATTCAAAGCAGATCAGTGTGCATAAACACGAAAATGTTTTTACTTACCACGTACTTGACATTCGACAGCTTATGATATTTGCTATTAAAAAACCATTGAAATTCACTGAAAAAACCATAGGTTATAGACCATATATAGTTAGGAATTAGCATTTAAAAAACCTTATTTTACTCACACAAAACCATTGAAATTCCATATATAGTTAGTTGCACTAACTATATATCGCGCACCCGAAAATCCACTGCTGATCATGTCACATATTACATCATTCATGACATGGTCAGTGACATCACTGATGACATCACTGATGACATCTCAAATGACATCACTGATGACATCACTGATGACATCTCATTTGACATCATTCTTGTGCTAATACGATAAACCTCTTCAGACTCTAATATAACCTTAGATACACTCAGTGTATACAGACACTCACACACTGCCACTCATCCATGGAGTTACTCACACACCCAGTCAGTCATGCAAAGAAACAATCTCACCTCCATTTCTTCAACTATACAGTTAAACACACCTTACTTATTGAAACATATACTAACACATATTTACTCTCTTATACAATCCCTGATACAAGTTCACAATGATCGATACAACCACTCAGTCATTCAGTGGCTCTCATGCACAGTTATTTATATATGCCAACTCTCACATGTACTGTGTTTTACATATGTACTTACTATGACATGTAGCATTGAGATATCCATTCACTCATCAATACACTCATGCACACAGTCAACTGCCCATGTAGCTGTTTCCACATGCACTCTTGAACTCATACACCTAGTGAATAAACTGCTCACACATCTATGCATAGAGTCACACACCTTCCAGCCACCCCCACACAAACTCAATCTGCCATAAAAATACTTGGGCAACCAATTAATAACACATATAGCCTCTCGTATAGCTAATGATCAACACATGCAGCAGTTTACAGAACAACAGACATAATGATGCACAAATTAAGACAGTTTAGTCACTAACCCATGCACTCAGTGAGACACATTTAATCACTCACTCATACATTCAGTCATGCACCTACTAAATCCTTCGTCCAGACACTTATACATCTACTCATTCTTTAATATGTAAAACATATTTAAACTTTACAGAAACACACAGTCACTGGATGACGTCATCAGTGATGTCATCAGTGATGTCATTTGAGATGTCATCAGTGATGTCATCAGTGATGTCACTGACCATGTCATGAATGATGTAATATGTGACATGATCAGCAGTGGATTGCGGGTGCGCGATATATAGTTAGTGCAACTAACTATATATGGAATTTCAATGGTTTTGTGTGAGTAAAATAAGGTTTTTTAAATGCTAATTCCTAACTATATATGGTCTATAACCTATGGTTTTTTCAGTGAATATATATATATATATATATATATATATATAGTGTTTGACATTCTGCCCGTCTTTTGTTAAATGCATTTTTGCTGCTGGAAAAGTCCTTATTGGTGTCCTTGGTTGCAGGGCTTGGAGAAGCTGCGGCGTGCTGTTTGATATATATATATATATATATATATTACCTACTGGCAGTCGCCAGTAGGTATATATAGTTAGGATTTTTTCTCTATGGGTTTTTTGAAAATTCTATGTCTAATAACTTTGGCGTTTGTGGACGGAATTGGCTGAAATTTTCAGGAAAATGGCACATTTTGTTTCTGAGCATCCCTTGAAAATTTGGGGGGGGTTCGTCAAGGGGGGGCCGAGAAAAAAGGGGGGTCCCAAAACGTGTTTTTAACATTGAGTTTTCCATAGGGCGGTTGGCCTCACTTTTAGCCCGAACGGCTGAATGGATTTGCACGAAACTTGGCAAAATTGTAGGGACTGGTAGCCCGATGTGCCTTTTGTAGGTCTCAATATATGTGCTCCAGTGGATTTTGAGAAATTAACGTTTAAAAAAAGATATATATCTGTAACAGCGGACCTGGCAGCGTCCCAGGACGCGTACTTTACGCGCAACGGAGCTTTGTGAAGCGAAGCTGATTGGTTCTCCGGCGTCTGTCAACATTCCAAACAGTCCGTAGCGGCCGCCATCTTGTCTCTCGGTAGGATCGAGAGACAAGAGGAGGTCAAAACAAAGGGGGAAATAACTATAAGGGGGCATAGTAGATCCTCGCTGACCCCCTAGGTTTGATGTGGAGGTTTTAAAAGGGCCCCGCGGGGCAAAAAAAAAAAATAATAATAATAATCGAACGGCTGAATGGATTTGCACGAAACTTGGCAAAATTGTAGGGACTGGTAGCCCGATGTGCCTTTGCTAGGTCTCAATATATGTGCTTCAGTGGATTTTGAGAAATTAACGTTCAAAAAAAGATATATATCTGTAACAGCGCACCGCTTCGCGTACTTTTCGCGTTACGGAGCTTTGCGAAGCGAAGCTGATTGGCTCTCCGGTGTCTGTAAACATTCCAAACAGTACGTAGCGGCCGCCATCTTGTCTCTCGGTAGGATCGAGAGACAAGAGGAGGCCAAAGCGAAGGGGCAAATGACCATAAGGGGGCATAGTACATTGTCGCTCACCCCCTAGGTTTGATGTGGAGGTTTTAAAAGGGCCTCGCGGGGCAAAAAAAAATAAAAATAATAATAATCGAACAGCTGAATGGATTTGCACGAAACTTGGCAAAATTGTAGGGACTGGTAGCCCGATGTGCCTTTGCTAGATCTCAATATATGTGCTCCAGTGGATTTTGAGAAATTAACGTTCAAAAAAAGATATATATCTGTAACAGCGCACCGCTTCGCGTACTTTTCGCGTTACGGAGCTTTGCGAAGCGAAGCTGATTGGCTCTCCGGTGTCTGTAAACATTCCAAACAGTCCGTAGCGGCCGCCATCTTGTCTCTCGGTAGGATCGAACAGCTGAATGGATTTGCACGAAACTTGGCAAAATTGTAGGGACTGGTAGCCCGATGTGCCTTTGCTAGGTCTCAATATATGTGCTTCAGTGCATTTTGAGAAATTAACGTTCAGAAACAAGATATATATCTGTAACAGCGCTCCGCTTCGCGGAGATAAAATTATATGTGTATTACCTAGCTGTTGCTAACACCAGTTAGCGACGGCTAGTAGAAGATAGCGACCATCTTGGGCCCCACTTTGCATGTGAGTGATATTTATCACTAATGACATGCAAAGTGGGCATGCCAAGATGTTAGCGACTGGAAACAGTCGCTAACATCGCTATCTCCTATTATCAACTTTTGGAAATATTCGAGATAAGCGCGAATATCTCCAAAAGCTACCACCTGCCCTGAGCAGTTCTTAGCCATGTTATCCAATGGGAGGTGGATAACATGGCTAAGAGCATTAGCTCGGTAATGCATGAATATCGCTGAGTTTTCAGCGATATTAATGCATTGCGGTCGTTTTTTATCGTATTTCCGATAAACCTTGATAATAGCAAGGTTTATCTGCGATAATTTCTGACGGTAAAAAAATCGTTGCTAAGCATCGTTAGGGATAAATATCGCTTAACTTTGGTAATATGCCCCAACGTCTGTTAACGTTCGATTCGAAGGAAATCAGGAAGTGTTGAAAAACATTGTCTGCGCCATCTTGTCTTTTTTCAAATGCCACACTTTTGTCGTGCACGGCAGCCATTTTAGATGCCTTGACCAGACCCACTCTGTGCACGCTGTCGATCCTTAGCATGGCTCCCCACCCTCGCAAGCATCTCCCCCAGGCAGTGGTCACCCCCGCTCTCTGTCTTATGCATGGGTAATAAACCTCCCCCCATCTGCGCTGCTCTTCCCTGAGAATCACACCCTGTGCCCGCCCGACACCTCCCTTTCGCCCTATTCACTACCGCACCCTCTGATACTCCTTTTCCTCTGTGTCCGATTGTCCAGGCTGGTCCTAGGGTATCAGCTAGCCCTGCAGATGTAGTTTATGGCCACAGCTGTAAAGAATCACCCCTCTTCAAAGGAGTTATAGTAGATCAAGGCCCACACTCGATGAGATCCGTCACAGCAGAAGCGTTGCTATTATCTGAAAACCATCCTGTATTGTGATTGGGGAGGGGACCGAGCCTGAAGCGGAAGATTCCAGGGATGACTCTTTGTACATCAAAGTTTTTACAATTATGTGTCACATTAAAAATATATAGCACTCCGACAAAGTAGTAAGATTATAAAACTTTAATAGTTTATAAATATATACAAGAAAACAAAAATAGTAATAACATATAAACATTTTTAGGGAAAAACAACGAAGTAGCGGTCGGCTGTGCGAATAGTCCCAACGCAGCACAACGTCCAGATTTCCGGCGTGGGGCGTCGCGGGGGGTGGGTCATTAGTAGCAAACTGTTGTGCGAATAGTTCCAAGGCAGCAGAACGCGCTGAAATCTAGATGACACTAAAGTGATGTCTAGTAAGTTGCCACCCAGCAAATAACGGCATGGGGCGTCGCGGGGGGTGGGTCATCAGTAGCAAACTGTTGCGCGAATAGTTCCAAGGCAGCAGAACGATGGCACCAAGGTGATGTCCAGTAAGTTGCCGCACTGGTTTTGGTATCCTACAATGCTGCTCCGAATAACGGCGCTGGGCGCCCCGGGGGAGGCGGTGAACGGGCCTGTCCAGGTGGAGTGTCATCTGTTGTAGTGGGGCGCCCCTTTACCGTTTCAGTTGCCATTCCGTCCGTTTTTGGTCCACTGTGTCAAAAGCCGCAATTCAGCTGAGTTGCGCCCACTCTTGCGGTGCAGCGATAGGCGGCTGTCACAGGACTCTCAAAATGGCGGCAGGCTGTTTCCTTTTTGGGCCTGGTCCACTGAAATGGCCCTGGGACACCTTGGAAATCGGACGCTTGTCTGCTAGGTCTTGGACCCCATTCTCGAAAGCGTCCCCTCCGCCTTGAGAATTCATCAAAAGTTTTGGGGGCTCCGACTCCTGCAGGCTTCTGGTGGGGAGCGGCTGCCATGATTGCTCGCGGAATGACCACGACTGAGCTACGAGATGGTGGTGCTCTCATGCTGACGCCAGCTTCAGTCTGAAACATCCAGAAACAAGGTGGGGCTTTCATCGTTTGGGAAAAAAAAAAAGTTTTCATCCAATGAAAAGTGTTGTTTTTAGGTCACATGATCAAGCCTTCCATCATTAGGAAACCAAAAGTAAAATGAACCAATGAAAAGTTTTATAAACAAGTCACATGACCTGTTATGCGGCATAGGGTGTAAAATGCGGAGAAAATACGTTGGCACGTGAGGCGGCGTCAGTAGCGGACCGATGTGCGAATAGGCCGAAGGCAACACAACGCGCCAAGATCCGGATGGCACCGAGGTGGTGTCCAGCAAGTTGCAGCACTGGTGTGGCCATCCTACAATGCTGAAAGTCGGCGTGGGGCGCCCCGTTGGCACGTGAGGCGGCGTCAGTAGCGGACCGATGTGCGAATAGGCCGAAGGCAACACAACGCGCCAAGATCCGGATGGCACCGAGGTGGTGTCCAGCAAGTTGCAGCACTGGTGTGGCCATCCTACAATGCTGAAAGTCGGCGTGGGGCGCCCCGTTGGCACGTGAGGCGGCGTCAGTAGCGGACCGATGTGCGAATAGGCCGAAGGCAACACAACGCGCCAAGATCCGGATGGCACCGAGGTGGTGTCCAGCAAGTTGCAGCACTGGTGTGGCCATCCTACAATGCTGAAAGTCGGCGTGGGGCGCCCCGTTGGCACGTGAGGCGGCGTCAGTAGCGGACCGATGTGCGAATAGGCCGAAGGCAACACAATGCGCCAAGATCCGGATGGCACCGAGGTGGTGTCCAGCAAGTTGCAGCACTGGTGTGGCCATCCTACAATGCTGAAAGTCGGCGTGGGGCGCCCCGTTGGCCTGTGAGTTTGCGTCAGTAGCGGACCGATGTGCGAATAGGCCGAAGGCAGCACAACGCGCCAAGATCCGGATGGCACCGAGGTGGTGTCTAGTAAGTTGCCGCACTGGTGTGGCCATCCAACAATGCTGAAAGTCGGCGTGGGGCGCCCCGTTGGCCTGTGAGTTTGCGTCAGTAGCGGACCGATGTGCGAATAGGCCGAAGGCAGCACAACGCGCCAAGATCCGGATGGCACCGAGGTGGTGTCTAGTAAGTTGCCGCACTGGTGTGGCCATCCAACAATGCTGAAAGTCGGCGTGGGGCGCCCCGTTGGCCTGTGAGTTTGCGTCAGTAGCGGACCGATGTGCGAATAGGCCGAAGGCAGCACAACGCGCCAAGATCCGGATGGCACCGAGGTGGTGTCTAGTAAGTTGCCGCACTGGTGTGGCCATCCTACAATGTTGAAAGTCGGCGTGGGGCGCCCCGTTGGCCTGTGAGATGGCGTCAGTAGCGGACCGATGTGCGAATGGGGCCAAAGGCAGCGCAACAATATTTTCTGAATAGAAGACACCACAAGGCGCTGAGATGCCAAGATCCGGATGGCACCGAGGTGGTGTCTAGTAAGTTGTCGCACTTCTGTGGCCATCCTACAATGTTGAAAGTCGGCGTGGGGCGCCCCGTTGGCCTGTGAGATGGCGTCAGTAGCGGACCGATGTGCGAATGGGGCCAAAGGCAGCGCAACAATATTTTCTGATTTGAAGACACCACAAGGCGCTGAGATGCCAAGATCCGGATGGCACCGAGGTGGTGTCTAGCAAGTTGTGGCACTGGTGTGGCCATCGTACAATGGTAAAAGTCGGCGTGGGGCGCCCTGTTGGCCTGTGAGATGGTGTCAGTAGCGGACTGATGTGTGAATGGGGCCAAAGGCAGCGCAACAATATTTTCTACAATATTTTCGGAGTAGAAGACACCACAAGGCGCTGAGATGCCAAGATCCGGATGGCACCGAGGTGATGTCTAAGTTGCGGACCGATGTGCGAATGGGGCCAAAGGTAGCGTAACAAGATTTTCTGTATGGAAGATACCACTAGGCGTTGAGATGCCAAGATTCGGATGGCACCGAGGTGATGTCTAGCAAGTTGTGCCACTGGTGTGGCCATCGTACAATGGTAAAAGTCGGCGTGGGGCGCCCTATTGGCCTGTGAGATGGTGTCAGTAGCGGACTGATGTGCGAATGGGGCCAAAGGCAGCGCAACAATATTTTCTGACTGACACCACAAGGCGCTGAGATGCCAAGATCCGGATGGCACCGAGGTGATGTCTAAGTTGCGGACTGATGTGCGAATGGGGCCAAAGGCAGCGTAACAATATTTTCTGTATGGAAGATACCACTAGGCGTTGAGATGCCAAGATTCGGATGGCACCGAGGTGATGTCTAGCAAGTTGGTGTGGTCATCCTACAATGCTGAAACTCGGCGTGGGTCACCCCATTAGCCTGTGAGATGGCGTCAGTAGCGGACCGATGTGCGAATAGGCCGAAGGCAGCACAACGCGCCAAGATCCGGATGTCACCGTGGTGGTTTCATAGTTGAGAGGCTCTTCATCTGCAGTGGGGCGCCGAGATCCGGATGGCACCGAGGTGATGTCTAGCAAGTTGCTGTACTGGTGTGGTCATCCTACAATGCTGAAATGTAGTGGGGCGCCCATTTACCGTTTCAGTTGCCATTCAGCTGAGTTTCGGCTGCTCTTGATGCTACAGCGACAGGCGGCTGCAAGAGGACTCTCAAAATGGCGGCCTGTTCTTTGGATTTGGGCCTGGTCCACTAAAATGGCCCTGGGACACCTTAGAACTTGGACGCTCGATTTTTTTTCCTTTCCTGTACATGCAAAAAAAGGTAAATGCCCGGTACGTTACACGCTTCATCTGCCACGATGAACTCTCCAGAGGAACCGAAAAAAAATATAGTTGTGGTAACTATACCATGCATCGTCATATGGAGAGGTGGCACCAATTAATTATAGTGCTGCATAAAAGAGAGATTTGGAGGAGAACCCCTGACCTGCTAGTACATTCATCAAAGAAGTGGCACTGAGAGCTTCAGAGGCAAGGGAAACGGTCCCAATTATTTAGAAGAACTTTGGAAAGATTAAAATGACATGTTTAGATTGTGGTAAATTAATTTCATGTGGACAGATGAGTGTTACTCTAATAAATACAGCATATGAACATCATCATAGTCGATGGTTGGTAGAGACATTTTGACTATATCCTGGACCTGCCCGTCCTCGCCCAAAATGGCGCCAGAATAAATGGGACTCGTAACTCCTTGTTGTGTACTGGTTGCAGAACCTTGAAATCACGAGATACGTATGCAGTTTTGAAGCACATGGCGGGCGGGGACGAGAATTGATTGAATATTTTGACATCCCTATTGATATTAAGTTCTGATGTGTTATTGATTACTGTACTGTTGAAAGTTCGAATTAACGTCACCCATGGTACTTGCCCGCAAATGTATATCTAGATAATTTTATTGTAACTGGCCCTGTCGTATTTTAATTATAAAATGTACGTCCACCGATTCCGTAACTGTTAGACACCTTAGTTCTTGCAACCTAATGGCCCGCCCGTTACGTTCCTCTACAGTGTAAATGTCTATTCATCATATACGATTACAGTTTGCTCCGTGGCAGGCCCACGTGGTTATAGGCTCGTATTTGTATAATGAAATTTTCACAATAAAGGTTTTTAAAAGAAAACATGGTAGTAGTATATACATTGGTAAAGTTTTTAATAATAGTCACTGTTTTAGAATCATTAAAAGGCAAGTGAAATAAAGCAGACCAATTACATGAAGGGTAAAAGGTATAATACGAAGGAACGCAGTAAAGATAAATGGTCAAGGGCTGTTGTGTTTTCTATTCCTGCAACATAAAGTGATCGATAAGAATCTCATATTCAGGCGTATCGGCGACTAAGACAGCAGGTCGACCCTCTTTTGCTCAACGGCTCCGTCATGGGACGAAGAAACGCTCTTTTTCTCGAAAAAAGAATATATTTTACTTGCAGGACAGTTGTAAAATTTCCGGGAAAGTACATTAGCCTGGAACATTATAACATATATTTAAGAAAAAATAATGTTCGGAAGTAATTAAAAGCGTAATTTTTAGGTGATATGACCAAGGCTTTCATCATTAGAATAAGAAAAGTAAAATGAACCAATGAAAAGTTTTATTAACAAGTCACATGACTTGTTATGCTTACGTTACGCGCTGCGCGCCCCGGATGACTTCCGGATGCGCTAACGCGGCGCGTCATATGACGCATTACGCGACAACGCAGGTCCAGAATATAGTCAAAATGTCTCCACCAACCAGCGGTCGAAACACAACCCCTTTCAGCAGGCTAAATAGTTCTGTTAAATGACAACAGAAGGGACAGGCAACAAGAACCATCAGTCAAAGAGGGGAGGGCTAGTTCTTCTCTACCGGGTTACATTGGGGCGCTACCGGAACTGATCGAATTGGTAGTCTACAGTGTTTCTGGATGTTTCAGACTGAAGCTGGGGTTAGCATGAGAGCAGCACCATTTCGTAGCTCCGTCGTGGCCATTCCGCAACCAATCATGGCAGCCGCTCTTTATCGTTATTTTGGGCGGGGTGGGTGGCGGAGCCGAGCTGTTTTGCAGCCATCATTGTGTGGAGTTCAGTTCATCTCACTAGTTTTGTATTTGTCATGAGGGGTTGTTCCTAATGTTTCTATTTTAGCGAGGTCAAAAAGAGATCCCATTAGTGGCCTACGGATTTTGCTCGATTCCTTTTCTTTTTTTTTACACGATTTTTCGTTATCTGCAAAGACTAAACAGAGTATTGCGACTCTGTGTTTGTTTGTAAATAGAGAATGAACCAAAGAGAACTAATTCTAAAATAGTAAATACTTGGATAACAATCAATCAAATGGAGAGAGAAGCAGGCACGACGGATTACAACGGGGGCAAAGGCCTGCGTTAACTACCTTTCACTATCTGCAAAGAGAGAGTACTCCTAATAGAAATGAGGGGGGGGGCACCATTCAAAGCAGATCAGTGTGCATAAACACGAAAATGTTTTCACTTACCACGTACTTGACATTCGACAGCTTATGATATTTGCTATTAAAAAACCATTGAAATTCACTGAAAAAACCATAGGTTATAGACCATATATAGTTAGGAATTAGCATTTACAAAACCTTGAAAATTCACTGAAAAAACCATAGGTTATAGACCATATATAGTTAGGAATTAGCATTTAAAAAACCTTATTTTACTCACACAAAACCATTGAAATTCCATATATAGTTAGTTGCACTAACTATATATCGCGCACCCGCAATCCACTGCTGATCATGTCACATATTACATCATTCATGACATGGTCAGTGACATCACTGATGACATCACTGATGACATCTCAAATGACATCACTGATGACATCACTGATGACATCTCATTTGACATCATTCTTGTGCTAATACGATAAACCTCTTCAGACTCTAATATAACCTTAGATACACTCAGTGTATACAGACACTCACACACTGCCACTCATCCATGGAGTTACTCACACACCCAGTCAGTCATGCAAAGAAACAATCTCACCTCCATTTCTTCAACTATATAGTTAAACACACCTTACTTATTGAAACATATACTAACACATATTTACTCTCTTATACAATCCCTGATACAAGTTCACAATGATCGATACAACCACTCACTCATTCAGTGGCTCTCATGCACAGTTATTTATATATGCCAACTCTCACATGTACTATGTTTTACATATGTACTTACTATGACATGTAGCATTGAGATATCCATTCACTCATCAATACACTCATGCACACAGTCAACTGCCCATGTAGCTGTTTCCACATGCACTCTTGAACTCATACACCTAGTGAATAAACTGCTCACACATCTATGCATAGAGTCACACACCTTCCAGCCACCCCCACACAAACTCAATCTCCCATAGAAATACTTGGGCAACCAATTAATAACACATATAGCCTCTCGTATAGCTAATGATCAACACATGCAGCAGTTTACAGAACAACAGACATAATGATGCACACATTAAGACAGTTTAGTCACTAACCCATGCATTCAGTGAGACACATTTAATCACTCACTCATACAGTCAGTCACGCACCTACTAAATCCTTCATCCAGACACTTATACATCCACTCATTCTTCAATATGTAAGACATATTTTAACTTTACAGAAACATACAGTCACTGGATGTTGTCATCAGTGATGTCATCAGTGATGTCATTTGAGATGTCATCAGTGATGTCATCAGTGATGTCACTGACCATGTCATGAATGATGTAATATGTGACATGATCAGCAGTGGATTGCGGGTGCGCGATATATAGTTAGTGCAACTAACTATATATGGAATTTCAATGGTTTTGTGTGAGTAAAATAATGTTTTTTAAATGCTAATTCCTAACTATATATGGTCTATAACCTATGGTTTTTTCAGTGAATTTTCAAGGTTTTGTAAATGCTAATTCCTAACTATATATGGTCTATAACCTATGGTTTTTTCAGTGAATATATATATATATATATATATATCCAACAATAGCAGGTACTCAAAGTGAGGGAGACCACACAAGGAAAGGTGAGTTCAGGGTTTAATCGTCATCTGCCAGCACATGAAGAAACAGCAGCACTTTTCATAACCAGATTTAAACGCCGGACGCGTTTCGGGAATCATCCTTCCCTCTTCAGCGGCGTGTGTTGGAAATTGCAGCAAGCACTGAATCACGCACCTGGAAATGATACCTGCCCTTGGGCGTGGCCAAAACCAATGTCTTCTGGGTTTCGTAGTGCGTGAAAATTTTCCCGCTTGCTTGTAAAATTACCATGTTTATATCCCAAGTGGGTGGATTGAAAGGCACTCTGCCATCGTGTGCCCCGCTTTGTGTATGACGATCTCTGGTGAGTAGGCGTCGTCCTGCAAACTAAGCCAACTCACTTCCTTGTTCCTGTGATTCCAAACACCATCGGCATCCAGACAGGACCTGCTAATCTGCCGGGGGTCTCTCTCGCGACCGAAGCCAGCCGCTAAAATCCAACAATAGCAGGTACTCAAAGTGAGGGAGACCACACAAGGAAAGGTGAGTTCAGGGTTTAATCGTCATCTGCCAGCACATGAAGAAACAGCAGCACTTTTCATAACCAGATTTAAACGCCGGACGCGTTTCGGGAATCATCCTTCCCTCTTCAGCGGCGTGTGTTGGAAATTGCAGCAAGCACTGAATCACGCACCTGGAAATGATACCTGCCCTTGGGCGTGGCCAAAACCAATGTCTTCTGGGTTTCGTAGTGCGTGAAAATGTTCCCGCTTGCTTGTAAAATTACCATGTTTATATCCCAAGTGGGTGGATTGAAAGGCACTCTGCCATCGTGTGCCCCGCTTTGTGTATGACGATCTCTGGTGAGTAGGCGTCGTCCTGCAAACTAAGCCAACTCACTTCCTTGTTCCTGTGATTCCAAACACCATCGGCATCCAGACAGGACCTGCTAATCTGCCGGGGGTCTCTCTCGCGACCGAAGCCAGACGCTAAAATCCAACAATAGCAGGTACTCAAAGTGAGGGAGACCACACAAGGAAAGGTGAGTTCAGGGTTTAATCACGCACCTGGAAATGATACCTGCCCTTGGGCGTGGCCAAAACCAATGTCTTCTGGGTTTCGTAGTGCGTGAAAATGTTCCCGCTTGCTTGTAAAATTACCATGTTTATATCCCAAGTGGGTGGATTGAAAGGCACTCTGCCATCGTGTGCCCCGCTTTGTGTATGACGATCTCTGGTGAGTAGGCGTCGTCCTGCAAACTAAGCCAACTCACTTCCTTGTTCCTGTGATTCCAAACACCATCGGCATCCAGACAGGACCTGCTAATCTGCCGGGGGTCTCTCTCGCGACCGAAGCCAGCCGCTAAAATCCAACAATAGCAGGTACTCAAAGTGAGGGAGACCACACAAGGAAAGGTGAGTTCAGGGTTTAATCGTCATCTGCCAGCACATGAAGAAACAGCAGCACTTTTCATAACCAGATTTAAACGCCGGACGCGTTTCGGGAATCATCCTTCCCTCTTCAGCGGCGTGTGTTGGAAATTGCAGCAAGCACTGAATCACGCACCTGGAAATGATACCTGCCCTTGGGCGTGGCCAAAACCAATGTCTTCTGGGTTTCGTAGTGCATGAAAATGTTCCCGCTTGCTTGTAAAATTACCATGTTTATATCCCAAGTGGGTGGATTGAAAGGCACTCTGCCATCGTGTGCCCCGCTTTGTGTATGACGATCTCTGGTGAGTAGGCGTCGTCCTGCAAACTAAGCCAACTCACTTCCTTGTTCCTGTGATTCCAAACACCATCGGCATCCAGACAGGACCTGCTAATCTGCCGGGGGTCTCTCTCGCGACCGAAGCCAGCCGCTAAAATCCAACAATAGCAGGTACTCAAAGTGAGGGAGACCACACAAGGAAAGGTGAGTTCAGGGTTTAATCGTCATCTGCCAGCACATGAAGAAACAGCAGCACTTTTCATAACCAGATTTAAACGCCGGACGCGTTTCGGGAATCATCCTTCCCTCTTCAGCGGCGTGTGTTGGAAATTGCAGCAAGCACTGAATCACGCACCTGGAAATGATACCTGCCCTTGGCCACCCACTTGGGATATAAACATGGTAATTTTACAAGCAAGCGGGAACATTTTCACGCACTACGAAACCCAGAAGACATTGGTTTTGGCCACGCCCAAGGGCAGGTATTATTTCCAGGTGCGTGATTCAGTGCTTGCTGCAATTTCCAACACACGCCGCTGAAGAGGGAAGGATGATTCCCGAAACGCGTCCGGCTTTTAAATCTGGTTATGAAAAGTGCTGCTGTTTCTTCATGTGCTGGCAGATGACGATTAAACCCTGAACTCACCTTTCCTTGTGTGGTCTCCCTCACTTTGAGTACCTGCTATTGTTGGATTTTAGCGGCTGGCTTCGGTCGCGAGAGAGACCCCCGGCAGATTAGCAGGTCCTGTCTGGATGCCGATGGTGTTTGGAATCACAGGAACAAGGAAGTGAGTTGGCTTAGTTTGCAGGACGACGCCTACTCACCAGAGATCGTCATACACAAAGCGGGGCACACGATGGCAGAGTGCCTTTCAATCCACCCACTTGGGATATAAACATGGTAATTTTACAAGCAAGCGGGAACATTTTCACGCACTACGAAACCCAGAAGACATTGGTTTTGGCCACGCCCAAGGGCAGGTATCATTTCCAGGTGCGTGATTCAGTGCTTGCTGCAATTTCCAACACACGCCGCTGAAGAGGGAAGGATGATTCCCGAAACGCGTCCGGCGTTTAAATCTGGTTATGAAAAGTGCTGCTGTTTCTTCATGTGCTGGCAGATGACGATTAAACCCTGAACTCACCTTTCCTTGTGTGGTCTCCCTCACTTTGAGTACCTGCTATTGTTGGATTTTAGCGGCTGGCTTCGGTCGCGAGAGAGACCCCCGGCAGATTAGCAGGTCCTGTCTGGATGCCGATGGTGTTTGGAATCACAGGAACAAGGAAGTGAGTTGGCTTAGTTTGCAGGACGACGCCTACTCACCAGAGATCGTCATACACAAAGCGGGGCACACGATGGCAGAGTGCCTTTCAATCCACCCACTTGGGATATAAACATGGTAATTTTACAAGCAAGCGGGAACATTTTCACGCACTACGAAACCCAGAAGACATTGGTTTTGGCCACGCCCAAGGGCAGGTATCATTTCCAGGTGCGTGATTCAGTGCTTGCTGCAATTTCCAACACACGCCGCTGAAGAGGGAAGGATGATTCCCGAAACGCGTCCGGCGTTTAAATCTGGTTATGAAAAGTGCTGCTGTTTCTTCATGTGCTGGCAGATGACGATTAAACACTGAACTCACCTTTCCTTGTGTGGTCTCCCTCACTTTGAGTACCTGCTATTGTTGGATTTTAGCGGCTGGCTTCGGTCGCGAGAGAGACCCCCGGCAGATTAGCAGGTCCTGTCTGGATGCCGATGGTGTTTGGAATCACAGGAACAAGGAAGTGAGTTGGCTTAGTTTGCAGGACGACGCCTACTCACCAGAGATCGTCATACACAAAGCGGGGCACACGATGGCAGAGTGCGTTTCAATCCACCCACTTGGGATATAAACATGGTAATTTTACAAGCAAGCGGGAACATTTTCACGCACTACGAAACCCAGAAGACATTGGTTTTGGCCACGCCCAAGGGCAGGTATCATTTCCAGGTGCGTGATTCAGTGCTTGCTGCAATTTCCAACACACGCCGCTGAAGAGGGAAGGATGATTCCCGAAACGCGTCCGGCGTTTAAATCTGGTTATGAAAAGTGCTGCTGTTTCTTCATGTGCTGGCAGATGACGATTAAACCCTGAACTCACCTTTCCTTGTGTGGTCTCCCTCACTTTGAGTACCTGCTATTGTTGGATTTTAGCGGCTGGCTTCGGTCGCGAGAGAGACCCCCGGCAGATTAGCAGGTCCTGTCTGGATGCCGATGGTGTTTGGAATCACAGGAACAAGGAAGTGAGTTGGCTTAGTTTGCAGGACGACGCCTACTCACCAGAGATTGTCATACACAAAGCGGGGCACACGATGGCAGAGTGCCTTTCAATCCACCCACTTGGGATATAAACATGGTAATTTTACAAGCAAGCGGGAACATTTTCACGCACTACGAAACCCGGAAGACATTGGTTTTGGCCACGCCCAAGGGCAGGTATCATTTCCAGGTGCGTGATTCAGTGCTTGCTGCAATTTCCAACACACGCCGCTGAAGAGGGAAGGATGATTCCCGAAACGCGTCCGGCGTTTAAATCTGGTTATGAAAAGTGCTGCTGTTTCTTCATGTGCTGGCAGATGACGATTAAACCCTGAACTCACCTTTCCTTGTGTGGTCTCCCTCACTTTGAGTACCTGCTATTGTTGGATTTTAGCGGCTGGCTTCGGTCGCGAGAGAGACCCCCGGCAGATTAGCAGGTCCTGTCTGGATGCCGATGGTGTTTGGAATCACAGGAACAAGGAAGTGAGTTGGCTTAGTTTGCAGGACGACGCCTACTCACCAGAGATCGTCATACACAAAGCGGGGCACACGATGGCAGAGTGCCTTTCAATCCACCCACTTGGGATATAAACATGGTAATTTTACAAGCAAGCGGGAACATTTTCACGCACTACGAAACCCAGAAGACATTGGTTTTGGCCACGCCCAAGGGCAGGTATCATTTCCAGGTGCGTGATTCAGTGCTTGCTGCAATTTCCAACACACGCCGCTGAAGAGGGAAGGATGATTCCCGAAACGCGTCCGGCGTTTAAATCTGGTTATGAAAAGTGCTGCTGTTTCTTCATGTGCTGGCAGATGACGATTAAACCCTGAACTCACCTTTCCTTGTGTGGTCTCCCTCACTTTGAGTACCTGCTATTGTTGGATTTTAGCGGCTGGCTTCGGTCGCGAGAGAGACCCCCGGCAGATTAGCAGGTCCTGTCTGGATGCCGATGGTGTTTGGAATCACAGGAACAAGGAAGTGAGTTGGCTTAGTTTGCAGGACGACGCCTACTCACCAGAGATCGTCATACACAAAGCGGGGCACACGATGGCAGAGTGCCTTTCAATCCACCCACTTGGGATATAAACATGGTAATTTTACAAGCAAGCGGGAACATTTTCACGCACTACGAAACCCAGAAGACATTGGTTTTGGCCACGCCCAAGGGCAGGTATCATTTCCAGGTGCGTGATTCAGTGCTTGCTGCAATTTCCAACACACGCCGCTGAAGAGGGAAGGATGATTCCCGAAACGCGTCCGGCGTTTAAATCTGGTTATGAAAAGTGCTGCTGTTTCTTCATGTGCTGGCAGATGACGATTAAACCCTGAACTCACCTTTCCTTGTGTGGTCTCCCTCACTTTGAGTACCTGCTATTGTTGGATTTTAGCGGCTGGCTTCGGTCGCGAGAGAGACCCCCGGCAGATTAGCAGGTCCTGTCTGGATGCCGATGGTGTTTGGAATCACAGGAACAAGGAAGTGAGTTGGCTTAGTTTGCAGGACGACGCCTACTCACCAGAGATCGTCATACACAAAGCGGGGCACACGATGGCAGAGTGCCTTTCAATCCACCCACTTGGGATATAAACATGGTAATTTTACAAGCAAGCGGGAACATTTTCACGCACTACGAAACCCAGAAGACATTGGTTTTGGCCACGCCCAAGGGCAGGTATCATTTCCAGGTGCGTGATTCAGTGCTTGCTGCAATTTCCAACACACGCCGCTGAAGAGGGAAGGATGATTCCCGAAACGCGTCCGGCGTTTAAATCTGGTTATGAAAAGTGCTGCTGTTTCTTCATGTGCTGGCAGATGACGATTAAACCCTGAACTCACCTTTCCTTGTGTGGTCTCCCTCACTTTGAGTACCTGCTATTGTTGGATTTTAGCGGCTGGCTTCGGTCGCGAGAGAGACCCCCGGCAGATTAGCAGGTCCTGTCTGGATGCCGATGGTGTTTGGAATCACAGGAACAAGGAAGTGAGTTGGCTTAGTTTGCAGGACGACGCCTACTCACCAGAGATCGTCATACACAAAGCGGGGCACACGATGGCAGAGTGCCTTTCAATCCACCCACTTGGGATATAAACATGGTAATTTTACAAGCAAGCGGGAACATTTTCACGCACTACGAAACCCAGAAGACATTGGTTTTGGCCACGCCCAAGGGCAGGTATCATTTCCAGGTGCGTGATTCAGTGCTTGCTGCAATTTCCAACACACGCCGCTGAAGAGGGAAGGATGATTCCCGAAACGCGTCCGGCGTTTAAATCTGGTTATGAAAAGTGCTGCTGTTTCTTCATGTGCTGGCAGATGACGATTAAACCCTGAACTCACCTTTCCTTGTGTGGTCTCCCTCACTTTGAGTACCTGCTATTGTTGGATTTTAGCGGCTGGCTTCGGTCGCGAGAGAGACCCCCGGCAGATTAGCAGGTCCTGTCTGGATGCCGATGGTGTTTGGAATCACAGGAACAAGGAAGTGAGTTGGCTTAGTTTGCAGGACGACGCCTACTCACCAGAGATCGTCATACACAAAGCGGGGCACACGATGGCAGAGTGCCTTTCAATCCACCCACTTGGGATATAAACATGGTAATTTTACAAGCAAGCGGGAACATTTTCACGCACTACGAAACCCAGAAGACATTGGTTTTGGCCACGCCCAAGGGCAGGTATCATTTCCAGGTGCGTGATTCAGTGCTTGCTGCAATTTCCAACACACGCCGCTGAAGAGGGAAGGATGATTCCCGAAACGCGTCCGGCGTTTAAATCTGGTTATGAAAAGTGCTGCTGTTTCTTCATGTGCTGGCAGATGACGATTAAACCCTGAACTCACCTTTCCTTGTGTGGTCTCCCTCACTTTGAGTACCTGCTATTGTTGGATTTTAGCGGCTGGCTTCGGTCGCGAGAGAGACCCCCGGCAGATTAGCAGGTCCTGTCTGGATGCCGATGGTGTTTGGAATCACAGGAACAAGGAAGTGAGTTGGCTTAGTTTGCAGGACGACGCCTACTCACCAGAGATCGTCATACACAAAGCGGGGCACACGATGGCAGAGTGCCTTTCAATCCACCCACTTGGGATATAAACATGGTAATTTTACAAGCAAGCGGGAACATTTTCACGCACTACGAAACCCAGAAGACATTGGTTTTGGCCACGCCCAAGGGCAGGTATCATTTCCAGGTGCGTGATTCAGTGCTTGCTGCAATTTCCAACACACGCCGCTGAAGAGGGAAGGATGATTCCCGAAACGCGTCCGGCGTTTAAATCTGGTTATGAAAAGTGCTGCTGTTTCTTCATGTGCTGGCAGATGACGATTAAACCCTGAACTCACCTTTCCTTGTGTGGTCTCCCTCACTTTGAGTACCTGCTATTGTTGGATTTTAGCGGCTGGCTTCGGTCGCGAGAGAGACCCCCGGCAGATTAGCAGGTCCTGTCTGGATGCCGATGGTGTTTGGAATCACAGGAACAAGGAAGTGAGTTGGCTTAGTTTGCAGGACGACGCCTACTCACCAGAGATCGTCATACACAAAGCGGGGCACACGATGGCAGAGTGCCTTTCAATCCACCCACTTGGGATATAAACATGGTAATTTTACAAGCAAGCGGGAACATTTTCACGCACTACGAAACCCAGAAGACATTGGTTTTGGCCACGCCCAAGGGCAGGTATCATTTCCAGGTGCGTGATTCAGTGCTTGCTGCAATTTCCAACACACGCCGCTGAAGAGGGAAGGATGATTCCCGAAACGCGTCCGGCGTTTAAATCTGGTTATGAAAAGTGCTGCTGTTTCTTCATGTGCTGGCAGATGACGATTAAACCCTGAACTCACCTTTCCTTGTGTGGTCTCCCTCACTTTGAGTACCTGCTATTGTTGGATATATATATATATATGTATATATATATTTATATAATCTACTAGTGGTCGCCATTAGATAGTTATAGTTAGGACCTGGTTTCCATAGGAAAAGCGTTTTTTCTTTTCCCAATAACTTTGGCGCCGGTTGACGAATGTTCGTGAAATTTTCAAAACTCGTGGAGCATTCCGGTCAGCTCCTATACTGAAAGTTTTAGGGTGATTCGGTAAGCTGGGGACAAGAAAAAAGGGGGGTCCAAAAACATGTTTTCTCCATGTTATTTTCCATAGGAAACTTTAGACACGGCTACAGCCCGAACTGCTGAACGGAATAACACCAAATTTGGCAAAAAGGTAGCCCTTGTCTCAGAAAGAACTCTTTTTGTTAAATGGTGTTAACTGGTGTTAAATGGTGTTCAGTAGTTCCTGAGAAAAAAAAAAAGAGGTCGGAAAATGAATTTCCCATAGGAAACTTTAGACACGGCTACAGCTCGAACTGCTGAACTGAATTGCACCAAATGTGGCAAAAAGGTAGTGCTTAGTTCAGAAAGCACCCTTTTTTTAAATGGTGTAAATCCGTTTAGTAGTTGCTGAGAAAATTAAAAAAATAAAAGTTTCGGTATCTAAAGGCGCAGTGGATCCGTGGACCCTCCCGACCATGAGCTTTATTCTAATTGGCTGTCAACACTCCAAACCAGGAAGTGTTGGCAGCCATCTTGTGACTAGGTAGAACTGAGTCACAAGAAAACAGGGAAACAAAGGTGAAAAAAAGAAAAGGGGGCATGGGAGAAACACCCTGACCCCCTAGGCCTGCTCAGGGGGTCCCACAAGGACCCCTAGGGCCCCAAAAACATTTTCTTTTTAAATCGACGAGATTCGCACTCCCAGCACGAATTTCATCCCAATTATTTTTTAATTATTTAGCCCCCGGGTGGGCCATGTCTCGGGGGCATAACATATTGCAATTGTGGGGGCCCAGGGAGGCCCCGGGGGACCGCCACCCCGGGGCTTTTCTTAAATATTTGCAGGCGCACACGGCCCCCCACCCGCAGCCCCGTTTTTTTTTTTTTTTAAACTGCCACCTCCCCGGGGCACTAAGTAGATAAATGCGGGGTCCGTAACGGACCCCCTAGCCCCAGGGACAACCACCTCCCCGGGGCTGTGCACACGTTGGGAGGGGGGCTGCATGGCCCCCTCTCCTGGAGCCCTTGATGTCCCTGAGGACCGCCACACCCCAGGGCCGGCTCCTGCAGTGTCCCGGGGTGACCACCCCGGGACACTGCTGTTTTCAATGACAGGGCAAGAGCCGCGTGGCTCCCGCCCTGTCTGCCCTGTCAGAGAGGTGGTTCCAGGCCACGTCCCTTTTTACACTTCTCTGCAACGCAGCTCTGTGGCGCTTACTGGAGGTACCTGGTGGGCTAGTTGGAGCATTGCGGGGTGCGAGTTATAGTTAGCTGAACTAACTATAAGGGGGGAGTTTCACTGGTTTTGTACAAGTGAAATGTCCAACTAACTATAACACCACTGAAACCTATGTTTTTCCAGTGAATTTATATATATATATATACACACACACACACACATATATATATATATATATATATATATATAAATATGTATATATATGTATATATATATATATATATATATATATATATAAATATGTATATATATGGGTTTTTTTATATTCAACCAGTGTATTTCTCTTGATTTTTCAATAATCAGTTGCAGTGGGTCACTCTGAAGCCACACCAAGATCTAGGATTCACTTAATCAGCAAACATTTACTTTGGAAAACATCGCTCAGTACAAAAGACATAAAGTTGTCACTTCTTTTTGAGAAAATGAAAACAACTTTTTCAGAACTTTAAATATCTCTGAGAAAAAGCAATGCATTGTTGTGAAAATGCAGAATAGGACATTACAAATACTCCAAATACCGTTGCTGTTTTGGTAATAGATGCTGTCATGATACACACAAAGCACCACACAGAAAGCTATTTGAGCTACATGCCGTGTGCAGGGTATAATTTGTAAAATTCTTACAACAGGACTGCTCCCAGGCGAACACTGCACAGCAAGGGGCCTGCTAAAAGAATTCAGAGAATTATGCACTGATCATTAAAATTGTATGCGACATAATAGCTACAGTACGCATGGAGAAGTTTACAACGGAGACCGGATGTATTTCAGAGACCTAAGCTATTTGAGGAGCACGCCATATTTAATCAATGTTTTTGTTAGTCATGGCTGAGAGCTGACTAATTATAACTGGCTGATGTAAGAGAATGCTGGTGAAGAAAGACCCTGACATTTCAGTTGTTTTCTATACTCCTATAACATTCTTGTTTCTTTTTCTATTAACGGATTCCTAATATTTTTAAAACTACACTGATGTATACCTATTGTGCATTTTTGTTTGATCAAAGACATTTTCATAATTCAAATTATCAGTGATGCGGCTATTTTGATTACTGTAGAGTTTCAAAAAGCATCTTGCTACTTTATTGAAGACAAAGGTTTGTGTTTTAAAGACCTACTTATCATTACTGCCTTACTTATATTCGACTATAGGGGCATGTAACACTAGACACTTCATATAAACATGGCCCCAGGGACCCCTAAAAGGGGTGCAATATAGGACTGAATTCGACCTTTCGAAGGACTTCATATACCTCTTCAAAGTCTGTGGATGCTTTCACTCACAACGAGGTTGGGCAAACCTGACACTTCCTTATCATGCCATAAACACTGTGCTGTCAGACTAATCTAGGTACAGTGTCTGTCTCTGCAGCCTTTCTTTTGTACAATTTTGCTGTGAGGTCTTTTCTCTGGTTCTTGGGGAGTCAGTGGTTATTAAGCAAAGCCCGTCTGCACCTGTCCATGCCCAGCCGGGATCAGGGGCCAGGACCGCTGCCCATGTCACCTCACCCACAGGTAACTTATATACTTATACTAGCGCTGAACTCTTAACCCTAAATACAGTAGTCCAACCACTACGTAAACATACCCTGAGTCCAGATCAATCACTGTGCTGCACGACTTGTGGATTTATGGGGACAGCAAGGGTGCATCACGGTCAGGGACCTAATCTACATATGACTGGAATGGAATGGAATGGAATGGAATGGAAAGAGGATTTGTAGAGCGAGATAGCTACCCTGGGGCGTCCAAGCGCTACAGAATTGTGAGAGCAGGATGTAGGGGAGAAGGCTAATCAGGGTGTGAAAAGAGCAGAGTCTTTAAATGCTTACGGAAAGATAGTAAGTAGGGTTGTGCACGCATGTGCAGGGGAAGGGAGTTCCAGAGCCTTGATGCGTTGTATGAAAAGGCTTGGCCTCCGCATCTGACTTTCTTGATCCTGGGGACTGTGACCAGGAAAGATGTTGATGATCTGAGATGTCTTGCGGGGATGTATTCAGTGATCAGGGAATGATTAATGGGCGGTCCTGTTTTCCAGTAAGCTCGATGGGTGATACAGAGAGTCTTAAACTCAATTCTTCGTCTCACTGGCAGCCAGTGGAGGCTCCTCAGACTGGTCTTAACCGAGGTACGACGGGGGATTTGAAGTAATGTGCGGGCTGCACAATTCTGTGCAATCTGGAGCGTGTTCAGGGTAGACTGGGGGGCTCCCAAGTAAAGGGCATTTCCAAAATCCCGTCTGGAGAGAACAAGTCCCTGGATCATTATTTTCCTGGCTTGGAAGGACAGTATAGGAAGAATCTTCCGTATTAGCCTAAGTAGGCCGAAACAGGTCGCCGATAGTTTGGTGGCTTGGGCGTTGAGATTGAGAGATTTATCAAGCCATATGCCTAGGCTCTTGATGTTGTCCTTAGGAGTGGGGGGTACACCAAGTGAGGGGGGCCAGAGTGATTTAAGAGCTAGTGGGGAGGGGTTGCCTAGGAGCATTAGCTCAGTTTTTTAGCCATTCAGTTTAAGGAATGACAGGGTCATCCATTTGGAAACCTCTTCCAGGCAGGATTTAAGGTTGTCGGGGTTTGAGTCTAGTTGGTTAAGGGACACCACTAGCTGGGTGTCATCCGCGTAGGTGATGATTTTTATTCCAAACGGACGGACTACCTCAGCTAGTGGCCCCATATAGACATTAAACAATGTCTGGCTCAAGGACGAGCCCTGGGGAACACCGCAAACTAGGGGCTTACTTGGGGAAGTGATGTTACCTTCAAACACTTAGAATGAACGATCGGTGAGGAAGGATTCGAGCCAAGACAAGGCCTTGCCTGATATCCTGATGTTCGCAAGCCGAAAGAGTAGTGTGCTATGGTTGACAGTGTCGAAAGCGGCACTTAGGTCCAGGAGTATTATGGTGGCTGATCCTCCCTGGTCCAAGATCTTCCTTGCCTCCTCCGTCACTGCCAATAGCGCAGTTTCAGTCCCATGCTTGGGGCGAAAACCAGTTTGTGAATCATCGAGCAGGTGGTTAGACTCGATAAAGTCTACTAGTGCGGTGTTGGTATGTTTTCAAGTATTTTACTCATCCAGGGAAGTAAGGAGATTGGCCTATAGTTTTTTGGGTCTGTCTGATCCAGGTTTGTTTTTTTAGAAGGGCCTTAACCATGGCGCACTTCCAGGGGGGTGGGACTAAGCCAGTAGCTAGGGAGGAGTTAAGTAGATTAAGTACAATTGGAAATTTTTTATCAGTTACCATGTTCAGAGTGCGTGGAGGAGCCGGGTCATTGGGGGAGCGTGACTTTACCTGTGATAGAATGGCATTTAGAATAGTGGGAGTAAGAAGAGGGAAGGTTTGCAGGGAAGTGGTGGGACGGGTGTCAGTGGTGGAGATATCTGCTATTTGAGCAGAGGTAGGGATCAACGGGAAGGAAGAGTAGATGATTTGGATTTTTTCAGAAAAGAAATCAGCTAAATTATTGCAACGAGCTTGTGCATTGGAGGGATCAAGGGGCTGTTCTCGACGTTTTAAAAGGGACTTTGCAATCCGATAGATTTCTTTCGGTTTGGAGGCTGCTGTGTTGATTTTTTCTGCAAAGAAGACTGATTGAGCAGATTTGATCCCCCTTTTGTAGGTCCTGAGCATATCTCTATAGTTGGTTTTGCTGGCGGGGGAAAAGTTTAGTCTCCATTTCTTTTCCAGACGTTTGCATTTGCTTTTTAGTTTGCGCAGTTCGAGGGAGTACCAGGGGGCAGTCTTAGAATTACGCTTGGATTCCATGCGATTCAAGGGGAGTACAGAATCTAAAGAATTGGAGATCCAACTATTACATTCCTCATTAGCTGAGGTAGGGTCTGGGTTGTTATGGGGTCTGGTGTTATCCAGGGTAGTACGCCAGTCATCCAAAGGGAGCTTGGACTAGTTCCTATGTAGTGTAATATTAGTTTGTTGCAACAAGTGTGAATTAGGAGCAGTCCAGGCAAAGGAAATTAGATGCTGGTCAGACCATGGAATGGGGGAAGGAATACGTACTTCCAATTCTGGACAGTTGCTAAAAATGGGGTCGAGAAGATGGCCTTTTTTATGGGTAGTATTGACTACTAGCTGAGTAAGTTGTAGGGCCGCTAAACTGGCGAGCAAGTGAAGAGCAGTGGGATTGGAGGTGTCGTCAAAGTGGATATTGAGGGCTCCAAGAAGAGTAAAATTGGCCGGCGTGGTCGCTAGCCTGGCAACTATCGGGGGAAGGTTAGTGACGAAGTCTGTTAAGGTTTCAGGCGGACATTTTTAAAAGGATTCCTGAGAACGAGTTGGTGGGGGAGAAATCTATAGCAAATGAAAGGCTTTCACAATCCGGAATAGGGTAGTGGGAACTACGGCACTGAAACGTGTCCCTGAAGATAATAGCTAATCCCCCCCCCACCCCCCCTTCCCCGTTTTGCGCTCCTCACGGGCTATTTGGTACCCCTGGGGAATGGCCTGGACAAGGTCTGGTTCGGATTCGTCGGTGAGCCATGTTTCAGTCAGGAAAATTATATCTGGATCGAGATCCTGAATAAGTAGATGAATTTCTAGGGAGTGTTTTACGAGGGATCTACAGTTTAAAAGGAACATGACTCAATGTAAAGTTGTGAAAATGGGATTAATTAACTGTAGTTCCCTACCCAAGCATGTGGTGGAAATTAAACTTTTAATAGAAAATGAAGACATGGATGTTTTGTTCCTTACTGAAAGCTGGCTTAAGGAAAGCTCTGCACCGGAAATAGTAGAGGCTCTTCAGCTGGGATATGAAATTTCCCGCTTGGACAGGGTTGGAGCTAAAGGGGGAGGCTTAGCCATCATTCATAAAGCACAGTTTGGATGTACAATATGCCCCGAGAAAATGGCAAAATCAGAAGCCCTCAGTTTCCGAATATCTCTCTCTGCCTCTAGTTCCTTTTCAGGGGGATTGATCTATAGACCCCCAGGACCCTGTGGCCAGTTCCTGGATGCTGTTCCGGACTTAGTGGCTAGCATGCTCGTTGAAAAGAGTGCCACCACTATGTTAGGCGATTTTAATATACACCTAGATGATCTTAAGGATCCCACAGCTAGGAGATGCATAGCGGACAGGGAAGCCTTACAACTTAAACAACTGGCATTGTGGGCTACCCAAGAGAAAGGTCATCTTCTGGACCCCATTTTCTCAAATGACCTGAGTCTGAGGGTACTAGATCCCACATGGATTCCATGGAATGACCATGCCCTTATTCCACGGCATCTCCTAATGCCTTTGGGAGAAGTACAAAAGAAAGAACACACAATAGTAGGAAGAAAATGGCCCAGGATTGTTCCGGAAGCTTGGATAAGCGATCTGGAGACCTCTGTGCCCCCGGACGCTAAAGATCCAGAAGAGGCTTATGGGAATTGGCAGACATGTGTAAACAGCTCCATTGATAAGAATGTTAGGAAACCAGCCCCCCTATCTAATAAAAACTCGAACAGATCATCTTGGTTCTCACCTATGCTGGTCACTAAAAAAAAAGTGCAAAAGATTGGAATGAGACTGGAGGAAGTCATATGACCCAGAACTAAAACGAGCTTATAAAACTGCAATACAGCTCTACCATAAGAGCATTAGGAAAGCTCAGGCTGTTTTCTTTGAGGAAAAAATAGCATAGGCCTCCAGCTCTTCTAAGGAGCTTTTTAAAATTGTTAAAGGACTCACTACGGTAAAACAGGGAGCTATCAGCCCGCACTATTCTAAAGAAAGGTGCAATGGATTGGCCACTTTCTTTAAAAGTAAAGTGGAAAATATTTATAACTCTCTACCCCCAACTCAATTATGACACCAGGAGCATCATCGCTCCATGAAGAATCACAATGTGAACAGAGGGAACCAGATCACTCTATTGGTCCTGCGCTTATGTCTATTCCGCCGGTAAATACAGATCTTATATACACTTTACTACAGGAAATTAAATCAGGTTCCCCAAGGGACACAGCTCCACCGCATATTCTTGCACAGGGAGGAAGATCAATGCTTACTCAACTATGCAACTTAATGAATCTTTCCTTTGAAAAAGGTAAAGTTCCGAGAGACTGGAAACATGCTATCATTAAGCCCCTGCTGAAAAAAATTAATCTGGACCCTGCCGATCTATCAATATCACTATTGCCGATAGTGGGGAAAATCGCAGAAAAGCATGTGAATACTGCAATTACTTCCTTTCTTGAAAATAACAGTGTCATTCATGAGACCCAGATGGGGTTTAGACCTAAACATAGCACTGAATCGGCCCTGCTGATGGTCACCGAAAAACGTAAGTCTATTCTGCACCAAGGCAAAACTGCAGCTGTGGTACTCTTAGATCTGAGTGCCGCTTTTGATACGGTAGACCACTCAGTGCTGATTCAGAGGTTGGACATTGCTGGAATACGAGGAACGGCGAAGAAATGGGTGGCATCATTTCTGAGCGACAGGTACTTTCAATGCATGGAGGCAGAATTTCAGTCAGACCCTCTTGCGGCACCATGGGGAGTACCACAGGGATCCTCCCTGAGCCCGACGTTATTTAATGTCTACCTCAGTCCTTTGGCCCATTAAATACAGGAGTTCGACATCTCCATCGTGTCATATGCTGATGACACGCAATTAGTGTTTTCAATCTTGGATTCTCTTCATTCAGATCACCGTCAACTTGTCCCCTGCCTCGAAAAAATTGGATCCTGGTTGTCGAATTGCAGGCTCAAGTTAAACGGAGATAAAACAGAACTAATGATTCTGGGTAATAACACTAATCCGCGATTGGAAATTTTCTGGCCAACAAGCTGGGGGACTTCCCCTCCCCCAAAGCAGCCATTAAAGATCTAGGCGTATGGCTGGATCAGAACTTAACAATTGAGGTTCAGGCTAATAAACTGTCCGGAACTTGTTTTGGAATGTTACGTCTGATTAGGAAAATCATATCCTTGCTCCCAGAGAATGCAAGGAGAACCATAGTTCAGGCCCTGGTCACATCGAGACTGGACTATGGCAATTCCCTCTTTCTGGGATCGCCAAAACATGTCATAAAGAGATTACAAGTTGTTCAGAATGCTGCCGCTCGAATGTTGCTGAGCATTCCCAGACGTCAATCAGCCAAGCAAGGACTGCGGAAATTGCACTGGCTCCTGATCCAAGCCAGAATTAAATTCAAGTCTTTGAGCCTTGCTCACAGGGCCATGCACGGCAGAGGAGCTGTTCTAATCCAAAAATTGATTACTCACTATTCTCCACACCGACACCTTAGATCTAGCTCAAAATTTCTGATGAAAGCGGTCACAATAAAAAAAGCCAGATGGGGTGGAAGATTTTTCACCCATCTGGTTCCGATGCTCTGGAACAGCCTAGATCCGGCGATTCGACTCATTGAAAATGAATTGTCTTTTAAAAAGAGGCTCAAGACCTGTTTTTTCCCGCTGGGGTAAGTGTTGACTGTCTTCACCTCTGTCTTTCAGCGCTGAGATGCCTAAGGGTGGTCACACGCTTTATAAATCCCACAAACATAAACATAAACATAAGCAGTGGTGTTGGTCGCTATTGTAATTTACTAAGGGTGTCTGACCCAGTGCATTAGGCTCCATTGCACTCCAATAGAATAAACAAGTTACTCCTAACAAAAATACAATGATACAAAGTTGAGGTGAGTAGTCAAGTCTTAACCAATACGTTGGTAGCAGACCTGGAACTCAGATATAGTTTGACACTGCAATCCACATTATAAACTAAATATCCAGTGAGAACTATTACCTTTCCAAAGAATAGGCGTTTGTTTACAAGTTTCAGAAATGGAGTGCAGGTAAACTGCTAAACAACAAAGCAAGCCAGAAGATGGTTCTTGCGTATGCCTAAAACGATATGTGGCACTTATACATGAAAGTGCTTCAATTTAAATAATAATGTGGTCTATGGACAAAAAGGTCTTATGGGTGGGTTATGGTTTTTAATTAGATTTCATTTTGTTTTACTACGACAGCGCTTCAGAAGGCATAAGGTTTCTGGACAGAAAGCTGTAAATGTATACTGTGCCATCTGATTTAACTACCTCTTCTCATTCTTTGAAGACAGCGCTTAATGCATGAAAATCAACATAGGGGATCTGATCCCAAATGGCCAAGAACCTCGAAAAATCTCTAAAAATTAAAATAATCAACCGCAGGTCAAAGGAATGTCTACTTTACAGAAGAAAGTGTAGATCTCCTTAGTGGGGTCTCTGTGATTTTCAGACAGTTTCAAGAGTCAGGTAAAGTATGCCATGAAGAGCCTCAAACATGCGTCAGTGAGAGGAGATAGACTAGACAATCCCAGCAGTGGTAAGCTTATCTTTGGGCAGGTCTGCAGGCGCAGCCACTTTTGCTCAGTCTGTTTTCTATTTAACAGGGCGCAGCCTTGCCGCGGCTGAATTAGGATAACCAAACCCGCCGATCCCAAAGGAACTATACAGGTGGAGCCACATGAATGATGTCATGCATATGGGGCAGAATAGAGTTGAATCTCCACCTTATACTGCAATAAAAATGTCCCTTAAAGAATACTTTCACTACAGTACGCATGCACCTTCACATCAACTCACGGTCACAAAATACATCATATATGTGCTTTATGACACTTATCCCCACTAATACACGGGGAAGGCAAGGACCTGAGTCATAATAGTGCAGATTGGGTATTGCAGAGGGGCTTGCTAGACTCCACTCGTGGTTAGGGGCAGATAACAAGTTCTGTCGTTCGAGCTAGAATCTCGGCTTCCTCCAACTGCAGGTCTGGCTATAGCATGTTGAGGTGACAGTACCCACAGCACAGTCTGCTGTGGTTGGAGGTGAGTTCAGTGGTGTAGCAAGAGGGAGGTGAAGGGGGCAGTCTGCCACAGGGTGGCACATGTTTTGGGGGCAGCGTCCTCCTACGCCCCTTACCTGTGGCCGCGCGGGGCAGCAAATGCAGGATTTGTTCACCAGGACCTCAACCCGCACTTTTACGGCCACCGCAGGGTGTTAAATGCTGGGACCGCAACGGGCGGCAAAAGGCCTAACTACGCCACTGGTTGAACTCATTGCACAGTAGACATAATGCTCTGCTGGTGAAGCAACACAAAACACATGGATCCCTTCCCATAGCAGGCCTGCAGAAGCCAAGTCGAATGGAGCAAAATAAATGGTCAGCCAGAAAGCGAACAAGAGTAGGATGGCACATCTGTCTCCAGATCAGTACAGTACCACTACCTAATCGCATATTTGTTTGGCTAATGAACACTGTACATTATAAGACCAAATATAGCATGTAGTGCTTGAATGATAAGTGGGGTTATCAGCCAAATCACTGGTATTCATCCATTTAGTTCCCAAAATGATTCCTGAATATCCTATTAGTATTCTATCCGATGATCTGCATGTTTTACAGTGATCTCTGCAGGTGGTCTTCAACTGACAGAGCTATCTCACCAGTTATCCTACAAGCCTACTTTTGAAAGAGCCCTGGAACAACTGATTGTTTATAAAATATAGAGAATTCACCAGTCATGTTCTATAGTGAGTCACTGATTCAACATCACATTTGATAGCTGCTGTGTGTATAATTTATTCGATTTGCCACGTTATCTAGATCTGATGCTGCTAGGAAAAAATTAGTGGCTCTAGTTTATCATGCAGTAAAAGAACAGTTGTTACTTTTCGCTTTTTGAGGTAGAACATTAAATTTATATTTTTCTTGAAAAAAGTTGATAATATCACTCTATGCTAAATATATCTTTTAGCCCACCCAGTGGTAACGGCCATAATCTTCCGTAAGTTTCGTTTTTTCTTCATCTTCACCGCTTCATTTCTCAAAAAAGCCACCCATATTCACAAGAGTCCACTGAAATCAGCTGATTTCCTTGCACAATGTTTGGTAAACAGAAACAGAGGTCATTAATAGAAGGACACAAAACAGTAACCAGTGGATGCAGATGCATATTTGTCAGGCATTGGTGGTCAGTTCCATACACGTTAAACTGGTCTGACTGTTCTACGATGAGTTAAGCCAAAGAGCAGACTGTTGTGGACAACATCCTCCACCCCATCTGCTCAGAATACTATTCCAGTGTTTGGTGCCAGGCGTTCAGGACGAAAGAACTTTAGCGCCAGATATCCCCCAAACTCTGGTACATTATAGACTCTACTTTCACTGCCATTTTAGAAAAGAGTTGGAAAAACAGGCAGCTACCATATCCTTTGACCTATTGTGATGTGTTAGGCGTTAGTAAAATTATGTGAGATTTTCCATGGGTTTTACGTATAATTTTCATAAAAATGATGCATGTACTATGAGTTGGTGGTTGTCTACGTATGATCTTGCATACAAATTCATGCGTGGTGTTTATTGAATGTAATTTGCATAGAGTACTAAAATGGTGAATGTTGCTAGTGGAGAGAATGTAGCCTGGGGCACATCTGGTCTCAGAGGTTCCCACTAGACATTTTCTGCTTAAATTAGTTTCATGCTAGAGAAAATTAACCATGAAGCATAAGTAGGTGAACACTAAACTACATTCATACCCATAACCCATTAATTGAGAACTGCTCTACATCACCCTACATTATTCTTTCATAAATACAACATCAACCAGGACTATTTATAAGTCCACTCTCGAAGTAAGAAATGTCTTCATAGCAACCAGTGTGTGTTTTCTCCAGCCACAAAACTGACATCACTCCCATGTTCATCTGCAAGGTTTAAATTCGATGGTGTCCTTCCATTATTTGTACCTTTTGATAAACAGGAAACAAGGCTCCCTTGGGCAATTTGAATGGCTCCATATGAGAATGAGTTGCCCGTTTAAACATTATTCTGAACTGGTTAGGGAAACAGCTCTTTGTAAGTGTTGAATTCCTCCTTGTAGAGTTGAAGGATCAAGATTCGAGTTAATACAAGTATGTCTAGTTATTGTGACATTATATAACTGCTTCTGCAAAAAAATATCATGGAAATTAAGCAAAATGCATAAAGTTTCATGAAATGTACTACTTGTTGGTATCTCTTGTGAAAATAAGATGTGAAGGCATAGCTTCCATTAAATAAAATCATTCAATCTATTGCCGGAGACTGGTTTATTGATTTCTCAGTACATTTTCAGCTTGAATCCGAGTTCTTCTGGCGAAAAATACACAAAATTACATCCACGTGAGATTTTGACTGTATAACATTTTTTGAAGAGCCTAGTGCAAACTCAAATTTTCAGCAAATTGTTATCATCGAAATTCGAAAACTTTAGTTGCTGGTTGCTCAAACCTGAGATGTGCATTGAGACCTGCCTAGATAAAATGGATGCTTTTCAGGAACTGTATGTTGGTCTTTAAAATTGGACTACCACAGAAGTGTCACTTCCGACTGCTGGAAACAGCTCCTTCAATTTTCATTAAGGGTCATTCATTGGCCAAGTTTTTTCATTTGTTGGCCGAGGGTTTTCATTACTATGTTTTAACATCACACTGGTTTATTCACAGCACCAAAAAGACAGGTTCGGGACCTATCTCTGCACGCATTTGAAGAACTCACACCGCAAAACACAGTCCAATATGACTAGGTTCCAATGCAACAGTTATGAAATATACCAGAAAAGAACATCTATATTTATGCCATATGAAGACCTGCTTATCTTTTGACTTGGGTTCATAGGAAACAAACAGATGTCAGCGCCTCAAAAAGACAAACGTAAATAAATAGTTCAGTTAAGCACACAAATGGATGGCAAGCCACATTTGAGAAAAAGCTGTGAACACAGTCCCACTGGCATATGTTCGGGTTCCCTTTTCAATATATACACAGAGGTAGTTTCTACCGAGCCTATTCAGATAAACAAATGAAAAGATGCGGGTGAAGATTTCGCCTCTCTGTGAATATATTTTACATGTATTCCCTATTTACCAACATTTCCGGAAGCATGACAGCACAAGCGCCTTGTGCAAATAAACATTTTTCTCTTTGGTAAGATATTTTTCCTTGTGGAGAAACCCCATTCCCAACACCCCCACCAAATCTAATTTGGCTGTTCCTCTTCCCACTCTGGGAGTGGAGTTACTCTAGCTCTGTGCTTGAGAAAATATCTAACCATTTCCAGAGAGTGAAGAGGAATTTGGGAATGTCCATCAACATACATGTGGCTTTCTCAAACGTCCAAGGCTGACCATGCCTTTCCCAAACCTTGAGGTCGATTACGATGGCGGACGGAAGGACGACCGCCAGCCTGAAGTATGCGGAAAATGCTTTTTACAGTCCGCAAGCCGCGGATAGTCCGTCCGTCATAATAGGATGGGAAGCACTGCCAAATTTCCGTACGTGTTTCGCCGCGGAAACACACCCGACCCCACGGCAGACGTAACCAATCCAGAGACACTGCCGTACGTAATGCTGTCTCTACCGTCCTCAAAATCACCATGGCGGAAACCACACAGCAAATTGCTGCGGAAAAACCACCAGCCCGAACACGGCGGAACCACCACAGCTGAGAGGCAAAACATTGCAGAGAGACCCACCACAGGCAGACCACCGTCATGGACCCAGCTCTACACGCATTCCCGGTACTCTTCGTGCTCCACTACCAGCAAGTCATGGACCGTCGCCGACGATGACGCAGGTACGCAAACACACAACACACACACCACGCACGTGTCGTAGCCCCTGCCCACAACAGAACACCAGGTCTGGACAGGAACACACATACATGCACCTCCAGCAAAAGCTCCTGGGCACAACTGACCCCATGCACCCTGAACACGCACCACGAACAAACAGCCACACCACGGACAACTCAACGTAGCGGAGCAGACTACGGAAATCATAACCACAATCAACTAGGCAGGCAGGCAGGAATGGCTAGGCCACACAGCTCCCAGGCCCACATACACACCACAAACACACAAAGGCATAGCACACATAAGGAGACATGCTGGCCCACCCTCAGGCCAACCCCACACCTACCCACTAACAGACAGGGGCCCATACACCACACACCACAAAAAACCACCCTGCTGCACACACATCAACAACCAACACACACACGATGAGCCCTGACATGTTGACTGACAAAGACGAGACAGAACAACCTACTGGGTAGCCACAAATCATGACTGTGACACCTGCACCATATGAAAAACATCCACATAACCTTCAGTGTATGGGAAGCTACTGTTATCCCAAAATAAGCCACAGAGTGCCTCCCCCACCCTTACACAGTCCACAGCCATATTGTAATGACTGTCTCCCCTGCCAAACAAAAGGAAACAGTGCTGGGCAATGGTCATGTGAAAGTGGCAGACACAGCATGTACGACAGCAGCAATATATCAACAATGCAAGGAGACAACCAGGAAGGACACAGATAAACCACAACACAGGATTAACTTGCTTTATTGCACAGCACAGAGGTTGACTTTGTGAGTAGGCAGGAGCATGCACACTGAATAGAACAGAGCAGGTACATCTGAGGCAGCACATGAGAGGGACAAAGAGCATCAACAGTCCATGGTACAGAACAGAGCAGGAACATCTGAGGCAGCACATGAGAGGGCACAATGCAGCATCCTAACAGCAACAGTCCATGGTACAGAACAGAGCAGGTACATATGAGGCAGCACATGAGAGGGCACAATGCAGCATCCTAACAGCAACAGGACAGTGTTCACAACAGAGCAGGTACATCTGAGGCAGCACATGAGAGGGCACAATGCAGCATCCTAACAGCAACAGTCCATGGTACAGAACAGAGCAGGTACATCTGAGGCAGCACATGAGAGGGGCAAAGAGCATCAACAGTCCATGGTACAGAACAGAGCAGGTACATCTGAGGCAACACATGAGAGGGGCAAAGAGCATCAACAGTCCATGGTACAGAACAGAGCAGGTACATCTGAGGCAGCACATGAGAGGGGCAAAGAGCAATAACAGTCCATGGTACAGAACAGAGCAGGTACATCTGAGGCAGCACATGAAAGGGCACAATCCAGCATCCTAACAGCAACAGGGCAGTGTTCACAACGGGAAACAACGTTTACAGCGCACTACCATTACAACGAAGCGTTTACAACGCAACATCCATTACAACGCATGCAATTACAACGCAACCATTACAACGCATGACACTACAACGCACACCACTACACCGCATGTCATTACAACTCAGTCATTACAACGCATACCATTACAACGTATAACATTACCATCCAACACTTACCCTACTGTTGCACCCCCTGGAGTTAGAATAGTAATTTTTACCCCTACACTATCCAACACTTACCCTACTGTTGCACCCCCTGGAGTTAGAATAGTAATTTTTACCCCTACACTATCCAATACTTACCAAACATGCACTGTAATGTTATGCGTTGTAATGGTATGCGTTGTAAAGGTATTATGCGCTGTAAATGTAGTTTTGAAAATTTCGTTGTAATGCCATGCGTTGTAATGGAATGCGTTGTAATGGATCTTGCATTGTAAAAAATGCGTTGTAAAGGTATGCATTGTAAAAGTGTGCGTTGTAACGTCATACATCCGTTCACAACAGAGCAGGTACATCCGAGGCAGCACATGAGAAGGGCAAAGTGCATCAACAGTCCATGGTACAGAACAGAGCAGGTACATCTGAGGCAGCACAAGAACGTGTGTCATGCGTACAGTCCCATGGACAATAATAATGCAAGGGTGGTTACAATGGACATTCCAGACATCAGGTACAATGAGAATTGAGTGATTGGAACTGCACCTCACAGCACAGAATCAGGTGGACTGTGGGACCTCGTAGCTTCGGATACAGTGGCAGGATCTGATACAGGAGTGTGAGACACAGCCACAGCTCTAGTGACTGACACATGAGCCAAAGATCCAGACACACTGGCAGGACCAGATACAGGAGTGTGAGACACAGCCACAGCTCTAGTGACTGACACATGAGCCATAGACCCAGACACACTGGCAGGACCGGATACAGGAGTGTGAGACACAGCCACAGCTCTAGTGACTGACACATGAGCCATAGACCCAAACACACTGGCAGGACCAGATACAGGAGTGTGAGACATAGCCACAGCTCTAGTGACTGACACATGAGCCATAGACCCAGACACACTGGCAGGACATGTCCCTGGACAGTGACCAACAAATATCATGCCAGCATCTGAGACATGAGAGTGGCGGACACACACAGTGGCAGTACCTGAAACAGGAGAGGGCACAACTGACACAGTGCTACTACATGAGGCATGACAGCAAACAACAGACACAGTGCCACTATCTGACACATGAGAGTGAACTGCAGCTGACCCACTAGGATCACTGAAATGATGAGCCACAGGGCTGTATGGGCCAGGAGGCAGGGTGGCTCTGGGAGCTGGGGACAGCTGTACTGGAGCGACATTGAGGTGGTCAGGTGTCACCGGTGTGTGTTTCTGTTTCTTTGGGATATGTAAGGGCACCCTGGACATGACTGGACTGGTAAGTGGTGCAGGCTCATCTGAAACATCACCCATCAAAGGTGGATCATGTGCTGGTGGGGGTCTGCATCTGGGGACGTGCTGGTGCCTGGTTGACGCTTGCTCTGGCCCTGCCTTCTGCCCTCTGCTTCATGTGTAATGGGGGATGAAACAACAGTGTACTCCTTCCTCTGCTTCACCGGGGTGTGGATGGGAGTAGAGGTATGGGGGGACTTCACCTCTGACACATGTGCTTTACGTTCCTTCACCAACACCAGCTTCAGGGGACGCAGGGGTGATAGCTGCCTGCCCTTGGTGGATGTCCTGTCCATGGGAGACACCTTGGCCCTGGGATCTGCCTGCTCCCTGGGAGGTGCCTTGTCAGTGGGAGACGCCTTGGCCTTAGGATGTGTCCTGTATTTGGAATGTGCCTTATCCATGGGCGGTGCTCTGTCCCTGGAGGTGCCCTGTCCACTGAAGGTGCCCTGTCCCTTGAAGGGGCCTGGTCCTTGGGAGTGTCCCTGTCCTTGGGAGGTGCCCTGTCCTTGGGAGGTGCCCTGTACTTTGTAGTGTCCCTGTCCTTGGGAGGTGCCCTATCCTCTGTAGTGTCCCTGTCCTTGGGAGTGTCCCTGTCCTTGGGAGGTGCCCTGTCCTTGGGAGGTGCCCTGTCCTTTGTAGTGTCCCTGTCCTTGGGAGTGTCCCTGTCCTTGGGAGGTGCCCTGTCCTTGGGAGGTGCCCTGTCCTTTGTAGTGTCCCTGTCCTTGGGAGTGTCCCTGTCCTTGGGAGGTGCCCTGTCCTTGGGAGGTGCCCTGTCCTTTGTAGTGTCCCTGTCCTTGGTAGTGGCCCGGTCCTTAGGAGTGTCCCTGTCCTTGGGAGGTGCCCTGTCCTTGGGAGGAGCCGTGTCCGTGGGTGGTATCCTGTCCTTGGTGTGTGCCTTGTCCATGAGATGTGCCTTTGCCTTGGGAGTACTTTTTGAGGGGGAGGCCTGTGTGCCCTGGGAATCCGTGTCCCCCAACACCCCTTGAGGATCCTGTGTGTCATCTCCAGGGTAGCTGATGTCGTGTTCTGTGAAAGATTTCCCTTTTTCTATGGGATGGTGTCTGTGGCCTCTGTTGCCTGCCTTGCTGCATGTGCCTGCTTCTAGTGCAATACCCTTAAAATGAGGCCTGTTCAGAAATGTCACTCTCCCCTGAGACAGTAAGTGGTGTGGATGGGGGAACTGAAGTAGAACCTTGTCCATGTGACTGTTGAATGGCTGCAGACACTGTGTTGGATAAGGACTGTACTGTTCTGTGGAGACCAGCAACATCACCATGCATCCCCCCCATGAATCCTACCACCTGCCCCAACTTCCTATCGTGGTCCAGGAATGCATCAATCATGTTTGTCTGGTCTACACACAGCTGTCACAGCAGATCAACTGCCTCAGCACTAAGGGTAGTTTGTGTCACAGGGGCAGGAGCAGCGGTGCATGCACCAAAGGCCACTCTGCTCCCCTACTCTGGCGAGCACGAGCAGTACTTGTTGCAGTTGGTGGCAGTGTGGGCCCAGTGTGCTGTGTACCGATTGAAGGTGTCGATTGTCCACTCCCTGTGTCTACCAACAGTGCTGACTCACCACCGCTGTTTGAAGATGAGGACTATGGGGTCTCCACATGTGAGTCCTCAGGGATAGTTCTGTCCCCCTCTCTGGGCTGCTCTCTTCAGTCTCAGTCTGCGTGTGTGTGATCTCTGATCCGGATGAATTGCCACCACTAAGCTCCATCGTTTGTGGGTCAGTGCCTTCGTCCAAAGCTGAAAGAGAGAGAAAAGAGGTATACCTAAGTGCCACGCTCATGTACTGCAAATTACAAAATCCAAACTTCCTTGACTGCTGACCAACATGTAGCACCCATCCAGCACATGAACCACCCCTACCAGACATTCTCATGTCAGAGAATTAGTGGGCCCTGTGACACATGTACATGAAACATACAGGGCAAGTGCATGCAGACCACGACACATGTGATGGCATGGGACCACAGAACTGAATGGCATGTCCTGGGCCCCTGCACTACAATGCAACTGGTATGTCCAGCTGGCTGACATGGATGCTAACTCTCACTCCGCTAATGCCACCAACATGCAAAAATTGCAAAAAACACAGTGGAGGGACAGAATGTAGAACAATGTCATACATTCACCCCAGTACAAGGATCTGGGCCTAAATCCATCGTTTTTTTTGCACTCCACACCACCCTGGGTTAGACACTGGCTATATGCAAATCAGCTCTGACCCTGTGCCTCATGGGAACAGTCCAGTCCAACATGCAATAACAGCACACCATATACACCACGGATGTCACTACTGTGTCTGACCAGCAATACATGCATGCAGTCCTAAGTCACAGACCCATACAGTGTGCTTACCACTAGTTTGCTGCCGCTCCCCTCTCAACCATGCAGACAGGTCAGGATGTGTCACAGCCATGATACGTAGCATTAGAGGGGTCATGGTACGTCCTGCAAGACGGCCTGATCTTGGAATCAGCCACAGTGTCATCTCCGCCACATTCTTGCTGAGCCTGGAGATATCATCCCACCGCTTGTGGCAGTGTGTGTGTCGCCTGTTGCACACCCCCACTGCCCGTACATCACGTGCTATGTCCCTCCACACGGCCTTGCGATGGTGCAGCTTGACCTACCATAATGGGAGACAAGAGGGGGCAAGTCAGTGAACAGTTGGCCGTTCACACAGATAGAAGGTACAGGTATCTGTCAGCAGCCATGCACAGTACAACGTATGGGACGGACAGGTCGATATGGCATTAGTCCATCATGGAAAGCAGGTGAGGTACACACCCACAAGATAGATTTGATCAGTTGTGACCCAGCACAGCCGCAAGACTACACATGTCATGTTTGTGAGCCCTCAAAGATAACACTTCGCAGCATAGAGGTCAATCAGTCAGTGACAGAACCAGGAACACATCACAGCGTGCCGGGCCTGCTGGGCCATAGCCACACTGCCTCCCACAGAACACCGCCCAGATTGCAGAGGCCAGGAGTCAGGGACCACCTCATGCACACCAACATGTTCCCCACTGCACTTACCACCTGTCCTGGGGCACCGTAGAGCCATTCATAATGGCGGAGCACACCGTCCACAAGGACCTCCAGCTCCTCTGCACTGAATGGACGGGACCGGATCTGTCCAACTCTTGGCATGGCAAGGTCCAGGACACTGGCACAACAGCAGCAGTTGGTGGAGTGGGCAGCAGCAGCAGGTAGAGGTGATGGGTGCAGGCAGCAGTTGGTGGAGTGGGCAGCAGCAGCAGGTAGAGGTGATGGGTGCAGGCAGCAGTGGCTGGAAGCAGTGGATGTGTGGTGCTCAAATTTACATATTTATAGGACCCTGAGCTGATATCAGTGGCACACGTCTGCTACAATTGGTGTTCCCGGGCTGCCTCATTCAAAATGAGCCAATGACTGGCCCCGCTGTGGCGGTGCACGGCTTCTGCTGATTTAGAAATCGCTTACGCGTCCCTCGCTACATCTACGCACCGCCCGGACCCTGCGGTAGGTATCCGGCCATGGCCATCCATGCCACGGTGACATCAATACACATATTGGCACCCACCGCATGGACCCAGCGGTAGGTAACCGCACGGACCAGGCAGTAGGTAACCGGCTATGGCCATCCATGCCACGGTAACATCAATACCCATATTGGCACCCACCGCACAGACCCGGCGGTAGGTAACTGCACGGACCCGGCGGTAGGTAACCGCCCGGACCCGGCGGTGGGTGCCGCTATGTGACTGAATGGGGGGATACCAACTGCCATTTCCACTTGCACAGTCAAATGTATCTGTTAGCCTGCCCGCCCCCGTGGAATGCGTGCTCTGCCATTTCGATGCCCGTGAGTGTTGTTTTTCAAATGATGCACCATCGCGGTAGCGCGCACATGCGGTTGGCTGTGTGTGACCGTGATGGACCTTTCCCATGCAGACAAAGATACGCACGATTGCAGTAGTAAGGATCATTTTCTGTGATGGCGGACGGCGTGCCGTGACGCGGTGTGTAGACACACTGCATGTCTCCGCACTCATCTAATGATAATAGTTGTCCATGTGTGTCAGGGCATGTCCAGAATGCCTCAACACTCATCATGTTATGTCAATGGCCCGTGTCCACGTGTCTCATCAATGTCCATTTGTTGCATGTGTGATCATACTATTGACATTGCCAGTGGTTGTCAAAGGACAGTGATGTGAGATCAAATTGCGTCAGATGTGCAACAGCAATGTGGTGACATCTTGGTTTTGAGATCACAGTTTCAAAGTGTACACATCTACACAGTCCATTAAGGCTGTGCACCCACAGTTTGATCCAGTCGTGAGTGTGTGTTTTGTGTGTGCAAGGAGTAATGATGGGGGATACATGCATTCAGTGTATGCGTCTGTGTGTCGTATGTTGTATGTCAATGCCTGTCATGAGAGCATGCACAGCATTGTTGGTGGTTTTATGGGTGCATGAAGACAAGGAGGGTGTGTTCCAGGTTCGTGTTGTGAGTGCACATCCATGTGTGTCTGTGGGGATGCTTGTCCACACATGGGCACTCAGTCATGTGATGTTGGCTGTGCTTGCAACATGTGTGCACGTACCATTGTACACATTTGCTTACAGGGTGTTGTTTGTGGGTGAACATTGTGTGTGTAGTTGTCTGTAGTGCCTTATATTTCCGTCACGTCACACATACAATCAGTGTCTGCAACATGGATTATTTGTGGTGTTTTGGTCAAGATGTGATAGTGTGGTTCAGCTGTGCCGTGTTGTACAATTGACATCTGCTCCCATCTACTCCCACACAGGAGGGCTCCAAATGTGCATCAACCATACACTGTGCTGGAGGACATGGTTGGAGAGGAGGTGATCCGCAAATTCCGGCTTGACCGACCGACATTGCAGGACCTTGTAGCACAATTGGCACCGCACCTGCAGCCACGCAGGGCATATCCTGGAGCAATTACACCCACAGCAAGGAAAGGTGATGGTGGCACTCACTTCTTCGCTACAGGCACATTCCAGTACACAGTTGGTAATTGCCGGGGGGATGTCCCAATCCATGTTTAGCATGGTACTGCGGGATGTGCTTGAAGCCATCATGCGTTACAAGGATGATTATATCCATTTCCCACGTCCGGCAGATTTGGCAGCAGTGAAAGGGGACTTTTATGCCCTGTGCCAGATTCCACACGTAGTGGGTGCCATTGATGGCACACATATTGGTCTAGTACCACCCCAGGCACGTGAACCCATCTATCGCAATCGGAAGCACTACCATTCAATGTGCAAGTGGTGTGCCTGGCTGACAACATCATCTCCCATGTGTGCCAGATTTCCGGGATCCGCACATGACTCCCACATCCTGCGGAGCAGCATTGTCCCTCAACTGATGGCTAATCTGCGTCAAGATCATGCGTGGCTTGTAGGTGAGTGTGCTGTGATGACTACTGTGTCGTATGTGTGCCATGCTGTTCCCACCAGTACTGGTACTGATGTATGTGTCTGTCATCCCCCCACCTAGGTGACTCTGCGTACCCAAACCGACCGTGGCTGCTGAGCCCCCTATGGAATCCAACTACCCCAGGGGAAATGCGCTATAATGAGGCCCATGGGAAGACACGTTGGGTGGTGGAACGTACATTTGGACTTCTGAAGTCTAGGTTTTGCTGCCTGGATAAAACAGGAGGGGCCCTGCAATACTCACCCGGCAAAGTATGGAAAATCGTGGTTGCCTGCTGCATGCTCCACAACCTGGCCTTGTGCAAGAACATTAAAATGATCCTGGACCCTGCAGACCAACAGGTTGCTCCGCCTCCCATCCCATGATGTCCAGTGATGAGGATAGTGGGGAGGAAGAAGGTGTGGACCAGAGGCATCAGCTCATTGACCGCTACTTTCCTTGAATGTGAGTAAGTACGTCTTGTGCTGCTGTTCAATGCATGATGTATGTTTGCTGGTGATGGGTGGATGTGGTGTGTGAATGCTGCCTGTTCTGGTATGTTCTGTTCGCAAATGGGTGTGGGACATGGTGTACATGCAATGCTCCCTGATGTGTCTCCTGTGATCCGCGTAATTTGTGATGAGTGTGGTTTGTGGGATGATGCAGTATGGTGTTGTGTGATGGGTATGATTCAGTTTCCTGACCTGTGCTTGTTGTTCTCTCATTATCCCTAGGTCACTCCCACAGAGCCATGATTCCGAACAATATTGATCCCTGCACCTGGTAATGTTAACTACTAAGACAAACCTGTGTTTAAAACATGGAGGTCACACAGCCTTGAGTGTTTCCGTGGTGTTTATTTACAGGGGGGGATTTGTGTCAGTACATATTTACAAAATGGTGGTGAAGGGGAAGAGTGAGTTGAAGGTCATGTCAGATGATCCCACCGTGTAGATACCACATTGTGTGGTGTAAACCTAGTCCAACAGACGTGTGCCAATGCATGGCATTGTGGGGCAAGATAGTTCACAGAGTGAATGCCAGGCTCAAGGAAGGTTGAAGTCAGTGCCGGCCCCTCTTTTGGTGGGTGGCTGGTGCATTGCCACTGCTCTGTCCTGGATCCAGCCTCGGGCGGCCCCTCCGTCTTCGAGCCGAAGTGGACCCAGCTGTGGGGGCAGGTTGTTCGGGGGACACCTCTCTGTCAGTGGCCTCAGGTGATGGTGGTGGTGGTGGTGTCCTGTCCTGCTGGCCACTTGGGGAAGGGGGAGGTGGTGTGTTGCGGGATAACCACTCCCTCCAAACAGATGTTTGCTGGCCCATGAGGTCCACCATTTGTCCCATACGGTTGTCCATGGACCTCAACAGCTGGCGGATCTCAAGTGAGTCTTGGCGCGCATGATCCGCCTGTGCCTGGGACCACTCGTACGACGCATGCACTCTTGAAATGAGATCCAGGGTCTCGGCCCTAGGATTGGGTGGGTCTTGTCCCCCACCTGGCCTTGCACCTACCCTCCTGTCCGGAACCTGTGTCCTCACCTGTGTCCTCACCCGTCCACTCTCCCTGCTAGCCTGTGATGTTGATGGTCTGCCATCGTCCAATGGGTCAGGGAGGGTGGCACAGGCAGGACTGGTGGTGGTGGTGGTAGTTGCACAGGTCACAATGGCAGAAGTTGCTGTTGTTCCACTGGCCAAGGTGGTGGGGGCAGGGATGTCCTGGGAGCCTGATGGCCCTGGGGGTGTAGGCGGACCGGCATCGCCCTCCGCATCTGAGGTGTCCAGGGAATCATCACCAGAGAGTCCATGCTGTGATGGGGGCGACTGGTGCTGGCAGTTGCTGAGTTCTCCTGCCAGTTCACGGTCACCTGAGGGACAAAAATTTAAGAATCAATGCTGTGGACATGACCGGTTTGTTGTTGTTACATTACAATTTCCTAGAGATTCAGGACATGGTTGTTGATGTCATCACATTGGTGTGGCACACAGTACTGGGCATTATGGTGGTGTGGAGGTGGGGAGACAATACTTGGATATGTGTAGTGCTGTTCTGCTATTGTTTGGTACCCCTGGACTCTGTGTAGTTTTGTAGTCATTTTAACATTGTTGCTGTGGCTCAGCAATGTGGACTAGGGCATGTTCACCAGGGCTGTGGACAACCTACCTTGCTACTGTACCTGGTCTAGTCATTGTCAAAAGAGGCATATGTTGGTCTTTCATGTGGATGGTCTACCTTGTGTTGGTGACAAGCTTTGGACATTGCATCCATGTGCCTTGTGTCAGGACACACATTGTACTTGCTGTTGTGGGTATGTCAAGTCTTACATCATGCACAGACTGCCTACTACATGGATTGTGTGGACTGCCACCATGTCTGAGTTTCCCCTTGCAAGTTCTTTGATGTGTGCAGATGTGACGCTTCTCTTCCATGTGTCCAAGGGTCTGATATTTGTGGGTCCTCCTGTGGACATATGGTACTTGTTTGTTGTTCGACTAATGCAGTATGCAGGCACTGCGTGCTCACCTGTCCTATGTTTAATATCACATTTTCACCATGGAGTTACTACGAAGCCATGTGTGGTGTTGCTCCTTGCTGCAATCATGAGGGAGGAAGGTGCACATATGAATTTGGAGTACAGACTTCCTCCTCACATCACCCCTCCCTGTGAAGATGGCAACCTACCTGTAAGTTTAAAGGGGGAGATGCACTGGTCAGCACATGGTGGGGGACTCCATTTAGCTCTGGGGTAGGAGAAGGGGGCCTGTTGGGAGTTGTATTGCTGGCCTCTCAGCCACCCGCCCACCCCACCCTCCCTGTGGACATGGGTGTTTGTTGGGAGTTGTAGTGCTGGCCTCTCACCCACCCACCACCACCCTCCCTTTGGACATGGGGGCCTGTTGGGAGTTGTAGTGCTGGCCTCTCACCCACCCCCATCCTCCCTGTGTACATGGGGGCCTGTTGAGAGTTGTAGTGCTGGCCTCTCACCCACCCACCCACCCACCCTCCCTGTGGACATGGGGGCCTGTTGGGAGTTGTAGTGCTGGCCTCTCACCCACCACCACCCTCCCTGTGGACATGGGGGCCTGTTTGGGAGTTGTAGTGCTGGCCTGTCACCCACCCCCACCCTCCCTGTGGACATGGGGGCCTGTTGGGAGTTCTAGTGCTGGCCTCACACCCTCCTACCCACCCACCCTCCCTGTGGACATGGGGGCCTGTTAGGAGTAGTAGTGCTTGCCTTTCACCCACCCCCACCCTCCCTGTGGACATGGGGGCCTGCTGGGAGTTGTGGTGTTAGCTGCTTGACCACATGCATGCCTGGGAACGTAGGAGGCTACATTTGTGGTTGATCATGGTGGGTGCATTTGAGCCCTGGGGGTTCACATTTGGGTGACTGTGTGGTCCACATGCATGGATTGGAGCCTGGGAGATGTGTCTTAGCAGTTGTGCGAGGCAGGACATAACAGTGTGATGGTGGTCATTGGTTTGTACTTACCAGCCTCCACTCCCTCATCTATTCCTTCCAGGCTCTCAGGGTGCAGTGTGGCTAGCACCTTCTCCTCCCATTGGGTTTATGGTATAGGATCCATGGAAGGGCCACCGCCAGTTTGGTGTGCCTGCAGGTGGTTCTTGGCTCTGATGCCTTTCACCCTTGCCTTGAGGTCGTGCCACCGCCTCTGGATATCGTGTTTGGTGCGTGGCACGGTCCCTGAAGCATTCACTCTGGTCACTATCCTGTCCCACATTGTGGTCTTGTTTGCCAAAGTGGTCTGCTGGACTAGGGTACCAAACAGATGTGGTTCTACAGGGATGATTTCATCCACCATGACCTTCAACTCACTCTCTGTGAACTTGGGGTTTTTCTTGGGGGCCATGGTGTGTGATGCGCAAGGTGTTGGCGGTGTTGGGTGTGCCGGTGTGTCGTATGTTGGGATGGTGTTGTGGGGGTTGGTGTGGTGGGTGTGTTGGTGTGCAGGTTGTATGTGTGTTTGTGTGTGTCTGTTGTGTGTGCCTCTTTCGTGCAGCTGTGCTGTGATGCAAAGGATTGTGGTAATGAGAGGGATTCTTTTTATAGTCTCTGTGGTGGTTGTGTCCCAATGTTTTTTTTGCAGTCAGGTGTTCTTTGGGCGTGGAGACTTGGATGCTCTTGTTTGTGCTGGGGGTGTGTCATTGGGCGGTGGAGTTGTTGGGGGTGGGTTTTCCAGGTAGGTGTGTGTCCTATTTCTTTGGTTTACTATTTACTTCCGTCCGCCATTTTTTTTTCAGTTTGACGGCAGGTGTGATGTTCGTTTGGTTCTTCGGCAGTCAAGTTCCATTTGTCAATGCTTTTTTTCCGAGGCGGTCGTGGACGGTGGTGAGTTCCGTTGGGTTGGCGGGGTTATCCTAATCGTGCGGGCGGTCTCTTCGCAGGCCTTGCGGAGGTTGGGTCTGTTTCCGCGGGCGTTGCGTCCGCGGCAGATGTTTTTTCTGTGGTACCATCCACGTGCGGTGGTCTTTGGTGTGATCCATCCGCCGCGGTCGGTGTGTGTTGGCGGAAATATCCTAATCGCACCAGCGGTTTGCCCGCGATGCGGTCGGGAGCATTTTTCCCGCGATCATGGCGGTCGGACATGTTTCCGTCCGCCATAGTAATCGGCCCCCTTGTGTGGGCTTTATGAGTGTGGACATCACCTCAGTTGTGGTGGAGATCTATGTCCATGTAGAACAATTTATTGATGCCATTTGTGAGTTCCTGGCCTACATCCTTTCATTGCAGAAGCAACTGAGGTGTGTCACAGTTGAGAGTGAAAGCATTCTCCACTAGTCACTAATAGCCATGTTCTGCTTGTTGAAGCCTTTAGAGTGTATCTGTTGGCTGTACTTACAACCAGGAACAGACACCTCTGTGAATCAGACCTAATATTTTTAACACCTAAATAATAGGTTTTATAATTACTCATCTTAAAGATGTGCATTTTAATGACGTACCAAATAGAATAAGCAAATTAGGTCCAGTTGGGATTCACACATGTAACTTGTATTGTGCTTAATCGACTCAGCTTTACAGTTTATTTCTGCACACATTTGGGTATGAAGTGATCCTTCTTGATAGAAATATAAGAACCTTGGTTCCAAGGCATATGCATCTGCATTCACAAATGATTTTACATCATAAATTATGTTTACTTACACAGTAGCTGAGTTTAGGATTACAAGTTCCATATCCTGATTCAAAGATCCAGGATTGAATCCAATAAGTTCAGGCAGGAAATCAATCCGCATGGGAAATGATCCTTAAATTTTATTTCCAGTTGAGGGGTAATGGGTTGGACATTGGGAATGTGGTGGACATCCACTAATTTGTACCTTTGTGGTTATTTAGCTACATTCCCAGTGTTTTTCCACTCTATTAGCACATGTAACAATAGTATGCAAATGAGGTCGAAATGTTCCACAAATACACCCATATTGTTAGAGTGTTTAGGGGATTAAAGGTTTCTCCACAAGAAAAAATATTTTACATTCAGGAAAAAAATTAAAAACAGTAACGCACATTTCAGCAAAACGTATTCTTTCAATAATTTCTGAATTGCATACTTTCCATTGGATTATATTTAGGATTTTCAGCGCTTTTCAGGCCAGTGCTTAATTTGAGTGGGTGGTTTCCAGGGCTCAGCACCGGCACAAAATTGTCAACACCGGGTCTGCTACATGGTGGCGCTGCTAAAAAATATTATTGACAGCCTGTCAAGCCATTCTTATATGGGATACAATTACTATACCGTTATCTATCCTCCTAATCTCTCCAAATCCGCCTCCAATGCACTTAAACAGTCAATCCTGAAAAGTCATCCTGAGACCCTGATATCTGACCATCGTCTCTGCGTAAACCAGGGCACTGTCATCAACGACCTTATCTTCCATTGCAGGAAAACGTCTCTCTGGCGCAATGCCTTCTTGAGCCTCATCAAAGTACAAGAAGCAAGGAACATCCCCCACGGAAAAAAGCTCACAATCAATCCATCAGCAAACCTACATGCTGACCTTACCATCGCCTTATGCTGACCTTACCATCGCCTTATACAACAGCTGCATTATCCTGATTCAAGGGCCCCCTAAAAACCTCATCAAATTTGCAAACCTCTTCACCCGCCTTAAAAATCATGTTCACAACCCGTCTCAGTCCTCGTTCCCACCGGTCCTCCTCTTGCCCACCCCACCAAGTGTATCCTGCCTCTCACCAACCAATGTTGCCAGTGACCACGTCAGTGGACGACCCAGCACCATCATCCTGTCACTTACTGTAACGATCGCCACCGCCCACACAGCTGCATGCACCAATTACCATGCGAAACGCCCCGTAGGGAGAAACTACAAGTCCCAGAAGGCCATCCGGCGCTGGGGGTTGAGTCAATGGGAGGACCTTATATAAGCTCCACCTCCTGAACATAACGGGGCTTGTCAATCTAGATCCGTATTTTCACCGTAGCAGAGACCTTGTTTCGCCGGAGTTGCATGCCTGAAGCCAGCGCCGACGAAGAGCCAGCGCGGTCAGAGTCCCTGCCTGAAGCCAGCGCCGACGAAGAGCCAGCGCGGTCAGAGTCCCTGCCTGAAGCCAGCGCCGACGAAGAGCCAGCGCGGTCAGAGTCCCTGCCTGAAGCCAGCGCCGACGAAGAGCCAGCGCGGTCAGAGTCCCTGCCTGAGGCCAGCGCCGACGAGGAGCCAGCGCGGTCAGAGTTCCAGAGGAAGCATCGTAACAAGCCGTGTTTTGTCCCGCAAGTATATTGAAGGAGAGCGGGCTCGCCTCCTACGTTTGTTTTATTTGTTAAGCCGTTTTGTTTCAATACTATTGGGGTTACAACGTACTATCAGCTTCTATCTACGCTGTTTATACATTGGGCTAAAACTGTACCTAAGGAGCATTAGGGTATACAAAAAGCGTGTCAATTAACGCCGAATGTTGCAAGCCCTCATATCTTTTGCCTACACCATAGTAGTGTGTGCAAGACGAGAAGTGAAGGTAACTTCTCCGACTTTCTGGCAGCCTATCTGCAAAAGTGCAGAGTCCTATTTTGGATACAGGGAGAGAGAAGCTGGTGAGTTGCAGGTACTAGGGGGGGAAGTATTAGTGCAGCCAACTTTATGAAAAAAAAACAAAAAAAAAAAAACAAAAAGAAGTGATAGTGATATTGTTCTCTGTCCTCTCCTCTGTCTGCAGTGTTCTAGTACCAGTGTCCTCGTGGGTTATCATCCAGACGATACCAGAAGTGACAGACCCCTGCTACTAAACCACCTCCCTGCCCCCTTCTGTACATGTTCAGATAGTGGAGGTATTCCATTGTTGAGTTTTGTGCAGTACGGAGTGGGGAGGACTATCGTCTATCGTCTCTGCGGGCATCTGTATCAGGTTAGTGGCGCTTGCGTGTTCTTGCGCTGCTTCCAATCCCGACAGATTGACAAGCCCAAGAATACGGCCCAGCCTAGACGATGGATACCAATACCATTCTAACATCCTTGTTGGAGAGCTTTTCTGAACTTCAACAAGAAGTACAGACCTCTCGTGCAGAGAACCAGGCATTATACAAAGAGGTCTCCGACTTACGTAGAGAGATGTCTGATCTTGCGCATAAGGAACCGGTTGCGAAACCATTGATTAGGCCAGCGACCTTGCAACCGCCGCCTTCCTATCAACCAGGGGGTTCGTTTGCGAACCCTTCCACTTCCACTTCCACAGAAACTAATCCTACGGTCCATATAATCCAGAACCAGGGAATACCTCTGGCTCCTCCCGAAAGGTTTTATGGAGACCCTCGAAAATTTGAGACATTTTTGAATCAATGTCGCCTTCATTTCCTGTGTAAGCCTGCGGTCTTTCAGGACGAGGCTTCTAAAACCGCCTTCATGATGTCCTATATGGGAGGGAATGCGTCCAGTTGGACCATCCCCTTACTGGAAAAAAATGACCCTGTTTTGCATGATTTCTCCGACTTCTGCCTGGAACTACGTAAATTATTTGACAGGAAGTCACATATGTTGTCCTTAGATCGCGAATTGATGACCCTAAGACAAGGATCCCAGGATCTGTTGTCTTACATAACTACGTTTAACCGCCTCATCATAGAAACAGATTGGCCGGCTCAAAAACGGATTTCTTTGTTTTACCAAGGCTTACGGGGAGAATTAAAGGACGTATTAGCACAAGTAGTGCAATTGCCCTCTACGTGTGAGGAATTAATAGACCTGACCGTCCAATTGGATCATCGGTTGTTGGAAAGAAAAGGGGATAGAAACAGGGGGGACTATAGATACTCCTATCCCTTGGTTAAGCCACGGCAGGGGAATGAAGAAAAAGTAAAGACACCAGAAGGGCCGGAACCCATGCAAATCGGGGGAATCCGTGGTCCTCTCACCCGGGAAGAAAGAGACAGGCGTCGGAGACTCAAGCTTTGCCTGTATTGTGGCAAAGGTGGGCATTTCATCAACGACTGTAGAGCTAGGAATTATGTTCCGGGGAGGAATCCTCTTCCCCGAGTACAGGCTGCTCTTCACTCAAGTGAGCCGACGGAAAACTGAAGGTCTCGAATCAGATCGAGACCTCTGATTCGAGACAACCACCGACTACGGTCTCCCCTTATGTGGCTAATACCCTCCACCCTGCCGTAGCTCATATGAACATGAGTGTTTCTTTAGTGGTAGCCAATCAGGACATCCTAAGAGTGGATGCCTTGTTAGACTCGGGGGCTACGGGGAACTATATCGACCAAGAATATGCCTTTCGCATGGGTATCCCTTGTGAAAAGAAGCGAACTCCTGAAACTGTGAAAGCGGTGGATGGTACTGTACTTTCATCAGGTCCTGTAACGTACCATACGCTTGCTTTACTAATGAGGATAGGAGAGGATCATTGTGAGTACATCCAGTTTGACCTCATAGACGCCCCGCAGTTCCGTCTCATTCTGGGTATGCCCTGGCTCACGCTGCATGACCCTGTGGTAAGCTGGTCATCTCGGACTGTCAATATGACTTCAGAATATTGCAAAGAACATTGTCAGGAAGGAATAACACAGGAATTCCCACTTACTCCATCACCCGCTGCTTACCTAGCTGGTGCATGTTCCGTTGATTCCTATTGCTGTGCTACAGTCTTACCTAAAGAGTATCGTGAATACCACGCCTTGTTTGACAAACAAAAGGCCACCCAATTGCCTCCGCATCGCACCTACGACTGTCGGATAGATCTCATTCCGGGTGCGGATATCCCTTGCAGCCGGGTGTATGCCCTGACGGAAAAAGAGACACAACATCTAAAGACCTACATAGAGGACAATCTGGCGTCTGGGTTCATAAGACACTCCACCTCTCCTGCTTCTTCGCCCATTTTCTTTATACCTAAGAAGGATTGCGATGAGTTGCGGCCTTGCATCGACTATCGAGCCATAAACAGAGTAACCATCAAGAACCGTTACCCTCTGCCCCTGATTCCTGTTTTGATGGATCAGTTGAAAGGAGCACGCTACTTCACCAAACTTGATCTCCGCGGGGCTTACCATCTAGTCCGCGTGAAGAAGGGGGACGAGTGGAAGACTGCATTCAGGACTAAGTTTGGCCTTTACGAATATAGGGTAATGCCCTTTGGCCTCTGCAACGCCCCAGCCGCCTTCCAGTTCTTTATGGACGAAGTGTTAAGGGGGTGTTTGGAGTCCTTTTGTGTGGTTTACATTGACGATATATTGATATATTCTACGTCTCTGTCAGACCACATCACACATGTGAGAACTGTATTGGAGCGGCTACAACAAAACTCTCTGTGTGCCAAGCTGGAGAAATGCCTGTTTCATGTTCAACAAGTTGCCTTTTTGGGATACGTAATCGATGCTCAGGGGTTTCGTATGGACATGAGTAAGGTCAATGCTATCCTCACTTGGAAAACGCCACGGAATGTGAAGTCGGTACAGAGTTTTCTTGGTTTTGCCAACTACTATCGACGATTCATTCAAGGTTTCTCAAAGATCATACATCCTATCACTGCCCTTTTGAGAAAAAATGTCCCTTTCACATGGGGAGAGGAAGCTGAGAACTCATTCCAGCTCCTTAAAGAGAAGTTTACCCAGGCTCCCATCCTTCGGCATCCCGACCCAAAGATGCCATTTGTGTTAGAAACGGACGCATCCCAGTACGCTCTCGGTGGAATCCTGTCACAACGGCACCCTACCACAGGTCAGCTTCACCCCGTGGCGTACTATTCCAAGAAGCTCACAGCTTGTGAAGTAAATTATACCATCACCGACAAAGAGCTCCTAGCCATCAAGAGAGCATGTGAAGAATGGAGACATTACCTCCTAGGGGCACTACATACCGTTGAGATCTACACAGATCATCGTAATCTGTTGTTCTTAAAAACAGCAAAGGCCTTGACGCCTCGTCAACTGAGGTGGACCCTCTTTTTCTCTGATTTTGACTTTGTGATCAGGTACAGACCCGGGACCCGCAACGGGAAAGCTGATGCGCTATCCAGGTTGGAGGATGAGGACATAGCTGTTCGTTCTGAACCTCCTTCCATTCTTCAGGGGACTGTTCATTCGGACGATTCTATTGCCTTAGTCACATCCGATGACTTCTTAGAAGACGTCCGTGTCTCCCTAGCAGACTTGGATATTGCATCTTGGGTACAAGAAGAGCCTGCTAACCGGTGCGAGAAAGATCAGTTAGCGTATCATCACCATGCCTTGTATATCCCCCAAACTGTGTTGCAACGCAAAGTATTGGAATGGGCTCACGATTCTGTGTTAGGGGGACACATGGGCTTTCACAAGACCACCGCTACTGTGGAACGATCCTTTTGGTGGCCTAGCGTCCGAGCGGATATTAAGGAGTATGTCAAGAACTGTGCGATCTGTGCGCAGGGAAAGGCCAGTCACATCAAACCACCAGGACTGTTGCAGCCATTACCGATTCCTCCCAAACCATGGCATACCTTGTCTATGGATTTTATAGTGGAGATGCCCCCTTGTGAGAAACAGACAGTCATTCTGGTGGTGGTAGATCATCTCACAAAAATGGGACATTTCATCTCTTTACCAGGTCTGCCTTCATCCAGTGAATTAGCGAGAGTCTTCCTGCAACACATAGTGAGACCACATGGAGTACCGAGTGTGTTAATCACAGATCGGGGAACGCAATTCACTTCTCGTTTTTGGAAAGCTCTATGTACTATGCTGCAGATAGATGCTCGTCTTACGTCTAGTTATCATCCGCAATCGGATGGTAAAACGGAACGTCTGAATCAGACCCTTGAACAATACCTTCGTTGTTTTTCATTGCAGAACACTTCCGATTGGACCGTCCTTTTGTGGTTAGCGGAATTCGCCTATAACAACGCGGTACATTCCACTCTGGGATGTTCTCCGTTCTTTTGCCTCTACGGCTTTCACCCGAACATGCTCCCATTTGAGTGGCCGGCGGAATCCTTGGTGCCTGCGATCCACGAACACCATGCACATCTTAGGGCAATACTGATCGAGGCTCGGAACAATCTGAAAGAGGCACAGATAGCCCAGAAGTGTTTCGCGGATAGAAAGCGATCCCCGGAACCTGAGTATAAGGTAGGGGACAAAGTCTGGCTTTCTACGCGCAATCTGCATCTGAAAGGCATTACGAAATTGAAGCCTAAATATGTGGGTCCTTATGGGATTTGTGAGGTCATTAATCCGGTGTCCATGAGACTCTCGTTGCCTGTTTCGTGGACAGTCCATCCTGTGTTCCACGTGTCGCTCTTGCGTCCTTGTCTTCCGAGCGTGAGATTGCCTGAACGTCCCCGGCCGGTGGAGGTTGAAGGACAGGAAGAGTATGAGGTGCAGTCCATCCTGGATTCCCGCTTGGTGCGCGGCAGGATTCAATACCTGGTTGATTGGAAAGGTTTTGGCCCTGAGGATAGGACGTGGGAGCCTGTGGCCAATTTACATTGTCCCGACTTGGTGACGCAGTTCCATGAGCTGTTTCCCGGTAAACCCGGCCGACCGCCGGGACGGCGGTCCTCGAGAGGGGGTTCTGTAACGATCGCCACCGCCCACACAGCTGCATGCACCAATTACCATGCGAAACGCCCCGTAGGGAGAAACTACAAGTCCCAGAAGGCCATCCGGCGCTGGGGGTTGAGTCAATGGGAGGACCTTATATAAGCTCCACCTCCTGAACATAACGGGGCTTGTCAATCTAGATCCGTATTTTCACCGTAGCAGAGACCTTGTTTCGCCGGAGTTGCATGCCTGAAGCCAGCGCCGACGAAGAGCCAGCGCGGTCAGAGTCCCTGCCTGAAGCCAGCGCCGACGAAGAGCCAGCGCGGTCAGAGTCCCTGCCTGAAGCCAGCGCCGACGAAGAGCCAGCGCGGTCAGAGTCCCTGCCTGAAGCCAGCGCCGACGAAGAGCCAGCGCGGTCAGAGTCCCTGCCTGAGGCCAGCGCCGACGAGGAGCCAGCGCGGTCAGAGTTCCAGAGGAAGCATCGTAACAAGCCGTGTTTTGTCCCGCAAGTATATTGAAGGAGAGCGGGCTCGCCTCCTACGTTTGTTTTATTTGTTAAGCCGTTTTGTTTCAATACTATTGGGGTTACAACGTACTATCAGCTTCTATCTACGCTGTTTATACATTGGGCTAAAACTGTACCTAAGGAGCATTAGGGTATACAAAAAGCGTGTCAATTAACGCCGAATGTTGCAAGCCCTCATATCTTTTGCCTACACCATAGTAGTGTGTGCAAGACGAGAAGTGAAGGTAACTTCTCCGACTTTCTGGCAGCCTATCTGCAAAAGTGCAGAGTCCTATTTTGGATACAGGGAGAGAGAAGCTGGTGAGTTGCAGGTACTAGGGGGGGAAGTATTAGTGCAGCCAACAAAGGAAGTGATAGTGATATTGTTCTCTGTCCTCTCCTCTGTCTGCAGTGTTCTAGTACCAGTGTCCTCGTGGGTTATCATCCAGACGATACCAGAAGTGACAGACCCCTGCTACTAAACCACCTCCCTGCCCCCTTCTGTACATGTTCAGATAGTGGAGGTATTCCATTGTTGAGTTTTGTGCAGTACGGAGTGGGGAGGACTATCGTCTATCGTCTCTGCGGGCATCTGTATCAGGTTAGTGGCGCTTGCGTGTTCTTGCGCTGCTTCCAATCCCGACACTTACGCACCCAATCATTGCATGCCCATACCACCAAACCTAGACCTCCTAGCGATCCCTGCTCCGTCGGCCTCCCAAACCCTACCTAGGGCCCACCTCACAGGTCTACCTAACCCCTATATCGCACATCCAGCACATACCACCAGAGGCGTCCCTAAACCCTTAACCTCCTTCCCACGTAATCGCTCTGCACGCCGGGCTACTGAGACTCCTACTAGGGCCTACAACACTAGTATGGAAAAGCCTAACAGGGCCCAGAACACTGGTCGACTTAGCCCCAACATCAGGCTGCAAACTCAGATAGATGATATCGCTCCCACCCCTTCGGCACCCTGTCCGCATAATCATCCCTCTCATAGGGACACTGACCATTCATCTAAACCCACCCCAAGGCTACCAGCACCTACTATCAGAACTACCCCCTTGCAATTGCCCCCCTGCCTGCCAGAACATACCTCTCTAAGAGACATTGATAATCTGCACCGAAGATCCTCAGAATTAACTCGGAGCATCCACAAATCGATTCTGGACCTAAAGCACCTCCTTCACATCACAGAACATTCCTTTTCGAATCTCAGGCTCTCACAGAATGCTGAGGTACTGGGTTTTTAAGAACCGGTACCGAACCTACAGAACCGGTAACCCAGCGGTGCCAGGGGATCAACACCCAGAGACCTCGGGTTCTCCTGAGTCAGACCTACAGAAACTTCAGAGTCTTCCAGGTGAAGTCAAAGATTCGTTTATTGGCTGCAACCAAGGTGACAGGGTCCTAGAAGTACAATACCAGTATATTCAGGAGACTGCACGCTTTCACAAAGTTAGGTTTCTCTTCTTATACACAATTTTCACCCTTGGGCAAAACATTCCTTGGATTCGCGGTATTTCATTTATGGTTACTGATTACAGAAGAAAAGCAGAGTCCTGATGACATGTACATATTTCACGTCGTGCTGCTCATAACAAATCATCCGGCAAGGCCCAACATTTCATCAGATATCGCTGGACCCCTAATAAAAATGGTCACCTCCCCATCATAAAATAAGTGAGGAAAAGGAGTGGAGAAAGATGTGAGCGAGATATGGCAGGTGTGCGCGCTGTAATGGCTTTATGGCCGGTTGGGCCTAGATGCTATCTTGCTCGGCCACTGGGAGGGAACTGACCTAACGAGTTCGGCCTGGGGCAATGGTTCTAACTTGTACTGGGGTCAGGGAGAAGTCGATTAAGGAGTATGTGTCCTTGTGGAATCAAATTCAACTGGATTAAGGCCTATGTAGAGGGCAACATGCAGCTAAGGGTTTAGAAGGTAAATGACGATTTCGAGGTGAAATCGTCACTCGAATATGCCGAAAATACATGTACTTGATGTACTCGTCATTCTCGGTCTTTTGATACCAAATTCGTCCTATTTCGACGAAGTTTTTATTCTCGAGTCCAATACTATAATATGAATCCAGATTTTTCAGAACCACAGACCCTCCTTTTGCCCTTACATAGGCAATTAATCTATCCTCATGTCAATCTGAGTCCAGATCTATATTCCTAAAGTCATTGAGATGTTGCTGCAACATCATTCTAGTGCTGAGCTCATGTCTTGACACAGGCTTCCTTACACATGATGTAACACAGAGGCCACATATTGCAGGAGCACACTGTATGCATAGACAGAACAGAAGAAGAATGGCTAAGACCATCCCAACGACCATCAGAATTTTCCATCCCCAGGCAGATATCAGTCCCCAGAACCATCCCATTAATGACCAATCTCCTTTATCCACATGAATAGATTCGGAAATCTTATGTAGTTTGGAGATGGCCCCGTACACTGTTGGAGCATTATCTGGAATAAAAATGCAACAACTGGACTGGATCAATTTGCATACTCCACCTCGGTCCGCAAGTATTACATCCAAAGCGACCCGGTTCTGAAGGGTCATCAGTCGATCCGACTGGAGCTCAGCAGTCAGGTTACTAAGGGCACCAGCAGTTTCAATCACGGTGGATTCAACTACCCTTGTTAATTGCCTTATGTTTCTGCTGTTAACCATGGCTCCCCAGAACGGCAGAACACCCATTGCAAAGTCACCAAATTCTTGACCTGCAGTGTCTTCTTTACTCAAAACACCTCTAACTACCCTTGTCCGATGGTAATCCGCCGCTGCTGTGTAGGTGGGAGGTAACAGGAATGAAACAAAACATGAGCCTGAGAAGTCAGGGGGCAACCATGTATAGGCTCTATCATGACAGATGTAATAAGTACCCTTAGCGGCTAAAAAGGCAGGGGAAGTCTGAGATCCAAAAACGTACGTTTCTGTGCAGACACTCTTCCCTAGCTGAGCTCTGGGATACTTACCAATACCTTGCAGACACAGGTGACCTTGATGGGGTACGATCCAGATAGGGGACGATCTCTTGGCTTGCTGTTTCTCACTTAATGTAGTGCCATATCCGGTCACATTCCAACCTACATATGCAAGTATCTCATCATCCGGGGTATCTTCGTAAGAAGTTACTTCCTTGATCATGTCAACTATACCCTTGACTAGGGCGCTAGTCTTGAGGTTGTCTTTTACAGAACGTAGGGGTTGGATTTCTCGTGCATATATGAACATTGTCCTATATGCCCATACTGACCCATTGTGACTAAATGGCAGGACCAAATAGGGGATACCTCTATCCGTGGTGTGGGGCATGAGACCACACACCCAACAGTTGGTTGTGTTCATTACAAGTTGGTGTTGGTGTAATAGCTGAACGAAGGAGTTATTAATGAACTCTAATCTCCTATTTGATTCGTGGTCAGGCAAAGGGAGGAAAGAATGAGAGGGAACAGTAGGAGGAGGTATGGGTGATGTAGTGGGCGCAAATGTCACATGAAAATAAAATAAAACATAGCTTATCAAAAAGACCATTACGCTAAGTAGCATAAAAATACACATTATTATAAAAATTTTCTTTTTCATTTTTTTCAAAAGTCTCTGCTTAAAGTTCATTTGTTTGGCAGTTCTCTCCACATCAGGAAACTCCATCCTCTCTAAGGTGCTGCCCGCGGCGATAGGTTGTTTCTGCTAAAGGATGCTTCCGTCAGTCTAGGGTGACTCCCTTGGACCAACTGGAACCAGCGACCTATTGTCGTCAGCTGCACCCAAAAGTCTTTAATCAACCGCGACCCTAGCAGCGGAACCCGGATGGCGGTTCAAGAAAAACAAAAATAAGCAAGTTACCTAGATGGGAGAATCTGCACTTTCAAAAATAGGATTTGGGGAAAAAAACGTATTTTATTAGTCCACAGGTTTTTCTCTCGGATCATAAAATAAATCACTTTTACTTTTAGTCTGTTTTTCTTGGTCGCAAATTGTAGCGTCTTTTCCCGGGTACTGTCTGGTCCAGAAATAGTAGCTCAGGTTCCACAGAGTTCAATTGTTCGGATGGCGGCGTAGTTTCTTGAAAAATGTTCCCACTCTTACAATCACGTTTAGCTTCTTTTACACGTTCATCAGTTGTGCGCTCTGAGTCAGTGCCTCCTTTTCGGACCCCTTGGTCATGTGGCAGAGGGAAGGGTATCTTCTTACAATGGATCCCGTGGACCCAATTGGCCTTCCCCTCCACTTTAACAGTCGACCTTGTGGACAGGAGGACGAGGTGAGGCCCGGTCCATCTGGGCTGGTCGTTTCTTGTCCTCTGGAAATTGCGGACCAATACCCAGGAGCCGGGGTCAATAGAGTGACCCGGTGTCTCAGAGACCGGAGGCAAGGTGTTGTGGACCTGTTGATATAAAACACGCAATTTAGCCGTCAATTCATACAAATAGTCAAGCAAAATGGGGTGTTGCAGCTCGCTAAACTTCATGGGCCTAGGCACTCCCCATATGTTGGCTGGCCGACCAAAGATTATCTCATAGGGGCTGAGCTTCATTCGCGAATGCACAGTCATTCTGTTGGATAGGAGTGCTAAGGGTAGAGCGTCGGGCCATTTAAGACCCGTGCTCGCTTGGATTTTGGCCAATTTAAGTTTAAGCGTGCCATTGTAACATTCCACTAATCCAGCTGATTGGGGGTGATTTGCAGCGTGGAACTTCTGCCTAATGCCTAGCCCTTCACACACTCTTTTCATCACACAACCCACAAATTCACTTCCGTTGTCCGACCAGACCATTCTAGGCATTCCGAACCTGGGGAAGAACTCTTTCACAAGGGCTTTCGCTGTGGACAAGGCAGTATTGTCCCTTAGGGGATAAGCTTCTACCCATCTTGAGAAGGCACAAACAACCACGAGCACATAATCTAAGTTGTTGCACCTCTCCATGTGTATGAAATCTAGCTGCAAAACCTCGAACGGATACGTAGGAGGTGCAAAATGACCAGCTGGAGTTGGGGTTCCCCTACCAGGATTGTGCTTCAGACATACCATGCAATTCTTGACAACATTCTCTGCACACTTGGGAATCCCTGAATTCTTCCACACTGGGGCCAACGAGTCGCAAATCCCTTTCGCGCTGATATGGGCCATCCCATGAGCCATTGTAACCACTGCAGGCACATATGCATCGGGTAACAACCATCTCTGTTGCTCTGTCGATTCAATCCAACAACCATTTGCATCCATTCTCCCTGTACTTTCTCTCCACATGCTTAACTCTTTCTTCGTGGCCTCAGCTTGGATGGACTTCACACTTTCTATCGTGTCTTCACATATTCCAACATCACCAGTCCATCTTTCTGGGCTCGCGACATACATTCGGCTCATCATATTCTTTGCCGTTTCCTTAGCAGTTTCATCAGCGAATGCATTTCCACGACCAACATCATCAATCACTTTCTTGTGTGCACTACACTATCGCTACTTTCAGGGGCAACGTCAGTGATTCAAGAAGCTCATTCACCAACTGACCATGCTGAATCTTAGCTCCATGCGAAGTCAGGAACCCACGTTCTCTCCACAATCGTCCAACACTGTGAGCCACTCCAAAAGCATACTGACTGTCGGTATAGATAGTCACTTTCATTCCTTTGGATAACACACATGCTCTCGTTAGTGCCACGAGTTCAGCGGCTTGAGCTGAACCATGTGGTATTCGCGCAGTTTCAACGATTGTGTGCAAAGTTGTGACAGCATACGCTGTAGTCACGTTACCATTTGGGAGTTTAAAGCAGGAACCATCCACCCATAATGTACCATCACATTCAGCAAGAGGAGTGTCGAATAAATCAACTCTCCCTTTTGTCTCTTCCTCTGTTCTGAGGAAACAATCGTGCTGTTCTGAAGCATCCGATTCCTCAGTAATTGGTAACAATGTGGCTATGTTCAAGGTACTGCATCTTTTGATGTGCACATGGCTCGCTAGTAGCGTCAATTCATAACTGGACAGTCGAGCACTAGTTAAATGCTGTGTCTTGGTCCTATTTAACAATGTGTCTACTGCATGTGGGACCATCACGATTAGTGTATTATTCATTACTAGACCTGCAGACTGTCGAATAGAAACAGCTGCTGCTGCTGTGGCCCTTAAACAACTTGGCAATGCTCGTGCTACCGGATCCAAAGTTGACGAAAAATAGGCGCATGGCCGCTGTCTATCTCCGTATAACTGAGTCAGCACGGACAATGCACAGCCCTCCTTCTCGTGGACATATAATGTGAAAGGCTTACTGTAGTTGGGGTTACCTAACACAGGGGCCGAACATAATGCTGTGCGTAATTCGAGAAAACTTTTCTGACACTCATCGGACCTAGGAATGGGATTGGGTGTATTTGTACACGTTAGTGCCAATAAGGGTTTGGCTAATAACGAAAAATTCGGAATCCACTGTCTACAGTACGATGTAATGCCCAAGAAAGCGCGTACTTCTCTCTGCGTTCTTGGCACATTCAATTTAGCTATTGCCTGAATTCTTTCTGGGGTCAGTTTCCTTCCCTCCTTCGATAAGAGATGACCTAAGTAGGTCACTTCTTGTCGGCAATATTGAAGCTTGGAAAGTGACACCTTGTGATGTAGATCACATAGATGACGCAGTAATTCCAACGTGGCCATTTTACATATTTTCTCAGTGTCCGCAGCTATGAGCAAATCGTCCACGTACTGTACGAGAGTGGAACCTTTGGGCAAAATCATTGTGTCAAGCTGACTTTTCAGAGCTTGACTGTATATTGAGGGGCTTTCACAGTAGCCTTGAGGAGCGCGTTTGAAGCGGAAGCTGCGACCACCTAAACTAAAGGAAAAAATATCCCTGCTTTCCTCAGCAATCGGGATACTGAAGAAAGCATTTTTCAGGTCAATCACCGAAAACCAGGATGCGGATGCTGGAATCATAGTCAATAATGTTGTAATGTCGGGGACAACTGGGAATTGTGGCCCCACTATCTTATTTACTTCCCTAAGATCGATCACAAATCTATACACAGGTGGCTGAGAAGGGTCAGTTCGTTTTAAAACAGGCAGAACAGGACTATTGCAAACATTGCCTCGTGTTTCTTCAATTACGTCTTTCTCGATTAACTCGTAAACAATCGCTAGCAAAGCTTTTTCGCCTTCATTGGATATTCTGTATTGGGGAATTCGTGGCATTTTGACATTCGGTTTCAATGTTACAATATATGGTGGAATTTCTAAAAGACCTACATCATTCGGACCAGTAGCCCAAAGAATATCTGGAAGAAATGCCAATTCTGCTGGAAGTGCATTTCTCGACAAATACATGGGAGAAACCACTTTCTTACCTAAAGTAAGTTGTACTCCTGAGGGAGAACAGTACAGAGTCGCATACAATCTTTTTAGCAAATCTAATCCTAGCAAATTTTCACCACAACCTGTTGTCAAAATAAGGGGTGCTTCGAATTCACAAGGACCAACAGAAAGAGATAAAGGGTCAGAAATCAGATTTCTAACCGGGGCGCCAGAAAAACCTACGGAAACGTTCATTTCGCCAGACAAAGGTGCGCCAGGGAGTTTGGAGTGCATAATCGAACTCTTTGTAGCACCAGTATCCAACAGAAAAGGTTCTGACACACCCGATGTAATCACCTCAACGTAAGGTCCACTCTGATCTACTGGAACTGAAACAACTCCCTCTCCTTGTCTAAGGCTGTCCTAGCAATCATTACTTTCCCACTGCTCATTTTCTGTGTAATACTCATCGACGTAGTATTGAGCTGTCCTGTCAGATACGTTATTTTGCTGGTCAAACCTGTTCATAGAGTTTTGTGGTGGAAGGGGACGTGCGTCCTGAGGGGCGTTTCCACGCCCTCTACCTTTAGGCGCTTGCTGACTACCACGACCTCTTACGCCAGAAAATCCATTTGCCCGTTGTGGCAGGGCAGGACAGTCATATTTGTAATGACCCTCTTGTTTGCAGTATAAACACTGGTTGGGACCTACGCGGTTTTGATTGTAATCGAATCTCTGCAAGTTTCTCTGAGGCTGCTGAAAAGTGTTCTGGTACTGATTCGGACCATTATTATTTCTGTTACCACCACCACGTGGCGGATAGGCTTGCTGTAGCAAAACCTTTGTTTTGAGTTCTCTAGCTTTCTTCTCTACTTTATCTTTCTCATCCTTGTCTCTATTCTCGTAGTACTGTGCGGTAGCTAATATCTGGGCTGAAGATGAGACTGCCCAAGAACTTTCTGAATCTTTTAATTTCCTACACAAGTCTGGAAGTAGATTGTGCACAAATTTATCGACAAACAATCTCTGACCACCTTCTGTGGTCATATCTTGACCGCTGTGGTCAATGAATGTTTCTTCAAATCTGGTGAAGAAATCTGAAACAGTTTCTTCTTTCTTTTGCTTGCATGCAGATAACTTATCCCAATTTACGCGTATTGCAGGCATTATTATTTTCATGTAATCTACTATCCTACCAGGTAGTTCCGCTATTAGAGGCTCAGGCTTGGCACCACCAACTTGTCGTGCATCTGCAGCAGTAATATTAGCCCACGTGTCACCTAATTCCTGGTCATGATCTACATGACGAATTTTTCCCCATAAAGGCTGTGGAACAACGTTCCCGAATAACATATCGATATCGGCCAAATTCATTATACATGACCCAGCAGTTTGCGACAATTCTTTATAGTACCCTGCAGGATTTTTACGCGGATCTGGTAGTGTTTGTTTGAGTGCTAAAACTTCAGCTCGCTTCCATGGAACATGTACCCATACTCGGTGAAAGTGGGGCAGGACAGGTGGGACAGCTGTCGCGTCACCCTCTCTCCACTGTGGGGGAACTTCTCTCATAGGGTATTGTCGTGCCTTTTTCCTACTAGATGCACTAAATTCCGATGGTGACCCAGAACTGCTTCCCTTACTTCGATATGATAATAGCATTTCAACTGCTTTTTCTACATCGGGACCTACAATCATACCCTCTCCAAACTTAAATCGTACACGACACATCTCTTGTGGGATGCATTCTTGATCATTGTCTTCTAAATCCTCGCCAAGAAAGACACACATTTGTTCGAACACATATCTCTGTGTCGCTGTTTCCCATTGATGGAAAACTTCCATGACAGACTGTAAATCATATTTTGCAGTGTCCATGACCCATTTCCGAGCTAAACCATTCAGGGAATCTCTCTCTTGATAATCAGGCAGTTGACTTCGCAACTGTCTTCTACTTATGTTAGGGGTCGCAGCAGGCGACCCAAAAAGGGGTAAAAGAAGATTAGTAACAGTGCTGGCCATTTTCTGCCGAAGGGAAGGTGAAACTGAAGGACAAACAGATGAAAAAACGGGGTGAGATAAGGCTGTGGTAGAGATGGCTGAAGAGGGATCAGTAATAATAGATGTGGTACTAGGCAAAATCGTAGAAAACACAGGAGAAACAGAAGTTGTCGGTGGGCCTGAAGGAGGCTGCACCGAAGAAGTAGGAGCCAGCTGAAGAACAGCTGGTGGGTGCTGTGGAAGAGCCGGAGGCGCAGCTTGTGCAACTAAAGGTTGCGGGGGTGCTGTGGCATTCTGCGCATAGGGGGGTGGTGAAGTTAATAATTGCGACATTAATTGGTCTTTTTCACGCTCTTTTGCTGTCCCTTGCTGAAGAGACGGCAAAACTGGATAACACTTATCTATTGCCATTTTACGTTGCCTGTGCAACTGCTCATTTATCTGCTCTTCCTCATTATCTTTAAACTGCACGGCAGCTTTCATTACTGAAAGTCCCCCTTCTCTCTTATTTTTCTTAGCTAATTTAATTTCTTTTTGTTTGGCTTCTTTTCGCCATAGGCGGAAAGAGTCAAACATCGCCGGCCGGGCTTTCTTTTTGAAGAGTTTAACTTCAAGGTTGTCTAAGGTTTCAGAATCAAAGCTACCATATTGGGGCCATTTTAAAACACCATCTTTCCTAGTGTATTTAATCCATACCTCGTTGTAAACGATGGGGCCTACCCCATGTTTAACGTACAGCTCGTAAGTCGGAGTTCCAACTGGAGGAACCGGACATGAGTCCTCCAATCGGGAGTCCCTATTATTACTACCAAGACAAAACCAATTCCCGAGTCTAAGACTAGGCATCCTCGCTCTCTAGTCTAGTTCCAAAACTTCAAAGGATTTATCGATTACGATATTTCTCGTGAATACACGAGTCCTTCGGTTATGGTGCTTGCAAGTACCAATAAAACCTTTATGTATCTCCAAGATACCACAAAGTAAGTCCAACTAAGGACTAGGAGACGCTCCACTTATACTTAACTGAAAAATATCGATGGCTTCACCAGAAGACTCGTCTCAGCGTTTCGCTCTACCGAAAATTTCAAGGGTCCAACATCAGGGCGATAGCCAGGGCAGCAGTCCTTGTAGCCGTCGGGAAGCGGGGAACCTCGTAGTAAAGACCTTCGGACCACGTCGACATGCAGGGGTCGATGAGGTGGTGGGCCCTCCTCCGGAATTTTCACACGAAGCTCCTCACGATCTTCAGGCTGATTGGTACCACTGGAATCGCCCCAAACGCTGGGCGCCAAATGAGGTACTGGGTTTTTAAGAACCGGTACCGAACCTACAGAACCGGTAACCCAGCGGTGCCAGGGGATCAACACCCAGAGACCTCGGGTTCTCCTGAGTCAGACCTACAGAAACTTCAGAGTCTTCCAGGTGAAGTCAAAGATTCGTTTATTGGCTGCAACCAAGGTGACAGGGTCCTAGAAGTACAATACCAGTATATTCAGGAGACTGCACGCTTTCACAAAGTTAGGTTTCTCTTCTTATACACAATTTTCACCCTTGGGCAAAACATTCCTTGGATTCGCGGTATTTCATTTATGGTTACTGATTACAGAAGAAAAGCAGAGTCATGATGACATGTACATATTTCACGTCGTGCTGCTCATAACAAATCATCCGGCAAGGCCCAACATTTCATCAGATATCGCTGGACCCCTAATAAAAATGGTCACCTCCCCATCATAAAATAAGTGAGGAAAAGGAGTGGAGAAAGATGTGAGCGAGATATGGCAGGTGTGCGCGCTGTAATGGCTTTATGGCCGGTTGGGCCTAGATGCTATCTTGCTCGGCCACTGTAAGGGAACTGACCTAACGAGTTCGGCCTGGGGCAATGGTTCTAACTTGTACTGGGGTCAGGGAGAAGTCGATTAAGGAGTATGTGTCCTTGTGGAATCAAATTCAACTGGATTAAGGCCTATGTAGAGGGCAACATGCAGCTAAGGGTTTAGAAGGTAAATGACGATTTCGAGGTGAAATCGTCACTCGAATATGCCGAAAATACATGTACTTGATGTACTCGTCATTCTCGGTCTTTTGATACCAAATTCGTCCTATTTCGACGAAGTTTTTATTCTCGAGTCCAATACTATAATATGAATCCAGATTTTTCAGAACCACAATGCGACCTTCATTCCCTCCATGAAGCCCTTCTTTCACCCTCTGCCCCTGTCCCTGAGACACTTGCGACCACGCAAACAACCTTGCCACCTCTCGGAGAAGAAAATCCTTGCTCTCCTTCACTCCTACAAACCCACCCCTGGCACGATCAATCCCTCTGAACTCACGAAGGAAGAAGTGACTGACCTCCTCAATAGCTACGACTCTGCCTTGACAACCCCATGCCCCCTACACCACAGAGAAGAACTCCCTATCTGCACAATCCTAACAGATCTGCTACCATCCGCATCAGAGGGGTGGTCAACAGCAACCTAGCTAAAGTTCCCATTGCCGCTGCTACCCTTGACAATCACTCCTACCCCCTCCCTTGCCGGCCACCTAATAAACTGCCGGTCAGCTGTAAAGCATGCATCCGATGTAGCCGACCTCATCCTGAGCCATAAGTCGGACCTAGCGATATTGACTGAATCCTGGCTCAAGGATCCTCATCACCCTTCCTAGACCTCTTAGTCCCGCCCAACTATAACATTGTAAGGATGGATAGGCACCCGAAGAAAAAAGGGGGTGGCATTGCCTGTATCCACCGCTCCAACCTTCTTGTTACGGAACTGCCAGTGGACCCTACAGACTCCTGCGAATACCTCGCGCTCTCTATCTCCAGCAACAGATCTCAGCTGTGCAAACTTCACATCTTCTACCTCCCTCAGGCAAGAACGACTCCTTTACGGACCTCCTAATGGAAATCATCACATCCAAGGTTTCTCCAAACTCTAATGCCATTTTCCTTGGCAACTTTAACCTGCATTGGAACAATCCTAAGGACCCTCAGCGCAATTCCATCAGAGACTTCTTGGCCGAACAAGCCCATATCCAAGCCTACTCCCTCCCTACTCATTCGAAAGGCACCACTCTAGACTGGATCATTGCTAAGGAATCAGCAGTCAAGCTTCTCTCAATTGACCCCTGCGATTGGTCTGACCACCACATCATCACCTTCCTCCTGCCCAGCACCCACAAAACATGGATACCTCAACCCGTGATTCCCAAACGATGGGTTAGAGACACTAAGAAACTTGATCACGAGAGACTGGCAGAGCGTTGTGTGGCGACCTCCCCCCGCCCCCTCAGTGCACCTCGGTGGACAACGTAGCAACTCATTACTCCTCAACCATATCCGACATCCTGGATGACCTGGCACCACTAAAATTAAAAAGAACCCAGGTCAAATACCGAAATCCCTGTTTCAGTGGATCCCTTAACGAGGAGAGGAGATCCCTTAGACAGACTGAAAGAAACTGGAAACAACACCCTTCAGCAGTACATCTAAAACTTCTCCGCCAGGCCAGAAATGCCAACAATAAGAAAATCTTCAGATCTGAACTAGAGAATACCAAAAATCGACCTTGCAAGCTGCACCAATCCAACAAACTTGTGAAAACCACCAAACAAACTCCTAAACCACTAATATAAAGCGAGGAATTCTCTTCCTTCTTCTGCGACAAAATCTCTGCCCTTGGAAATTAACTTAAATCCGCTACTCACAACCAAAATCAAAATCTGCCTGCTCCACTTTCTCTCTCCGCGCTGTCCTCTCAAACCTCACCCAAAAACCTAGCGCACTGGTCCAAGTTTAAAACCTATGATGAATATTCTGTCTCGAGAATTCTTCCCTCCTTAAAACCGAACAATCACTTTAATGATCCTCTCCCCTCTAACTGCCTAGCTGCCGCCTCTCAGGCTATCATCCCTTCCTGGACCTCAATAATCAACGCCTCTCTCCTACAGGGCTCAATTCCTGACTCGCTCAAGGCTGGCCAAGTTATCCCCAGCCTAAAAAAAACAACGCTGAACCCTGCATCCGCCGAGAAATATAGACCATATCCAACATCCCTCTCCTTGCCAAAGTTCTGAAAAAATTTGTGTGCAACAGCAGCTAAGCCTACACATCAAAAACTTTCACCTGCTAGATGACTTCCAATCCGGCTTCAGACCTGGTCACAGCACGGAAACCACCCTCCTCCACATAGTAGATGACGCCCTCCAAGCCCTCAACCAAGGCAAAACCTGTCTCCTAATCCTTCTAGAGCTGTCCTCTGTCTTTGATACAGTTAACCACGAAATTCTCCTAGAACGCCTCAAATTTAGGATGGGGCTGGATGACACGGTCCTTGAATGGTTTAGATCCTTCCTTCAGAACCGCTCACAGTTACCCCGGTCACGGTTGGAGTCCCCCAAGGATCAACCCTCTCCCCTACCCTCTTCAACCTTTACCTTGAACCTCTCACCGAGTTGTTACGTGCCGCCAACATCTCCTACCTTATGTACGCCAACGATACTCAGATCTACATAATAATCTCTTCCCCTGAGGACATTCTGTCCCTGAACGAGGCCCTGAAGCTGACAGTCCACTGGCTCACTGCCAACCAGTTAAAACTCAACGCAAATAAAACCGAATTTCTCCTGATCTCCCCACCCAAACCCAATCCAGACATCCAGGAATGGATCAAGACCATCACAGCAGTAAACTGCCCTCCTACCATTGTTTACTCTGCAAAATCGCTTGGAGTAACCCTTGACGGCAGCCTGAACATGCGCAGCCATATAAACTTGATGGCCAAAATGGCCAGATTCCACCTGAGTTACCTAAGAAACTTAAAACCCTTACCCGATGTGGCTGAACTTAAAATGGCAACCCAGGCACTAGTCATTTCCAGACTTGAATATGATTGCTCTACTCTTGCAGGGCTACCCAAGGACTCTCTGCCCCCTTTGAAAGCCTTCCTCAACACTGCCGCCAGACTCCTAACTGGCTCAAGGAAATTCGACCACATCACTCCCCACCTCAAAGCTCTGCACTGGCTTCCCCTAGAAGCCAGAATCCAATTTAAACTGGCCTGCATTACTCACAGAGCCCTTTTCTCCAATTCCCCTTCATTTCTCGCACAAAAACTTGTGGTATCCGGAGGAGCCAGAAACTCTTGATCTGCCAAATACCTGCTGCTGCAACCTGCACGCTTCCAGAATAACAAAGCCTACAATCTGGCCTTTTCTGGGGCCACGCCAAGAATTTGGAACTCTCTCTCACCCGCCATTAGAAGACTTCCGTCCTTGGCACACTTAAAGAAGGAAACCAAAACCTTGTTAATGGGAAAATACCTTGCCTAACAAAAACTTTACAGTTACCGCATTGACTTGACTTGCCCCACTCCCCACCTCGGCAATATCCATGGCCTCCACGGATGATACCTATTCTGCAATCCTGGGCTTCCCCCAAAGAGCTGAGACTGCGTGTATTCTTGTTTTACTTTTTATATCACACGTAGTCGGTCTTTAAAACGTGCAGCGTGCTTTTCCTGTATAATGTATCCCCTACCTTTCCTAATTTGATCTTTCCCGTCCCTACGCTTGTATACTTCCCCATTATCAGGTAAAGCGCTCCGATACCCTCATGGGTCTGGTTTGCGCTCTATAAAACTATAAAATAAATAAATAGAGTAAGCTAAATTGTCACACTTCTAAGAGTGTGATGATTAGTAATTGTGTTGGTACTGCCATTGGCAGAGCTGGCGAGGTCTCCTGACAAGGGCCCTGGCACCTATTTGTTTTACAAAACAAGCACTGTTCCGGTCATACGTCTAGGAAAAGAGAGGTCATAAAACATTAAGAATTCTAGAAACCTCATATGTGAAAGTTTATGGAACTCTTTGTGATTGGCCCAAATAAGGGTTCAGTATTTACCACACCAAATGATATCTAACTCAGCAGGGGTCGGAATTCATTTGGTGTAATATACAGCACCTATTGTGAGATTTTCCTCAAAAATTAAGAATATACAGATTTTGATGCTAACCGTGGTAACAAAAGCATCTCTCAGTAAATGCTGGGCATCTTTACCCCATAAAATTCCACAGGTACAACCTGCCAAAATGTAAAAGGGGTTGCACACTTTATAGCACATAGTAATTGCTGGATGTGATAAAGTCTGCATCACTTGTAATTTCAAGCTCTGTGCAACTAGGGGTTTGCACCGGCTCAATAAAAAATGATGGGCCCTATGACCCACTGATTTCAATATGAGCCCGTTCCAGCCGCCACAACCTCCACCAACAGGAGCAGGGCACTCCATCCCCCATCATGCTCTGCAGCCATCGCCGCTGCTGTTACCACCAGGAGGCGCATATAATCAGTGAGGAGCCCCCTGTTACAGCCACCACAACCTCCACCAACAGGAGCAGGACATTCCATCTCCGTCACGCTTTGAGGCCAGCACCACCGACGTTGCTGTTCGCGGCAGGAGGCGCATATAATCAGCGAGGGGCTCCCACAGCATGGGAGCCTGTTACAGCCGGTCCTGGGAAGCTTGATTTCCGTCCAGGGAAGACATGGCTTGGCAGTTCGGGCTGGACTGTTCCCATGAGGCACAGGGTCAGACTGATTTGCATATGGCCATGTCTGAACTGGGGTGGCGGAGTGAGCTAAAGAACGGTGATGGATTAAACCCAGATCAGTTGACTGGGGGTGAGTGTTTGTATTGTCAACGCTTCGTCCATCACCACCTTTGGTTTTTCTTAGCCTGTTACAGCCGCCACAACCTCCACCAACAGGAGCAGGGGACTCCATCCCCTGTCATGCTTTGGGGCCATCGCTGCCGAAGTTGCTGTTCGTACCAGGAGGCGCATATACCCAGCGAGGGGCTCCTGCCACGTGGGACATGCACGGGCGAAGCCCAGGCCAAGGGCGGGCCCGTGTGCGCCCGGAGGAGGTTGGGCCAGGCCACCCCTCTGAGACCTGCCACTGGAGTCTCTTGGACTTGACCTTTAGCCATCGCTGGACCCAAGGTAAATGCTTCTTTTCCCTGAGAGCGCACATATTGCTGTTGAGCATCCGACACCTTCTTTTACTTTTTTTCCCTTTGTGGCCTATTCAAGTGCTGTTTAGTTTTGGCGCCTGCTGACATTCATTCGCTCTTCCGTATTGGGCTGCTATTTAGAGTTATACTTGCAGTGAGTGGAAGGGCTGAACAAGAACACCAGACGTAAAGGAGATCTGATATACCTCAACGTGCTATCTATAAACATAATAATGGGGAAGCAACCTGCGTTGGAAGAAAACAAATGCCACTTCCGCAAACTTCATCAACATTGCAACCAACTTGTGCCAAAGGTGTGGTGTCCACTGAAATTGAACTGATTGAAAGGCGGCTATCATTAACCCCAAACATAGACTTTCCCTTGATAGATTTTGACACCTCACCAGTTTCGGATATTGACTCTTTCAAGGCTCAGCCAAGGGGCCGTGCAATGGATCGTGAAACATCTAGTGCTGATCCGCATCGAAAGGTTGCTCCCCCAAGCCCCGCTAAAAAATTGAAATCTAAACTAGCTGTGAGATCTGGGGTTAAAAGCAAGAAGTGTGTAGAAGAGACATCGGTCCTTGGAGACATTGGGGAGGGGGTACAGTGGGTTGCTCACCCATGGCCATAGAGCACCCAGCATGGGTGATAAACCTGGTGGTGGATTTACGCGGCTGATCAAACCATCATTCCATTCCTTATGCCCGCAAATCAATCTATTTGGCTAATGGTACTTCTATCTCTCTTTCAAAAGTTGCTGAGAACTATAAAGCATTAACAACCACTATGGCCAATATTGTTTACCCCAATAAAAGAATAAGGGAACACAAAAAACCCTGACACCCCTGGTATAGGGATAGTTGCCATATGGCTAAGAAAGCTCTTATCTCTGCTATTAAGGCCAAGAATAGGCTGCTAATCAGAGAAAAAAGAGCAGCCTCCAAAAGTACCATGGACGAGGCAAAAAAAAGATGGCTATGTACCCTGGTACCCTCAGAGAAGCACCCTATGTACCCATGATATGATGACCTTTTGTAATATGGTAAACACAGGCTGCTCTGAAGGTAAACAGACAATAGAACCCAATATAGGGGAGGATGTGTGGAAGGTTCACTTTGAGTCCCTCCATTCAAGGGTAGAGGATGAGGATAGTGTAATTGGTAATGAGTTTTCCCCCGGACAGATAAATTGCACTGAGGCCCCCGTGATAACCCTTAAGGAGATAACTGATGCCCTGAACAAAGTAGCAACATCTAAAGCTCCAGGGCTAGATAAGATCCCCAGGGACCTCCTTCATAGCGAACATACTATCTGGGCCCCTTATTTGGGTATCTCGTTTAACACCATCCTACAAGGAATGGCGATTCCCGCTACTTGGGCAGGTTCGGTAATTTTACCAATTTATAAAAAGGGTTCACCTCTCCTTCCTTTAAATTATAGACCTAAAAACCTCACTGATGTTAGCCAAAAAATATTTGCCCGCGTACTGCTGAGACAGCTCCAGAGCAGGATGGAGGAGCAAAATGTCCTTAGCCCATTTCAAGCCAGGTTTAGAGGGAAGATGTCCACAACAGATCAAATTTTTAGGCTCCAACTTTACACTGGAAAATGGTGGGTATAGAGGGTGGCAGTCTCTATTTAATATTTGTGGACCTAAAATCTACATTTGATCTGGTGCCAATGGACAAACTGTGGGCGACTTTAGTGAACCTGGGAGCCACAGCTTATCTTTGCCACCTGCTGAAACGACTACATGAAGGCAATTTCGCCCATATCAGGTTTGGTAAATATGGGGAACTCACTGCCCCCTACCCGTAGACAGAGCTGTTCAACAAGGCTGTGTACTTGCTCCGACCCTTTTCTGTCTTTTTATAAATGGAGTAGTCAAGCCTTTGATTACAGGGTTGGACATAAATGCCCCTAAGCTGGAGAGTCGCAAAGTACCGGCTATGATGTTCGCTGATGACACTCTCTTGCTTTCGAAAACACCTATGGGCATACAGAGGGCCCTTGAAAATGTTGACTTTTTTTTAGAATAGGGGGCTTGAGATCAATTTACAGAAAACTAAGTATATGGTGTTTAATGCAGGTAATAGCACTCAGCCAAATCCTTGCTTAGAAGGCAGATCCCTGGAGAAGTTGTCCGTATTTGAGTACCTTGGAATTACGCTTATGGAAAAAATTGACTGGGGTGCTCAAATCAAGAAAGCCAGCCTAAAGCTGACCCAGACAACGGTATTTAGGAATTCCATCCATAAACCTGTTGGCCCGGTGGTTGAAATTAACAAAGTACAAGCCAGGGGTGCTGCCCTGTATGGGGCTGAAATCTGGGGGCCATCACCCATCTGGTAATATAGTAAAAACTGAGAACACCTTTGCCAGGCAGCTGTTTGGCCTTCCCCCTCGCTCCCCCCTACACCACTTCGTATGGACCTTGGAGTTAGACCAATTGCAGACGAAGTCCCCTCAGACCCCTCTTATTTTGGAGACATCTGTGGGTTACCCCACAACTGGCTGAATACAGGGAAGAGCTGAGTGAGGTGCTGAATTTACAGGGTGCGGATAGACTACAATGGTTGGCTTTCATTAGGGACACATTTGTGGCTATGGGAAGGGGCAATCTGTGGCATAATGCAGAAGCAACCTGCCCTACAATATCTAGGAAGGACTTGATAGAGAGCTATAGGGAGTGTAAACTTGACTGCCTTCAGGGGAGCTCTACAATTGGCACGCTGACCACTGTGTTTTTAAAAATCAAAGATCAGTACAGACTAGAGCCCGTACTGGATGATATCCAACCTGCCCTTGCAAAGAAGTTATACCTGCAGTTCAGGTATGGGGCACTTCCGTTGCGTGCTGTTACAAACAACTGGGTGGGCTCACCCATTTTGGGTTGTCCGGCCTGTAGCAACGCAGCGGAGACGGAATATCATGTAATATTTTTTTGTCCAGGCTATATGAAGGCGTGTAACTGATGGCTGGATTCAGTTATGTAGAAACCTGGGAACTAAGCACTGCATATAGGCTTTTAGGATACTGAAATATGACACCCACCTGCCCATGGTGTTTTCAGTATCACTCTTTTTATTCTCTACGTGGTGCGTACGTAGAGCCCTCCTGAAGATTAGCCCATAGGTTTTGGTCCACCACCCTATAATATTTTTAATTAGATCTGGAATATTTTTAACCTGTACATAATTTTTACGATTCTTAACAATTATTTTCTAATTATAATATGATGCATACTTGATCGTATGAATATTTTATATCTGTGCAAACTTTTTAATCTGACCAGGAAATGATGGCCCTGATGTTAGCATTTTGAATCCTTGTTTCTGGATAAGGGCGCTTGTTTATGCAGTTTGCACACATACAATAATGCTGTAAGGCACATGCCCTTTTTGCAAGCAATCACAATTGAGGGCTATGGGGCTCGAGCTTGTGCCTATGTGGACTTCTTTGTGATTTTCTCTTCTTGTTACAGCGATTGTATTGCACATATATTGCATACACACTTTAATGAGCCTTGCATTGGTAGGCCAATCCCTGGTCATTGGATTCGGACATGTGTCATTATAGATTGTGTTTATGGAATATTAATGTGATACACATGCACTTTTGTGAGCAATTCTGGTCCAAGTTCAGATGGACAGATTCCCTTTTCCCCCCTCTTTTAATATAATGTATTGTATTTGCCCATGTACTTTTATGGTAAAAATGACCGAAATAAAGTTTTCTTGATGATGATGACGAATAAGTGTTTTTAAGGAACCGTCCCAATGTATTGTGTGATACAGGTGTCTGTGACTACGGATCCTGCGTGTAGCCAATATCTATAAATGGTCAAGTGATCTTTGACATCATGACAGTTCTCTCAGAGTTTGCCTTCACGTGTTCTTCTCAAATGGGCATTTTTTCATTTACAAATGACACTGTAATGCAAACCTCAAAGAAAAAAACATGTTTTGCCCTTTGTTCTTTTTTAAACGCAGTGCACCATTTGCTTTGAAATGAAGATTATTTTGTATATAATGTTCTTTTAGACGCAGACATTTATTTGCAGTGGAAAAATAGAAAGTTACAGTATGTAGCTGATTTATGGTCCTTAAGGTGGTCAACAATTTAAACATATCTTGGGATTCCAAAAGGGTCACTTCATGAACAGAAACGTCGCATGGGGTAAGTACACCCAATTTATCTAAATGAGTGGATTGCCAACAGCAAACTTCCTGCTAGACCACACATTCAAGTGAAAATCATAAAACAGAGTACGTACATAAACTTGGTGTGAATAGATATAATGGCATTGCTGTCAAACATGACATCCGACGTCCTCCTTCCAAAATCTTTTATTTATTTTAATCAATATTCCAATGTGATTCAGAAAAATTAAATTACACTTTTCCATATGTCCCAGGTGAACAAAGTTGAAAGGCAAGCTCGCCTCAGGCAAGCGAGCTGCAAACTTGCATTTTTTTTTAAACGTGGCCAAGTATGTGCATGTTTAAGCAGGCATGCGTGAATATATTTCAGCAACATGCCCTCTGCATCCAGCAGCCGCCAGGACAGCTCTGTAGGGCACTGGGAGGGCAAGCATGGTAGTCATATGGGAATCAGGTAAGGCAGAGGACATGGGAGAAAAAAACATTCAATTTCTCACAATGTGCCATGAATAAAAATCTGGGAAACAAGACTTTGCCTCTGATTTAGTCCCTAAAGGTCTATTGAAGTATCAGGGCGGCTAGGAGGTTTGTGAAAAGACCTTTCAGTCTTTGTGAAGAATCGCCAGCGACCATTATGATTCCTAATGAGCCTGTTCAATGGAAGGCTGACACCAGCACAAGTACTACAAATGCCATTGTGGCATGAAAATTGTGTAGGGGAATAAATGGGATGTGATTTCGCACATCCAATGACCAGACTCAAAGAGTTATGGCCAAAAGTTAGAAATAAACAATTGAATTGCACAGTAGTAACTCCATGACTTAAAAATCCCTCTAAAACGTGTCACTGTGTCACACAAAGTGGATTCATTTTGATAAATTGTGATAACAGTTTGAAAAAAAACAATACTGAATTTCAATAAAACGTGCACAAATCCAGAAATATCTCAGTATTAAAAAAAAAAGACCCTTTAAAGGCATATTTATCTCGGGACCTCTTTACGAGTGGCCTGATGGGACTCGTAATGGGGGGCTGCCAGCCCATTAAAATTGTGAGATATGTGGACCTTTTGTGTGTATCACTTTGAGACTCCAGATGTATAAAATGGGTGGAATACCAGTGAATTACAGTGGGGAAATGAGGAATAACTAGAGGAATTGGGCCTGAAAATATTGATTTGACTTCTAATTCAGAATTTCTCAGGGGGGTCCTCCGAATCCTAGTTGGAAATGTGCAGTATTCCCCTCCCCAGAATAGTTTGTACCCCCAATATCAGTAGCCTTTTGGAGGCTATAATTGCAGGCCACTACCTTAGTGCAGATATGACCCTTGTTTCGGATTTCCTATATATTTGTGTATGGCTAAGGCCCACTATGGACGCTGAGATCCTAAATTCTTAAGCAAATAATAAGGGGCTTATTCACGTGCTCCCTGTGCCCCTGGAGTGGCACTTTTTATGACGCTCCATCGGCCCAGATTACAAAATCATATCTATGACACCATGCAAAACCACTATGCATTACTTTGAATGGCCTCATCGATATGGAGTAAGGTAAGGCAGCGTAAATCGCTGCATTGCCTTACTCTGTGCTCCGGAGGCGTCCCATGGGCGTTGCGGTGGGTTAACTCATGCAACACCCATGGATTTTGATGCTGCCCCAGAAATACAAGATCCTGTAAACCTGGGTACTTGCCTAATCCTTAAGCCTCCCGAGGGGAGATGTAACAAGGAGAAATGTCTTTATTTCTCCCCTTTTTTTCCTCTTTCTATGTGTGCTGCTTCTTACAGCACACATAGAAAGAGGAAAACGCCTCTTCGGATTGTTTCTGTGCAGGAAGGTGCCCCTTCATGCACAACAATAATCCTGGCAACAACATAGCCACCCTTGCACCATGGTACGAAGGTGCCTGCGTTGGCGCTAGGCAGCCGTGATAGCAGCAGCGAAGTGTGAAAAGGCAGGAATGCACCGTATTGCATAAAGCGGGGTATTCCGGCCCTTCGACTTTGGCGTAAGGCACATACAGCAGCAAGATGGCTTGCTGCGCTGCCCTATGCGACATTCCCATAAATAAGGGTCTAAGGCTCAATATGCTTGATTCATTGGACAGAGAGTCCCCATTGAAGTAAACGCATTTCAACTGTTTCAGAAAACACTTTTATTAATCTGCTGTCTTTAATCAAGTAAAGTATATCTTTGTCAGGCTCACCATAAAGAAATGCCTTTTACATACAAACATGTATATAGAGTATTGCACTATGTCTGAAAGTATACCCCTTTGGAACAAGTGCAGAGTGCTTATATCAGAGGTCAGTGAAGTAATCTTGGAGTGTAAAACACAGTTCACAGTATGGATAGGCAGTCGAGGATCTGGTTTATGAAATCTTTGGTGTGGGTAACGCGATTAACTTGAAGTGACCATCAAGTGAGAAGGTATATATCTAGTACTTTTCACCTATTTCGGAACCATCATGGTTGTTCCTCTGTGATTCACCCCACTCACCTCCGCCTAGGGTTGGGTATGAAGACTGAATCAGCTGTGGATTTCACACACTAAACTATAAGTGGTGGTTCCTTGTAGAGTGAATGGAATTGTGAACTCAGGGGCATATTATCAAGGGGCTTTATCTCCGCTTTTTTGGCTTTAAAAGCCAAGAAAGCGGAGATAAAATTATCTCCCTATTACCAAGCTGTCGCTAACACCAGTTAGCGACAGCTAATAGGAGATAGTGACCATCTTGGGCCCCGCTTTGCATGTCAGTGATATTTATCACTAATGACATGCAAAGTGGGCGTGCCAAGATGTTAGCGACTGAAAACAGTCGCTAACATCGTTATCTCCTATTACCAACTTTTGGAGATATTCGCGCTAAGCGCGAATATCTCCAAAAGCTAACACTTGCCCAGGAGCAGTTCTTAGCCATGTTATCCAATGGGAGGTGGATAACATGGCTAAGAGCATTTGCTCGATAATGCATGAATATCGCTGACTTTTCAGCGATATTCATGCATTGCGGCCGTTTTTTATCGCATTTGCGATAAACCTTGCTAATAGCAAGGTTTATCTGCGATAAAAATTGCCGATTTGCGGCGATAAGTTTTGTCTCTAAACAAGTTAGAGACAAAAATTATCTCTATTGGTTGGTAATATGCCCCTCAGTCTTTACAGTATGTGGTGAACAAGCTTGAAATATATGGTAAAACTCATGAGAAACAATATGTATCCTTGAGTAACTCTACTTGTGACTACCAATGGGGGAAGGTGATGCCTTTCATGAATATGTGAGTGCATGGTTAGTATGAGTTTTGAGGCCCAGACCTTTGCACTACTAATCACCTCTGCCACCTATCAAAGCCTATCAATTAATATCAGACAATACAAGTCAGACGCCACCAGGAGATCTGCCAGCTGAAACAATGCAACATCACACTCATCTTCAAGTTGAAGTGGGTTTTTCTGAGTGCCAAGAAGTGCAAAGTCCTGTGCTTGACTTCTTGTTCTGATCCAACAGCAGAAGGACAATCACCAAGCACAGCTTCTGTGTCTATCAGGGTCAACGTACGTATTGTGCATTGCATATGGGAGAAAATTGGCTACATTAGACATTGATCAGAAGTAAGATAAAACAAGTGTGTTTAGTCTCAGGTGCGGTGATGAGAGGATGGCCAAGTACATAAAAGAAAGTGTAATAAACATAGCTCAGGTGGTTCTAAAGTTTTCCTGCATTCCTTGGTCTGCTGGATGGACAGGATTCTGGGACAATGTACCATTACCTGCCTAGAAGGATCTGGGACCCTGCCCTATCACTGACACGAAATAGAACTTGAATGGTTTTCACATTTATTGATGCATTTTTAGGTGAGCCATTCTTAGATAAATTAAGACTATTTTACTCATGGAAAAACATAAACGAAAATACGCAGAAAGGGATTGTACAGGGTGGATAGTAAATCCTCAGTTCAATAAAACTTGAGCAGGAAATCAAAGACAGATTCTTCATACATCTTGAAATAATTGGAATGGGGTACATTTTATTGTCTGTACTTTCAGGTGATAACAGACTGGTTGCAAGGTAGATAAAAAAAAAAACCTAGCCGTTCACTTCTTTTATGTCTTTAATAAACATTTTGTAAATCACAATTTGATACATTCTTGATGATCTCTTCATTTTCGTATTATTAAATATTTACCAGTAAAATCAGCCTGTCTTAGAAACATCCCTGTTCAGTTACTTAATAGAAGCTTACAGCCAGATTCATCAAGCTTCTCAGAATTCTGAGAATCTGGCCCTTTGTGAGTGCAATTTTTGCATTTGGGATTCATCATCCCAAATGCAAAATTCGCTAATAAAGAATTCGCACATTTGCGAGGAATTGCATTTAAGGAATCTCTATTTGAGATTCCTTAAATGCAATTCATTAACCATTTTTACATTGCGAATTCGCAATTTTTGGTCGCTATTTACCACAAAGTCTGACTTCATGGTAAATAGCGAAAAAAATAGAAAAAAGCACTTTAGTGCATTTTTCTCAATTGCATGTTACACACACACATGTCCTTTGGACATGTGTGTGCGCAACACCTGTGTAAATTTGCATATCAGGGGTGCTACAGGGTGTCCTTTGGACACCCCTGGCACCCTTGAATTCGCATCCTTATTTGCGATTAGATAATTGCTAATCGCAAATAAGGAATAACTCCCCATTCATGGGCCTGTAGGCCCATAGGAATGAATGGGAAGTTATTCCTTATTTGCGATTAGCAATTAGCTAATCGCAAATAAGGAAGCTGTAGGAATCGCAATAAATATTGTGATTCCTACATGAATCCAGTTTTGCGAGTCTGTAATAGCGATTCCTTATGAATCGCTATTATAGACTCGCAAAACGGGTCTTTGATGAATCTAGCTCTTAGTTGCTTAAACGCTTCCAAGTAACTTTTAAGGCAGCATAATTATGTACACACTATTAATCAATCAACATTAAGTAACTTAATTTGCCAGTATAATAAACATGGCTGTTCTGTTGCCTGCAAATGTCTCACTTTTAAATATAAGATTTTGTTGGAGGGGTAGGGCGTGAATAGCTTGTATAGGTTAGTTGGGTGTCCAGAAGCAGATAGTGAGAACTAATTACTCTTACCCTCACTACCTTTATGCACATTCCCAGTGGCAAAGGCCTGTGTCCCGAACACTCAATGTGCTCTTTTTTTTATTTACATGAAAAATGGTTAACTGCTTTGTACGTCCTGGTGTTCAATGTCCCCTGTATTAAGTTACACCTTAGTTTACTCTCCAGTGCTGCCATTTTCGTGGGGTGAGTTTTGCAATATGGGCACTGCACACACACTGGGAAGATTAATAAAACTAACAAACGAATTTCATATCTGTATTGTGAAATGCACTGAGCACCAACATTCAAGTCCAATAGTCCAGTATAATAAGTGCTGCCTTATTTTGTATTCTCCAGAAGCATTTCGCAATCTTGATAATCTTTGTAGCCAACACGTGTTTCGTCAATATGGTAGCTCCATCATCAACTTCATCAGGGCTACAGGTAAACAAAATAAAACCATACATGACTATATAGTCTCATTCTTATGTAGTATTCAATCACCAAACCCTGGTGCACAAAATTCGGTGTTACCTCATGTAAAAGGAACTATTTTCTAAAAAGCTAAGAACCGTAAAATCACAAGCAAGACAGATCATCCAAAGGAAAAGGTTGTGTAGTGCATCCTATATGCAAAAGAAAACCCCTAGTAACACTCAAAAGAACACTTGTGAACACCTGTGTTAGGAAAAATGTTGTCCAGAAACAAATTGAAAAGAGAAAAACTATGTGAATATATAAAAAAAATAGGAGACGAAAGTCACAAAATCATTATTATTATACAAAATCGTAAGTAATATCTGTCTAAACCTCTTACTTATGAGGAAAAATAGCTCATTCCAAGACAGACATCCTGCGCCTATAGTGTCAGAAGTTTTCAGACATACAACATCTGGAATGAAAATCAAAAAATATATCTGATAATGTGTCCAAGAGTTCACACCATGCACATATCCAAAATGCTCAAATCTTACCATTCCAAAATCTGTCGTTGAAAAACTAGGGGGCATATGTACAACCCTATTGCAATGGGAACGTCACTTTTTGTGACGTTCACGTGGCGATAGGGGCCTTGCCTTATGTACAAGGCAACATTAAAAGCCACTTAACGTGGCAGCACACATGAAAGTTACAAATGGCATTTTAGGATTAGCTATGTGCAGGAAGGGACACCTTCCTACACATAACCAATCCTCCCCTGCACACAGGCACCCTTGCACTCTGGTGCAAGGGTGCCTGCGTTTTAGTATAATCGCAGGGGGAAACGCAAGGCTGCACCAAATCCTTGTAAATATGGTGCAGCATTGTGTTTCCGAAATGGCAGAGCATGTCATTAAGCCAAGAAGGCTAACGACACGCTCCGCCACTTCTATTGTACATATCCCCCTAAATGAGAGTTTCATGAAGAAACAAGATTTTCTGGGGCGGACTTTCCTGTATCCGCCAAATTCTAAACCAGAACCCTAATACGTGAAGCGGCGGTTGGTGCTCGGAATACCTGGGAGAGAGTTTTAAAGTAACACTTGCTAGACTGATAACTGGTACCTATTTGCTGCTACCTTATCCTATATCCAGTTATACCAGAGAGACTAATTTAAGAATGCCATCTGTGTGTGGTGACATGTAATCTGCCAGTGTGGTGAAGGTCTCACCTTTGGCAGACTGCCGGAGAAGGATGCCCAAGGCTCTTTTAAGAGATCCCTTCCATAACCATGGGACCTTATTTTTCACCTGCTTGGCAGGAACCATGAGAGGAAACTTCAGTATGCCTAGGCAGCATGTTTAAATTGCCACCTCCAGACATGGACATGGGAAATCACCCAAAATAGGGTACATTTAGGAAAGTCACATATTAAGTGTCTCTGTTGTACTGGGAGTTTTCTCCAAACACGTCAATGGCACATGTATGTGTGTAGTTCTGTGCTGGAACACAATGTTTGTCATGGCCATCTTGCACAGAAGGGATGTCACCGAAGATGGCGGTTAGACATCAGTATTTTTGTTGCTGTCTATTTTGCATACTTGGCGATCCTGTGATGGCTGATCTGGAGATGTCTTGACTGTCGGCAATTGGAGGTGACCAAAATTCCACTCCTGTAGGCGAAACGCAAGAATTCTGCTCTTTGTTTTTTTTCCACCTCAGGGGTGTAATTGGGGCCGATCCGCTGTTCTGTGAGCCCTTAAAAAACAAAACAAGTACAGGGCTGTCTGTTAGAAGCGCTGTAAGGGGCCGAGCAATCCTAGCTGCATTAAGGTAAGTACATTGCCTGGACACATGACAATGTTTTCAAAGCAACTGTCTCAGCAGGGAAGTGTGTGTCAGCACCTGCCTGCAGCAACCTGCTTGCAGGCACGCACCACACAAGCACCCCTGCCGGGAAAGTTTCTTTGAAGAGCAGTGTCAGTGACTGATCTTTGCAATCAACTTAATGTAATTACCAGTAAGGTAATTACATTGTTCGGCCTCTGACAGTGCTGAGTGGCACGTGAACTCCTCGTTCCGTGCATTCCTAGATGCGAAGAATGAAGAAATTCTTGTTTAGCAGAGCATTCTGCCTGTCTTTCTACCTTTAATTCAATTCGGGGCAGGCGGATGCGAAAATGGCAGAATTGCCCACAGATTTGCATTGGTATATACTGCGAATTGTATAAACAGATTGCTTTCCAGCACTATCAGAAATACAAATTGTCTCCGACTTCTCAATAGAGAAGGGAAAACAGAGGTGGGCACACAGGACATCCAAAGAGATTTTAGAAGCCCTTTTACTGTCCACCTTTAAACTGGGCCCACGGTGATTTTGATCCATTAAGTATTTAAACAGGGAATGTTAGTGATAGTATTTGGCCCAAGGTATGTGCTGCAGGAATTGATTATTGGACATCTGGCCATTATTGGACTGCTAGTGTAACCCCAATGGATTCATGCAGTGATATTATTAAACCAGTGCAACACTCCAACAATTTGCATTAATTTTGAAACACTTTGCTTTCAGCATAAAATATTAGACTTGACAATGGCGGGGTCCCGGCCAAGAATAATGTCGGGGACTGGCTCATCCTGGAACAAGGAGGGCAGTCAATGGGGCTCCGGGCTGGCGGGAGAGGGGGCCGTCCTGCTGGTGGTCCTGGTCTCTCCGGCCCTATCCCAGATGCTGGTGCTTGGAAGAAGCAATTTGGGGAAAGCTGGGGCGCAAGGAAAGGCGCAAAGCAGTACCAGGTGGCCGCGTCTAGGGGGTAGACGACGGGTAGTTAACTGGAATGGATTGGAAGCAATGGAGGTGGGTTGTGGCCTGCTGGTACAACCCACATCCAGAGTGGATCTGGAGATCCTGAATTGTAAATACAATTGTAATCTGTGGTGCAAACTAATACTGCACGACCCTATGTTTATCAATGTGTGCTGGAATGTTTTAATAAAGTTGGTCTAATGTTGACAATGTATCAACAAATAAAGAGGGCGTTATCTGAGAGAATTAATAAAGACTACGCAGTCTAACATTAGACCACGGCAGCCAGTCGGCATATTTATTTATTTATTTGTGTATGCGTCTTATATAGCGCGGACTTTACCCGAGGGTGTGAGAGCGCTTCACAATAGGAACAGAACCAAAACTTGAGAACATTACAAGTGAACAAATTATAAAAGCAAGAGTTACATTACAGAAGGCAAAAGTGACAATCTAAGTTAAAGCTGAGTCGGTTCAAATATAGAATTTGCGGTCTGGCCACAATAATACATGGGAAGTAGTTAGCTTCATTGAATTCTTTTACGGGGCACAGTGTGACTGCCTGCGTTAACTGTTTGGAGTTTTTGTATCCTATGTCGCATATTACATTTTGCATTATGTTTAGCAACCGCGGCACAACAGCCGACCATTTCAGTGACCTCATGTGCCATCACACGCGGCATGAAACGTGGAGGGTGTGGAGTAATGCGGCATTAATCATGGAGGGTGTGGTGTAACTCCTGAGATGCCAATTCAGCTCGGGGGGGATCTATGTGGAAGTCTTGGCAGAGTGTTTACGGGTTAATCTAGTAACCTCCTTGTCGCACTTATAAAATGGGGATTTATTGACATAACCGAAATTCAGCATTTTGACTTTGGGGTGGCTGATCTTCATAAAGTATGACGCAATAGTTACGGCGAGGAAAGAGTAGCGACCGGTTGTATAATTCGGGGCACTATGAATTACGCCGCAGGAACGGCGAACTGGCAAGTCTGCATCTTTTAGGCGGAAGTAGGGCAGATCCACATTAGGGAGTGGGGGATGCAGCACGTACAGTTAGGTGAAATCTTGCCCCAGTGAAGGTCGATACACGCGGGTCAGGAAGATTGGCACAGGGTTTAAAACATTTCAGACTGCACCATTGGGCATACAAGCTCTGGTGTTACTTGCTTGGGGCAGGCAATTCTTATTAGGCTATGGTGCAACCCGGTTAAAATAATGTGCTTTGCAGTTGGAAGGTCGGTACACGCGGGCCAGGAAGGTTGGCACAGGGTTTAAAACATTTCAGACGGCACCATTGGGCATACAAGCTCTGGTGTTATTTGCTTGGGGCAGGCAATTCTTATTAGGCTATGGTGCAACCCGGTTAAAATAACGTGGTTTGCAGTGAAAATTAGTAGGTTACAGTCTGTCCTGCAGCGCACCACGGGGGGGGGGGCAGCTGCATAACGTAGGAACGCCGGGTTCAGGTAGACTGAGCACAACGGTTAGTGATTAATAAGTCCTAGGTAAGTGATGAACGGTTAGTGGTTAATAAATCCTAGGTAAGTAATGAATATAGCTTGAAGACGGGGAGTGATGGGCAAGATGCCGGGAACAACTAACAGAACATTCTAGGGGTGTCTTCGAGGGGAGACCGGTTCCCCGGGCAGGGACGGAGTGTGATGCGCTACCCTGGTTGGGAAGTTTGTTAGTATTGACCATCCCTCTGAGAGACGAAGGGATAAGTGGGAGGGGCCAGTAACTAAGGGAGGCTGGCCAAATCATCTTCGGAATGGTGTATTAAACTTTCTCCTTAGTAGGGATTTGTTTATTGTGGGTTTATTGAATATTTAAGGGCAATTTGCCCAGTTATTGGTACCCCGGCAGGGGCAGATTGCGAGGTCCTGGTGTTGATATAAATGGAATGGGGGGCGTTGTCCATCCTTCATAGTGAGGAAGGGGAAGTTCATAATTAAGGTATGCCCTTGGTTAAGTGCTTTGGCAGTGGAAGAAGGAAAAGGGTCTTGCCAGTACTTTTGCATTCTGGAATTTGCTGCCCGAAGGGAAACTGGAGATAACGGGGGTGTTGCTGACACAATTTCAGAGCAGTGCTTCTGCCTCATATCCTGCACTTTCACAACAATTGCTTATAATTTAAGGGCATTTACCAAATATACGTGAGGGCACTTACAGAGGTGGCGATAAGGTACCACATTGCTAAGCTCCTACTTGGGTGTGGGGTAATTTACACATCATACGTAAGTTTGTCATAAGTAAATCTGTACTTCATACCCTTGTATGTACACCTTGCCAGGGGTCTTAACTATGTTGGGGCAAGCACCAACCACTACATAAGGAGCATCAAGAGTCAGGGGAGGGAGCTGTATATCAAGGGAAAGAGTGGCTCCCAAAGGTTTCAGTAAAGTGCACATAGGGGTCACCAGCCGGTAATTACAATTATAGGGCTCCCGGCATGTGAGAGGGGGGGAACTGCTGGTGGTTCTGGATCTTTTGAGCCACACCAAGAGGCGCGACGGATGTTCTTGGGGTGTGCACAGGGCTCTGCCACTTAGCTCATGCTCAGGGAAGAGCAGCTTCAGAGTGTACTGGAACTACAGCTTTCTTGACAGGGAGGTGCTCATGGGTTTCATATGAATGTACGGTCTATTATACATTTGTAAGTGAGCCTTCAAAAGGTGGATCTCCAAACGCTGACTGTTTGTTTTTTCCTTTTCTCCACATGCTGGTGGGAGGCGCAGGGCGCCGACATGGCAGTAACATGATCTTCGGATGGCAACTGGCAGAACATTCAAGATAGCCAGCATTCAGTTCCGGCGCACAAGGGTGGAGGACTTCGTGTTTGATGCAGTAGTGCTCTAACAGTGTTGTGTCCTGTCATGAGTTAGGCTGTGGTGCGGTTCACCATCTTAAGGAAGCAAAAGAATAAAGGGTAGTGTTTACCATCAAGGGCCAAGGAATGTTGTAAGGTAATAAATCGGGCCATAGCCACATGTAGGTAGAATTTGGTGGATATGAACAAAAGTGGGATCTTCCCCCTAGGCGCTGACACAGTAACGGTTCGGTGCGGACAATACCGGGAAGGGGGGGGAGATACGTCTTGGGGCCCAGTGAGGGGAGCAGGCGCAGTTACCTTGGTGTTGGGTATTGCGATTTTCCACGGATAGAGCCGGTATCAGTACTACTTGCAGTTCAATTGCAATTGCTAACTGGTTTAAGCAGTGCTGCCTATAGTGCAGTGTTGAGGGTTCAGCTGGGCTGCTTTTCATGGTGCAGGTGGGTGCAGGATGCAGCATAGGCTAAGTTATTCTGTCCTGCAGGCCGGATTAAGTTTATTGGGCACCAATTTACAGCAAAGGTCAGGCAGTAGTTCAGTGGGGCGGAAAGCGCCATACAGGGGGCTGATATGGTCTGGATCAATTTCTCACATGTTCCTGGTTGCATAAGATTCTAGGAGGGGTAATGCCACTGCTTAGTTTAATGGGCGAAAATGTCGCCTATTAGTTACAGGGGGCACTTTGGGAGCGGGTTCCTTCATCAATGGATATAAAACATATGCATTGCATTGCAGCAGGATGGCATTCCCCATAAGAAGCCAACAATAACAGATTGGGGCAAAAATCAAAAGGGTTATTTGCAGGAGTCTCCTGTGATAAGGAATGTAGGGTTGGCATCATCCATCCACACTAAATGGGGGCCATCCGCACTAAATAGGGGGCCTTAGCGCCAGATCTGGAAAGGAAGTAGCTACTGGGGGGAGGGCGAGCGCGACAGTTGGCTCCTCGCCCTGTGGTGGGGTCCCGGCCAAGAATAATGTCGGGGACTCCTTTTTGGCGGGGACTGGCTCATCCTGGAACAAGGAGGGCAGTCAATGGGGCTCCGGGCTGGCGGGAGAGGGGGCCATCCTGCTGGTGGTCCTGGTCTCTCCGGCCCTACCCCAGATGCCGGTGCTTGGAAGAAGCAATTTGGGGAAAGCTGGGGCGCAAGGAAAGGCGCAAAGCAGTACCAGGTGGCCGCGTCTAGGGGGTAGACGACGGGTAGTTAACTGGAATGGATTGGAAGCAATGGAGGTGGGTTGTGGCCTGCTGGTACAACCCACATCCAGAGTGGATCTGGAGATCCTGAATTGTAAATACAATTGTAATCTGTGGTGCAAACTAATACTGCACGACCCTATGTTTATCAATGTGTGCTGGAATGTTTTAATAAAGTTGGTCTAATGTTGACAATGTATCAACAAATAAAGAGGGCATTATCTAAGAGAATTAATAAAGACTACGCAGTGAAGACCAGCCACTTTGTATGGTACCTTTTGTGGGGGGGGCAAAAGGGGAGCAATGTATGGTGAGACGAATTGCACGTTATATGCCCACTATGAGAGGCCCCCCCCGCGCCTAGGGGAGGGGGGCCTTTAGTGGCATTACGGGCAAGAGGCTGGGCCAGCAGTAGACGTGGTCAAGGGGAGTGGGAGGGGTTAGCAGGAAATGCAAGAAGGTAGGACGAGCTCGCAGGCGACCCCTCCCCAGGGAAAGGAATAAGAACGCTAATCACGAGGGAGAAGCCCTCTTTGTCCCCTTGCCTCGGCGCCGCGGGTAGCAGCTAGAAGGAAGTTGCCCACCCACCCATCCTTGTTGCTAGAGGTAGAACTAGCGGGGTCCCGGCCAAGAAAAATGTCGGGGACTCCTTTTTGGGGGGACGGGCTCATCCTGGAACAAGGAGGGCAGTCAATGGGGCTCTGGGCTGGCAGAAGAGGGGACTGTCCTGCTGGTGGTCCTAGACTCTCCGGCCCTACCCGAGATGCCGGTGCTTGGAAGAAGCAATAGCGGGGTCCCGGCCAAGAATAATGTCGGGGACTCCTTTTTGGCGGGGACTGGCTCATCCTGGAACAAGGAGGGCAGTCAATGGGGCTCCGGGCTGGCGGGAGAGGGGGCCGTCCTGCTGGTGGTCCTGGACTCTCCGGCCCTACCCCAGATGCCGGTGCTTGGAAGAAGCAATTTGGGGAAAGCTGGGGCGCAAGGAAAGGCGCAAAGCAGTACCAGGTGGCCACGTCTAGGGGGTAGACGACGGGTAGTTAACTGGAATGGATTGGAAGCAATGGAGGTGGGTTGTGGCCTGCTGGTACAACCCACATCCAGAGTGGATCTGGAGATCCTGAATTGTAAATACAATTGCAATCTGTGGTGCAAACTAATACTGCACGACCCTATGTTTATCAATGTGTGCTGGAATGTTTTAATAAAGTTGGTCTAATGTTGACAATGTATCAACAAATAAAGAGGGCGTTAATTGAGAGAATTAATAAAGACTACGCAGTGAAGACCAGCCACTTTGTATGGTACCTTTTGTGGGGGGGCAAAAGGGGAGCAATGTATGGTGAGACGAATTGCACGTTATATGCCCACTAATACTGTGAATTGTATAAACAGATTGCTTTCCAGCACTATCAGAAATACAAATTGTCTCCGACTTCTCAATAGAGAAGGGAAAACAGAGGTGGGCACACAGGACATCCAAAGAGATTTTAGAAGCCCTTTTACTGTCCACCTTTAAACTGGGCCCACGGTGATTTTGATCCATTAAGTATTTAAACAGGGAATGTTAGTGATAGTATTTGGCCCAAGGTATGTGCTGCAGGAATTGATTATTGGACATCTGGCCATTATTGGACTGCTACTGACCCCAATGGATTTATGCAGTGATATTATTAAACCAGTGCAACACTCCAACAATTTGCATTAATTTTGAAACACTTTGCTTTCAGCATAAAATATTAGACTTTGGAGCCAAGTAGAGACTGCTTGCTGTCTGAACACATTCTCTATCCTATCATAATACCATTATAGATTACCATGACCCTTTTTTTTGCCAGTCATAGAAAGATAGGCCGCTTATATATAACACATCTATCTAGAGCAGAAAGCTTTTTGCGGCACAGATCTTGAAAATGGTACTCTAATCGACTGAGCAATCCCTACTGGTCCCAATATGTTTATAGATCCCACCTCAGGGTGATCTATGGCAGTGAAAGGAACAATGCCCCACTTTATCTAGGCCAGGGTTCTCCAGCTTGTCTGCTTTCCACCGAATCTCTCTCCTGCTCCAACTCTTGCAACCAGATGGGGATCACTTATCAGCTGTTCAGAGCACCTTACATATCCCGGTACAGCTCAAAGGTTGGGAGAGCCAAAGAAGAGGAAAGAAAGGGCAAAAGGGCAAAACACTTCTCTTTGAAAAATGCTCCTTTGTGCGTGGTGGCAAGTAGCAGGAACCTAATTCTAGAGATGAATGATGCCAGCTGAGGAAAGCATTTCGTCAAGAGAGCGTCTTTTGTTATTTGTAACGGTAACCTCGAAAAACCCCTGAACTTGGAAAATGTAATGCATTTAGAAGGAACAATGTCTCCTTTATAACTCCAACCAGAACAATGTGATTGTTTCTTAATTGATATTTTGAGATGCCTTTACTCACTATTAGCTCAAGCATTAGAAGTAAAATGAATTTAAATAAAATGACTTGGACGTCTGAGCATTTTGATTGTTAAATGAATATCTAAGGCTGCCCCTTGACTGTAGAGTTTTTTGCCGCCCCCTTTAGACTACCATTACGGTAAATCATCATACCATACTTTCCATCAAACAGGCCCTCATTACAAGTTGGTTGGAATAGTTGAGTTATTTACCACATACGGTAAAGATCATTACCTCAGAGTGAGGTATTTAACAAATGTGGTAAATGCCACTTATTCCGATTTTTTAATCCGCAAATGAGGGATAACATGTGGAATTAGTATTTAAGACACTGAATTCTGCATGTTTGGCCTCTTTACGGCCCTTTTCTCCCCATAAGTATAGGCAGGTTTGACTTGCCGGCCTTTTTCATGGGAAAACTGTAAGAATGGTATAATTATCATACAACACATAACTCAGATCTCTGCAAAAAAGTGTTTGTACAGGGATCAGAATTTAGCCCTGCACTTGTAATGAGGGTCGCAGTAGGCACAACCATAACTAAGGCATCAATGTGCTTTATGCTTCGAACAAACTCTCGGTCGTGCACACTGTCTGTTAGAACATTGGAATATGGCAGAGCCAAACACTATCGGCACTCCCCACATTCCAATGAGCGGCAGAGGACCAATAATGACTGGGATTGCCAAGCGCGAGGCTCGACGAGCGCGCACTTAGGCCCGGCCTCTCGGCTCCTCGCCGCGCCCTTGGGAGAGTAGGCGGCCGGCTCGCCCGATGGGCGACCGGCCGCTATCCATTTCCGGGTTGGCGGTGACGCGCATCCGGTGCGGGTGAGGGCGGAGACTCTGGCCTATTTAGGCTCTGGGAGTCGTGGTCCCGGTCTCTTGCCTCTCCTGCGCCGGACGTGCGGACACCACGCCGCACCTACTTAGTTTAACTTAAATTTAGTAGGCTTTAACTTAGTTTTGGCTGTAATTTAATATTAGCTTTAAATGGTTACTGTATCCTGGTCCGGAGCTGCGACCTAGGTCTCGGACCACGCGACAGCCGGGAGCAACGTCCTTCGGAGCAGCCCACTAACGGAGATGGGTCCGATTTCGGACCACGTGGCAACGGAGAGCAGCAGCAGCCTTACACCGGGAGCCAGATCGGCAGGTGAGGTGTCGGGTGTCCCGGGGAGCTGCGGGCAGCCGTGGGAGGCAGTGAGGGGGTGTTAGTACGAAGCCGCTGGGCTGGGGGTGTCTCCTCTCTTATTGGCCTCGCAATTTCACCCTGCTTACTTATTTTGGAAATAATTAGGCACAATCAAACAGTCTCCATGGTATGGTAGGGTATGTTTAACAAGGTATTATAAAGGTTTACCGAAAAGGTGAACAGGACAAGGGTCCTGTCATGTCTGCAAGGGAAATAGGGCTCTCTAGATACCACAATACAAAGTAGGGCTAGCTTAAAAGACATAGCCGGCAGTTGTGTCGCGCCGCTAGACCTGAATGGTAGGATGTACAAAAGAGGAAACAACCTGCAATTTATGACTGCGATGACAGTAATTTCGCCTCACTGGTATTTTGCAATGAATACAGCCCATTCGTTTCAATCCCCAGCAAGTGTGCTTCGCCTATTATTCCATCGGTAATCCGACTACATTGCCCGTTTTTTGCGTTAATATCCATTCGTTAAGTGGGTGCCTGTATCTGGGCCCCAAAGGTTTAGTGTCCACACTATAGCATATTAAAAAATTTCACGCCACTTGCACGCTATGGAAGATCGCAGCAATAAGTCTGCCCAAAGCGAGCTGTAAATGCCAAGCGCGTAGTATGTTGCTCAAGGGCTGACCGGATTGGCTGCGTGTGTACTGCCAGGGAAGGCAGGGAGCTTACGGCCCGGCGCAGGCAGTACTAGAAGTCTGGTTGCGGCTTGGGTGCTTTAGCAGCAATACGTCGACGGCTCAGCGCTGGCAATGTTAACACAGTGTGTGTTGACTGGTCGTTGATGTGCTGACTGAACAGACTTAGCAGTAAAAGAGTGGTGTATTTACTGCTCAGGGCTAGAAGTATCAGCAATGTTGTTGCTCTGTAGGGCAGGCTGCATTAGTAGCGTGGATACTGCTCAGAGCTAGCGGTATCAGTATGACCAGTATCCGCATCAGCAATGTGTTTATTGCTGGGTGCTATAGTTAGTGTTCATGGGTGCTAGCAGGGTTTGCACTATAGTTAGTGCGCAGGGGTGGGGGCAGGTTCCATACTGGTTACTGCTCATGGCCTGTAGTACTGGCAGTCTCTCAGTAGGAAATGTAATGCTCAGTACCGCCAGTAGTATCACCGTTTACTGCTGAAGGCGATATTAGTATTAGCAGGGTGCTTATGGATAGGCGGGAGCTGTATTGTTCACTGTGATTTGCGGTAGTCTGTTTTCTTCCCAGTACAGGTGATGTTGACAGGGTATTTACTGCTCAAGGTGGCCTCTTGGCCGGGCCCACTAGGGTTTGGGGTAGCAGCCAGCACAGTGCTCAGGTCTGGGCTTATTCGCACCATCTGCGGCATTACTCCATCCAGGGTTGAGCGTTCACGTGCCAGGGGTGTGATGGGGGCCTTACGCAGCCATGCATGTGGGCATGGAGCATGCCGAGTCCCTTTCTTTCATGGGTGCAGAGGGGCCCTATGCCGGGGGCCGCCAGGTCTCACCTTCTGAATATCGCTAGGCGTTACTGTGTCAGCGTGGATGGACAGTTAACATTCTGTCTTAAAAGGGTGCCTTATGGGCAGCAGGTTTATGGTCAAACGGTGTCTGGATCTTACCTTCTGAATATCAGTTGGTCGTGTCCCCTTCCTTCGGATAATTAGGGCTTGGTAAAAGGTATTGCTGCGTCCATCTAAGCAGCATCTAATGTCTAGGTATTAGGCCCTATCTCTTCTGTGTCCTGTATTTTCTGTACCTACGCAAGCTTAATCGAGGATCTGAGGTTCATGTGTTCATTACTTCGCTCAATACCCGTGGCCTGGCTAGAATTCATCCCTCTAGTTAACAGGGCACTTATTACACTAAGTGGTGGCCCATCTCTCGTATGGTTTTAGTCTCTTTTTCAGCCAAAGAGGGAGATGTGGGGCTGCTGGCCAGTTACTGGACACAAGTCGATGGGGCATGTTGGTGGATGGCACCGACCCAGAATGTGTTGAAGGGGAGCAGATGCCCACCCCTCCCAGAGGGGGGGCCCACAGGATTGGGGGAACGTACTAGGGTTGTAAATGAATCGAGGACCCTAGTGTAGTTTTTCCGATTCATCCCCTTGTATCATAACCTTATATAGACATAGAAATCATTACCTTATTCAAACTGAGCCTATGCGGACCAAATACGGCATAGTTACTTCCACTAAGTTCCTAGAATCAACGACGGTTTCTTAGAGGAACCTTCCTTCAGCAGCTTAGGGACTTCCCCTTGCATGTATGCTAATTTATCTAGGAATCAAGGAACTTTCTAGGAATTGAGTCCTTATACGACGTTATTAAGGCTAATCACACTTCAAAGTCGGCCCCTTCGGAGTATAAATATGCCCAAATTATCCAGACAAGCACACGGTGGTTTGGAGCAGATCGACTTACTACGTGCCCGACGCCTTGCAGTGGCAAGTGCCGAAGTAAGCCGACCCTCCAGCTGACGCACTGAGAGATGCTGTCTTTTCTCTGGCCGGGAATTTCAGCTCCAGTGTTTCCGGTTTACCCTTGCGGGTGGCTGGGAAATCAAGCTGATTAAACCCGTAGAGAATTCTTGGATAGTCCCTTGGCAGAGAATTACTAAACCTAAGCTACTCCTCACTTACTCATTCCCTCATACTAGACTTAGGGAGGTACACCGGGGTAGGAGCACCAGTTGAGTACTTTTAGCCATCTTTTAGCATGGTATTTAATTTATATGTTTTAAAGCAACTTATGGCTTGGAAACCATATAATGCCTTTACAGTACTACTTTATAATACTGTTCGTATATACATCGTACTTTATAACCAATATTACGATTGTAGCAGTGCATTTCTTATGCTTGAGTTACACATGCTAGTCCCGGCCGTGGGAGGGTCTGGAGTGCCCTACTGGTTTCACGGTACTGCAGCAGGTGCTCCATTTGTTAGGGCCGAATTTGGTACTAAAGAGCTGACGACCTCAGTTGATTCTTTTAGAATTGGGGCGGCAGCTTTAGCGGCAAGGGCGGGCTCAGCACCTGACACTGTGAGGAAAGTGGCGAAATTGTTCATGTACGCCGTTTGTCCTGGCTGGGTAGCAGAACAAAGGATATTGGGGGCGACATTGTAGTGGTAAATTTTAGGGACAGGAAGGCGGTCCAATATATATTGAATTGGCCATATGGCAATGAAAACAACTGTGTAGTGCCACGCCCATTAATCTACTTCTACCCTAGAGCAACTGTATTCCCTCCTCAACACACATCTAGACTCATTCCATTTAACACGCAATATTTGAATGCAGAAACATCTAGGAACCCTGTTCTCTTCCAACAAATTGTCCCACCCCTCGTGTTCCATGGGTGGAACACTGTACCAACTAATCATAATATAGGAGGAAATGGTAATATGTCCAATCTTATTCCATTTACTCCCTTGGAATTGACTAATAGGTTTGAGGCATTCAGTGGTTTGGAAGAGTGCGATTGATGTTTAAAGAGCAAGGAAGATAATAGTGGTATTGAAAATGTCCTATGTACTCGGGGGTGTACTGTGGAAAAAGGATTAGGTTGCTTGAAGCCTGGCCCAAACATTACTGGTATTTGTGATGATATAAACAAAAAAAGGTCGAATGTTACTTTACCTATAGTGTCTCCAGAGACAAATGAGGGCCCTTTTCTGTCTGCTTTGAGCTTAGAAAGAAGAGACGCTGGAGGGGTTGTAAATGCACTGTGTACCTTGGGTTCTGACCATCGAATAGAAGGTGATAGTAGTCCTATGGAGGACACATGTTTTGTTGTTGTTACTGCCCCAGATAAAGTGAATAGGAGTTCATTGCCAGTTGCTCCTGCAATGCTCCATGATACGAATAAGGGAATTCCCCTGTTCTCACTGGTCTCATGGAACATTGCGGGGGTGCGTGCAAAACTGAACGATCCCGACTGGAACGCATACATAAATACTTTTGACATCTGTGTGTTGCAGGAAACGTGGGCTACAACACAACTGCACAGGGTTGGCTATAAAACCTACCAAATAGAGGCTGTTCCTTCCCCGAGAGGTCGTGCTTCTGGAGGCCTCCTAGTGTGGGTTAATGTTTCCATAAAGCTAACTATCAATATGATTAACACCGACTCTCCAGACATTCTCTGTCTGGAATTAAGAACAGCGGATAATAGGACATTTCATTTATTTAATGTTTACAACAGTCCCCAATCCTCCCACAAGGAATCCATATGCATAGGGAAGCTGGAATCGCAAGTGGATTTACTAAAATCAGAGTCTGGTGTTATTTTATGTGGAGACTTGAACTGCAACTTTGAACCTATCACAGGGATAGCCACACTGTTTAAGGAGGAGGACATTGCCTATGCAATACCTGCCCTGAGCGAGAGTTGTATGGTTGCTGGTACAGCATTGGCCCTACAGATTACACGCTTCCTGACCTCACACGGTCTGAGAGCGTGTAATGGACGTATGCCTTCAGATAGCCCAAAAGCCCCTACATTTAAGAGAGGTAATTATGGGAGTAAAATAGACTATATTATTGTCTCCTTTGACCTCTGGCCTTTTACAGTGGATTTAAAAGTCAAAGAAAGATACGAAAGTGATCACTACCCCTTAGAAATGAGTTTTCTACTAAGCTTGGTTATGGAGCCTGATAACAGGGAGGGAGATCAGAGTATAGCAACTTTAATCACTACCGATAATATTGTCCTTAGCAACAATCGCAGGGCGGTTAAATGGGCATTTGTGTTAGAAAAAGAGGACCTACTGACTAACATTTACAGTGCTTTTGCAGATACCCTGGACCAATATTGCCCCCTTAGCTGCTCCCCTAAAGAATTTATTGATCTGCACAAATCCCTTTTCAGCAAATTATTAGAAATACTTACTAAGAAACCAAAAAGAGGTGCAGGTAGGACCAGCGTAAAACCCTTAGGCAAACCTTGGTACAACAAGGAATGCCGCCTTGCCAAAACTGCACTGATTAATGCTGTTAAAGGGGAAAGCCCATCTATAGTTAGAGAGCAAAGAAAGGTTTATAACAAAATAATATTGAAAGCTAAATCTACATGGGATGAGGAAGTGTGGCACAATATGTTAATAGCCGCTAAAACAAAGGATCAGAAACAATTTTGGGAATTGGCAGCTAAAGAAAATAAATGAGAGAAAGGTTCCAGGGAGGTCTATTTAGATGAAGACACTTGGGTTAAGCACTTCTCGTCATTATATGCAGCCAAAACCTCGATTGAGGCAGCTAATGATGTACCGTCCCCTAAAACATCAGCTAACACTCAGCAGGTAGTGTTCACCTTACAAGAAACAGAGGCAGCAATCATTTCAATCAAGAAGGGGAAGGCGCCAGGGCTCGATAGAATCCCTGGTGACCTGTACCTCTATAGCATTGAAGTCTGGGCACCCTACCTAAATCATTTATTTAACATGATTACAGTCAGTGAGCACATTCCAGACACTTGGAATGGCGCAGAAATCATCACCATTTTTAAAAAAGGGGATCGTGGTGATCCAGCAAATTACCGCCCCATTAGTCTTTTAGATATTACGCAAAAAATATATGCTAGGCATATTCTTAATAGATTAAATTCATGGTTGGAAGAGGAGTCAATTTTATCTAAATATCAGGCGGGATTTCGAAGCAAAACTAGTACTATAGACCAAGTATTCAGGCTATGCTGCTTGTATTGGAAGTATGTTATCATGCGCAAAGGTCACTTGTATGTGACCTTTGTTGACTTACGAGCAGCATTTGATCTCATCCCACGAGACCTACTTTGGGAAACCCTGAATAGGCAAGGGCTGCCTGGCGACCTATTAAAACTAGTAATAGGATTGCACCGGGAGAATTACGCTAAGGTTAGATGGGACCCAAATGGGGAGCTCACACACCCAATTCCAATAAAAAGGGGAGTGCGGCAGGGCTGCGTCCTGGCGCCTACCCTATTCTCCCTCTATGTAAATGACATTGCAACCTATATGCAAGATTGCGATAATGATTCTCCTCGACTGGGAGGGGAACGCGTCGCGTCCCTCCTCTTCGCGGACGATACAATCCTAATATCGCAAACGCCTCATGGCTTACAGACCCTTTTAGACAGGTTCCAACAGTACTGTATCAATAAAGGACTTGAAATTAACATAAAAAAAACAAAATATATGGCTTTGAACCCGCACAAAACCTTTAAAAAGAATCTAATGTTGAATGGGCAAAGACTGGACTACGAGCACAGTTTTACCTACCTGGGGGTACTGATGGACTCCGCAATGGGCTGGGGCCCACAACTGGAAAAATCTAAATTGGTATTTAGACAAAATTGCTTCCCAATCATACAGAGATATAACAAAAGTGTAAATAAAGCAGTTACTCCTGCAATAGAGCTTTTTAGATATAAGGCACAATCTGCCTCCCTGTATGGGGCAGAAATCTGGGGTCCAATATGTAAAAAATCCTTTGAAGTATTGGAAAACAAATTCGTCAGGGGACTATTAAAAATTCCAACTAACACCCCCCTGATACCCCTATATCTAGATCTTGACATCAAACACACAGATCAGCATGCTATATTGAGACCATTGCTGATGTGGATCAGATTATGGACAACTGTAGAACTATCTGACTACAGAAATGGCCTGAAGGAAGTTTTAGAGCTGGATAGAGACAATAAGATCTTTTGGTTTAAGCACGTGAAAAACTGGCTTACCAAGCTCGGATTAGCACATTTTTGGAACGAGCCGGAAATGCTAAATCCAAACTCCAAGAAAATTGTTAAACTAAGCTTCTGGTCATATGTGAACTATAATTCTGTGTATTCGAGAACCCATGGCCCTCTTACTGATACATTTTTACTGGCAAAAAATGAGGTTCTATTCGAACAATTCCTAGATGAAATCCAGCCTCCATTGGCAAAAACCCTATATCTAAAACTCAGGTATGGAACATTGAGGTTAAAAGTAACTGAGAAAAGATGGGGGAAGTCTGTTAAAGAGTATTGTACTTTGTGCACCGATAACCAAAGGGAGGACATCTTCCACATATTGTTTTTTTGCCCTAGTTATGACAAAGCTAGGAAAAAATGGATAGTCCCCCTGTGCCGCAATCTTGGTACATCTTCCCATAGGGAAGCGGGCAGAATCCTAACTACGGACACCAGCCAAGTAATTGTGTTCGGTATTAGTAAATTCCTATTGTCCACCTACTTTGTTAGAAGGAAATTATCTCTTCCATTTTAATTTAGACTCCCCGGAATCATGAATAATGCCAATGTATAGCATTTTAATTTTGGTGTAAACTCAATTTAATGTTTTTTTAACTTTTCTACTCTTTTTAAATTATTTTAATATTTATTAATACTGTGCCAAACTGAGTTATATATTATGTGCTCTATTGATGAAATATTTGCCAATGTGTTAGATTGTTGAATTGTAGAAATAATGTAACACTAGGGTGCCCTTATGATGAAGATTTTATAGTTGTATGTCCTATAATGTATTGTATATTTTATTGTATCTTTTATGTTGCAACGCAACGAAATAAAGATTGAATTGAATTGAAGTAGTGAGGAAAGTGGGATGCTGGTGGTCGGCTTGTTTCGCCTTCATATCAAGCCTGGGTGGCTGTTACATGATGCTTGCAATTTGGTCATGACTATGCCTGACTTTTCCATTTCTCTCCTGTTCATTAGTGTGCCCTGCCAAGGTGGTAGGGGTACGGGGGCACTCTTCCGGGTGGCATGCCAAGGGGTGATTGCAGCAGCGGCGAGTGAAGAAGCCACTAGGCTTGAACGGGACGGAGTTCTTTTGACGGGGCGTGAGGGGCATGCGAATGCAGCAGCTTGGGCCGGCACAATGCCACCCGGTCAGAGGGTCCCAGAGTATGATCAAGAGCCTTGAGGGCTTCAGCAATCCAAGTCGTGCTCAGTGAAGGGCCGCTTGTGTCATTCACCACACCAAAAGGATCACCAGGGATCTGACGTGGCTGTTCGGCGGCTCAATGGGGGATTAGCCAAGTTGTGCTCAGTGAAGGGCCACTTGTGTCATTTCTCACACCGGATGATCAAAGGAGATCGGATGTTTACCAAGATAATGGGCATCTATCGGACTTTGGCACAGATATAGAGATCAGAGGCATAATGTCTTTTGTGCAGAACTTAATTGGTGGTGGGGAGGGTGACGGACCTTGGGGGCCGGGTCACCCTTGTGGCGGTAAAGAGACCGTAGAACGTTGACACGGACTTACAGAGTGAACGGGAGTCCTCCTTTTGCATACTCCTTAGGCCAGCACTGAGGGGAGAGATGGTAAGCTCTCCGAACTGAGAATGGGCCCACCGGCTGGGGAGTCAAGGGCGCCAGGTTACGAGCCTCCTGGGATCCTGGGCAGCTTGGTTGGCGAGGGGTGGGCCCCGGATATGGCGGACAAGGACCAGAGGGCAGGGGCCCATCACTCAAGGACGCAGGTGGGTTCCGCCTTGCGTGGGGTGCTCAGATGTGGAGGTGCAGGTCAGAGGGTCCCTTAGTGCTAGGGGGAAATAAGTAACTAGTATAACTCAGAAATTTGAATGTCAATATTTAAAAATGTTATTGATCTTCTCAATTTGTAATATGTGTTGTTTAGTCATGTTTATGAAATGTTGATAATTAAACATGGCAGTTTTACACCCACCCTTTCTCTGAAGTATGAATTTGATGGTGGGTCGTACCAACTGTCTTGGCGGGCGGGGAGCATGCTTGGAGGTCCGGGCTCTATGACTTTCTGCTTCCACCTTCAATGTTTAAATTGGAAAATGTTCCCTAACTGGGTGAAATTATTCTAAAGCAGACCTCTTGTGATATATGGTATCTCCCTTCAGCAGAAATTTGCTCCTGAAGAGAGACACCATCCATTTCTGATGGTGCACAGCCAAGTGAGCTGGGCATCCTATGCAGGGGGCATCCTGTACACATCTCTTTCACTGCCAGCTTCAATTACAGAATCAGTATTATGAAGCTGGTGATGGCATGAAACAGAGGCCACAAAGTAAGCTAGCTTAGGCTTAGTGGTGTGTGCACAGGAGGAGGGCACTGACAGGTGTCCATGAGATATACTGGGAGGTGGGCGGTCACAGGGAACTATTCTCAGCAAGATGAAGGGTGCTATGAAGAGCCCCTCCATGGGTCAGAGGACACATATGGCGCCCCTCCACAGATGAAGCCATCACTGCTTGGAGGTTTTGAATAGCCATGAGTGGAACTATACGAGCAGGCGAGATAAAGAGTGAAGTCTGTTTACTAATTTTAATGCCTCATAGCTCTGGTCCTTTTTCCTTGCTGGCTAAGTAACTGCCTCCCATTGGGAAAGGAGCCATATATGTATTAAGGGACAGATCAGGGCACAAGTCCTAAAAAAGAAGTGGGGGGACGCTGACGTCACAACAGGAAGTGATGTCTTGAAAGGTGGCTAACACCATCAGACTCATTGCCTCCCCTCGTTCACCCCTTAGATGCGATTGCATCAGAGAAGCCAGCTCGTGAGTAGCGTTCTGAATGAGCTCCGATCTCGCTTCAGAGAGGCCAAAGAGTGAATGTGTGGCTCTATTTGTTCCAGTTATCGAGCTCCCGGTAAAATAAGTGGGGGGACGCCGTCCACCCGCTTGGTACCCCGACTCGAGCCCTGGGTCAGATACATTATAAAGGAGAAGTGAGTCCCTGAAGACAAACCATTGAAAAGTGCCAAGCAATTTGTGTGACGTGAAATTAAGAAAGACTGAATAAGAAGTACTATATTGGACATAATATATTGGACATATTAAAATTGGTGGGGACTTTACAAGTGAAAATACTTTATTTGTCAAACAGTGATGACATTTGTAAATTGTAGGACAAGTGATGTTTCTTGGATGCTGGAGGCAGTACAGTTTTGAGGTACATGGGGGCATATAATCAAGGAACGGCGTTAAAATTATCGGCGCTTTAGCGGCAGGAAACTGCTGCTAAAACGGCAATAATGGGCTTGATAATATGCCCTCGAGAATTCCAATAGATGCCCATGTTCTGGTGTTAACATGGGCTTCTATTGGAATTCTCTACGGCATATTATCAAGCCCATTATCGCTGTTTTAGCGGCAGTTTCCTGTCACTAAAGCGGCGATAATTTTAACGCTGTTCCTTGATAATATGCCCCCAAGAAAGTCCAGACACCTTCTCTTAAAAACTTCCAGTATTAGAAGAGATTTTCTTCATTCCTTCAGGAATACGTTTTTTTCTGCAACCTTTTCTTTTTTATTGCCAGTGTTCAACCACATGAGGCTTGCTTTTTTGGCCCAAGCGTCTTTATCTGACAAAGCAACACTAATCTCAGATCGATTACCATTCAGATAAAATAACTAAAACTCTCTGTGACAAACAGTGGTTAATTGGTGCCCAGTTATGGTTTGTTACCTGCATTTAAATGTTTTTGGCTTTTCAATGGGTAAAATCTAAAACTGTAATGACCTTAAGTTAGGTTTACCATTTTTGCAGTTGTCAAGAAGTACATGTTTTGTTTCATCACTCATAAGAAATTGCGCCCAGTAATGGAAGTAAATTAGTAGGTGTACTAGTGTTATGTTAAATGTAAGCCCTGGTAGTTCCCTCTCAGTCAAGAGAGGTATTAAGAGCAGATTGCAGTTACCTGTTATTGCCAAGTAACATTTAGAACCTTTTTGAAAAGTTATGTGCAAAAATGCATAATTACTCTACATTCAATTCCTCTAAATCTCTCGTAGGATTATCAAATAGGTGGAATGGATTTTGAAACAACTGATTGGTTGAAAAGTTATATTTGACCTAAAAACCGAGATGTTTCTTGCTCCTATACTATCAAGGGTTGTGGTTTTCTATATGAAAGCAGACATAGCACGTCTTCTACATAGTAAGTTAACATTTGGTCAGAAAGCAGTTTACATCAAATATGTGTGCCTGCCACACAGTGCAGGGTTTTATACGGGGGTAACTTAGATAAACCCTCAGCCACCAACTGTAGGCCACGGTGGTTCAGGAGCCCTGCCAGGGGCCCCCAAAGTCATTTTCTTATAGTCTTTCCATGTCGGAAAGGCCAGAGCGTAAAGGTTGTTGGAAACTGACATCGTAATTCCAACGGCGGAAAGGTAGGGGGTTACGGTGTGGTTCTGACCATCAGGAATACTCCGCAAGTTGGTCGGAACTGATTTGGAACGATCAGCCGGTTCACGTTCCGACCGCTAACATCGTAATCAGGCGGTCCGAGTGTAAACCAACCGAGTTGGTCAGAAGGACTCCGACACAGTCGGGAAGATTCCGACTGAAGGGCGGAGGCTTTCCGCCCAACAGCATAATGAGCCCCTCAGTGTATACTGCATTTTCTGCTACTGTCCTTATTTATTTTTTGAGGTTGCCGGACTGTTTTTTTATAAACCATTTTGTCTGCATACACCATCACCATATTGTATGGGCTGGATTCGTCCATTCCAGATTCCGCATCTTCCTGTGCACTACGTCAAAATGGTCAACGACTTACTCACTACTGCTAAATCCACTTCTTCTAGCACTAAACCTAAAAGGGTGAACAATGATCCTCCGTTGCCTATTATGCTTTCACATTCTCTTTTTTTAGATAAGCCTTTCATGTGTGCGACTAATGAAAAGCTACAGCAATTGAGGACCGGTAGGTCGTTATGGAGCACTCGATGTTTGAGATGGAACAGCGTGTTAATATTCCTCAATATATGGTCACTAAGATTCCTTTGCTAGAACAAGAAATCCAGAAACATAAACTGCATACTGAGGATCTTGAAAACAGAAACAGACAGAATAATCTTTGATGCTAAGGATTACCAGAGAATCTTGAGGGTCTTGATCTTTTGACCTTATTGTAGAAATTCTTTACCGCTCTTCTTGGTCTTCAGAACATGCCGTCTCTTAATATTTAACGGGCGCATCAACTTGGTCATCCTCAACCCCATTCTACTGGCCTCGAGGTATCATAATGCTATTTTTGGAGTTCACAGACCTGTTGCATGTCTTTGAAGCTGCTAAAGAAAAATGTCACCTCGCATGGTCCTGGCACAACATTTTCATTTGTCAAGACCTTTCTAATGCTACAAACGCTAGAAGAAAAGATTTCCTTGCCCTTCGACTTCAAATGAGACAGTTAAATATTCGCTATGGCATTTTATATCCCTGTCTATGTAAAATTACTTACAAAGGCACTTCACAAACCTTTGACGATCCTGTTAAACCGAAATTGTTTATATAGAATATTTCAACTCATACTATGGATATTAATGTTCAAAGCTCTTAACCCCTTCCACGCTCATGACGAGCTGGGCTCGTCATGAGGTAGCCTCCTCGCACGCTCATGACGAGCCCAGCTCGTCATGGTACATGTGTTTTTGCATTTTCCAGCACACAGCGGGAAAATGCATAGCATTGATGTGGTTAAGCGTTTTGTTATGCACATGTTTTTCTTAGTTCTTTTCTGTGCGTTCCTTAGAATATGGCTATGTTTTATATATGTATTTTTTTGTTGCTCTGCTGTTTTTCTTGTTTTAGCTGCTGACACGTCTCATGCTCAATCTTCATTCTCTGTGCTTCAGATCTGGATTTTATCCTTGATCTGTCTCTTTCTCCTTTTGTACTTATCCTATTTCTTCTTTCTACTCTCTTATTCTTTTTCTTGTAACTGTGTGAGTGCTTATTTGTTTTTTTTGTTACCATGTTTGCATTGCTACTACGTTATGTTAATGTTACTAAATGGTGTCTTATTGTTTCCTTTTACATTTCTGCAGCTTGATGTCCTTGTTCCTTTTTCCCTATTCATAATCCTAAATATGTTTAACATTGTTTCGTGGAATGTTCAAAGTCTGGGACATCCAGTCAAAAGACAAAAGGTACTCTCTCATCTGTAAAAATGTAATTCACATGTTACTTTTTTAGAGGCAACTCATTGTAATGATGTTGAATTGCTTAAACTAAAACGACAATGGGTAGGCCAAGCTGTTTTTTCTCCAGCCATTAACCGTAAAAGTGGTGTTGCCATCCTTTTTCATAAATCACTAAATGTACAGATTGTATCTACTCAATGGGATGTATGACGTTACAACGCCTACCTTTACATCATAGGTTTTACAACACATACCATTACAACGCATAATGCTTTTGGGCGCTGGATAGTGAATAGTTTAATTTACTATTCCAACTCCAGTCCCCGTGGATAGTAGGGAAGGTTATTGGATAGTAAATTAACCTATTCCCTATCCTAGAGCGCCCCCCAGAGCAATGCGCTGTAATAGTTTGCGTTGTAAAAGTTGTGTTGTAATGGTAGTTCGTTGTAAAAGTTTCGTTGTAAAGGTTGTATAACACTCAATGTTACACTGATGGATGATGTGTACTGGCTAATGTTATAATTCACAATAAACAGATGTATTTATTGTGGGAAGCAGCCATTACAACAAATTCACTACAACGCATGTCATTAGAACGCATGCCATCACAATGCAAGTACTATCAGATCGCATTGGCATTACAACGCATGGCATTACAACGCATATGCCTTTACCCAGCATGCCCTTATAATGAACTTCATTGTAAAGGCATGAATGGTAAAGACATATGTGCTTTACATGTAAGTATAAGGTTTAGGGTGGGTTTGGGTTTTGGGGTGTAGGGGTAATTTTAGGGTTCATGGTGGGCATAGGTTTTGGGGTGCCAAGGGTAATTGTAGGGTTCTGGGTGGGTATGGGTTTTGGGGTGTAGGGGTAATTTTGGCGTTCAGGGTGGGTTTGGGTTTTGGGGTGAACAGAGTTATTTTAGAGTTCAGGGTGGGTATGGGCACTGGGGTGTTAAGAGTATTGTAGGGTTCAGGGTGGGTATGGGTTTTGGTGTGCCAAGTGTAATTTTAGGGTTCAGGGTAGGTATGGTGTTTGGTGTGCAAACTGTGATTTTAGGGTTCAGGGTGGGTTTGGGTTTTGGGGTGTCCAGGGTAATTTTAGAGTTCAAGGTGGGTTTGGGTTTTGGGGTTCCCAAGGTAATTTTAGGGTTCAGGGTGGGTATGGGTTTAGGGGTGCTATGGGTATATTAAGGGTCCAGGGTGAGTATGAGGTTTGGGATGGGAAGGGTTATTTGAAGATTTGGGTCGTATGGGTATTGGGGTGGCAAGGGTAATTTTAGGATTTTAGGGATGTATGGTTATTGGGGTCCTAAAAGTAAGTTTTGAATTTTAGGGGGTATATACACACACACATATATATATACTTATATACATAGATAGATACATATAAATATATACATATGTATATATACACACACACACACACACACACCCACACACACACACACATATATATATATATATATATCTATATATATATTTGGAACCACAACCTTCTCACTTCAAGAAGATTTACGAACAACACCAGGGATTCTTTGCAGCAAAGTTTTATTCAGCCACACAGCAACGCGTTTCAGCTTTACGCCTTGTTCACGCTAGGTGACAGGCGTTTTTTGCACATTTTTTATACAGCTTTTTCCTTTTCTCAGCAGTGTAAACATCAACAACAGACAATGTGAGCCAAGTGATTACATGAAAAAGTGACGGCCATCTTATCATGGTTAAATCCAAATGCAAGGTAAATTTATTTATTTATTTATTTATTTATTTATTTATTTATTTATTTATCACATTTGCAAAGCGCTCTGTTACCCGGAGGTGTCCTGGCGCTGGCGTGATTGGACCAGTGTGTGTGGGTGTCAGAGAGCTTAATGGTTAAAGAACCAGGTCTTAAGCTCTCTCCTAAAAGCCATAAGGTCTGAGGATTGTCTGAGGTTGAGTGGCAGTTTGTTCCATGCCTCTGCTGCACCGAGGGAAAAACTCCTGCCGCCCCAGCGTGCTTTCTTAACTCTGGGGACTGTTACCAGCGCCAGCTCCCGAGATCTCAGGGTTCTTGCTGGTTTATGCCAGTGGAAGAGCAGTTTCATGCATCTAGGACCCGTATCATGCAGGGCTTTGAAGACCATGCAGAGAGCTTTAAAAACAATTCTCTTGCGAATTGGTAACCAGTGAAGGTTTACCAAGTCCTGAGCTACCGAGGCAAATTTAGGAGTGTCGGTGATCAGACGGGCGGCTGCATTTTGCAGTAGCTGGAGTTTGTTAAGTACCCCCTGCTGGGCGTTTAACATCAGGCTGTTACAATAGTCCAAACGTGAGAGGACTAGGCCCGTTACAATCGTTTTCCGATGCTCCCTCTCCAAATAAGGCAGGACTTTCCTTATTGTTTTGAGGATGTAGTGAGTAGAGGAGGACAGTGCATTAATCTGTGGTATGAAGGACAAGGAATCGTCCACCAGTATACCCAGATTTTTTACTTTTTCCACCGGGGAGGGGAGGGGTCCCAACTCATCTGGCCACCATCTAGGGGACCAGAAATTGTCCCTAGAACCAAAGAGCAACACTTCTGTCTTTGTGGAATTCAATTTAAGACAGTTTTGGGCCATCCAGCAGCCCACCTCATGCATACATCCTCTAAACCTGTCTGCTGTACTATCAGTGTTGCCCGGTAGTAGTGACACCACTATTTGTGTGTCGTCTGCGTATGCTGTGAGGTGAAAACCGAACGATCGAATCACCGGGGCTAGTGTCGCAACATAAACATTAAAAAGGGTGGGACTGAGCGAGGACCCCTGGGGAACTCCACAAGGGAGCACAAATTAATGTGATTCCAATTCTCCCAGGGCCACTGATTGAGTTCTGTTGGAAAGGAAGGCTTGTAAGATCTTTAATGCCTTTCCCTGAGTACCACTGGACCTCAACCGGTCCACCAACAGCTTGTGGTGGACCGTGTCGAAGGCTCTGGAAAGGCCTAACAGTATCAGGGCGGCTCTGCCTCCTGCGTCCATCACCTTTCTGATGTCTTCCACTGATTTGATTAGGGCGGATTCCGTGCTGAGTTCTGCACGAAAACCGTGTTGAGAAGGGTCTAGAAGTTCTCCTGTCTTTAAAAAGGCACTTAATTGTGCATTTAAGTGGCCTTCCATAATTTTGGCGGGAAGAGGTAATCGTGCTATCGGACGATAGTTATTCATCTCGGTGATGTCTAGATTGTTTTTTTTTTAGAAGGGGCAGGATGGAGGCTCGTTTCCATCCATCTTGCAGGGTATTCCCCTTTATCCAACATCTGGTTGAGGAGGGGGGTGAGATTGGTTGCAATGATGGCGGGGGCTAGTTTAGCTATTGCCGCAGGGCATGGGTCGTGTGGGAAGCCTGATTTTATCTTCAATAGACGGCTCACCACTTCCTTTTCACTGATAGGCTGGAAGTGTGGGAGTCTTTCCTGAGTGCTGTCTGGTTCTGGACCATCCCTGGAAGGAGGGGTCCTTATCAAGCTGTCTAGGGAAAAGAAGATATTTTCTACTTTTTCCCAAAAGAAGGTGGCGAGGTTCTCGCAGAGAGAAAGACTGAGGGGAATTTCAATGGTTTTAGGGTTTGCCAAGGATGAGACAGTTTGGAATAATTCCTTTGAGGAGTTACTGGCTTCTTTGATCTGTTTAGTGAGAAAGGCCCTTTTTGCCTGTAGGATTCTTTCTTTGTAGGCTCTTTGTTCCTTATTGAGGATTTTTTTATCTGTCTCACTGTAGTTTAATCAGGGGGCGGCCAGAATTGCCCGTGTGGAATGAGTAGTTTTAGGGGGGGCCAGGAGTAGGCAGGCACGTTCTAGCCAGGTTGTATAGGCCGCAGCTGCTTTTTCCACATTGTCAACAAGGGGTTCCAGGGAGTTAGTAAAAACTTCATCCAGCGTTTCACTATTAATGGTGTTCCATTTTCTGATCTTTCTGGGGGCGTTTCTAGAGCTAGGTGGTTTCATGGGTGTAGTTAAAGAGACCTTAAAGTAAACTGCTGAGTGATCAGACCAAGGGACTGGCAGGATTGATGAAACATTCAGGTTGGGATGGTTAGAAAAAATCCTGTCTAGTGTGTGTCCTGCCTTGTGTGTTGGACCACACACCTGTTGTATCAGATCCACCCCCTGCAATAGGTCGATCAGATTACGGGTGTCTGTGTCTGAATCACATTCTAGATGAAAATTAAAATCACCCATCAGCGTGAAAGCTTGGGCAGAGACTGCTGCTTCGAGTATTTTGCTCAGTGCAAGCACAAATGGGGCTTTAGAGCCTGGGGGTCTGTATACCAGACAGCCATTGAGGGATTGATGATCGGACAGGGTGAGGTTAAATAGCAGTGACTCCTCGAGGCCTATGGGTCCAGATTGAAAAGACCCTCTAATAGCTTTATGATAAATAATGGCTAGGCCACCTCCTTTCCTCCTGTCTCGATTTTGCATGTAGCATACATGGTCCGGCGGGGTGGCCTTAACTATGTCCGGACCTGAGGCCGCGTCAGTCCAGGACTCAGTGATGAAAGCTATTTTAACATTCGAGTCCACAATCACCTCTGCTATCTCAGTGCTGTGTCTGACTAATGACCTCGCATTGAGAAGAAGGCACTTTACCGCGGGATGATCCTTCCTCATAGGATCTTTCTTGTGGTTCCTTTGGGGGGCAATGGGTTGCCAGAGCAGTTTGGGCAGGGGCTGTAGGCAGTTGGCACATAGGGGGGGGTTGAGTCGAACATTGGCCCCCGGTTCCCTGACTGTACATCCCATAGCCGAGATGTTATTTTTTAAGGCCCAGAGCGCCTCTCTGTCATAGGTATATCTGGGAGTGTGATCCGTATCAAAACGAACAGGGAGTGTGGCACTGGGCGCGGGTCCGGCGCGGACGGGCGCAGACGGGCTCGCCTTCGGCGCGCCAACCGGCGCGCATGCTGCGCACGTCCGCTGCGCTTCCCAGTAAGGGGAGCCATTTTATGGAGGAAAGGGCGGGAGGGGCGGAGCACTAGACTGCTCGGCCCGGCTCCTCACCCAATATGGCGGTACCCACGGGGGGAGCTGTCTCCGGTGAGTGCAAATGAACTTTAAAGTGCAATTGGCATCAAATAGCAGCAAGTCTTTAAAATCAGCAAACAGTTTTTAAAATTACGAGCAAAATATTAAAATTACTAGGACGAACAAAATGTGGTAAAACAGGGCAGCAGTCGCGAAGTTACCATCCACAGTCCCGGCTTCCGCCTCAGGACTCTCAAGCAAACACTCACACTAGTAATCAGTATTGAGTGTTTGGAACTGGGGTTTTTATGGAGGAAAGGGTGGGAGGGGCGGAGCACTAGACTGCTCGGCCGGCTCCTCACCCAATATGGCGGTACCCACGAGGGGAGCTGTCTCCGGTGAGTGCAAATGAACTTTAAAGTGCAATTGGCATCAAATAGCAGCAAGTCTTTAAAATCAGCAAACAGTTTTTAAAATTACGAGCAAAGTATTAAAATTACTAGGACGAACAAAATGTGGTAAAACAGGGCAGCAGTCGCGAAGTTACCATCCACAGTCCCGGCTTCCGCCTCAGGACTCTCATGCAAACACTCACACTAGCAATCAGTATTGAGTGTTTGGAACTGGGGTTTTTATGGAGGAAAGGGCGGGAGGGGCGGAGCACTAGACTGCTCGGCCGGCTCCTTACCCAATATGGCGGTACCCACGAGGGGAGCTGTCTCCGGTGAATGAAAATGAACTTTAAAGTGCAATTGGCATCAAATAGCAGCAAGTCTTTAAAATCAGCGAACAGTTTTTAAAATTACGAGCAAAGTATTAAAATTACTAGGACGAGCAAAATGTGGTAAAACAGGGCAGCAGTCGCGAAGTTACCATCCACAGTCCCGGCTTCCGCCTCAGGACTCTCACGCAAACACTCACACTAGCAATCAGTATTGAGTGTTTGGAACTGGGGGTTTTATGGAGGAAAGGGCGGGAGGGGCGGAGCACTAGACTGCTCGGCCGGCTCCTCACCCAATATGGCGGTACCCACGAGGGGAGCTGTCTCCGGTGAGTGCAAATGAACTTTAAAGAGCAATTGGCATCAAATAGCAGCAAGTCTTTAAAATCAGTTTTTAAAATTACGAGCAAAGTATTAAAATTAAAATTTCATATGCAAGCTGCACTGTTTGTATTAGAAACATACTTACATAATAAAGTTAATAATGAATAAAGAAAAAGAAGCCTAATAAACAAATATTTCCTAACAGGATCATACTGTGCCAGACAGTTCTGTTGACATTCAATTATCAAACCATAATCATCAGTCTGCATATTCTATTAGTCCATTCGCCCCAGTGGGCTTTAGTTAATATTTGAATGCTCATAATCAGGCTTCCATGAAGATTCTTAGTTCTTTGCTTGCATAAATGATACAATTACGCCCAAGTGGGCCTAAATCAATGATTCTTATAGCCCCACGTGACAAAAGTGCACAAAAAACCTAAAAATCAAAGAGATTAAAAACAATTAAAACATATCAGTTACAGATTTTTTACAGAAAATAGATAAGTCATAGCAACCTTTTAGTTATGCAGATGTACAGATAATTCTTCATGTAAATTCAGCCCCATTGGGGACTTGGTATCCAAATCTATTATGTACCTAGACTCTAATTTACGAAGAGTTATTAATCTATTTTCTCCACGAACATTCGCCTCTACAGAGTCAATTACAACCATTCTTAAAAACCTTTCATTTTGCATATGGTTGTCAAAAAAGTGTCGGACCACAGGGTATTGTTTGTTGTTATGACGAATAGCTGTAACGTGCTCTAATACCCGTTTCTTAGCACGGTGAATGATACTTCCTATGTATGCCTTATTGCAAGGACATACTAGGGCATAAACACAATACTTTGTGTTGCATGTTAACGCCTTCTTAATCAGCCACTCTCTTTTACTACTACTGATGTTCAGACTAGCACAATCAAAACTAGTGCTGCAGGCCTTACAGTTCCTGCAGCATTTGAACCCAGGTCTACCAATAGATCGTGACTTGATGGGTCTGTGACCATTTTAGGACTTAATTCGACTCTCAATGATCTGTTCTTAGAAAATGTTACTTGGGGCCTACTACTCAGATGTTTTTTGAGATGATGGTCCATCAGTAATATATGCCAATGTTTTCTTAAAGTCGTCCTCAGCCATGGGAAACGTTGCTAAAAAGAAAATATAAATAATAATGTCATCCGCAGCTTTGGAGGCAAAACGAAAGAGCACAGCGAATAGATTATTCTTTGCACCGGCAAATGAGAATGGTGTGATTAATAGCACATCAAGTGGAATCACAGATGAATTAAAAATACAATCATTGTTCCATCAACTAGAAAAATTGCAAAAAAAAGAGCTGGGCAAATGGTGGGAAGCTGAATCATTACAACGGTACATTGATGTTGCCAGAGTACCGAGAGGTTTACGAATACGGACCACCCTGATTAATTTATATATATATATATATATATATATATATATATATATATATATATATATATATATATATATATATATATATATATATATATATATATATATGTAAAAGCTCAAGGTGCCCCTAGAGCAGAGACTCACTCCAGCGCTGACCACCATGGTAAAAGCGCTTCCTCTGGGCAGATGGTCGATGCAACCTGACGCGTTTCGAAGCCAAGTGCTTCTTTTGCAAAGGTAATCTTCATACGACGACACCCAACTTCTCTTCACTTGGGACAAGAACAACCTTAGTACAGAAGGAGTCCAGCAGTGTCTGGCTTCAGTGTTTGCCTGGCTGGCTCGGGTCTGTCTTAAGTGTAATGAGGATAAGACAGAGATCCTTTTGTACGGGCACTTTCCAGCAACCTTTAAGGAATCTATCTGGCCCAAGTAATTACCCTGCCCCTCGGAGAATAGTGGGGTTGCAAAGAACTTAGGGGTCTGGTTTGGAGCCGACCTTTGTTTTCGAGATCAAATTTCTCGACTGGCTGGAACATGCTACGGGACCCTTACCACTCTCCGGAAGTTCTTTCCTCTCCAAAGAATCAGTGGCTAGGGCACTTATCCTGTCGCGGCTGGATTACGCCAACGCTCTATATGTTGGCGCACCTGACTTTTTGCTTCATAAATTACAGGTGGTCCAGAACGCGACAGTGCGTCTCCTGTTTAACATTCCCAGGAGCCTCAGTGTCCGTAAGCAACTCGCAGAGCTACACTGGCTCCCGGTGGCCCTTAGAGTTCGCTTTAAGATCCTGACACTGGCCTTTAAAGGCCTTCATGGCCCCAGTCCATCCTACTTAAGAGACAGATTTGAGTTCTATTGCCCTGCCCGCCAATTAAGATCGGCCACTCTGCGACATTTAGTTACCCCCAGATTTAAGCGAGCTCGCCTAGGGGGTAAATCCCTGGTGGTGAGGGCTGCCCAGCTGTGGAATTATCTTCCCGACCCCCTAAGATACACAACCAATCTGACATACTTCAAAAAAAATCTGAAAACTTACCTTTTCAGATAAACCTGGTAGACCATCTGCTTCTATTCTCAGCTGTAATTCAGAATCCTTCCCCGCGCCAGGACAGTCTCGACTAGCAGTGCGCGTTACAAATATCCTTATAACATAACATAACATATAACATACGCTGCTTGCGACACATCCTTTTCAAACCGATGACCCGCCCTCTGATGGGCAATGGTTTCTGGGTCATGTAGTGTGCTTTAAGATGAGGCACACTACATGACCTAGAAACCATTGCCCATCAGAGGGCGTGTCATCTGGGCACCTTGAGCTTTTATATATATATATATATACATATATATATATATATATATATATATATATGTATATATATATATATATATATCATCACGTGCACAGGAAACCCATTTGAAGAACTGCCACAAGAAGTTGAATTAATCACACAGTTTTTAATGTTGGCTTGCTGGCAGCTTAAACAACCGAAGATTACTTCTACACACAATCCTTCGCCAGACGCGTTTCCAGAGCCTCCTGCTCTCTTCATCAGTGGCGCATTGGAATGACAAACAGCGTCCGTGCTGATGCACAGTCTATTATAATCACCTGCCTCAGGAAGTGGGGCGTGGCCCACTCCACGGCTTCTGGATAATGTAGTCACTTTCAGTGTCCCCAGTGGGCGCGCTGTTTATCGAATAAACCCAAAATCAATTCCCAAGTGGGCTGAAGTTACCCAACAGTGAGTAAGCTGCCGTGCTTTATAGCCTCCATTGTGCACGAGCTAGTGTCTCCCTGCAAGGCACCAGCTCGAAACTTCTTCCTTACTTGAGAAAGACTCCGTCCGGAGCCTGCTCAGGACCCACAACAGTAGTGGTGAGCAGTCTTCGCGACCGGGAAACAGCCGCTGTAATGTGATGATGTTACAGCTTACGAAGCACGAAGGATTGTGTGTAGAAGTAATCTTCGGTTGTTTAAGCTGCCAGCAAGCCAACATTAAAAACTGTGTGATTAATTCAACTTCTTGTGGCAGTTCTTCAAATGGGTTTCCTGTGCACGTGATGATGTTACAGCGGCTGTTTCCCGGTCGCGAAGACTGCTCACCACTACTGTTGTGGGTCCTGAGCAGGCTCCGGACGGAGTCTTTCTCAAGTAAGGAAGAAGTTTCGAGCTGGTGCCTTGCAGGGAGACACTAGCTCGTGCACAATGGAGGCTATAAAGCACGGCAGCTTACTCACTGTTGGGTAACTTCAGCCCACTTGGGAATTGATTTTGGGTTTATTCGATAAACAGCGCGCCCACTGGGGACACTGAAAGTGACTACATTATCCAGAAGCCGTGGAGTGGGCCACGCCCCACTTCCTGAGGCAGGTGATTATAATAGACTGTGCATCAGCACGGACGCTGTTTGTCATTCCAATGCGCCACTGATGAAGAGAGCAGGAGGCTCTGGAAACGCGTCTGGCGAAGGATTGTGTGTAGAAGTAATCTTCGGTTGTTTAAGCTGCCAGCAAGCCAACATTAAAAACTGTGTGATTAATTCAACTTCTTGTGGCAGTTCTTCAAATGGGTTTCCTGTGCACGTGATGATATATATATATATATATATAATATATATTCACTGAAAAAACCATAGGTTTCACACCAGTTATAGTTAGAAATTAGCATTTAAAAAACCTATTAAATTCACTGTAAAAAACCATAGGTTTCAAACCTGTTATAGTTAGCTGGAAGTTTTACTCGCATAAAACCATTGAAATTCCCACGTTATAGTTAGTTGGACTCACTATAACTTGCGCGTGCAATGCACTGCTGATGACATGGTCAGTGACATCACTCATGACATCACTGATGACACCATCCAGTGAATGTGTGTATTTTTAAAAAATAAATATGTGTTATATATGTATATGTAAAAGTTGATGGAAGAATAAATGTTTAAATAAGGGTTTACATGGATGTTTTTTTTTTTAATTGATTGGTTCACTGGCTTATTAAGTGTATCTTAGTGTATACATATATTAGTGAGTAATGTTTAAATATTTAAATATATGGATTAGTGTTTCACTTTGTGTATAAGTAGCTGCATGGGTTGGTGAGTAGCTAGATGTGTATGTATATGGGTTATTAGATGTTTTTTTTTAATATCGATATGAGTGTCTATATGTTTGGTGGGGGTATTACTTAGAACATAGATGCATGAGTGACTGACTCTCTGTTTGTATATGTTTTGAGGACAGCATATGTGCAGGACTGTATGGGTGGATGACTGTGTATATGTGTGTGTTACTGACTGAATGGCTGTCTCACTATTGTCTTTATCAGTAACTACATATGTTTTAATGTAGTATATGTGAATATTGATGTATATAAGTGACTATATGTGAGAGTAAGGGATTGTAAGAGTGCCTGTTTAAATAAGTATGTGTTTCTATAAGTGATTGTTTAAGAGAGTAATTATGTGTAAGGTTCCTTAGAAGTAAAGTGGTAGTGTGTGTATAGCAGTATATGCAAATAAATGGATGTTCAATAGTTTATTTGCATGTGTGAGTATGTGTGAGAGTATCTTTTGGATGACTGTCGGTGTGTAACAGGATGTATAGGTGTATCACTACATATGATGAGTGAGTATACGTATGAATGATTATATAGAACTGTTGGTGAATGAGTTGATGTGTATATAGATGGTGGAATTATTGAATTGGTTGTTGTAACTGGTATGGGTATCTCCATTTTTTTAAAATTTTAATTTCTATTTTTGAATATGTGTTTCAAGGGTTACATTACAGTGAAAGGAGGTCTGTCACTCTGTCACAAGGATGGTGTCATCAGTGATGTCATGAGTGATGTCACTGACCATGTCATGAGTGATGTAATATGTGATGTCATCAGCAGTGCATTGCACGCGCAAGTTATAGTGAGTCCAACTAACTATAACGTGGGAATTTCAATGGTTTTATGCGAGTAAAACTTCCAGCTAACTATAACAGGTTTGAAACCTTTGGTTTTTTCAGTAAATTTAATAGGTTTTTTAAATGCTAATTCCTAACTATAACTGGTGTGAAACCTATGTTTTTTTCAGTGAATTTCAATTTTTTTTAATAGCAAATCTCTAGAGGTATAAAAAGTAAAAAATTTTATAACGAATTTTATATTGTATAATTATGTCATTTTTTTTTTGCCCCGGAGCGCTCCCGGGGCGCGTACCTGTGAAGGCACGGGTAAGCGCAATGTTACGGCGCGCCCCGGGGCGTGTACCGGGGAGCGTCCCGTTAGCGCTATTCTCGCAAACGAAAACAACATCGTGACGTTTCGCGTAACCGTCCTGACGCTCTTACGCTACGCGCCCCGACTACGGGCGCACCCCGGGTCGCGTAGCGTAAGCACGTCGGGTCATGTGATCTGAAAATAACACTTTTCATTGGTGCAGATCAGTTTTGGTTTCCAAATGATGAAAGTCCGGGTCATGTGACCTGAAAATAACACTTTTAATTGGTCCAGGACAGTTTTGTTTTTCCAAATGATGAAAGCCCCCACCTTTTTTCCTTATTCTGACTTTGTCCTTTGACTGAGGAAGACCTGTTTGGAGATCTGTCTCTAATCTTTTCTACTTTAAAATGGCTACAGTAGCAGCAGCAGCTGGAGCATCTGCACCACCACCACACCCACCACCACCAAGAGGACCACCACAACATCACTTTGGTGGTCAGGAAGAAGAAAAGGAGGAGGAGGATTAGGAGGGGAGAAGGACATTCCTCCAAGAAGACAATACCCCATATAGGACAAAGGAGGACATAGTATGGGAGTTTTTTTCTATTCCAGAGGGCAAAAAGAAAGTCAATGCACCAAAGTTGACTTGCCTAATCTGTGGCATGGAACTTTCAAGGGGGAACCCTAATAGGAAATATTCATTTGGTAATTACACCATGATTAGGCATATGCAGCGCCAGCATCCCAGGAACTATGCTGCTGCAGAGATGAGAGAAATGGCCAGTAACCTTTCCCAATCTTCAGCCAGCACCTCCAAAAGAAAGCAACCCACTCCATCGGGACCAGACACAAGGGAGACGATGCCAATCATCCAACCACGGTTTGGTGAATTTAGGGTGACTTGTATTTTTTGTGGTAAGACCATCAGCTATGGTGAGCAGAGCGTAAAGCTCATCGTTCTTGCTGGTGACAACCACAATTGCCCCAAAAAACCCTAATTTTTTCCTGAATTTTTTTTGCTCCAGTTGAGCCGTTTACAATTCCCTGTTTTTTGTTTCCCCCCATAAAAAATACAATTTTTTTTTAAAAGTGTTCAGAAAAGCCAAAAAAAGTAAAAAATGTTCAAAAAAACAATAAAAAAAATATAAAACAACAAAAAGAATAAAAAAACTGTTCTTTTTAGAACTACCTTTAATTTATAAAAATAAACCAATATTTTTAAAGAATCTCTGTCATTCTTTTTTCAGCATGAGGGAAGAACACAGAGAGAGTAATGTTAAGAGGAAAAGAGCTAGAGAGAGCAACACAGAGGGATTGTTTATTACATAGTAAAAAACAGAGAAGGTATAATAGGATGTTTTTGAGAAAAGGAAAATGAATAAGGGAGCGAAATTAGGGAAGAGAGACGTAGAAGAGTAAAGTAGAGGTACTGGGAGAATGTGAGTGGGTGTTGAAAGAAAAAGGAAGGACAGTAAAGAATGGGGAAAGAAGGGTAGTGACGGAACCGGGATAAATGAACAACAGTGAGGGAGGGCGAGAAAAGAGCAGTGAGTGTAAGTAAAGAGGGGTGAAAGAGGGTGAAAAAACTGAATTAGGGTAAGACATGGGGAGTGACAGACAGAAAAGAGAGAGAGAGTAAAGGAAACAGTCACTGAAAGGGTGTGAGTGAAATAGGAAAGAAAGGTAAGTAAGGCAGTGTGGGTGACTAATAGGGAGTCAGTGGGTGTAGGTGGGGGTGTGGGTGTGTAACGTGTGTGTGTCTGGGTGTGAGTGTGTGGGGTGTTTGGGTATGGGTGGAGGTGTGGGTGTGTAAGATATGTGTGGGGGGGTGTGAGTGTAGGGGGTATGTGTGTGGAGTGTGTGTGTGTGTGGGATGTGTGGGTGTGTGTGTGTGAAGAGTGTGTGTGTGGCTGTGTGTGTGTGTGTGTGAGGTGTGTGTGTGGTGTGTATGTCAGAGTTGTGTGTGTGTGTTGGGGGGAAGGTGTGTGTGTGTAGGAGTGAAGTAAATGATTAAGGTAAAGAGAATGAGTGAGGGAGCAAAGGAAGGGAACAGAGGGTAAGGGAAGTAAAGAATGGGGACTGAAAGAAGTTGAATGTGGGAGGGGAAATAGGGAAAGGGTATTAAACATGGAGAATATGAATAAGTGAGGAAAGCCGAGTAAAGAAACAGGAGTGAGGTAGGTTGAGAAAATAGTAGTGAGGTTAAAGCAAAGGGTGATGACAAACTACATTTTTTTAGTCACACTTACCATATAATAAATGTAACTTTAATTACATTATTTTACTACATTTTGTATCTGTAAAGAGAGAAGAAAAAATAAGTTATAATTAGTAAAATATGTATTTAAAATTAAAGATACAAATGAAGAGGTTAAAAATCATAACAGTGTATTTAGAAATAAAGTAAGGTAGAAGGACAAAAAGAGGGAAAAATAAATAGAAGGAGACCAAATTACTAAGAGTAAGGCATATAGATTCACTGACAGAAAGGAAAAGAAGAAGAGAAAAATGAACTGAAGGTAAGAAAGATACTGAAAGAATATGAGTTAGCAAAACTAAATCAGGAAACAGGAGTAAGTAAAAAGATAATGACTAAGAGGGTAAGGAGTCTAATAAAGGATGCATTTAGAAGAATGAGGAATGGAAGATAACTGAGAGTAAGTGAAGGAGAGTCATAGAGTGAAGGGATGAAGGGAGAGAGGATAATATAGAAGGATTGAGGGAAAAGGAGTGAGGAAGTTAGTAGACAGAGAGACTAAGGGAAAGACTGAGTGAAGTGGAGTACAATGAGTGAGGAAAGAAAAATGAGTAAGGGAGCAAAAGAAGGAAAGAGAGGAGAAGAGGACTAAAGCAGTGGTACTGAGAGAAAGTGATTCGGTGATGAAAGTAAAGAGAAGGACACTGAAAGATAGGAAATGAGGGGTAGTAATGGAACCGGACTAAAATAAATAGGTTGAAGAACGATGAGAGAGGAGCAGTGAAGTTGTTGTAAGAGAAATGATAGAAGGTAGATAAACACAAGTGAACATAACACAAGGAGAGTGAGGGACTGAGGACATAGAGGTAGTGAATGGAAAATAGAGAGAAGAGGTCAAAAGAAAGGAGGAAACAAAGATAAGCGAGGGAGAGTGGATGATTTATAGTGATAGAGTGCGACAATACTGGTGAGTGAGTAAAGAGGAATTACTAAAAGACCAACCTGTGGGGGGGAGGCATGGGGGGGATGTGTGGGGTGTGTCTGTGAGGTGTGTGTGTGTGTGTGTGTGAGTGTGGGGGGGAGGTGTGTGTGTGGGATGTGTGGGGTGTGTCTTTGAGGTGTGTGTGTGTGTGGGGGGAAGGTGTGTGTGTGGGATGTGTGGGGTGTGTCTGTGAGGTGTGTGTGTGTGTGGGGGGGTGAGGTGTGTGTGTGAGTGTGGGTGTGTGGGGTGTGTGGGTGTGGGTGTGGGTTGGGATGTGTAAGGTGTCGGTGTGGGTGTGTGGGGTGTTTGGGTATGGGTGGAGGTGTGGGTGTGTGAGGTGTGTGTGGGTGTGGGGGTGTGGGGTTATGTGCGTGGGGTGTGTGTGTGTGTGAGATGTGTGGGTGTGTGTGTGTGAAAAGTGTGTGTGTGGGTGCGTGTGGGTGTGTGTGTGGGGTGTGTGCGTGTGGGTGTGTGTGGGACGTACTTGTAGGTACCTAAATGAGCCACAGAACCCAAAAGCTCTTTTCAGAGCTACCCTACCTCTGATAACTCAAAATGATTATTTTACACACATTTTTTTCACCATTTTTCACCAAAGTACGCTCCCCGGTACGCTCCCCGGTGCGCGTACCGGGCGTTCCCCCCGCGAAAATCGAAAAAAAATTAAAACATTTTTTTGTCCCGCGGGACCCTTTTATGGCCCCCACATCAAACCTAGGGGATCAGGTGGGGTCTACCCTGCCCCCTTTTGGTTATTTCCCCCTTTGTTTTTGCCACCTCTTGTGTCTCGATCCTACCGAGACACAAGATGGCGGCCGCTCCGGACTGTTTCGAATGTTGACAGACACCCGAGAGCCAATCAGCTTTCCGTGCGCGAACTCGCGGTGCGCGCCGGGAGCGCTCCCCGGTGCGCGTACCGGGGCGCGCTTATAGATATATATATTTATTTGAACCTAAATTACTCAAAATCCTCTGGAGCACATATCTTAAGACATAGCAAAGGCACATCAGGCTACCAGTCCCTACAATTTTGCCAAGTTTGGTAAAAATCCATTCAGCCGTTCGAGCTAAAAGTGAGTCCAACCGCCCTATGGAAATTAACATGGGGAAAACACGTTTTGGGACCCCCTTTTATCTCGTCCCCCGATTGACGAATCCCCCCCAAACTTTCAGGGAAGGAGCGGAGAGCCGCAAGGCAAATTTGAGCAAAATTTCAGGCAGATTCCTCAACCGGCGCCAAAGTTATTCCCAATAGAATGTTGCGATTTCCCTATGGAAAACAATCCTAACTATAACTATATATATATATATATATATATATATATATATATATTACCTACTGGCGGTCGCCAGTAGGTATATATAGTTAGGATTTTTTCCCTATGGGATTTTTGAAAATTCTATGTCTAATAACTTTGGCGTTTGTGGACGGAATTGGCTGAAATTTTCAGGACAATGGAACATTTTGTTTCTGAGCAGCCCCTGAAAATTTGGGGGTGTTCGTCAAGGGGGGGCTGAGAAAAAAGGGGGGTCCCAAAACGTGTTTTTCCAATGTTAATTTCCATAGGGCGGTTGGCCTCACTTTTAGCCCGAATGGCTGAATGGATTTGCACGAAACTTGGCAAAATTGTAGGGACTGTTAGCCCGATGTGCCTTTGCTAGGTCTCAATATATGTGCTCCAGTGGATTTTGAGAAATTAACGTTTAAAAAAAGATATATATCTGTAAGCGCGCTCTGGGCAGCGCTCCGGTTCGCGTACTTTACGCGTAACGGAACTTCGCGAAGCGAAGCTGATTGGCTCTCCGGTGTCTGTCAACATTCTAAACAGTCCGGAGCGGCCGCCATCTTGTCTCTCGGTAGGATCGAGAGACAAGAGGAGGCCAAAACAAAGGGGGAAATGACCATAAGGGGGCATAGTAGATCCTCCCTGCCCCCCTAGGTTTGATGTGGAGGCTTTAAAAGGGCCCCGCAGGGCAAAAAAAAAAAATTTTTTTTTTTTTTTGCGTGGGGAGCGCCCGGTTCGCGAACCGGAAGCGTACTGGGGAGCGTACTATAAGGAAAAAAGAATGATAGACTTTTCAAATACTGTATGTTAATTGATTGTTGGTTTTGTTGATTATTTTTTAATTTCTTTATTTTTTAAGCAATTATTTATTATTGTGATTGTGTTTCAAAATTTAATAACATTTCTAACATTTCACTGTCTGAAATGTCGTCATTTTCCATGAACATAGTTTGTAATCTCTGAGGGTGTAAAATGTCCTCATTTTGAAGGAGGTCATCTACTGCTTGCACACATTGCAGTAGTTCTTGGTCCCAAGTTTCATCCATAAATTCTATATCATTTGGATCAATTAATTCTTGGCTGCTCTCTTGCAGGACAATTTGAAATGAAACTTTCTGTTCGCCTTCCATGTTGCCTGAAATTTGGATAAAAAAATATATATATTAGTAGAGATAGGGCACTGTTGGGATTAATTTTAGATAGGCAGTTTTTATCAGTGAATTTATCTTTGGGCAGTGTATAGTATCAGAGTGGAAGTAGGAATATAAAAAAGTGTGTGTGATTTAACGTAAGTAATTTCATAATTATACAAGAGAAACCTAACTCCATCCATAACTATAACAGAGAAGTCTATCTAAATCTATAACTACTACAAAGGGATAGTATATAACTATCAGAAAAAGTTTACCATATTAACTTTTGGTGCACAATTTACTTCAGTTTTAAAAATAACAACTTACCTTTACAAAGAAGTTGAAGTGATTAGTGAAAATCCAATTGAAATGTACAACAAGAAGTAGTAGTCAAAATGGCTGTGTTTCCTTCTCTTCCTTTATATATATTCAGGTATATAACCAATCAAATGTCAGGTAATAAAAGTTGATAATGAAAGTAACATTTTCATTGGATGTCAATTCCAACACTTCAGATGTGTTTTGAGAAGTAATTTACCTCACGGTATTTAGAGAGGTCTACAGGCTAAATGGCTAAATGGAATTTCAATCAAATTTGTGAAAATGATAGGGATTGGTATGTAGTATGAGCTAATCTATATTTTGTGAGAGTGTCTCCAGTCGTTTTTCTGTAAATTACTTTCCCACCTTTTTTGATGGTGCGCTTCCCGGGGAGCGCCCCGGTACGCGAACTGGCGAGCGCCCCGGTACGCGAACCTTAAGCGTTACGGGAGTCCACCATTTTGTGTTTCGGTCGACTTAAGATACAAGATGGAGGGCAAATAATGTTCAGAATGGGTAGAAGGGGGCACGGTAGACTTATCTTGACCCCCTAGGTTTTCTGAGGGTGGCTGAGGAGGCTTATATGTGCGAAAAAAAACATTTTTAAAAAAAAATTCGCGAGGTTAGCTTCCGGTTCGCGTACCGGGTAGCGCCCCGGGGAGCGTACTTTGTTGAAAATTAGTGAAAAAGTTAGAGAAAAATAATAATTGTGAGTGATCAGATGTAGGGTAGCTCTGAGAAGAGCTTTTGGGTTTATGGTACATTTAGGTACTTATAAGTAGGTACCAATGCACAGTCTTAAATTCAGAATGAAAATTCTGTTGCCCTCATCTGAGAAGTGAACTCCATCTCCTCTGTAGATATCTTGCATGTAGTAACGCAAGTTATTGTTGTACACGGAGCCCATTCCATGGTCTCTCATGTAAGCTGAAACAGATTTGTTTACATGCTTCCTCGACTTCTCAATTTGTGGACAAAATTGGTTTGACCACCTCCATTTCTGTCTTTGGCATATATTTGAATATACCAAGGCAGTCTGAGGAAAAAGTGCCATTAATTGCTCAACGGTGTCCTTTAAAAGCATTTCCAGACCTACCCCAGTCAAAGTGCCCAAATCATTACCTCCACAGTGCACAATTAACAGGTCAGGTTTTGGCAAATGCATAAAGGTTTTCACCAATGGTATCAATTGGTGACATTTTAATCCTCTGTGGCCAAACCACTTAATTTCCACATTTTGTAAATTGAGGTTAGGTAAATTTCTGTTCTCAGCATACCTCTGAGCCCAATAGATGTAACTATGTCCAACAATCCAGACAGAAAACATGGTGAGAGAAGGTTCTCCTGCAGTCAGATGAAGTGTGGCAATGAAATGGCAGTTGAAAAAATAAGAGTTTAAACTGAAAAAAACTGTGGAGTTTCTGTGTTAATGAAGCAGTAACAGTGATTGGTGGATTTTGATTGCTGAAAACAGAAAGTTAGGGTGCATGGATGAGTTCTTTGAAAGATGTATTTTGAGTGGTCAAGAAAAAAATCATTAAATGAAAGAATGCACTGGATATGCAGGTGCACTGAGAGTTCAGAGTTCAATTGCAACATTGTTGTGTGAACTTGCAAACACCAGAGGTCTTCCAAGAGGTGGTTGCTATGCAAAAAAAGCAGAGAGGGCAGAGGGGGGAAGGGTTTTGATTTGAAAAAAAGTGAGGGAAGAGTTTTGATTGGGTGACATGAGAGATATGTGTGAAGAATTACAGCATTTCTGTGCTTTTGATAGCTGCAGACTCTGGAGTGCATACCTTTTGCTCTGCTGAAGACAAATTGGTGTGTTTCTGAGACTGTTTTGAAACTCAAAGTATTTGCTAAGGTGAGAAAAGATTTCTTTAATTTAGATAGAGAATAGTGTGCTTTAAGGAGAAAATTATGAAGAAAGTTGTGTTTTTCAAATGTTGCTTTGTCTCAAGTGTTTTACAAATAGATTTTGTTTCTTTGAGAAATTGTAATTGGAGAAAATGTGAAGTATTAGTACTGACAGGGTTTTCATGTGCATAGGAGCTGTGGAGTGTTTTCAAATTATGACTTGAAAATCGTTTTTGAGGAAAAGGAATGGTTTTAAAATTTATGTGCGCCATATGCCCCCAAATTTCTTTTTCAGGGGTGCAGCAGGGTGTTCTTGAGACACCCCTGCACCTTTGGAAAAATTCCTAATTTGCGATGAGCTAATTGCTAATCGCAAATTGCACCTTCATTCCTATGGGCCTCCTGGCCCATGGAAATGAATGGGTAATTTGCAATTAGCAATTTGCTCATCGCAAATTAGGAATGGTAAAGAATCGCTATTTATTCCTTAAAATTCGCTATTTAGGAAATGCAAAATAGTTTGATGATACATATGGCGGTTCATCTCTAACAAGATAAGAAGCTTAGGGATACATTTGTAATGACTGGCGCAATGAAGTGGACATCACTTACTTCATTGGTAGACCTTTACATGTATTATCTCCTCTGTATTCTTCATCAAGCGTAACTTTGATCTGCAATCCTGAGTAGGCCTCACCTTAAACAAACCTCTGGATAGGCCACACCTTATCGTCATCCTGAATTAATCATTTAAAATGCCAGGGACAGATTTATGATAGGTGTATGCCTCTTTTGCGCCACTGTGCGTCACTTTTGTGATGCAGCGGCGGTGCAAAAGATTTGCTATGAGGCGACAAAATTACAAATTGATGCATTTAGGCAGATGTGTCATGGTGTAAAAAAACCGTGCCACATGAAACCGATGCAGCAGTGATGCAAAAGATGCACCATGTTGCAAGACAGGCCTCACTTGGGGCCATATGTATCAAGCTAATTAGCATTCGCAAAGGCCGAAATTCTGCGAATTTCGGCCTTTGCGAATGCTAATTAGACAAATGGTATGTATCAAACAAGTTTGATGCAAAATAAGGAATAGCAAAATTTGCTATTCCTTATTTTGCGATTGCACTGAAGGATTTGCAAATTTTGCGATTTCTTAAATGCAATGTATCAAACAAAAAATATGCAAAAAATGTCATTAAGGATTTGCAAATTACCACCAACTTCTAGTTGGTGGTAATTTGCGAATTCTTTTCAAAAAGCTTTTTTTCCAAAAAACAAAAGGTGCCATATGACGCCCATACATGCCCTTAGGGCATGTATGTGCGCCATATGCCCCCAAATTTCTTTTTCAGGGGTGCAGCAGGGTGTTCTTGAGACACCCCTGCACCCTTGGAAAAATTCCTAATTTGCGATGAGCTAATTGCTAATCGCAAATTGCACCTTCATTCCTATGGGCCTCCTGGCCCATGGAAATGAATGGGTAATTTGCAATTAGCGATTTGCTCATCGCAAATTAGGAATGGTAAAGAATCGCTATTTATTCCTTAAAATTCGCTATTTAGGAAATGCAAAATAGTTTGATGATACATATGGCAGTTCATCTCTAACAAGATAAGAAGCTTAGGGATAGATTTATGATGACTGGCGCATCACCAGGGATGTGCCAGTCATCCTGCGCCGCTGTTCCGCCACCCATGGTGTGCTGCATTTACAATGTGGCGCACCATGGGGCAAAAACGGCACAGATGCGTGACGCATCTGTGCCGTAAAGGTGGCGCATTGCTGGAGTTGTATTGCAAGTGCGATGCAGCTCCAGCAAGGCTCAGGGGTGCTCCATCTCCACAATGCTGCGTCAAGACCTATGCCTGCTTCAAGCAGGCGCAGGGTTTTGACGCAGCTTTGTCCTATCTGATTGTAAATGCGGCACACCATGGGTGGCAGAGCAGCGGTGCACGTTAACTGGTGCATCCCTGGGGATGTGCCAGTTAACATAAATCTGCCCCTTTACATTTAAGTATGTGCAGGGGACACAGAGTCGGTGAGGCTTATCCAAGGTTAAGAAGAGATGAGTCCTGTTCACTGAAAAATTGGACATAGGCTTCACCTCCTCAGCATCGCTGGACATGGCTAAATAATAGGTGCAAAATGTTACTCTTGTTAAACAATTTTACTATTATAATCTCTGAGATTTGTCTCTTACTCTGCAACATCTCATTGTTGTTATCTTTCTTTAAAGATAAAGACAACATCAACATGAGCGACAATCAGCAATCAGTTGATTTCGACCTCATCATTGAACTCGTAATTGAAACATCAGTGGATGTTGATCCCTTGGATGATTTAAATCCTGAGGATGAAGAAGAACGTGATGAGGATGCAGATTTGTCAGAATTGTATGACATAGGATGGGAAGCTGACGTGCTTGAGCCTATGGAACTATAAACATTTATTTTAAAAATTTATAATAAATAAAAAGTAAAAATGTAAACCGTTTAATTTAAAAATAAAGACACCTTCAAAAACAGGTTATGTGGAGTGTCTTCAATAAAATATTAAAATAAGCTCATAAAATTAGATCAGATTCACATATAAAACAGCACAGGTAAAATGAATATAAATTCCATTTCTTTTCTGCTATTTCTGTATTCTAAATTTGCCAAGCACTAAAAAATCTTCTATGTAAAAATGTCAAGTAGTGTTTTAAGTTTTTGATTACTGTTATTGATTTACTGTTGGGTAATAGTGGTTAATAACATTTTTTAATATATTTTACCACAGATTCAACTGCAGATCATTTCAAGATTTCAGCATGCCAACCAAAGAAAGACTGAGAAAGGCTGCAAAACGTCAAAGACAGCAGGTCAATGAAAAAAAGCAGCAGTCCTCTAACAAAAAGATTTGTCAAGTCACCAAGAAAGCACCGTGTAAGAGTACAAAAACATTCATAAGAAATATCTGTAGTAAAAAAAATATTACTACAGAAAATGTTTCAGTCCAGAAAAAGAGAAGCAATTCAAACGGAAAGGAAAGGCCAATGAAAAATTTTACTGCTAGAGCAAGAGATAACTCTGTGCATGATAGTAGAAGGAAACAACAGTTTAGGGACATTCGTAACCGAATGTTCCGCAACAGGATAATTGGCAATTTGTTAAAAAATATTAAGAAAGGTCAACAGAAAGTGGTTTTTTATACGAGAAAAAAAATAGTTGAGAAAGTTATTGATCAGGCATTTGAAATTAAACGTAAGTTATTTATTTTGATAATCAATAGAATTAGGAAGCTAAACAAGGCAATTTATGATTTCAAAAGAAATAGTAGATGGAAGAGAATAGTTAATCGTAGTAATTTTTGTGAAGTTTTTTCTGGAGAAGGGATGCATAGTTCAAGCTGTGAGGCATTTTTTAATGAGGAGAGTTATTTCCAGGATAATGATTTGGTGCATGCAGTTGACACCAGTGGTCGAGCTTATGAAGTGAAAGATGGTTGTCCAGTTGAAAAAGAAAAACTTGTAACAACAGAGGCAGAAGAGGTGTTAGGTAATGAGGTTTTAGGAAGACGTCCTAAGGGTCCTGTGTATACCTGGAAGTGTAGTAGTATTTGCAGTGTGCGACAGGATTCCATCAATTTGCTTTGTGATTTTGTACGGTCATTTAATAAGAAAAGTTTGAAGCAGAAAATGAAGTTGTTGCAAGAATTAGATCCTTGCAGAGTGAGAGAAGTGACAGGTTTGCATGGTCATTCACTGGCTTGTCTTTCCAGGAGAGTATGCCAGAGTGTTTTTCATCATTTCAGGATGCTAGCAGTGCATCATAATAAAGTGAGGAAATTAGTTAGAATGTTGTATTATGCTAAGAGTCCAGCAATTATGCTTAAACAATTATGCGCTGCTCTTTTGCATGGTTCTGAAATAAATGTGAAGAATATATGTGAAGAAATTGAGTTTTGTTACTTTGGAAGTAAAGAGGAGAATGTTGAAATTGACCAAGAAGAAGCGGGTAATGTGGAAGATAGTGTACAGGTTTCCAGTACAGATAATTTCCAGAGGGAAATTGCGACGTTTAAGGTGAAATCAAGTGAGAGGCCAAATTTCACTTGTGTGTGTTGTCGACGCACTTATTATATGAATCAGACTAAGTTAGTGGATTTATATGCAAAAAGTGAAAGGGAAAATAATAGTGAATGGAAGGATTTCACAACATACTTGATGGTAGAAAATTGTTTTGATTTGGGATTGGATCAACGTGTGTGTACTTATTGTTGTAACAAATTAAATCAAAACCAGATGCCTGCTAGAGCAGTTCATAATAATCTGGAATTGGTTGAGATTCCTTCTGAATTGAAGGATTTAAATACTTATGAATCTATTTTGATTCAAAGTATCCATCCCTTTCAGGCTATTGTAAGAATGGAGCCAAAGACAGGGAAATTGCCTCCATCAGATTTACAGAGAGGATTAAAGGGAAGAGTTGTTTATTTGCCTCTAGATTTGAAGAAAAACATTAACACAATTGGAGTAGAAAAAGTGGAAGAGGAACCTCTGGTTATCTTAGTTAATGGGGTTCCGACAAAGAATAGGAAAATATGGCAAGATTTAGTGGATGTTAGGAAAGTTAAAAAGGCAACATTGTATTTGAAAAAAAATAATAAATACTATAAGAATGTATATGTTGCAGAAGAGGAAGTAAGTGAGGAAGAGGATAGCGATTTGTGTGCTGGTCGAATTGAGAAAGTAGAACCCTCTACTAGTGAAGAAATATATGAACATTATAGTGTTCATCCTTTGCATTCCAAGGAAGTCATGGGGAATGCTATTGAGTTGTTTCAAATGAAACAAGCCAAAGGGAGTCCCATTAGTGTTTGGGAGGAAAGTTTGGAAGCTCGGTGTTTCCCACAGCTTTTTCCAATAGGTCAGGGAGGAAGATATGATGAGCGACCTCATCAAATTCCTGCTTCTGAATACCGGACTTTGCGATTGTATGCAGGAGATGCTAGGTTTCGACAATGCATTCCCTATTTGTTTCATCTCCTGTTTGAAAGCGATCTGTCTGGACTGTCATATGCAGTGAACCACATCTTGAAAAGTGGTATACACATGCAAAACATCTCGGCAAGTGACTTTATGGATAAAGTCAATGTCCAAGACAGTATTTTGGATTCTCACCTGATTAATCTCATGGCGTGTCAGCGTGGTACTAATGAGTACTGGTACCGTCGTCATGGTGATTTAAAATGTATGCTGAGGAACTTAGGAACTCCCACATGGTTCCTCACTCTGAGCTGTGCCGAGTATGGCTGGGAAGACTTACTTGAATTTCTACGAGAGGCAAATGGAAACATCGAAAACATCGAATTCAAGACACCCGGAGAACTGTGCTCTTTGGATCCAGTCAATGTATGTAGGTACTTCAATCATAGATTTGAAGCTATGATGTCTTTCATCATGAATAAGAAGAATCCACCTCTTGGAGAGGTGTTGGATTTCTTCTGGAGAAAGGAGTACCAAGCAAGAGGTGCTCCTCATATACATATGTTGCTGTGGATCAAGGATGCACCTAAATTTGGAACGGATCCAGAAGACTCAGTGATGAGTTTCATACAACAGTATTCTACGTGTGCTGTTCCAAACACAAAGGAGAAGAAAAGCCTAAGAGAAAAAGTTCTACGTTTCCAAAGCCATCGATGTGGAAAGTACTGTCGTCGTAAATTCCGAAACAAGGACAAGTTCTACACCAAATGTCGTTTCGGCTTTCCACGACCGGTGATTTCTAAAGGAAGAGTAAACAGTTTGATGTCTTCGCTGCGACATAATGTGATGAAGAAATCACCTAAAAACACAAACAATTTGAAGAGGAACGAAGAGTCTAAGTACATCAACGACTACAACCCGGTGATTTTGTCCATGTGGAATGCTAACATGGATATACAGTTTGTGGCTGATAACTGTATGGCTGTGGCTCGGTATGTGACATCTCACATCACCAAAAAAGAGAAGACAGAATTGAAGGATATGTGGGAGGACATTTCCCATGAAAAGAGCCTCAGCAAGAAGTTGTACAGTTTCAGTCTGAAGATGTTGTCGCATCGAGAAATCGGAGCTTACGAATGTTCTGACCGGTTGTCTTCAGCAAGTCTCTATGCCAAGTCCAGGAGTATCGTTTGGGCGAGTCTTGGTCTTGCTGCAACACGTAATCGAGTTCTCAAACCTGTGCGGGAAATTGAGTATTTGGCAGAAAAGGAGCCAAACAGTACCGACATTTTGAAGACCAACATGTTGGATACATATTATCCAAATCGAAGCAGTCACCTCGAGAATGTTTGTCTGTATGAGGTTCTTCAAAATTACATATTCAAGAGGAACATCAAAGAAGATACTGAGAAAGGAGTGTATGCTGTAATAGGAAGTGAGGGATGTCTGGTCAAGCAAAGAAAATGCCACTTGGTAAACCATCGAAAATTGAGTGGCGAATCTCCTGAAAAAAAGGAGTTTTTCTATTTAGCACTTTTGCAACTTTTCAAGCCTTGGCGTGCAGAAGAGGAATTGCTTGGAGATTTCCTCTGTTACGAAGACTCTTTCAATGCTGCCAAGGAGACCATAGAATGTCCTGCTTTTCCCAAATATGTAGAAATGTTGAATGCGGAAATTGAGCAGGAAGCAACGATTGCAGCCGAGATTGCCAGAGACAGTTCTCAGGACAGTCAGAGTTCTGCTTCATTGAGTCAGGATCCACTAGGAGGACCTGTTATCGAAAATGAAGCTGCCACTGCTATGAATGAAGTGGAAAGAGCCATGGCACATGCTCAGGAGGATGCGGTTAACTTAGAAGAGTTGGAAAGACAACTCAACGTTGAGCAGAGGAAAATATATGACGAAGTTACCATGCAAATTGATCATGGATTAAGTCATGACAAGAAAGAGTGCTCATGTACGTCGTTGAAGCCTGTCCGACTGTACGTGAGTGGAGAAGCGGGAACTGGAAAAAGTTTCCTTATTAAAGCAATTTCATGTTATTTGCAGGAAAGGACAGAGTCATCGCTGTCTTGTGTTGTCACTGCTCCAACTGGACTGGCAGCACATAACATTAAAGGGATTACTTTACATCGTTAACTGATGCTGCCAGTGGAGCATGACAACAAATTACAATATCACAAGCTATCTGGAGATGCTTGTTGTGAAGTTTCAAGAATCTTGAGGAAAATGAACTTCTTATCATTGACGAAGTAAGCATGGTTTCCAATGTCATGCTTGCCTTTGTGCATTTGAGAATGCAAGAAGTTCTCAAAACAGAGTATGATGTGTTATTTGGTGGCAAACACATCATTGTTTTCGGAGATCTTCTGCAGCTGACACCAGTGAAAGGGCAACCTGTGTTCAAAATGCTCACGCATGAAGATACCAGGAAGTGCCTAGGGAGCATTGGCAACGTCAATATATGGTTAAACTTCAATTATGCTGAACTGCTTGAAAATATGCGTCAGGCGAAGGATGAAGTTTACAAGAATATTCTACAAGATGTTAGAATTGGAAATGTGACCGAGCATGGGAAAGAAGCTTTACATGCACGATTACTGTCAAATTTATATCCAGAACAAGATGTTGTGCCTGAGAATATTTTTCAGAAAATTACTGAGAAGAAATCTGGAATATGTTTGATGCCAACTCTTGCAGAATGTGCCAAATTCAACAACAAAATGTTGCATTTAGAAAAGCAAGAGATTGTGAAACTGGAAGCTATCGACAGAGTAGAGCATATGGGATCAACAATTATTTTGTCTGAGAATTTGAAAACAAAATTGGATTCATTAGAGAAGACTATATCTAAAACTGCAGGTTTTGAAAAGACTCTGAATGTGTGCTTGAACTGCCGTATAATTTTAAGAAGGAATTTACATGTTGAAAGAGGTCTGGTAAATGGATCAATGGGTAATGTTGTTGATTTTGTAAAATACAGAAATAGAGATGGAATTGAATTTTTAAAAATTAAATTTGATGGCATTGAGGAAGTACAGCTAATTGGTCGTTGTTCTGCTAGATTTTTGCTTGTAAAAGACTTATATGTTCGCCGTAAGCAGTTTCCTGTTTGCTTGGCATATGCGGTGACAATCCATAAATCGCAAGGTTTAAGTGTAGACAGTGCATTGGTGAATATTGGCAGTTCTGTGTTCAAGGAGGGTATGGCATATGTGGCATTGTCACGAGTTAGAACTTTATCGGGATTGTACTTGATTGAGTGTGATGTCACAAACATTTGTGCGGATCTAGATTGTGTTAAGGAATACAATAGGTTAAGAAGAGAGTATGCGCCACATTTGCCTCAATATCCTTTGTTTGAGAAACGTGTGGTAGGCCGGAAACGAAGAAATGTGACCAATACTGGGGAGGTTGTAGCAAAAAGACGAAAAGTCGATGAACCTGAAATTATAAGCAGAAACAAAAAGGATTCTGTTGAAGATGTTGTTGGTTTTCAATTTGAAAACAGTTCTGGTGTCAACTGCTATGCTAATGTAGTGGTTAATGTTTTGTTTTCTCTAGAAAATGTAAAAGAAGAGATTGTGGTCAATTCTGATCAAAGATTTTGCAGTTTGTTAAATTCTGTGTTAGAGAAATGTAGCACCGATAGAACAAAAATAGAAAGTGTGTCTGAAATTCGAAATCTGTTAGACAGATGTTCAGGCCAAACACAATTCTCTCAAAATATTCAGCAAGATTGTCAGGAGTTTTTAATGTATATGCTTGATGTATTGCATGCTGAAGGTGTAGATGTAGATCACCTGTTTGGGCTTTCTTATCAATGGCAGCATGACTGCGAGAACTGTAGAGTATCAAGTACTACTAGTGTAGACTCAGAAAGATTTATATATTTAACTTTGCCAGACAGTAAATCAGTCTCTTTTAATAAACTAGTAAAAGCAGCTGATCACAACATGGAGTGTAGCCAATGTAAATCTGAAATGATGTCCACATTATTTATACGAACATATGGCCAGTATGTTATTTTAATGTTCCAACAGTGTAGGACTGATGGAACAAAATTGAAAACTTTAATTAAAAATTTTGTGGCTTCACAGTTGTCAATATCAGGAAGGACTTTTGTAACTGCAGCAATTATATATCATGACGGTCCTTCAATAACATCAGGACATTACACAGCTTATTTTAAGTCTAGAAATGGCTGGTCATTCTGCAATGATTCTGTTTTAATTTTCAAAAACAAATTGCCGTATGACCTTAAAAACTCTTACCTGGTGTTTTTAAAACCAAAATTTTAGGGAAAGAATCTCGGGATGTGCTCTGAGGAATTTCAAGAAGTTCTAATGGCTCCTACACGATTTGGCCTTGAGGATAAGTGTAGTACAGAGACACAACTTCTTACCATAACACTGGATGTCATGGAGAAATAAGTGCACTTTGAATGAGTTCAGAAAAACTGTTTCTTTTTATAAGCTAATTGAAGCAGCCAATCAAAACATGGAGTAGAGGGAATGTAAGTCTGCAATGCTGTCTACTGTTTTACATTGCTTTGTGATTAAAAGTGATGTAGAGAATTAAATAATTGTAGTAGTCATAGAGGTAGTGTAAGTCTGCTTCATAGTAAGCAGTATCAGTGTCATAGGAAATTGAGAACATGACTGAGCAAGAAGGGGAAGATATTACGAGTCCAGGATTGTGAAAATGATCTTCAATATTTTAATTGTGAAAGTTGCGGAAATACAACACGACGGGATTGGCTTACAAGAATTCTAAGAGTTATAAATGGCTCAGACATGATTTGGCCTTGTGGAAACGTGTGGTAGAGAGCAAGAAGTCATTTATTGTATGTAACATGTTTTTCAAAACGATGGAGGTTTTCTTTCAGAAAGTGGCGGTCTGAAAGTAATAACAGCACAACAGAGTGTAAGCTGTTCATAGGACATCCTTCAACGTCATGGAAAGTAAGTTAACTTTAAGGAGTTCTGAATTCTGATTTGTTATGTTGTATGGGTTTTTTAAACACAATCATTTTGATTGTGTTTTTTTTTCCCCGCTGTTATATGATGAATACCTTCAAGTCACTGTTTTTAGTGAAATTTGATACATTCTGAGAACAGCAAAAATAAACCATTTAACATGTATAATTAATTCTGTACTCTTTGCATTTATGATGTACATTTAGAACTGTGTAGGAGGCATGGAGAAGGAGAGGCTTCTGTAAGTGTCAAAGTTGTTGCATACAGTGCTCATATTCTACGTAGTCTTTCATATGATAGACTACATTTCCACAATGAGATACCTAAGCAAAGGAAACACAGGTGATATGATTGTGGAATGAGCAAAATAAATTGCACGTTTTTCAATTATATTACCTGTGTTTCCTAACATTACACATCACATTGTGTAGATGAGGTTTAGGCCTGTTCCTGGAGACAGAGGAGGTCTGACATTTGTTCAAGAGTGCAGTGGACATGACTCACTTCGTTGGGAGGCCTCCACATGTATTATCTCCTCTGTATTCTTCAACAAACCTAAATTCCATCTGCAACCCTGAGTAGGACTTACCTGAAACAAATCTGTGCATAGGTTACACCTTATTGGCATCTTGAAACAATCATTTAAAATGTTAGGGTCAGATTTATGGTGGCCGTGCGCCTCTTTTGCTCCATTGTGGGTCACTTTTGTGTAAAAGATGCACCATGTTGCAAGATAGGTTTCAGTTCATCTCCAGCAAGATACCATCAGTTTAAAATGTATATAATTAGCACTGTGTAGGGGGCATGCAGAAGCTGAAGCTTTTGTAAGTGTCAAAGTTGTTGCATGCAGTGCTGCACTTCTGGGTACTGTTTAATATGCTGCACTACATCTGCACTATGAGATACCTAAGCCTAGGCAACACAGGTGATGTGATTGTGAAATGAGGAAAAGAAACTCCACATTTTTCAATTACATCACCTGTGTTTCCTAAGTTTACGAATGACATTGTGCAGATGAAGTTTAGGTCTGTCCACGGACACAGAAGAGGTCTGGCCTTTGTTCAAGAGTGACGTGGACATGACTTACTTCATTGGTAGGCCTTCACATGTATTATCTCCTCTGTATTCTTCAACAAGCATAAATTTGATATGCAATCCTGAGTAGGCCTCACCTTAAACAAACCTCTAGAGAGGCCACACCTTATCGTCATCCTGAATCAATCATTTCAAATGTTAGGGACAGATTTATGATAGGTGTATGCCTCTTTTGCGCCACTGTGCGTCACTTTTGTGATGCAGCGGCGGTGCAAAAGATTTGCTATGAGGCGACAAAATTACAAATTGATGCATCTAGGCAGATGTGTCATGCTGTAAAAAACCCGTGCCACATGAAACCGATGCAGCAGTGATGCAAACGATGCACCATGTTGCAAGACAGGCCTGACTTCATCTCCAACAAGATAAGAAGCTAAGTCTTCTGTAAATGTCAAAATTGATGTATATACTGCTCAACTTCTATGTACTCTTTGATATGCTAGACTCCATCTGCACTATGAGATACCTAACCAAAGGCAACACAGGTGATGTGATTGTGAAATGAGGAAAAGAAACTCCACATTTTTCAATTACATCACCTGTGTTTCCTAAGTTTACGAATGACATTGTGCAGATGAAGTTTAGGTCTGTCCACGGACACAGAAGAGGTCTGGCCTTTGTTCAAGAGTGAAGTGGACATGACTTACTTCATTGGTAGGCCTTCACATGTATTATGTTCTCTGTTCTCTTCAACAACTCGAAATTTCATTTGGAACCCTGAGTAGACCTCTGGATAGGACACATCTTATTGGCATCCTGAAACAAACATTTAAAATGTTAGTGTCTTGTGACACTTTTGTGAGACAACAGCAGTGCAAAAGATGCACCATTTTTTAAGATAGGCCTCACTTCATCTGCATCAAGATACTGTTAGTTTAAAATGTATATCTTTAGGACTGTGTAGGGGGCCTGGAGAAGCAGAAGCTTCTGTAAGTGTCAAAGTTGTTGAAAAACTGTTTGTCCTTCAATCTTTTCCCTTGTCTTTTCTAATTTTTAAATACATGTTTTAATATTTTTCAAATGTTTGTTCTCTCTTTCACAGATTGAAAGTATAAAAACAAAAAGTGAGTAAGTTAATGACAATTATAAGGTAAATGTTTTGTACTCTTTTCGTTACATTTCTATCACATTCACCTACTAGTAGTTCGACAGCTTCATTTCTTTAACCCTCAGTTTCCTGCCTTTGCTACTTCCCTCATTCCTTTCTCTATTACCTACTTACTCTACTCCTTCCACTCCTTTTCTCAGTCCCTCTCTTCTCATAGTTCCTCTCTCTTGTTCACTCACTCCGTCTCTATTACTCTTAGTGTCTTTGACTGATCACTCTTTCACTACTTGTTCATTATGCTTCTTCTGTGTAGTTGAAGCACACTAAGGGGCATATTATGAACACAGCCAATAAAATTATTGCTGTTTTTATTGGCAGAAAAGTGTTGCAAAAGTGGTTTTAACTGCAGTTTTCCGCCGCAAAAGCGGCTTTAGCGACACATTTCTGCCGATAAAAGCTGCAAAACTTTTATTGCCTATGTTGATGATATGGCTCTATGTTATTTACATTTCTTTGCTGTTTCAATTAATCTTTTTCTGTTATTTTTTCTTTTTTGTTTTCTGTTTTTTCTCTCTGTTATTCCACATGTTTTACTCTGATTTTGAACATTCACTCACATTCTCCAAGAAACTCTTCTTTGTTATTGTTCTACTCTCTTTTTTTTCTTTCACTTCCTTATCTATTTTGTTTTTCACAATTATACCCTCTTCCATCTTTTCTTCGGTAAATAGATCTATTAAACAGTATCTCTGGTTTACTCCCTATAGCTGTCTTTCTTTTAACATTACTCTCTGTTTACTTCCCTTATACTTACTCTTCTTTTTTTTTTTTTTTTTTTTAAATTTTGGTTCGCTCCCGGTTCGCGAACCGGGAAGCGAACGGGGAAGCGAACTAAAAGAAATAGAGCTTGCCAGAGTGCTAAACATTCTAGCAATTTTTTTTTGAAAGGGGAGGTAGTTCTGAAAAGAACTTTTTTTTTAATGTTTTTGTTGTTTTATATATTATTTTTTTTTTTAACATTTTTTGTTTTTTTGTATTTTTTGAACAGTTTTATGTTTTTTTTTGTTTTTGATGGAGGGGAAACAACAAAAAACAGGCATTGAAAAGGGCTCAACAGGAGCAAAAAAAAAATGACTGTCTGGGGCGGTTAGGGCAATTGTGATTTACATAAGCTAGGTTGATTAACGTAATGCTCATGTTACCACAAGACAGCAATGCACCGCAGTACATACAAGTAAATTTCATATGAGCAAAATTCTCCTGAATGTTTGGCACGGTTTCCCGTGCCTCTGCTCCTGTCAACGATATTAGTAATGTTGACCTGGCCACAGGAGTTGTTGTTGGGTTATCTTGCATGTCACGTATCTCCGCCTGGCTGTAGTTCAATGGATGCCACCTGGTCATGTGACGATGCATTGTATAGTTTCCGTAGCTATATTTTTTATCAGTGCCTCTAGATAACCGGTCTTTACAAATCAGGCAGGTGACATACCTAGCATTTACTTTTTTTTGCCCTCGAGGGAGTGAAAAAAACTGCCAAATAAAGCTGGCTTTCCGACGGGAAACCCGGGGCACCTCCTGTAAGAACTGTGGTCCTTCGGTCTCCTCTTCCTCTAGTTCATCCTCTTCCTCCTCTGTCTGGCTGATAAACTGGGGAGGTGGTCCTCTCTTCCCATGAGGAGGTGGAGGTGGTGGCGGGGGTGCACCAGCTGAAGCAACTATTGAAGCCATTGCTCAACTATCAAACATGGTCTTTCTCTCACAAAGATGAAAGTCAGAGTGAGGAAAGAAGGAGGGGTTTTCATCATTTGGGATAAACAATAGTTCTAAACCAATGAAAAGTGTTATTTTTAGGTCACCTGACCTAGCCTTACATCATTATGAAACCAAAAGTGAAATGAACCAATGAAAAGTTTTATCAACAAGTCACATGACCTCTTACGCTTAAGTTACGCGCTGCGGAACGCGCCCCGGATCGCTTCCGGGTCGCTGCGCTTCACGCCTCGGTTCGCGCTCCGGAGCGCTTGCGGGTGCGCTAACGCGGCGCGTCATAAGACGCATTACGCGGCAACGCGATACGTCGCGCTTTCGCGACGCGCCGCGGATCGCTTCCTGGGAGCTGCGCTTCGCGTCTCAGTTCGCGTACCGGAGCACTTCCGGGTGAGCTAACGCAGCGCGTCATAAGACGCATTACGCGACAACGTGATACGTCGCGCTTCCGCGACGCGTCACGATGTTGATTTCTAACGCGGCAGTTGCGCTAACGGAACGTTTACCGGTTCGCCGACTGGGTCGCGGCATCAAGATGAGCTAACGGGAAGCTTCCCGGTTCGCGAACCGGGAGCGAACAAAAAAAAAGTATTAAATTTTTTTTTTATTAATAAACATATAAAATATATTTTTGGATTTAAAGAAGAATACATTTTACAGCTACAGATATTAGCTTTTAAAAAACCAATGAAATTCACTGAAAAAACCATAGGTTATAGACCATATATAGTTAGGAATTAGCATTTACAAAACCTTGAAAATTCACTGAAAAAACCATAGGTTATAGACCATATATAGTTAGGAATTAGCATTTAAAAAACCTTATTTTACTCACACAAAACCATTGAAATTCCATATATAGTTAGTTGTACTAACTATATATCGCGCACCCGCAATCCACTGCTGATGATGTCACATATTACATCATTCATGACATGGTCAGTGACATCACTGATGACATCTCAAATGACATCACTGATGACATCACTGATGACATCTCAAATGACATCACTGATGACATCACTGATGACTACATTCAGTGACTGTATAATTCTGTAAAGTTAAAATATGTCTTACATATTGAAGAATGAGTGGATGTATAAGTGTCTTGATGAAGGATTTAGTAGGGGCATGACTGACTGTATGAGTGACTGATTAAATGTGTCTCACTGAGTGCATGGGTTAGTGACTAAACTGTTTTAAATTGTGCATCATTGTGTCTGTTGTTCTGTAATCTGCTGCATGTGTTGATCATTAGCTATATGAGTAACTATATGGATTATTGATTGTTTGCCCAAGTATTTGTATGGGAGACTGAGTGTGTGTGTGGGTGGCTGGGAGGTGTATGACTCTGTGCATAGATGTGTGAGCAGTTGATTCACTAGATGTATGGGTTCAAAAGTGCATGTGGAAACAGCTGTATGGGCGGTTGACTGTGTGTATGAGTGTATTGGTGAGTGAATGGATATCTAAGTGCTACATGTCAAAGTAAGTACATATGTAAAATACAGTACATGTGAGAGTTGACATATATAAATAAGTGTGCATAAGAGCCAGTGAATGTGTGAGTGGCTGTATGGATCATTGTGAACTTGTATCCAGGATTGTATAAGTCAGTAAATATGTTTTAGTATATGTTTGAATAAGTAAGGTGTGTATAACTGTATAGTTGAGGAAATGGAGGTGTGATTGATTCTTTGCATGACTGACTAAGTGTCTGAGTAACTCCATGGATGAGTGACAGTCTATGAGTGTCTGTTTACACTGAGTGTATCTAAGGTTATATTAGAGTCTGAAGAGGTTCATCGTATTATCACATGAATGATGTCATCAGTGATGTGATCAGTAATGTCAAATGAGATGTCATCAGTGATGTCATCAGTGATGTCATTTGAGATGTCATCAGTGATGTCATCAGTGATGTCATTTGAGATGTCATCAGTGATGTCATCAGTGATGTCACTGACCATGTCATGAATGATGTAATATGTGACATCATCAGCAGTGGATTGCGGGTGCGCGATATATAGTTAGTATAACTAACTATATATGGAATTTCAATGGTTTTGTGTGAGTAAAATAAGGTTTTTTAAATGCTAATTCCTAACTATATATGGTCTATAATCTATGGTTTTTTCAGTGAATATATATATATATATATCATTACTTACCTAAACCACTTTTAACAAATCTATGCCTTTACCACGTAAGCCTTTGCTTTGTAGTTGCATGTGTGGTAAAGGCATATGCATGGTAAAAATGTGTGTTGTAATAGTAACGGGTTGTGACAGCACTTGCATTGTTACAACCACATTGTAATGGCATGCGTTGTGATGGCATGTGATGTACCGTCATACATTCATTTATTGTTAATACTTAGGGCCCTGTCCTGATTTTTGGCATTGCTTTAAAGTAAAATTGGCTTGCTTTGATAATCCCAACATTATCATAGCAGGTGATTTTTGTGATATCTTCATGTCTATGCCATTCTCTCTCTTCTTAGTTATGTATCATCTGCTGATCAGCCAGTGTGAGTGTGAGGTAATAGAATGCATAGTTTGAGTGAGTGTCAGTTGGAATGTGTGGGCTGAGCAGCAAGGATGCTGCTCCCGGTGGGGCATTCCAGTTTCCTTACTACCATCTTTCCCTGTAACCTGAGAATTCTATCTTGAGAATAAAATTATTCTGTTTCATCAATCCCACTGGCTACCCTGCATTTTATTTACCACAATTGTAATCAATGGTAAGACCATTTTTCTGGTAGGAAATCTAAATGCAGATCTAACTCCGATAAATCCCATAAAGCATTTCAATCATTCATTATTTGATGTCTGGAAAACTTGTAATCCTGATACTTGTCATACCTGCTTATGTTTTTATCTAATGTTCATCATGCCATGTCCAGAATTGATTACATTTTAGTTACTAAATCCTTACTTGCTTCTGTTTAATCATCAGAAATTGGCTCTAATTTTATTCCAGCTCATTCTCCTGTTTTAGCTTTTATTTATTTATCTGTCAATAACTTTAAAATGGGTCATTGGAGATTCAACAACTTTCTCCTATTGGACACCAATTTTATTTCAGAGGGAACTGCTTTTATTAATTATTTATGATTTTTTTAAATTAACCAGTCTATTGAATCTTCCTTTCTAACGTTTGCAATAGCTTATTGAGCTCAAAGGAAAAAGATAGTAAATTCTCAATATCGTACACTATAACAATAATTTAAAAAACTTGAACATACTTCCTTTACCTCTAAATCCTCCTCTGTTTTACATGAAGTTTACCCTCAATAAACGTGTCACCACTGATGCATGTAATATCCTACTGATGGTTAAATCAAGACATCATAGAGGTCAAAATAAAGCTGGTGAAATTGTGTCTAATTAGTTAAAAATGAAATCTGAAAGTAAAAATGTTGGGCCCATTCGTAATGAGTTTACCAATACCATTTCATCCTCCAATTCTGATATTTCTAATTTCTTCCAAGAATACTACAAATCATTGTATGCAGACGATACCAATCCCTCAAAACATGATGCAGAAACTTTTTTTACTGGTCTTCCTAATTCTCCTTCCAACCCTGATAAATGTAAATAGTAATAACCCAATATAACTCTTCAGGAGATTATGGATGCAATTAGATCCCTAAAAAAAGCAAAGCCTCTGGCCCGGACGGATTTTCTATTGAACTACTTTACTTTTTTTCATCTATTTTGACCCCTAAGTTACTTGCACTTTTTTATTCTTTTCTTTGAAATTCAAAAGCTTATGGCTCATTTTTGGTAACTGTATGTTACCTTCCCTAAACCGGATAAGATCACACCCTCTCTAAAACTGATTGTCCTATTTCAATAATTAACTATGATTGCAAAATATTTGCTAAAATTCCTGCATCTCGCCTTGAAAACGTTAGTCCCCTTCTTGTCAAATCTGATCAATATAGTTTTATTAAGGATAGACTTGCTGCAGATAAGAGTGCTTTCTAATATTATTGCCTTTAGTAGGAAATATCATTCCATCCTTGCCACCTTATCACTTGATGCCAAAAAAGGATCACTGACATAATATCGATTACACAAATATCGAGGTAGCAAAATATCGAGTTAAAAATATCGACTACAAAAATATCGACCTCCTATCTCCAAACAGGTAAGTGCAAAAATATCGAATCAAAAATATCGCTGAAAAAAATATAGATAGTAAAAATATCGAATTTTTTAAGTATCTTAAAAGTAATTGAAAAATAATAAAATATTAAATATAAATAATTTAAACATACTTAAAATACTTACATAAACTTAAAAATAAAAAATAATTAATTTAAGTTAACAATAAATAAACATACAATTTTATTTTTATAAACATACATATATATATATAAACATAATATTATTAAAAAATACATCATATTTTTACCATAGGTTAGCAAGACAGTAAAATTTGCTATTACTACTTCACAGAGTGCATCAGTAGAGAAAGCATTACATAGTGTAGGGGTAAAATTTACTATTCCCACTCCAGTAAGTGCAACAGTAGGGAAAGCGTTGGATGGCGTAGAGGTAAAAATTACTATTCCTACTCCAGAGAGTGCAACACTAGGGAAAGCGCTGGATAGCGTAGTGGTAAAAATTACTACTCCCACTCCAGAGAGTGCAACAGTAGGGAAAGCGTAGTGGTAAACATTACTATTCCCACTCGAGAGAGTGCAACAGTAGGGAAAGTGTTGGATAGCGTAGGGGTGAAAATTACTATTCCCACTCCAGAGAGTGCAATAGTAGGGTTAGCGTTGGATAGCGTAGAGGTAAAAATGACTATTCCCACTCCAGTAAGTGCAACAGTAGGGAAAGCGTTGGATAGCGGGAAGGTAAAAGTTACTATTCCCACTCCAGAGAATGCAACAGTAGGGTAAGCGTTGGATAGCGTAGGGGTAAAAATGACTATTCCCACTCCAGTAAGTGCAACAGTAGGCAAAGCGTTGGATAGCGGTAAGGTACAAATTACTATTCCCACTCCAGAGAATGCAACAGTGGGTAAGCGTTGGATAGCGGAGGGGTAAAAATTAATATTCCCACTCCAAAGAGTGCAACAGTAGGGAAAGCGTTGGATAGCGGGAGGATAAAAATAACTATTCCCACTCCAGAGAGTGCAACAGTAGGGAAGGCGTTGGATAGCGTAGAGGTAAAAATTACTATTCCCACTCCAGTGAATGCAACAGTAGGGAAAGCATGGGATAGCTTAGGGGTAAAAATTACCATTGCCACTCCAGAGAGTGCAACAGTAGGGAAAGAGTTGGATAGCGTAGGGATAAAAATTACTATTCCCACTCTAGTTACTGCAACAGTAGGGAAAGCGTTGGATAGCAGGAAGGTAAAAATGACTATTCCCACTCCAGAGAGCGCAACAGTATGGAAAATGTTGGATAGTGTAGGGATAAAAATGACTATTCCCACTCTAGAGAGCATAACAGTAGAAAAAGCGTTGGATAGCATAAGGGTAAAAATTACTATTCCCACTCCAGAGAGTGCAACAGTAGGGTAAGCGTTGGATAGCGTAGGGGTAAAAATGACTATTCCCACTCCAGAGAGTGCAACAGTAGGGAAAGCGTTGGATAGCATAGGGGTAAAAATTACGATTCCCACTCCAGAGAGTGCAGCAGTAGGGAAAGCATTGGATAGCGTAGAGGTAAAAATTACTATTCCCACTCCAGAGAGTGCAACAGTAGGGAAAGCATTGGATAGCGTAGGGGTAAAAATTACTATTCCTACTCCAGAGAGTGCAACCGTAGGGTAAGCGTTGGATAGCGTAGGTGTAAAAATTACTATTCCCACTCCAGAGAGTGCAACAGTAGGGAAAGCATTGGATAGCGTAGGGGTAAAAATTACTATTCCCACTCCAGAGAGTGCAACAGTAGGGAAAGCGTTGGATAGCGTAGGGGTAAAAATTACTATTCCCACTCCAAGTAGAGCAACAGTAGGGAAAGTAAATACTTCATATATGAATAAAAATTGTACTTAATTGGAGGGAGAAAGGCATTAGAATGGCGGGGGATTTGTTTGATGCTAGTCATTGTAAATCTTTTGAACAATTACGAGAACAATATTCTATCCCTAGAGACCATTTCGCAAAATACCTACAGATTCGTAACTATCTAATGGGTTTGGGAGGTAACTTTAAGCCGAATTCTTTGATTGAAGACATTATGAAAGGGGTAAGAATTGGAGCACTATATAAACATTTGTTAGACACTAAAGAAAATGATCTAGAGCAGCAGAACAGTAAATGGTGTGCTAAACTAGGCAGACAGGACATTCAAATAGAAACTTCAATAGTTATGGCTAAAGATCTATTCTTGTCGGCAAAGTTGGTGGCTCAACATTTTAAATCAATCTATAATTTATACTATACCCCAGATAAGGTGTCTAAATGGTCGGGAGATGCAATAGGTAAATGCTTTCGGTGTGGGTTCACCTCAGCGGATGATGTCAATATCTTTTGTACATGCACTATGTTAGCTCCCTTGTTGTCTCAGATAGAAAAATGTGTCTCGGCAATTGTGGGTAGTCAGATACAATTATCAGCAACGCAGATATTATTGGGTGTTGAAATGGGCACAGTGAATACTAGCATCCCGAAGAAACATGCTAAACTTATTTTTTTAGTAACTGCAGTGTACAGGCTATGTATTGCATCTGCATGGTTGCAACAAGATCCGCCCGCTTTTGAAGCCTGGCGGGCTCGCTTTTTTTCGATACACAATATGGAGCATAGTCTCTATGCCTTAAAGAGCTCCCGCAGAAAGAAGATCGGTGAACAGATTTGGGGGTTAGTTACAAACTATCTCGAGATGTAAATGGGGGGACTTATCTTGATTTTGTATAATTTCCTGTTGGATTTAATTATGATCGCCTCGTATATAATTCTGTTCATTCATATATTTTTTTTTTTTTTCTTAGTTTTTTTCTATGCTTCAAAATGTCAAGTGTTGGAGATGTACTGGATTGGAGAAAAAAAATTGTTCTCCCCTTTTGTTGTTTTTTTTTGTGTTTCTGTATCAACCGACTCATGTGTTTCTGCATAAATAAATAAAAAAATATATATATATGAATAAAAATAAATTCAATATTAATACCAATTACAAATTAATTAAAATAAATTCCCAATTTAAAATATTATAATAATTATTCAATTAAAAATAATGAAATAATTTAAATTACTAAAAAATAATTACCTATTAATACAAATTATTTACCAATAACAATTAATTATAAAAAAATAACAATTAGTTCAAAATAAATACCAATTTATATAATAAAATATTTAATTAATTACAATTAAATTACTTCCCACCCTATTCCCCTATAAACCCACAACCCACTACAAAAATTAAATACATAAAATTAACATAATTATCAGGTAATCAATTAATCAAAATTAATTACCAAATATATATTAATTATTTACCAATTATAAAATTAAATAACAATTTATTGTAAATAAATAGCAATAAATAATTTAACATATTTAATTAATTATAATTAAATTACTTCCCACCCTATTCCCTTATAAACCCACAACCCACTCCAGAAAATCAATAAATAAAATTAACATAATCATCAATTAATCAATTAATAAAAATTAATTACCAATTATATTTTAATTAATTGCCAATTAAAAATTAATTAACAATTAATTCTAAATAAATACCAATAAATTAAAATATTTAATTAATTACAATTAAATTACTTCCCACCCTATTCCCCTATAAACCCACAACCTGCTCCAGAATATTAATAAATAAAATTAACATAATTATCAATTAATCAATTAATAAAAATTAATTACCAATTATATTTTAGTTAATTGCCAATTAAAAATTAATTAACAATTAATTCTAAATAAATACCAATAAATGAAAATATTTAATTAATTATAATTAAATTACTTCCCACCCTATTCCCCTATAAACCCACAACCCGCTCCAGAATTATATTACGCAAAAATTAAGTACCATGAATTAATTAATTAAAAAAAATTATAAAATAAAAATACACTTTTTAACATATGTACTAACATAAAAAACAGTTACATATTATTAAAACATAAATATTAACTTACTTACCTAAAATTCGATATTTTTGTTGTCTATATTCTATCCATCTATGTTTTTGTTGTCTATATTCTGTCCCTCGATATTTTTGTTGTCTATATTCTGTCCATTCGATATTCTGTCCATTCTATATTTTTGAGTCGATATTATTGCTATTCTATTCGATATTTGTGTAGTCTATATTCTGTCTTATCTATATTCTGTCTACTCGATATTTTTAACTCGATATTATGCCACCTTGATATTTTTGTCATCGATATTATGTCTGTAGACCGCCAAAAAAGTATTTAACTGCATTAATTGGCAATTTATGTTCACTACTCTCCATTGGTTGGGCTTTGCCCCTAAATTTATTTCATTTATAAAATTTCAATACACTGACCTTCATGCTAGTGTTTTTGTCAAATCAGGGTTTTCCTCTCCCCTTTGCTTTTTATTTTTTGTTTAGAACCTTCATTGAACATATTCATTGTAATACTCTTATCTCTGGGTACAAACACAATTCCCTTGAAACTAAATTATTGGCTTATGATTATGATGTTCTGATATAGATGTCTAATTCCCTGTCTTTTTTAAATCCTTTTTTTACAACAGATCAATTTATATTCTAACATTTCTGGTTATAAACTAAACTTCTCCAAAACACAAAGTTTTCCATGGAATTCCTTATGCTATCAATACCTGTTTGCCAATGCTAATTTTACATGGTGCCCTTCCAGAATTAAATACCTTGGTGTTTGGTTCTCTCTCACTATTTCCAGCATAATTTGCCACAATTGTAATACTTTATAGCTCAAAACTAAAAAAATACTCACATCCTGGTCTCCCCTTAATTAATTTTGGTGGGGTATATTAGACACGCTTAAGATGATGATTGTGCCAAACATTCTTTATACATTATCTATGTTACCTTTCAAAACACCCAATTACTACTTTTCTCAGATTAATTCTATTTGTTTCAAATGTCCCTCGAATAAAAAACACTTATTTATTGCCTAGTCTAAAATTAAACATCCGACGCATGAAGGAGGTGTTTGTTTTAAGTTATTTCACTCTGCTTTTTTTATTCAGACAATTGTATGCTTTAATTAATGACTTCCAAGACTCTCCCATACCACAATGAATTTGTTTTGCATGCTCCTTTTTGAAAGATTTCTCATATAATTAGGTGGTTTACATGTCTAATTGTACTTTTATTTCCAATACCCTGATTTTATAATATTCTCAGCATTTGTTGCATACAATATTTTCAAAGGGTTTTAATTTTCATCACCTGTTTACTATCCTCTTCCATTTGGTATAGTAAGTTTATTAAATGTTGCCACAAATCGTATTTCAATCATTGGAAAGAGAAGGTTATTATGTTTGTTCATTAGCTGGTAAGACATAACTCTGTTATACCTTATCCCCAACTACAAACACAATATAACTTGACAAGCTCTTTTTTTACAGGAATATGACTTAATATAGTCTGCTCTTCAATCTTTTTTAAAGACTGATTATGTTCCTCATGATCCTTCACCAATCACACCTTTAACACCATTACACTGTACTGTTCACAACTCCGTTCCCAAAGCTGCTTTTATATACATTTTATTATCTTCTACTACTGTACAATTCAAACATTCTGTTGAAGTACTATGAGAAACTGACTTTTCTGTGTTGTTTCCAATTATTTTTTTGATAAAATATGGCTTAAAGTTGGGGGCACAGCTTGCCTGGGTCCAAGATGATTAGACTTGCTCGGTGAACCCGGCCTAACATTCGACAATATCCTTGCACCCATCGTGGTAATCTGCCCCAACCTACTCTGTGCTGCACCCTGTGCCTCAGCAAGCAGTCATTGCCATGAAATCCTGGCAGAGAACGGCGCTGCAGCATTGGGAGAGGGACCGCACCTTGGCTCGCAATTGGTGCTGCCAGGTTCCCCAATGGTAGTCTGGGCTTCTGGCTGCAACTGAGAGGTTTCCTGTTTCTCGGTGGGAGTGGAGTGTGGCCTCTGGATTGGTGGTGAGCCGAGTGTGCAGGTGTGGTGTTTGCTGCACCTGTTCCTGGATGCCGGGGCTGCATGGAGGAGCTTGGCTCTCCCAGGGAGCGTGGTTGCATTACCTGGAGATGCCGCTGAGATGGGAGGCATCCTCAATGTGAGACTCCTAGACAGAGATCAGGAGGATATAGCCGAACCACTGGGGAGAGGCCTCGGCCAGAGCTACTGTAGCTGGTTTATCTCACCTGTCCAGCCTGGGCATTTCCCATAGCTACACATTGCCTTGTCATTAAAGGCTCACAGTGCCACTCTGTGAAGGGCACCTGTGTCTCCTGTATAGTTAAAGCAGGCAGGCACTCCATTGGGAGCAGTCTCGTTGCAGAGATCGATTGTGGAGGGTTGCTTGTGACCATTGGGACTTTATGAGAGCTGGCGGCTTCCCCTTCATTGCAGCGGGCCATGACATACAGCATTGCTCAAACACTATTCGGGATCATCACCAGGACCAGAGCAAATCAAAGTGCATGCTCTGACTTATTACTTTGCATTTTAATTGCTTATGGTGAGGTGTGTGCGCTGGAAATGACGGGTGTGGTTATCCTTATAGTGTCTTTCCAGTTTGACACACGCAAAACACCAAGGCACAGGGAGTCAGTCGCTGTGCCACAGATTCTGGCTCGGGACCAATCGATCCTCCTATGGACTCAGACTTGAAACAGATCCTCGCGGCTATGCAGAGCAGCTTATCAAAGATCAATAGGAAATGTATGCCTTCTCCTTCAGTAAAGATGGACAGAGTGACGGAGAGGTTGGAAAAACATACAGAGAGGTTATATACTGTGGAACGGAGAGTGTCTGATGCTGAATACATAATAACTGTAGAGGTGACTTCACAAACCAAGATGGACTGCTGAAGCCAAGGCCAAAGATTTGGAGTCTCGGTCAATGGCCAAATGACTTAAGGATTGTAGGTGAGGTAGAATCAACAAACATCTATAATGTGGAACAATATGTGGAACATCTGCTCATAGCGCTATTCAGCAGAGAACCTTTTTGGATATTTTTGTGGTTGAACGCGCTCATTGCTCTCTTGTGCCTAGGCAGATCCCAGGGGCCAACCCCAACCCAATAATGGCATATATTTTGTACTACAGACACCACTACGCAGCCCTCCGGAAGGCACGAGAATAGAAGACTCTGAGTTATCAGGTTATGGAGTTGTCCCTCTGCCCAGATTTCACACAGCAAGTATAGGAGTCTTGCCATCAATTTATACTAGTCAAGAGAATGTTCCGCGAATTGAAACTTGAAAACAGTATGATCTATCCTGCAAAGTTACGGATCCTATCAGAAGAAAGACCACATGTTTTCACTGACACGAAACTGGTCCTCCAGTTCCTTAAACCAAGGGAGAGTGCAGGCTCTCGTAGGGGATCCCCAGGGCATCCCTTGAAATGGATGAAGACCTTTCAAGCACAGAAGAGCATTGCGTTGGTTGTTATTGTAACTATTATGCCGTGCTTCTATTGCATTGGGTGGTATGGGGAGTCTGTGTAATGCCAAAGGGCAAACGATATGTGTTCGGGCACTCCTATATGCTGGAAGGACTATATTTGCCTGGACTGATCAGAGAGCTGTTGGGAATATCTGGACATTACTCTTGTGACTCGAGAATTTGGTAAGACCATTCCCACACTCTATTTGGATGAGCACCTATTGGGTAGCCTGAGGGGTATTTAGGTGGCACCGTCTTGGAGCATAGTGGATCACTACTCATAGGCATCTTAATCTATCCTAATCATTGGACATTTAGACATTCAGGTTCCTTACCTGGAATGTGAGGGGTCTGAATGACCATAGAAAGATTCGTAGAGTAGCGTGGATGACGCTATACTACAGGAGACACACTTAACCCCAAGCAGTAGTATGTTAACACAATGTGGGCTACAGGGGCATTGTATCTCTGCAGGCTTTGCCTCTCACACCAGAAGTGTGCTTATATGGGCCAGTAGTAGATGTTATGTTATGTTATCTAAACTTATACCGCGCTCAGCTGCCCCAGCAAAGGGGCGTCCCGGCGCTTTGCAAGGCACACAAAACACAACATTGTTAAGAGGCCAGAGAAATGGAGCAACAAAGAACAGATTAAAATAAACTACACAAATAAAATAGTCTTGATAGCCCGTCTAAACAGCAAGAGATCTTCAAGGGCCCGGATGTGAGGGGGGAGAGAGTTCCAGAACTTCGCCGCTAACACCCGAAAAGAGCGACCGCCGACTCTGCTCAGCCTGAAGCGCGGAACCGCTGCCAGGTTTTGGCCCAGGGATCTGAGGGTTCGTGAGGGTACATATGTCCTCAACAAATTCTCCAATATTTGGGGAGATGAACCCTTGAGGATTTTGAAAGCAAGGCATAAAACCTTGAATTTGATCCTCTGGTTCACAGGAAGCCAGTGGAGAGAGCGCAACGCGTTTGAAACAGAACACTGCCTTGGCAGACCAATCACCACTCTGGCTGCAGCGTTTTGAACTCGCTGCAGTCGGGTGAGTTCCGACTGATTAATCCCCACCAAAAGCGAGCTAGCATAATCCAGCCGGGACAACACTGACGCTTGGACCACTAGCTGCCTAGTGGGTGCGTCGAAAAATTTCATGATAGGTCTTAGACCTCAGATAATGCCGTAGCAGGTAGCCGCCACCTTCCTAGTATGGCAAATAAAACTAAGAGTCGGATCCAGTCAAACCCCAAGATTTTTTATCTCCGATGCTGGAGAAGGGGTCACACCCAGTTCAGGAGGCCACCACCTGTCCCCCATAGCTCCGCCTGCTTGCCGACCACCATGACCTCGGTCTTTTTGGCGTTTAACTGGAGACAGTTGGAATTCATCCAGTTAGCCACTGCTCGTAGTCCGTCACGGAACCTGGGAGCCTCCATGTCAGAGTCCCCACTCAACGTGACCGCCAGCTGCGTGTTGTCTGCATATGAGACCATCATCAGGCCCCACTGCTTGACGACCGCAGCCAGCGGCCTCACGTAAAGGTTCAAAAGAGTGGGGCTTAACAAAGAGCCCTGCGGGACACCCAGTTCCAACGGATAAGATTTAGACTGGCAGGGCGGAATCGCAAGCTTGAAAGACCGTTCGGCAAGAAATGAACGAAACCAACATAGGGCAGAACCCGTGACACCTACTTCTTCCAGGCGCTGAAGCAAAATCCTGTGCGAGATCGTGTCGAACACGGCACTTAGATCTAATAGCAATAGTGCCGCCGTCCGACCCTCATCAAGCACAGAACGCAGGTGTTCAACCATAGAGAGTAGGGCCGTCTCCGTGCTGTGGCCAGCACGGAACCCGTTCTGGGTGGGATCAAGGATGTTAGCCGTAGTAAGATGGTCAGAAAGAATTCCGTTCACATGGGCCTCAGTTACTTTCTCAGCCCAAGGTAGAAGGGAAACAGGGCGGTAGTTCTCAGGTTTGAGGGGGTCTAGGGTCGCCTTCTTCAGGATCGGTGTGACTACGGCCTGTTTCCACCTAGTGGGAACTACACCTGAAGATAAAGACAGGTTAATCAAAGAAAGCACCGGAGCGCGGCATAACGGGGACATATTCCTGAGCTGAGCCGGTTTCATCGGATCTACAGGGGAGCCCGATTTGATTTTGAGGCTCAAGGTGTTAAAGGCCTCAGTTGATAAAAAGTTGCAGAGTAGTGAGAGAGTCACATCCACCCAGACTACAGCTGACCGGCTCCGAGATGTGAGTGCCCAAAAGAAAAGTTTCATGAATGGCTTGAATTTTCTCGAGAAAAAAGGAAGCCAGGTCCTCACAGTGGGAGTCCGAACAGATTTCCGCCGCCGTTGCTCTTTTAGTCATCAGGTCCTTTAGCACCTTAAAGATGAGTTTCGATGGATTAGAGCTATTCTGGAATTCTTGGGCGTAAAAGGTTGCACGTGTTCTACACACTGCCCTATGGTATATTTTGAATTTGGCGAGGTAGCATGCCTTTTTCCTCGGATCATACGATTTTCACCACTCCCTTTCAGCCTGTCTGCAGGCTTTTTTAAGAAGTGCTAGAGAGCTATCATACCAGGGGCTGGGCTCTTTTGTGCGACACCTATACCAAACCATGGGAATCAGTGATTCAAGAGCGTGGGTAATCCACTCACAGAAGAGATCATAACCACGTTCCACATCTGTTAAGGGGCCCAACGGAGCCTCTTCCAGAAGATGGTAAAGATCCTCCAATCTCAGTTTGTTCCAGTGTCGCCTAAGTGGTGTTCTTTCCTGCGGTTTAAAAGGAGACTCATGAATGGGACATAGCATTTTCACCAACATATGGTCTGTCCAGGCGATGTGAGTAGGGCATAGAGCTCTAACCCCCTCTAAGTTGGTAAAGAAAGGATCAAGGATATGCCCTCCCATATGTGTGGAAGATGTAACCAGCTGGGTAAGTTGCAGGGCCTCTAAGTCGGCCAGAATGCTGCTGATAAAAGGGGCGGTCGGACAATCAAAATGGAGATTAAGATCCCCGATAATATTGAAGTTAGCACATCCTAGTGCCACAGTGCTAATTAAATCAGGGAGAGCAGCCCTGAAAGCAGAATCACAACCCGGAGGGCGATAAATCAGAATACCAGAGAAGGTAAAGTGATTACTAATCGAAACTTTGAAGAGAGGGCTCTCACGACCCGGGATTTTTAAAACTTTCCACTCGCACGGATAACACGACTTGGTGGCCAACGCAATCCCTCCCCCCCTAGTAGCACGATTCAGCGTGTAGATGGAATATTCCGGGGGAAAGGCCAGGTTCAGGATAGAAGTATCCGTATCCTGCAGCCAGGTTTCTGTCAAAAAGAACAAATCAGGGGACTCGTCCTTGATAAGATCATATATCTCCTGATGGTGTTTGACCAATGATCTAACATTTAGATTCCAAATGGTGAGTTCACGCAATCCTGTCGAGCTCTTGTGAGAGCGTGACGTCTCCGCCGCTCGGATAGGGGCAGGAGTATCCAAGGACCAGACACCACATGTGCACCGGTACGGACCACATAGCGGGCCAACGGGGATATGGCCGCAATTAGTAACCCGACCCCTAATGGCCAGCAGTTCCTCTCTTAGATATGTAATAGTAGGCGACATAATGAAGAAAAACGAAAGCTAGGGGTCCTGCCGCGACCCGCGCCTCCTTAGCGCTGACGGGCGCAGACGGGCAGGACTCTGGCACGACTCAGGCACAGGGAAGGCGCACCCGCTGCACTCTGAGTAGTACGCCTTAAGTAGGCGTATCACGCTTCGCCAGAGCGCTAGAACGCTCGAAAATGGCCCCCAAGAATGACCCCTTCGCTCCCAAGATGGCGAGCGAAAATGAAAATCCCCGGAACCGGACCCGCTCAAACGGCGGTGGTTTTCGCCAATGCTATAATGCAAGTAAGTGGGCGGGGGGGAGCGCGAGCACACAATTAAAACCAGGGCAAATAGAAAATATATTAAAATAGATGAAAAACGGGAGGTTTTAAAATGAAAGACGCTAGCACAACAGCGCTGATAGAATGCTGGTGATGTTACCTTGTCAGGGCAGAACCTTCAAGTGTCAAGTGCAGACGCCTTAAGTAGACGTATCACGCTTCGCCAGAGCGCTAGAACGCTCGAAAATGGCCCCCAAGAATGACCCCTTCGCTCCCAAGATGGCGAGCGAAAATTAAAATCCCCGGAACCGGACCCGCTCAAACGGCGGTGGTTTTCGCCAATGTTATAATGCAAGTAAGTGGGCGGGGGGGGGGAGCGCGAGCACACAATTAAAACCAGGGCAAATAGAAAATATATTAAAATAGATCTGGCAGAAACTTACAAGAAATCTATGCTGACCGAGGCAGCAGGTTTGCAGTAGCTCGCAGCTATAAGGATGGGACAGCAGTATTGCTTGTTGCGGTCTATGGACCTATCCATAATGACCCTCTCTTTTACCATGCACTAAGTGCACACCTGCTTCAATGGCGTGATGCACCACAGGTCTGGGGGTGATTTCAACTGTGTTTTAGATCCGGAGCGAGATCATTCGAGGGGGCCACCTTATCGCCCCTCGGCTACTGCTAGGGCCATTATGAATATAGTAGACCACAGAGGCCTAATTGATATAAGATGATATTGTTCCCCTGAGGGTGCACGATTCACACACTACTCTGCAGTGCATGACATATATACTTGTATTCATTTTTGACTGGTGGCTAGAAGTTTGGTTTCTCATGTTATTAGCTGTGATCCTTTTCCGATAACCTATTCCAACAATTCACCAGTTATGTTGGATTTAGTACTCTACACTAGGAAGTTTGATGCATTTACGTAGTGGTTTCCACCATATTCATGACTAGACTCAGCCTTTAAGGTGGAAATGGCACAAACTATAGAGTTTTCCATAATAACATCGTCACGGTTGCAAGGTTTGGCACAGTTTGGGAAACCTTCAAAGTTTATATAAGAGGGGTTGCAATTTAAAAACATGCAGGAGTGCTCAAATCATTGAGAAACAGGTTGTCATATTTGGAAAGGGATATTGCTTAAATGGAGCTGGATCACTTGCGCTCAGGTGGCACCCATCTACTTAAAGACATTACGACGAAGTAGAAGAATACCATGAAATGGCTGATAGCAAAGTCAAACACCTCTGCAAATATGCAGCTACTAGGGTGTATGGGGAGGGAGAATGCCCAGGTGCCACGCTAGGAGCCCTAATGCATCCTAAAAGAGAAACAGGGGTGATTATGGAAGTTAAAGATGAGAAGGATCCACCATTCCATGATACAGAGCATATAGCTGATAGGTCCTGTAGGTATTATGCAGAACTGTATAACTTGTGTTTCATCCCGGATAATGAGGCGATTACTAATTACTTGGAACATATCCACATGACGTGGCTTACTGCGGAGCATAGAGAACATGTCATGGCTCTTCTCAGTCCTTCAGAAATACCCTCTGCACTTAAAGGCTTTTGTGTGCAGGGAGCACCTGGCATCAATGGCCTTACTGTTACTTTCCATAAGACCTTCCAAGAATTGCTTATACACCATTTAGTCACATTTCATGAGGGAATGGTGGAGGTTGACCTGCTGCCACCCTCTATGAGGGAAGCTTTAATTATAACCCTCTTGAAGCCTGGAAAACCACCTAATATTTGCTCCTCATACAGGCCTTCATAATTTTTGAATTTGATACCAAGATATTCACCAAGATCTTGGTGAATTGGCTGGCTCCAATCGTGCCAGTGGTGGTTCACCCAGAGCAAGCAGGATTTGTGCCAGGTCGCAGTATGACATATAAACTTAGAACTCTATTTGGGGTTATGCTGTGAGTTGACCCAGAGGTGAGGCTTTAGGGCTTTAGATGCCGAAAAGGCACTCAACTACGTGGATTGGGAATTAATGAGAGCTGTTCTCTGGCAGATTGGAGTGGGTAACGTGTTTCTTGGTCTGGTCACAATATTATATACAGCTCTGATGGCCAGGGTGCGGATGGGTAATTTTGTCACAGCCCCCCTTTCAATCACAAGGGGCACTTGGGCTGTCCTTGTCCCGTTGGGAAGGGAAAGAGATGTAATACAAGCCTTACATACATTAGGAATTAGCAAGATGGAATATTTTGTTTAGAGGAGTTGTGGATAGCTGTGAATCCGTTCTTTTTTTTAATATTTCTTTTTATTAAAACAAGGCATCAATAAACACAGCGGTGCATAGTACAGAAGAGGGTCAATCAGCGTCAACATTCAATACAGAAATTCTTGGTTAGGGGGGAGGGGGGAGCCATACATCGATATCATAAATGATTATACAGACGGATCATGGGGAAATCGGGACATCAAAAACTACACTTGCAGGTGGTACACAAATATTCCCTCTGTAATCATTCCAAGGGCCCCAAATATTGTTCCACTTCCGAGGACAACCCCTTGCCAGGTAAACAGTTTTTTCACGGAACATACACCAATCCATACTTTCTTTCCACCCCTCTATCGTTGGCGGCCTTTCAGAACCCCACAGCTGCGCTATATTTCGCTTAGCGATCATGGCCCCCAACGTGACCCATTGGGTCTGGGCAGTATTTAAGTCCGTGGGCTCCCAGATATTCAACAAGCATCTCCTAGCCTCCGGCAAGAGAGCCACACCCGTCACTTCCTGCATGACATTGTGGACAGAACCCCAGCAATTCACCATATGTCGACATTCCCATATGATATGAAGAAACGTCCCCAATAGACCACATCCCCGCCTACACAGACCCTCCTCCGCTAGACCCATTTTAATCAAACGTGGACCCGTGATATAAACTCTGTGGAGTATCTTCAGCTGGACAAGTCTCAGTCTTGCTGGAATTGCCACCTCCTTCGGAGAGGAGATTGCCGATTGCCAGTCCTCATCATCAATTTCGAGGCCATCTCGGGTTCACCACTCCCTCAGATCTACTAGAAGATCCACTCTGTCATTGATCAGTTTTTATAAACAAGAGAAATGGTGCTATCGGGCAGATGTCCATCTAGTATACGGTCCTCCAAGGGGGACGCCTCTGGTATCCCCTCCCACTCGGGGAAGACCGATCTCAGTGCATGTCTAACCTGTGCAAAACGAAAATACTCCGTACCACTAGGCTCGTATTCAGTTTGTAGATCAGCAAATGACTTAACCATCCCCTTTGCCCAGAGATCACCTACAGTAGTAATCCCAATCAGTTCCCATTTGTCAAAACCCTTCATGTTCCATAGCTTGCCAAACCTATCCGATCCAAAGCGTGGGGTAGCCAAAGTCAAGCGGTCCTTCCAACCAAGCGAATTAGTAACATCATGCCATATGCGTACCACCACTCTGGTCGGCCCTGTCAGGGTTTTCTCTACTGATCTAGTGTACAGCGCTCTGCTATAACTACCACCAGGAAGTACCCACCTAACCATGACATATCCGGGATCTGCATCAGATTCGTAGGTACCATGATTTATAGCCCCTAGTTGCGACGCCCAATAATATCTCTTGATATCGGGGAGGGCGATCCCTCCATCATACCACAGGAGCGTTAGCTTGGCCAACGCTATACGTGGCCTGCCGTCCCAGAGTAGTTTACGCTGCAAAAAATAGCTAGCAGGTACCACATCTAAAGTGTTTTGGAGGGCATAAAGGAAAAGCGGCAGGGACATCATTCTAAAAAGGGTCGCCCGTCCCAACATCGAAAGTGGAAGTTTCTGCCACCCAACTACATCACTTTTCAGCTGAGCCAGTGGAGGGAGAAGGTTTCGCTCATACCGGGTCGTAGGATCCATGGAAATATAAACACCAAGATATTTGAACCCCTCCCTTGCGATTTGGATGGGACAATTCCGAGGCAAAACGGGGGCGTCACCACATAATACATACAAATAAGATTTCGCCCAGTTTATAACCAATCCTGAATTTCTGCCATAAGACGCCAACACATCACAGAGAACAATAAGGGACTTCCTTGGAGAGGAAAGATAAAGCAAGATATCGTCAGCATATAAAGAGATCCGATCCTCAAACTACGGAGACCAAAGAATACCCTTGATCGAGGGTTCCCAGCAGAGCCAGGCCGCTAAAGGCTCGAGAGCCAGCGAAAACAGAAGGGGGGAAAGTGGGCAGCCCTGCCTAGTGCCCCGCCCAAGACAAAATGCCGCCGAGACACGACTGTTAACGACTACCTGTGCAAGTGGCTCAGTATACAATAGGCGTTCCCTGCTAATGAACTCCGGACCAAAACCAAACTTAGCCAGAACAGCCCATAAATATGGCTATTCCACCGTATCAAAAGCCATCGTCGCGTCAAGCGACGCTATGATTGCAGGCTCCTGCAAGGTATGCGCCCTTGCAAGAACCCCATGTAACCGCCTCAGGTTCAAAGCCGTATTTTGATGTGGAATAAATCCCGATTGGTCAGGATACACAAGCTCACCAATGACTTTGATCAATCTATTGGACAGTATTTTGGCCAGTATCTTGGGCTCCGAGTTCAACAACGAGATCGGCCTGTACGACGCGCAGCTAGCTCTGGACTTCCCTTCATTATGTATCACTACTATCGATGCCATTCTCTGATCCCGGGGGAGAACACCACACTCTCGGGACTCCCAAAACATATCTCTCAAATAGGGGGCGACTCTATCGGGTCAGAGTTTGAATAATTGGATAGGGAGACCATTGGGACCCGTCGCTTTTCCGGAATTCAAGGAACGCACTGCCAAAGCTACCTCATCGGCGGTAAGCTTACCGTCCATGAGGTCATGATCCTCCACAGACAGACACGGAAGCTTAATATCTCTCAATAGTAGACACAAATCTACCTGCGGTCTATCTGAAATGGAAGTGTATATAGTATGGAAGTATTCAGCGAAACGGTCCACTATCCCCTGTGGGTCGGTCACACAAGTCCCGTCCGTCGTTTCAATCTGTGGGACGACCCGATCTGCTCTATCCCTCCTATCCAGCCAGGCTATCAACTTACCCGCCTTGTCCCCCACATCATTAAGACGCCCCTGCTGCTCTCGATTTAGAGCCCTAGCGCTGTCAGTGACCAATGTCCTATACTCAAGCTGCTTACGCTGTAAAACATGCAGTCTGGCACGGGTCACCCCTTGCTCCATTTCCGTTTCTATGATAGCTATTTCAGACTCAATCCTCACTACGTCCTCCTCCTTCTGCTTTTTAACACCTGCGATCAGGGATAAAGCCTGACCCCTGACTACAGTCTTAAAAGCCTCCCACAACGAAATCGATGAGGAAACCGATCCCTCATTATCTTGAAAATAATGCTCAAACACTTGTAGCAAATCCTTTCGGATTTTAGGATTACGCAGATACCAGGGATTAATGGGGGCTACTCTACCACTGGAGCCTGAAGCAAAATCAAATTTAAGCGAGAGAGGAGAATGGTCCGATATACCTCTGGCCAGATGCCGTACTTCAACAATAGACGAGGCCTGGGCCGCAGGCACCAGACCATAGTCAATCCGAGAGAGACTCCCATGAGCACCAGAGTGGAAGGTGTATTGCCGCTGACTAGGTTGAAATAATCTCCACCTATCAACCAAGCCCAGTGCCTCCACGAAGTCCGGCAGCCATCTTTGAGCTCGCCTCAAATCCCGTGACGGAGATCTGTCCAGGGTGCCAGAGACTACAGCGTTGAAATCTCCACCCAAAATCAACAATCCACTAGGAAGATCCAATACAATCTTCCCCAACTCAAGAAAGGTCATGTTTTGCAGACCCGGAGGGACATACACCGAAACCAGAGAGAGAGTACGCCCCTCCCAACGTCTTGAAACCGCAGAGTATCGTCCCCTCTCATCCGCAACAACCGAATCAACCACAAATGGGAGAGAACTCCTAAGGAGGATTGCGACAACCCGGGACCCAGAAGTAAAACCCGCATGCGCCACCAGCCGATAGCCCTTCCTATTCATCGCCTTACACACATTTTCGACTACGTGAGTTTCCTGTAGGAGGACCACATCTGGGGAATGTCTTTTAAGGAATTGTATAACCACACTACGCTTGATTTTATCCCCCAACCCATTGACGTTCCAACTCAATACCCTCAGCCCCTTACCCCCATCATGAAACAGAAGAAAGACCCAACCCTCCTCCGAGCCCTGCACCATAAAGAAGCAATCTTGAAATACAATGCCTTGTGAAAACACGAACAAAACACCACAAAAAAGCAATTCCTCCCCACCTCCCCCCAAACATCCGGTTACGCTACCCCCCTCCCTGCACCCCTGCTTACGACTTTCAAGCCTCCCAACTTGCAGTGTGCCTGTTGCCCCCACATCTAGACTAAACTACAAAAAGTAAGCCCGAGGAGGAAAGAGACCTACCGATAGCCCGTTTACCCCCCCCTTATGTATTGTGCTTAGTTGTGAATCAAGACAGTACAAAAATGGACCTTTCCCCAGCTCTCCCCGGGTCCCAGAACGACAGGTCTCATTCTTGTACTTGCGCACCCCCTCCTTCTTCTCCACTCTGTCTCTGGGGTTCTTGTCGGGCAGTCAAAGTGTCTAACCAATCTGCAGCAATCTCTGGCTTATCAAAGAAATAAGTTCTCTCTTCATGTTCGATCCGCAGTTTAGCCGGCTAAAGCATGGCGTATTTGAGTCCCATATCACAAAGCCTTCTCTTCACCCCCATAAAACTCAGTCTCTGCTTCTGGACTGTTTGCGTAAAGCCTGGAAAGAAACTGATGAACAAGTTTTCATACTTCAAGGAGCCTCCCGATCTGGAAGCCTTAAGGATTGTGTCTCTGTCTCTAAAATTGAATATTCTGGCTATCAAGGGCCGAGGCGGGCCACCAACACGGGGTCTACCTCCAGGAATTCTGTGTGCCCGCTCGACAGTGAAGTACTTGCTCAGGCCTTTGGGTCCAAGGTGGTTGATTATGAGACCCTCCACAAAAAAATTGGCTGCCTGCCCTTCCACTTTTTCCGGGACCCCAATGATACGAATGTTATTTCTCCGGGCCCTCCCTTCGAAATCCTCAATTCGACGGACAATAAGGTCATTGGAGGCTTTCAGAGTCCGTACTTCAGATTGTAGCTCTGTGACATCATCTGTGAGACTAGCCGTTTTAATGTCCAAAGACTTCACTTTCTCACTCGTCTTTGTGAGGTCAGCCCGAATCAAGTTAACCTCAATGGAAACCGCATCAAGTTTATGAGCCAGGGTCTCCATCTTCTGTCCAAGCGAGGACTTGATCCCATCACGTCTTGCAATGTAGGCTCCACTTCCAGGGCAGAGGCATCCTTTACTCCTTCCTGTGACTTTCCCAGTCCACTAGGTGACCCCTTAGTGTGTGCGTATCGGTCCATGTTGTTCGACTGCGTATACTGTCCCCCTCTGGTGGCCTTCTGCTGCCGTTTGTCCCCCTCCGGCTTGGTCGCCATTTTGGGACAATCCTATATTCGTCGACCGATCCGGGGAGGTGGCACTCAGCAATCGTTGTTGGTGGACCACTTCAAGTCCCTTGCTTTCGACCCTTCAGGATAATCCGTCAACTATCCGTGGCTCTGCGGCGCCCACCAGTTAACAGAGAGATCAGGTTGCGATAGCCATGCAACACTGCACGGGGTCAAAAGCCACATTTGTAGGGTCCGTAAGCCTCCACACTTATAAAATATCCAAACAGCAGGGCACACTGATGTCAACTGGGGTGCCCGACAGTCACACGCACACTTCGGCCAGATCGCCAGGCGTTCCCGTCAAAATCGAAAGTGAAACCAGGTGAGGCTGTGAGGTCAGACCGGTCACTTACGGTATACAGCGCCGTTGTTGTCGAACTACGCCATGGGCACTATGCCAACCCAAGCTCCGGGCATCCGAGAGAAACAGGCCGCCAACTTTCCGACCCCATAACTCCGGTTTCCGGGGCACCTTCGGGATGCGGATTGCAGCATTTAGATCTTCTTCGGTTCCACTGCAAGAAGCACTCCACAGCAGACAGGATTAACGACAGGATATAGTTGGGGGGCTACGGGGGTCTCGGGAGCCCCAAGCTCACGCGGCCATCTTGGATGCACGCGAAGCTCCTCCTCTGTGAATCTGTTCTTGATGGGATCACTCCATCGTAAGCTCTTAACTATTCCCAGTACTATAGATCCCAACATGCGTTACGAGATCTAGAGGCTGGATTCCTATATACGGCATTGCACTGCCCATCCATGCTAGAGTTTTGGGAAAAGGTTTTTCATGTGTTGGAAACAACAACTAGCTCTCCCCTAAAGCCTGGGCCAATGCTTGCCCTATTGGATTTTGATAAAGCGGTGGATACAAGTGTCAGGAGACTGGTGGCTATAGGGCTGCTTCTTGCTAAACGCGAGTTGCAATGGGATGGGCTAGAGGCACGACCTGAACCTGGAAGACTGGCATAAAGACAAGCTATACTGTAATACTCAAACTGAAGTCAATAGTAAAATGCTTCCTCCGCAGAGTTTCACCAGTGGCTTTTGGGGCCCATATCAGATGTACTTAGTGGGTAAAGAGGTGGGAGTAACAGAGGTTGGAGTGATGTAGTGTTATAAAAATTTATTTTTTGCATATTGTACATTATATGTAGTGGAAGGGAGAATGTTCTACCTTGATTAACCTTATGTAATTTGTGGAAAACTCGTGGTCTAACGTTCTATTTATCTGTTTTGGCTGTCATCCGCTTGTGCGAACTGCTTGTTAAGTCACAATAGCTGTGTCACTTCATGCTATGCTGACTAATGCTATGTTTACTTTGTCATGACGTGTTCAGCCAGACTACACGTCTGTTTGTATCTCGTCAATAAAGAAAATATATATATATTTTTTTAATATGACTTAAGGTTTTTAACACTTCTAAAGCTGTATGTATCACTCAATCTCTCATTTATGTTCATAATGGAGCTGTTATTACTCCTGAATAGATTTCTTAGTTTTACCCAACTACTTCTTTACTATGTTGGTCATGTTCTACCTCCAAGGGTGCTTTAACTCATTTACTCTACTATTGTTCTCATGTGTTTAGTTTTTGGAACAATATAGGTTTAAAGACTTTCCATTGTAATATTCAATTATCTATTGAGAATGTTTTCTTTGGTTCTATGTCATCTGACTTTGATCACATGCCACCTAAACCTCTGTTGTTTGACCTTTTTATTGCACTTGCTTTTAAGGTTATACTTTACTGTTCGAAAGATACTTCTACGTTATCTGTATCAATATGGGGGAATCATGTGATGAGTATAGAATAGCCACTATTTCTTCATTATCGATACGCAAACTGGATTTAATCAGATCTATATCAGCTACCTTTTACTACATATCTATTCTCTCACTCACCTGAATCTTAGTTCTCATATTTCTACTTCACTCACTATTTCTTTCTATCCTTTCCTTTCCTCTCCTCTTTCTTCTTTCTGGTTTCTCTCCATTTCTTTTCTCTTTTTCCCCGATCCATTTATTTTTATAGAAACAGAAATGTTATACTCATAGGCTTTTGTTCCTTGTTTTAATGTTATTGGTAATCATATTGTAAGTTCTATTGCAATTGTTGCATAATTATTATGCATGTTGTCATTGATTTATGAATATTCAAATAAAAAATATTTAACAAAAAGACTCACCGAAATTTGCAAGTCCAAGATTCAAGATGGGACGTCCATGTACAAACTCTAGTTTGAACAGCGATGAGCATTTTGGCATGTACATACAATCAGGACCAATGTGGGAAAACGTGCTGCATACAGCAAGATTACTGGAACTGTAATGCAGCTTTAACTAATTTTAACAAGTTCACTTTCAAAGCCCTTTTAATTATGCAGCAAGAGTTGTCTTCTCATTTTCAATGAAGGTCTATTATTCATCAAAATGGAAATAAATAAATAAATTCAGACATGGTCAAAAAAATATTTCTTTAAACACTACATTAAATGAGCCTACGAAAGAAATATTTGGTTGAGTTTTGAGTGTTAATATTTGGCTTGTTCTGTGAACTGTTGCTCTTCCACTTGACTAGGGCTTAGCATCCTTTCAGTCTTAAGGGAGATGTTTATAAACCTTTAGCTGAACACTACAGAAACCGTAGAACATTCAGAGAGGCTAAGTATATTTAGCTGTCTTAAATCTTTCTATTATCTGAAAATGTTCTTCACCTTCCCGTGGATAAAACATTCATCTGGCAATGAAAAGACATGGACGGACTAGCACTAGAGAGTGTTTGAGAGTAAACACAGTGTGATGGATTGAAACATGCATATATTGCAACGAAAGCCAGCACCAAGGATGATTAAGAAGCACGGCTGAAATTTGTGGTTTGTGCTATACTTGAATAGTTACATAGTAATTGAGATAGTGTAGGTCGTGTACATCACAGGCAGAATATTGATGGGACAGATTATTGTGGCAAAAATACTGAGGGTCTAAATATCGAATGGCAAGTTTGCATACATTTTCTACATGTAACTCCAGATACAAGTACCTTGGTGAGATAAATAAATATATATATATATATATATATATATATATATATATATATATATATATATATATATATATTCACTGAAAAAACCATAGGTTATAGACCATATATAGTTAGGAATTAGCATTTACAAAACCTTGAAAATTCACTGAAAAAACCATAGGTTATAGACCATATATCGTTAGGAATTAGCATTTAAAAAACCTTATTTTACTCACACAAAACCATTGAAATTCCATATATAGTTAGTTGCACTAACTATATATCGCGCACCCGCAATCCACTGCTGATGATGTCACATATTACATCATTCATGACATGGTCAGTGACATCACTGATGACATCACTGATGACATCTCAAATGACATCACTGATGACATCTCATTTGACATCAATGACCACATCACTGATGATATCATTCATGTGACAATACAATGCATCTCCTCACATTTTAATATAACCTGTTTCACCCAGTGTTAAATACAGAATATAATTTTTGAAACCATTGACACACCAATACTAGTTACTACATACGCACTCACTGATTCCTACGTCTACACACACCTTCACTCATTCACCCATACAATCATTCATACATACAATCACTCATCTTTATAACCCTATCATATGCACTCATACACCTATACAGACACTCACAGTCTGCCACTCATCCATGGAGTTACTCACACACCTAGTCAGTCCTGTAAAGAATCAATGACACTTCCATTTTCTTGTCTATACAGTTAAACATAGAGCACCTTACATTTTCAAACATATACTAACACATACTTACCTTGCTATACAATCATTGATACAAGTACACATTGATCTGCACAGAGTCACACACCTCCCAGCCAGCCACACACACACTCAGTCTCCCATACAAATACTTGGACAATCAATCAGTAACCCATATAGTTAATCATATAGCTACTGATCAACACATGCAGCAGTTTACAGAACAACAGACATAATGATGCACAAATTAAGACACTTTAGTCACTAACCCATGCACTCAGTGAGACACATTTAATCACTCACTCATACATTCAGTCATGCACCTACTAAATCCTTTGTCCAGACACTTATACTTCCACTCATTCTTCAATATGTAAGACACATTTTAACTTTACAGAAACATACAGTCACTGGATGTTGTCATCAGTGATGTCATCAGTGATGTCATTTGAGATGTCATCAGTGATGTCATCAGTGATGTCACTGACCATGTCATGAATGATGTAATATGTGACATCATCAGCAGTGGATTGCGGGTGCGCGATATATAGTTAGTGCAACTAACTATATATGGAATTTCAATGGTTTTGTGTGAGTAAAATGTGAGTTTTGTGTGAGTAAAATAAGGTAAGAGAATAGAAAATAAGAGAATAGAAAAGTCTTGATGGCCCTACGAAATGAGAAAAGATCATCAAGGGCACGGATCTTTGGAGGCAAGGAGTTCCACAAGGCCGCAGCACGTACTCGAAATGAGCGGCCACCAGCCCGACTACGCTTGAACCGGGAGGCTACTGCAAGTTCAAGGCCCAGTGAACGTAGAGAACGGGCAGGAACATAGAGAGACAAGAGATTCAAAAGAATCTGGGCAGGAGAGCCCTTAAGGATCTTATAAGAAAGACAGAGCACTTTAAATTGAATTCTCTGCTTAACCGGCAGCCAATGGAGGGAACGCAGAGTTTTGGCAGCGGAACAGAACCTGGGCAACCCCACCACTGCTCTAGCTGCCGCGTTTTGCACGCGTTGAAGACGAGTGATTTCAGCCTGGTTTATCCCTACCAAGAGGGAGCTGGCATAATTAAGCCGAGAAATCACCGTCGCCTGCACCACGAGCTGCCTGGTCGAAGCATCAAAGAATTTTAACACTGGTCTTAAGCCACGCAGGATGCCGAAACAGCATGCAGCGGTTCTCTTTGTGTGGCAGACAAAACTAAGAGCAGGTTCTAACCACACGCCAAGATTTTTTATCTCCGAAACTGGTGTTGGGGTGGGACCAAGCTCTGGGGGCCACCACACATCGCCCCAGAGTTCCGCCCGCTTGCCGATGATCATGATTTCTGTCTTTTTTGCGTTCAACTGGAGACAGTTGGAGTTCATCCAGCTGGCAACCGCCCGAAGTCCATTCTGGAATCTCGGGGCATCCAAACGAGAATCCCCACTGAGCGTGACGGCCAGCTGGGTTTCGTCAGTGTATGACACCATGGTCATACCCCACTGCTTGACGACATCAGCCAGCGGCCTCACGTAGAGATTGAACAACGTGGGGCTCAGTGAAGATCCCTGAGAGACCCCGAGATCCAGAGGATGAGATTTTGACTGGTGGGGCGGAATGGCCACGCAAAAAGATCGATCGGAAAGGAAGGAGCGGAACCACTGAAGAGCAGGACCAACAACACCAGCTTCCTCCAAGCGCTGAAGAAGGATCCTGTGCGAGACGGTGTCAAAGGCGGCGCTAAGATCTAATAAAACAAGCGCCGCCGTTTGACCCGAATCAAGCACAGTGCGCAGGTGTTCCACCATGAAGAGGAGAGCTGTCTCCGTGCTGTGCCCGGCTCGAAAGCCGTTCTGCGTGACATCCAGGATGTTGGCCCGCGAGAGATGGTCTGAGAGAGCCATGTTCACATGGGCCTCCGCTACTTTTGCCGGCCATGGAAGAAGCGATATTGGACGGTAGTTCTCAGGTTTACTGGAGTCCAAAGAAGGCTTCTTCAGGATCGGCATGACAACCGCCTGCTTCCACTTGGCAAGTACCAAGCCTGATGTAAGCGAGATATTAATCAGAGAGCAGACCGGCAGAAAACCGATAGATGACGGGTCTCTAAACACAGCCGGTCTTAAAGGGTCTGCCGGGGAGCCAGACTTAATTCGCTGAGCCAGTTTCATGAAGCTCTCAGAAGATAGGCAGGGAAGAGTATGTAAGACATCCTGCACTGGAAGGTTAAGAGAGCCTCCACCCTGCGGCGTAGCAGTGGGAAAGGCTCGATAGATGGCTTGGACTTTTCCAAGAAAAAAGGCCACCAAGGTTTCACAATGTGCAATAGAACAAGGTTCATTCACAGAGGCCTTTTTTGCCACCAGATCTTTAAGAGCCTTAAAGATGGTTCTGGATGGATTTGAGCTATTGCGGAATTCAAGGGCATAGAATGCCGCACGGGCTTTGCAGACAGCGCGATGGTAGGATTTGATGGTGGCTAGATACAGGACTTTTTTACTGGTATCATATGTTTTCCGCCATTCTCTTTCAGCGCGTCTGCACGTACTTTTAAGTGTACGCAAGGATCCATCATACCAAGGACTGGGGTCCTTTGATCCGTATTTGCTCATAGTCACGGGAATGAGAGAATCAAGGGCCCGAGTGACCCATTCACAGAAGAGGTCATAGCCCATTTCCACAGTATCTAACGGGCCCAACGGGTCCTCAGACAGAAGGCGATGAAAGTCCTCGAGCTTTAGTTTATTCCAGTGTCGTCGGGGGACGGCTCGGGCCGTAGGTTTTAATTGAAAATGCCATTTAGAATGTTGATAAAAAATGGTCCGGCAGAAGCACCATAATCCACTCTATCTATTGACCTTCACTGTAACATGTCTACACTTTGTAGGTCCCTCACACCTACAGCACCAAACGGCAAGGAATAAAAGATCTCCGCCGAAGAGCCCTTCATAGGGAGCCCGTCAGGTATTGCAGCTTCAACCTGACGAAGAGCATGACCTATGATGAAGCATGACACTCATCGGGCTGGGTGTGTGAGGTCCCCAATTCCGAAAGGAGGGATTCCCCCTTCCCTTCCTTTCTAGAGGACAACCTATTATTATTTCTCTGGGATCTCTCCCTCATTCTCCACCTGTAGGAACTACATACCCTTGTTTGTTTTTGACTTTATTTACTTGTCTTTTCTAGCAAGCATTTTCTCACTTAATGACAGAAAATATAGTAGATGGTATCTTGTTGCAGATAATATGAGTTACAGCTGATCTCCTTAGATACATGAGTCTCTGAGAACCGTAATTAATTAACTGCTGTAAGCAACAAACAATATTTTACCTTAATTAATGAAATTCCACATTCACCACATCAGCAAATAAAATTGTAATTTCTCGGTTATCAATATTATTATAAGCTATAACTGCAAAAACGTCATAAACTTTTCATTGTCACTGTCATTGTATGTGTTCAATCACTTTGGCATGGACAAAAATATACTGTTTAGCCGCCCTAAAATAATTCCTGAGTAATTTCCTAGGAGAGTAGGGTTAATAATCTTATGGATATATGCCAATTGAGACAGGGCTCAGATTTAAGCTCAAAATAGCCAATCTATTGGTGGATTACACCCCTTCAATCCACAGTACAATCAGGACTGTAACTTGGTATATAGGTTAGTCCCACATATTTTATAGATCCCGTTTTTAATTTGAATTTAAAATGAACTTTAAAGTCCATAAATCATCATATTCTTGTATAGTGGTTTATTAACATTGTGGTCCTTGATGATCTCAAAACTCTAATTATAATGCTTGACCAGGTCTGTCTGGCTAAGTTTCAGATGACTATAAGGACTGATACAGCATACACTATGTTTGAAGCATCCAGCATTTTGCCACAGACTTTCTCTGACGCTGAAGATCACCTATAAACGGAATTATCTGCCTTTGTTCGGTTACTGTGACAAACTGGACCTGCAGGCCCTCATCCAGAATATTTCTTTCACCTTGAAAAGACAACAGGCATACACGCCGTATAGGGCAAAACACATGTTGGTAGGCAACTCTTTGTAATACTTTGTCAAGCATTATTATAAGAACTCGTGCCTGTGAGTGCAGGGTCTCTGTGCTGAAGATGCGATAACATCATTGCATTTACTTGTTTTGGTTCAGTCACGTGCTCCTATGATGTCTTTTACTTCTGGTTGCAAAACAGGTCTATGCAGTGATGTGCTGCTTCAGTCCATGTTTTTCCTTTGGCTTCTGGGGTTTGAAGTCTTCTTTCTTTCATTTAAAATAGGACTACGAGTCCAAGAATTGAGAGGAAAAAAACTGGACTGCAGCAGCACATCACACATGGACCTGGGAAGCTTGGCCGCTATGCGGAGGAGTGTGATTTGCATGTGTACATTCAGTATTATTGTGACATTATGGAGATTCAGAAAGCCTTTTCCCATATCTACACCACGGGACATGAGAAAAGAGACATTTTGGGCATGCACAGATTTTTTGTATTTTTTTGCAATTTTATATAGCTAGTTCCCGAAGTTATCAGTGCACTTTACATGAGCACCAGTTGCATTACAGACGCACACATTTGTTTTAGGCACGTGGAGGTTAAGTGATTTGCCCAGAATCACAGGATGCTTCAGCCTCCCGCCAGACTCGAATCTGGTTCCCTAGCCTCAAAGTCGGCCGCTCAAGCCGATAAGCTACATCAACGTAATCCTACAAGCACGCCAGCATAACGTGCTCTAATATGAGAATTCTGGAGTGGTGCCACTGCCTGCATATATGCTATTGCATTCCTGAGTCACAAAGGAATGCTGCAGGTCTCGTGCATTCCATACATCCCCATTTCGTAATCTTGCTTTGTTACAGGGCTGGGGACTGGGATGTCTCTTGCAATTATTCCAACGCCCTGTGCCGCACTGCTCAACTAGGTTCTGAACAGCTTAATTTAAATATTCATTTACGTCCAAATTTTATGGGTCAAATGTAATTCAATGCATTAGCAGGTAATGGCATTGTAAAGCCAGTTGAAGTCAGGGTTGTTCACATGGATCAGGCCAGTGATTTGGCGAGAGCCTGATGACATCACCGCGTCTTTCCCTCCCCCCACAGGGAACCTTGGAGACAAATGCATAGTAGAGCAGCAGCCGCATGCCTTTGTGAATGTTAGTGAACGAAGCAATGAAGGCCAGGAAACGGGAACCATATTTTGCCCCTATGTCAGTGCAGATATGTTTACATTAGCTTTAGGATGAATGCAGCCCAAGAAGGGGGTGTTAGGGCCTCGATATAGGCGCGTTTAGAGGACACATGTGTTTAAGGGTATTTTTAAGGAGTCTGTTCATGGAATGGCCAACTTTTATTAATCAAATAACTGTTCCCATCACGTTTTGAGGCCATCTGAATTTAGCTTTCATTCTCATTTTCATGCAAAGAGATCGTTTGTTAACTTTTTGTTTATGCGAATCCCATTGTTATTATGATGACGTTTGTTTGCTCAGAAGAGCCACACATAGCTGACTGGATATTTTAAACATCCACTCAAGCTAGAAAAATAACTCGACATATGGCTGCCTGATGGATTTTATCCTTCCTGATAAAAATGATTTACAGCAGCTTTAAAGCACTGCTAAGGCAATTATCTTTCTCTAAGCCTAATCAAGGTCATAAGCAGTTACATGACAGTCCCAATTTACAATAGTCGTTTCCATAACGGTGCTATAAAGCATTTTGGTGACTGAAAACAAACATACGTATGTCAGGTGTTCATCCCTCCCAATAAATGTAACTCAATCAACATAGAAATGTTGAATCGATAATCTCTGGATAAGAAGTTGATCTGTCTATCGGGTGGTCAAAATGTGGCTAAGTCATCATCTATCGGGTCCTTCATTCACACCGTGCTTGTAATGACAAATAAAAACATACCTGAGAAACAACTTCAGTCTAGTTCCTCATTGAGACAATATATACACTTGACAGTACTTGGATGCACTGGTTCCAACAGAAAGTAATAGTATTTTTGACGTATTATACATATGGTTATCAAGTCGCCAAAGCGTTAAGGGCGGAAGAAGTGAGAACACTTTTCATTTGATCCACACGGTAGATTCCTTGTCCTAATTTTAGCCATTCCTTAGTCTATAATTTGCTTTTGATGAATTAAGAGATGGGCATGGAGTGGGAACTACGGAAAATAAACGATAAGAGAGCCTTGTTTACTTTCTACCTCCTGTTTCAGTCTTCATAAACCCTGGGAATCGACATCCATGATTAAAGGTGTAGATAATAACATGCAGGGACGGCTCCTCTATTAGGGCAGAGGAAGGTTGTCCCACTGCTTTCTCGCAGTGCGAGAAAGCCAAAACATGAAATGGTAATAACTTTTGGTTATTGCCATTTTATGTTTCTTTCTGCATTGCGGGCGGGTGGGTGGTAGGAGCTGCCTGAGCAGGGCAGGTGTGGTTTGCCCACACCTGAGTACGCAAAACTGGCTTGGTCGGCCCTCTCGGACCCTCTTCACTTCTACATGCAGGCTGCATTGCAGCCTACAAGGAGAACATGCAATGCCCTACAGAGCCTGGCTGGGCGGCGTCTCTGACCCATCAAAACGCTCCACTGCAACGTTGTGATTGGCTAAGGGGAGGGGAAGGAGGCTGCCAGCTTCCTGTTCCTGCCGGCAAACATCCTGAACAACAACTCTGGAACAACGTTTTCCGGAGTCACGCAAGCCGAAAAATGACTTACCCGAACAATGAATCAGCCTTAACCAAGCATGTGCGTGGTTAAGGCTGGGTCGGTCTAGTGTTCGGGCAGGGCGGAGTTAGGAGCAGCGTCGCAGAGCAACAGGTAAGAGCAGGCGCGGTGCGTCCATTGGGGCGTAGGGGCGAAGCCCCACTAAGCCCCATGGACCCACCACGTCGTCACTAGAAGCCAAACACAATTATTTAAAAAAATCGCGCTATCTGCCGGCCGGGAAACCGGGAGACACCCGACCTTCCCGGAGTGCGCAAGGGGGGGGGGGGGTAGGATCGGGCTGCTGCAGCTGCGCAAGTGTATTTTTGGGCACAAACATGCCCGCGCATGCGCAGATCGTTTTCTTGTGAATTCCCCCTTAGAGAGAGGACCAGGGGGCGGGCTGAAGCCCCCGGGGTTACACTGGGCGACTGGGCGAGCCCCCAGCCAATCCTGGCGCAGGATTGGCTGGTCACTACATAGCCCGGTTACATAACCCCTGACGGATAGCACGGCCGACTTTGGTGCTGGGAAACCAGGTTCGAGCCTCTTATCGAACCATAAAAATGTATACATGACTTACTTTGGTGTTAAATAAATAGATATTTTAAAAAACAAATAAAAATGATGTTCCGACTAAGGTGTGAAATTGGTGTCGAATAAATACATGTTTTTAAAAACAATTAATATTAATCATGTATCATTGGTGCTGGAGTACAAGGTTCGAGACTGGTATTAAACACTGACAAGCTGTGTGCAAGTTATATGGTCATAAAAATACATGAATGATGGATGCAGGATGGGTGGATGCATGAATGGATGCAGGATGAATGATGGGTGGATGAATGGATGGGTGGATGCATGATTGAATGATGGATGCAGGATGGATGCAGGATGGGTGGATTGGTAGATGAATGAATGATGGATGCAGGATGGATGCAGGGTGGATGGATGGGTGCATGAATGAATGATGGATGCCGGGTGGGTGGATGGATGGATGGATGATGGATGAATGATGGGTGGATGGATGGGTGCATGAATGAATGATGGATGGATGGATGGGTGGATGCAGGAATGGATGCAGGATGGATGATGGATGGGTGGATGGATGGGTGGATGAATGGATGCATGATTGAATGAATGATGGATGCTGGATGGGTGGATGGATGGGTGGATGAATGAATGATGGATGCAGGATGGATGGGTGGATGGATGGGTGCATGAATGAATGATGGATGTAGGATGGATGGGCGGATATATGGATCGGTGGATGCATGAATGAATGATGGATGCAGGATGGGTGGATGAATGAATGATGGATGCAGGATGGATGCAGGGTGGATGGATGGGTGGATGAATGAATGATGGATGCAGGATGGATGGATGGATGGATGGGTGGATGCATGAATGGATGCAGGAATGGATGATGGATGGGTGGATGGATGGGTGGGTGGATGGGTGGGTGGATGGATGCATGAATGAATGATGGATGAATGGGTGGATGGGTGGATGGATGAATGATGGATGCAGGATGGATGGGTGGATGGATGGATGGATGGGTGCATGAATGAATGATGGATGCAGGATGGGTGGATGGATGGGTGGACACTTGAATGGATGCAGGAATGGATGCAGGATGGATGATGGATGGGTGGATGGGTGGATGGATGGGTGGATGGATGGTGGATGGATGGATGCATGAATGAATGATGGATGGATGGATGCTGGATGGGTGGATGGATGGGTGGATGCATGAATGATGGATGCAGGATGGATGGATGGATGGGTGGATGCATGAATGAATGATGGATGCAGGATGGATGGATGGGTGAATGCATGAATGAATGATGGATGCTGGATGGATGGGTGGATGCATGAATGAATGATGGATGCAGGATGGATGCAGAATTGGTGGATGGATGGGTGGATGGATGGATGGGTGGATGCATGAATGATGTATGGATGGATGCAAGGTGGTTCGGGCTCGCTTGCTGCGCTCGCTCGCTGCGGTGCAATATGCAAATTAGTTTACGCCTCACCACTTTCAAATGTCACCAGCCGCCCCTGGGTAAGAGGGGTTAATTTTCAGGGGTTGGGGAGTTTAGGGTTAGATTTTAAGGGTTGGGGTTTAGTTTATAGGGGGTATGGGTGTTCGTATTTATTTATAAGGTGGGGGAATTAGTTAATAAGGTGTTGAGAACGATTTTAGGAGGTGGGGGTGAACGTGATTATTTTAAGAGAGGGGGAAAATAGTTTTATAGGGGTAGTGTTTGTTTATTAAGGGGTATGGGTGATCGTGTATGTTGTTAGGGTGCTTGGGTGAATATGTTTATAATTAGGATGGGGAAATTAGTTATTAGGGTTTGTGGGTGATCGTGTTTCATTTTAAAGTGGGTGAATTACTTTATAGAGGGCAGGGGTTTGGGGTTAGTATACAGGGGTTGGGGGATAGGCTTTAGTTTACAGGGGTTGGGGTTAGTTTTTAGGGGGTGTGGGTGAACATGTTTGTTTTTAGGGTGTGTAGGTAATCGTGTTTAATTTTAGGGTGGGGGAAATAGTTTAGTTTGTGTGGGTGATCGTGTATATGTTTAGGGTGAGGGGATTAGTTTTTAAGAGGTGGGGAAAGGGGTACTAGTTTAAAGATATTTTTTAACACGCATTCCTTTACAATGAAAAATCCCGGTAAAGGAATGTGTGGTAAAAAAAAATCTTGGTTTAGACAAGCTCGTGGTTGCGACCTTGTTGTTGGGGAAGTCATGGTTCGGGAAGTCGTGGTTCAAACATAAAACCATTCCTGCCGCATGAAGGAGAGCAGGAGCAGACCGAGCAATGAAGACACGGGACCCAGGCTGGCCCGGCAGAAAGGTAGGTTTTCATTTTTTAATTTTTATTATTGAACCCCCCCCCTCCAAGCGTGACCACTCGCCCGCGCCCCCACCTCGCGTGCGCCCTCACCTGCCCCCTCACCCGTGATCAATGCTGGCCGTGACTGATAACATAGGGATCATTTTGTTGGTTGGTATATCCTACAGCCCATCGGCATGATGTAGGCCCTCGCCTCTGCCTGCCCTGCACACTAAGGCCCACGTAATATAAAATTCCTGGCATGTGTGGAGAGTGAAGGTGCTTACGTTGTTACAGCAATAACATTTTCATCAAAACCACATTGCAAGGTGGCAACCAGGTTATGGCTGCACGTCTCTGCATGGTCGGACTGCGATGGAAAATAGGCCCAGACGCCAAAATCAAAGTGGCCCCCATTAGTGGATTAGAAAGCTAAAAATGTGGCTCATGTTTAGGGCAACTTTGAACTTGTATAGACACACTGTATAATTGATTTGCCAGGTATGGGAGACTGCATGGACTTAAGCTTGTTGCAGGCAATGTTTGTTTTAATATCAGGGACATTAATAGTAAAAAGCAGCCTACAAGACCATAAAGCTGGTCCACAAACAGCCAAAGAAACGGCTCAAATGGTTCAATGACACATTATTGAGATAAGAATATTGTTAATAAAAGTATTATGTCAAAAATATTGTTTACCACTACATTGTGCTCCTACACTTATAATGGTAAGTACCAAAATATCAGACAAAAAATATCGTTGAAACTAATAACTTCCAAACAGACACAAAAATATCGATTTTCTTAAATATAGAGTTTAAAGTAGTCAATGTTGATTATTTTAACATATAAATGTAATATATTATAGATTAAATGTATTCCACTAATATTCAATACTATATATAAATATATGTATATAAAACAGAAACACCTATTCATCTATCTATCTATCTATCTATCTATCTATCTATCTATCTATCTATCTATCTATCTATCTATCTATCTATCTATCTATCTATCTATCTATCTATCTATCTATCTAATCTATCTATCTATCTATCTATATCTATATATCTATATCTATATCTATATCTCTATATATATATATATATTACCTACTGGCGGTCGCCAGTAGGTATATATAGTTAGGATTTTTTCTCTATGGGTTTTTTGAAAATTCTATGTCTAATAACTTTGGCGTTTGTGGACGGAATTGGCTGAAATTTTCAGGAAAATGGCACATTTTGTTTCTGAGCAGCCCTTGAAAATTTGGGGGGGGTTCGTCAAGGGGGGGCCGAGAAAAAAGGGGGGTCCCAAAACGTGTTTTTAACATTGAGTTTTCCATAGGGCGGTTGGCCTCACTTTTAGCCCGAACGGCTGAATGGATTTGCACGAAACTTGGCAAAATTGTAGGGACTGGTAGCCCGATGTGCCTTTTGTAGGTCTCAATATATGTGCTCCAGTGGATTTTGAGAAATTAACGTTTAAAAAAAGATATATATCTGTAACAGCGGACCGGTTAGCGCTCTGGTTCGCGGACTTTTCGCGCAACGGAGCTTTGTGAAGCGAAGCTGATTGGTTCTCCGGCGTCTGTCAACATTCCAAACAGTCCGTAGCGGCCGCCATCTTGTCTCTCGGTAGGATCGAGAGACAAGAGGAGGTCAAAACAAAGGGGGAAATAACTATAAGGGGGAATAGTAGATCCTCGCTGACCCCCTAGGTTTGATGTGGAGGTTTTAAAAGGGCCCCGCGGGGCAAAAAAAAATAATAAAAATAATAATTGAACGGCTGAATGGATTTGCACGAAACTTGGCAAAATATTAGGGACTGGTAGCCCGATGTGCCTTTGCTAGGTCTCAATATATGTGCTCCAGTGGATTTTGAGAAATTAACGTTCAAAAAAAGATATATATCTGTAACAGCGCTCCGCTTCGCGTACTTTTCGCGTTACGGAGCTTTGCGAAGCTGATTGGTTCTCCGGCGTCTGTCAACATTCCAAACAGTCCGTAGCGGCCGCCATCTTGTCTCTCGGTAGGATTGAGAGACAAGAGGAGGCCAAAGCGAAGGGGGAAATGACCATAAGGGGGCATAGTAGATCCTTCCTGACCTCTTAGGTTTGATGCCTCTTAGGTTTGATGTACCATTTTGCCAAGTTTGGTGTAATTCCGTTCAGCCATTCAGGCTGTAGACGTATGTAAATGTCCTATGGAAAATTGCATGGGGAAAACACATTTGAAAGTGTTGAAATTTAGAACCAATTAAAATGTTACTTTGGTTTTGTATTTGTGTGTGATGAAAGTTAATTGGTTATGTATATATGTCAAATGAGAGGAAACCACAGCCATTTTGTGATACTACTGTCTGAGGTACATTTGTGAGGAATTTTTGGTGGTGAATTTCTGGTGTTTGATTTACACAGTACTAACACTTCTGCTACTTTTAAAAAGGTGAGTTGTTAATTTGTAAGGGGAACTATGTTGTACACTTGAAGATAATTTGAAAAATGTTTTCTGTTATTTATTTGCAGTCCTTCTGTTATACTAAATACTTGATGAAGTTAGTTTTATATTATGTATTACTAAAAACGATAAATGAAAGTGATTATTTTTTTCTGCAATTTACAGCAAGCAATTTCAAAATAAAATGGCTCACAATGAAGAGACCGTGGCAATTTCTTTTGAATTGTCCACTACATTGATTGAAATTGAGAGCACCAATAATGAAATATTGTCACAAGGAGGACATGACTTGTATGATTCCATTAGATTGATTGAAATGGACAGCACCAAGAATGAAATATTGTCACAAGGAGATGACTTGAATGATTCCACTACATTGATTGAAATTGAGAGCACCAATAATGAAATATTGTCACAAGGAGGAGATGGCTTGTATGATTCCATTAGATTGATTGAAATGGACAGGACCAATAATGAAATATTGTCACAAGGAGGAGATGACTTGAATGATTCCACTACATTGATTGAAATTGAGAGCACCAATAATGAAATATTGTCACGAGGAGATGACTTGAATGATTCCACTACATTGATTGAAATGGACAGCACCAATAATGAAATATTGTCAGAAGGAGGAGATGACTTGAATGATTTTTTTGATCAATCTCTTGATGGCGAATTTATCGAGTGTTTGGAGACCATAGAGTTACAAGAATCATCATTGCAGACTTTTAATGAGGAGATTCCAGATGAGATGATTGAAGAGGAAATTACTGATGAGGACATGTTACTAGTTGTTTCAAATTTAGAAAATTCTGAAGAATAAATTTATATTTAGAAATCAAAAATTGTTTGAGACATTATTTATTTTTATTTTTAATTTATGAGGTTGTAGCGAAGTGATTGTAGTATAAAATGAGACTTATAGTATAGAGTGCAACATTTTTATGTTACATGGTAAGTTTACTCATATTTACTTCCCTTCTGCCACTATATTATCTCCAATGTGTATTTGACATGTCTTCTTCATCTCCGGCCTCCTTTCTCTCACTGTGTGTCTCCGATGCATCTTATCGCTGGTATTTTGTGTAATTACAGAAGAGAGTAAAATAAAATAGTTCGGAACGTGAAAAGGGGGCAAAGTAGAGTACTCCTCACCCCCTAGGCCTTTTTAGGCGGTCCCAAAAGGATCAGTTTCTGCTTTCCTGAGAGATTATGGTATGAGTTCCATATACCACAATAACTTGCATTACAACATGCAAGATATCTATCTCCTATTACCAACTTTTGGAGATATTCGCGCTAAGCGCGAATATCTCCAAAAAGTAACACCTGCCCTGAGCAGTTCTTAGCCATGTTATCCAATGGGAGGTGGATAACATGGCTAAGAGTATTAGCTCGGTAATGCATGAATATCGCTGAGTTTTTAGCGATATTCATGCATTGCGGCCGTTTATTATCGCATTTGCGATAAACCTTGATAATAGTAAGGTTTATCTTCGATAATTTCTGACGATGCTTAGTGGTAAAAAATTGGTTGGTAAGCATCGTTAGCGATAAATATCGCTTAACTTTGGTAATATGCCCCAACGTCTGTTAACGTTCGATTCGAAGGAAATGAGGAAGTGTTGAAAAACATTGTCTGCGCCATCTTGCCTTTTTTGAAATGCCACACTTTTGTCGTGCACGGCAGCCATTTTAGATGTCTTGACCAGACCCACTCTCTGCACGCTGTCGATTCGTAGCATGGCTCCTCACCCTCGTAAGCATCTCCCCCAGGCACTGGTCACCACCGCTCTCTGTCTTATGCATGGGCAATAAACCTCCCCCCATCTGCGCTGCTCTTCCCTGAGAATCACACTGTGCCCGCCCGACACCTCCCTTTCGCCCTATTCACTACCGCACCCTGTGACACTCCTCTTCCTCTGTGTCCGATTGTCCAGGCTATCAGCTAGCCCTGCAGATGTAGTTTATGGCCCCAGCTGTAAAGAATCACCCCTCTTCAAAGGAGTTATAGTAGATCAAGGCCCACACCCGATGAGATCCGTCACACCACACGTGTTCCTACTATCTGAAAACTATCCTGTATTGTGATTGGGGAGGGGACCGAGCCTGAAGCGGAAGATTCCAGGAATGACTCTTTGTACATCAAAGTTTTTACAATTATGTGTCACATAAAAAATATATAGCACTCCAACAAAGTAGTAGGAATATAAAACTTTAATAACATATAAATATATACAACAAAACAAAAACAGTAAAAACATTTAAACAACGAAGAGACCGTGGCAATTTCTTTTGAATTATCCAATAGATTTATTGAAATTGACAGCACCAATAATGAAATATTCTTGTCAGTAGCGGTCTGTTGTGCGAATAGTTCCAAGGCAGCAGAACGCGCTGAAATCTGGATGTCACGAAGGTGATGTCTAGCAAGTTGCCGCCCAGCAAATAACGGCGTGGGGCGCCGCGGGGGTGAGTGAGTCCAGTAGGCACCACAGCTATTCTTACCGGCATTGCAGAATTACTGCTGGGGACAATGCCTGTGCTGGAGCAGGGTCACAGCAGAAACAAAAAGGATTCTGTTGAAGATGTTGTTGGTTTTCAATTTGAAAACAGTTCTGGTGTCAACTGCTATGCTAATGTAGTGGTTAATGTTTTGTTTTCTCTAGAAAATGTAAAAGAGGGGGAGGCAGTCCAAAGTTCCGTTAAAAGGGCAAAGGAAAGGATCGGTGGTTTGAACTATCAGTCAAAAAGGGGAGGGGGTGCAACAATTTTTCCTACCGGGTCACACTGTGCTTTCACCGGAAGTGAGGTCTGCAGGATTCTAGTAATTCAAAGTGAGGCTGGCGCCGACGTCCCGCGGATACAGTTTCGTCACTCCACGGGTGATCATGGCAGTCATTCCCCATCGGGGGTGGGAGACTCCCGCGGCTCCTCTAGAATCTTCAAGGTCGTGGAGGACTACGGTGGTGGAGTCAACCAGTGACCGGGCCATTTCTTTATGCTGGGCCCGCTCTTGCCAGGTCGACCGCCATTTTGAGAGTTCGGTAGCTACTGGCGATCGCGGGGTCAAATGAGCGGACGGGCTCCACCCTGCCGGGCGAGACGTTGCAGCATGGCCACAGTGGAAGAACTCTTTTCCGGGCGCCTGGACCGCTGAGGGTGCAGCTGGGAAGCCTCCACTGGGGAGGCGGGAGAGGCCTGTTCGCACCGTCTCTCCCTCCCAGTGCACCCCACGGCGTCTCGCTTGAGATTTGTTATGGCCGGACCAGGCGATGAGGACGAGGGGGGGGTCGGAGGCATGTGCAAGACATCCCCCCCCAGTGTTGTCGCAGCCATTATAAAAGAAAGAAGTGTCCCGTCCGTCTTCGGGCCGGGCTTCCGGTGGATGTCGGCCGGACGCCCCTGGCTCTGGCCCCATGAACGGGTTTCTTGGTTTATCGGCTGCAGCCGGATTCCGTCGGCCTCGGCCCCCCGACCGTTGGTGGCCGGACCGGAAGAGCATGTGGCGGGACTACCTGCAACTCTCAAGGGCCACCGCGGCCGGACTGGGAGAGAGAGGGGAGGGTCGAGGAGACATTCCCCCCCCCTGCAACTGTTCAGCGTTGTAAAGGCAATCCCCTGGCCGGGTCCCGTTGGTCTCGGCCTCTCCTCCGGCTACACCCTACGTTAGGATCTCCTGGCCGAGGCGTGGCAGCAGGACCTGCCTTATATGGGCTGCTCCCGGCTGGGCGTAGCCGGAACCCTGCCCCACCTTGGAAGTTTCCAGAGTGGGGGCGGATGTTCTACTGACTTGCATTTTCCCTAGTCTATCGATTTTTTTGGCGTGGCAGGCGGTGGGACAGCGAGGGGTGATTTGGTTTCTCTTACTGTTTTTCTGGTCTCTCACCACTGGCATATTTTAACGTTTTCTTGTTTCTAGGACATTAATAGGTTTTATCATTACGTTATGTTATCGTTTCTTTGTTCGTTGTTTAATAAAAGTTCATGTTCATCAGTGGCCTACTGATTTTCGTTTTCCTATTCTTTTCTTTCCAGGTTGTTTCATGCTAAAGTTTCTGTTAACAGGATACAGTGATCACTTCGTTATTATTGCATATGTCCTTTTCACTAGGGGTGCTCTCTGGTCGGGCCAGATGACGTATGTCTAGTAAATGGTCCGGGTGAAACAGGTGCATCAATCAGTGGGGAGTAGATAGGCATGACAGATTACAACGGGGGAGAAAGGTCCGCATTACGTACCCTTTCACTACTTGCAAAGATTTTCCTACGTTTATTTGCAAACAGGGAATACCTCCAAAAAGAACTAATTCCCAAACAGTCAATGTTCGGACAATCAATCAATCAATGAGGAATGAAATAGGTACGACGTGTTAAAGGCTTGCGTTACCTACCCTTCACTATCTGCAAAGGGAGAGAGAATATTCCTATTCTTCCTCGTTTGCAGGCAGAGAAGATCCTTAAGAGAATTAACATCGAACAATTCAATGCTCGATTGAAACAATCAACAAGGGGTACTGTGAACACAAATGAACGCCGCTTATGTACATACGCATTGCTATTTTCAACAGGTTGTTCCTAATGTTTCTATTTTAGCGAGGTCAAAAAGAGATCCCATTAGTGGCCTACTGATTTTGCTCGATTCCTTTTGTTTTTTTACACGATTTTTCGCTATCTGCAAAGACTAAACAGAGTATTGCGACTCTGTGCTTGTTTGTAAATAGAGAATGAACCAAAGAGAACAATCAATCAAATGGAGAGAGAAGCAGGCACGACGGATTACAAAGGGGGCAAAGGGCTGCGTTAACTACCCTTCACTATCTGCAAAGAGAGAGTACTCCTAATAGAAATGAGGGGTGGGGGGCAGCAATCAAAGCAGATCAGTGTGCATAAACACGAAAAAAAAAATTCTTACCACGTACTTGACATTCGACAGCTTATGATATTTGCTATTAAAAAACCATTGAAATTCACTGAAAAAACCATAGGTTATAGACCATATATAGTTAGGAATTAGCATTTACAAAACCTTGAAAATTCACTGAAAAAACCATAGGTTATAGACCATATATAGTTAGGAATTAGCATTTAAAAAACCTTATTTTACTCACACAAAACCATTGAAATTCCATATATAGTTAGTTGCACTAACTATATATTGCGCACCCGCAATCCACTGCTGATGATGTCACATATTACATCATTCATGACATGGTCAGTGACATCACTGATGACATCACTGATGACATCTCAAATGACATCACTGATGACATCTCATTTGACATCAATGACCACATCACTGATGATATCATTCATGTGACAATACAATGCATCTCCTCACATTTTAATATAACCTCTGTTTCACCCAGTGTTAAAAACAGAGTATAATTTTTGAAACCATTGACACACCAATACTAGTTACTACATACGTACTCACTGATTCCTACGTCTACACACACATTCACTCATTCACCCATACAATCATTCATACATACAATCACTCATGTTTACAACACAATCATATGCACTCATACACCTATACAGACACTCACACTCTGCCACTCATCCATGGAGTTACTCACACACCTAGTCAGTCCTGTAAAGAATCAATCACACTTCCATTTTCTACTCTATACAGTTAAACATAGAGCACCTTACGTTTTCAACCATATACTAACACATACTTACTCTCTTATACAATCATTGATACAAGTACACATTGATCTGTACAGAGTCACACACCTCCCATCCAGCCACACACACACTCAGTCTCCCATGCAAATACTTGGGCAATCAATCAATAACCCATATAGTTACTCATATAGCTACTGATCAACACATGCAGCAGTTTACAGAACAACAGACATAATGATGCACAAATTAAGACAGTTTAGTCACTAACCCATGCACTCAGTGAGACACATTTAATCACTCACTCATACATTCAGTCATGCACCTACTAAATCCTTCGTCCAGACACTTATACATCCACTCATTCTTCAATATGTAAGACATATTTTAACTTTACAGAAACATAGTCACTGGATGTTGTCATCAGTGATGTCACTGACCATGTCATGAATGATGTAATATGTGACATCATCAGCAGTGGATTGCGGGTGCGCAATATATAGTTAGTGCAACTAACTATATATGGAATTTCAATGGTTTTGTGTGAGTAAAATAAGGTTTTTTAAATGCTAATTCCTAACTATATATGGTCTATAACCTATGGTTTTTTCAGTGAATTTTCAAGGTTTTGTAAATGCTAATTCCTAACTATATATGGTCTATAACCTATGGTTTTTTCAGTGAATATATATAAGTATATATAGATATATATATATATATATATATATATATATATATATATATATAACTATATATATATATATATATCTATATATATATATATATATATATATATATAGATCTATATATATAAAAACAATACCCTTGCAGGGATAGAGTGATGCAAAAATTATGCAAAAAGGAAGAAGAGAACTCTGGGTAGTTCCCAAGTTTAGGTGTAAGGCAGCTCCTGCGTAGAGCATCCTCAACACCAGCGACACTCTAAATTTGATCGCTTCAAATGTCTGCTTTTCTATCAAAGTATTTAAGCATAGGATTAGCACAGTGCTATCCACGCCGAGATAGAAATGGACAAAGTCTTTTGCCATTTGTACAGCAAAGTCTTTAAGCTTAGGATTAGCACAGTGCTATCCTCGCCGAGTTGTAAAATGACAAAAGCCATTTACCACTCCAGGCACTGTATTACAGCTTTGGATTGGTAAAATACCATCCAAGCCAACCTGAAATAAATAAAAGCAACCCCTGACACGTGTTTCACTGTCATTACAGCTCTTCAGAGAGGTTTAGATTTTTCCAGACACAAGGGAGCACCCAGTATAAGTCAAAACAATACCCTTGCAGGGATAGAGTGACGCACAAATTATGCAAAAAAAAGGAGAGAACTCTGGGTAGTTCCCAAGTTTAGGTGGAAGGCAGCTCCTGTGTAGAGCACCCTCAACACCAGCGACACTCTAAATTTGCTTGCTTTAAATGTCTGCTTTTCTATCAAAGTGTTTAAGCATAGGATTAGCACAGTGCTATCCACGCCGAGATAGTAATGGACAAAGTCTTTAGCTCACTCCGCCACCACAGTTCAGACATGGCCATACCCTGCCAACTTAGGGCGACCAGACATGGGCCCCCTGCCCACTTTACCACTGGATTCAAGCTAGCCTGGCTGATGGCGGCTGGTTAGCCAGAAACCGGTCCCAGGATGCTTGTTTCCGGTCCAGGGAAGACATGGCTTGGCAGTTCGGGCTGGACTGTTCCCATGAGGCACAGGGTCAGACTGATTTGCATATGGCCATGTCTGAACTGGGGTGGCAGAGTGAGATAAAGAATGATGATGGATTAAACCCAGATCAGTTGACTGGGGGTGAGTGATTGCAATGTTCAACACTCCGTCCATCATCCCCTTTAGTTTTGCTTTGTTTGCACTGATGTTATAAGGCATCTCAAGGTCAACATCGAACCTTGCAGAGTCCCTTTTTCGGCAGCCTACCTGTGTTCAGTTAGTGGACGGTACACGACGGGAGTCTCACACGCACAGTCCATACACATGTGCACACATGTTCATGTGTAAACAGATAAGTGCCCCTAACCCTAGCGGCATCACAGCAGCCTTTTCTCAAAAAGGTGGACACTGGCTGTAAAACCCTGCAGTTCATTTACAGTGTGAATACCATGGGTAAGGATTTTTTTTCTTAAACCAAGGGGAATAATAAGAGTTTTCAGATTAATAAATAATGTATGGTGTTATATGCACACTGGATACAATGTAGCATTGCCAGTAGTAAATGTTTAGATCTGTTAAAAGAAGTATAAGCAAAAACCAACCAATGCTTTAAAACACATAAGAATGTTTTCTTAAACTAAATGTAATCTTTTTTTCTCTTTTTGTTAAATGATGGTAGAACATGATGTGGGGCAGACAGAATAAAAAATTCAAAGTACTGACATGGATTGAATGTACAAAACAAATAAGATTGTTTAGTAAAGACTGAGGGTTCCTCTCCTGGTAATAAATGAATGTGTATAAGTATATGAGTGTAATACAGCAGCTTTTGTAATAAGTCTTATATAGACTGTTTTTAATGAAAAAAGTGTCGTGAAGAAGGTGACAATTTCTTTCACCGAAACGTTGCGTCAACATATATTTTTATTTCTTATGAATTGTTTTAAGATGTTATTGTTTTTATGATTAAAATGATGTTTTTATCAATACAATCGAAAAAGTTTAACAAATAAAAATATAGAATTCACTTCTTTGTTTTCTCTGCCCTTATTGTATCCTGGTGATCATTATCTGTAAATTGACAACACTGTATGATATGTCAATTTGTTAATCTGATTGAAACTCTAAGCCCCTCTCAGAACAGTTCTTTCTCCTAAGATCCTCTTGGGAGGCCAGTCTCACAAAAATAAGGAAAAGGGAAACTTTGATTTTCTAACACTGTGTTCCTTGAGATTGAGTTTAGTGTCTAGGGTCAATCCCAATGACTATGAATTGATTGAAAAGTGGAATGTGAATCTATCTGAAACATAGAAAGGTGATGAATGTAGGCTGAGAAATGTACTTCTCCAGCTTAACATTTAGGGAATGAATACAAAGGAATGCTAGTATTTTCTAATGTGGTTTCTATGTTGTTCTAGAGCAAGGATGCTCTCAAACATTTCCTCAGGTTCCAAAATGTAATGTCTGGGGTATCACCGGGAGCCATACGGATGATCACAGGGTGGGTGGAGAAAGGGGTATGGAGGAAAAGTGGTAAGGTGCGCAGGAGCGTGGCAAAGTGGGGGTAGGGGGACAAATTCTACAAGAGGGAAAGAAGTCATCATGCACTGAATTCATAGACAACAGAAGTAGAAGTCTGTTTATAAAGACTGCTTTCACCTAATCTTAGTGTTCTGCAATATCGAGGTGGTCATTCAAGCAGTTAGAAAACTATATAAAGTCTCTGCTTTACATTAATGGATAGAATTACAATAAGTAACAGTTCTGAACACATGGAAAATCTTCCTTAGTATAATTATTTCAAGAAGACCCCAAAGGGCACAAGGAGCGAAACACGTGTTCGCTGCACGGTGACAAGCGAAAAAACTGTCCTGAAATGCTATGTACTTTGAAGCAAGAATATTTATATTACCAATTCCTTACAATGAGGTTCACCTGCGAGCAAGCATTTTGGGTCTTCTTTTCCTGAAAATCAAATTACAAATTCAAGCTGTGACTTTCAGCCGCATTTCTGAAACGTATTCATTCAAAGTGTCCAAAACAAAATTAATTTTGGGTTATATCTATTGTTTCCGGTAGAATGACCAGAAACCTGTCAAGGAAAACTGTTGGGCTTCTAAACACAGGGTCAGATTCCGATTGAGCTAGAGGAGGGTCACTGTATCCCACTTGAAGTTCAGCATCATTTTGGCCTGGGGCGCCTCTAGTGGCTACATATCTGCAGGTCTTAGATGTATTAGTGCCATTGTGGTTGAAGTTCGGTTTACCAGCATAGTGCATACTTTAGTTTTTCATGTACAGCTCATGTGTTGCTTCACTAATCTATGCTTGTTCTGATTTTAGCTATTGAAAGTACTATGTTTTTACTTAGTGTTTTAAAGTTGGTAAACCAGTGCGAGTGGTGTGAGTAGCCTGTTGCCAAAAACAGACAGGCTACTAATGCCAGTCACACTGGTGGAACTGTGTGAGGAATTCTTGAAATGAGTGAACCATGGACATTGTTGGTGTGAAAATACAATCATGTACTAACATATATAGTACAGAATGATTGTTTTATTTATGCATGACATTGAGTGCAGCAATTTATTTTATAAACAAAAATGGATGTGGATGTTTTTTCTTATTGGCTTGAAGTATCTAGTGACCTCTAATATGCTTAATAAAGTTCATGTCTTAAGTAGTCCTAGAAGCCATGTTATTCAAAGTTGAACTTTTGCATATTTTTCTAACCACAACCTCACTTTCAGTCTTGGTAACCAGAAGCAGGGTTTGAGGAGAATAATGAGATTATCATTAAATTCATGAATAATATGTTCTCATCAAGGACATTTCGCACTTCTTTCTTAGGGAGAAGACTCATTAGATAAGTATTCACTGAAAGTAACAAGTTTCTGGTGCATGATTCTGTCCCATAGATTGTATTGAGAAAAACCTATATAAACTGTCCTAAAGTTTATCCATTTTAGCATTTTGCTCCAACTGACCCTTTTCTAGCGAAAGCAGTGGTCAGTTGAAATGACAATTGGATTTTTATTTTGTTGAATTGCTTGCTATTTTGCATTCAACACAATTTCAACCTTGGTTTTCCGCTCACCTTGGACCCGATTCACAAAGGTGAACTGAGACGAAAGTCTAAATTTATAACTTTCGATATTCACGAAGGGTATTTCCAAGTAGTAAAGTTAGACTTTTGTCTCAGTTAAACGTAAGTTTTGATCTTAAGTATAACTGAGACCAAAAGTTAAACTTAAGACCAAAGCTTAAGTTTAACTGAGACAAAAAGATTAACTTTACTACTCGTAAATGCCCTTTGTGAGTATCGAAGGTCGTAAAGTTAGATGTTCATCTCAGTTCACCTTTATTAATCGGGTCCATTGTGTTTTATTGTTAAAAGAGTAAAAGTAGTAGTTCAAACAAGTTCATATTTAACTAAGTACCACAGAATGAACCGTGCAGCACCAGAAAACAATTGTTAGGATATCATGCGACCTAAATGGTAAACAGACATAATATCGATTCCAAAATATCGACTGGTCATAATATCGAGTTCAAAATATAGACTGGACAAAATATCGACTGGACAGAATATAGACATCAAAAATATCGTTTTTAAGGTAAGTAATGTAATATCGAATGTTAAAAATATAGACAGTTAAAATATCGAAGTATATAATATAGGTAATTAAAAATGTCTAATTTTTAATAGTATATATTTTTTTATAATGTTTTTATGTTATTATATGTGTGAAAATTGTGTTTTTATGTTATAATTAAATTTAAATAATGATTTTTTTTATTTTTTTTGCGTAATTAAATTCTGTAGCGGGTTGTGGGTTTATAGGGGAATAGGATGGAAGTAATTTAATTATAATTAATTAAATATGTAAATTTATTTATTGGTATCATATTTTGATTAATTGTTAATTAATTTATATTTGGTAATTAATTAAAATTTAATTGGCAATTAATTTTAAATAATTGAATAATTGCTAATTATGTTAATTTTACTAATTTATTTTCCGTAGCGGGTTGTGGGTTTATAGGGGAATTGGGTGGGAAGTAATTAAAAAAAATTAATTACATATGTTAAAAAATGTATTGGTATTTTTTTATAATTATTTGTTAATTAAAATGTTATTGGTAATTAATTAAATTTTAATTGGCAATTAATTTTATTTAATTGATTAATTGCTAATTATGTAAATTTTACTTATTTATTTTCAGGAGCGGGTTCTGGGTTTATAGGGGAATAGGGTGGGAAGTAATTTATTTATAATTAATTAAATAATTCAATTTATGTAATTGTATTTAATTCGAAATAATAGATAAATAATTTTTAATTGTTAAATAAATAATTTTTAATTTGTAATTAATTTGGATTAATAGGTAACAAATAGTAATACTTAATTTTAATTTGTAATTTTAATTGATTAATTGTTATATTAAAATAAATTGGTAATTACTTTAAAATAATTTGTTTTAGATATGAATTTATATTTTTTTAAATAATATATGAAGTATTTACTTTCCCCTACTGTTGCACTCTTTGGAGTGGAAATAGTAATGTTTACCCCTATGCTATCCAACGCTTTCCCTACTGTTCCACTCACTGGAGTGGGAATAGTAATTTTAACCCCTACGCTATCCAACGCTTTCCCTACTGTTGCACTCTTTGGAGTGGGAATAGTAATTTTTACCCCTACGCTATCCAACGCTTTCCCTACTGTTGCACTCACTGGAGTGGGAATAGTAATTTTTACCCCTACGCTATCCAACGCTTTCCCTACTGTTGCACCCACTGGAGTGGAAATAGTATTTTTTACCTCTACGCTATCCAACGCTTTCCCTACTGTCGCACCCACTGGAGTGGGAATAGTAATTTTTACCTCTACGCTATCCAACGCTTTCCCTACTGTTGCACCCATTGGTGTGGGAATAGTAATTTTTACCCCTACGCTATCCAACGCTTTGCCTACTGTTGCACCCACTGGAGTGGGAATAGTAATTTTTACCTCTACGCTATCCAACGCTTTCCCTACTGTCGCACCCACTGGAGTGGGAATAGTAATTTTTACCTCTACGCTATCCAACGCTTTCCCTACTGTTGCACCCACTGGAGTGGGAATAGTAATTTTTACCCCTACGCTATCCAACGCTTTCCCTACTGTTGCACCCACTGGAGTGGGAATAGTAATTTTTACCCCTACGCTATCCAACGCTTTCCCTACTGTTGCACCCACTGGAGTGGGAATAGTAATTCTTACCTCTACGCTATCCAACGCTTTCCCTACTGTCGCACCCACTGGAGTGGGAATAGGAATTTTTACCTCTACGCTATCCAACGCTTTCCCTACTGTTACACTCTTTGGAGTGGGAATAGTACTTTTTACCCCTACACTATGCAACGCTTTCCCTACTGTTGCACTCACTGGAGTGGGAATAGTAATTTTTACCCCTATGCTATCCAACGCTTTCCCTACTGTTGCACCCACTGGAGTGGGAATAGTAATTCTTACCTCTACGCTATCCAACGCTTTCCCTACTGTCGCACCCACTGGAGTGGGAATAGGAATTTTTACCTCTACGCTATCCAACGCTTTCCCTACTGTTGCACCCATTGGAGTGGGAATAGTAATTTTTACCCCTACGCTATCCAACGCTTTCCCTACTGTTGCACCCACTGGAGTGGGAATAGTAATTTTTACCTCTACGCTATCCAACGCTTTCCCTACTGTCGCACCCACTGGAGTGGGAATAGTAATTTTTACCTCTACACTATCCAATGCTTTCCCTACTGTTGCACCCACTGGAGTGGGAATAGTAATTTTTACCCCTACGCTATCCAACGCTTTCCCTACTGTTGCACTCACTGGAGTTGGAATAGTAATTTTGACCCCTATGCTATCCAACGCTTTCCCTACTGTTGCACTCTTTGGAGTGGGAATAGTAATTTTTACCCCTACGCTATCCAACGTTTTCCCTACTGTTGCACTCTTTGGAGTGGGAATAGTAATTTTTACCCCTACGCTATCCAACGCTTTCCCTACTGTTGCACTCACTGGAGGGGGAATAGTAATTTTCACTCCTACGCTATCCAACGCTTTCCCTACTGTTGCACTCTCTGGAGTGGGAATAGTAATTTTTACACTTACGCTATCCTACGGTAATAATATTGATTATTATTTAATTATATTATGTTACTATATATATATGTTTTAATAAATATGATTGTAAAATTTTTTATAACTTTCATGAATTATTTAAATATTATAAGGTAATTTAAGTTTTTTAAAGAATATTTTAGTAATTAATTTTTAATATTAATTTAATTTAACACTGTTTTTAATAAAGTCGATAATTAAATTAATTATATTTTTGTAAACGACATTTTGTACTCGATATTTTTGTACTTACCTGTTTGTAGATATAAACTCGATATTTTGTCTGTCTATATTTTGTCAACGATATTTTTTCAACTCGATATTATGTCCCTCCATATTATGTCAGTGATCCGACTTAAATATTATTAATAAGTATATGGCCCCATCTGAGTAAATAATAGAAAATGTACACCCAATCAGATGATATCTTTATAAACAATATTTATGACACAATATGTATTTTCGATGATGTTTCTGCTAATTATATTCTGGCATACAATGGATTATGCACCACCCTGGCAGTGTCAGAGGAAAATGTACTTGGACTAGAAAAAAAGTAAGGTACATTGGGTTAGGAGCACTTGGAATTGATAAAGGTTTTCAGCGAACTTCTTGGGAGTGCCTAGATGGAGGAAGGAGGACATTGTTCTTGCCTATGGCTCCCAGAGATCCACTAACCCTAGAGTCAGATTGCGATGAAGGAGGGTTTCATTTAGCATTCTTTACATTAGGTTAGTTTGCGGGAATTAGGAATTAGAATTCCTCATGTACAATAGGGAGGAGTACTGCAACTTCCAATCTCATCACCAGATTGTCTTTCCTATACTTTGCGCTATTACTATTGAAGTCCTCATCTATTACCTGCCATTGAGGATAAACCTTGTAAGCCATTTTCGCTATCCTTTGTTATTTTGTACTGCTATACTATGTTTCTGAGACTGATTTATGTTACTCTTGCTTTAACATTTTAATACGCGAAAAGCGAAGATCTATCAGCACATGATGAAAATGTTTATGTTAGTCTGGGAAAGCTTCAGAGAAGAGACAGAATAACACTGAGATTACCTTGAAATTCAGCTTGAAAATTGTACCAAAAGTTTTATTTTAATACATGTACACAAATAATGAGGGAAAATAAAGAAAAAGTTTTTTGTAAGTGGCTAGTGTGATTAGGACTGCACTCTGAAATTCAACGTATAGTTTTCCATTCTTTGAACAGTAATCCTGATCCTGTGGTCTTTATGTGAACCACACAAAGGAGTAGAAAAATGTATATCAAGCAATATATAAAATGTGCAAAAAATATATGAGAGCAGCGGCACGTGTTCACTGTGAAAAACTGCCCTCACTCACAAAATTGTGACATGCTTTATCATAGGGCGTGCTGCAGACAGCCCTGCACAGACCAACGCCTGGGGTGGAACACAAGGGAGGGGAAAACAAACAAACAATGACATTCTTTGGTTCACTGAAGAAAGGTGCAGTTAGTGGGAGTTAAAACTAGCTTGAAAGTGAACCCACTCAAGATGTTATTCTGGGACCATCCGGCTAGGTTTAAAAAATGTGAAGGATGGAAGTGAAAGGAGAAAATTAGGATTCCTCCACTCCTCCTTACTGCCATGGTGTCAACCTGTCTCTGCCTTCAATATGTGCCCACAATTGGGTCACCTTGGCATTCATCAGGACCCTTCAGAACCCAAAAGGGGGCGGTACCCTCGAATCCTCCCTCTGGTACCTGTGGAATGTGATCTTTCCAACACAAGGATACCTTAATCAACATACACTCTGTAGTCTGGGAAATGGGAAAATAAAAGGGAAAAAAGGTGATCACTCAGCCACCCAAAAACAAAGCTATAAGAAGGTAATAGGGAAAGGAGATAACTCACCCTCGTGTGCTTTTTCATATGAGTAATAAACACGCACTACATGGAACACTCACTGACACCATTTGGAATTGAAATGAGCATCCAGTCCAAATTAGATTCGCAAGTACAATGTGTGGCAATCACCACATAAAAATGCCCATTGGGCATGTTCCTGCATACCACCCGTTCAAACCTCCAGCGCTTAAGTAGTGTTACATAAAGGCAATTCACTCACTGAGTTTCATAGATTGAGTCTATAGAAGTGGCGAGGTGTTGGGATGACCCCCTTTAGTCAAACTCTGAAGGAGACAAACACATAGATATATGTACGTTTTTAGGGCTCGGCCTCCGCCCACGTAAGTGGGAGGAGTTTCGAGATCCTAATGTTAAAGAAAAAAAAAAAGTATCTCCTAGGGCTTTGGCGAGACAAATTCCACACATTCCTTAGTGTGTTATGTCATCTGGCCAGTGATTCGTCTTCGTTGTGGTGTCGTTTTAATAGCCTTGAAGTGATAGGGTAAATGTAGTTTTCGTCCGCCATGTTGGGCATTTTTCGTTCGTGTGCGCGCAAAGAAGTACATTAATTATAATTAGGAGCTGTCAGGGTGCCTCCGTAAGTGAATCCAGATGGCCGGGCGCGTTCACCATTCAGCAGCGCTCAGCGCGCAGCTGCTCCATGCCAGGCCGGGAAAGGGCTTCATTAGTTCAAGAACAAGAGTCTGACGTTCTGTCATGGGCTGTTCTTTTAATCTCAGTTTCATTTTTTTTCTGGAATGGTCCGTGGCCGGTGTGAATGGAATTGTTCTCTCGAGTTTATAATGTGTTTCTTTGCAGCAGCTTTTGTTTTCGGAGCTGAGGTAATGAATAGCAAGCTGGCAGGCAGCGCCTTTTAGAACTGTTTGCTTTCTGGGCAGAGTCCTGCAGTGGTGTTGAACTTCAGCATAGTCTGACAGGCTGCTGTATTGTTTGTATTTTCCCATACCGCCTGCGTCAACTTTTTTCCACACACGAATTTCCAACAGTTTTGTTCTCTCTGAATAATGCGCCTTGTTACTTCCTTCAGACAGCAAGCAGAGTTTTAAAGGAATCATTCAAGGAGCCCGTCAGTTGTTGACACAACGAAAGGTGAGGTAACTGTTTGCTTGCAGTTACGGACCTTCGTTTGGGGTTTTTATTGGTATTGTTTTTCCTAATGGGATTAGTGTTTGCGAGAAAATTGACTGCCCACAGCTGCGCTTGTAAGACGCGCCTGGCAAAGCGTGTCACGAGGGCTGCGTGGGGCTGATACAGATGCTCGCGCCCTATCAACATTGGGGACTGTATATTGACCGTCGTGCTGAAAGGCGGAGCAGCAGAAGTAGATTTCCGTTCTTGACTTAAATTCTATTCTTCCGAGCTCTGGGAGAAACCCCGAATGGAATCTAGGTATCCTGCTAGTTGCAGCGTTTGCGCGATGGCAAAAGAGGAAGTGTGCTAAGTTTTATTGTTTTTATTTTTTATAAAGTAAAGAACATTGGTAGGAAAGTTTGTAGAACTCCCCAAGTCTAGCAACTCGGAACACATACTTTGATTATGTCGTTTTTAGAACAGTCTGCCAAAGAATTCATTTCACAACTTGTAAATGCAGTTTGAGAGTTGAGACTGCAGTTTGAGAGTGCAGTTTGAGAGTTGAGAGTGCAGATTGAGAGTGCAGAGTGCAGTTTGAGAGTGCAGAATCAGAGTGCAGTTTGAGAGTGCAGTTTGAGAGTGCAGTTTGAGAGTGCAGTTTGAGAGTGCAGTTTGAGAGCAGTTTGAGAGTGCAGTTTGAGTGCAGTTTGAGAGTGCAGAGTGCAGATTGAGAGTGCAGTTTGAGAGTGCAGATTGAGAGTGCAGTTTGCAGATTGAGAGTTGAGAGTGCACGTTGAGAGTGCACATTGAGAGTTGAGAGTGCAGTTTGAGAGTTGAGAGTGCAGTTTGAGAGTTGAGAGTGCAGTTTGAGAGTTGAGAGTGCAGTTTGAGAGTTGAGAGTGCAGTTTCAGAGTTGAGAGTGCAGTTTCAGAGTTGAGAGTGCAGTTACAGAGTGCAGCATGAGAGTTGTGAGTGCAGTTTGAGAGTTGAGAGTGCAGTTTGAGAGTGCAGTTTGAGAGTGCAGTTTGAGAGTGCAGTTTGAGAGTGCAGTTTGAGAGTGGTGTTTGAGAGTGCAGAGTGCAGTTTGAGAGTGCAGAGTGCAGTTTGAGAGTTGAGAGTGCAGTTTGAGAGTGCAGTTTGAGAGTGCAGTTTGAGAGTGCAGTTTGAGAGTGGTGTTTGAGAGTGCAGAGTGCAGTTTGAGAGTGCAGAGTGGAGATTGAGAGTTGAGAGTGCAGTTTGAGAGTGCAGTTTGAGAGTGCAGTTTGAGAGTGCAGATTGAGAGTGCAGTTTGAGAGTGCAGTTTGAGAGTGCAGTTTGAGAGTGCAGTGTGGGAGTGCAGTGTGGGAGTGCAGTGTGAGAGTGCAGTGTGAGAGTGCAGTTTGAGAGTTGAGAGTGCAGTTTGAGAGTTGAGAGTGCAGATTGAGAGTGCAGATTGAGAGTGCAGTTTGAGAGTGCAGTTTGAGAGTGCAGTTTGAGAGTGCAGTTTGAGAGTGCAGTTTGAGAGTGCAGTTTGAGAGTGCAGTATGAGAGTGCAGTATGAGAGTGCAGATTGAGAGTGCAGTTTGAGAGTGCAGTTTGAGAGTGCAGAATCAGAGTGCAGAATCAGAGTGCAGAGTGCAGATTGCAGTTTGAGAGTGCAGTTTGAGAGTGCAGTTTGAGAGTGCAGAGTGCAGATTGAGAGTGCAGATTGAGAGTGCAGATTGAGAGTGCATTTTTAGAGTGCAGTTTGAGAGTGCAGAGTGGCAGTGAGTGCAGACTGAGTGCAGAGTGACAGCGAGTGCAGACTGAGTGCAGAGTGACAGTGAGTGCAGACTGAGTGCAGAGTGACAGTGAGTGCAGAGTGACAGTGAGTGCAGAGTGAGTGCAGAGTGAGTGCAGAGTGAGTGCAGAGGGAGTGCAGAGTGAGTGCAGAGTGGCAGTGAGTGCAGAGTGGCAGTGAGTGCAGAGTGGCAGTGAGTGCAGAGTGACAGTGAGTGCAGAGTGACAGTGAGTGCAGAGTGACAGTGAGTGCAGACTGACAGTGAGTGCAGAGTGACTGTAGAGTGAGTGCAGAGTGAGTGCAGACTGACAGTGAGTGCAGAGTGACTGTAAAGTGAGTGCAGAGTGAGTGCAGAGTGAGTGCAGAGTGAGTGCAGAGTGACAGTGAGTGCAGAGTGACAGTGAGTGCAGAGTGACAGTGAGTGCAGAGTGGCAGTGAGTGCAGAGTGACAGTGAGTGCAGAGTGACAGTGAGTGCAGAGTGACTGTAGAGTGCAGAGTGACAGTGAGTGCAGAGTGGCAGTGAGTGCAGAGTGACAGTGAGTGCAGAGTGACAGTGAGTGCAGAGTGACTGCAGAGACAGTGTGTCAGGGTGCACATTGTGTGAGTGTGCAGAATGAGTGTGCAGGGTAAACAGTGTGTGACTATGCAGGGTGACATTGGGAGTGTGCGGGTGAGCAGTGTGTGAATGTGTAGGGGCAGTGTGTGAGTGTGCAGAAAACACCACACACACATACACCACACACACATAACGCACACACAAACCACACACCTCCGTCTCTCAACACCACACACTTGTCACCACTCAACACAACACACTCACCACCACACTCACTCCCCAGGCTCACCCCCACAGACTCACCACCACACACTCACCAGCACACAGAAAACAACACACACAGCAACACACCCCCAGCCGTCAATGAATGCTTTCACCATGCACAAACACCAACAACCATCATCCATCTGTGCATGCTTTTACCAAGCACACACCCACCAGCCGTCAGTGCACCCTTCCACCAGGCACACACACCTCCAGCCGGCAGTGCACTTTTCCACCAAGCAATCGCAGTATGGTACACTTTACTTTTAAACATATTCATATAAAGCACAGCATGCCACCATTGGTAAAATGACAATTCAACCAAGATACTTCCACTACACACCACATGCACACACTCCATAACACATGGCAAAAAGACATTGGCATTTACAATGCCATTAGCTCAAACTCAAATAAATCCGAGCCCGATTGCATTTCTAATGCTTGTTTTAAATGTGATCAACAAACGTGACTCCTAATATGAGTTACTGTGGAGAAAACAAATAAACTCCAGTGACGTCTGTCATAAAATCTCCCCATATCTGAAGAAAGCAGTTTCAGAAAAGGTATGACGGGATTAGGGTGGAAATGTTCGTGTTGCCGGTATACGTGCAAAACACCACACTATAAACAGGAATACCAAATGGGACCCCAAAAAGCCTGTTGCATGGGAATATGTAGTACACCAAATACCGTGATGTGGCATTATTAGCCTGTTTAGCAGTACACTGCATGAGAACAAAGGGAAAATAAATCTGTAGCTATATTGCTCTAGTATGTACAAATTATGAAAGTATGTCTGTTCCCCCGCGTTTGCTGTTAGCACGTTAGGGAACAGTTCAAGACCACCCCCCAAAACTCGCTCTTTACTACGTCAAGGAGGGTGCACTGCCAGGACACTGTGAAAACATAGCTGCCAAGGTTTCAGATTGCTTATGTGTGACATTTTCATAATTTCAGTGTAATTATGAGTGACATTCAACATCTATGAGTGACACTTTCTCGCGAGCAAAAATAAAGCAATAAAGGCAAAGGAAACATATAAATATCAGAAATCACACCCATTTGAGCAATGAGAAACTCTAGGAGATCTTAAAACATGCTGCAAAACACCAGAAACATAGCTGCCAGGTTTGCAGATTACTTAAGTGTGACATTTTGGTGGCTGTCTGATCTTAACATAATGAGTGCCTGTCAGGCTGGCCTTAGCACAGTGACAGACACTCATCCCGTGTTGGAAAAGGGAGGGGTGGTGCCACTGCACACATCTTTATATACACTAGAAATCAGAATTGGCCTACATGTGAACATCTCTCTACAGACAGGCCAAAGCTTGGATAGCGTAAATATCTTAATTTGAGCCATTGTGGGAAGCTCTCTATGCCTTAAGCCTCAGCCACACAGCTCTCTATCATGACTCATAATAGTCACTCACAAGCTTTAACTAGCTGAGACACCTATAACCAACCGAGTGCACTGTAGTAGATTCATGAAAGCACTGCAGAAACAACATCGTATGGAAAATGCAAATACTTTTAGGGAATGTAAAATAAAGTCAACATTGTTTTAACAGTTTGGATTTTCTTATAATGCGTCACTCTGGGTCACCGTACCTTGGTGAAACATGGGTAAAAAAATTACCAAGCCCAAATCTATGCATCTTTTCTTCTGTCACACCAACCCCAATGCCGGGGCTGTCTCAAACGTCACGTGAGAGTCTTGTTTTTGCTAATGATGGCAGATTTGCACAGCAGCTTCGGGATAGCCGGTTCCGGCATAGGTGATCTGTCTGAGAATCTGTCATGGACAAGATAGCTCTGCGTACTCTGCCATACACATACACAAAGGCCTAGCCATACGGGGTGCGTAGGTAATGTGAGCACGAACAGGATAAACAAATATCACAGAATTTAAACAATAATCTAACAAATCTCACATGTTGGAGTGCAACAACATACAGTAAAACGTGTCATTATTGATAAATCAGGTTACCTAGGGGCCGATTGCTGCTGGTGGAGTTTCGTTCGGGAGCTGAGCAGCTGGTTGCAAACATGACGGTCACAGCGTTTGACCAGCTCACCAGAATCTAGAAGGCGGAGAACACCCATGACCCTCATTACTTTTCTAAATACGTGCCTCAAGTATGAAACAAGCTAAGTGTGAGATAAGTGGGGCTGTGGATTATCGAGTCTCTGGATGCTTTTCTTCCTCATAATGAGCCATCACTTCCCGAAATATGCTGTTACAATAATTGCAATCACTTTAAGGAATTATGTTTTTTTGAAGCTTATATGTAAATTCACTTTGCTTTACAGTGGGTCCTAAATAAACAATAATAAATAGTTTACTGGCACATACATGACCCGCTGCTAGGGCTAATGAACGTGCGGCTGGTTCTGATCATCAGACGCCGCTGTTATTTATGCGTCTTCACGGAGTAGTGTGTGTGATCTCACGCTATGTGACAACAACACTACTAAAGTCACTCATTGGCAGGCCAAAAGTACTTCTTGTTCTGTAGTCTGATTGTATCTCAGGCTAGCAGTGGCGGCATTGCGGCCACGTTGATCAGTGAGCACACAGTCCTCTGGCACTCTCTCTGAGCTTGAGATGGTCAAGGTGCGAGCTGCAGTGTAAGCGGGGCGCACGGCCATCATGGCGCTCAGAGAGACAGCGTCTCGTGCCGCACAGCCTACACTCGCTAATCCCCCGCCACTTCTGCACCACTTGACCCCCTACTTCCGTGAGGGCACTATCGCGGCCGGCACATCCGGATTAATCCCGGCCCCACACGGTGATTGACAGCTGAGTAGCCACCCGCACCATGATTTGCGCATATGTTTCCAGGGCAAAAGGAGCCTCAATCGGACAGCAGGCAGAGACTCAGATACATTGTAGCGCGCCGCTCTCAGAGCTGAGAACTGCAGCAGAGTCAGTTAACTGTTTAGGCACTCGGGCGGCTGGCAGCACCTCTCTCAGAACATAGAGAGAGCCCGGGCACAGGAGCGCCGCTGGCGCGCCTGGCACAGGTCGAAAATGCGTGACAATGCATTTCAGTGCGGTGATGCGGATCACCACACTGAAATGAGTGAGCGTCACACCTGTTGCGTGACGCTTGGCAGGACTGTGAAAATCCTTGCTGGGTAGGTGGCGAGGCTCGCTTCTTCGCGTCTCATAAAGCAGGAGCAATTCCGAACACGTGATGCTAGCGTCAATGACATCATCACGTCACGATCCATGGATTTCCCCGCGAGTGTCATTTTTCTTTTTTCAAAAAGTGAAGCATTTAGAAACTATTGATTACGTTCACTCCAAAGCAAATATGTTGTAAAAGAACTACTTATATATTTATTATACATGCGGAAGTGAATGGCAAGATGCCACAGCATGTTAAAGAATATATGTGCCAAGTATGTAAAAAGGTGGGGGGAAGGGAAACAATTAAGCAGTAAGTAACCTCAATATAGCAAATGCAAAAGAAACCCCAGTGCATCCATGACTGACTGTGGAAATTGTAACGGCCTATGTAAGTCTACGACCTGAGGCCAATCAGAGTGGCGTGGTCCTAACCCCAGGTAAAGAGGAGAGAAGGGTAGAAAGGGGTGGGAAAGGGGAGGTCAGAGTTTACCATACATACTCTCTGGTCCATCATATCAATATATAGTGGATGGAATGCCCAGCCTACCTACAATGGGGGAACAGAGACAGAGCCACTTTATCTATTCAAGGTGTTCCAATGGATGTCATTGTTCAGTCCCAATACATATCCATTTTTGTTACCTTAACAGGAGGGTTTTCTTCTTGTCGCCTGTGGAAGTGTTTATTCTGGGTTTGTCCAGTACAGTCAATGAGATATCATTAATTGAATGGTCTGCTGCTAAATAGTGTGTAGTACATTTTGCATGAGATTTTTGGCATCTGATGGTACTCCTGTGTTCCATGATCCGGGTTTTTACCCTCCTGGTCATCATGCCAATGTACTGTTTGTTATAGGGGCATGTGATCAGGTAGATGCCATTTTCCAACTTACAATTTGTATGGACCCTCTGTTGCTACGGGTAGGTTAAATTTACCTTCACACTCTTGGAGTCCCTCATCAAATGACATACATCACATGAGCCACATCTCATATGTCCTACAAATGCGGTCAAAGACATTAGTCCTGTGGTTCTGCTGTTTTTGTTTACGGTAAATCGTTTGTGAAACAATAGATCTTCAAGTTGGCGCTCCTTTTAAAAGAGAACAATGGGTTTTCCAGATTCAGACCATTAGAGTTCAATATCCACCAATTCTTGATTATCGGTCGTTTAATGTAGTGTGTGGCTGTATTGAAGGTGGTAACACATATGGTGTTCTGTGTCTGTGGTTTTTCAACTTTCTCCAGGAGGGTTTCCCCAATTTATGTTCAGGGCTCTCTTTTTCGCATGTTTTATAACCCTTGTAGGATAACCCCTATTCTGGAGTTTACTGGTCAGAAGGGTGGCTTCATCATTGAAGTCCATCTTGTCAGTGCAATGCGCCAGAGACAAAATAATTGGCACACTGATTTAGGATGAAAGCTATTAAAAGAGAGAAGTAAGTATTGTCTATGGGTTTATTGTAGACACGAGTGGAGAGGCCTCCCTCTTTTGTTTCAATGACCAAGTCTAGAAAGGTAACTCATTCTTCGTGATGTTAGATGTAAAATGCAGCAATGGGTTACGGTCATTGAACCAAACCAGAAATCCTTGTACAGTTGTTTTGTCGCCTCACCATATCACCAAGGCATTGTCTATATATCCGTGCCACAGTCTTATGTTATTGGATCACAGGTTTCCTTCATTGTAGATGTGTTCATTTTCAAAAGCCCCAACACACAGGCCAGCCAGGCTCGGGCGAAAGTTCTGCCCATGTACGTCACATGGGTCTGCAGATAGGGAGTGCCCTCAATTTCTTCTTGAGAGCAATTTCAGCCAGGTTTAAAATGAAGGACCTGGGGGTTTGGCATTGCCAATCTTCAACATACAGGATGTCTTAAAGTACTCTCAGAGTTTCTCTCTGTGGAATATACATGTACAAGGCCTCGATATCGAGGCCTAGTAGATACTCATTCTGGGGGTCGAATTTCAAGCCTTTTATCAGATTTAAAATGTTTCCGGGTGTCCTGCAAGTAAGCTTTCATCCTTTGTACCCGGGGTTTAAAATAGAAATCACAAAACTGTGATAAGGGTTCCAAAATGGACCCTATCCCTGACACAATAGGACGTGGTATTTATACCAGATTATGTGTTGCTGCCTGAAAATGACACATGTTGTGCTGTCATATGGTCTAAAGATACTCTCTTCAATATGTCAGCTTCTGGAGAATTTTATTAATTAACAAAACTAGTATCAGAGTATTGCAGAGAGGAATATTGGGGGAGGGGAGGACATGTTTTATCAGTTTTGCCAGGGCAAGCTTTAGTGATGGTGGCAACCAGGGCGGCAATGTTTGATGGTGCCCCCCAAATGACCACCTCTACCATGTATTCCCACACTACCAACCTTTAACAGTGCCCCTCAAGACTCCATAAGCACTCTCTCTAAGATGCATTTAATTCGTTTTGTAGCACCACTCATTACCAGTGTAGTGTGTCAGAGCACTTTATATCACAAAAGCTACACAGAGACAATCAATCATAGGTGTGTAAATCAGTGTATAGAAAATGTTACACATGTCAGAGGACTTCAAGGTGTAGGAGTAGCATGTCATCCATACTGCTAGACAGTATAGTTTAATAGTGCTTGGTCTGGAGAAGCACAAACCCAAAATGTAAAACGTAACACCATGGTTAAGGATTTTCTTTAATATCAGAATTGATTTCTATCCAGGTGAACCCTTTTTCCATCATTAGGATAATGAAAGACTAGGGAAAAATCCTAACACTTTAAGCTATACCTTGCACTTTGCATGCAGCTCTTTGATGACAGTTAATAGTTTGCTGTATTATATTAGGATCTTACCTATAAACTGCAAGTTACAAAAGGATCTCTCGGACACAAGCAGTAACCCACTGACCTATTTACATTATATGCACTTTTTGATTTGCATGGTACACATTCTTTGCAGAAGATATATGAACCCTCTGTGCCACCTTACTATGAATAAAAACTTCCACTAGACAAACCTGATCTTTCTCTAGGAAGAACATTAATCACTAGGATTATCTTGACATTTTTATTTTTGCCTGAAATTGCTGGAGGCCAGGAAGGCGGCAGGAGGATCTTTTAAATGCCATAATATACTTGCAAACACGACGGCCCCAACTGAAGTCAGCATCCTGTGCCGTCACACCTGTTGCATCTCCCTGGCGCTGCCCTGAGTATCGCAGGGTTCATTGCATCAACAGAAAGGCTTTCCATGTCTCTTTCATTACCAGAATCAGAGACATTGTGCTGGTGTATGGAGGCTCTGGCCATACTGCCTTATGGTGAAAGGGGCATGTCCACAGAGTGTGGCAGGTGGGACATATGGGTGCTCTTTGCCTAACAAGTCATCACTGTTGCCAGTCTCTGGACACACTGCTATTGACGCCTGCAATTTATTGTGTTCGTCCCCTTTAGATTCCCACAGACTTCATTTCCCTAGTAACATTCTCCTTTGAATTTTGCCTCCCAGAGCCCTTTCTCCTCCAAGCCTCTCCAGTTCAGTTTTGCATTGGTTTCCACTCCCACTAGTCACCTGTTGAAGATGTCCCAGGTTTCATGCATTTCATTCCAAAGAAGTGTAGAGGGTCATGTCATAGAGACAGGTCCATCCCTGAGTCTGACAGTTTTCTAGCCCTAAAATCGAATTGGCTGCAATCCATATGCAGATCCACTCCAGGCCATAGTGCAAGACATATCTGACATATGAGAAGAGGTAAGGACTATCTGCAATGAAAGGGCATGCCGACTGGACTGCCTGAATGAGTTCTCTGCTCCTAATATCCAGAGGTGGCACGTCCTTGCACTGATACAAAGGATACAGGGATGTTTAGGAGGGCACCATAGGAGCCCCTTAGGGCCCATAGGGGAGAGCCAGGGGGAAGGGGTGCCCAGTAGGGGCCTCCAAAGTCACTTACCGGCAGCCTTTTCATGGTGGGTTAGCCATCATGAGACGGCTGGTGGAAAGGGACACTGTAATCCCTACAGCAGTGCCTGAGCAGGCACAGCCTCCATTGTAGGGATTGCAGACCGTCCAGTCGTTTGGCTGGCTCCTAGACTGTTGGATGTGTGGCAGATGGTCTCTCTGCTCGCCCACCATCTGCTCACCATCCTAATGAGACATGCTGTCCTGCATGGGTCGATGGCGGTGGGACTGCCACTGGCGGCCTGATTCTGACAGTCCCACTGCCATCATAATTGTGCCCTTAGTCTAAAAGGAATCTGAACAAAGCTAAAAAGTATTCCTTAGTTATACCTACAAAAGACCCTTCTAGAAAGGTACCAATGGCCCAATAAGTGACCACCTTCAAATGATACTCCTTGGCACACAATCATAATTCTTCTTCTTTGATCCATATTTTTTAAGTGACCTTGGATTGCATCATCTTATTCCACATAGAAAGTAGTCCTTCCTTATGCTCATTAAGTTTTATCACCCTCAACTCCCCTCACACTTTCCTCTCTTGTTCTTACAATGTGCCTTTCTCCATTCATTAGCTCATGCACCTGGCACCTGCTCAGGAAAGAAAAATACTGCACCCAAAGAAAACATTAATGTTGAAGGTTAAACATTGCAAAATCCAAATGCTTAAGGCCATTGGACAAGTTAGCAAAAGCTGAGATTCAATTCACTGCAGGAATGCAGATGCAGAGACAATCACGTTATAAGGTGATCATTACGATGTCGGTCGGAAAGCCTCCGCCTGACAGTCAGAATCTTCATGACCATGTCGGAGCCCTTCCGACCAACTTGGTTGGTTTACAGTCCAATGGCCAAATTACGATGTTCGCGGTCAAAACGTAAACAGGCCGATCATTCCGACTCGGTTCCAGCCAACATGCGGAGTATTCCTATCGGTCGAAACTGCACTGCGTTTACGCCATCGGGATTACGATGTCAGTTTCCAACAGCCTTTCTGCGTCGGCCTGTCCGACATAGAAAGGCTGTCAGTAAGTAACTTTGGGGGGCCCCTAGCAGGGCCCCCTTGCCTCCATGGCCTACGGTTGGTGGCCAAGGGGGGTACGTAAGGCACCACGTAAGTGGGAGGAGTTTCGAGATCCTAATGTTAAAGAAAAAAAAAAAGTATCTCCTAGGGCTTTGGCGAGACAAATTCCACACATTCCTTAGTGTGTTATGTCATCTGGCCAGTGATTCGTCTTTGTTGTGGTGTCGTTTTAATAGCCTTGAAGTGATAGGGTAAATGTAGTTTTCGTCCGCCATGTTGGGCATTTTTCGTTCGTGTGCGCGCAAAGAAGTACATTAATTATAATTAGGAGCTGTCAGGGTGCCCCGTAAGTGAATCCAGATGGCCGGGCGCGTTCACCATTCAGCAGCGCTCAGCGCGCAGCTGCTCCATGCCAGGCCGGGAAAGGGCTTCATTAGTTCAAGAACAAGAGTCTGACGTTCTGTCATGGGCTGTTCTTTTAATCTCAGTTTCATTTTTTTTCTGGAATGGTCCGTGGCCGGTGTGAATGGAATTGTTCTCTCGAGTTTATAATGTGTTTCTTTGCAGCAGCTTTTGTTTTCGGAGCTGAGGTAATGAATAGCAAGCTGGCAGGCAGCGCCTTTTAGAACTGTTTGCTTTCTGGGCAGAGTCCTGCAGTGGTGTTGAACTTCAGCATAGTCTGACAGGCTGCTGTATTGTTTGTATTTTCCCATACCGCCTGCGTCAACTTTTTTCCGCACACGAATTTCCAACAGTTTTGTTCTCTCTGAATAATGCGCCTTGTTACTTCCTTCAGACAGCAAGCAGAGTTTTAAAGGAATGATTCAAGGAGCCCGTCAGTTGTTGACACAACGAAAGGTGAGGTAACTGTTTGCTTGCAGTTACGGACCTTCGTTTGGGGTTTTTATTGGTATTGTTTTTCCTAATGGGATTGGTGTTTGCGAGAAAATTGACTGCCCACAGCTGCGCTTGTAAGACGCGCCTGGCAAAGCGTGTCACGAGGGCTGCGTGGGGCTGATACAGATGCTCGCGCCCTATCAACATTGGGGACTGTATATTGACCGTCGTGCTGAAAGGCGGAGCAGCAGAAGTAGATTTCCGTTCTTGACTTAAATTCTATTCTTCCGAGCTCTGGGAGAAACCCCGAATGGAATCTAGGTATCCTGCTAGTTGCAGCGTTTGCGCGATGGCAAAAGAGGAAGTGTGCTAAGTTTTATTGTTTTTATTTTTTATAAAGTAAAGAACATTGGTAGGAAAGTTTGTAGAACTCCCCAAGTCTAGCAAGTCGGAACACATACTTTGATTATGTCGTTTTTAGAACAGTCTGCCAAAGAATTAATTTCACAACTTGTAAATGCAGTTTGAGAGTTGAGACTGCAGTTTGAGAGTGCAGTTTGAGAGTTGAGAGTGCAGATTGAGAGTGCAGAGTGCAGTTTGAGAGTGCAGAATCAGAGTGCAGTTTGAGAGTGCAGTTTGAGAGTGCAGTTTGAGAGTGCAGTTTGAGAGCAGTTTGAGAGTGCAGTTTGAGTGCAGTTTGCGAGTGCAGAGTGCAGATTGAGAGTGCAGTTTGAGAGTGCAGATTGAGAGTGCAGTTTGCAGATTGAGAGTTGAGAGTGCACGTTGAGAGTGCACATTGAGAGTTGAGAGTGCAGTTTGAGAGTTGAGAGTGCAGTTTGAGAGTTGAGAGTGCAGTTTGAGAGTTGAGAGTGCAGTTTGAGAGTTGAGAGTGCAGTTTCAGAGTTGAGAGTGCAGTTACAGAGTGCAGCATGAGAGTTGTGAGTGCAGTTTGAGAGTTGAGAGTGCAGTTTGAGAGTGCAGTTTGAGAGTGCAGTTTGAGAGTGCAGTTTGAGACTGCAGTTTGAGAGTGGTGTTTGAGAGTGCAGAGTGCAGTTTGAGAGTGCAGAGTGCAGTTTGAGAGTGCAGTTTGAGAGTGCAGTTTGAGAGTGCAGTTTGAGAGTGCAGTTTGAGAGTGCAGTTTGAGAGTGGTGTTTGAGAGTGCAGAGTGCAGTTTGAGAGTGCAGAGTGGAGATTGAGAGTTGAGAGTGCAGTTTGAGAGTGCAGTTTGAGAGTGCAGTTTGAGAGTGCAGATTGAGAGTGCAGTTTGAGAGTGCAGTTTGAGAGTGCAGTTTGAGAGTGCAGTGTGGGAGTGCAGTGTGGGAGTGCAGTGTGAGAGTGCAGTGTGAGAGTGCAGTTTGAGAGTTGAGAGTGCAGTTTGAGAGTTGAGAGTGCAGATTGAGAGTGCAGTTTGAGAGTGCAGTTTGAGAGTGCAGTTTGAGAGTGCAGTTTGAGAGTGCAGTTTGAGAGTGCAGTTTGAGAGTGCAGTATGAGAGTGCAGTATGAGAGTGCAGATTGAGAGTGCAGTTTGAGAGTGCAGTTTGAGAGTGCAGAATCAGAGTGCAGAATCAGAGTGCAGAGTGCAGATTGCAGTTTGAGAGTGCAGTTTGAGAGTGCAGTTTGAGAGTGCAGAGTGCAGATTGAGAGTGCATTTTTAGAGTGCAGTTTGAGAGTGCAGAGTGGCAGTGAGTGCAGACTGAGTGCAGAGTGACAGCGAGTGCAGACTGAGTGCAGAGTGACAGTGAGTGCAGAGTGAGTGCAGAGTGACAGTGAGTGCAGAGTGACAGTGAGTGCAGAGTGAGTGCAGAGTGAGTGCAGAGTGAGTGCAGAGTGAGTGCAGAGTGAGTGCAGAGTGGCAGTGAGTGCAGAGTGGCAGTGAGTGCAGAGTGGCAGTGAGTGCAGAGTGGCAGTGAGTGCAGAGTGACAGTGAGTGCAGAGTGACAGTGAGTGCAGACTGACAGTGAGTGCAGAGTGACTGTAGAGTGAGTGCAGAGTGAGTGCAGACTGACAGTGAGTGCAGAGTGACTGTAGAGTGAGTGCAGAGTGAGTGCAGAGTGAGTGCAGAGTGACAGTGAGTGCAGAGTGACAGTGAGTGCAGAGTGGCAGTGAGTGCAGAGTGGCAGTGAGTGCAGAGTGGCAGTGAGTGCAGAGTGACAGTGAGTGCAGACTGACAGTGAGTGCAGACTGACAGTGAGTGCAGACTGACAGTGAGTGCAGAGTGACTGTAGAGTGAGTGCAGACTGACAGTGAGTGCAGAGTGAGTGCAGAGTGAGTGCAGAGTGAGTGCAGAGTGACAGTGAGTGCAGAGTGACAGTGAGTGCAGAGTGACAGTGAGTGCAGAGTGACAGTGAGTGCCGAGTGACAGTGAGTGCAGAGTGACAGTGAGTGCAGAGTGACTGTAGCGTGAGTGCAGAGTGACAGTGAGTGCAGAGTGACAGTGAGTGCAGAGTGAGTGCAGAGTGACAGTGAGTGCAGAGTGAGTGCAGAGTGACAGTGAGTGCAGAGTGACAGTGAGTGCAGAGTGACAGTGAGTGCAGAGTGACAGTGAGTGCAGAGTGGCAGTGAGTGCAGAGTGACAGTGAGTGCAGAGTGACAGTGAGTGCAGAGTGACTGTAGAGTGCAGAGTGACAGTGAGTGCAGAGTGGCAGTGAGTGCAGAGTGACAGTGAGTGCAGAGTGACAGTGAGTGCAGAGTGACTGCAGAGACAGTGTGTCAGGGTGCACATTGTGTGAGTGTGCAGAATGAGTGTGCAGGGTAAACAGTGTGTGACTATGCAGGGTGACATTGGGAGTGTGCGGGTGAGCAGTGTGTGAATGTGTAGGGGCAGTGTGTGAGTGTGCAGAAAACACCACACACACATACACCACACACACATAACGCACACACAAACCACACACCTCAGTCTCTCAACACCACACACTTGTCACCACTCAACACAACACACTCACCACCACACTCACTCCCCAGGCTCACCCCCACAGACTCACCACCACACACTCACCAGCACACAGAAAACAACACACACAACAACACACCCCCAGCCGTCAATGAATGCTTTCACCATGCACAAACACCAACAACCATCATCCATCTGTGCACGCTTTTACCAAGCACACACCCACCAGCCGTCAGTGCACCCTTCCACCAGGCACACACACCTCCAGCCGGCAGTGCACTTTTCCACCAAGCAATCGCAGTATGGTACACTTTACTTTTAAACATATTCATATAAAGCACAGCATGCCACCATTGGTAAAATTACAATTCAACCAAGATACTTCCACTACACACCACATGCACACACTCCATAACACATGGCAAAAAGACATTGGCATTTACAATGCCATTAGCTCAAACTCAAATAAATCCGAGCCCGATTGCATTTCTAATGCTTGTTTTAAATGTGATCAACAAACGTGACTCCTAATATGAGTTACTGTGGAGAAAACAAATAAACTCCAGTGACGTCTGTCATAAAATCTCCCCATATCTGAAGAAAGCAGTTTCAGAAAAGGTATGACGGGATTAGAGTGGAAATGTTCGTGTTGCCGGTATACGTGCAAAACACCACACTATAAACAGGAATACCAAATGGGACCCCAAAAAGCGTGTTGCATGGGAATATGTAGTACACCAAATACCGTGATGTGGCATTATTAGCCTGTTTAGCAGTACACTGCATGAGAACAAAGGGAAAATAAATCTGTAGCTATATTGCTCTAGTATGTACAAATTATGAAAGTATGTCTGTTCCCCCGCGTTTGCTGTTAGCACGTTAGGGAACAGTTCAAGACCACCCCCCAAAACTTGCTCTTTACTACGTCAAGGAGGGTGCACTGCCAGGACACTGTGAAAACATAGCTGCCAAGGTTTCAGATTGCTTATGTGTGACATTTTCATAATTTCAGTGTAATTATGAGTGACATTCAACATCTATGAGTGACACTTTCTCGCGAGCAAAAATAAAGCAATAAAGGCAAAGGAAACATATAAATATCAGAAATCACACCCATTTGAGCAATGAGAAACTCTAGGAGATCTTAAAACATGCTGCAAAACACCAGAAACATAGCTGCCAGGTTTGCAGATTACTTAAGTGTGACATTTTGGTGGCTGTCTGATCTTAACATAATGAGTGCCTGTCAGGCTGGCCTTAGCACAGTGACAGACACTCATCCCGTGTTGGAAAAGGGAGGGGGGGTGCCACTGCACACATCTTTATATACACTAGAAATCAGAATTGGCCTACATGTGAACATCTCTCTACAGACAGGCCAAAGCTTGGATAGCGTAAACATCTTAATTTGAGCCATTGTGGGAAGCTCTCTATGCCTTAAGCCTCAGCCACACAGCTCTCTATCATGACTCATAATAGTCACTCACAAGCTTTAACTAGCTGAGACACCTATAACCAACCGAGTGCACTGTAGTAGATTCATATCGGTTTCATGAAAGCACTGCAGAAACAACATCGTATGGAAAATGCAAATACTTTTAGGGAATGTAAAATAAAGTCAACATTGTTTTAACAGTTTGGATTTTCTTATAATGCGTCACTCTGGGTCACCGTACCCTGGTGAAACATGGGTAAAAAAATTACCAAGCCCAAATCTATGCATCTTTTCTTCTGTCACACCAACCCCAATGCCGGGGCTGTCTCAAACGTCACGTGAGAGTCTTGTTTTTGCCAATGATGGCAGATTTGCACAGCAGCTTCGGGATAGCCGGTTCCGGCATAGGTGATCTGTCTGAGAATCTGTCATGGACGAGATAGCTCTGCGTACTCTGCCATACACATACACAAAGGCCTAGCCCTACGGGGTGCGTAGGTAATGTGAGCACGAGCAGGATAAACAAATATCACAGAATTTAAACAATAATCTAACAAATCTCACATGTTGGAGTGCAACAACATACAGTAAAACGTGTCATTATTGATAAATCAGGTTACCTAGGGGCCGATTGCTGCTGGTGGAGTATCGTTCGGGAGCTGAGCAGCTGGTTGCAAACATGACGGTCTCAGCGTTTGACCAGCTCACCAGAATCTAGAAGGCGGAGAACACCCATGACCCTCATTACTTTTCTAAATACGTGCCTCAAGTATGAAACAAGCTAAGCGTGAGATAAGTGGGGCTGTGGATTATCGAGTCTCTGGATGCTTTTCTTCCTCATAATGAGCCATCACTTCCCGAAATATGCTGTTACAATAATTGCAATCACTTTAAGGAATTATGTTTTTTTGAAGCTTATATGTAAATTCACTTTGCTTTACAGTGGGTCCTAAATAAACAATAATAAATAGTTTACTGGCACATACATGACCCGCTGCTAGGGCTAATGAACGTGCGGCTGGTTCTGATCATCAGACGCCGCTGTTATTTATGCGTCTTCACGGAGTAGTGTGTGTGATCTCACGCTATGTGACAACAACACTACTAAAGTCACTCATTGGCAGGCCAAAAGTACTTCTTGTTCTGTAGTCTGATTGTATCTCAGGCTAGCAGTGGCGGCATTGCGGCCACGTTGATCAGTGAGCACACAGTCCTCTGGCACTCTCTCTGAGCTTGAGATGGTCAAGGTGCGAGCTGCAGTGTAAGCGGGGCGCACGGCCATCATGGCGCTCAGAGAGACAGCGTCTCGTGCCGCACAGCCTACACTCGCTAATCCCCCGCCACTTCTGCACCACTTGACCCCCTACTTCCGTGAGGGCACTATCGCGGCCGGCACATCCGGATTAATCCCGGCCCCACACGGTGATTGACAGCTGAGTAGCCACCCGCACCATGATTTGCGCATATGTTTCCAGGGCAACAGGAGCCTCAATCGGACAGCAGGCAGAGACTCAGATACATTGTAGCGCGCCGCTCTCAGAGCTGAGAACTGCAGCAGAGTCAGTTAACTGTTTAGGCACTCGGGCGGCTGGCAGCACCTCTCTCAGAACATAGAGAGAGGCCGGGCACAGGAGCGCCGCTGGCGCGCGTGGCACAGGTCGAAAATGCGTGACAATGCATTTCAGTGCGGTGATGCGGATCACCACACTGAAATGAGTGAGCGTCACACCTGTTGCGTGACGCTTGGCAGGACTGTGAAAATCCTTGCTGGGTAGGTGGCGAGGCTCGCTTCTTCGCGTCTCATAAAGCAGGAGCAATTCCGAACACGTGATGCTAGCGTCAATGACATCATCACGTCACGATCCATGGATTTCCCCGCGAGTGTCATTTTTCTTTTTTCAAAAAGTGAAGCATTTAGAAACTATTGATTACGTTCACTCCAAAGCAAATATGTTGTAAAAGAACTACTTATATATTTATTATACATGCGGAAGTGAATGGCAAGATGCCACAGCATGTTAAAGAATATATGTGCCAAGTATGTAAAAAGGTGGGGGGAAGGGAAACAATTAAGCAGTAAGTAACCTCAATATAGCAAATGCAAAAGAAACCCCAGTGCATCCATGACTGACTGTGGAAATTGTAACGGCCTATGTAAGTCAATGACCTGAGGCCAATCAGAGTGGCGTGGTCCTAACCCCAGGTAAAGAGGAGAGAAGGGTAGAAAGGGGTGGGAAAGGGGAGGTCAGAGTTTACCATACATACTCTCTGGTCCATCATATCAATATATAGTGGATGGAATGCCCAGCCTACCTACAATGGGGGAACAGAGACAGAGCCACTTTATCTATTCAAGGTGTTCCAATGGATGTCATTGTTCAGTCCCAATACATGACTTTTAAGGCTAAATATCCATTTTTGTTACCTTAACAGGAGGGTTTTCTTCTTGTCGCCTGTGGAAGTGTTTATTCTGGGTTTGTCCAGTACAGTCCATGAGATATCATTAATTGAATGGTCTGCTGCTAAATAGTGTGTAGTACATTTTGCATGAGATTTTTGGCATCTGATGGTACTCCTGTGTTCCATGATCCGGGTTTTTACCCTCCTGGTCATCATGCCAATGTACTGTTTGTTATAGGGGCATGTGATCAGGTAGATGCCATTTTCCAACTTACAATTTGTATGGACCCTCTGTTGCTACGGGTAGGTTAAATTTACCTTCACACTCTTGGAGTCCCTCATCAAATGACATACATCACATGAGCCACATCTCATATGTCCTACAAATGCGGTCAAAGACATTAGTCCTGTGGTTCTGCTGTTTTTGTTTACGGTAAATCGTTTGTGAATAGATCTTCAAGTTGGCGCTCCTTTTAAAAGAGAACAATGGGTTTTCCAGATTCAGACCATTAGAGTTCAATATCCACCAATTCTTGATTATCGGTCGTTTAATGTAGTGTGTGGCTGTATTGAAGGTGGTAACACATATGGTGTTCTGTGTCTGTGGTTTTTCAACTTTCTCCAGGAGGGTTTCCCCAATTTATGTTCAGGGCTCACTTTTTCGCATGTTTTATAACCCTTGTAGGATAACCCCTATTCTGGAGTTTACTGGTCAGAAGGGTGGCTTCATCATTGAAGTCCATCTTGTCAGTGCAATGCGCCAGAGACAAAATAATTGGCACACTGATTTAGGATGAAAGCTATCAAAAGAGAGAAGTAAGTATTGTCTATGGGTTTATTGTAGACGCGAGTGGAGAGGCCTCCCTCTTTTGTTTCAATGACCAAGTCTAGAAAGGTAACTCATTCTTCGTGATGTTAGATGTAAAATGCAGCAATGGGTTACGGTCATTGAACCAAACCAGAAATCCTTGTACAGTTGTTTTGTCGCCTCACCATATCACCAAGGCATTGTCTATATATCCGTGCCACAGTCTTATGTTATTGGATCACAGGTTTCCTTCATTGTAGATGTGTTCATTTTCAAAATCCCCAACACACAGGCCAGCCAGGCTCGGGCGAAAGTTCTGCCCATGTACGTCACATGGGTCTGCAGATAGGGAGTGCCCTCAATTTCTTCTTGAGAGCAATTTCAGCCAGGTTTAAAATGAAGGACCTGGGGGTTTGGCATTGCCAATCTTCAACATACAGGATGTCTTAAAGTACTCTCAGAGTTTCTCTCTGTGGAATATACATGTACAAGGCCTCGATATCGAGGCCTAGTAGATACTCATTCTGGGGGTCGAATTTCAAGCCTTTTATCAGATTTAAAATGTTTCCGGGTGTCCTGCAAGTAAGCTTTCATCCTTTGTACCCGGGGTTTAAAATAGAAATCACAAAACTGTGATAAGGGTTCCAAAATGGACCCTATCCCTGACACAATAGGACGTGGTATTTATACCAGATTATGTGTTGCTGCCTGAAAATGACACATGTTGTGCTGTCATATGGTCTAAAGATACTCTCTTCAATATGTCAGCTTCTGGAGAATTTTATTAATTAACAAAACTAGTATCAGAGTATTGCAGAGAGGAATATTGGGGGAGGGGAGGACATGTTTTATCAGTTTTGCCAGGGCCAGCTTTAGTGATGGTGGCAACCAGGGCGGCAATGTTTGATGGTGCCCCCCAAATGACCACCTCTACCATGTATTCCCACACTACCAACCTTTAACAGTGCCCCTCAAGACTCAATAAGCACTCTCTCTAAGATGCATTTAATTCGTTTTGTAGCACCACTCATTACCAGTGTAGTGTGTCAGAGCACTTTATATCACAAAAGCTACACAGAGACAATCAATCATAGGTGTGTAAATCAGTGTATAGAAAATGTTACACATGTCAGAGGACTTCAAGGTGTAGGAGTAGCATGTCATCCATACTGCTAGACAGTATAGTTTAATAGTGCTTGGTCTGGAGAAGCACAAACCCAAAATGTAAAACGTAACACCATGGTTAAGGATTTTCTTTAATATCAGAATTGATTTCTATCCAGGTGAACCCTTTTTCCATCATTAGGATAATGAAAGACTAGGGAAAAATCCTAACACTTTAAGCTATACCTTGCACTTTGCATGCAGCTCTTTGATGACAGTTAATAGTTTGCTGTATTATATTAGGATCTTACCTATAAACTACAAGTTACAAAAGGATCTCTCGGACACAAGCAGTAACCCACTGACCTATTTACATTATATGCACTTTTTGATTTGCATGGTACACATTCTTTGCAGAAGATATATGAACCCTCTGTGCCACCTTACTATGAATAAAAACTTCCACTAGACAAACCTGATCTTTCTCTAGGAAGAACATTAATCACTAGGATTATCTTGACATTTTTATTTTTGCCTGAAATTGCTGGAGGCCAGGAAGGCGGCAGCAGATCTTTTAAATGCCATAATATACTTGCAAACACGACGGCCCCAACTGAAGTCACCATCCTGTGCCGTCACACCTGTCGCATCTCCCTGGCGCTGCCCTGAGTATCGCAGGGTTCATTGCATCAACAGAAAGGCTTTCCATGTCTCTTTCATTACCAGAATCAGAGACATTGTGCTGGTGTATGGAGACTCTGGCCATACTGCCTTATGGTGAAAGGGGCATGTCCACAGAGTGTGGCAGGTGGGACATATGGGTGCTCTTTGCCTAACAAGTCATCACTGTTGCCAGTCTCTGGACACACTGCTATTGACGCCTGCACTTTATTGTGTTCGTCCCCTTTAGATTCCCACAGACTTCATTTCCCTAGTAACATTCTCCTTTGAATTTTGCCTCCCAGAACCCTTTCTCCTCCAAGCCTCTCCAGTTCAGTTTTGCATTGGTTTCCACTCCCACTAGTCACCTGTTGAAGATGTCCCAGGTTTCATGCATTTCATTCCAAAGAAGTGTAGAGGGTCATGTCATAGAGACAGGTCCATCCCTGAGTCTGACAGTTTTCTAGCCCTAAAATCGAATTGGCTGCAATCCATATGCAGATCCACTCCAGGCCATAGTGCAAGACATATCTGACATATGAGAAGAGGTAAGGACTACCTGCAATGAAAGGGCATGCCGACTGGACTGCCTGAATGAGTTCTCTGCTCCTAATATCCAGAGGTGGCACGTCCTTGCACTGATACAAAGGATACAGGGATGTTTAGGAGGGCACCATAGGAGCCCCTTAGGGCCCATAGGGGAGAACCAGGGGGAAGGGGTGCCCAGTAGGGGCCTCCAAAGTCACTTACCGGCAGCCTTTTCATGGTGGGTTAGCCATCATGAGACGGCTGGTGGAAAGGGACACTGTAATCCCTACAGCGGTGCCTGAGCAGGCACAGCCTCCATTGTAGGGATTGCAGACCGTCCAGTCGTTTGGCTGGCTCCTAGACTGTTGGATGTGTGGCAGATGGTCTCTCTGCTCGCCCACCATCTGCTCACCATCCTAATGCGACATGCTGTCCTGCATGGGTCGATGGCGGTGGGACTGCCACTGGCGGCCTGATTCCCACTGCCATCATAATTGTGCCCTTAGTCTAAAAGGAATCTGAACAAAGCTAAAAAGTATTCCTTAGTTATACCTACAAAAGACCCTTCTAGAAAGGTACCAATGGCCCAATAAGTGACCACCTTCATATGATACTCCTTGGCACACAATCATAATTCTTCTTCTTTGATCCATATTTTTTAAGTGACCTTGGATTGCATCATCTTATTCCACATAGAAAGTAGTCCTTCCTTATGCTCATTAAGTTTTATCACCCTCAACTCCCCTCACACTTTCCTCTCTTGTTCTTACAATGTGCCTTTCTCCATTCATTAGCTCATGCACCTGGCACCTGCTCAGGAAAGAAAAATACTGCACCCAAAGAAAACATTAATGTTGAAGGTTAAACATTGCAAAATCCAAATGCTTAAGGCCATTGGACAAGTTAGCAAAAGCTGAGATTCAATTCACTGCAGGAATGCAGATGCAGAGACAATCACGTTATAAGGTGATCATTACGATGTCGGTCGGAAAGCCTCCGCCTGACAGTCAGAATCTTCATGACCATGTCGGAGCCCTTCCGACCAACTTGGTTGGTTTACAGTCCAACGGCCAAATTACGATGTTCGCGGTCAAAACGTAAACAGGCCGATCATTCCGACTCGGTTCCAGCCAACATGCGGAGTATTCCTATCGGTCGAAACTGCACTGCGTTTACGCCATCGGGATTACGATGTCAGTTTCCAACAGCCTTTCTGCGTCGGCCTGTCCGACATAGAAAGGCTGTCAGTAAGTAACTTTGGGGGGCCCCTAGCAGGGCCCCCTTGCCTCCATGGCCTACGGTTGGTGGCCAAGGGGGGTACGTAAGGCACCCCCCTGTGAAACCCTGCACTGTGGGGCAGGCATCATGGGGTGCCTGCGACAGGATGCATGGTTTTCCACACACACCCTATTTCCCCATAGGAGCCTGTGTTACAGCCGGTACTCGGGTGTAACACAAGCTCCCATAGGAAACAATGGAAATCCGACTGAACACTGTTCGGCTGCATTAAAATCCGGCAGTCGGAACCTCCGACCGCAAGTCGGTTGGTCCCAAATCTGAGATGTCTTGGGCAGAGGCTTTCAGTCCGACATCATAATGAGACCCAAAGTGTAAAATGTAATTCTGATAGATACATGTGCCGTAATACATTAAATATAGAATACTTTTAAATGAATATATGAATACATGAAAATTAATCAATATTATTGAAAAGCACATGTGTAAATATACAGGGGAATTGCAATTCATTGTTACTGTAAAAGAAGCAGTAGTGTACACACATATATACATGTCCAGGTTACATCATTAATGCACTTTCTATATGGCCCTTAAGTGCTCTTCACTTCATTAGTCACATCATACAATATGAATACATAAGGCCCTTAACCGCATGCGTGCGGGCGGAATTCCCCCCGCACGCTGAGATTTATGGATTCGCATGTTACGTGACGAGCTGGGCTCGTCATCAGCGTAGCAGGAGGCTACCTCATGACGAGCCCAGCTCGTCATCAGCGTCGAAGGGGTTAATAAACATATATGTGGCCTAATTAATAATAATGAGTGTGGAGCAAAAATTACGTTGATCCATCATATATGAATTGGAAGGCATCTTGCAATAAACAAACAACCCCCACAAAAAAGTCTGGCCCTTATGTAGCTTCTCACATCATAGCTAAAGATCATCTCACAAATACTCATAGGCAATGTAGTACCACAATGGAATGACTTCCTGCACATTAACACTGGATTCATAAAGGTGGTGGTGATGGACAGAGTATCTGAATAAAGCAGAACACTCCTACCCAGTCAAAAGATCAGGGCTTGATCCATCACCGTTTTTTAGCTCACTGCACCATCCCAGCTCAGAACCTGGCTACATGCAAATTAATCTGACCCTGGCCCAGTGCATCATGGGAACAGGGTAGACCAAACTACCAAGCCAATTCTTTGCTGGAAAGGAAACAAGCTTCCGGGGACCGGTTTCTGGCATTACAGCCGTCTTCGGCCCGGCTTGCTTGAATCCTGATGGTGCAGTGAGCAAGGGACTCACATCTGAGAATACCCTTCAACACTTGTGGTGGCCAAAACGATTCATAAAGGGGGTGGTGATGGACAGAGTATCTGAATTAAGCAGAACACTCCTACCCAGTCAAAAGATCAGGGCTTGATCCATCACCGTTTTTTAGCTCGCTGCACCATCCCAGCTCAGAACCTGGCTACATGCAAATTAGTCTGACCCTGGCCCAGTGCATCATGGGAACAGGGCAGACCAAACTACCAAGCCAATTCTTTACTGGAAAGGAAACAAGCTTCCGGGGACCAGTTTCTGGCATTACAGCCATCTTCGGCCCGGCTTGCTTGAATCCTGATGGTCCAGTGAGCAAGGGACTCACATCTGAGTATACCCTTCCACACTTGTGGTGGCCAAAACGATTCATGAAGGGAGTGGTGATGGACAGAGTATCTGAATTAAGCAGAACACTCCTACCCAGTCAAAAGATCAGGGCTTGATCATTCGCCGTTTTTTAGCTCACTGCACCATCCCAGCTCAGAACCTGGCTACATGCAAATTAGTCTGACCCTGGCCCAGTGCATCATGGGAACAGGGCATACCAAACTACCAAGCCAATTTTTTACTGGAAAGGAAACAAGCTTCCGGGGACCGGTTCCTGGCATTACAGCCGTCTTCGGCCCGGCTTGCTTGAATCCTGATGGTGCAGTGAGCAAGGGACTCACATCTGAGTATACCCTTCCACACTTGTGGTGGCCAAAACGATTCATAAAGGGGGTGGTGATGGACAGAGTATCTGAATTAAGCAGAACACTCCTACCCAGTCAAAAGATCAGGGCTTGATCCATCACCGTTTTTTAGCTCACTGCACCATCCCAGCTCAGAACCTGGCTACATGCAAATTAGTCTGACCCTGGCCCAGTGCATCATGGGAACAGGGCAGACCAAATTACCAAGGCAATTCTTTACTGGAAAGGAAACAAGCTTCCGGGGACCGGTTTCTGGAATTACAGATGTCTTCGGCCCGGCTTGCTTGAATCCTGATGGTGCCGTGAGCAAGGGACTCACATCTGAGTATACCCTTCCACACTTGTGGTGGCCAAAACGATTCATAAAGGGGGTGGTGATGGACAGAGTATCTGAATTAAGCAGAACACTCCTACCCAGTCAAAAGATCAGGGCTTGATCCATCACCGTTTTTTAGCTCACTGCACCATCCCAGCTCAGAACCTGGCTACATGCAAATTAGTCTGACCCTGGCCCAGTGCATCATGGGAACAGGGCAGACCAAACTACCAAGCCAATTCTTTACTGGAAAGGAAACAAGCTTCCGGGGACCGGTTTCTGGCATTACAGCCGTCTTCGGCCCGGCTTGCTTGCATCCTGATGGTGCAGTGAGCAAGGGACTCACATCTGAGTATACCCTTCCATACTTGTGGTGGCCAAAACGATTCATAAAGGGGGTGGTGATTGACAGAGTATCTGAATTAAGCAGAACACTCCTACCCAGTCAAAAGATCAGGGCTTGATCCATCACCGTTTTTTAGCTCACTGCACCATCCCAGCTCAGAACCTGGCTACATGCAAATTAGTCTGACCCTGGCCCAGTGCATCATGGGAACAGGGCAGACCAAACTACCAAGCCAATTCTTTACTGGAAAGGAAACAAGCTTCCGGGGACCGGTTTCTGGCATTACAGCCGTCTTCGGCCCGGCTTGCTTGAATCCTGATGGTGCAGTGAGCAAGGGACTCACATCTGAGTATACCCTTCCACACTTGTGGTGGCCAAAACGATTCATAAAAGGGGTGGTGATAGACAGAGTATCTGAATTAAGCAGAACACTCCTACCCAGTCAAAAGATCAGGGCTTGATCATTCACCGTTTTTTAGCTCACTGCACCATCCCAGCTCAGAACCTGGCTACATGCAAATTAGTCTGATCCTGGCCCAGTGCATCATGGGAACAGGGCATACCAAATTACCAAGCCAATTCTTTACTGGAAAGGAAACAAGCTTCCGGGGACCGGTTTCTGGCATTACAGCCGTCTTCGGCCCGGCTTGCTTGAATCCTGATGGTGCAGTGAGCAAGGGACTCACATCTGAGTATACCCTTCCACACTTGTGGTGGCCAAAACGATTCATAAAGGGGGTGGTGATGGACAGAGTATCTGAATTAAGCAGAACACTCCTACCCAGTCAAAAGATCAGGGCTTGATCCATCACCGTTTTTTAGCTCACTGCACCATCCCAGCTCAGAACCTGGCTACATGCAAATTAGTCTGACCCTGGCCAAGTGCATCATGGGAACAGGGCAGACCAAATTACCAAGCCAATTCTTTACTGGAAAGGAAACAAGCTTCCGGGGACCGGTTTCTGGAATTACAGCCGTCTTCGGCCCGGCTTGCTTGAATCCTGATGGTGCAGTGAGCAAGGGACTCACATCTGAGTATACCCTTCCACACTTGTGGTGGCCAAAACGATTCATAAAAGGGGTGGTGATAGACAGAGTATCTGAATTAAGCAGAACACTCCTACCCAGTCAAAAGATCAGGGCTTGATCATTCACCGTTTTTTAGCTCACTGCACCATCCCAGCTCAGAACCTGGCTACATGCAAATTAGTCTGATCCTGGCCCAGTGCATCATGGAAACAGGGCATACCAAATTACCAAGCCAATTCTTTACTGGAAAGGAAACAAGCTTCCGGGGACCGGTTTCTGGCATTACAGCCGTCTTCGGCCCGGCTTGCTTGAATCCTGATGGTGCAGTGAGCAAGGGACTCACATCTGAGTATACCCTTCCACACTTGTGGTGGCCAAAACGATTCATAAAGGGGGTGGTGATGGACAGAGTATCTGAATTAAGCAGAACACTCCTACCCAGTCAAAAGATCAGGGCTTGATCCATCACCGTTTTTTAGCTCACTGCACCATCCCAGCTCAGAACCTGGCTACATGCAAATTAGTCTGACCCTGGCCAAGTGCATCATGGGAACAGGGCAGACCAAATTACCAAGCCAATTCTTTACTGGAAAGGAAACAAGCTTCCGGGGACCGGTTTCTGGAATTACAGCCGTCTTCGGCCCGGCTTGCTTGAATCCTGATGGTGCAGTGAGCAAGGGACTCACATCTGAGTATACCCTTCCACACTTGTGGTGGCCAAAACGATTCATAAAGGGGGTGGTGATGGACAGAGTATCTGAATTAAGCAGAACACTCCTACCCAGTCAAAAGATCAGGGCTTGATCTATCACTGTTTTTTAGCTAACTGCACCATCCAAGCTCAGAACCTGGCTACATGCAAATTAGTCTGACCCTGGCCCAGTGCATCATGGGAACAGGGCAGACCAAACTACCAAGCCAATTCTTTACTGGAAAGGAAACAAGCTTCCGGGGACCGGTTTCTGGCATTACAGCCGTCTTCGGCCCGGCTTGCTTGAATCCTGATGGTGCAGTGAGCAAGGGACTCACATCTGAGTATACCCTTCCACACTTGTGGTGGCCAAAACGATTCATAAAGGGGGTGGTGATAGACAGAGTATCTGAATTAAGCAGAACACTCCTACCCAGTCAAAAGATCAGGGCTTGATCATTCACCGTTTTTTAGCTCACTGCACCATCCCAGCTCAGAACCTGGCTACATGCAAATTAGTCTGATCCTGGCCCAGTGCATCATGGGAACAGGGCATACCAAACTACCAAGCCAATTCTTTACTGGAAAGAAAACAAGCTTCCTGGGACCGGTTTCTGGCATTACAGCCGTCTTCGGCCCGGCTTGCTTGAATCCTGATGGTGCAGTGAGCAAGGGACTCACATCTGAGTATACCCTTCCACACTTGTGGTGGCCAAAACGATTCATAAAGGGGGTGATGATGGACAGAGTATCTGAATTAAGCAGAACACTCCTACCCAGTCAAAATATCAGGGCTTGATCCATCACCGTTTTTTAGCTCACTGCACCATCCCAGCTCAGAACCTGGCTACATGCAAATTAGTCTGACCCCGGCCCAGTGCATCATGGGAACAGGGCAGACCAAATTACCAAGGCAATTCTTTACTGGAAAGGAAACAAGCTTCCGGGGACCGGTTTCTGGAATTACAGACGTCTTCGGCCCGGCTTGCTTGAATCCTGATGGTGCCGTGAGCAAGGGACTCACATCTGAGTATACCCTTCCACACTTGTGGTGGCCAAAACGATTCATAAAGGGGGTGGTGATGGACAGAGTTTTTGAATTAAGCAGAACACTCCTACCCAGTCAAAAGATCAGGGCTTGATCATTCACCGTTTTTTAGCTCACTGAACCATCCCAGCTCAGAACCTGGCTACATGCAAATTAGTCTGATCCTGGCCCAGTGCATCATGGGAACAGGGCATACCAAACTACCAAGCCAATTCTTTACTGGAAAGGAAACAAGCTTCCGGGGACCGGTTTCTGGCATTACAGCCGTCTTCGGCCCGGCTTGCTTGAATCCTGATGGTGCAGTGAGCAAGGGACTCACATCTGAGTATACCCTTCCACACTTGTGGTGGCCAAAACGATTCATAAAGGGGGTGATGATGGACAGAGTATCTGAATTAAGCAGAACACTCCTACCCAGTCAAAATATCAGGGCTTGATCCATCACCGTTTTTTAGCTCACTGCACCGTCCCAGCTCAGAACCTGGCTACATGCAAATTAGTCTGACCCCGGCCCAGTGCATCATGGGAACAGGGCAGACCAAATTACCAAGGCAATTCTTTACTGGAAAGGAAACAAGTTTCCGGGGACCGGTTTCTGGAATTACAGACGTCTTCGGCCCGGCTTGCTTGAATCCTGATGGTGCCGTGAGCAAGGGACTCACATCTGAGTATACCCTTCCACACTTGTGGTGGCCAAAACGATTCATAAAGGAGGTGGTGATGGACAGAGTATCTGAATTAAGCAGAACACTCCTACCCAGTCAAAAGATCAGGGCTTGATCCATCACCGTTTTTTAGCTCACTGCACCATCCCAGCTCAGAACCTGGCTACATGCAAATTAGTCTGACCCTGGCCCAGTGCATCATGGGAACAGGGCAGACCAAACTACCAAGCCAATTCTTTACTGGAAAGGAAACAAGCTTCCGGGGACCGGTTTCTGGCATTACAGCCGTCTTCGGCCCGGCTTGCTTGCATCCTGATGGTGCAGTGAGCAAGGGACTCACATCTGAGTATACCCTTCCACACTTGTGGTGGCCAAAACGAATCATAAAGGGGGTGGTGATGGACAGAGTATCTGAATTAAGCAGAACACTCCTACCCAGTCAAAAGATCAGGGCTTGATCCATCACTGTTTTTTAGCTCACTGCACCATCCCAGCTCAGAACCTGGCTACATGCAAATTAGTCTGACCCTGGCCCAGTGCATCATGGGAACAGGGCAGACCAAACTACCAAGCCAATTCTTTACTGGAAAGGAAACAAGCTTCCGGGGACCGGTTTCTGGCATTACAGCCGTCTTCGGCCCGGCTTGCTTGAATCCTGATGGTGCAGTGAGCAAGGGACTCACATCTGAGTATACCCTTCCACACTTGTGGTGGCCAAAACGATTCATAAAGGGGGTGGTGATGGACAGAGTATCTGAATTAAGCAGAACACTCCTACCCAGTCAAAAGATCAGGGCTTGATCATTCACCGTTTTTTAGCTCACTGCACCATCCCAGCTCAGAACCTGGCTACATGCAAATTAGTCTGATCCTGGCCCAGTGCATCATGGGAACAGGGCATACCAAACTACCAAGCCAATTCTTTACTGGAAAGGAAACAAGCTTCCTGGGACCGGTTTCTGGCATTACAGCCGTCTTCGGCCCGGCTTGCTTGAATCCTGATGGTGCAGTGAGCAAGGGACTCACATCTGAGTATACCCTTCCACACTTGTGGTGGCCAAAACGATTCATAAAGGGGGTGGTGATGGACAGAGTATCTGAATTAAGCAGAACACTCCTACCCAGTCAAAAGATCAGGGCTTGATCCATCACCGTTTTTTAGCTCACTGCACCATCCCAGCTCAGAACCTGGCTACAAGCAAATTAGTCTGACCCTGGCCCAGTGCATCATGGGAACAGGGCAGACCAAATTACCAAGCCAATTCTTTACTGGAAAGGAAACAAGCTTCCGGGGACCGGTTTCTGGAATTACAGCCGTCTTCGGCCCGGCTTGCTTGAATCCTGATGGTGCAGTGAGCAAGGGACTCACATCTGGGTATACCCTTCCACACTTGTGGTGGCCAAAACGATTCATAAAGGGGGTGGTGATGGACAGAGTATCTGAATTAAGCAGAACACTCCTACCCAGTCAAAAGATCAGGGCTTGATCCATCACCGTTTTTTAGCTCACTGCACCATCCCAGCTCAGAACCTGGCTACATGCAAATTAGTCTGACCCTGGCCCAGTGCATCATGGGAACAGGGCAGACCAAACTACCAAGCCAATTCTTTACTGGAAAGGAAACAAGCTTCCGGGGGCCGGTTTCTGGCATTACAGCCGTCTTCGGCCCGGCTTGCTTGAATCCTGATGGTGCAGTGAGCAAGGGACTCACATCTGAGTATACCCTTCCACACTTGTGGTGGCCAAAACGATTCATAAAGGGGGTGGTGATGGACAGAGTTTTTGAATTAAGTAGAACACTCCTACCCAGTCAAAAGATCAGGGCTTGATCATTCACCGTTTTTTAGCTCACTGCACCATCCCAGCTCAGAACCTGGCTACATGCAAATTAGTCTGATCCTGGCCCAGTGCATCATGGGAACAGGGCATACCAAACTACCAAGCCAATTCTTTACTGGAAAGGAAACAAGCTTCCGGGGACCGGTTTCTGGCATTACAGCCGTCTTCGGCCCGGCTTGCTTGAATCCTGATGGTGCAGTGAGCAAGGGACTCACATCTGAGTATACCCTTCCACACTTGTGGTGGCCAAAACGATTCATAAAGGGGGTGGTGATGGACAGAGTATCTGAATTAAGCAGAACACTCCTACCCAGTCAAAAGATCAGGGCTTGATCCATCACTGTTTTTTAGCTCACTGCACCATCCCAGCTCAGAACCTGGGTACATGCAAATTAGTCTGACCCTGGCCCAGTGCATCATGGGAACAGGGCAGACCAAATTACCAAGCCAATTCTTTACTGGAAAGGAAACAAGCTTCCGGGGACCGGTTTCTGGAATTACAGCCGTCTTCGGCCCGGCTTGCTTGAATCCTGATGGTGCAGTGAGCAAGGGACTCACATCTGAGTATACCCTTCCACACTAGTGGTGGCCAAAACGATTCATAAAGGGGGTGGTGATGGACAGAGTATCTGAATTAAGCAGAACACTCCTACCCAGTCAAAAGATCAGGGCTTGATCCATCACCGTTTTTTAGCTCACTGCACCATCCCAGCTCAGAACCTGGCTACATGCAAATTAGTCTGACCCTGGCCCAGTGCATCATGGGAACAGGGCAGACCAAACTACCAAGCCAATTCTTTACTGGAGAGGAAACAAGCTTCCGGGGACCGGTTTCTGGCATTACAGCCGTCTTCGGCCCGGCTTGCTTGAATCCTGATGGTGCAGTGAGCAAGGGACTCACATCTGAGTATACCCTTCCACACTTGTGGTGGCCAAAACGATTCATAAAGGGGGTGATGATGGACAGAGTATCTGAATTAAGCAGAACACTCCTACCCAGTCAAAATATCAGGGCTTGATCCATCACCGTTTTTTAGCTCACTGCACCATACCAGCTCAGAACCTGGCTACATGCAAATTAGTCTGACCCTGGCCCAGTGCATCATGGGAACAGGGCAGACCAAACTACCAAGCCACTTCTTTACTGGAAAGGAAACAAGCTTCCGGGGACCGGTTTCTGGCATTACAGCCGTCTTCGGCCCGGCTTGCTTGAATCCTGATGGTGCAGTGAGCAAGGGACTCACATCTGAGTATACCCTTCCACACTTGTGGTGGCCAAAACGATTCATAAAGGGGGTGGTGATGGACAGAGTATCTGAATTAAGCAGAACACTCCTACCCAGTCAAAAGATCAGGGCTTGATCATTCACCGTTTTTTAGCTCACTGCACCATCCCAGCTCAGAACCTGGCTACATGCACATTAGTCTGACCCTGGCCCAGTGCATCATGGGAACAGGGCATACCAAACTACCAAGCCAATTCTTTACTGGAAAGGAAACAAGCTTCCGGGGACCGGTTTCTGGCATTACAGCCGTCTTCGGCCCGGCTTGCTTGAATCCTGATGGTGCAGTGAGCAAGGGACTCACATCTGAGTATACCCTTCCACGCTTGTGGTGGCCAAAACGATTCATAAAGGGGGTGGTGATGGACAGAGTATCTGAATTAAGCAGAACACTCCTACCCAGTCAAAAGATCAGGGCTTGATCCATCACCGTTTTTTAGCTCACTGCACCATCCCAGCTCAGAACCTGGCTACATGCAAATTAGTCTGACCCTGGCCCAGTGCATCATGGGAACAGGGCAGACCAAATTACCAAGCCAATTCTTTACTGGAAAGGAAACAAGCTTCCGGGGACCGGTTTCTGGAATTACAGCCGTCTTCGCCCCGGCTTGCTTGAATCCTGATGGTGCAGTGAGCAAGGGACTCACATCTGAGTATACCCTTCCACACTTGTGGTGGCCAAAACGATTCATAAAGGGGGTGGTGATGGACAGAGTATCTGAATTAAGCAGAACACTCCTGCCCAGTCAAAAGATCAGGGCTTGATCCATCACCGTTTTTTAGCTCACTGCACCATCCCAGCTCAGAACCTGGCTACATGCAAATTAGTCTGACCCTGGCCAAGTGCATCATGGGAACAGGGCAGACCAAACTACCAAGCCAATTCTTTACTGGAAAGGAAACAAGCTTCCGGGACCGGTTTCTGGCATTACAGCCGTCTTCGGCCCGGCTTGCTTGAATCCTGATGGTGCAGTGAGCAAGGGACTCACATCTGTGTATACCCTTCCACACTTGTGGTGGCCAAAACGATTCATAAAGGGGGTGGTGATGGACAGAGTATCTGAATTAAGCAGAACACTCCTACCCAGTCAAAAGATCAGGGCTTGATCCATCACCGTTTTTTAGCTCACTGCACCATCCCAGCTCATAACCTGGCTACATGCAAATTAGTCTGACCCTGGCCCAGTGCATCATGGGAACAGGGCAGACCAAACTACCAAGCCAATTCTTTTCTGGGAAGGAAACAAGCTTCCGGGGACCGGTTTCTGGCATTACAGCCGTCTTCGGCCCGGCTTGCTTGAATCCTGATGGTGCAGTGAGCAAGGGACTCACATCTGAGTATACCCTTCCACACTTGTGGTGGCCAAAACGATTCATAAAGGGGGTGGTGATGGACAGAGTATCTGAATTAAGTAGAACACTCCTACCCAGTCAAAAGATCAGGGCTTGATCCATCACCGTTTTTTAGCTCACTGCACCATCCCAGCTCAGAACCTGGCTACATGCAAATTAGTCTGACCCTGGCCCAGTGCATCATGGGAACAGGGCAGACCAAACTACCAAGCCAATTCTTTACTGGAAAGGAAACAAGCTTCCGGGGACCGGTTTCTGGCATTACAGCCATCTTCGGCCCGGCTTGCTTAAATCCTGATGGTGCAGTGAGCAAGGGACTCATATCTGAGTATACCCTTCCACACTTGTGGTGGCCAAAACGATTCATAAAGGGGGTGGTGATGGACAGAGTATCTGAATTAAGCAGAACACTCCTACCCAGTCAAAAGATCAGGGCTTGATCCATCACCGTTTTTTAGCTCACTGCACCAGCCCAGCTCAGAACCTGGCTACATGCAAATTAGTCTGACCCTGGCCCAGTGCATCATGGGAACAGGGCAGACCAAACTACCAAGCCAATTCTTTACTGGAAAGGAAACAAGCTTCTGGGGACCGGTTTCTGGCATTACAGCCGTCTTCGGCCCAGCTTGCTTGAATCCTGATGGTGCAGTGAGCAAGGGACTCACATCTGAGTATACCCTTCCACACTTGTGGTGGCCAAAACGATTCATAAAGGGGGTGGTGATGGACAGAGTATCTGAATTAAGCAGAACACTCCTACCCTGTCAAAAGATCAGGGCTTGATCCATCACCGTTTTTTAGCTCACTGCACCATCCCAGCTCAGAACCTGGCTACATGCAAATTAGTCTGACCCTGGCCCAGTGCATGATGGGAACAGGGCAGACCAAACTACCAAGCCAATTCTTTACTGGGAAGGAAACAAGCTTCCGGGGACCGGTTTCTGGCATTACAGCCGTCTTCGGCCCGGCTTGCTTGAATCCTGATGGTGCAGTGAGCAAGGGACTCACATCTGTGTATACCCTTCCACACTTGTGGTGGCCAAAACGATTCATAAAGGGGGTGGTGATGGACAGAGTATCTGAATTAAGCAGAACACTCCTACCCAGTCAAAAGATCAGGGCTTGATCCATCACCGTTTTTTAGCTCACTGCACCATCCCAGCTCAGAACCTGGCTACATGCAAATTAGTCTGACCCTGGCCCAGTGCATCATGGGAACAGGGCAGACCAAACTACCAAGCCAATTCTTTTCTGGGAAGGAAACAAGCTTCCGGGGACCGGTTTCTGGCATTACAGCCGTCTTCGTCCCGGCTTGCTTGAATCCTGATGGTGCAGTGAGCAAGGGACTCACATCTGAGTATACCCTTCCACACTTGTGGTGGCCAAAACGATTCATAAAGGGGGTGGTGATGGACAGAGTATCTGAATTAAGTAGAACACTCCTACCCAGTCAAAAGATCAGGGCTTGATCCATCACCGTTTTTTAGCTCACTGCACCATCCCAGCTCAGAACCTGGCTACATGCAAATTAGTCTGACCCTGGCCCAGTGCATCATGGGAACAGGGCAGACCAAACTACCAAGCCAATTCTTTACTGGAAAGGAAACAAGCTTCCGGGGACCGGTTTCTGGCATTACAGCCGTCTTCGGGCCGGCTTGCTTAAATCCTGATGGTGCAGTGAGCAAGGGACTCATATCTGAGTATACCCTTCCACACTTGTGGTGGCCAAAACGATTCATAAAGGGGGTGGTGATGGACAGAGTATCTGAATTAAGCAGAACACTCCTACCCAGTCAAAAGATCAGGGCTTGATCCATCACCGTTTTTTAGCTCACTGCACCAGCCCAGCTCAGAACCTGGCTACATGCAAATTAGTCTGACCCTGGCCCAGTGCATCATGGGAACAGGGCAGACCAAACTACCAAGCCAATTCTTTACTGGAAAGGAAACAAGCTTCTGGGGACCGGTTTCTGGCATTACAGCCGTCTTCGGCCCAGCTTGCTTGAATCCTGATGGTGCAGTGAGCAAGGGACTCACATCTGAGTATACCCTTCCACACTTGTGGTGGCCAAAACGATTCATAAAGGGGGTGGTGATGGACAGAGTATCTGAATTAAGCAGAACACTCCTACCCTGTCAAAAGATCAGGGCTTGATCCATCACCGTTTTTTAGCTCACTGCACCATCCCAGCTCAGAACCTGGTTACATGCAAATTAGTCTGACCCTGGCCCAGTGCATGATGGGAACAGGGCAGACCAAACTACCAAGCCAATTCTTTACTGGGAAGGAAACAAGGTTCCGGGGACCGGTTTCTGGCATTACAGCCGTCTTCGGCCCGGCTTGCTTGAATCCTGATGGTGCAGTGAGCAAGGGACTCACATCTGAGTATACCCTTCCACACTTGTGGTGGCCAAAACGATTCATAAAGGGGGTGGTGATGGACAGAGTATCTGAATTAAGCAGAACACTCCTACCCAGTCAAAAGATCAGGGCTTGATCCATCACCGTTTTTTAGCTCACTGCACCATCCCAGCTCAGAACCTGGCTACATGCAAATTAGTCTGACCCTGGCCCAGTGCATGATGGGAACAGGGCAGACCAAACTACCAAGCCAATTCTTTACTGGAAAGGAAACAAGCTTCTGGGGACCGGTTTCTGGCATTACAGCCGTCTTCGGCCCAGCTTGCTTGAATCCTGATGGTGCAGTGAGCAAGGGACTCACATCTGAGTATACCCTTCCACACTTGTGGTGGCCAAAACGATTCATAAAGGGGGTGGTGATGGACAGAGTATCTGAATTAAGCAGAACACTCCTACCCTGTCAAAAGATCAGGGCTTGATCCATCACCGTTTTTTAGCTCACTGCACCATCCCAGCTCAGAACCTGGCTACAAGCAAATTAGTCTGACCCTGGCCCAGTGCATGATGGGAACAGGGCAGACCAAACTACCAAGCCAATTCTTTACTGGGAAGGAAACAAGCTTCCGGGGACCGGTTTCTGGCATTACAGCCGTCTTCGGCCCGGCTTGCTTGAATCCTGATGGTGCAGTGAGCAAGGGACTCACATCTGAGTATACCCTTCCACACTTGTGGTGGCCAAAACGATTCATAAAGGGGTGGTGATGGACAGAGTATCTGAATTAAGCAGAACACTCCTACCCAGTCAAAAGATCAGGGCTTGATCCATCACCGTTTTTTAGCTCACTGCACCATCCCAGCTCAGAACCTGGCTACATGCAAATTAGTCTGACCCTGGCCCAGTGCATCATGGGAACAGGGCAGACCAAACTACCAAGCCAATTCTTTACTGGGAAGGAAACAAGCTTCCGGGGACCGGTTTCTGGCATTACAGCCGTCTTCGGCCCGGCTTGCTTGAATCCTGATGGTGCAGTGAGCAAGGGACTCACATCTGAGTATACCCTTCCACACTTGTGGTGGCCAAAACTATTCATAAAGGGGGTGGTGATGGACAGAGTATCTGAATTAAGCAGAACACTCCTACCCAGTCAAAAGATCAGGGCTTGATCCATCACCGTTTTTTAGCTCACTGCACCATCCCAGCTCAGAACCTGGCTACATGCAAATTAGTCTGACCCTGGCCCAGTGCATCATGGGAACAGGGCAGACCAAACTACCAAGTCAATTCTTTACTGGAAAGGAAACAAGCTTCCGGGGACCGGTTTCTGGCATTACAGCCGTCTTCGGCCCGGCTTGCTTGAGTCCTGATGGTGCACTGAGCAAGGGACTCACATCTGAGTATACCCTTCCACACTTGTGGTGGCCAAAACGATTCATAAAGGGGGTGGTGATGGACAGAGTATCTGAATTAAGCAGAACACTCCTACCCAGTCAAAAGATCAGGGCTTGATCCATCACCGTTTTTTAGCTCACTGCACCATCCCAGCTCAGAACCTGGCTACATGCAAATTAGTCTGACCCTGGCCCAGTGCATGATGGGAACAGGGCAGACCAAACTACCAAGCCAATTCTTTACTGGAAAGGAAACAAGCTTCTGGGGACCGGTTTCTGGCATTACAGCCGTCTTCGGCCCAGCTTGCTTGAATCCTGATGGTGCAGTGAGCAAGGGACTCACATCTGAGTATACCCTTCCACACTTGTGGTGGCCAAACGATTCATAAAGGGGGTGGTGATGGACAGAGTATCTGAATTAAGCAGAACACTCCTACCCTGTCAAAAGATCAGGGCTTGATCCATCACCGTTTTTTAGCTCACTGCACCATCCCAGCTCAGAACCTGGCTACAAGCAAATTAGTCTGACCCTGGCCCAGTGCATGATGGGAACAGGGCAGACCAAACTACCAAGCCAATTCTTTACTGGGAAGGAAACAAGCTTCCGGGGACCGGTTTCTGGCATTACAGCCGTCTTCGGCCCGGCTTGCTTGAATCCTGATGGTGCAGTGAGCAAGGGACTCACATCTGAGTATACCCTTCCACACTTGTGGTGGCCAAAACGATTCATAAAGGGGTGGTGATGGACAGAGTATCTGAATTAAGCAGAACACTCCTACCCAGTCAAAAGATCAGGGCTTGATCCATCACCGTTTTTTAGCTCACTGCACCATCCCAGCTCAGAACCTGGCTACATGCAAATTAGTCTGACCCTGGCCCAGTGCATCATGGGAACAGGGCAGACCAAACTACCAAGCCAATTCTTTACTGGGAAGGAAACAAGCTTCCGGGGACCGGTTTCTGGCATTACAGCCGTCTTCGGCCCGGCTTGCTTGAATCCTGATGGTGCAGTGAGCAAGGGACTCACATCTGAGTATACCCTTCCACACTTGTGGTGGCCAAAACTATTCATAAAGGGGGTGGTGATGGACAGAGTATCTGAATTAAGCAGAACACTCCTACCCAGTCAAAAGATCAGGGCTTGATCCATCACCGTTTTTTAGCTCACTGCACCATCCCAGCTCAGAACCTGGCTACATGCAAATTAGTCTGACCCTGGCCCAGTGCATCATGGGAACAGGGCAGACCAAACTACCAAGTCAATTCTTTACTGGAAAGGAAACAAGCTTCCGGGGACCGGTTTCTGGCATTACAGCCGTCTTCGGCCCGGCTTGCTTGAGTCCTGATGGTGCACTGAGCAAGGGACTCACATCTGAGTATACCCTTCCACACTTGTGGTGGCCAAAACGATTCATAAAGGGGGTGGTGATGGACAGAGTATCTGAATTAAGCAGAACACTCCTACCCAGTCAAAAGATCAGGGCTTGATCCATCACCGTTTTTTAGCTCACTGCACCATCCCAGCTCAGAACCTGGCTACATGCAAATTAGTCTGACCCTGGCCCAGTGCATCATGGGAACAGGGCAGACCAAACTACCAAGCCAATTCTTTTCTGGGAAGGAAACAAGCTTCCGGGGACCGGTTTCTGGCATTACAGCCGTCTTCGGCCCGGCTTGCTTGAATCCTGATGGTGCAGTGAGCAAGGGACTCACATCTGAGTATACCCTTCCACACTTGTGGTGGCCAAAACGATTCATAAAGGGGGTGGTGATGGACAGAGTATCTGAATTAAGTAGAACACTCCTACCCAGTCAAAAGATCAGGGCTTGATCCATCACCGTTTTTTAGCTCACTGCACCATCCCAGCTCAGAACCTGGCTACATGCAAATTAGTCTGACCCTGGCCCAGTGCATCATGGGAACAGGGCAGACCAAACTACCAAGCCAATTCTTTACTGGAAAGGAAACAAGCTTCCGGGGACCGGTTTCTGGCATTACAGCCGTCTTCGGCCCGGCTTGCTTAAATCCTGATGGTGCAGTGAGCAAGGGACTCATATCTGAGTATACCCTTCCACACTTGTGGTGGCCAAAACGATTCATAAAGGGGGTGGTGATGGACAGAGTATCTGAATTAAGCAGAACACTCCTACCCAGTCAAAAGATCAGGGCTTGATCCATCACCGTTTTTTAGCTCACTGCACCATCCCAGCTCAGAACCTGGCTACATGCAAATTAGTCTGACCCTGGCCCAGTGCATCATGGGAACAGGGCAGACCAAACTACCAAGCCAATTCTTTACTGGAAAGGAAACAAGCTTCTGGGGACCGGTTTCTGGCATTACAGCCGTCTTCGGCCCAGCTTGCTTGAATTCTGATGGTGCAGTGAGCAAGGGACTCACATCTGAGTATACCCTTCCACACTTGTGGTGGCCAAAACGATTCATAAAGGGGGTGGTGATGGACAGAGTATCTGAATTAAGCAGAACACTCCTACCCTGTCAAAAGATCAGGGCTTGATCCATCACCGTTTTTTAGCTCACTGCACCATCCCAGCTCAGAACCTGGCTACATGCAAAGTAGTCTGACCCTGCCCCAGTGCATGATGGGAACAGGGCAGACCAAACTACCAAGCCAATTATTTACTGGGAAGGAAACAAGCTTCCGGGGACCGGTTTCTGGCATTACAGCCGTCTTCGGCCCGGCTTGCTTGAATCCTGATGGTGCAGTGAGCAAGGGACTCACATCTGAGTATACCCTTCCACACTTGTGGTGGCCAAAACGATTCATAAAGGGGGTGGTGATGGACAGAGTATCTGAATTAAGCAGAACACTCCTACCCAGTCAAAAGATCAGGGCTTGATCCATCACCGTTTTTTAGCTCACTGCACCATCCCAGCTCAGAACCTGGCTACATGCAAATTAGTCTGACCCTGGCCTAGTGCATCATGGGAACAGGGCAGACCAAACTACCAAGCCAATTCTTTACTGGGAAGGAAACAAGCTTCCGGGGACCGGTTTCTGGCATTACAGCCGTCTTCGGCCCGGCTTGCTTGAATCCTGATGGTGCAGTGAGCAAGGGACTCACATCTGAGTATACCCTTCCACACTTGTGGTGGCCAAAACTATTAATAAAGGGGGTGGTGATGGACAGAGTATCTGAATTAAGCAGAACACTCCTACCCAGTCAAAAGATCAGGGCTTGATCCATCACCGTTTTTTAGCTCACTGCACCATCCCAGCTCAGAACCTGGCTACATGCAAATTAGTCTGACCCTGGCCCAGTGCATCATGGGAACAGGGAAGACCAAACTACCAAGTCAATTCTTTACTGGAAAGGAAACAAGCTTCGAGGGGACCTGTTTCTGGCATTACAGCCGTCTTCGGCCCGGCTTGCTTGAGTCCTGATGGTGCACTGAGCAAGGGACTCACATCTGAGTATACCCTTCCACACTTGTGGTGGCCAAAACGATTCATAAAGGGGGTGGTGATGGACAGAGTATCTGAATTAAGCAGAACACTCCTACCCAGTCAAAAGATCAGGGCTTGATCCATCACCGTTTTTTAGCTCACTGCACCATCCCAGCTCAGAACCTGGCTACATGCAAATTAGTCTGACCCTGGCCCAGTGCATCATGGGAACAGTGCAGACCAAACTACCAAGCCAATTCTTTTCTGGGAAGGAAACAAGCTTCCGGGGACCGGTTTCTGGCATTACAGCCGTCTTCGGCCCGGCTTGCTTGAATCCTGATGGAGCAGTGAGCAAGGGACTCACATCTGAGTATACCCTTCCACACTTGTGGTGGCCAAAACGATTCATAAAGGGGGTGGTGATGGACAGAGTATCTGAATTAAGTAGAACACTCCTACCCAGTCAAAAGATCAGGGCTTGATCCATCACCGTTTTTTTAGCTCACTGCACCATCCCAGCTCAGAACCTGGCTACATGCAAATTAGTCTGACCCTGGCCCAGTGCATCATGGGAACAGGGCAGACCAAACTACCAAGCCAATTCTTTACTGGAAAGGAAACAAGCTTCCGGGGACCGGTTTCTGGCATTACAGCCGTCTTCGGCCCGGCTTGGTTAAATCCTGATGGTGCAGTGAGCAAGGGACTCATATCTGAGTATACCCTTCCACACTTGTGGTGGCCAAAACGATTCATAAAGGGGGTGGTGATGGACAGAGTATCTGAATTAAGCAGAACACTCCTACCCAGTCAAAAGATCAGGGCTTGATCCATCACCGTTTTTTAGCTCACTGCACCATCCCAGCTCAGAACCTGGCTACATGCAAATTAGTCTGACCCTGGCCCAGTGCATCATGGGAACAGGGCAGACCAAACTACCAAGCCAATTCTTTACTGGAAAGGAAACAAGCTTCTGGGGACCGGTTTCTGGCATTACAGCCGTCTTCGGCCCAGCTTGCTTGAATCCTGATGGTGCAGTGAGCAAGGGACTCACATCTGAGTATACCCTTCCACACTTGTGGTGGCCAAAACGATTCATAAAGGGGGTGGTGATGGACAGAGTATCTGAATTAAGCAGAACACTCCTACCCTGTCAAAAGATCAGGGCTTGATCCATCATCGTTTTTTAGCTCACTGCACCATCCCAGCTCAGAACCTGGCTACATGCAAATTAGTCTGACCCTGGCCCAGTGCATGATGGGAACAGGGCAGACCAAACTACCAAGCCAATTCTTTACTGGGAAGGAAACAAGCTTCCGGGGACCGGTTTCTGGCATTACAGCCGTCTTCGGCCCGGCTTGCTTGAATCCTGATGGTGCAGTGAGCAAGGGACTCACATCTGAGTATACCCTTCCACACTTGTGGTGGCCAAAACGATTCATAAAGGGGGTGGTGATGGACAGAGTATCTGAATTAAGCAGAACACTCCTACCCAGTCAAAAGATCAGGGCTTGATCCATCACCGTTTTTTAGCTCACTGCACCATCCCAGCTCAGAACCTGGCTACATGCAAATTAGTCTGACCCTGGCCCAGTGCATCATGGGAACAGGGCAGAACAAACTACCAAGCCAATTCTTTTCTGGGAAGGAAACAAGCTTCCGGGGACCGGTTTCTGGCATTACAGCCGTCTTCGGCCCGGCTTGCTTGAATCCTGATGGTGCAGTGAGCAAGGGACTCACATCTGAGTATACCCTTCCACACTTGTGGTGGCCAAAACGATTCATAAAGGGGGTGGTGATGGACAGAGTATCTGAATTAAGTAGAACACTCCTACCCAGTCAAAAGATCAGGGCTTGATCCATCACCGTTTTTTAGCTCACTGCACCATCCCAGCTCAGAACCTGGCTACATGCAAATTAGTCTGACCCTGGCCCAGTGCATCATGGGAACATGGCAGACCAAACTACCAAGCCAATTCTTTACTGGAAAGGAAACAAGCTTCCGGGGACCGGTTTCTGGCATTACAGCCGTCTTCGGCCCGGCTTGCTTAAATCCTGATGGTGCAGTGAGCAAGGGACTCATATCTGAGTATACCCTTCCACACTTGTGGTGGCCAAAACGATTCATAAAGGGGGTGGTGATGGACAGAGTATCTGAATTAAGCAGAACACTCCTACCCAGTCAAAAGATCAGGGCTTGATCCATCACCGTTTTTTAGCTCACTGCACCATCCCAGCTCAGAACCTGGCTACATGCAAATTAGTCTGACCCTGGCCCAGTGCATCATGGGAACAGGGCAGACCAAACTACCAAGCCAATTCTTTACTGGAAAGGAAACAAGCTTCTGGGGACCGGTTTCTGGCATTACAGCCGTCTTCGGCCCAGCTTGCTTGAATCCTGATGGTGCAGTGAGCAAGGGACTCACATCTGAGTATACCCTTCCACACTTGTGGTGGCCAAAACGATTCATAAAGGGGGTGGTGATGGACAGAGTATCTGAATTAAGCAGAACACTCCTACCCTGTCAAAAGATCAGGGCTTGATCCATCACCGTTTTTTAGCTCACTGCACCATCCCAGCTCAGAACCTGGCTACATGCAAATTAGTCTGACCCTGGCCCAGTGCATGATGGGAACAGGGCAGGGCAGACCAAACTACCAAGCCAATTCTTTACTGGGAAGGAAACAAGCTTCCGGGGACCGGTTTCTGGCATTACAGCCGTCTTCGGCCCGGCTTGCTTGAATCCTGATGGTGCAGTGAGCAAGGGACTCACATCTGAGTATACCCTTCCACACTTGTGGTGGCCAAAACGATTCATAAAGGGGGTGGTGATGGACAGAGTATCTGAATTAAGCAGAACACTCCTACCCAGTCAAAAGATCAGGGCTTGATCCATCACCGTTTTTTAGCTCACTGCACCATCCCAGCTCAGAACCTGGCTACATGCAAATTAGTCTGACCCTGGCCCAGTGCATCATGGGAACAGGGCAGACCAAACTACCAAGCCAATTCTTTACTGGGAAGGAAACAAGCTTCCGGGGACCGGTTTCTGGCATTACAGCCGTCTTCGGCCCGGCTTGCTTGAATCCTGATGGTGCAGTGAGCAAGGGACTCACATCTGAGTATACCCTTCCACACTTGTGGTGGCCAAAACTATTCATAAAGGGGGTGGTGATGGACAGAGTATCTGAATTAAGCAGAACACTCCTACCCAGTCAAAAGATCAGGGCTTGATCCATCACCGTTTTTTAGCTCACTGCACCATCCCAGCTCAGAACCTGGCTACATGCAAATTAGTCTGACCCTGGCCCAGTGCATCATGGGAACAGGGCAGACCAAACTACCAAGCCAATTCTTTACTGGGAAGGAAACAAGCTTCCGGGGACCGGTTTCTGGCATTACAGCCGTCTTCGGCCCGGCTTGCTTGAATCCTGATGGTGCAGTGAGCAAGGGACTCACATCTGAGTATACCCTTCCACACTTGTGGTGGCCAAAACTATTCATAAAGGGGGTGGTGATGGACAGAGTATCTGAATTAAGCAGAACACTCCTACCCAGTCAAAAGATCAGGGCTTGATCCATCACCGTTTTTTAGCTCACTGCACCATCCCAGCTCAGAACCTGGCTACATGCAAATTAGTCTGACCCTGGCCCAGTGCATCATGGGAACAGGGCATACCAAACTACCAAGCCAATTCTTTACTGGAAAGGAAACAAGCTTCCGGGGACCGGTTTCTGGCATTACAGCCGTCTTCGGCCCGGCTTGCTTGAATCCTGATGGTGCAGTGAGCAAGGGACTCACATCTGAGTATACCCTTCCACACTTGTGGTGGCCAAAACGATTCATAAAGGGGGTGGTGATGGACAGAGTATCTGAATTAAGCAGAACACTCCTACCCAGTCAAAAGATCAGGGCTTGATCCATCACCGTTTTTTAGCTCACTGCACCATCCCAGCTCAGAACCTGGCTACATGCAAATTAGTCTGACCCTGGCCCAGTGCATCATGGGAACAGGGCAGACCAAACTACCAAGCCAATTCTTTTCTGGGAAGGAAACAAGCTTCCGGGGACCGGTTTCTGGCATTACAGCCGTCTTCGGCCCGGCTTGCTTGAATCCTGATGGTGCAGTGAGCAAGGGACTCACATCTGAGTATACCCTTCCACACTTGTGGTGGCCAAAACGATTCATAAAGGGGGTGGTGATGGACAGAGTATCTGAATTAAGTAGAACACTCCTACCCAGTCAAAAGATCAGGGCTTGATCCATCACCGTTTTTTAGCTCACTGCACCATCCCAGCTCAGAACCTGGCTACATGCAAATTAGTCTGACCCTGGCCCAGTGCATCATGGGAACAGGGCAGACCAAACTACCAAGCCAATTCTTTACTGGAAAGGAAACAAGCTTCCGGGGACCGGTTTCTGGCATTACAGCCGTCTTCGGCCCGGCTTGCTTAAATCCTGATGGTGCAGTGAGCAAGGGACTCATATCTGAGTATACCCTTCCACACTTGTGGTGGCCAAAACGATTCATAAAGGGGGTGGTGATGGACAGAGTATCTGAATTAAGCAGAACACTCCTACCCAGTCATAAGATCAGGGCTTGATCCATCACCGTTTTTTAGCTCACTGCACCATCCCAGCTCAGAACCTGGCTACATGCAAATTAGTCTGACCCAGGCCCAGTGCATCATGGGAACAGGGCAGACCAAACTACCAAGCCAATTCTTTACTGGAAAGGAAACAAGCTTCTGGAGACCGGTTTCTGGCATTACAGCCGTCTTCGGCCCAGCTTGCTTGAATCCTGATGGTGCAGTGAGCAAGGGACTCACATCTGAGTATACCCTTCCACACTTGTGGTGGCCAAAACGATTCATAAAGGGGGTGGTGATGGACAGAGTATCTGAATTAAGCAGAACACTCCTACCCTGTCAAAAGATCAGGGCTTTATCCATCACCGTTTTTTAGCTCACTGCACCATCCCAGCTCAGAACCTGGCTACATGCAAATTAGTCTGACCCTGGCCCAGTGCATGATGGGAACAGGGCAGACCAAACTACCAAGCCAATTCTTTACTGGGAAGGAAACAAGCTTCCGGGGACCGGTTACTGGCATTACAGCCGTCTTCGGCCCGGCTTGCTTGAATCCTGATGGTGCAGTGAGCAAGGGACTCACATCTGTGTATACCCTTCCACACTTGTGGTGGCCAAAACGATTCATAAAGGGGGTGGTGATGGACAGAGTATCTGAATTAAGCAGAACACTCCTACCCAGTCAAAAGATCAGGGCTTGATCCATCACCGTTTTTTAGCTCACTGCACCATCCCAGCTCAGAACCTGGCTACATGCAAATTAGTCTGACCCTGGCCCAGTGCATCATGGGAACAGGGCAGACCAAACTACCAAGCCAATTCTTTTCTGGGAAGGAAACAAGCTTCCGGGGACCGGTTTCTGGCATTACAGCCGTCTTCGGCCCGGCTTGCTTGAATCCTGATGGTGCAGTGAGCAAGGGACTCAGATCTGAGTATACCCTTCCACACTTGTGGTGGCCAAAACGATTCATAAAGGGGGTGGTGATGGACAGAGTATCTGAATTAAGTAGAACACTCCTACCCAGTCAAAAGATCAGGGCTTGATCCATCACCGTTTTTTAGCTCACTGCACCATCCCAGCTCAGAACCTGGCTACATGCAAATTAGTCTGACCCTGGCCCAGTGCATCATGGGAACAGGGCAGACCAAACTACCAAGCCAATTCTTTACTGGAAAGGAAACAAGCTTCCGGGGACAGGTTTCTGGCATTACAGCCGTCTTCGGCCCGGCTTGCTTAAATCCTGATGGTGCAGTGAGCAAGGGACTCATATCTGAGTATACCCTTCCACACTTGTGGTGGCCAAAACGATTCATAAAGGGGGTGGTGATGGACAGAGTATCTGAATTAAGCAGAACACTCCTACCCTGTCAAAAGATCAGGGCTTGATCCATCACCGTTTTTTAGCTCACTGCACCATCCCAGCTCAGAACCTGGCTACATGCAAATTAGTCTGACCCTGGCCCAGTGCATGATGGGAACAGGGCAGACCAAACTACCAAGCCAATTCTTTACTGGGAAGGAAACAAGCTTCCGGGGACCGGTTTCTGGCATTACAGCCGTCTTCGGCCCGGCTTGCTTGAATCCTGATGGTGCAGTGAGCAAGGGACTCACATCTGTGTTTACCCTTCCACACTTGTGGTAGCCAAAACGATTCATAAAGGGGGTGGTGATGGACAGAGTATCTGAATTAAGCAGAACACTCCTACCCAGTCAAAAGATCAGGGCTTGATCCATCACCGTTTTTTAGCTCACTGCACCATCCCAGCTCAGAACCTGGCTACATGCAAATTAGTCTGACCCTGGCCCAGTGCATCATGGGAACAGGGCAGACCAAACTACCAAGCCAATTCTTTTCTGGGAAGGAAACAAGCTTCCGGGGACCGGTTTCTGGCATTACAGCCGTCTTCGGCCCGGCTTGCTTGAATCCTGATGGTGCAGTGAGCAAGGGACTCACATCTGAGTATACCCTTCCACACTTGTGGTGGCCAAAACGATTCATAAAGGGGGTGGTGATGGACAGAGTATCTGAATTAAGTAGAACACTCCTACCCAGTCAAAAGATCAGGGCTTGATCCATCACCGTTTTTTAGCTCACTGCACCATCCCAGCTCAGAACCTGGCTACATGCAAATTAGTCTGACCCTGGCCCAGTGCATCATGGGAACAGGGCAGACCAAACTACCAAGCCAATTCTTTACTGGAAAGGAAACAAGCTTCCGGGGACCGGTTTCTGGCATTACAGCCGTCTTCGGCCCGGCTTGCTTAAATCCTGATGGTGCAGTGAGCAAGGGACTCATATCTGAGTATACCCTTCCACACTTGTGGTGGCCAAAACGATTCATAAAGGGGGTGGTGATGGACAGAGTATCTGAATTAAGCAGAACACTCCTACCCAGTCAAAAGATCAGGGCTTGATCCATCACCGTTTTTTAGCTCACTGCACCATCCCAGCTCAGAACCTGGCTACATGCAAATTAGTCTGACCCTGGCCCAGTGCATCATGGGAACAGGGCAGACCAAACTACCAAGCCAATTCTTTACTGGAAAGGAAACAAGCTTCTGGGGACCGGTTTCTGGCATTACAGCCGTCTTCGGCCCAGCTTGCTTGAATCCTGATGGTGCAGTGAGCAAGGGACTCACATCTGAGTATACCCTTCCACACTTGTGGTGGCCAAAACGATTCATAAAGGGGGTGGTGATGGACAGAGTATCTGAATTAAGCAGAACACTCCTACCCTGTCAAAAGATCAGGGCTTGATCCATCACCGTTTTTTAGCTCACTGCACCATCCCAGCTCAGAACCTGGCTACATGCAAATTAGTCTGACCCTGGCCCAGTGCATGATACGAACAGGGCAGGGCAGACCAAACTACCAAGCCAATTCTTTACTGGGAAGGAAACAAGCTTCCGGGGACCGGTTTCTGGCATTACAGCCGTCTTCGGCCCGGCTTGCTTGAATCCTGATGGTGCAGTGAGCAAGGGACTCACATCTGAGTATACCCTTCCACACTTGTGGTGGCCAAAACGATTCATAAAGGGGGTGGTGATGGACAGAGTATCTGAATTAAGCAGAACACTCCTACCCAGTCAAAAGATCAGGGCTTGATCCATCACCGTTTTTTAGCTCACTGCACCATCCCAGCTCAGAACCTGGCTACATGCAAATTAGTCTGACCCTGGCCCAGTGCATCATGGGAACAGGGCAGACCAAACTACCAAGCCAATTCTTTACTGGGAAGGAAACAAGCTTCCGGGGACCGGTTTCTGGCATTACAGCCGTCTTCGGCCCGGCTTGCTTGAATCCTGATGGTGCAGTGAGCAAGGGACTCACATCTGAGTATACCCTTCCACACTTGTGGTGGCCAAAACTATTCATAAAGGGGGTGGTGATGGACAGAGTATCTGAATTAAGCAGAACACTCCTACCCAGTCAAAAGATCAGGGCTTGATCCATCACCGTTTTTTAGCTCACTGCACCATCCCAGCTCAGAACCTGGCTACATGCAAATTAGTCTGACCCTGGCCCAGTGCATCATGGGAACAGGGCAGACCAAACTACCAAGCCAATTCTTTACTGGGAAGGAAACAAGCTTCCGGGGACCGGTTTCTGGCATTACAGCCGTCTTCGGCCCGGCTTGCTTGAATCCTGATGGTGCAGTGAGCAAGGGACTCACATCTGAGTATACCCTTCCACACTTGTGGTGGCCAAAACTATTCATAAAGGGGGTGGTGATGGACAGAGTATCTGAATTAAGCAGAACACTCCTACCCAGTCAAAAGATCAGGGCTTGATCCATCACCGTTTTTTAGCTCACTGCACCATCCCAGCTCAGAACCTGGCTACATGCAAATTAGTCTGACCCTGGCCCAGTGCATCATGGGAACAGGGCATACCAAACTACCAAGCCAATTCTTTACTGGAAAGGAAACAAGCTTCCGGGGACCGGTTTCTGGCATTACAGCCGTCTTCGGCCCGGCTTGCTTGAATCCTGATGGTGCAGTGAGCAAGGGACTCACATCTGAGTATACCCTTCCACACTTGTGGTGGCCAAAACGATTCATAAAGGGGGTGGTGATGGACAGAGTATCTGAATTAAGCAGAACACTCCTACCCAGTCAAAAGATCAGGGCTTGATCCATCACCGTTTTTTAGCTCACTGCACCATCCCAGCTCAGAACCTGGCTACATGCAAATTAGTCTGACCCTGGCCCAGTGCATCATGGGAACAGGGCAGACCAAACTACCAAGCCAATTCTTTTCTGGGAAGGAAACAAGCTTCCGGGGACCGGTTTCTGGCATTACAGCCGTCTTCGGCCCGGCTTGCTTGAATCCTGATGGTGCAGTGAGCAAGGGACTCACATCTGAGTATACCCTTCCACACTTGTGGTGGCCAAAACGATTCATAAAGGGGGTGGTGATGGACAGAGTATCTGAATTAAGTAGAACACTCCTACCCAGTCAAAAGATCAGGGCTTGATCCATCACCGTTTTTTAGCTCACTGCACCATCCCAGCTCAGAACCTGGCTACATGCAAATTAGTCTGACCCTGGCCCAGTGCATCATGGGAACAGGGCAGACCAAACTACCAAGCCAATTCTTTACTGGAAAGGAAACAAGCTTCCGGGGACCGGTTTCTGGCATTACAGCCGTCTTCGGCCCGGCTTGCTTAAATCCTGATGGTGCAGTGAGCAAGGGACTCATATCTGAGTATACCCTTCCACACTTGTGGTGGCCAAAACGATTCATAAAGGGGGTGGTGATGGACAGAGTATCTGAATTAAGCAGAACACTCCTACCCAGTCATAAGATCAGGGCTTGATCCATCACCGTTTTTAGCTCACTGCACCATCCCAGCTCAGAACCTGGCTACATGCAAATTAGTCTGACCCAGGCCCAGTGCATCATGGGAACAGGGCAGACCAAACTACCAAGCCAATTCTTTACTGGAAAGGAAACAAGCTTCTGGAGACCGGTTTCTGGCATTACAGCCGTCTTCGGCCCAGCTTGCTTGAATCCTGATGGTGCAGTGAGCAAGGGACTCACATCTGAGTATACCCTTCCACACTTGTGGTGGCCAAAACGATTCATAAAGGGGGTGGTGATGGACAGAGTATCTGAATTAAGCAGAACACTCCTACCCTGTCAAAAGATCAGGGCTTTATCCATCACCGTTTTTTAGCTCACTGCACCATCCCAGCTCAGAACCTGGCTACATGCAAATTAGTCTGACCCTGGCCCAGTGCATGATGGGAACAGGGCAGACCAAACTACCAAGCCAATTCTTTACTGGGAAGGAAACAAGCTTCCGGGGACCGGTTACTGGCATTACAGCCGTCTTCGGCCCGGCTTGCTTGAATCCTGATGGTGCAGTGAGCAAGGGACTCACATCTGTGTATACCCTTCCACACTTGTGGTGGCCAAAACGATTCATAAAGGGGGTGGTGATGGACAGAGTATCTGAATTAAGCAGAACACTCCTACCCAGTCAAAAGATCAGGGCTTGATCCATCACCGTTTTTTAGCTCACTGCACCATCCCAGCTCAGAACCTGGCTACATGCAAATTAGTCTGACCCTGGCCCAGTGCATCATGGGAACAGGGCAGACCAAACTACCAAGCCAATTCTTTTCTGGGAAGGAAACAAGCTTCCGGGGACCGGTTTCTGGCATTACAGCCGTCTTCGGCCCGGCTTGCTTGAATCCTGATGGTGCAGTGAGCAAGGGACTCAGATCTGAGTATACCCTTCCACACTTGTGGTGGCCAAAACGATTCATAAAGGGGGTGGTGATGGACAGAGTATCTGAATTAAGTAGAACACTCCTACCCAGTCAAAAGATCAGGGCTTGATCCATCACCGTTTTTTAGCTCACTGCACCATCCCAGCTCAGAACCTGGCTACATGCAAATTAGTCTGACCCTGGCCCAGTGCATCATGGGAACAGGGCAGACCAAACTACCAAGCCAATTCTTTACTGGAAAGGAAACAAGCTTCCGGGGACAGGTTTCTGGCATTACAGCCGTCTTCGGCCCGGCTTGCTTAAATCCTGATGGTGCAGTGAGCAAGGGACTCATATCTGAGTATACCCTTCCACACTTGTGGTGGCCAAAACGATTCATAAAGGGGGTGGTGATGGACAGAGTATCTGAATTAAGCAGAACACTCCTACCCTGTCAAAAGATCAGGGCTTGATCCATCACCGTTTTTTAGCTCACTGCACCATCCCAGCTCAGAACCTGGCTACATGCAAATTAGTCTGACCCTGGCCCAGTGCATGATGGGAACAGGGCAGACCAAACTACCAAGCCAATTCTTTACTGGGAAGGAAACAAGCTTCCGGGGACCGGTTTCTGGCATTACAGCCGTCTTCGGCCCGGCTTGCTTGAATCCTGATGGTGCAGTGAGCAAGGGACTCACATCTGTGTTTACCCTTCCACACTTGTGGTAGCCAAAACGATTCATAAAGGGGGTGGTGATGGACAGAGTATCTGAATTAAGCAGAACACTCCTACCCAGTCAAAAGATCAGGGCTTGATCCATCACCGTTTTTTAGCTCACTGCACCATCCCAGCTCAGAACCTGGCTACATGCAAATTAGTCTGACCCTGGCCCAGTGCATCATGGGAACAGGGCAGACCAAACTACCAAGCCAATTCTTTACTGGGAAGGAAACAAGCTTCCGGGGACCGGTTTCTGGCATTACAGCCGTCTTCGGCCCGGCTTGCTTGAATCCTGATGGTGCAGTGAGCAAGGGACTCACATCTGAGTATACCCTTCCACACTTGTGGTGGCCAAAACTATTCATAAAGGGGGTGGTGATGGACAGAGTATCTGAATTAAGCAGAACACTCCTACCCAGTCAAAAGATCAGGGCTTGATCCATCACCGTTTTTTAGCTCACTGCACCATCCCAGCTCAGAACCTGGCTACATGCAAATTAGTCTGACCCTGGCCCAGTGCATCATGGGAACAGGGCAGACCAAACTACCAAGTCAATTCTTTACTGGAAAGGAAACAAGCTTCCGGGGACCGGTTTCTGGCATTACAGCCGTCTTCGGCCCGGCTTGCTTGAGTCCTGATGGTGCACTGAGCAAGGGACTCACATCTGAGTATACCCTTCCACACTTGTGGTGGCCAAAACGATTCATAAAGGGGGTGGTGATGGACAGAGTATCTGAATTAAGCAGAACACTCCTACCCAGTCAAAAGATCAGGGCTTGATCCATCACCGTTTTTTAGCTCACTGCACCATCCCAGCTCAGAACCTGGCTACATGCAAATTAGTCTGACCCTAGCCCAGTGCATCATGGGAACAGGGCATACCAAACTACCAAGCCAATTCTTTACTGGAAAGGAAACAAGCTTCCGGGGACCGGTTTCTGGCATTACAGCCGTCTTCGGCCCGGCTTGCTTGAATCCTGATGGTGCAGTGAGCAAGGGACTCACATCTGAGTATACCCTTCCACACTTGTGGTGGCCAAAACGATTCATAAAAGGGGTGGTGATGGACAGAGTATCTGAATTAAGCAGAACACTCCTACCCAGTCAAAAGATCAGGGCTTGATCCATCACCATTTTTTAGCTCACTGCACCATCCCAGCTCAGAACCTGGCTACATGCAAATTAGTCTGACCCTGGCCCAGTGCATCATGGGAACAGGGCAGACCAAATTACCAAGCCAATTCTTTACTGGAAAGGAAACAAGCTTCCGGGGACCGGTTTCTGGCATTACAGCCGTCTTCGGCCCGGCTTGCTTGAATCCTGATGGTGCAGTGAGCAAGGGACTCACATCTGTGTATACCCTTCCACACTTGTGGTGGCCAAAACGATTCATAAAGGGGGTGGTGATGGACAGAGTATCTGAATTAAGCAGAACACTCCTACCCAGTCAAAAGATCAGGGCTTGATCCATCACCGTTTTTTAGCTCACTGCACCATCCCAGCTCAGAACCTGGCTACATGCAAATTAGTCTGACCCTGGCCCAGTGCATCATGGGAACAGGGCAGACCAAACTACCAAGCCACTTCTTTACTGGAAAGGAAACAAGCTTCCGGGGACCGGTTTCTGGCATTACAGCCGTCTTCGGCCCGGCTTGCTTGAATCCTGATGGTGCAGTGAGCAAGGGACTCACATCTGAGTATACCCTTCCACACTTGTGGTGGCCAAAACGATTCATAAAGGGGGTGGTGATGGACAGAGTATCTGAATTAAGCAGAACACTCCTACCCAGTCAAAAGATCAGGGCTTGATCATTCACCGTTTTTTAGCTCACTGCACCATCCCAGCTCAGAACCTGGCTACATGCACATTAGTCTGACCCTGGCCCAGTGCATCATGGGAACAGGGCATACCAAACTACCAAGCCAATTCTTTACTGGAAAGGAAACAAGCTTCCGGGGACCGGTTTCTGGAATTACAGCCGTCTTCGCCCCGGCTTGCTTGAATCCTGATGGTGCAGTGAGCAAGGGACTCACATCTGTGTATACCCTTCCACACTTGTGGTGGACAAAACGATTCATAAAGGGGGTGGTGATGGACAGAGTATCTGAATTAAGCAGAACACTCCTACCCAGTCAAAAGATCAGGGCTTGATCCATCACCGTTTTTTAGCTCACTGCACCATCCCAGCTCAGAACCTGGCTACATGCAAATTAGTCTGACCCTGGCCCAGTGCATCATGGGAACAGGGCAGACCAAACTACCAAGCCAATTCTTTTCTGGGAAGGAAACAAGCTTCCGGGGACCGGTTTCTGGCATTACAGCCGTCTTCGGCCCGGCTTGCTTGAATCCTGATGGTGCAGTGAGCAAGGGACTCATATCTGAGTATACCCTTCCACACTTGTGGTGGCCAAAACGATTCATAAAGGGGGTGGTGATGGACAGAGTATCTGAATTAAGCAGAACACTCCTACCCAGTCAAAAGATCAGGGCTTGATCCATCACCGTTTTTTAGCTCACTGCACCATCCCAGCTCAGAACCTGGCTACATGCAAATTAGTCTGACCCTGGCCCAGTGCATCATGGGAACAGGGCAGACCAAACTACCAAGCCAATTCTTTACTGGAAAGGAAACAAGCTTCTGGGGACCGGTTTCTGGCATTACAGCCATCTTCGGCCCAGCTTGCTTGAATCCTGATGGTGCAGTGAACAAGGGACTCACATCTGAGTATACCCTTCCACACTTGTGGTGGCCAAAACGATTCATAAAGGGGGTGGTGATGGACAGAGTATCTGAATTAAGCAGAACACTCCTACCCTGTCAAAAGATCAGGGCTTGATCCATCACCGTTTTTTAGCTCACTGCACCATCCCAGCTCAGAACCTGGCTACATGCAAATTAGTCTGACCCTGGCCCAGTGCATGATGGGAACAGGGCAGACCAAACTACCAAGCCAATTCTTTACTGGGAAGGAAACAAGCTTCCGGGGACCGGTTTCTGGCATTACAGCCGTCTTCGGCCCGGCTTGCTTGAATCCTGATGGTGCAGTGAGCAAGGGACTCACATCTGTGTATACCCTTCCACACTTGTGGTGGCCAAAACGATTCATAAAGGGGGTGGTGATGGACAGAGTATCTGAATTAAGCAGAACACTCCTACCCAGTCAAAAGATCAGGGCTTGATCCATCACCGTTTTTTAGCTCACTGCACCATCCCAGCTCAGAACCTGGCTACATGCAAATTAGTCTGACCCTGGCCCAGTGCATCATGGGAACAGGGCAGACCAAACTACCAAGCCAATTCTTTTCTGGGAAGGAAACAAGCTTCCGGGGACCGGTTTCTGTCATTACAGCCGTCTTCGGCCCGGCTTGCTTGAATCCTGATGGTGCAGTGAGCAAGGGACTCACATCTGAGTATACCCTTCCACACTTGTGGTGGCCAAAACGATTCATAAAGGGGGTGGTGATGGACAGAGTATCTGAATTAAGTAGAACACTCCTACCCAGTCAAAAGATCAGGGCTTGATCCATCACCGTTTTTTAGCTCACTGCACCATCCCAGCTCAGAACCTGGCTACATGCAAATTAGTCTGACCCTGGCCCAGTGCATCATGGGAACAGGGCAGACCAAACTACCAAGCCAATTCTTTACTGGAAAGGAAACAAGCTTCCGGGGACCGGTTTCTGGCATTACAGCCGTCTTCGGGCCGGCTTGCTTAAATCCTGATGGTGCAGTGAGCAAGGGACTCATATCTGAGTATACCCTTCCACACTTGTGGTGGCCAAAACGATTCATAAAGGGGGTGGTGATGGACAGAGTATCTGAATTAAGCAGAACACTCCTACCCAGTCAAAAGATCAGGGCTTGATCCATCACCGTTTTTTAGCTCACTGCACCAGCCCAGCTCAGAACCTGGCTACATGCAAATTAGTCTGACCCTGGCCCAGTGCATCATGGGAACAGGGCAGACCAAACTACCAAGCCAATTCTTTACTGGAAAGGAAACAAGCTTCTGGGGACCGGTTTCTGGCATTACAGCCGTCTTCGGCCCAGCTTGCTTGAATCCTGATGGTGCAGTGAGCAAGGGACTCACATCTGAGTATACCCTTCCACACTTGTGGTGGCCAAAACGATTCATAAAGGGGGTGGTGATGGACAGAGTATCTGAATTAAGCAGAACACTCCTACCCTGTCAAAAGATCAGGGCTTGATCCATAACCGTTTTTTAGCTCACTGCACCATCCCAGCTCAGAACCTGGTTACATGCAAATTAGTCTGACCCTGGCCCAGTGCATGATGGGAACAGGGCAGACCAAACTACCAAGCCAATTCTTTACTGGGAAGGAAACAAGCTTCCGGGGACCGGTTTCTGGCATTACAGCCGTCTTCGGCCCGGCTTGCTTGAATCCTGATGGTGCAGTGAGCAAGGGTCTCACATCTGAGTATACCCTTCCACACTTGTGGTGGCCAAAACGATTCATAAAGGGGGTGGTGATGGACAGAGTATCTGAATTAAGCAGAACACTCCTACCCAGTCAAAAGATCAGGGCTTGATCCATCACCGTTTTTTAGCTCACTGCACCATCCCAGCTCAGAACCTGGCTACATGCAAATTAGTCTGACCCTGGCCCAGTGCATCATGGGAACAGGGCAGACCAAACTACCAAGCCAATTCTTTACTGGGAAGGAAACAAGCTTCCGGGGACCGGTTTCTGGCATTACAGCCGTCTTCGGCCCGGCTTGCTTGAATCCTGATGGTGCAGTGAGCAAGGGACTCACATCTGAGTATACCCTTCCACACTTGTGGTGGCCAAAACGATTCATAAAGGGGGTGGTGATGGACAGAGTATCTGAATTAAGCAGAACACTCCTACCCAGTCAAAAGATCAGGGCTTGATCCATCACCGTTTTTTAGCTCACTGCACCATCCCAGCTCAGAACCTGGCTACATGCAAATTAGTCTGACCCTGGCCCAGTGCATGATGGGAACAGGGCAGACCAAACTACCAAGCCAATTCTTTACTGGAAAGGAAACAAGCTTCTGGGGACCGGTTTCTGGCATTACAGCCGTCTTCGGCCCAGCTTGCTTGAATCCTGATGGTGCAGTGAGCAAGGGACTCACATCTGAGTATACCCTTCCACACTTGTGGTGGCCAAAACGATTCATAAAGGGGGTGGTGATGGACAGAGTATCTGAATTAAGCAGAACACTCCTACCCTGTCAAAAGATCAGGGCTTGATCCATCACCGTTTTTTAGCTCACTGCACCATCCCAGCTCAGAACCTGGCTACATGCAAATTAGTCTGACCCTGGCCCAGTGCATGATGGGAACAGGGCAGACCAAACTACCAAGCCAATTCTTTACTGGGAAGGAAACAAGCTTCCGGGGACCGGTTTCTGGCATTACAGCCGTCTTCGGCCCGGCTTGCTTGAATCCTGATGGTGCAGTGAGCAAGGGACTCACATCTGAGTATACCCTTCCACACTTGTGGTGGCCAAAACGATTCATAAAGGGGTGGTGATGGACAGAGTATCTGAATTAAGCAGAACACTCCTACCCAGTCAAAAGATCAGGGCTTGATCCATCACCGTTTTTTAGCTCACTGCACCATCCCAGCTCAGAACCTGGCTACATGCAAATTAGTCTGACCCTGGCCCAGTGCATCATGGGAACAGGGCAGACCAAACTACCAAGCCAATTCTTTAATGGGAAGGAAACAAGCTTCCGGGGACCGGTTTCTGGCATTACAGCCGTCTTCGGCCCGGCTTGCTTGAATCCTGATGGTGCAGTGAGCAAGGGACTCACATCTGAGTATACCCTTCCACACTTGTGGTGGCCAAAACTATTCATAAAGGGGGTGGTGATGGACAGAGTATCTGAATTAAGCAGAACACTCCTACCCAGTCAAAAGATCAGGGCTTGATCCATCACCGTTTTTTAGCTCACTGCACCATCCCAGCTCAGAACCTGGCTACATGCAAATTAGTCTGACCCTGGCCCAGTGCATCATGGGAACAGGGCAGACCAAACTACCAAGTCAATTCTTTACTGGAAAGGAAACAAGCTTCCGGGGACCGGTTTCTGGCATTACAGCCGTCTTCGGCCCGGCTTGCTTGAGTCCTGATGGTGCACTGAGCAAGGGACTCACATCTGAGTATACCCTTCCACACTTGTGGTGGCCAAAACGATTCATAAAGGGGGTGGTGATGGACAGAGTATCTGAATTAAGCAGAACACTCCTACCCAGTCAAAAGATCAGGGCTTGATCCATCACCGTTTTTTAGCTCACTGCACCATCCCAGCTCAGAACCTGGCTACATGCAAATTAGTCTGACCCTGGCCCAGTGCATCATGGGAACAGGGCAGACCAAACTACCAAGCCAATTCTTTTCTGGGAAGGAAACAAGCTTCCGGGGACCGGTTTCTGGCATTACAGCCGTCTTCGGCCCGGCTTGCTTGAATCCTGATGGTGCAGTGAGCAAGGGACTCACATCTGAGTATACCCTTCCACACTTGTGGTGGCCAAAACGATTCATAAAGGGGGTGGTGATGGACAGAGTATCTGAATTAAGTAGAACACTCCTACCCAGTCAAAAGATCAGGGCTTGATCCATCACCGTTTTTTAGCTCACTGCACCATCCCAGCTCAGAACCTGGCTACATGCAAATTAGTCTGACCCTGGCCCAGTGCATCATGGGAACAGGGCAGACCAAACTACCAAGCCAATTCTTTACTGGAAAGGAAACAAGCTTCCGGGGACCGGTTTCTGGCATTACAGCCGTCTTCGGCCCGGCTTGCTTAAATCCTGATGGTGCAGTGAGCAAGGGACTCATATCTGAGTATACCCTTCCACACTTGTGGTGGCCAAAACGATTCATAAAGGGGGTGGTGATGGACAGAGTATCTGAATTAAGCAGAACACTCCTACCCAGTCAAAAGATCAGGGCTTGATCCATCACCGTTTTTTAGCTCACTGCACCATCCCAGCTCAGAACCTGGCTACATGCAAATTAGTCTGACCCTGGCCCAGTGCATCATGGGAACAGGGCAGACCAAACTACCAAGCCAATTCTTTACTGGAAAGAAAACAAGCTTCTGGGGACCGGTTTCTGGCATTACAGCCGTCTTCGGCCCAGCTTGCTTGAATTCTGATGGTGCAGTGAGCAAGGGACTCACATCTGAGTATACCCTTCCACACTTGTGGTGGCCAAAACGATTCATAAAGGGGGTGGTGATGGACAGAGTATCTGAATTAAGCAGGAAACTCCTACCCTGTCAAAAGATCAGGGCTTGATCCATCACCGTTTTTTAGCTCACTGCACCATCCCAGCTCAGAACCTGGCTACATGCAAAGTAGTCTGACCCTGGCCCAGTGCATGATGGGAACAGGGCAGACCAAACTACCAAGCCAATTATTTACTGGGAAGGAAACAAGCTTCCGGGGACCGGTTTCTGGCATTACAGCCGTCTTCGGCCCGGCTTGCTTGAATCCTGATGGTGCAGTGAGCAAGGGACTCACATCTGAGTATACCCTTCCACACTTGTGGTGGCCAAAACGATTCATAAAGGGGGTGGTGATGGACAGAGTATCTGAATTAAGCAGAACACTCCTACCCAGTCAAAAGATCAGGGCTTGATCCATCACCGTTTTTTAGCTCACTGCACCATCCCAGCTCAGAACCTGGCTACATGCAAATTAGTCTGACCCTGGCCTAGTGCATCATGGGAACAGGGCAGACCAAACTACCAAGCCAATTCTTTACTGGGAAGGAAACAAGCTTCCGGGGACCGGTTTCTGGCATTACAGCCGTCTTCGGCCCGGCTTGCTTGAATCCTGATGGTGCAGTGAACAAGGGACTCACATCTGAGTATACCCTTCCACACTTGTGGTGGCCAAAACTATTAATAAAGGGGGTGGTGATGGACAGAGTATCTGAATTAAGCAGAACACTCCTACCCAGTCAAAAGATCAGGGCTTGATCCATCACCGTTTTTTAGCTCACTGCACCATCCCAGCTCAGAACCTGGCTACATGCAAATTAGTCTGACCCTGGCCCAGTGCATCATGGGAACAGGGCAGACCAAACTACCAAGTCAATTCTTTACTGGAAAGGAAACAAGCTTCCGGGGACCTGTTTCTGGCATTACAGCCGTCTTCGGCCCGGCTTGCTTGAGTCCTGATGGTGCACTGAGCAAGGGACTCACATCTGAGTATACCCTTCCACACTTGTGGTGGCCAAAACGATTCATAAAGGGGGTGGTGATGGACAGAGTATCTGAATTAAGCAGAACACTCCTACCCAGTCAAAAGATCAGGGCTTGATCCATCACCGTTTTTTAGCTCACTGCACCATCCCAGCTCAGAACCTGGCTACATGCAAATTAGTCTGACCCTGGCCCAGTGCATCATGGGAACAGGGCAGACCAAACTACCAAGCCAATTCTTTTCTGGGAAGGAAACAAGCTTCCGGGGACCGGTTTCTGGCATTACAGCCGTCTTCGGCCCGGCTTGCTTGAATCCTGATGGAGCAGTGAGCAAGGGACTCACATCTGAGTATACCCTTCCACACTTGTGGTGGCCAAAACGATTCATAAAGGGGGTGGTGATGGACAGAGTATCTGAATTAAGTAGAACACTCCTACCCAGTCAAAAGATCAGGGCTTGATCCATCACCGTTTTTTTAGCTCACTGCACCATCCCAGCTCAGAACCTGGCTACATGCAAATTAGTCTGACCCTGGCCCAGTGCATCATGGGAACAGGGCAGACCAAACTACCAAGCCAATTCTTTACTGGAAAGGAAACAAGCTTCCGGGGACCGGTTTCTGGCATTACAGCCGTCTTCGGCCCGGCTTGCTTAAATCCTGATGGTGCAGTGAGCAAGGGACTCATATCTGAGTATACCCTTCCACACTTGTGGTGGCCAAAACGATTCATAAAGGGGGTGGTGATGGACAGAGTATCTGAATTAAGCAGAACACTCCTACCCAGTCAAAAGATCAGGGCTTGATCCATCACCGTTTTTTAGCTCACTGCACCATCCCAGCTCAGAACCTGGCTACATGCAAATTAGTCTGACCCTGGCCCAGTGCATCATGGGAACAGGGCAGACCAAACTACCAAGCCAATTCTTTACTGGAAAGGAAACAAGCTTCTGGGGACCGGTTTCTGGCATTACAGCCGTCTTCGGCCCAGCTTGCTTGAATCCTGATGGTGCAGTGAGCAAGGGACTCACATCTGAGTATACCCTTCCACACTTGTGGTGGCCAAAACGATTCATAAAGGGGGTGGTGATGGACAGAGTATCTGAATTAAGCAGAACACTCCTACCCTGTCAAAAGATCAGGGCTTGATCCATCACCGTTTTTTAGCTCACTGCACCATCCCAGCTCAGAACCTGGCTACATGCAAATTAGTCTGACCCTGGCCCAGTGCATGATGGGAACAGGGCAGACCAAACTACCAAGCCAATTCTTTACTGGGAAGGAAACAAGCTTCCGGGGACCGGTTTCTGGCATTACAGCCGTCTTCGGCCCGGCTTGCTTGAATCCTGATGGTGCAGTGAGCAAGGGACTCACATCTGAGTATACCCTTCCACACTTGTGGTGGCCAAAACGATTCATAAAGGGGGTGGTGATGGACAGAGTATCTGAATTAAGCAGAACACTCCTACCCAGTCAAAAGATCAGGGCTTGATCCATCACAGTTTTTTAGCTCACTGCACCATCCCAGCTCAGAACCTGGCTACATGCAAATTAGTCTGACCCTGGCCCAGTGCATCATGGGAACAGGGCAGACCAAACTACCAAGCCAATTCTTTTCTGGGAAGGAAACAAGCTTCCGGGGACCGGTTTCTGGCATTACAGCCGTCTTCGGCCCGGCTTGCTTGAATCCTGATGGTGCAGTGAGCAAGGGACTCACATCTGAGTATACCCTTCCACACTTGTGGTGGCCAAAACGATTCATAAAGGGGGTGGTGATGGACAGAGTATCTGAATTAAGTAGAACACTCCTACCCAGTCAAAAGATCAGGGCTTGATCCATCACCGTTTTTTAGCTCACTGCACCATCCCAGCTCAGAACCTGGCTACATGCAAATTAGTCTGACCCTGGCCCAGTGCATCATGGGAACAGGGCAGACCAAACTACCAAGCCAATTCTTTACTGGAAAGGAAACAAGCTTCCGGGGACCGGTTTCTGGCATTACAGCCGTCTTCGGCCCGGCTTGCTTAAATCCTGATGGTGCAGTGAGCAAGGGACTCATATCTGAGTATACCCTTCCACACTTGTGGTGGCCAAAACGATTCATAAAGGGGGTGGTGATGGACAGAGTATCTGAATTAAGCAGAACACTCCTACCCAGTCAAAAGATCAGGGCTTGATCCATCACCGTTTTTTAGCTCACTGCACCATCCCAGCTCAGAACCTGGCTACATGCAAATTAGTCTGACCCTGGCCCAGTGCATCATGGGAACAGGGCAGACCAAACTACCAAGCCAATTCTTTACTGGAAAGGAAACAAGCTTCTGGGGACCGGTTTCTGGCATTACAGCCGTCTTCGGCCCAGCTTGCTTGAATCCTGATGGTGCAGTGAGCAAGGGACTCACATCTGAGTATACCCTTCCACACTTGTGGTGGCCAAAACGATTCATAAAGGGGGTGGTGATGGACAGAGTATCTGAATTAAGCAGAACACTCCTACCCTGTCAAAAGATCAGGGCTTGATCCATCACCGTTTTTTATCTCACTGCACCATCCCAGCTCAGAACCTGGCTACATGCAAATTAGTCTGACCCTGGCCCAGTGCATGATGGGAACAGGGCAGACCAAACTACCAAGCCAATTCTTTACTGGGAAGGAAACAAGCTTCCGGGGACCGGTTTCTGGCATTACAGCCGTCTTCGGCCCGGCTTGCTTGAATCCTGATGGTGCAGTGAGCAAGGGACTCACATCTGAGTATACCCTTCCACACTTGTGGTGGCCAAAACGATTCATAAAGGGGGTGGTGATGGACAGAGTATCTGAATTAAGCAGAACACTCCTACCCAGTCAAAAGATCAGGGCTTGATCCATCACCGTTTTTTAGCTCACTGCACCATCCCAGCTCAGAACCTGGCTACATGCAAATTAGTCTGACCCTGGCCCAGTGCATCATGGGAACAGGGCAGACCAAACTACCAAGCCAATTCTTTACTGGGAAGGAAACAAGCTTCCGGGGACCGGTTTCTGGCATTACAGCCGTCTTCGGCCCGGCTTGCTTGAATCCTGATGGTGCAGTGAGCAAGGGACTCACATCTGAGTATACCCTTCCACACTTGTGGTGGCCAAAACTATTCATAAAGGGGGTGGTGATGGACAGAGTATCTGAATTAAGCAGAACACTCCTACCCAGTCAAAAGATCAGGGCTTGATCCATCACCGTTTTTTAGCTCACTGCACCATCCCAGCTCAGAACCTGGCTACATGCAAATTAGTCTGACCCTGGCCCAGTGCATCATGGGAACAGGGCAGACCAAACTACCAAGCCAATTCTTTACTGGGAAGGAAACAAGCTTCCGGGGACCGGTTTCTGGCATTACAGCCGTCTTCGGCCCGGCTTGCTTGAATCCTGATGGTGCAGTGAGCAAGGGACTCACATCTGAGTATACCCTTCCACACTTGTGGTGGCCAAAACTATTCATAAAGGGGGTGGTGATGGACAGAGTATCTGAATTAAGCAGAACACTCCTACCCAGTCAAAAGATCAGGGCTTGATCCATCACCGTTTTTTAGCTCACTGCACCATCCCAGCTCAGAACCTGGCTACATGCAAATTAGTCTGACCCTGGCCCAGTGCATCATGGGAACAGGGCATACCAAACTACCAAGCCAATTCTTTACTGGAAAGGAAACAAGCTTCCGGGGACCTGTTTCTGGCATTACAGCCGTCTTCGGCCCGGCTTGCTTGAATCCTGATGGTGCAGTGAGCAAGGGACTCACATCTGAGTATACCCTTCCACACTTGTGGTGGCCAAAACGATTCATAAAGGGGGTGGTGATGGACAGAGTATCTGAATTAAGCAGAACACTCCTACCCAGTCAAAAGATCAGGGCTTGATCCATCACCGTTTTTTAGCTCACTGCACCATCCCAGCTCAGAACCTGGCTACATGCAAATTAGTCTGACCCTGGCCCAGTGCATCATGGGAACAGGGCAGACCAAACTACCAAGCCAATTCTTTTCTGGGAAGGAAACAAGCTTCCGGGGACCGGTTTCTGGCATTACAGCCGTCTTCGGCCCGGCTTGCTTGAATCCTGATGGTGCAGTGAGCAAGGGACTCACATCTGAGTATACCCTTCCACACTTGTGGTGGCCAAAACGATTCATAAAGGGGGTGGTGATGGACAGAGTATCTGAATTAAGTAGAACACTCCTACCCAGTCAAAAGATCAGGGCTTGATCCATCACCGTTTTTTAGCTCACTGCACCATCCCAGCTCAGAACCTGGCTACATGCAAATTAGTCTGACCCTGGCCCAGTGCATCATGGGAACAGGGCAGACCAAACTACCAAGCCAATTCTTTACTGGAAAGGAAACAAGCTTCCGGGGACCGGTTTCTGGCATTACAGCCGTCTTCGGCCCGGCTTGCTTAAATCCTGATGGTGCAGTGAGCAAGGGACTCATATCTGAGTATACCCTTCCACACTTGTGGTGGCCAAAACGATTCATAAAGGGGGTGGTGATGGACAGAGTATCTGAATTAAGCAGAACACTCCTACCCAGTCATAAGATCAGGGCTTGATCCATCACCGTTTTTTAGCTCACTGCACCATCCCAGCTCAGAACCTGGCTACATGCAAATTAGTCTGACCCTGGCCCAGTGCATCATGGGAACAGGGCAGACCAAACTACCAAGCCAATTCTTTACTGGAAAGGAAACAAGCTTCTGGGGACCGGTTTCTGGCATTACAGCCGTCTTCGGCCCAGCTTGCTTGAATCCTGATGGTGCAGTGAGCAAGGGACTCACATCTGAGTATACCCTTCCACACTTGTGGTGGCCAAAACGATTCATAAAGGGGGTGGTGATGGACAGAGTATCTGAATTAAGCAGAACACTCCTACCCTGTCAAAAGATCAGGGCTTTATCCATCACCGTTTTTTAGCTCACTGCACCATCCCAGCTCAGAACCTGGCTACATGCAAATTAGTCTGACCCTGGCCCAGTGCATGATGGGAACAGGGCAGACCAAACTACCAAGCCAATTCTTTACTGGGAAGGAAACAAGCTTCCGGGGACCGGTTACTGGCATTACAGCCGTCTTCGGCCCGGCTTGCTTGAATCCTGATGGTGCAGTGAGCAAGGGACTCACATCTGTGTATACCCTTCCACACTTGTGGTGGCCAAAACGATTCATAAAGGGGGTGGTGATGGACAGAGTATCTGAATTAAGCAGAACACTCCTACCCAGTCAAAAGATCAGGGCTTGATCCATCACCGTTTTTTAGCTCACTGCACCATCCCAGCTCAGAACCTGGCTACATGCAAATTAGTCTGACCCTGGCCCAGTGCATCATGGGAACAGGGCAGACCAAACTACCAAGCCAATTCTTTTCTGGGAAGGAAACAAGCTTCCGGGGACCGGTTTCTGGCATTACAGCCGTCTTCGGCCCGGCTTGCTTGAATCCTGATGGTGCAGTGAGCAAGGGACTCACATCTGAGTATACCCTTCCACACTTGTGGTGGCCAAAACGATTCATAAAGGGGGTGGTGATGGACAGAGTATCTGAATTAAGTAGAACACTCCTACCCAGTCAAAAGATCAGGGCTTGATCCATCACCGTTTTTTAGCTCACTGCACCATCCCAGCTCAGAACCTGGCTACATGCAAATTAGTCTGACCCTGGCCCAGTGCATCATGGGAACAGGGCAGACCAAACTACCAAGCCAATTCTTTACTGGAAAGGAAACAAGCTTCCGGGGACAGGTTTCTGGCATTACAGCCGTCTTCGGCCCGGCTTGCTTAAATCCTGATGGTGCAGTGAGCAAGGGACTCATATCTGAGTATACCCTTCCACACTTGTGGTGGCCAAAACGATTCATAAAGGGGGTGGTGATGGACAGAGTATCTGAATTAAGCAGAACACTCCTACCCTGTCAAAAGATCAGGGCTTGATCCATCACCGTTTTTTAGCTCACTGCACCATCCCAGCTCAGAACCTGGCTACATGCAAATTAGTCTGACCCTGGCCCAGTGCATGATGGGAACAGGGCAGACCAAACTACCAAGCCAATTCTTTACTGGGAAGGAAACAAGCTTCCGGGGACCGGTTTCTGGCATTACAGCCGTCTTCGGCCCGGCTTGCTTGAATCCTGATGGTGCAGTGAGCAAGGGACTCACATCTGTGTTTACCCTTCCACACTTGTGGTGGCCAAAACGATTCATAAAGTGGGTGGTGATGGACAGAGTATCTGAATTAAGCAGAACACTCCTACCCAGTCAAAAGATCAGGGCTTGATCCATCACCGTTTTTTAGCTCACTGCACCATCCCAGCTCAGAACCTGGCTACATGCAAATTAGTCTGACCCTGGCCCAGTGCATCATGGGAACAGGGCAGACCAAACTACCAAGCCAATTCTTTACTGGGAAGGAAACAAGCTTCCGGGGACCGGTTTCTGGCATTACAGCCGTCTTCGGCCCGGCTTGCTTGAATCCTGATGGTGCAGTGAGCAAGGGACTCACATCTGAGTATACCCTTCCACACTTGTGGTGGCCAAAACTATTCATAAAGGGGGTGGTGATGGACAGAGTATCTGAATTAAGCAGAACACTCCTACCCAGTCAAAAGATCAGGGCTTGATCCATCACCGTTTTTTAGCTCACTGCACCATCCCAGCTCAGAACCTGGCTACATGCAAATTAGTCTGACCCTGGCCCAGTGCATCATGGGAACAGGGCAGACCAAACTACCAAGTCAATTCTTTACTGGAAAGGAAACAAGCTTCCGGGGACCGGTTTCTGGCATTACAGCCGTCTTCGGCCCGGCTTGCTTGAGTCCTGATGGTGCACTGAGCAAGGGACTCACATCTGAGTATACCCTTCCACACTTGTGGTGGCCAAAACGATTCATAAAGGGGGTGGTGATGGACAGAGTATCTGAATTAAGCAGAACACTCCTACCCAGTCAAAAGATCAGGGCTTGATCCATCACCGTTTTTTAGCTCACTGCACCATCCCAGCTCAGAACCTGGCTACATGCAAATTAGTCTGACCCTGGCCCAGTGCATCATGGGAACAGGGCATACCAAACTACCAAGCCAATTCTTTACTGGAAAGGAAACAAGCTTCCGGGGACCGGTTTCTGGAATTACAGCCGTCTTCGGCCCGGCTTGCTTGAATCCTGATGGTGCAGTGAGCAAGGGACTCACATCTGAGTATACCCTTCCACACTAGTGGTGGCCAAAACGATTCATAAAGGGGGTGGTGATGGACAGAGTATCTGAATTAAGCAAAACACTCCTACCCAGTCAAAAGATCAGGGCTTGATCCATCACCGTTTTTTGGCTCACTGCACCATCCCAGCTCAGAACCTGGCTACATGCAAATTAGTCTGACCCTGGCCCAGTGCATCATGGGAACAGGGCAGACCAAACTACCAAGCCAATTCTTTACTGGAAAGGAAACAAGCTTCCGGGGACCGGTTTCTGGCATTACAGCCGTCTTCGGCCCGGCTTGCTTGAATCCTGATGGTGCAGTGAGCAAGGGACTCACATCTGTGTATACCCTTCCACACTTGTGGTGGCCAAAACGATTCATAAAGGGGGTGGTGATGGACAGAGTATCTGAATTAAGCAGAACACTCCTACCCAGTCAAAAGATCAGGGCTTGATCCATCACCGTTTTTTAGCTCACTGCACCATCCCAGCTCAGAACCTGGCTACATGCAAATTAGTCTGACCCTGGCCCAGTGCATCATGGGAACAGGGCAGACCAAACTACCAAGCCAATTCTTTACTGGAAAGGAAACAAGCTTCTGGGGACCGGTTTCTGGCATTACAGCCGTCTTCGGCCCAGCTTGCTTGAATCCTGATGGTGCAGTGAGCAAGGGACTCACATCTGAGTATACCCTTCCACACTTGTGGTGGCCAAAACGATTCATAAAGGGGGTGGTGATGGACAGAGTATCTGAATTAAGCAGAACACTCCTACCCAGTCAAAAGATCAGGGCTTGATCCATCACCGTTTTTTAGCTCACTGCACCATCCCAGCTCAGAACCTGGCTACATGCAAATTAGTCTGACCCTGGCCCAGTGCATGATGGGAACAGGGCAGACCAAACTACCAAGCCAATTCTTTACTGGGAAGGAAACAAGCTTCCGGGGACCGGCTTCTGGCATTACAGCCGTCTTCGGCCCGGCTTGCTTGAATCCTGATGGTGCAGTGAGCAAGGGACTCACATCTGAGTATACCCTTCCACACTTGTGGTGGCCAAAACGATTCATAAAGGGGGTGGTGATGGACAGAGTATCTGAATTAAGCAGAACACTCCTACCCAGTCAAAAGATCAGGGCTTGATCCATCACCGTTTTTTAGCTCACTGCACCATCCCAGCTCAGAACCTGGCTACATGCAAATTAGTCTGACCCTGGCCCAGTGCATCATGGGAACAAGGCAGACCAAACTACCAAGTCAATTCTTTACTGGAAAGGAAACAAGCTTCCGGGGACCGGTTTCTGGCATTACAGCCGTCTTCGGCCCGGCTTGCTTGAATCCTGATGGTGCAGTGAGGAAGGGACTCACATCTGAGTATACCCTTCCACACTCCTAGCAGCAGAACACTCCTACCCAGTCAATTCAATTCAATTTATTAGTCTTTATTCGGTACTTAAAAAGACACCATAAAAGCACATACACAATATACACATGAAAAAAATGTAATTTGTTTTTTTTTTTAAATCATCTAAAAACACGTATTTCATTAAGCTAGGAAAAAGGAGTTGTCTATACAGGTTTAAATGGTATTAGAGTCAGTTTTCTCTTGTGTTCCTTAACCGTAATGCAACTCGAATCAAGTTCACAATACAGAACAGTGTATGAGCATCTGAGGCTTCCTGTAGAAACTTCAAGGCCATTTTTGCTTGTCTGAGTTTTGTTTCTTTCAGAATCCCTACTAAAAACTTGCGCCTTGGGGCAGAGTAAAAGGGGCATAGCAAAACAAAGTGAAGGGTATCCTGCGGAGACCTAGCGTCGCAGCCGCAGGTACCCTTCGCCTCCACTGTAAGAGTGAATCCAGGGGGAACCGCAAATAAGTGGTGGAGCATATTCAGTCTAAAACGGGTCATATGATAACGATCCTGAGCATTATACATGACCCTCAGGTATGGTTCCATTCCTTGCTTCACTGTTAGTTGGCAATAAGATAAGACAGTGGGCTTTCGTCTTTCCCTCGCCGCCCTGGTCATACTTAACCGTTCCGAGAAAAGTCTTTTAACCATTGTTTTATTCTCAGCAGTTAGGGATTCTGGGGCTACAAAGAAGTTTTTACAATCAATATCCTCCATAGAGTTCTTAATGTACTTCAGCCAAGGTATATGAGCCCATTTATCCCGTTTGAGGCAGTCTTTTATAATTTGCCTTGTGAAGGGCGCATCGGGATTGGTCCAGATTTTAACCCAGGCTAGGAGAGGTTTACTTCTAATCCGATCTTCAATGTACGACTCTCCAACTTCCTCATGAATGATGAAGGCCGGTGCACTCTGTGGTAATTTCAGAATTCTTCTGAAGAACTAATTTTCTTCCACCTGTATCAATTGCAATTTTTTATCAATAAAACCCCAAACTTCTGCAACATAAGTGACCTTAGCACAGCATATTGATCTATACAGATTTAATATTTGCTCTGGGGACCATCTGCCCAGTCTTCTCCCGAACCCCATAATAGTGCCGGATGACGCCGCCAGTTTAGTTGCATGTTTCTCCACCAGGGGTTTAAAAGTCAATTGATTGTCAAACAGTACGCCAAGATAAGAAAAAGTCTTAACCTGCCCAATTTTGTGTGAACCAATATGATAAGTAATTTTCCCTTTTTCTTTAGGTCCTGTTGTCATAATATAAGATTTTTCCAGGTTTGTTGATAGATCAAGTTTGGCCATAAAATCAACAAAGCCATCAATCAACTTACCTATATCTGTAAAGCGCTCTGATATCCTTCGGGATCTAGTCCGCGCTATATAAAACTTTATAAATAAATAAATAAATAAATAAACTTCTGCAACCCCAGGGGGGTTCTGGCTAGCAATACCGCGTCGTCGGCATATAGTAATCCCGGCACCGCGCGATGGCCAATTTGGGGCGAATCTACCTGTAACTTAAGAAGTTCTTTTTCCAGGAGGTTTATATATATAGAAAATAGGAAGGGCGCTAAAATGCAGCCCTGCCTCACTCCACTGGTGCATACAAAGGGGTCGGTCTTACTTCCCTCTTGGTTATATCTCACACTTGCAGACGTATTCCAGTGTAGATTTTTTAGGACATCTACAAGGGATTGATCCACTCCTAAATATAGCAACAATGACCAAAGTTTTTCTCTGTTTACGCGATCGAAGGCCGCGGAGAGGTCCATAAACCCCATATATATATTCCCACTACCAGCGATGGTATATTTTGCTGCCAGTAGGTACAGGTTCAAACATTGATCAGTGGTGGATCTACCCTCCCTAAAGCCATATTGAACATCTGATAGGACCTGGTGCTCCTCAGCCCATTCCTGCAGACGGCGTAAAATGACACATCCCAAAACTTTCGCCGTCACATCTATAAGGGATATGGGGCGATAGCATTGGGGGTCATCACGATTCCCCTTTTTATAGATCGGCACTATAGTTGCTGTTGACCAAGAGCGAGGCAGTCCTGCCACCACTGCCTCGTTCAAAACCCTTGTGAGCAGCGGTGCCCAAAGATCTATATTACTCAAGTAAAGATCAGGGGGTATTCCGTCAGGGCCGGGTGCTTTGTTCTTGCTGAGCCCAGCTATTGCCGATTTTACTTCTTCCAGGGAGAAGTCCAATTTTGGGTGTTGTGTTAACCTTGGTCCTTCCCCTTGGATTAGATGTCCTGTGTAGTTATAAAGACTCTGGAAGTGAGTCTGCCATTGTTCAGGTAAGATAGTATTCATTATTTTAGGTGCTCCTGGGTCCTGGAAACATGGGGTATTAATGACCTTCCAAAAAGCTGAAATATCTCGCCTTTCTGCAGCCTCCCTTAAATCCTCCCAGGCTTGATTTTGTAGACTCTTTTTCCGTTCATTCAGTGTTTTTTTGTATTCAATTCTGTTTTGTGCTATTATCAGCTTATCTCTGGGTCTAGTATGGAGGCTAAGTTTCAGTTTTTTGTGCGCCTTAGTGCAAACAGAATCAAACCACCGTGGGGTGGAAGGCACTTTGTTATTTTTTTATGTCCTCACAAGATTATCTACGTAACGTGCGATTTCTTCAAATGCGCTAACCACTAGCGCTCCTTCCACTAGGGGATCAAGGCATGCATTTATGGCATTTAGACCCTCTGTTATCAGTTTTTTGTAAAATCTGTCTCCATCAATCTTAGCCCACTTAATCCTTCTTCCCTGATCCACTGCCTTTTCCGTGACATCTAATCTCTTAGTAGATTTTTTAAAAACAAACCCTTTTAGCGCAAAAGTCAGAGGGTTATGGTCACTAAAGATGCTAGTGTCTATGGCCATGTTGCTAATATTTTTATTTAGTAGGGGTGAGACTAGAATGAAGTCAATATAAGACTGGCAGCCTCTACCTCTAAATGTTGGGTTGAGGTCTCCCTTTTCACCCAACTTAACGAGGTCCAGAGTGTGGACCAGATTATGCCTTTTCGTTAGTTTCTCTAGATCCCATCCCTCCGTTACATGGGCAAAGTGTGGCCCTTTCAAAATAGTGCATCTTGACCAATCTCTGTTGAATGGTTTTAAAGTATCACAGAGATGACAATTGAAATCCCCCAAGAGTATTATACTTGGGGGGTTAGGGGTCTCATCCGAAGAACTCAACTTTTCTAAGCAGGAGTCCAGTTCCTTAACAACGGACCCCTTTCCCGTCGTACCAACGGCATTATACCAATTTAGAAATATAAGATTGAAATTTTTAAAACGAAATCCGACAACTTGTATATTATGTGAGTCCCAGTTATAACTAGACCATACTCCCTGAATTTGAAGGTTTACATACATTATTAGTCCTCCCCTGGCTTTCCCCGATGGTGATTTTATGGCCGGGACAGCAAAGCATTTGTACCCTTCTAAACTATATGGATTGGGATCAACAGCCCATGTTTCTTGTAGGCATATGATTTGAAATTTAGTAATATAATTATGCCATTCCTGAGAATCAAATTTGGCTGCTAGTCCTGCAATATTCCAGGATATAATTCGGAAGTTTTCGTGATTATCCCCCGTACGTTGTTCTTTTGGACCCCTTAGAGAATGTTCCTCCTGGTCTACCTCTATAGTTGATATATGGGTACAGACTTCAGGGCTGATGTCACTAGCCTGTCTGCTCGGCACAGGGGTTTTCTTATGAGTTAAATGTTCTTTTATTTTATTTCTCCCTTTTTTTGACTTAAAACTCTTTTTACTGGGTCCCTTAACATTGTTAGATCCTATAATACTGGGGGTTCCTAATTCTATTGCAATTGACCCTTCCTCCTCAGATCTTATGGGGGTGTCAAGAGCACTAGATTTTTCCTGTGCATGTCAATCGACCTCTTCAAGTGTGCTAAACCTATTCCAGTGCGCATACTGAGTTAAAAAATGATCATAGGTTGGGGTCACTTGATGTGGCATTTGCCATTGGGCCGGTCTGTACTGAAATTCCATCTGATGGGCCCTATTCATCGGGATTCTAATTCTCTGTGCAGGTCTTTGCACAGGTCTTTGTGTTGTATAGGGATAGAAGTATGATAAGTGTACGGGATGGATTTGGGTATGAGATGTGCTAGGGGGTGCATTGCATATATAATTGACTGCTGCAATGTCTCTAAAATTAACTGTTATTATATCCCCTGCTATTGTTTTTGTTACTCTCCCAATCCAATCCCCCCTCCTTACTGTGAGGATTTCGCCACAAATATTATGGGGTAAGGGTCGATTTATCTGCAACCACTGTGCACATTTGTTCTTTAATTCCAAATGTGTTTCCCTTTTACCCTCTCTTAATGGTGGAACTCCTGTCAACACAACCACAAAGGACAAAGCTTCAGGGGGAAGATTAATCGTCCTAAAACGGGTCGATGTTGATTTGTTTTCCGGGGCGTTCGCTAGCGGGTGGAATTTGACTTAGGATTATCTTTTGGAGTTTGAGCTTTGTTTCCATTTGATACTTGAGCAGTTCCTTGACATTGTTGTTTAGTTTGGGCCCGTGTTATCTCATTAGTACTGCCAAGATTTAGAGATATTGGGGCTTTTTGTGCATCTTGAGCGTTCATTTGTTTTACTCTCGTTGGTTTACTTGATGCCAGTTCAGTAGTTGATGTTACCTTATCTTTTAAAATTGTTTTGGGTGAACCCCCATCCTGTCTCGCTTTTATCGAGGCACCGTCCTGTGCCAATTATCTTGCTGTGCCAACTCCCTTATTATTTACCAGAGAGGTTAATCTGTCTATTTTTGACATAAGGGGTTTAATCAGCGCAGTGATGGTATCTTCTAGATCAGCTTTCAGATCAGCCACCATATTAGTAATCCAGCAGGGGATTCCCGGTGTGGGCGGGTTTATGGGTGCCACTAAGTTATGGTTTGTAGTCTTACTTGGGCCTTTTTTCCCCTCATGGTTTGAGGGATCTTTGGGTCCTTTTCCCTTTGTGTTGTTTAATTTTGCCTTTTTTGTGTTTATGTTCGTTGTCTCCTTCTTGTTCTCAATAACAACCTGAGCACACGGGAGATCCACAAAAGAGGAAGAAGTGACACCAAAACTGATATCTGGGTCATCTATAGCCTCCAAAGTAGCTACAGAAATATCCGTATCCCCCTCCTGTGTGTCTCGAACGATAATCGTCGGTGGTAGGGACATCCTTCTCTCCGTATTTGCTATGGCATCAGCTACGACCCCTATTGTCTGCTGTAGCATTTTGTCAATAGCAGTTAAAGTTGGTACTGGTTGAGGGGTGTCCATTTTTTGTTTAGTACTCGACCTTAGTGTAGGCATCCTTGTACTTTTTGCCAGCTTCCTCATAATAGGTTGCTTATCAACACAGAGTAATACGTTTTACTGGTCGTTCTAATGTACTGAATGCACAATTACCTTTTCACACGATGGCTTAAAGGGGGGGTGCCCCAGCCCAGCCTCTTCTGGCCGCTGAGGGCCGTAGAGGGCCCGCCCTTTGCCCGGGCTTCGCCCTGGGCGTCCCGCTCGCCTCCCGCTAACCGTTGGGCTAACCTTTATGTAGGCGGCGTTGCAAGCGTGGGGCGTGTCTCCCAGGGGGCGCGTCCAGCAACACCTGGTCACCGCAGGGACTCCTGGTGTATTGAGTCCCTGCTCGCGCTCCGCCTCCCAGGCTCCTACGGTCTTTCTTCCTCAGCGGATTGCCCAAGCAGCATCAGCCCCTCACCGCTAACCGCGATGCGGCACCCGCGAAGCGGGTGCTGCGAGCTGTAGCGCGGAAGCGGCGGTAACCCTCAGCAGAGGGATAAAGGGCAGCCTGCACAGTTTCTCCACCTCAAGCAGCAATGGTCTGTCAATGTCGGCGTTTCAGCGTTTAGTCTCCCGCCGAACTCTGGGTGCTCCCGCCTTAAGTTTGAACAAGCATGGGGCGTGTCTCCCAGGGGGCGCGTCCAGCAACACCTGGTCACCGCAGGGACTCCTGGTGTATTGAGTCCCTGCTCGCGCTCCGCCTCCCAGGCTTCTCCGGTCTTTCTTCCTCAGCGGATTGCCCAAGCAGCGTCAGCCCCTCACCGCTAACCGCGATGCGGCACCCGCGAAGCGGGTGCTGCGAGCTGTAGCGCGGAAGCGGCGGTAACCCTCAGCAGAGGGATAAAGGGCAGCCTGCACAGTTTCTCCACCTCAAGCAGCAATGGTCTGTCAATGTCGGCGTTTCAGCGTTTAGTCTCCCGCCGAACTCCGGGTGCTCCCGCCTTAAGTTTGAACAAGCATGGGGCGTGTCTCCCAGGGGTCGCGTCCAGCAACACCTGGTCACCGCAGGGACTCCTGGTGTATTGAGTCCCTGCTCGCGCTCCGCCTCCCAGGCTTCTCCGGTCTTTCTTCCTCAGCGGATTGCCCAAGCAGCGTCAACCCCTCACCGCTAACCGCGATGCGGCACCCGCTAAGCGGGTGCTGCGAGCTGTAGCGCGGAAGCGGCGGTAACCCTCAGCAGAGGGATAAAGGGCAGCATGCACAGTTTCTCCACCTCAAGCAGCAATGGTCTGTCAATGTCGGCGTTTCAGCGTTTAGTCTGCTTAATTCAGATGCTCTGTCCATCACCACCCCCTTTTCTGAATCGTTTTGGCCACTATAGGAGTGGAAGGGTATGCTCAGACATGAGTCCCTTCCTCACTGCACCATCAGGATTCAAGCAAGCCGGGCCGAAGACGGCTGCAATGCCAGAAACCGGTCCCCGGAAGCTTGTTTCCTTTCCAGTAAAGAATTGGCTTGGTAGTTTGGTCTGCCCTGTTCCCATGATGCACTGGGCCAGGGACAGACTAATTTGCATGTAGCCAGGTTCTGAACTGGGATGGTGCAGTGAGTTAAAAAACGGTGATGGATCAAGCCCTGATCTTTTGACTGGGTATGAGTGTTCTGCTTAATTCAGATGCTCTGTCCATCACCACTCCCTTTTCTGAATCATTAACACTGGAGGCAGAATAAGTAGAAGACTCATCTTTTCATAGAAAATGTAAAATTTTCATAGATTTGTAAAATGTTCATAGAAAATGTAAAATTACAATATATTCTTCCATCTTGCTCTCCTCATTCAAGTCCTCGAAAATCCCATCCACTCACTTCCTAATCTTTCACACAATCTAGCAACCATTCAAGCAGTAGTATTCATAAACATGGACAAAACCTTATTTGATAGAAATACTACATGCATCCCATAAGACTAATCTATGAGGCTAACATCATATAAATTGAACCTGTATGAATGAAATATTTGATTAATTTACATACATTTCAGTTACATCTAATGAATAAATAGATGTAAAAAGGCCACTCTTTTCGAAACTGTTCTGTTTGTAGATTATACTGTTGTCGAACAAAAAACAATTAGGGTGCAGAAGGCACAGTGCTCATGGTGGTGCATATCTTTACATTTTACCATAAAATCACGAGTGCATCAACATTTTCTCATTCAGGTCGTACGTAAACAGGAATCCTCCTGTTCTGTCATTGATTTCCAAAGTGCATGGACCACAATAAAACCTGAGAAACATTGTCCATGTTTTGACCCTGCATTAGGTTATGGATCTTATCAGAACTAATGCCATCTGTCTTAACGATCTCTAGTCTGATATTGTCTCATTACCATTCCAAAAATGTTCTGAATCATGATTGTGTTCCTTAACCCAGTCACAATTAGAAATAGTTGTCCTTTTTTAGGTCATCGCAATCAATTTTCAGTTCATATTATCTATTTTATTGGCAGCATGAGGCCTGAATATTTACTGTCTTTAGCAATCCTGGCTTTCCTTGTGAAGTAGTCAGATTCTAGTCATAAGGCACATAGAAAGTATCAGGCTTCTTTGAGTGGCGTCAGTCAGCAAAAGTGGATAAGATTTCTTCATTCAATGTGGTTAATAAAAATGTATGCAAATGAATTAAATATATAGCCCTGTCTCCTATTGAATATGTCTTATAGGCAACGAAGTCTTCTAACATTCTTATGGCTAGATATTTTTCCCCAGCTTTTGCTCCTGAGGTGGCTGGTATAAATTGATCAATCTGCGTATTTGTAGTTGTGATAATATTTTGATATTGACTCCAACGCATACTGTACTTGTGTGACCAATGTTTTCCTGTTTACGTCACAAGTATATCAGGCCTCTGTTGGTCCCGGCAAACAAACGCCAAACAAGACAAACTTCATCTACAGAAAATTAACAGATTATACAAGTATGCTATCAAAAAAGCTAAGAAAAGGTACTATTCAGACAGAATTCAAAATGCTAAATGTGCAAATAAATAATTCTATAAAATACTCAATGAATTTCGCAAACCAAATCGTACTTAAAACAGAAACAAAGCACCAGCACTAACCCGTGTACAAAACAACAATCCAAGAATGCTCTAATCAAGCCTCTCTGTTCCTTCCAACACATCTCATACGATGAATTTATGGACCTGGTCAAAGCAAGCAGGCCTGCCGGCGACCCTTCTGACCCCTGTCTGCCACAAACTTTCAAGACAATTCTTTGAACAACCTCTGCTGCCACTCCAGTTAGAAGAATTACCAATGATTCCTTAACTACTGGAATATTTCCAGAAAAACTAAAAAAAGTCATACATACGCCCTTTACTGAAGAAAACGAACTTGGACCCGCTGAACCCTGACAACTACAGACCCATTACAAATGTACCGTTCCTGGGGAAACTGATAGAAAGAGGAGCGTTCGCCTAGATGTCACAATTCATTGAGAGAATGACATACTTTCAGACTTCCAAACAGGATTCCGTCCGGGAAGAGGCACTGAATCTGCCCTTCTTGTCATCTGGGATGACCTAAAGATACAGTTGACCGCAACGGGGTTGCGGCGCTACTACTCTTGAACCTCTCAGCTGCCTTTGACATGGTTGACCATGACACTCTGAAACAAAGACTCTATGAAGCCGGCATAGAGGGAACTGCTCTAGACTGGATCACGTCCTACCTTCGAAACAGAACTAAAGTCATCCATTCCCCGCCTTTCTCGTCCAAACCGTACTCCACAAAAGCAGGGGTCCCTCAAGGTTTTATCATCTCACCCATGCTTTTCAACATCTACATGAAGTCATTACCAGTACTGATCAATAAATTTCACCTTACGTGCTATAACTATGCAGATGACACGCACATACTCCTTCAACTGGAATGCCCCAAAGACATTGGAAAATCACCAACTTTCAGCTGTCTCAGAGCTGTGGATCAGTGGATGACCTGGAGACATCTCAAATTGAATGCTTCAAAAACTGAAATACTCCAGTGTGGCGATTGGAAACATTACAACCCGCTTGCCGCATGGCCTGATGAACTGGGATCACTGCCTAAAGTATCAAAGGAAGTAAGAAACCTCGGAATGACCATGGACTCCAAGCTGTCGATGAATGCCCAAGTGAATAAACAAGCAAGGTCAAGCTTTGCTACTATAAAAACGCTGCGACAAATTTTCCCTCATTTGGGATTTCCACACAAGGTCCAAGCTACCATCTCCCTTGTTCTGTCCAAACTCGATTACGCCAATAGTCTCTACCACAGATCACCTTTAACGACCATGACTACAACGGATTCAGAACTCGGCTGTCAGACTACTCTTGCATATCAAACCGCGAGACCACATCTCCCCTGCCTTGAAAGCCCTGCATTGGTTACCGGTTGCCAGAAGATCCACGTTCAAGCTGCTTTGTATCACCCACAAAGCAATAGATGGAATGGGACCACTCTTCATCAGGAATAAAATTACCAAACACATTCAACAAAGGAACCTCCGCTCTAAAGGAGCATCTCGCCTCAAAATCCCACCATCCAAGAAAAACACCATGGGTGGCACATCCTTCTCTGTTCAAACAGCCAAACTATGGAACTCTTTACCTTCCCAACATAAGGTCCGCCGACAACCACCTTATTTTCAGAAAACTACTCAAGATTTGGCTCTTCCCCACATAAGCACCATACGCTAACAGAAATGTACAGCATATACCTCTGTATACAAGCATTTTTTTCTCACTATAGATATGTACCTATCTTTGTGTATTACTTTGTATAAACATGTAAAATAATTATGTTGTTGAGAGAAAAAATAATAATAATAATAAATAAATAAAAATCATCTTTGGTCTACATGTACATACTTCCATTGTGCATCTATGTACCTTCTATGAACTTTGATCTGTGTGTCTGATTACTTTTCTCCTGAAAAAGCATATCCAATGCACTACCTTTTTCCTCATCCTGTGCCTCTATCAATATCTTTAATCTACATATACTTACCTCCTTTATGTATCTATATACTTTCAATGTAATTATGGATCTATATATTTATCACTTTCTTCTAATTTAGCATTTCCAATGCACTACACTATTTCTCAGCCTATACTTCGCTTGATATATCTTCTACCCCAACCTTCTGACTCATCTCAAACTTCTTCTACTACCCCTTCCAATGCACTACCCTATCTCCCATCCTATACATCTATCAATATATCCTCTACATCCACTCTCTCATTTATCCCAAACCACATACCACTACTATGATTGCCAAAATAACACTTTCTAGACTCGCTCCTACTCTACCCCTCCTTGCATCATCTGACACCTCTTTTACTATACCAATCCCCTAAAACAAACCTTTATAAACTCTTCCCTCTGAGTCCTCCCCTCCAAAACTCCTTTTTACTCACCCAAAAGCCTCCACCTACAGCTAAGACGTAAAAAAAAATCCTTCATTCTTTTATCCCTCGAATATCCTTTTCAAGAGAAATTAACAGACTAACATGTTCACTTCTCAAATTCCATATTAAACTATACTAATATACTACCCAAATAACTGAATAACATATCCACTACTCAAATTACTTCATATTTTTTTTACTATACTAATTTTCAACAGTAATCCTTTATGGGTTCCGGAGTGGCTTGCTACTTGCCAGAAAAGCGCTTCAACACCCATCAGGGGTAACAAGTGCTATATGAATGCAAATCTTTCTTCCCCTTTTATCCCTCCGCTAACCTTCTCACTCCAAGTAACTGACTAATATCCATCACTGAAATTACTTCATATTTCACCATATTAATTCACCACTAATCCTTTGTAGGCTTCCTGAATAGTATGGGTCAACAAGCGCTATATAAATACTAACCTTTGTCCTCCTCTATCCTTCTGCTATCATTCCAAATCCAATTAACTGACTAATCTATCCACCACTTAAAATGTACTTGCATGTTTCACTACACTAATTCAACACTAATCCTCTATGGGTCCCGGAGTAGCGTGCTACTCGCCGAAAGAGCGCTTCGATGCCTCGTCAGGGGTAGTAAGTAAGTTAGTAGTAAGCGCTATATAAACGCAATTACAATACAATACATTACAATACAATACAATAATTCATACAGGCACAATTGATATGAGGTTAGACTCATATATGAGCTTCATGGGATGCACAAAATATATTCCGTCTTCAAGCAACTCGCTTACCCAGTAAATAATACCCTGGTTAAAGACAGTTATGCTTACTTGAAACACTTAACTTTGACTGTAGATATCACAAACAATGGATAACACAAAACTTTAGAGAAGCTGAAAAAATGATACAATCTCGAACCATTCGAAAAAAACACCATTGCAATGCCCTAGTGCAGGTGGTGAACTATATTTCATGATCACAGGAAACTTCACTGTGAGTTGTCCTTCAAAGTCAATTGGTAGGATGGCCACCTCCTTTCAATCTCCATTCCAGCAATATTTGTGAGAAAATAACTCCCTAAAACTAGCAGGAATTGGGCTCCTGTAATGCTGAATTGCGACACCTATATCTTGCTGAATAAATTACAAAGGTGCATTTTGCACTTCACAAAACTATGTATCTATATAAAAATAATTCAATTTTTTCAGCCCTGAAATGGATTTACTGCCAAAATCAAACTTTAGTGGTCAAGGACAAAAGAAAACAATGACATTTTGACACAATAATTCAAAAATGTACTTTTAGACATTGGCCCCTACTATCGGCCTGATGTATGAAATTTACATTTGCTAAAAGTCGTCGCATATTGAAGCCTTTTCTGAATGAAAAGGAGTTTTGTAAACTGACCTATGTACTAATAGATCGGTTCACAAAATTCTGAATCGTGTTAGGTCACAATAAGACATACCTCATTAGTATGCATAAGACAATTCGCAAATTGCAACCTACAACAATTGGCCCCAATCACAGAGATAGCTCCTTGCTGGTGTCAGCAGACCACCATGTCTGTGATTGCATTTAGATAAAGCAATTATTTTCGTAAAAGGAAACAATACAGATTTTTAAAAAAAATCTACAGTTCAATTTTTTTAGAAGTAGGCAGTAGTCCCAGAGACCAGTGCCTGCTCCCAAAAATATTTTTGTCCACAAAAGTGTCGGGTCCTTTTGAGATCCCTTCTCATTTACAAATGGTTACCACCACTTTTGATTTCGTGGTAAAAACTCAATGTTTTGCAACCGCATTTCTGTTGCAAAACATTGATACATCACATAACAAGTTGATATTTGGAAAGGAAGCCTTAAACATACCCATCCAAATAGAAAATCTTTATGGGTTTGTAAGCTCATTTTGCTTGAATCAGAAAATTTACATAATAAAAAGTCAATTTGCGGTTGCAAGCCCTATGATTTTTACAATCAAAAGTTTTGCGACTGCAAAATGACTTTGCACAATAGGCCCTATGAGCGCCATGTCCATTCTATCGGCATTATAATTTATGAAAAATTGAATAACCCATGTAATGGTTTGGCCAATGCATTGAGTGGAACTGTGGGGTTTGAGCTTACTTCCAAACTGTCAGAGAGAGACAGAAGTCACTTTCAGCAGTAGTCCATTCTGAATTCTGGTTTCATACACTAAGGAAAACTGGCTATTGGCTCTTTTTGGAGGCAACCGTGTTAAGTATTGGCTCTGCATAGATCAGGCGTTGATAGCTATCCATGTAAGATATTGAATTGATTTAGATCTGAAAGCAGGTATGTAGAACAAATTCCTGAAAAATTCCTCTACCAACAAAACACAAGTAAAAAAACAACAACATTATGATAATCAGGATCACAGCTACAGGTGGGCATAATGTTGTGAGACTTTTGCTAAAAATGATGATTTTATTATATGTTGCTCACAATTAACTGATGCGCTGTGCAATATGCACTGCCTTGATAGACTCTCCACAGCACAAAGACTCCAGAGGCTATCTTATGGAAGATTTGATGGTGGCAATCTGAGATCGCAGGATCAGTAGTCTGAAGAAGATACTACTAGAGTTGGCACGACAGCTCAATAAGTAAATTGCTTGCTGATGAATCTTGTGTGGCCCGCAGTTGCAAGTTTGGTTCCAATTTGGGCCAACACAGCATGTCTTCCTTCCACTATTGCTGAATAGTGAATTGACTATAATTAATCTGGCCATTAGGGGCCAGATGTACGAAGATTTCATTTTGCAAGTCTCTAATTGGGATTTGTTGCGACTTGCAATCTGTCTCAGACACATTAGCGATTCCTAAAGGGGTCGCAAAATACCTGCCTCCTCAATATTCATGAGGCAGGGGGCAATTTCCGACCCATCGGGAATGGGCAATAACACTGGAAATGGTGGCTCGCTGGCACAACAGACCACAATATCTGTGTTTTTCTTTTTTAAATAAAGCAAAAAAATTTTTTTTAACAGTGCCCGTTTTCCTTAAAGGAAAATGGGATGCATTTAAAGGAAAACAAATGAAAAGATTCCATTTAAGATTTTAAGGGCAAGTAGTGGTCCGTGGGACCACTGTCTGCTTTTAAAAACGTTTTCACCACCATTCTCAAAGGGGAATGGTTCCCTTGGGGACCCCTTCCCATTTGCAAATGGGCTACTGTCAGATTGTAAACTGTGAATGTTTTGCGACCGGAATTCTGTTGCAATACATTCCTACATACCTCTGTGACTCGCTAATAGGAAGGGACACCATTGTCACGCCTCTTCCTAATGCCGACCCGCAAACCTATTTTGCTATTCAGTAATTATTGCCGAATCGCAAAATAGGGGTTTGTACATTGGAAAAGCCTTTTTTGCGGTTGCAAATGGACTGATTCTCCGAATCAGGCCATTTGGTACCGCAAAAAACACTTTGTACATCTTGCTCTAGGATCGCTGGTGATTTACCGTAGTTTGACATGGCATAACTGTATTAGTAAGAGCTATAAGAAAGCAAGGTTAATTATATAGAAACGACCCAAAGAGAGACAGACCAATTTGTTTTGGGCCGTACATTCATTGAAATGGAAAAATTGCATTTCCCCTGTGTCTAGCAGCAAGATGACATGAAGGTATACATTAAAGAGGCGCAAGCACACTGTCCTGTAAACACACATTTTCCCACCAAGGTCAATAAAAGTGCAGCTGTAAAGAGCATGACTTTCTCGTCCTAATAAACTATAAAGAAATCAACTTCCTTGTGTGGGAGTTGAAGACAGTAATGGAGGCAAAAGGCATTAACTCAGGTGATCTTATACTGATAGCAATGCTCTATCAACGATTAGAAGATAACGCTTTTATTGCACATCATCTGCGGTCTTTACAAGCAGTGGGAACCATTTCTGTTTACAAAAGTGCACTTAAAAGGAATGTATGACCTTCACAAGGAAACATCATGCTGCCTGTAGGGAAAATGTACATCACAGCTGGTTAATAATTGTGAATAGTGGGAGAAGAAAAAAGCATATGTATTTATATCTGCTAATGAATGTGTACAAGAGCAGAAGTATTCGATTAACTTACTTGTTAAAGCAATGTCTAATAAGCATCTTTGGCTTAAGTTCAGGAATAGTGCAAAATGTGCAATGTAAGCATTTGCAATAATGCACAAAGTATGAAGAATAACCCACAGAATGTGTATACTGTAAATGCACATTGCTAAGCATACTAATGTGCAACTATACATACCAATCCTTGAACAAAGTGAAGTTCAGGAAGTGGATACATAGTGGATGTTGTATCTTAGTAAAACTTTGTTTTGCACTACGGCAAAAAGTGCAAGTGTCAATTTTATACTAGAGCATAACCAAATGCACAGAACTAAACCTATGTTCGGTGTATGTGCAAGCCCAAGACTGAAAATAGCAATTTAACTGACTAGTGTTGTCATGATGTATGCGAATATCTACAAATGACTTGGAGAAGAGCTGGGTAGATGCTAAGGTGCACATTTAGTAAATATTTGAATTTATACTCATTCCACTTATTCTAAGACACTACATAACTGGCGACTTTGGGGCAAACAGATTTCATCTATGAATCCAGACTCCAAGTAGCATGAAATTTGGTCATGGAACCATCATTTTGTCCATTAATTGTCTTCTGGGTTTTGGCTGCAGGAGTTCTATGAAGGAAAATGGGTCAGACAATTGGAAAATGTATGTTAATTCAATATGGCAAATTTGATTCCGTACTTTATCCATCACCCCCCCTGAGGAACTTGGAATGGAAAGATAGAACTTTGAAAAAATGATATTTCCTGAGGTAGTTATACCTCTCGGTATTCCAGTGGGTTCCAAAATGAAGCAATTCCTTCTTCCACATCTGATTTGCTGCTTATAGTATCAATGAGGTGTCAAACTGATCTGTTCAGTAGCTGTTCAAAGATTCAGGTCAGTAACCAAGGAAGCTTTAAACAGGGAGTAAGGTTGCTTCAGGCTTAGCCTTAGGGTGAGTCTTCAGGAAAGGGTTGAAGTAAACATCAAGGTAAGGGCTTGATGTAGGGTCAGGCTAGTCTTAGGATAAGGGTGAGTGTCAATGTTACAGCTAGGCATAGATTCAGTGTAGAATGGAGACTAAGTTAACACCAGGGTACCAGGTAGGGTTGGGACAGGGATAAGGACAGGGATAAGAATTAATGTCATGGTTTGGGTAAATATACGGTTAGTTTAGGGTTACAATTTGGGTTTGCAATCAAGCATAAGGTACGGGTTGAGGTCAGATAGAGACTGATTTTACAAGGCAGACCAGACACTTGAATGAAAGCCATTTTGGATTGTATGATTAGGTTGTCAGCTAGATCATTGTGCAAGATGGTAATTATTGTGTTGACAAAGCAAATGTTGTTGGTGATTTATGAACCACTTGGTCATAGGGATACGAGAGAGGACTCATATAATATTTGACATGAACAAAACATGAAGAGGAATAATGCAGAAAGAGAAAGATGGAACACCATCACTGAAGGAGAAAGCAGGAACCTGCAGTAATGAAATAAAGGGACAGAGGGTGTCGGGTGGAGGATTTCACCAGCAGTAATTACTTTGTAAATTAAGCACTGGGAAGGTGGGGTGTTGATGGTTAATGCACTGTGATGTAGTTTGTTTTAAAGAGGTGATTCTTCTACTTAGTCCTAAATTTGGGCAGTAACGATTGGTAAGTAGATGTTTTCCCAGATCCTAGGTTCATAGATGGAAAAGGTATGTAGTCTTGTTTTTTTCTTTTCCACCCTTCTTCGTCTGCATTTTGAGCTGTCCAGTGTGTGGCTGTGCTAAGAACCACCAGAGATATTGAGCTTGTCTGCAAGGTAAAAGGTGCTGGTGGCATGGATTAGTAAATGATGCAGTTGGGTTTGAAGATGGGGCAGGATGGCAGGTGAAGCCAACAGAGTTCCAAGCGGATGTGGTTTGTGTGATCATATTTCTTCTGTCCCTGGATCAGATGTGCTTTGGCAACAAGTGTGTGAGTGATGGATGCCAGTGTGGGTCATGGAAGGCCATGAAGCAGATGATTACCACTATGCAGATGCAAGAGTTCGAGGGCTTAAATAGCAATTTCGAAGGTTGCTTTCTGGAAGAAACAATTTCACTTTCTTTAGACAAGAGAGTTGGCACCAGGTCATCTCGGCAATGAGTTTATTTAGGCTGAGGAAAATCCAAGTGACTTGGCATCCGGTGAAAGCTAGGGTTCAAAGCCATCAAGGTTCATGTTACTGGGCCAGGTTTTTCCTGCATCAAGTTTCTTATTCTCGACAAATAACAGGAAATCTGTATTGGTTGGGTTGAGCTTCCAGGTTGGGTTATTGTGAAAGAAGTATTTGAGGTGTTGGATGCCTGAGCAGAGGAAACTTTCAAGTAGAGTTATATCTCATTGGTGTATTGGTATACCTTGATGCTGTTAGCTGTACGGAGAGCAATGAATGGCTACATGTAATGATTGAAGATGATAGGAGACATTATAGAACCCTAGAGGACTCAACAGGTGATAGGGATCTTTTGAGACCCGGAGGCACCCATGTGAACAAACTAGTGTCCACTGGATAGGTAGCCAAAGTGCCAGTGAAGGACATTGCCAGTGAGTCCAATTTGAGACTTCTTGAGGCATATCAGAGTGGAATGGCCGACTGTATCAAAGACAGCTGAAAGGTCCAGCAATATCAAGAGACAGGGGTCATTTTTATCTGTGGTCAACAGGACATTGTCTATGATGTGTAAACTAGCGTTCTCTGTACTGCAGCCTGATCTGAATCCAGACTGATTCTTGTGCAGGAGATGGTTAGCATTGATGGGATTGTAGATGAACATAGTTGATTTTTCAATGATCGTGCTAATGAATGGTAGGTGAGTGATGGGCCTGTTAGTTGTGTGTCATTGAGTGTGTAGATGTGGCTGAGGAGAGTGTCTCTTGCTTTTCTGAGCTTGTGCTGTCTGTGAGGGTAGCGTCACCCAAGAAGGTATTATGGGCATGTGGTATGGATGAGGTGGTGAGTGGATCTGAGAATTTGTCAATGAGTTCTTATTCTGCCAGGGACAAAGAGTTGGAAATGACATGTCAGCAGCTTCAATGAGCTGGGTGTTATTTGCTTGCCTTGAGTGCAGGACCAGAAAGGCTTATAGATGACAGTGAGGCCTCCTTCCTTCTGATGCGCATGACCCACATGATGGATGCTGTAGTGTTTTGGAAGAAAGACAGCTAGGGTGTGGATAGATGTGGATGTGAACCATGCTTTTGTGATGAAGAGGGCATACAGCTAGTGATGGGGGTGAGGTATGTGATGTCCGATGCCTTGAGTTATGCAGAGCAAGGGTTCATGAGCATAAGTTGGATTGTGTGTTCTGCTTTTTGAGGATATACAGTAGTTGGAGTGATGTGCATGAGGTTGGCTCTTTGTGTTCCGAAAATTCTACAAAAATATCTCGGTCGTCTACATCTGGGTGGGATTATGAGGATTGAAAGTATGGGATGCTAGTTGGTGCACATGATTTTGTTTTACCTTGTAAGTTTCACTGAAAGAGGGTTATGGCCCTTGGAGATTTCATTAGGGCAGGCCTCAGAATAATTGCACATGAGCATATGCTGTGGCAGAATCGTGGAGTGCTTCACTTTATATTCATTGGCGTTCTCCATTTCAAGTTGATTCTTGTAGAATGCAGTACACATAGTAAGAAAAAGTAACGATGTAAGATAAAGATATTTCTCCTTGTTATGCCTCTGTCAGGGACGAGCATCATTTGGGTGCAAACCTAGGTTTACAAGTCTTTGTAAATGTGGATTTTCATCAAAATACATGGACGGATGCATGAAAACATCAATGCTCCACCAATGTAACGCCTCCCTGATATAAAGAAAAGCAAGGCAGCACCATGCATTGCGATACTTTCTAGTTACTATACCATGCCAGGCCACGCAAAGTGGATTTGTGCAGCTTAGTAAATGCTAAAAAGGATTTTGCAAGGGAGCTGCACCACTAAAGTGACACAACCCAGATGCAAAATCAAAATAAATCTGGGCCTTAAATTGTAACGATATAGAATACCAAATGCTTTACACTTAAAATATTATGTAAATAATATATTGAGGGATTTACAAATGTGAAAAGGAGGTTAGAGACAAGTGCCATCAAAATATTATTCTGCTGTTAAGGGTTCCAAAGGTCCTATGCAGAATGTGTCTGTGTTGTCCTCCTGGTAACAAATTGGCATCTTGATAATTTAAAAGAATAGGAAAGAAATGATCTGCTAATCTCAGGGTAATAAAAACTGCGATTAATCATATGATGTTCTGGCCCACTACACCAGGGGATGTCATTTATTAAGGCAGATTAATAGCAACATTTAGATGTTTCTGTTTCAACATTAGTAATTTCTGATTTTTTCGTGAAAGTCATAATAAATATTAAGCTTAACTCTTCGAGATTCCATTCCTGCACCGAAGGTAATCCTGAAGGGAATTCTGTGAATATAGGGTAGATGATGGCTGAACTTTTTACACCAATTCCCGATGGAAAACGGGATTAGGTAGCAGGATGGGAAGGCCTGAAGCTTCCCAACACATTCTGTGAACTTTGCAGAATCCCTACCATTGTTTGAACTACCGCATTCGGCCCTGTCCACAGGGCGCATTTATTGATCGAAATGCCACAATCTGACAGCGGTTTGTGTTTTAGCAATCAACGTTGATAGGACGCTGAGCTGAGTGAGGGTTCGAAGCTGACCTTAGACCGTGGTCTAAGACCGCAAATAGAACGCGCTTCTGTAGACTTACTCAACGTGTGCTTGGGCTGGATGAAAGGAAAAAAGTCTGAATTTAAATCCAGTTCGCAGACATATATGTTCATTTCATTTATACGGAATAGATATACACCGTTGTATCCAAAAGTCCTGCACTGCGCGAATTTAATCAAAGGCTATTTATATTTTTAAACAATCACTTCTCATCAGCTATTCAATTTAATTTTTGTTTACAATATACAGAAGTGAATCTGAGGATGAGACTGACAAATAGCCAGAGTTGGACGCAGTTACGGCCCACTATCGAAACTCATGTATTACCCACCCCTAACATGTGTCACTGTGAGACAGTCTTTTGTTTGCATGGGTAAAACTCGAAGGTCACACGCAGATATGTTCTCAATATTTTAACTCTTGCAAGTTCACCTGCACAGACTGTGACGAGCATCTCTTACTTCTATTAACACCTACGACCATTATTGTACTCATCTCACATTTCATTGAAATTAAGCAGGTATTTAGTCTGTAATTTAGAAACAGTTTTTTTCACTTGGTTTGCTTATTCAATGGTTTAAATGAAAATGTTCTTTCATTCGTTGCTTGCATAGGTGCTTTGGAAAGAGCGGTTTAATAGCACCTTCGGTGCCACGTAAAACTCACTTTTAGCAATAGTTTTATTTTAAATCACAACTGTGAAGAATGTGTTGCAGCCCTGAATTATCAGCAGAAGACCGGATCTGGATGCTTTGAGGTGACTGGCCACGTGGACATGTTCCTATTAGATCATTGGCTGGTCTTCACCGGATTATTTACGCGCCTTTAGCAATGTACTTGCATTATAGCAGCCAAGTCTTCTATCAACATTAGCATGCCATTTAAAAGTATACTTTTTTGTAAATAGTACTAATAATGCCAGAACTGCATTCATCTCTTTAAAGAATAGGACTTCAAATTCTACCATTATCTCTACGATCAAATTCATTTTAGTTGTATGCCACCTTTTCATAACAAGAGCTAAGCTTCAGTTTAACGCAGAACCGTTTATAAAAAAATATTTCTCCAAGGGATATGATTTACATCTGCAGTGAATGGATTTTAACTCCGCAACGATTCAAACTGGAGAAGAACTCTTTGATATCTCATAGAGGAAACAGATAACATGGACTTCTGTATACAGAATTTGTAAAATCTCCAGTGGCTGTGAACATATTTTTTTAAGTTACCTTTCCGCTCGAAGGCTACAGACTCTGCTGTTTTCTGCCCTGACTTTGCCGAGGAGTGCTGATAATTGCCGCTTTTACAGGGATAACCAGGCGAGATCCACACGGGCGTCCAGCGGGACTGCGAGGACCAGGGGGCCAAGTTCCATCTAAGTGGCCGCACCTGGGTCCTCTTCTCGCTCCGCCCCCCCGCCTAATTCACCGCCTCGCGGCCCCCGCTCCGCGGGTGACGCTCGAAGGCTACAGACTCTGCTGTTTTCTGCCCTGACTTTGCCGAGGAGTGCTGATAATTGCCGCTTTTACAGGGATAACCAGGCGAGATCCACACGGGTGTCCAGCGGGACGGCGAGGACCAGAGGGCCAAGTTCCATCTAAGTGGCCGCACCTGGGTCCTCTTCTCGCTCCGCCCCCCCGCCTACTTCACCGCCTCGCGGCCCCCGCTCCGCGGGTGCCGCTCGAAGGCTACAGACTCTGCTGTTTTCTGCCCTGACTTTGCCGAGGAGTGCTGATAATTGCCGCTTTTACAGGGATAACCAGGCGAGATCCACACGGGCGTCCTGCGGGACTGCGAGGACCAGGGGGCCAAGTTCCATCTAAGTGGCCGCACCTGAGTCCTCTTCTCGCTCCGCCCCCCTTCGCTGCTTCCCCTCCCATTACTAACTTTCAGCTAACTATTTGAAGGGAGTACCATTGCGCGCACGTGGGACGCGCGCGGGACTGAGCCCGGGGCTAAGCCCGGGCAAAGGGCGGGCCGTTTGAGGCCGTTCGAGGACTATCGAGTCTGGTCTGGGCCAATCCCCTTTTATTTGTATTTATAAATTATTTCTTGTATTTCTTCATTGTTACTTTTGTAAGATGGTAGCGACTAGAGGGAATAAACCCAAAGCCTCGGCCAGTGTGGGTAAATTGCTTGGTCCTATGGATGAGTTTATAACTAAGGCGAATACATTCATAGACCAAAGCATATCACTAATAGAGGAGAGAGTATCCCTAGATCTTGCATTTGCCAAGAGATCCTCTCTGGGTAACCTGGCCGATGCAAGAACGCCAGTTGCTGCAGGGAAAAACAAGAAAGGGGAGAGGGAGAGTTGTGGGAGGCAAAGTCTGCCAAACAACGTGGACTTATCCGTGTCTCTACTCACTGTCTCGCAGCTAAGTACCGACCTGGAGAGATCCCCTGACCTACTTCCACAAACCCCCACTCAAATGACCTCCCTAGAGAAATCTCATGAAAGGGGAAGGCGGGAGGGCGTGATAAGTAAGAATAAAGACGAGCAAACAATTTCTAGCTTGAATATGTCACCTAATACTTTAAGCGCTCCCCAGAATCCACCCCCCAGAGTAGAACATCTAGTAGTCACTGCTTTAATACACCACAACGAGCATAAAACTCCCACCCTTATTGACTTGGAATCCCCTGCTCCATTACCAACTAATAGGGGTTTAGGAGACGGTGAAAACACCCAGCTCTTAAAGAAGATCGCTGATTTATTCAAATCATCTTTCCAACCAATAGAAAAAAGATTAACTCAGCTGGAGATGCAGATAGGCAAGCTTGTGAAATCCCAACAACATAAACATCCAGTAGGGGCTCAAAATGTACGGGGAAATAACCACATAAACCACCCCCCCAAACAGCCTCCCAACGTTCCTCAGAAACCCGTATCAAATCAGAACAAGGTAACCCAAGCTGATACATCCTCCCGCCCGATCCCTAAGAGTATTTCGAATATAGTGATCAACGCTTCTACCTCCTTGTCACAAGAAAATTCCCAGTCATTTGTTTCACCTGCTCCAAATTTAGTGGCTACAAATAATACTATAAATAAGGTAACCGCAAAAACATTGGCCTCTCAATCATCTGCTCTTGATCCCCCGATCCCCAAAGCGCACAGAAATATTCCCAGAGGTGCTGGGAAGGGTAGACCTCTAGTCGATCTACCACCCGAGGCCTCGCCGTATGTAGCGGTTATGACTGGAGTACCAGTAATTGTGGACTACAACGCGTAACCGGGTTGGTCTCTCAAAAATAAGGTACAACACTGGTTACAGAACAATCGTCCCCTTCCTCCAACTTGGAATGGAAGGATCCTGTCAGTCCGCAGGATCCCATGGGTGGGTAAAGTGAGAAAATCTATCGCCGGGGACTGTATTCTGATTACCTTTGAGGACCTTCGTATCGCAGATTATATCTGTTCTTGGGAAGATACGAATGTAAATGGAGGCATCAGCGTCAAGCCACTTTCTTTCTTTTACCCCTCAAGACGTCTGAAGGGCTTCTTTCAGGACCATGATCCCTCATGGTCAGCTCCTGTTCCCCAACATATTGATTTCCATAACACTGGATATCAAGGGCCCCCCAGACACTTTGATCAAGACTATCCATGGCAACTAGTGGGACCTCGTCAGCAGGGTGGTGGATGGGGAGAATGGAGGCCCCCTATTCAAAGGATGACTTATAGAGAACCGCCCCGCTGGGAACCCTGGTATAATATCCCGACGACCAACAGATTTAGCGGGCTCGAGATGGTAGATTGACCACCAACTGATATAGAACTTCCTAACCTAAGCTCTCCTCATCAGAGTTCTACAATAAACGCTTCCCCAGCACTAATAGAACAAATTGAACTAAAAGTTGACACATTATCTATACCCATTCTCTTTTGGAATGTAGCAGGCCTGCGCACCAAGATCGAGGACGGGTCGGCTCAAAATTTTTTGGAACCATATAATATAATTTGTTTGCAGGAAACATGGTCCACTTCCGAGCTTCACCTGCAAGGTTTTAAAACATTTTTTGTTTCAGCGGTCCGTAGCACAATAGGCAGGCACAAAGGGGGGCTAACAACGTACATTGTGAACACTTTGAACCATTTAAAAGTGACCACTATCCTCACTGATTCTAATTGCCAAATTCTTCTACTTACTTTTGCGAATAAGGAGACTATCCTTCTGACTAATTTCTACAATAATTTAGATGAAGATCAATTTTTGACTCTTCTCAGCGACGTCCACGAAAGACTAACCCAACTCTATTTGTGGAAAGGTATCCATGGGGCAAACCACGTACTATGGGGAGGGGACTTCAACCTTCACCCGTGCCCACTGGCGAATTCACACTGCTGTGGGATTGTGGACGAATTTGACCTCCCATTTGTACATCTCACACATAGTAAGGCGGGGAACGCCTTAAACAACGTGCTTTCCGAGCTGGACCTACAAATTGCAAATCACCCAAGCTCGGATTCACGCTGTTTAGTTCCGACCTACGTGGGCAGAGGCCACCAAACCACAGTAGATTACATCTTTCTGTCCCCCTGGACTGTCAGAGATGGCCAATGACTTTCAGGTTATTGATAATTCTTTGAGTGACCACTCTGCGCTGAGGCTGCATCTTCAATTACCTAATAATAAGCACCAAAATATAGAAATAGCAAACACTCTCGCCCAGAATACTTTAGAAGTAGGCAAACAGAACGGATATACAATAAAATGGGAAAAAATCAACCCGAGTGAAATCACTAAAAAGTTGGTCAAGCTGGCATACCCTAATATCATCAAATGCTTGGATCTCTCGGTAAAACACGAAGAAGTCCTAGATAACTTTAAGCAAATTTTGGATAAAATCAAGGGACTCCTTTCGTCTAAATTATCGTCGAAGCAATCCGGCAACAAAGGGTGGTTCAACCACAATTGTACTGTAGCCCTCACAAAATTAAAACTTGCGCTACAAAATAAACCCAGAGACATGGGGAAAATCCAATCTCTCAGACGTGAATACATTAGGGAACGAAAGCAAAGAACTAAAGAACTGAAGCAGAAACTGTGGGAAGACCTGCACAAGAGTGCCGTATCCAAAAATAGCGAGGCTTTCTGGCGCACAGTTAGGGCACCGTATCTCACTGATAACAACATCCCCAAGATTGAAGTAGCCATCGATGAAGAAACTTGGGTGGCTCATTTTTCCAGGATCTTCAAAAATGGCTCAACTACAGATAGCTCTGAGAGCACCCATTTGAAAGTACATTACCCTATCCCGCTCCTCTTTGATATTCCCGACTTGCTTTTGGCCTTGGAAGCAAGTAAAATGGGTAAAGCCCCGGGCCCGGATGGGGTCCCAGTCGACTTTTTTAAATATAATCTGGACCTCTGGGCGCCCATCCTCACAAGAGTATGTATAGCAGCTGCTAATGAGGGGGTTTTGAATTCCTGGACCAGGTCCATCATGGTCCCAATTTTTAAAAAAGGGTACCGCCAAGATGTGAAGTGCTATCGCCCCATCTCATTGCTGGACTCGCTTGGCAAGGTAGTAGGAAGGGTAATCTTGGAACGCCTTCAGCAATGGGCCGGGGAGAGAGGCATGATCTCTGACCTCCAATTCGGCTTTCGGGAGGGGTTCGGAAGTGTAGAGCAGGCCCTTAACCTTAGCCTGATAGTGGGTAAATACACACAGGCTAAGGAGAATATGATCTATATGGTCTACGTAGACCTATCCGCAGCCTTTGATTGCGTGTCGCATTCAAAGCTGTGGATGGTCCTAAGTCAAATGGGCGTGGAACCTTCCCTTTTAGACTTTGTAAGGGAGCTTTAATCAGGAGCCTCGGCTAGAGTTCGTTTTGGGAAGAATGGTGAGCTGACGGCTCCGTTCGGAGTGGAGCGTGGAGTCAGGCAAGGTTGTGTCCTGGCCCCCTTTCTCTTCTCACTCTATACCAATGGTCTGGAGGGGGAGATGTTGAGAGGGGCCCAGTACCTTCCCCGTATAAAACAGTGCCTGATTCCCGCCCTGCTCTACGCGGACGACGACGTCATCCTCGCACGTACTCCGCGCGAGCTACAGAGCTCGCTGAAGAGATATACGACATTCATGGGAGGCCTAGATTTACAAGTAAATGTCAAGAAAACGTTTGTCATGATAGCAGGTACTAAGAAAAAAGGAGTAAAAGAGATCTACCTCGATAAACAAAAGCTAGAGGTTACTCCCCAGTATCCGTACCTTGGTATCATGATAGACGGACGATTGACATGGAAGCCAGCAGTGGAGTCAAGATGCCACCTATTTAAAATATCAATAGCGGCGCTGATGAGTTTCTCTCGGAGATTGGGGAAAAGGGCTCCAGTGGAGCTATTGAAGATCTATAGTGCCAAATGCCAGGCGATTGCACTTTATGGAGCGGGAGTGTGGGGACACACGGACACCAGCTCCATTCAAGTAGCGGAAAACGCTTTTCTGAGATTTCTTTTAGTTACCCCTAGAGGCACCTCAATCTATGCCTCACATTTAGAATTAGAAATTCCCTACCTAGAGGACTTGATCAAGATCCAACCACTGATGTTGTGGTGGCGTATCTGGACATCCGTGAATAACACCCTGTCCCAGTCCATCATTACTTTTACAATGGCCCTTGACAAGTCTTCCAAGGTAAGATGGCTTTCCTTTATAAGAAAATTCTTTAAAGATCTCGGTCTCGAGAAATATTATGCCCATCCAGAGTCCATAGTTAATCTCCCGAAGAAGGTATTAAAACAACAAGCTCTCTGTCATCTAGAGACACTGAGACTGGCTTCGGAATCACTGAAACACGCGACCATTCACGCGAATATGGTTCAAACAACACACAGCATTCAGCCGTATTTAACTTTGTCGATGGCGACATATGACAGAATGCTGTTCACCAGATTCAGACTGTATACATTCTTTAGATTGGTTGCGTTTCCTACGAATAATGGATGTGTTTCAAGTTTTCCTTTTTGCCCCTGTGACGAGAAATCAATTCAATCTAACCTACATGTTATTTTGTTTTGCGAATTCCACCATGCACACAGGAAAATCTGGCTACTGCCCACATTGAGGAGTTGGCACCTTAGACAATGTAGGCCGGCACTTCTTAGACTTCAAATGCTCGAATCTGAGTCTGTCTGCTACTTTGTTCTTAATTTCCTAAAATGTATTATGAAGCACAGGAAAAGCCTATAGTGCAAATAGTATTGTTTAATCACGCCATGAGGAAATGAAATGGACTGAAAAACTTACTTTTTAATGTATTTGTGTGAATTGCTACTTACGTTCACAAAATGTAAATTGTATTTTTTATTCTTTGTACTTTTATTATTTGTTTCTTTTATTTGTTTCTTTTATGGTTTTCACCTGTGAAAAAAAGCCGAATAAAGAAGTTTATATATATATATACCTTTCTATGGACATATTTGACACAAACCAACACACATTTAAATAAAATATAAATGTGTGTCTTCTTGTTTAGCACACGCAAACACAAAGTGCGCATTTGGTAGATTTAGGGCCAGATGTATCAAAGGGTTTTACCCATTCTGTGTCTATGGGAAAATGTGTTCATACATATGGCCCTTAATTCCTATAATTTTACAATATTCGCACATTTTTCGGGAATGTTCAACCTGCAGTACTTTTTGCATCTTTTATACAAAATCACATATTCTGTAATTTTAGATTTGTAATATATCAATTTTCAGGGATTAAGGAATCTTTGAAAGTCTTCCCTTAAACGGTATATGCACATATATATTTTCTAATTACAAATGAAATTCTCAAATTATATTGTCATAGCTAAGAACATAGATTAAAAGTTAGCATTTTTAGTTCATTTCAGTACTGCTCCCTTGATTTCGGAATTAAAATGGAATAAAACTAGAAGGCAATAGAATGCTTTCCCATTATATGAACTCATATTGAATATATTGTAGTTTGATAAATATTTTATTTATCAGTGCCAGCCAGCGCACTGATTTCCGCACCTAAGACTTGCTAACCAATAACAAGTGTGTACCTAACTGTAACAAAACGCTGCATGCATGATACAAAATGAAACAGAAATATACATGTAATAAATAAAAGCACCATGCTGTTAATCCAAACACCTGCCCTTTGCAAAGGAAAGTAGCAAAAGTTCCAAACAGCAGCTCAACTGAAAGCCCTCCAACAAACGTAATACAAAAGCTGCAACAGCCTACAAACAGTACAGTGATTGATGACTAAAATACTATATAAAGACAATAAATATTACCGGACAGTTAAGAATACAAATTCACTCAAAGTTTCTGCTTTTGGTACTGCCTGCTTTGGTTTCTCCTACAATTACTAAGGGGAATGAAACAGAAAGATTATAGCTCTGTAAATGCAAGTTTTGCACCTTATTGAGAATGCAGCTGGAAAAGTGCTTATAAATGTTCATGACCATTGAAATCGAGTGCACAGATCCCCACACAGGTTTTGCATAATGCCATACGCAGTCATATAGTTATGCATTTGTTTATTTCTTGAGTGAGTAGGTGAGCATTCAAATTGTAACAAATTATTTGTCCTAAGCCCTTCCTCCCAAAGTTTTGGCTCTAAGAAGTAAATGTGCAATTTGTGGGAAATTGAAAGTTTTTGGGATAGATCTACTGTACGTTGAAGCTGCTGCCTCACAAGATAACTGGATAATACGTTTGTTATTTGACATTTTATTAATTAACATTTGTTTAGCCATGAGTGCTTTGACTCACAAAAATAGGAAAAGTAGGGAATGTGAATGTTCTGTTAAAACAGAAATATCACATAAAAAACTCACGGTTTTTAGGGCGAGGCCTCCGCCCACGTAAGTGGGAGGAGTTTCGAGATCCTAATGTTAAAGAAGAGAAAAAAAAAGTATCTCCTAGGGCTTTGGCGAGACAAATTCCACACATTCCTTAGTGTGTTCTGTCATCTGGCCAGTGATTCGTCTTCGTTGTGGTGTCGTTTTAATAGGCTTGAAGTGATAGGGTAAATGTAGTTTCCGTCCGCCATGTTGGGCATTTTTCGTTCGTGTGCGCGCAAAGAAGTACATTAATTATAATTAGGAGCTGTCAGGGTGCCTCCGTAAGTGAATCCAGATGGCCGGGCGCGTTCACCATTCAGCAGCGCTCAGCGCGCAGCTGCTGCATGCCAGGCCGGGAAAGGGCTTCATTAGCCTCACTCATCCGGCGCTGAGACAGGCCCCCTCCCTCATCTGTATCGGCGAAACAGGACAGATGCAATAAAGAGTGCCTAGGAGCTGGCTAGATGCACCATGGAGCGCTTCGAATTGGGTAAAAGATGCCCGTTTCAAAGCAGCCACATGCAACTTAACATACTTACAAGCGGGCGTGTGTGTGTTAGAAACCAACTAATGTTAAACCATGTGTCCGCTATCACTCACTCTCTTCTCTCCACTACTGAACAGACAGAATAAGAGGGCCACTCTGGTCAGTCACTCATGAGTGACACTAAACTCTTCCCACAAGACCTCTGCAAATTATTGCGATCAAGCACTTCCTCACAGATGGTACCCGTTCGGTAAAGCGCTTTGGCGACGCGTCAGAGGCATGAAGCTCTATATAAGCACAATTAACATTAAAGTTGCAGAGATATAAAATCGTCAGGTTTCACCCAATAGTTGAGAAAACTACACCATAAATAACAAATTACATGATGTTTGTTATATGTTTTACATAGCAAACATTTTCAGGGCTCGGATTGTGCATGGCTCTAAGAGCCAAGCCAGCGCCTGAGCTTGGCTGTCCCTGTTAACTTGTTTCCTCTCTCACCTCTAACCCCAAAACCCATTTTCAATTTTAAAGACGGTGAAAACAACATTTCGACATGCTGACGTTGAGATTGATGGAGCACTTAACAGGTGCCTTCTCCGTGGCCTCTTCTGCCGTGATTGGGTGGGCCAAAGTTCACATTTGGGTGGGCCTGGCCCCTGCTTTGGCTCCTCGTAACCATGGGCAGAAGGAGACACTGGCTGAAGAACCATTAACTCACTGATGTACTCGACCAGCGTTCAACCCTGTTGCCTCGTGAATATACAAAGATTGCAGCAACATTAACCAACTGAGCTATCTTACCCGGATACGAGGGTGTGATCTGCAAATTAAACACGGAGCTTAGAGAATGTACAGTCGCTCACCTAGGTTTGTCCATTGGATTCTTCCCTGAGACCTGCAGGCTACACCCATACCTCAGCAGCAGGAGCATTAACCCTCAGGACTGTTTTACCTGCTAGTGCGCTTCCATTTGTTTTCGGGCATAGCCGCCTGCGTGTGATGGGACTACGGGCAGTGCAGAGTGCAGAATCAGAGTGCAGAATCAGAGTGCAGAATCAGAGTGCAGTTTGAGAGTGCAAAGTGCAGATTGAGAGTGGAGAGTGCAGTTTGAGAGTGCAGATTGAGAGTGCAGTGTGAGAGTGCAGTTTGAGAGTGTAGTTTGAGAGTGCAGTATGAGAGTTGAGAGTGCAGATTGAGAGTGCAGTTTGAGAGTGCAGATTGAGAGTGCAGTTTGAGAGTGCAGTTTGAGAGTGCAGTTTGAGAGTGCAGAGTGCAGTTTGAGAGTGGAGAGTGCAGATTGAGAGTGCAGTTTGAGAGTGCAGTTTGAGAGTGCAGTTTGAGAGTGCAGATTGAGAGTGCAGTTTGAGAGTGCAGTTTGAGAGTGCAGTTTGAGAGTGCAGTATGAGACTTGAGAGTGCAGATTGAGAGTGCAGATTGATAGTGCAGATTGAGAGTGCAGAATCAGAGTGCAGAGTGCAGATTGCAGTTTGAGAGTGCAGTTTGAGAGTGCAGTTTGAGAGTGCAGAGTGCAGTTTGAGAGTGGAGAGTGCAGTTTGAGAGTGCAGATTGAGAGTGCAGTTTGAGAGTGCAGTTTGAGAGTGCAGTTCGAGAGTGCAGTTTGAGAGTGTAGTTTGAGAGTGCAGTATGAGAGTTGAGAGTGCAGTTTGAGAGTGCAGTTTGAGAGTGCAGTTTGAGAGTGCAGTATGAGACTTGAGAGTGCAGATTGAGAGTGCAGAATCAGAGTGCAGAGTGCAGATTGCAGTTTGAGAGTGCAGTTTGAGAGTGCAGAGTGCAGATTGAGAGTGGAGAGTGCAGTTTGAGAGTGCAGATTGAGAGTGCAGTTTGAGAGTGCAGATTGAGAGTGCAGAGTGGCAGTGAGTGCAGACTGAGTGCAGAGTGACAGTGAGTGCAGACTGAGTGCAGAGTGACAGTGAGTGCAGACTGAGTGCAGAGTGACAGTGAGTGCAGAGTGACAGTGAGTGCAGAGTGACAGTGAGTGCAGAGTGAGTGCAGAGTGAGTGCAGAGTGAGTGCAGAGTGACAGTGAGTGCAGAGTGACAGTGAGTGTAGAGTGACAGCGAGTGCAGAGTGACAGCGAGTGCAGAGTGACAGCGAGTGCAGAGTGACAGTGAGTGCAGAGTGACAGTGAGTGCAGAGTGACAGTGAGTGCAGAGTGACAGCAGAGTGACAGTGAGTGCAGAGTGACAGTGAGTGCAGAGTGACAGTGAGTGCAGAGTGACAGTGAGTGCAGAGTGACTGTAGAGTGAGTGCAGAGTGAGTGCAGAGTGACAGTGAGTGACAGTGAGTGCAGAGTGACAGTGAGTGCAGAGTGACAGCAGAGTGACAGTGAGTGCAGAGTGACAGTGAGTGCAGAGTGACAGCAGAGTGACAGTGAGTGCAGAGTGACAGTGAGTGCAGAGTGAGTGACAGTGAGTGCAGAGTGACAGTGAGTGCAGAGTGACAGCAGAGTGACAGTGAGTGCAGAGTGACAGTGAGTGCAGAGTGACAGTGAGTGCAGAGTGACAGTGAGGGCAGAGTGACAGTGAGGGCAGAGTGACAGTGAGGGCAGAGTGACTGTAGAGTGACAGTGAGTGCAGAGTGACAGTGAGTGCAGAGTTACAGTGAGTGCAGAGTGACAGTGAGTGCAGAGTGACAGCAGAGTGACAGTGAGTGCAGAGTGACAGTGAGTGCAGAGTGACAGTGAGTGCAGAGTGACAGCAGAGTGACAGTGAGTGCAGAGTGACAGTGAGTGCAGAGTGACAGTGAGTGCAGAGTGACAGTGAGGGCAGAGTGACAGTGAGGGCAGAGTGACTGTAGAGTGAGTGCAGAGTGAGTGCAGAGTGACAGTGAGTGCAGAGTGAGTGCAGAGTGACAGTGAGTGCAGAGTGACAGTGAGTGCAGAGTGACAGTGAGTGCATAGTGACAGTGAGTGCAGAGTGACTGTAGAGTGCAGAGTGACTGTAGAGTGCAGAGTGACAGTGAGTGCAGAGTGACAGTGAGTGCAGAGTGACAGTGAGTGCAGAGTGACTGTAGAGTGAGTGCAGAGTGAGTGCAGAGTGACAGTGAGTGCAGAGTGACAGTGAGTGCAGAGTGACAATGAGTGCAGAGTGACAGTGATTGCAGAGTGACAGCAGAGTGACAGTGAGTGCAGAGTGACAGTTAGGGCAGAGTGACTGTAGAGTGAGTGCAGAGTGAGTGCAGAGTGACAGTGAGTGCAGAGTGAGTGCAGAGTGACAGTGAGTGCAGAGTGACAGTGAGTGCAGAGTGAGTGCAGAGTGACAGTGAGTGCAGAGTGACAGTGAGTGCAGAGTGACAGTGAGTGCAGAGTGACAGTGAGTGCAGAGTGACAGTGATTGCAGAGTGACAGCAGAGTGACAGTGAGTGCAGAGTGACAGTGAGTGCAGAGTGACAGTGAGTGCAGAGTGACAATGAGTGACAGTGAGTGCAGAGTGACAGTGAGTGCAGAGTGACAGTGAGTGCAGAGTGACAGTGAGTGCAGAGTGACAGTGAGTGCAGAGTGACTGCAGAGACAGTGTGTCAGGGTGCACATTGTGTGAGTGTGCAGAATGAGTGTGCAGGGTAAACAGTGTGTTACTATGCAGGGTGACATTGGGAGTGTGCGGGTGAGCAGTGTGTGAATGTGTAGGGGCAGTGTGTGAGTGTGCAGAAAACACCACACACACATACACCACACACACATAATGCACACACAAACCACACACCTCAGTCTCTCAACACCACACACTTGTCACCACTCAACACAACACACTCACCACCACACTCACTCCCCAGGCTCACCCCCACAGACTCACCACCACACACTCACCAGCACACAGAAAACAACACACACAACAACACACCCCCAGCCGTCAATGATGCTTTCACCATGCACAAACACCAACAACCATCATCCATCTGTGCACGCTTTTACCAAGCACACACCCACCAGCCGTCAGTGCACCCTTCCACCAGGCACACACACCTCCAGCCGGCAGTGCACTTTTCCACCAAGCAATCGCAGTATGGTACACTTTACTTTTAAACATATTCATATAAAGCACAGCATGCCACCATTGGTAAAATTACAATTCAACCAAGATACTTCCACTACACACCACATGCACACACTCCATAACACATGGCAAAAAGACATTGGCATTTACAATGCCATTAGCTCAAACTCAAATAAATCCGAACCCGATTGCATTTCTAATGCTTGTTTAAAAATGCCAACATGGTATCTGTCTCCATAGTGGGGACAGATGCCATATACCCATATTTGTACAAATAGCCTTGGACTAGTACATGATTGCAAAAGTAACACACTGACCTGGTCAAGCAGTAAGGATGCATCTATAACCCAGGGTGGTTTAAGTTAAATTTGAGTCATAATGGTAGGTTTATACTGGTGCAGAGGTGATCCAGTTTAGAATAGACCGGGGTCAGGGAGCTATACCATGATAACACCTTCATGTTAAACCCAAAGAAAAAGGTTACTTCCTCTGTTGAAAATATCCATATATTTTGTGGGACAGGGAGGCATAAGGACTCTACATGAGACTTTTCAAAAAGGATCACCGTCTTCATGCCCTCCAGTGAGTGCTATAGCGTAACTAGACATTCTGGTCACGTGCACAGATAAACAAAACCCGGCATAAGAGAAGCCATGTTTCTTGCTAGTAACAGTGGTATTTGGACTCAGATCGAGATCATGAGGATCTTTCTAAACTGGTGCATTTTCGCATTGAACCTTGATTTTTACCCCTGGGGCCTTCTCACAACATGGTGGGGGTTCCTGCTGCTAAGTCTAAGACAGAGTTAGCACTCCAGCTCCGAGCTGATCATGTGACCGGATCTGCGAGTCGCCCAATGGGGCAGTGGTTCACTTGAGTTTATCATACAGGTTTAAAGACAAGGAATTAAGGCATCTGCACCTACAAAGGGCAGTGAGAGATACTATTGAGTTGCATCCTTCCCTTGAAGAAGTATTACATGCACACAGGGGTGGCGATCCCATTTACATGATGGGGTAGACCTGGCTCTTAAAAAAGGGTGATAAAACAGGAACAATGAGCGTTCTTTTGACATCAGTATTTGGACTCAGTATGAGCAGAACATATTGACATGTGCTTGAAGAATGATAGCACCAGAGTATTTGTTGATGTGTCAATGTGTTTTAGGTCTCGCCTCTCAATGCGCATGCGCATTGAGCAGAGCGAGACTATAGGGACTTAAACAGACTTTACCCAACTTGGCGATTTGGTGATGTGCCCGTGCGCTTTTAGGTCAATGCGCAAGCGCATTGACCTAAAATGCGCGTGCACATCATCAAATCGCCATCTGTTCCCCAGCAGCTCTTCCCACTCCGCCCCACAAGCTTCCCCCAGCGTGCGCTCTGCCTCAGCCGCACTCCTCCCACACCTTTGAAGTGAAGCTTAGCTTCACTTCAAAGGCCCCTGCTGCTTCACACCCTCATGCTGCTCTCCCCGCTCCGCCCCCTCCCATGCCCGCCGTGTCGCATTTCTCCTCCCCCATCCCCACCGCAATGCCCTCCGTCTTGTTTTAAGAGCCCGGAACTCTCTTCTCGTGCAGTGCAGGCAGGGTCTAGGGATACTCTTCCCAGGGAATACAGGCCATTCCAAGAATCAAGGCGTCCTTCGTAACCAGTAACGGAGTCCGCCCCATCCTACCAGCATTAAGACACACCCACCTCTGTGCAATGACTAAGTGCAGACGACTCATCCGGGAAAAGGCCCTGCTAAGCCAGGCATTATTAAATATATATATAAATATCCAGAGCCTGGCAGCCATTACAGATACACTTCAGATTACTGTTAACACCAGCACTGGTATACGGAAACGAATAGACGTACATTCAGACTGTAAAGGGACAATGTAGTACTTTATGCCTGATCGTGCATTGTCCTCAAATCTCTAGATTGACAGATTTGTTTGTGAGACAAAGATAACGTGATTGCTCAGGGTCACACGGCGCTAGTGATTGCTCAGGGTCACACGGAGCTAGTGACTGCTCAGGGTCACACGGTGCTAGTGACTGCTCAGGGTCACACGGTGCTAGTGACTGCTCAGGGTCACACGGTGCTTGCTCAGGGTCACACGGTGCTAGTGACTGCTCAGGGTCACACGGTGCTAGTGACTGCTCAGGGTCACACGGCGCTAGTGATTGCTCAGGGTCACACGGCGCTAGTGACTGCTCAGGGTCACACGGTGCTGCGAAGTCAAGTGTGAACAAATATATTTGAACCAAAATCTCCCGCTTCCACTGCTGACAGGCTCGCCTCCAACAACCAGTCCGATCCGTGAAGCACCTCCAGGCGCTGGAACATGAACAGAAATCTCTAGAAAATGAAGGCTACTCGCTCAAAGCCCCAATTAACAAACCTCTCCATATCTCCGACAGACAGTCTCCACAGCCTCCAACCAACCTCAAAGTGAATACACCCCAGTATCCCTTCTGTTCACTGCACAGCCCCGTCCCCGTGCTGATAACATTAACAAGCAACCCGCTATTACAATACCCGCTTGTGCATTTACTGTGCTTGTCGCACACACTCGTCTAGGTAAACAACTCCAGGAAGCCGATCCGGTTTACTGCTCACATTTAATGGCAGTGCCCCGTGATCCCAAATCCGGGGAGGTGGGATCGGGCTATAGATTCCAGATGCGCCTAGAGTCGATTCGACACATACTCTGAGCTACGTGAGAAGAGTTGTAATCTCGGCTTCCCTCTACACTAAACTGTGATTCTGGGCAAGTCACTTCCTACCCATGCACCCTTATCTTGCAAAAGCAGCACCGTTCAACAGACCCGAGTCAGACAGGTTATTCCCGAGTTTCAAAGCAAACAATGGCTTTATTTATGCTCTCTCCCGCCTAAAATTAACTGTTTTAATAGGAGTCAGTGGGGAAATATATACCCCTATTTTTATCGGCGCAGCTCTTACATCATCTGGAAGGTTCCAGATGGCTGCCTTTTTTGCTTCTACAGCCCCTAACCCTCGCACACCCCCTCACCCTCACACCATCTCACCCTCACACCATCTCACCCTCACTCACCCTCACACCCTCTCACACCCTCACACCCTCACCCCATCACCCTCACACCCTCACACCTCCTCACCCTCACACCTCCTCACCCTTATCCCCCTCAACCTCACACACCCTCACACCATCTCACCCTCACTCACCCTCACACCCTCTCACACCCTCACACCCTCACCCCATCACCCTCACACCCTCACTCCTCCTCACCCTCACACCTGCTCACCCTCATCCCCCTCACCCTCACACACCCTCACCCACCCTCACACACCCTCACTCACCCTCACTCATCCTCACCCCCTCATCCTCACACCCCCTCACACACCCTCACTCACCCTCACACACCCTCACACACCCTCACTCACCCTCACACACCCTCACCCTCACACACCCTCACACACCCTCACCCTCACAACCCCTCACTCACCCTCACCCTCACACCCTCACTCACCCTCACACCCCCTCACCCTCACACCCCTCATCCTCACACCCCTCACCCTCACACCACTCAGTGCTACAACACATATTGTGTTACAATAGGTGTCACATTTGCAAAAGATAAAACTATTGGCATTGTAAATAACAAAGCTATTTATTTCGCTATTTTCAAAACAAGCACATAAATAAAAAAATTGTCCTTTAACATACCAATAGCTCAAACTTTCCTAATGCGAGACCTATTGCATTGCTGTGCTTCTCTCCCCTGCTGCCCTCTCCTGCTCTCTAGAGATGTGGCCTAACGACCAGAGCTGCCATCTAAGTCACGTAAATACAAAACATGTTGCATTCCAAATGCTATAGGTGTCACATTCGCGAAAATTATAACTATTGGCATTGTAAATGACAAAGCTATCAATTTAGCTATTTTAAAAACCAACAAATAAATAAAATATTTGTCATTTACAAGACCAATAGCTCAAACTTTTCTAATGCGAGATCTATTGCATTTGCAATGCTTGTTTACTCTACGCTCAGAGTGTGACTACAGAGAGACACTCCCTCTTGCACTCCAGTTTCAGAGAAACGCATTGTGAAATCTGGTAAGCGATATTCTCTTTGTCCTCACCTCACTCTCTACTGCACTTTAAATTGAGGAGTTGCTTATGAGTGGTGGTAGCTTGCCTATAAAGATGGGAAGATATGGGCTGCGAGAGAATTCACATGTGGATTATAAGTGTCTCTCCTAAGGGAATGGTAACCTTCACAGAGTGTGAAATGAGTCACATATTGTTCCTTGTGGAACAATACCAATGGTTTTAATGGAAAAATTCATTGTGTTGGAAAACTCAGTTGTGTGTATACATAGAAGTGACAAGTAAGGTCATTATGACATCGATAAATATATCCCCAATTACCTTAAACTTCACTTAGTCGTTAAGGGTTATAAAGAAGGTGGGATCTCTAGTCCTGAGGAAAGCCAAACGTCCCAGTGAGAGCAATGGATAACAGCTGAAACATGTTGACAAAATGAGCAGTAAGGAGGGATGGAGGGGCACTAACTACCCTCTGGGTAATCCCTATTTGGAATATTTTTAATCCTATCCAGGGAGTCCAAGAATAAAGACAGTTTTTGTCAGCTACGAGATCGTTTTATATTTTACTTTGTTGTCTTTTTCTTCTGCTGATTAGATCCTAGTGTACATATATGTATTGTCTTCCCATATCCCTTTGCATTGGTCTGCGCAGGGATGTTTGTAGCAGCCTTATGATGAAGCATGCCACTATTAGTGGGTGAAGGTATTTTTAAAAAACCTTGCGTTTTTCCTATGTGATATTTATGTTTTTACAGAGCATTCACATTTTATCCTTTACCTCTTTTTGTGTGTCAAAGTGGTCATATTTAGGGAGGATGGAAAGAGAGCTGTACCTCTCTCCACTTCTGTGTTTGTTCCATGAGCCATGAGTGCTACCAGTGTGGTTTCTATGGTTGGCATACATTTCCCCCTTCCCGGTGACCAGAAACATGAGTGGACATGAAATCTCAATGGAATTTGGTAATTTTACCCTTTGCTTGACTGCTGTGGAAACATCCTGATGTTCCACTTGGGAAACGAGAGCAAATGAAAGAAATGTCAATACATTAACTGCAGTGTGTATAGGATAAGTGACTGAATGGCCCAAGTTTATAGTATTCAAAATGGGTGGCGCATAGTGGTGTTGAAGAATTACAGTGGGATTGGCTGGAAATTGAGATTGAACTCTATTTTAGTCATGTTTTGACTAATTTTGCACTTTATCACCCAGCGACTTGATTTAAAAGATGGTGTCTTGTTGAATGCAGTTCAATATGGCCTCCAACTTGTCGAAAAAGGGTTTACTTTCAGCCTGAAATATAGATCTGCATCTGGTTCCTGGTAAGGGATCACTTACATTTTTGGGACTGCTACGTTGGACGTGTTTTGCTTTTTTGCGCCTACACAGTCTTTGTGCTTTGTTTCACTTCGCCATTTCCGCTTGGAGGGCAGAGCCTTTTGAGCTAAGGGAGATAAATCAACTATAGTTTTTAGGGGAATCATGGATGATGCCAGGATTAGGGGCTACTGCAGGGGCCAGTGGGCCTGGTGGCCTGGGATTCGATGCGAGTTCTAACATATCGTCAAAAGGCTTTGAGGATGTGGCCTCCAGCAGAGGGACAGGAAGTCCAGGGGAATCGTTTGTTTCAATACGTTTTTGTACGTCATCTATCCAACTCTCAACAACCTCGAGTTCTAATGGTGACCTGTAGTTTGGTGTGATTATGCCCTAGTGTATATTACAATGAAGCACACACACTTTTCAGTAGTCACTACAGATGTACCTACACATACTATTATTGCCCATTCACAGTATAAGGTACCCACCAGGTCAGCACCAATTCCTGAAGCATTTATTCTGCAACAGGCTTCCAGTGCGCAGATATCAGGCTGGAATATGTGACGTTATTCCGCACACAAATACCCCGCATACCATCACTCCGCTTAAAAAAAATACAGCAAGTACTATTACTCCGCAAATTAAGACAACGAAAACTTTTACAACGAATATGCCTTTACCACGCATGCCTTTACAACGCAAAGGCATGCAAGTTAAAGGTATACTCGTTGTAAAAGTTGTAAAGGTAAGTAAGAGTAGCCTACCCTACCCTACCCTACCCTACCCTACCCTACACTCTAATGTAGTACCCCTGCACCACCCAACCTTGGCACACAGTCCTTTTCCTACATTTACACTACCCAGCACGACCCCCCAAGACTACCATAAAGCACTTTACTTCCCTACACAAACACTACAACACTACCTTAATACACTACCCCCAGCATGACCCTACACAAACACTACAACACTACCCTAAACCCTAAAACACTACACCCCAGCATGACCCTACACTACACAAACACTACAACACTACCCTAAACCCTAAAACACTTCACCCAGCATGACCCTACACTACACAAACACTACAACACTACCCTAAACTCTAAAACACTACAACTGAATGATCCTACACTACACAAACACTACAACACTACCCTAAACCCTAAAACACTACCCCCAGCATGACCCTACATTACACAAACACTACAACACTACCCTAAACCCTAAAACACTACCCCTGCATGACCCTACACTACAACACTACCCTAAACCCTATAACACTTCCCCCAACATGACCCTACACTACAACACTACCCTAAACCCTAAAACACTACCCCCAGCATGACCCTACACTACACAAACCCTACAACACTACCCTAAACCCTAATACACTACCCCCAACATGACCCGACACTACACAAACACTCAACACTACCCTAAACCCCAAAACACTTCCCCCAGCGTGACCCTACACTACACAAACACTACAACACTACCCACAACCCTAATACACTACCCCCAGCATGACCCTACACTACACAAACACTACAACACTACCCTAAACCCTAAAACACTACCCCCAGCATGACCCTACACTACACAAACACTGCAACACTACCCTAAACCCTATAACACTTCCCCCAGCACGACCCTACACTACACAACCACCACAACTCCACACTACACTAACACTACACTACACTACACAATCACTACCCCAGCACGACCCCCACCCCTAAAAAACTTAACCCAAACCCCCTTACCTCACTCGGCGTCGTGGTTCCACACACCTCCTGGTTCCATCTTCATGAAGTCTGTTTTTTTTTCACAATGCAAGTGCATTTACCATACACGCCTTTACAACGTAATTCGTTGTAAAGGCATGCGTGGTAAATGCACATGCGTTGTGAAAAAATGATAGTATGCGAGGTCAATGACCTTGCGGAGTAATGGTATGCGGACTGTAAGTCCGCGGAAAAAAAGATGCGGAGTAAAGGTTGATTACCATCAGGCTGAGCAAAACAGTAGTCTCACACACTTAGCCACCACATGTACACACACATGTTTATTTGCAACCAGCCCAGAGTCTTTTACACTTGTTGTGCAATTGCAGACCTTATCTCCAAAGGAGGACACTAGAGGTTTACATTCCCAATCCATTATAGTGGGGTATACAGTGAGTGAGGTCCAGGTAGTATGACTCACTCGGGGAAGAAGTCCGCAATCCTGGTCATCTTAAAAAAGATAAAAAATTCACGGGTTGAAATGGACAGACTCCATTTCTTACAGCATACCTAAGCCATTCAAAAGTATTTTAAAGAGACCTGATCTTTAAGGATACTAATTGCTGCCCTTCCCAATGTGTATGTATTTGAAAACGATAATACTTGACTTATTGAATGTCTCAATGCAAGCAATGTCGTTAGCCATTTGCACTGTGCGATATCCAAATGTCTTCTGGCCAATTTGGTAAAGGCTGTAATGGTGCAGCTCCCATACAAAGAGGAAGTAACAAGGAGAACTAAAGATGGTTTCCCTCTTTACAGCAGCCTTGGGTAGGTACACCATTCTGACAGAAACCCATATATACTGACTTAGGTAAATATGGGTTTGCAGCAGGATGCATGGGTGGATGCACGGAATGCTCATGCTCCATCCATGTGACGCCTCCCCAATGCAAGAAAATGCATGGCAGTGCATTAATTTTATTTACCAAACCATGCAAAGCCCAAAAAAATCGAGCTTTGTGTGGCATAGTAAAAACCAAGGGGCATATTATCAAGGAACAGCGATAACATTATCGCCGCTTTAGCGTCAGGAAACTGCCGCTAATGTGGCGATATGGGGCTTGATAATATGCCCTTGATAATTCCCATAGAAGCCCAGGTTCACACCAGAACCTGGGCTTCCACGGGAATTCACAAGGGCATATTATCAAGCCCCTTATCGCCGCTTTAGCAGCAGTTTCCTGCCGCTATAGCGGCGATAATGTTGCCGCCGGTCCTTGATAATATGGCCCCAAAATTGTATCGGGAATGCACAAAAAAAGTGACGGAATTCCAACGCAAAATCCTAGTAAATCCAGGCCTTAATGTAACAAGTTAAGGTGTTACAAGAGCCTGGTGCACACAGTAACGCGTGCAGTGCATAAGACACGAAGAAGGTTTCAGACACAAAGACCTCAAATGTTTGAAAACATTGTGTGCGGCACAAACAACGGAATCGATCTCTTTTACTCTGCTTATCCGCTTAAACCGTTTAAAGCCTTTGGCAGTGACACCACTCAGACGTACAGTAGGATTTCTTCTATCGGAAATAAGAAGTGGAACAGGGTGGGGATTATGTGTTACAATGTCAAATTCATGTTACAATGAAAACAAAAGAACTGTCATCCGCTGGCAGGCGAGGGTGTTTTTCCAGTAATAAGATATCAATGGTAAGGCCATGGTGTTTCCTTTTTTTGCTAATAAGCTGCTGTGTGCGTTAGACAGCGACAAAATGATGTGACACGCCTATTACTGACATTTGCAGGCTGTTGCCTTTTGTCACAATTTCTTTTTCACTTTAAGGTTTGCACATCTAGCTTTTTCATGCAGGCTACTAATTGTGTGTTATTGTAGTAGTTAGGCAATGTTTGATGTGTGTTAATGTAACAAGAGTTTAGCTATTATGTTCAAATTTCCTTACTTGTAATTGACTCCTTCTACTAGGAATGTTTTGAACGTAAAGGTATGTCATAAACAGAAAAAAATCTCTTCTGTACCAGTTCTTCAGTGGTTCTTCCCAGGAAGTTAATGTTACGATGTGTTCATTGTGTACCTCAACATATATTGAGGCGGAGAGTTAAATTACAGACATTCGAGTCATGATTCCTGTCCTGACAATCCATGCTAAAAAATCATGTCTGGGTGCTAATTCTTGAAATTCCTGAGTAATGTGTTAACATTTGCTTCTCATTACCACCTTATTACCTGGTGTATATGTGTTGACTAGGGGAAATCTGGGCACAGTCTTTCAACAGTACATGATCATTCCTCAGTTGTGTCCTACCCTGCAATACCATCTTCAAGGCAATAGGTTTCTATCACTTTATTAAATCTCCACAAACAAAATCTAATTGCGTGACATTGCAAAGTTTCTAAATGTGTGCAAAGCAAAGTTCTGACAAGATAGCGATGCAGTTGTATTTCCCGTGTTATTGGTCTATTTTGGTTCACAACTATCAACCGGTTCCTTAAGTGTAAAACACACATAAAGCAATTCAGGCAAAGTCGAGAAATGGCATAGAACCCCTAAAGAAAATCCCTTTTCCCAATTTCCAGAGGGGGCTGGTAGTGTAATATGATAGGTGTCATGGACCTAGACCAAAGTAAGGAGTTTGTTGTGGAAGGGCTGTGTGTTGTGCACAAGTTCTGCTTTCCTGACCATCCATGAGTAATTAATCAGAGGGGAGAAGCTCTGGTACTTATTGATTTGTTGGCTCCTATTAATTAAAATAGGTGGGGGTAAAATTGAAATCACGCTGGTGTAATTCTTGTAGTTGTACTTCTTGAAATTTTGTTTCAAGCTTGCTACACAAACATCCGAGATTATGCCTTTACACCACATTGCGTAATTACATTGCCGTTTATGGTAAAATTATAGCACAGAAGCATAGGAACAACACAAACAAACAAAACACAAACAGCTGTTGATTGTAGTGTTCTGCTTTGCATGCAATTTTTTAATGCAAAATGCGTCCATGCTTTAAAAATTGATGCAAAAATGCATTTTGTAAAATATATCGCTAATTGAGTGATTCGCATGTCACATAATTACCAGTACTTTTCCTTCATTTTCCCAACAATTCTCAAATTACACAAAAGTCAATTTGAACCTTTAACACTGAGTTAGAAGTAGAAAACTGTACAGTTTCCTCCAAGTAGTTCAGGTGCGTTGCTGCACAATTCTGTGAAAGGAGGGTGAAAGTAAAAAATGATGGTTGACTACCTTGTGCTTTCTCAGGGAGGCATGTCTTAGAAGACAGCATCTGGAGGAAACGGTTTGCCAATCATACGTGTCCACAAATAAGTCAGTCACTCCTGACGTTACTTTATTTAAAAATGCAGACCCTGTGCTCAGAATACCAGCTTGGACCCATAGTGGGGTGGGGAGGGGCGGCACATACCACAGACCAGCTTGTTGGTGTGTAAAAGGCCGCTTTATTGGAAACAGGTGTACGTTACGAATACATAACCTTGGCCTGTGCCAAACAAAACTAAACCTCACTAAATATATACTTCCTAACATACCCCGCTCCCCCATCCCTAAAAATGGGATCCCCCTTGCAACAAATATAAACCCCAACTTGCAATTTTCAACTTTCCTACTTACCTACTATATAAATTCTTATATCTACCCAACTGTAAACCCAGACCTCATGAACTCCCCCCTGCACTTTTTAGGAAAAACGCCACCAAAAAGGCCTACAAAAACACACCAGCACCTGTTCCAGCGACGAAAACCCCCATACAACATAACCCCCCCATGCACTTTATCCCAACAAGACCACCTCGAAAAAACCTCTCCTGCACAACCCTACATCTCAATACCAACCCCCCCAGATGAAAAGAAACCCAGGGCGGGCGGGAGGGAAAAACAGAGAAACCCCCCAGGTTGCCTACTACCGGCTGCTAGGTCACTACCACCAAAATGGTGGGTAGTTTCCCAAAATGTCCAGCTAAATATATACCCAGCCCAAAGGTAGCCCAAGAAAAGCCCAACCAGCCCAAAAGGAGTCCACAAAGCCCAACCTATGTACCCAGCTCAAAGTAGCCCAAGAACAGCACAACCAGCACCAAAAGGAGCCCACAAAGCACAACCAGCCCAACTGAGGTGCTGGCTGCCCTCCACCCCCCCCGGCCAAAAGCCCCCGGGAGAGCCAGGCCTCCCGCTGGTCGTCCACCCCTCCCAAGGCCCTATTGTGCGCAAACACGCAAATTCATCAGGTAAACTGGGCTTGTACATTTTACGATTACACTTTTCTCAACTTGCCATATGTCATGCACAAGCAAGTGGAAGCTTGTAGAGGAAAGCAATCTATTTCCATCTCAAATTTTAAAGGTTGAATCATTCCAGTGAAAAACAGGATGACGGGTATTGGCCATTTTTATTTCTCTTCTTGCCAATACTAGGTTTCTTTTTGGACGGAGAGGACTTCTGCATGATTGTATGGATGCACCTCTGTCCTGAGTTATCCCTAAGGACCTCTAGTGCTTTTTTATTTTAAATTCAGATTCGCCACACACAACAATCATGCTTGCACATTGAGGAACCTTTTTTAGTTACTGTCATCAAGACCCGGACCATGCCTCTTTTATGTGGACGATTGCAATACGCAAATGTCTCTACCTCCATTTTGCTGGATTGAGTGACACAGGCAGTGGTGGCAGCATGTAATTGTTTGATGTGGTACAGGCCTTTCTTTCTACCATTGTCTGCTGATGGGCGAGCAGCCATCTAGCCTATCTGCAGAAAAGTACTGCCTATCTCTTACCTGGGCATTTCGCTACATTCAGTGGGCATGCGGTGTGTGCACCTAGCACTGGTGGGTGGGTGGTGTGAAAAGCCAGTTGTGTGAACCCAGAGGAATCCATCTTGGATTGACACTAGAAACATGCCCCAAAAATAGGGGTGGTGGTAGCCAGATAATCAAACGTAATCTATTCCTGCAGCCTTGGCACAGGAAGGATGGTGTCAGTTGATTCTTTAGAGATGCAGGGATAGTTCATGGAAATGCTCTGCCTATTGTCTTTCCCGACACCTTCGTTATGTAAGAGTAGAGGGTGTGTGAAACCAGTGACAGCGATCCCTTTAGAAGTGCATTGGTCAGCCCTGTTCCCTCCAGGTGTCACTCCCAAACATTTATAGGGTGCAGGAGAGTCTGGCTTGACCGAGGATAGTTAAATGAAGGTCCTGATCCAGCCTGATTCGGTTCCAAAGTGCAGATAAGAAATACACAATACCCATCAGGCAAATTAGTATAACAGAAAGATTGGCAGAAACAGTCAGTGTTCCAGGACTTATTGGTGTCCATTGTATGCACTGCATCACAGGGAGTTAGCAGAATCCCCGAGGACAAGGCTGGTGTTCCAGACAGCCAGCTCACCAGTCAAGTGAGGGTACGTTGAAGGAGACCCTGCCAGAGGAGTCCAGCTGAAGCCCTGGTGGAATAGCTGCCCAGAAGGAAGTGGGCTGAATAAGCTGCATAAGCTTAACACAGAAATGTCGGGCTCTTCCGGCAAGATGGTGGACTGAGGACGCCGCTGAGCAGTAGTGGCTTGTGGGAGCTCCCTAATCCTATCCAAAATGGCGTGTTTTGGCTCTCAAGATACGCTATCGGACTACAGGTAGTCTGGGGCTCCGAGAGCGCTTGAGATCATCTGAGAGCAATTTCTTTTTCATATGTAGCTGGCGGAGCAGCAGTTACTTTGTATCTTCGGTGAAGTGACTGCAGCCGGCGTGCGAGTAAATAAAAAAAAAAAAAAAAAGGACGATAAGCGAGGTTGGAGTGAACCGACGGAGGCTTCTGAAAACAATCGCAGGGAGCGGAGACTGCGGCTGTGAGGGGGACATTTGAGGCACATTAAGATCACACTTGGGCTGGGAAACTCGCTGGTGGACCCAGAGACTACGAGTGCTCTCAAAATTAGCAGTGAACATAAATTACATCTATAACTGAAGACGGATGCAGAGGCTGCTACGTACGTACTTGCCGCTTGCCCGGCACCTCTTCCCGCGGCTGATCAGCGGATCGGTCCTCGGCTGGTCGGGTCTTGGGCTACGACCTGGATTGCAGGTGAGTGCAGACTCTGCACAAGACGGTGGTTTACAGATGGCTCCAAAGAACTTGCACAGAGCTACGAGGGCAAACAAACCCAACACTGAGGTAGTACCAGCGGTTACTGCAATAACGGCAGCACAAGGTCCCGCGATCCTCGGAAAATCTAAAGAGGGGGGTCTCGCCTCGAGAACTACTACTACTATGGCAGGTGAACCCATTTCATCTCCAGGGGGGGGGAACTAGCACAACTATCCCTCCTACAGCTTCCACTGTATATGGCAAGCAAGTCCTGAGACCTTCGATTTTGCTCGTACCTCTGCCCTCACCAGTTCCCGCTTCTGTGAATGACAGCAATACAAGAAACGGCACAAACAATGCAACCAATGCCAAATTAATGAAAGGGTGAAAGAGTGAAGCGGAGTTGGAGGTGAATTCAACTAACATAGCTGCCCGCACTGAAGTTACACCAGAGTGCTCACCGTGTGGGGATTCTATAGTAGAAACAGAAGCTACCCCGATAGTTCGCTTTGTTGACTGCTCTAGGGAGAATCTCTCCCCGGCGGGTGAGTCAGTTGTTGGCTCACCGGTCACGGTTACCGGCACGGAGGTAACCAATTCTTCGAATGGAAGATTATACACAGAGGAGGAGACGGTAGAGGGCATGGTGGAGGGTGAAATCTCTAATGACGAATTTGAGGACTTAACAGAGGTGGGTTCCCCTTCAGAAATGGCTAAATATCTCTCAAATTGGAGGGATAAGGCTAAGTCCAGATCTAAAGCCAGGTTTAAGAAGGGGAAAGCCATGGGACGAGTAGTAAGCTTAAACCCACCGACAAGGAAAAACCTTCTGGCCGAGAAAAGCCCCCTCAGGAAATGGATCCAGGCCAAGGGGTTGGTGAAGAGCATGACACTCAGGCTCTCTGGTACAAGCCCGTCTGCTCCCAATGGTACCGATCCCTCTGCAATGCTCCCAGATGATCTTGCAAGCACGGTAGACATAGCACGACCGCCCTTAGCCGGAACAACCGGATCGACTGATGTATCTAATTCGGTTCGACTCCAGGATTTGGTCTCAGGAGAGAGAGGCTCCACACGGGTTTCCCCAACTAACGAAGTTTCCCCTAACGGCACCTCTATGGTTAATATCACTACTGTCATCAGCTCTCCTGACAGGGTAAAATCATCAGCGATTCTCCCTCCACCAGCTTCTGTGGCTCCTCGATGCATAAACAACCCCAACGGAACTTTAGAGCTTGGATCTTCCAACTCGCCACTGGATATTATATTGCAGACTTTAACTGGTCATAGGAAAGAAGCGCAAGAGCATTTTTTGCAGCTACGAGACGACAATACTAAGCTCCAGAGTGCTCTACTCAAGATTACATCTAAGATGGGGGGGGATAACTCAGGAAATGGAGGACTTGCAGCAACGAGTGGTTCAGGTGGAGGAGGGTTCAGTTAGAACTGATGCTTTGGTCCGTCAACACGATTCTCAGCTTCAAGCTCTACAACTAAAAGTTGAAGATTTGGAGAATCGCCAACGGCGATCTAATCTCAGGCTCTTTGGTATTCCAGAGGGGATTGAAAGGGACGACCCGAGGGCATTCATGGTGGGCCTATTTCAGAAAGCTTTTACGGATCTCTCCGATTGGGACTGGGATTCCCAACTTCAGAGAGTTCACCGGCTACCACTTGTTCAGAGGAACAAACAAAATAAATTCCCACGTCCATTTGTTATCCACTATCTGTTAAGGCAGGCAGTATCATTAAAAGCCAGGCCTAATCTACCAGTCTCAGTAGGAAATCTGTCTTTTTTCGTTAAATCGGATCTCAGTAAGGCTACCATGGACAGACAGTGGCAATTACGTAAACTCATAGATCTGTTTAAATCTCATGGTGGACAAGCTTTCTTACAGGAACCTGCCCGCCTAAAGGTTATCAAGGGAGGTCACACTTACATCTTTACAGACGTTAGGGAAGGCGAGAGCCTTCTAGCTTCATTCCCCTAAACCTATAGAGAATTGAAAATGATTTTGTAATACAACACTTCATATTTAATCTCTCACTCATTAGTATCGCTCCCTTCTCTTCCCTTTTTTTTCGGATCTTGTATCTCTTAATTAGACACATGTAGACTCTCTTAGCTCGGGTGGGGATTGGGGAGGAACCACTGGCTGCTCCTCAGGATAGCTGCCATTTCAGCGGCAGCAAGTGTTCAGGGGGGGGTGCTCTTTCCCGCGAGGGGGCAGGGGGTTGGAGGGGAGAGGGGTTTTGGTGGGGTGGTGGGGGAGAGGTACCTTCTGGGAAAAGCAACTCAGGTAACGGATAATAATGGTAAGTATATGTAACAGTGGTAAGTATTTAACATTTATTTATGTATTAAAAATTATTTCTTTAAATAATTTGGAAATAGCATTATGTTCAATTGGTATATTTTGGTAAATATGTAAATATAAAATATGGTTACATATTTTTAGGAGTGGATGTAAGGGATATTGGGTTAAGGGGTATGTTAGTGCATTAATACTTAGGAAACCATTAAGATACCTGAGTGTTAACTATGTAATATAATCTTAAAACATTAATTATTTCTTATTTAATACTTTGTGGAACTTATTTTAAAAATATGTAAGTAAAGATTTAGGAACAGGATGTTAGACATATGTAGGGTAATGGGTGGAAATTGACTAAAATATCCAAGTATTAAATATGTAATGTGATTTACCAAACACTTTTAATATTTTAAAAATAATTAATTCTAATTATTTTTAAAATATGTAAATAATGCTTTAGGAGTGGGGTGCAACGGATTTAGGGATAATGGGTACGGAAGTGCAATAATGCCCAGTAATCAATTAACATATCTGTGTATAAACATGTAGTGTGATAAAAAAAAACCCTTATGATATTTCAAAAATAATTTCATGTACATTATTTTCAAAATATGAAAATAAAGTTTTAGGAGTGGGATTTTAGGGATATAGGTGTAATGGGTGGGCAAGTGTAATAAAACTCAGGTATGAGCTAAGATATCTGAGTATTAAATATGTAGGGGCATATTAGCAAGAACCTCCATAAAATTATCGCCGTTTTAGCGGCAGAAAACTGCCACTAAAACGGCGATAATGGGCTTGCCAATAAGCATTATAGAATTCCAATAGAAACCTAGGTTAGATGTGCAGGTACTTGCTAATATGCCCCTTAATGTAATGTACAGACACACATATATTATTTTTTAAATTATGTATGCAAATTATTTTGAAAATATGCAAATAAAGTTTCAGAAATAGGATGTAAGGGATTTAGGGATAATGGGTGGGGAAGAGTATTAGTACTTAGGTATCAACTAAGAAACCAGAGTATTGCATTTGTATTGCATCTAAAAACACATAATATTTTTAACTAATTTTTGCAAATTATTTTAAAAACATGTAAATAAAGTTTTAGGAGTGGGATGCTAGTGATATAGGGGTAAAGGAGGGGAAGTGAAATAATGCTTAGGTATCAACAAATATACCTGAGTATTAAATATGTACTCTAATCTAAAAACACTTAAAATATTTTTTAAATAATGTATGTAAATTATTTTTAAAATATGTAAATAAAGTTTTAGGAGTGGGATTTAAGGGATTTGGGGTTAATGCGTGGTGAAGTATATTAATACTAAGGTATATCAACTAAGATAGCTGAGTATTCATTATTAGAAATATTGTAAATATATTTATTATTGATTCATTTTAAAAACATTTTTTTTTTAATTTAAAAGCAACTTACAATTTTTAAACTACTGCAACATGATATTACTTAAAAACTAAAGTACAACAAAAATGTTTTCTAATATTTAAAGTATTACAAAACACATCAACATAGATTTACATAAATATTATTTAATACACTTAAAACACATAAAACATGATACAATTTATCAAAATATAGTTTATGTTTCAAAAAATAAAAGATAATTTTAATGCCATTGAGCAATTTAATTTACATTTTCATTAAATTTCCTCACAGTTTTCAATTAACTCAAATGATGAAAATGTACCTTTTTAGTTTTTACTATTTCTGCTTTAAGTAAATGGTCTCGCGTCTGTTTCTACAGTCGGTGGAGCGTTGCAGTCAAGATCAGAAGCAAGGAGGACCTGCAGTCGGGCAAGAACAATCTAATTTGCTTATTATAACATATTGATTAGGCAATTTACTCTTAATAGAGATGGAAGGAGGTACATAGATGTTAATTTTAAAACAAAAAAAAATTATTTATGTTTTATTCTTTTACATCCCCATGCAGGATGTTTTCATAAGCAAATACTGGAACAGTTGGTTATATTTTAACATAAGTTCAAAAAAGGAAAAAAGCATGCTTAGAATATGTTATTTTTGGCATTGTGTTTTTAACATGTTTCAACTCACAATGAAGACAACGTTTTGGAAGGAAAAACCTGGAATTCTGAATTTATTTTTATAAACTTTAAATTGCTTTGGGATTGTTTTCAGATTTTATTTTTAAATAATTTAGGGCCTTATTACGGAGCCAGTCGGACTGACTTCCGCAGTCCTGTCAGAGGCGGTTCAACCACCACGGTCTCATTGAAATGGGTTGATCTGACCATCGGATTACGATGCATATATCCTGTACTAGTACCGATCGCTGAAAGACTGCCGACTCCGACAGCCTTTTTCCGACCGCAGAGATGGTGGTCACAGAAAAAAAGCATCCATAGGCAGTACAGAGATCTCCAACCGCCGTCTGGATTATGGTTTGGGTTTCCAATGACCCAACTGTGGCGGTCTGACTGACTGCCTCGAGTTATCGGAAACAATGGATTTGGGGTGCATACTCACCCAAATCGTGCTTTTTAAGAAACAATGGTTCAAGGTAGGCCTTATAAGGTCCTAACAAGGAAGAGGTAAAAATAGCGAGTATTTAATAAACGCTAGGGAGCGAAAAATGTAGGTACAGGTAGGAATCTTTATTTTCTCTTTCTCTTTTTCTTTTATATATACATATATACACAAATCTTTATACTGTATTTCAGGTGCTCAAGTGAGTAATAAGGTGCAGGACGTGACATAAGTGATCAAAGTGAACGGACTGTCACACAACATCAACAAGGTTAAAAACACAACAATTATATACAATGGAACGAGTGAAATTCCTTGGGTAGGTCGACGGCGTTTCGATCTATATGACTTTAGATCATCATCAGGACTGATGAGCCTCCTGAAACTTGCCAATGCGTTATCAGGCAAGGAAGATCTATTTTGATGACGTAACTGAGTTGATTGTCACTCTCCAGAAAGTATATTGATATAACAAACAAGGTCTCTCAATGGGACGATCCAAGTAGCGCTCAGCCTCTGTTAATTTGGACGAGGGTCCTACTCGAATTGGATAGTTAAAAGTAATGGCAGCCTAGGGAGTTCCGTTAGCGCGTTCGTCGCTATGGCAATGAATATTGAAGCCTGGAATTAATCCCGGCGTGTAGGCGTAGCAGGGAAGGGGGTCGGAGATAATGGCAATCAAAGGGGTTCCGCTGGCGCGTTCGTCGCTATGGCAGTGATTATTGCAGCCTGGAATTAATCCCGGCGTGTAGGCGTAGCAGAAAGGGGGTCCGAATGCCTCGCTGTCAGCTGCTCACCCAAATCAGCTTCTCCCTGACAGTCTTTGGTGTGAATCCTTTTCTCCAGGTTCCCCTTACACTGTGGCAGCTGAACCCTGAAGACTACGACCCTGTGGGTGCCAGAATGCAGGGCAGTCAATAGGTGCCATGGAGAATAAAAAAAACTTACTTGAGGCCTGTCCCGCGTTGCTGCTCCTTCTCTCCTGTCTCTGACTACAGGAACAGGAAGCAGGCAGCCAGGCTCCCTCGCCTAAGCCAATCCCAATGCTGCAATGCAGCATTGGGGTTGGTCTGAGCGGTGTGACCCAGCACTCAGCCTGGGACAGGAGGCGTGGGTATGTTCACCATGCAGGCTGTAGTGCAGACTGCATGGAGAACAACAAGTGCGCATGACTGGTTTGGCCAGCACGAGACTGCCCACCAAACACTAATTTCAAACTTAGAAGTGGGCAGACCACTCCTTCCCTGTCCTGCTCCGTGAGCAGAGCAGCCCCGCCCTCAACTAGCAGGACATGTCAGGAAGTATAAAATGATAATAACTTAAAGTTAGTAACAATTTATGTTTCTCTTCTTCACACTGCCTAAAAGCAGTGGGGCGATGCTCCTCTGCCATAGCAGAGGAGTCACCCCTGCCATTGACTGGACTGTGCATAGATCGCCACATTCCAGCAATGGGGTACATGGTGCACAAGGCATATCCACACATATGTATTGCATGTGTGTACATATCACATGTTTCTTGTGAGTTTGCACGCATTTGCAGCGACATAGTCAGGGGTTTGTACACTGCCGTAAATTGAGACATCTGCAGTAGCAGCAGTTGCATATTAATACAGCAGGGGGAACTTTTATCTGCCTCAGCAGTCAGAGTCAGATCACGGCTGCAGCAGTCAGACGGTTAGTCCAACTGGCATATTAATAAAGCCTAAATTTTGTCAGATAATCAAAAAAGGAGAATGGACACTTGTAACTTCGTGACCGTAGGTTCAGTTGAATCACCCTCATAAACGCTATGTAATTTGTGCGGTGTATATCGTTTTTCCGCCCCCATAAGCGTTACGGCATTATCATTGGGTGTCCAATTATGTACTCTATGCCAGCCTCAACCTGAGGCAACCTCTGGTATTTGTAGTAGCGTCCAGAGATACAGGGGCACCCCCAATGGGAGAGAAAAATGAAAAGTTATCTCTAAAAAACAAAAACTTCACCGTAAAAGAGCTTTAATATGGAGATGGTGAGGTTTTGTTGTTAAAAAAGGTTGGATATAACGTGAGATCGTGTGACTGGATCTCTTTATAACACTAAATTTACATGGTCGACATGTTTCTGCTCCATTCCGCCCAGCCGGGTCTACGGAGCATTCGTCAGGACAAACAAAACAAACAACAAATCGATTACTTACACAACTTGTGAAGTATTCAATGGTGTTAGTCTTAACACTCTGTTTCTAACTTGCTCAAGATTCCTGCAATGAAAGCAAAAGAAACAAAAACATACATATGTACAGGGGGGTGCAAATTACGCACTATTTTAAACTCTCCTTTTGAGGTGTTTTTAGAAAAGACATGCAAATATTGTCACTACATTCAGAGTGGTAGTCCCAGGAAAGACCACCGTGGTCAATGCTACTCTCAGAAGCAAAATCTTTGCTTTGTAAAAAGGCACATGGAACTTGTGGTCTTACAGAGTCCTATCATGTGTTTCTGTCTCTTGTACCTAAAGGTTAGACTAGGTATTGTTAGAGAAGTTATGAGGCAACCTAGTATTAGATGGTTCTATATGTATACTGTATTGTGAACTGAGCACTGATGTGGTGTGCCGGTTTAGGCCATTTTGTGCTGGTAATTACTGCCATCATGTTATTATCGTGTGTCTTCAAAGAGGTGGCCGCAGGCATACAAAAAGCTTATAGTTGCACAAAGGGCATCATATAATGCGCTTACTAATGCGTGGGATGTAACTCGCTGCGCTTCAACGAAATATTAGAGTTGTAAGACGCGTAAGATTTTACCTTAGTTAAGGAATCTCCATATGTCAACAGTAGGCATAAGGACTCTCTGGTCCTGAGCTGATAGGGACAAGAAAATAGGACAGGTTTAGGTCTTACCGCTCCACGGGATTCTTCATTAGTATTAGCGGATGACGCCATTTACCCGCACGAGGAAAAGTCTCCGCGTCTAGTGCTGGCTCTGCCACCGGACGCCGGAGCCTTGTTTCCTCCCCCTATATGAACTGTGAAGATAGAGAGAGGACTTCGTGTGTTTCAAAACTGGCAAAACTTTATTGTGTACTCAGTTTCCGCGGCTATAATTTCCTCCGAAATTAATAGAAACTGGTACCGTATATTTATGCAGTTGAATTCACCTCCTAATTTGGATTGAATTAAACCGATGGTGACATTGTTCAAAATGCAATTTATTCTAGTTGGTGACAGTATGGTACCACGGTATAGATGTCGTCTCACATATTTAGGGTCGGTAAGATCGCCTGTGTTTTATGTGATAATGAGCATATAATTGAACAATGTGATGGAACGAAATACATTGTGACTTTGCTGTGTGACCTGTTCCCATTTACGAGGTGGTTGACCTCAAGGGTCATATTTCCGCACATGGCGGTGTACCTTTGATGTATGACGGGTTGATTCCTGTGTCAGTGACTAGTGGATGTCCAAACTAGTAGGTCACACTTGTTGTCATAACGATGTCAAATTGTGCCGATTTATGTGGATTTACTGAACAGATGCCGTGTCTTCAGAACTCTCATATTCTTAGGCAAATTGGTGCCACGGTATATTATCATTTAAACCTGTCAGATGTGTTTGCAGGTGGTTCACCCATCTTTGCTCTTTCTCGAACAGTATTCTCTCAACATTCAAGGTCTTGTCAGTGAGCATTTCTAAAATTGTCCATCTCAAGTCTTCAACCATGTGACCCACTTCGATGAAATGGGAACATAATTTAGTGATGTTCTTCTTCAATTTGATATTACTTTTATGTTCTCCAATTCTGGTTTTTATTTTCCTGCACGTCATGCCTATGTACTTTCTATCACACGGGCACCAAATCATATAGACTACATGTGTAGAGTTACAATTTGTGTGCTGCCGTTGTGTCCAGTTCAGAGTTTCTGTTAGTTGTATGGATTTGGACGTTGTTGTAAGTTTGCATACTATGCAGGTGCCACACGGGTAGTGGCCAGTGACAGGCATCATACTCACGATCCTCGTGAGTGCAGATTTGTTATTCTTCACTGGTCGTGTGTGCACAAGTAGGTCCTTGAGATTTTTTGTCCGTTTGTTTGCAAATCTGGGTTTAGGCCAGTTGAATTTGCCTGTGGCGAGGATTCGCCAGTTCTTGTTTACCAATTTCTGTATGTCATATGTAGCTGGGCAATACGTGGTGATACACGTCATTAGGTCAGGGATAGGCTCTTTTGTATTAGTTTGGAGTAGGCACTCTCGTGGCTGATGTTTCGCCCTCTTGCGACACTTAGATATTGTCAATGGTGTGTAGTCCCTGTCTTTAAGTTTCCGACTCAATTCCTGTGCTTGCAGCCTGTAGTCACTCTTTTTACTGCAATTTCTTTTCAGCCTTAAAAATTGACTGTAAGGCAAGTTGTCCCGTAATGATTTCGGATGATAACTTTTGTAGGACAGGAGGCTATTTTTTGCTGTGGGCTTGGTATATGTTTTAGTCTCCAGCTTGTCTCCTTCAATGAAGATGGTTAGGACGAGGAAATCCAAGTTTTTATTGTTGGATGTAAATGTAAACTTCAACCATTTGTCTCTGCTGTTGAGCCAGTCAATAAATAAGTTCAGATCCTTGTCAACTTGCCAGATCATTAGGATGTCGTCTATGTACCTTTTCCAGTATAAAATACTGGAAACGAAAGGATTGGTGTCGTTGAGTACAAAACGACTTTCAAAATGGCTTACATAAAGGCCTTCGTTTGTTCTTGTTGTTCAATGCGTCTACTCCTTTTAGTAAGGTCTGCTCAAAAGTTTGAATCTCAATCGGGATTAAGCTGTTTGGAGGATTGAAAGTAGATTTCTTTCATAGAGATGTGTCACCATCTTTTTGTATTGGTTCTGTGCCTGAAAAATACGCCTTTAGTTTCAATGCTCTGCAGAATTCTGATAGCTCACACTTCAGCTTGAAGGTATCAAGTGAGGGGGTAGGAACGAATCCTAAACCTTTGTTCAAAACACTAGTCTGATCTTCAGTCAGAATTAAATCCGTCAGGTTCACTATTAGTGACTGTTCTTGCTTGTACTGGGTTTGTCTGAATACATGCTCCGTGTCATTATGTTGCGCTGCTTGTCTTGCCAGGTCAGATTTTTTCTTCGTCCCCGTGGTTGATTTTGGCCTCTTACTAAAAAAGGCTGCTGTTGGTGTAAGTTTTCTTGGCCTGGCATCTTAATTTTGTGCCCATCATAGTTATTGGATTGTGACATGTCTGGAGTTTTGAAGAAGGCAACTTGAAAATTGAATTGCGTTTTTTTTATTTGGGGTTGGCTTACTTGCAAACTTTATGGATTGTTTGATTCCCAATGATTCTTGGTGAAAGTATCTGAAAAAATCACAAAGAGTCGAAGAAAGAAGACAAAATATAGGTAGGAAGTGAAAAAGCTATTAAATTAATTTTTTTTTTAAATCTTTTGAAATTTAGTTATTCAGTCAAAACCGGAGAGCATTTTTTAATAAATTAGCAGGCATTAGTAGTGTGAAATGCACACAGTATTGTCAAGGTAGTCTGTAGTTCCCCTCAAAGGAAATTCTTGAATTGTAGCCAATAGTCTTTCTAAAATTTTTGTACTTTTGTGGGTTTTTGGATATTGGAGGGTTTAGACTACCTGACAATGATTGCGCCATTCGCATTTTCTGGAAACTTTACTCTTTTTTTAAAAGATTTCCATGAAGAGGTTTGGGTGACATTGTCCCAATAGAGATGTTAAAAGAATTATGCCAGCTCTCAGTGGCAATATTTCTTTTTGCACCTCCCTCTAAGCAGGTTGGGTAACAGTTTGATCATTCAGAAGGAAACTTTGGTTTCCTTCTGTAGCCTGACCTACTTAGATGTCCAATGCATGTGTCTTCAAAGTAATTTAAACATGGGGCCACTTTTTCCTCGTTCTATGAATACAAATTTGGTTGAGCAATTGAAGTGTAGAAGTCATCCACATACTCAGGAGAGGTACAACACACAATACAGTGAGTTTTCTGAGTTCATATTGAAGTTTACTGTTTGACATATATTCCTCAGCTTAGAATGCTTTTTGAATTTTTAACCAAAAAGTGAAAAAAAACATCCTTGACTTGGGTGTTAGTGTAATTCTTAGTAATTGTATTAATCGTTTGTAATTCAAAAACAATTATGATTTTCTAGGACTTTTATTTATTGTTTTAGATTTTACAATAGATACAGAGTGTAAGTTGATGATTGTTTGGTAGTATTGTGGTTGGTGTTTTTATGAATAGTATTCATATTTGGATGAATGGATGGGGAATGGATTTACATACATCATCCAAAGGTCATTATTCTCTAGAGTTATAGTGCTATGTAGTGTACTAAAGATTAGTATTCGTTTTGAGGGTACTCGTTATCATAGAGTAAAAAGGGTTCATGATTAAAATACTCTTTTAGTTCAGGAGGTATGTTAATATCAGACTAGGTTTGAGGAGTAACTCTTTGAGGATTTGTCACCTGTTTAGTTGTTGTACCATTCATCTTAAATTTGTGATTGTAGGCATACTGCTGGCAACATGCATTGGTATGTTCTGGGCTACTTCCCTCAAAACTGAGTCACAGGGTTCATTGAGGTAGCTGCAAGTTACTTAGGGCCTAATTACAAGTTTGGCGGTCCATTGAACTGTCAAACTGGCAGTGGTGTGGTGGAACCGCCGCATATAGCACAGCACCGCCGTTGGACCGCCAAAGCACTTCCCGCCAGACTTTTGCGGGCAGTCAGTGGTCGAGTTCGGCGGTGCAGGAGTGGAGCGTTGGTGTGGCGGCCCGCTCCCACACCGCCAAACTAATAAATAGGCCCTTAGGGGCACATTACGATCGCGGACGGATTGCGTCTGTCCGTGAGCCCTGAGTAGGAGGGAACGTCCGCATGTGCTGCGGCGTTCCCTCCTGTGGAATTAGGATGTGACCGCCACATCCTCTATTTTTACCATTGCGGCGGGTGCGGCTTCAAGCTGCACCCGCCGCGATGTTAAAAAAGCATGCATTGCATTTACATGCACAAAGCGGCAGGCACCGCGCGGTGCCTGCCGCTTTCTGCATGTAAATGCAGGGGGGTACCCCCATGTGCACCCCCCACCTCCCTTCACCCAGGGGGCCCGCAACGGGCCCCCGAAGTGAAGATCCGTATGCTTTTGCACGGCAGAGAACCCGCCGCGGAAAAGCATGTCTGGGAAGCCATCCTAATATTTCCGCCACCATATCAGAGCTTTTCCGCCGCGGTTGTAAGCTGACCGTGGCGGAAAAGCGGCGGACTAAAACCAAGACCCACCAGCCATCCTAATTTGGCGGTGGGCCTTTGGTGGGTCCGCAGCGGATTTTCCGCATCCTCCGGGCCGGCGGTGGCTTCCGCCGGCCCGGAGGATGCGGAAAATCCGCGATCCTAATCGACCCCATAGTTTGTTGAATATTTCTCAAATTTCAATCACTGCTGCAAAGGCAGAGTGGTTATGCTCATTGACTCTTTGCTCTTTGTCACTCGGCGTAATCGCTTTGCCTTTGCAAAGGGATGAGAAATATTCAACACACCTTCAATGACTCCTGGGCTCAGTTAACCTCTCCTTAAAATAAATCTACCTACTATATTTTAGGAATCTATTTCCACATTTGGATTGAATATAATGAGCTTTTCTTGAATTTTCCATTCTTGAAAAATTTGGAAAAAATGTAAAATGATATATGATATTGAAGTAATGGTATGGTATATTTTTTCCTTTTCTTGGGTTGTCCCTACCCAGAAAAAAAAAAGTTATTTCTTGCAATCTGTTCAGACGACTAAATTATTTTATGCTGTTTGATCTATAGAAAAAATGTATCTTACTTTCTTGTTTATAACATAAAATGTGTTCATTAAATTAACATGTCTATTGGAAATTTAATTAAGTGTTTAATTGTTCCTTCTGACTTTGTCGTCAGATTTGTCGGGATTATATTCTGTGTTGTCTTTAAGTGTGTTGCTTTGCCTTGTACAATGTGTTTTTTAAGGACAAAAGACATTATATCACATTGTTTGGTTCCTCATGCATGATTGTATTTGCTCATTTTATATGTTTACTTTGAAATTCTTATTACTCTTACCTTGTTTAAGGTGACTTAGCTTTGGTTAGGAGAGGTGTTGTGAGTTCTTCTTTTTGTAGATAGAAGACTTTCCTATTTGTTTAAATGAGTTACCTTTGTAATGGTCTAAAAAGAAGAGAAATATTATTTTAAATCTGCCCCCATTCACTATCCAGCACCTTCCCTGAGTTTGCTCTTGGTGGAGTTAGAATACCAAATCTGCCACCCAGTCACCATCTAGCAACTTCTCTGGGTTTGCACTTGGTTGAGTTAGAATAGTAAGTCTGCCCCTAGTCACTGTCCAACACCTTCCCTGAGTTTGCACTAGGCAGAGTTAGAATAGTAAATCTGACCCATGTCACTGTCCAGCCCTTCCCTGAATAGATACTTGGCACAGTTAGAATTGTAAATCTGACCCCAGTCACTGTCAAACATTGTCCCTGTGTATTTGTACTATGTGTAGTTTTAATAGTAAATCTGGACCCCAGTCCCTGTCCAGGACCTTCCCTGAGTTTGCAATTGGCAGAGTTAGAATAGGAAATCTTATACCATCAGTCTCTGTCCAGCAACTTCACTGACGAGGTGCTTGGTGGAGTGAGAATAGTAAATCTGCTCCCATTCACTGTCCAGCACCTTCCTTAACTTGGTACTTGGTGGAGTTAGAATAGTAAAACTGGTCCCAGTCACAGTCCAGCACCTTCACTTGTCAGAGTTAAAATAGTAAATCTACCCCCTGGTCACTTTCCAGCACCTACCCTGAGTTTGTTCCTGGCAGAGATAAAATAATAAATCTGCCCCAGACACTGTCCAGCACGTTCATAAAGTAGGTTTTAAATTGGAAAAGAAATGGTAATACAACCCAATTTTTGCTTTCAAGATTAACATATGGATAAGTTGTGTAGCACAAAATAAGTCTGAAAATGTTAAAAAAATGTAATTTTATTCAAATTGAATTTGTGTGTCCCGTTTGCCAATGCATTATGTGTAGTCACCTCAAAAGGCTGTGTACCACTGAACACAAAATGGCTGATGCCCATTTTTATATATGTATTTTGAGGGTTTAACTTAATTTTTGAAAATATTACTGTTCTAATCTTTCAATTATAGTGAGCAGATCTATGAATAAACATACATTTTAATTGACAGTGTTTTTTGTCATGTTGTTGACCTTCAGTATGTGTATCTGCTACCTTGGTTGGGGACTGTTTCAGGTTTCATGAGGGTAATTTGCTAAAAACATTAATGGTCATAATTTGACACTTGCATTGTTTTATAGTTTTTTTAAAACATTTGATTTGTGTTACAGAGTGTTATGTTGCACTGGTGAAATATATATTTTTATTTCATTCCTTGGCTTTATATTTATTTTTTACCACATTTGCATAATGTTGTGTTGTCTTGCGTGGTGAGGTGTAACACTAATGTAATTTTTTAGCGTTTGCACTATGCAAACACATGTGGAAGGTAAATTAAATACTTATATTTTTAGATATAATAGGTCTACATTGTATATTAATAATGCTTTTTGTTTAAAAAATGTGTTGTAAAGGCTTGCATGGTATAGGTATGTGTGGGAAAGGTACTTACTATGTTACCCTCTCAGTACGTGTGATAAAGGCATGCGTGGAAAATAATTATGCATGATAATGGCATGTATGGAAAAGACTGAATGGTAAAGGCATGTGTTGTGTCACACAACCATTTAGGTTAAATAGCTGGGCCCAAAATATAGACCAGTTGGAAGCAGTGCACGACTGACAGCATTGCACAAGGGCTCCCACATGAGCAAGCATTGGGAAAGAGCAGTGGCAGAGAACACTTTAGTAAGAAAGAGAGAAGGACTCCTAGGTCAATGAAATGAAAAGAAATGGTTCACTGCACTGGATGTGAGTCTGCACCAGTCTTAATTAAATAAATTATTTGTACTCCCATAAAACTGAGAAATATTGTGTGATGATGCAGTGATGCTTACATTCTGCATTTTCTATTTGTGTATTGTAATAAAACACTGTTTCTTTATCTGTAAATGTAATTACTGTACAATGCATTATTGAGTGTTATTGTGTGCACTGTTGAGTTTGTAGTCTCTAACCCCTACACCACCTCCCTAAGAAACCTTAGACGGCTTAATCACATTGTGAGATTCAGGTGCTAAAAGGACAATCTTGGTGCTCAGTTTTCAGGACACCAGTAGGTTAGCCCGAGGATGCAAGTCACAAAAGAGGTCAATGTCATATGTCATGTTATAGACATTTGTTATATCTCAAAACAATTCACAACCAGAGGTGTATCTCGGCACTTAACAACCAAAAACGGCAAGTGCAGGTAGACCAGTTAAAACATCCAAGTTCTAGTTGTTTTTTTAATTGTTATGGATTTTAGCCCATTCAGGTTTGCAAAGGAAGGTTGTTCCAGTGAAATAGGGAGAGATATGAAAAAGATCTGCCACCACATTTGGAATGATGGATATGATGGGTCTTTAGTAAAGCTTGATTTGATGATCTCAGCAATTGCTAGGATGGTATTGGCTGAGTTTCTCGTGCAAGTTAGTAGGAAGCCGTTTGGTTAATGCCTTACGGGTCAAGCTTCACTGTTTGAAAATGGCATGTTTCCTAATTGTTAGCTAGTGAATAGTTTCAGGATGGGAGCAGAGATTGAGTGAGAAGGGATGTTACACATTAATAGGGCTGCTGTATGCAGCACCACTTGGAGCTTATCCAGCAATCAATCATTTGCTGCTACTAGTAATGCATTACCATAGTCCAGGAGACTTGTAATCAGTGCCCAGACTAGGGTCTTTCTTGATGAAGCTGGGAGTCATGGAAAGACTTTCCTAAGTAAACCACAGTGGCAAAGCAAGTACCACAGGTGGCGCTGACTTGGTCCTTCATAGAGAGTGTCTGGTCCAATATGACGCCAAGATTTGTAACCACCTGTTTTGGGACAGGGACAGGGCCTAATTCAGTAGCCCACCAGTCTATTGCCAAATAACGCTATCACTGTTTTTCCACCATTTAATTGGAGGCAGTTGTTGGTCATCCAATCAGCAATTTTCCTTGTGCAGCCCACAAACCGTGTTTAAGCCATATCTGGAACCTGCCCAAAGAAGATAACTATTTGGGTTTCATTGGAAAAAGACACGATCTATCAATCTGCGCGAGTGGGCCATGTAGACATTAAATAATGTCGGGCTCAGGAAGGAGCCCTGCGGGACACCTCTATTGACCTGCATAGTGAGGGAACTAAAGGAGTCTATGGAGATGGCTTGGATCTGGTTGCTAAGAAAATCCCTGAGTCAGTGTAGAGCTCGAGCATGTATACCTGTGTTGTGCAATTTGCGGAGTAAAATGTAATGTAAGACCATATCAAAAGCTGCTGACAGATCCAGCAATACCAGTATGACTGGAATACATACATCTAATGAGAGTCTGATGGTATAAGTGACTGCCACTAGTGTGGTTTCAGTGCTGTGCATCGCTCTAAATCCAATTGCGAGTTGTTAAGGATATTGTGCTCTTCCAGACAGGTGGCCAGTTGCTTATTTATGTGGCATTCCAGGCATTTTCCTAACAGAGGAAGCAAGGATATAGAATAGTAAACGGAGAAAATGTCAGGATTGGCGTTCTTTTTTTTAGTAATGGAGACACTTGGGCAGACTTCCACTCAGCCAGGAGTGAGGCTATAGTCTAATGTTGCTTAAATTGAACTGGTACTTTCCGGTGCTCAGCACCGGCACCTTATTCTCAGCACCGGTGCTTAGAGCACCTGTTAAGGACACACTTATTTTGAAATCACATGATTGCACATGATTTTACTCAGATGTTGAGCCACACCGAGACTCGAACCGGGTTCTCCAGCTCCGAAATCGGCAGCTCTACCCGTTAGGCCAAGTCCTTTCCAGGTTAATTAGTGCCGGGCTGTAGCCAGGAGCGGTACAAAAGAGGGTGGTGATGGACGGAGCATCTGAATCAATCAAACACTCACACCCAGTCAAAAGATCTGGGTTTAATCCATCACCGTTCTTTAGCCCACTCTGCCACCCCAGTTCAGACATGGCTATATGCAAATCAGTCTGACCCTGTGCCTCATGGGAACAGTCCAGCCCGAATTGCCAAGCCATGTCTTCCCTGGACCAGAAACAAGCTTCCGAGGACCGGTTTCTGGCATTCCAGCCGTCTTCAGCCCGGCTTGCTTGAATCCAGTGGCAAAGTGAGCAAGGGACTCATGTCCGAGCATACCCTGCCACACTTATGGCGGCCAAAAGCGGTACAAAAGGGGGTGGTGATGGACGGAGCATCTGAATCAATCAAACATTCACACCCAGTCAAAAGATCTGGGTTTAATCCATCACCGTTCTTTAGCCCACTCTGCCACCCCAGTTCAGACATGGCTATATGCAAATCAGTCTGACCCTGTGCCTCATGGGAACAGTCCAGCCCGAACTGCCAAGCCATGTCTTCCCTGGACCGGAAACAAGCTTCCGAGGACCGGTTTCTGGCATTCCAGCCGTCTTCAGCCCGGCTTGCTTGAATCCAGTGGCATAGTGAGCAAGGGACTCACGTCTGAGCATACCCTGCCACACTTATGGCGGCCAAAAACGGTACAAAAGGGGGTGGTGATGGACGGAGCATCTGAATCAATCAAACACTCACACCCAGTCAAAAGATCTGGGTTTAATCCATCACCGTTCTTTAGCCCACTCTGCCACCCCAGTTCAGACATGGCTATATGCAAATCAGTCTGACCCTGTGCCTCATGGGAACAGTCCAGCCCGAACTGCCAAGCCATGTCTTCCCTGGACCGGAAATAAGCTTCCGAGGACCACTTTCTGGCATTCCAGCCGTCTTCAGCCCGGCTTGCTTGAATCCAGTGGCAAAGTGAGCAAGGGACTCACGTCTGAGCATACCCTGCCACACTTATGGCGGCCAAAAGCAGTACAAAAGGGGGTGGTGATGGACGGAGCATCTGAATCAATCAAACACTCACACCCAGTCAAAAGATCTGGTTTTAATCCATCACCGTTCTTTAGCCCGCTCTGCCACCCCAGTTCAGACATGGCTATATGCAAATCAGTCTGACCCTGTGCCTCATGGGAACAGTCCAGCCCGAACTGCCAAGCCATGTCTTCCCTGGACCGGAAACAAGCTTCCGAGGACCGGTTTCTGGCATTCCAGCCGTCTTCAGCCCGGCTTGCTTGAATCCAGTGGCAAAGTGAGCAAGGGACTCACGTCTGAGCATACCCTGCCACACTTATGGCGGCCAATAGCGGTACAAAAGGGGGTGGTAATGGACGGAGCATCTGAATCAATCAAACACTCACACCCAGTCAAAAGTTCTGGGTTTAATCCATCACCGTTCTTTAGCCCGCTCTGCCACCCCAGTTCAGACATGGCTATATGCAAATCAGTCTGACCCTGTGCCTCATGGGAACAGTCCAGCCCGAACTGCCAAGCCATGTCTTCCCTGGACCGGAAACAAGCTTCCGAGGACCGGTTTCTGGCATTCCAGCCGTCTTCAGCCCGGCTTGCTTGAATCCAGTGGCAAAGTGAGCAAGGGACTCACGTCTGAGCATACCCTGCCACACTTATGGCGGCCAAAAGCGGTACAAAAGGGGGTGGTGATGGATGGAGCATCTGAATCAATCAAACACTCACACCCAGTCAAAAGTTCTGGGTTTAATCCATCACCGTTCTTTAGCCCACTCTGCCACCCCAGTTCAGACATGGCTATATGCAAATCAGTCTGACCCTGTGCCTTATGGGAACAGTCCAGCCCGAACTGCCAAGCCATGTCTTCCCTGGACCGGAAACAAGCTTCCGAGGATCGGTTTCTGGCATTCCAGCCGTCTTCAGCCCGGCTTGCTTGAATCCAGTGGAAAAGTGAGCAAGGGACTCACGTCTGAGCATACCCTGCCACACTTATGGCGGCCAAAAGCGGTACAAAAGGGGGTGATGATGGACGGAGCATCTGAATCAATCAAACACTCACACCCAGTCAAACGATCTGGGTTTAATCCATCACCGTTCTTTAGCCCACTCTGCCACCCCAGTTCAGACATGGCTATATGCCAATCAGTCTGACCCTGTGCCTCATGGGAACAGTCCAGCCCGAACTGTCAAGCCATGTCTTCCCTCGACCGGAAACAAGCTTCCGAGGACCGGTTTCTGGCATTCCAGCCGTCTTCAGCCCGGCTTGCTTGAATCCAGTGGCAAAGTGAGCAAGGGACTCACGTCTGAGCATACCCTGCCACACTTATGGTGGCCAATAGCGGTACAAAAGGGGGTGGTGATGGACGGAGTATCTGTATCAATCAAACACTCACACCCAGTCAAAAGATCTGGGTTTAATCCATCACTGTTCTTTAGCCCACTCTGCCACCCCAGTTCAGACATGGCTATATGCAAATCAGTCTGACCCTGTGCCTCATGGGAACAGTCCAGCCCGAACTGCCAAGCCATGTCTTCCCTGGACCGGAAACAAGCTTCCGAGGACCGGTTTCTGGCATTCCAGCCGTCTTCAGCCCGGCTTGCTTGAATCCAGTGGCAAAGTGAGCAAGGGACTCACGTCTGAGCATACCCTGCCACACTTATGGCGGCCAAAAGCGGTACAAAAGGGGGTGGTGATGGACGGAGCATCTGAATCAATCAAACACTGACACCCAGTCAAAAGTTCTGGGTTTAATCCATCACCGTTCTTTAGCCCACTCTGCCACCCCAGTTCAGACATGGCTATATGCAAATCAGTCTGACCCTGTGCCTTATGGGAACAGTCCAGCCCGAACTGCCAAGCCATGTCTTCCCTGGACCGGAAACAAGCTTCCAAAGACCGGTTTCTGGCATTCCAGCCGTCTTCAGCCCGGCTTGCTTGAATCCAGCGGCAAAGTGAGCAAGGGACTCACGTCTGAGCATACCCTGCCACACTTATGGCGGCCAAAAGCGGTACAAAAAGGGGTGGTGATGGACGGAGCATCTGAATCAATCAAACACTCACACCCAGTCAAACGATCTGGGTTTAATCCATCACCGTTCTTTAGCCCACTCTGCCACCCCAGTTCAGACATGGCTATATGCAAATCAGTCTGACCCTGTGCCTCATGGGAACAGTCCAGCCCGAACTGCCAAGCCATTTCTTCCCTGGAACGGAAACAAGCTTCCGAGGACTGGTTTCTGGCATTCCAGCCGTCTTCAGCCCGGCTTGCTTGAATCCAGTGGCAAAGTGAGCAAAGGACTCACGTCTGAGCATACCCTGCCACACTTATGGCGGCCAAAAGCGGTACAAAAGGGGGTGGTGATGGACGGAGCATCTGAATCAATCAAACACTCACACCCAGTCAAAAGATCTGGGTTTAATCCATCACCGTTCTTTAGCCCACTCTGCCACCCCAGTTCAGACATGGCTATATGCAAATCAGTCTGACCCTGTGCCTCATGGGAACAGTCCAGCCCGAACTGCCAAGCCATGTCTTCCCTGGACCGGAAACAAGCTTCCGAGGACCGGTTTCTGGCATTCCAGCCGTCTTCAGCCCGGCTTGCTTGAATCCAGTGGCAAAGTGAGCAAGGGACTCACGTTTAAGCATACCCTGCCACACTTATGGCGGCCAAAAGCGGTACATAAGGGGGTGGTGATGGACGGAGCATCTGAATCAATATATTGTGCTCTTCCAGACAGGTGGCCAGTTGCTTATTTATGTGGCATTCCAGGCATTTTCCTAACAGAGGAAGCAAGGATATAGAATAGTAAACGGAGAAAATGTCAGGATTGGCGTTCGTTTTTTTTTAGTAATGGAGACACTTGGGCAGACTTCCACTCAGCCAGGAGTGAGGCTATAGTCTAATGTTGCTTAAATTGAACTGGTACTTTCCGGTGCTCAGCACCGGCACCTTATTCTCAGCACCGGTGCTTAGAGCACCTGTTAAGGACACACTTATTTTGAAATCACATGATTGCACATGATTTTACTCAGATGTTGAGCCACACCGAGACTCGAACCGGGTTCTCCAGCTCCGAAATCGGCAGCTCTACCCGTTAGGCCAAGTCCTTTCCAGGTTAATTAGTGCCGGGCTGTAGCCAGGAGCAGTACAAAAGGGGGTGGTGATGGACGGAGCATCTGAATCAATCAAACACTCACACCCAGTCAAAAGATCTGGGTTTAATCCATCACCGTTCTTTAGCCCACTCTGCCACCCCAGTTCAGACATGGCTATATGCAAATCAGTCTGACCCTGTGCCTCATGGGAACAGTCCAGCCCGAACTGCCAAGCCATGTCTTCCCTGGACCGGAAACAAGCTTCCGAGGACCGGTTTCTGGCATTCCAGCCGTCTTCAGCCCGGCTTGCTTGAATCCAGTGGCAAAGTGAGCAAGGGACTCACGTCTGAGCATACCCTGCCACACTTATGGCGGCCAAAAGCGGTACAAAAGGGGGTGGTGATGGACGGAGCATCTGAATCAATCAAACACTCACACCCAGTCAAAAGTTCTGGGTTTAATCCATCACCGTTCTTTAGCCCACTCTGCCACCCCAGTTCAGACATGGCTATATGCAAATCAGTCTGACCCTGTGCCTTATGGGAACAGTCCAGCCCGAACTGCCAAGCCATGTCTTCCCTGGACCGGAAACAAGCTTCCGAGGATCGGTTTCTGGCATTCCAGCCGTCTTCAGCCCGGCTTGCTTGAATCCAGTGGCAAAGTGAGCAAGGGACTCACGTCTGAGCATACCCTGCCACACTTATGGCGGCCAAAAGCGGTACAAAAGGGGGTGGTGATGGATGGAGCATCTGAATCAATCAAACACTCACACCCAGTCAAACGATCTGGGTTTAATCCATCACCGTTCTTTAGCCCACTCTGCCACCCCAGTTCAGACATGGCTATATGCAAATCAGTCTGACCCTGTGCCTCATGGGAACAGTCCAGCCCGAACTGCCAAGCCATTTCTTCCCTGGACCGGAAACAAGCTTCCGAGGACTGGTTTCTGGCATTCCAGCCGTCTTCAGCCCGGCTTGCTTGAATCCAGTGGCAAAGTGAGCAAAGGACTCACGTCTGAGCATACCCTGCCACACTTATGGCGGCCAAAAGCGGTACAAAAGGGGGTGGTGATGGACGGAGCATCTGAATCAATCAAACACTCACACCCAGTCAAAAGATCTGGGTTTAATCCATCACCGTTCTTTAGCCCACTCTGCCACCCCAGTTCAGACATGGCTATATGCAAATCAGTCTGACCCTGTGCCTCATGGGAACAGTCCAGCCCGAACTGCCAAGCCATGTCTTCCCTGGACCGGAAACAAGCTTCCGAGGACCGGTTTCTGGCATTCCAGCCGTCTTCAGCCCGGCTTGCTTGAATCCAGTGGCAAAGTGAGCAAGGGACTCACGTTTAAGCATACCCTGCCACACTTGTGGCGGCCAAAAGCGGTACAAAAGGGGGTGGTGATGGACGGAGCATCTGAATCAATATATTGTGCTCTTCCAGACAGGTGGCCAGTTGCTTATTTATGTGGCATTCCAGGCATTTTCCTAACAGAGGAAGCAAGGATATAGAATAGTAAACGGAGAAAATGTCAGGATTGGCGTTCGTTTTTTTTTAGTAATGGAGACACTTGGGCAGACTTCCACTCAGCCAGGAGTGAAGCTATAGTCTAATGTTGCTTAAATTGAACTGGTACTTTCCGGGGCTCAGCACCGGCACCTTATTCTCAGCACCGGTGCTTAGAGCACCTGTTAAGCACACACTTATTTTGAAATCACATGATTGCACATGATTTTACTCAGATGTTGAGCCACGCCGAGACTCAAACCGGGTTCTCCAGCTCCGAAATCGGCAGCTCTACCCGTTAGGCCAAGTCCTTTCCAGGTTAATTAGTGCCGGGCTGTAGCCAGGAGGCAGTTTGCAGCAGCACATTTCTCCTGTTGGCGCTGCCTCCCGAGGAGAGCCCCGGCACTTTTTATTTTACAAATTAACCGCAATACAGTGGGCTAAGGAGGAAGTGATTTTGGGGGGGCATAAGTCACATGGGGAGTCAGATTTGGTGCCGATCAGCATCCTTTTACCTGCTCATGTGAGCATGGCTGAAACTAATCTAAAGTAGAGACACTATTTGGGGAAGGCAGATTAAAAATCCATACGGGTCTCCGGTTGACTCTGGGACATTTTAATAGATGGTGTTAATCTTATTGTCGAAAAATCTGACAAAAAACTCGCATAATGATTGGGAAGCTGGGCTAGAACGATTCCAAGAACCCGGCTTCACAAATTCATTCAGCATTTTGAAAAGCTCTTTAGTGGAGTTTTCTGCAAGATTATTTTTTTCCCAGTGAAGCTAAACATGAATACAAAATCATGTGGTTATGTTGTGCACACTACTTATTTAGCTTTTTTTGTGCAGATTGCTACTTTTAGGGTTTATATCAGGTGGCACAATTCTTACTGTAGTTGGGTATTACACTGGGATTTACTCCTCTGATTGATCAAGTTAATTGGGTAATCGTAATACGTTTCACTGTGTGCGCGATATAAACTGAATTTAATATTGTCATTAAATGTTTATCCTATCTCAGAAATATATATAACACATTATAACACATTATATTCCTGCCAGTTATTGCTGGACTTAGTGACCTGAAATGTGTATATTGAAGCTATATTTACTAAAGTATACTGAAAAAAGAGTATTCATTTGCATATGCAATACATCAAAAATACGTCACTGAAATTTATGGGGTTATTTTTTTTGTGTGGACCTTTGCACACTGCTTTAACACCCCCTGTGGTGTTTTAAGAATAGCATCGTTTGAAAGCAAATGGGTCCTCTTTTGAGTATGATTAGAATACAAAAAGCATATGATCTAAGTGGGGTCGACTTTAAAGGTCTCATTTATCATCTTGACAATCTGTGGCATCGTGGGTTTAATACTCAATATTTCATTTTTATTTGCTTTTAAGATGTCAACTTTGCAAAATAAGCCAAAATACATAGCTATGACCAAGTCCTTCATTCAATAATATACTGTGTATCAGTGCTTTAACTGAGAGAAATTTCAAATGGGAGAGTACAGGTATTAGAAAATAATAAACGTGAAATAAAAATGTATATAAAACAATAAACTAATGAATATTTATCAACAATTATGAGAAGACATAATTTTACTAATTTTGTAAAATTAGCGTTTTGGGGGCGGTTTTTACTGATGATTTCCCTATTACCACAAACATTGCCTTCAGCAAATATAAATGTATGCAGTTTCTTGTACCTTGCAAAATACCCGTACAGCTTGGTCTTTGAATTTTAAAGCAGACCTGATTTGAAAAGTGTGTGCCACCTTTTACCTATCTGATTCACTAATAGAGACACTTTTATTTTGGTGCACGGGCAATTGATTTGTCCCTGTCCGATCCTACTTACTCGGCACCTTTGGTAGCACCCCCAGATGTTTTCCAAGAAGCCCTCTAATCAGTGTAAACAATTTTAAGGATCCGTTTAAAAATCAAAACTGCAAACTGTTGTCAACCTGAAATGAAACGTGTTAATAGAAATGTAAAAAAAAGTATTGACATTGAGGTCTTTCTGTAGTGCAGGGTAAGCTTACTCAATAGGGCATCTTGTGAGTGCATCGCTTATATTATTCCCCTCCACACTCTCCATCCTCCCCCATGTGGAGAAGTGTGGCTCACTGTTTAGAGGCGGCAGACCCGTAAGCAGAGAACGGCCCGAGACCAGGGTTCGATTCCCGACGCGACAGGGTCGTGGACTCAGCGGACTCGATAATTCTCGCCTCGGTGCCTACTCTAGTCAGAAACCCCACTCGGCAACTCTGGGCATCAGCTTGCCTCATCTTCACAACGGCCCCCTCAGACCGCCGGGGATGCTTGGTCGCACCTTAGAGATACCCATCAGGGACCATCTCTCAGGGTGAGCCAGGACGGGTTCCCCAGCGGTCGAAGAGTGGAGATACTCCCCCGGGAGTCGATTCCTAGCGCTATATAAACCTGCAATAATAATAATAATAATAATCCCAATGGACACTCTGATGGTCTAAAGATATGCAGTATTTCTTCTGATGCATGGCTACAGACTCTTGAGTAACAGGTGAAAAATGCAGAATTTAGGGTTGTGTGATGGGACACTGTGCTGCGCTCTGTTGGGTAGGTGGGACCTAAAATTGTGGCACACAGCTCATCAGCAGCACACTGTAAATCAGCCCAGGACCAATTACCTTTCAGATCTGGTTAAATAGCGATGTATTGTATTGTGGCTCTGTGCTGTCAACCCTACTGTTATTTTGATGCAGGGCCTACAATATAAGTGGGAACTTTAACCAGAAAGTGAGGGTTACATGGGAGAGATGAAGTAACCTTCACACAGCACCCACCCATGAAGGAGCAGAAAGGTTACAATGTGCCCTAAGGGAAGCAAGGAAAACGCCCCACATACTCATACTTAAATAGTAAAGAGCAGGATGTTGTGAGCCCCCATACCTTTGGTCCAGGGTCCTCTCCAAATATTGTACCAATGGCAGCAATACCTCAGTCTGCCCAAAGCATCCAGGTCTTTCAAAAAATGTCACAAACACTGTTGCTGTGTATATGTGTGTTTTGTGTGTGCACCTTTCTGTGTGTGTGCTTGGATGTGAGTAAACGTGATGGCATGTTGTACATAACTTGTGTATACTGATGGCCGAGGAACAATAGTACGTTTTCTAAGAATATTGTGAGCAACAATGGCATGATGAAGCCCAGCCCTGCTACTCTTGGTATATTGTGGGCATTCGTGATATGCCAAAGCCCATCCTTGGTGTAAAAATGGCCATGCCATAATGGTAGTTATTCTTGAGCTACTGTGGACAATCATGGCGTAGTGATGCTTTTTTAGTTCAAATGTTAGCTTGTATATGCTGGTTAATTCCTAGCATATTAACGACATTCCTGGCATCAGGGACACATCTCTGGCATAATGCAGGCCCTGTGTTTTTTTTATATAAAGACGAGGAAGCCTGGTCTGCAATATGTATGTTCTTTTAAAAACAGGTGAGTCTGGGGGTGTACCATGCTTTACTTTATTTGGCTGAGACTTTGATGGTTTATAAGTTCATTTAAAGTTTGTGTTACGTCTGGCTAAAAAAAAAAATATCGTTGAATGCTGTAGTCAACATTGCAAAACATTGGCCCGTGTGCAAATGCACTTTGACCCACATATACATACAATATGTAGATATAAACGCACTTTCAAAAATAATTGATCCATAGTTGCCTTAATTGTCTTGATTTGGACCCTGTGTTGACATTAGAATGGATCTTTCAATTATCACCGTGGAAAATGAAACCATTATCTTTAGCAAAATAATTTGAAATGCAAATTCACATATTGTTGTACTGATTGCTAGCAGCACATGTATGGAGGCCTATCGTCCAATAGTTTTTATGAAAGTACTAATACATGGCTAGAAAAGGCGCAGAACATGAGGTGCTGTACGCCCCACAAATAATATATGTATTTTTAATTCATATGAAAAAAATATTGTTTTTTACAAAATGACAAATTGCTACACCAGTACCAGTCCCTGTAAATGTGGGTATGGTGGTGGCTACTTTCTGTGTAGGTGGCAAGTTGGGCTTGGGCAGAATTCCATCCCTCACACATTATGGAACCAGTGTAAAAAGTTGTCTGACCCTGACCGCCGTGCTGTATGCTGTTGTGGCCAGAAGAAAAACGTAAGCAGTGTTGGTAAAAGATCTAGGACTTGGCTTACACCAGGCTTAAACAAGCATTGGCAAAGCCAATAGGTTTTACCTACGCAAGAGCTATTGGCTTTGCCAATGTCTTTTAGCAATGTTGTACAGTAGAGTAGGGTGACATGGCATAGAGTAGAGCGGTGTGGAGTGAAGTGGACTGGAGTAGCATAGAGTGGATTGGCATTGAGTGGAGCAGCGTAGAGTGGTGTGGTGCTTTGTGGCATAGAGTAGACTGGCATAGAGTAGACTGGCATTGTGTTGAGTGGAGAAAAGTGGCACTTGGTTTCGAGTGGAGTAGAGTGGAGTGCCATAGAGTGCAGTGACATGGAATGCAGAGAGTGTAGAGGGTTGTAAAGTGCAGTAGTGTAGAGTAGAGTGGCATAGAGTACACTGGGGTAGAGTGCAGTTGAGTAAAGTGATGTACAATAGAGTGGTGTAGAGTGTAGTGGCATAGACTGAAGGGGCACAGAGTAGAGTGGTGTAGAGTAGTATGCAGTGATGTACAATTAGATTGCAGTGTCGTAGAGTAGAGTGGTGTAGAGTAGAGTGCAGTTGCCTAGAGTGGCGCAGTATATAGTGCAGAGTGGCACAGAGTGTAGTGATACAGATTAGAGTGCAGTGGTGTAGAGTAGAGTGGCACAGAGTAGAGTACAGCAGGGTAGAGTGCAGTGGCATAGGATGCAGTAGCATGGCGTAGATTGTAGTGGTGTAGACTACAGTGGTGCAGAGTAGAGTGCTGTGGTGTCGAATGCAGTGGTGTAGAGTACAGGGGGGTGGGAGGCAAAAGAAGCAACAAGGAAAAGGGACGGGTTGGATGGAATAGATGCCACTTGGCTAAGGATATGGGAGACAGACATAAAACACAAGGACTCATATGGAGTGCTTGAACACAAAGAAAAAAGAAGCTCCAGAAACGGGAGCAGTGGATGGACACAAGTACTTGGTGCATGCTCCAGGGGATGGTCAAACCAAAGAAGAGGTCATGAATCCTGGATGCTAAGACAAACAGGGATAAAGGAAATGAGAACGGCGCTGAAGGTAACAAATGGCAAGCTATGGGCAGTCTGTCAGCCCACTATACGTAAACAACATGTCTTGGAGAGACAGCACACGCGCTGTGTAGGCAAAACCTAAAAACAGAGTGGGAGAAGTATGTGGTCTCAGAAAGAGGAAGTTGCCATCATTTCCTTATATGGCTTAGGTATGAGGTGGTCTCTGATGCACAAGAGGGAAAAAAGCAGCACAGTTATATGGTAAATTTAAGCCATGAAACAAAACAGCATGCTAGCGGTGGAAGACTATCACAGATGTTCTAGGGATCATTTAAGGCCAATGTACCTTGCACAGAGATAATGACTGAGTAGGGTTTTATTTGCATCCAGTGGGGCATTCTTCTCTTGTGGACCTGTAAATGATCTCTGCTCTGAAAAATTTAGAAAGTCACTCATGGTGTCAAATGTGGCTGGGGATGCGTGTTAAGTCATGAGGTAGAAACACCCCTTGAACAAAATACAAAAACTGCAGAGACTCGAAATAAAGCTACAGAGAAAGAACTTTTAAAACATTTCAGTATCCGTTTCAAAAGATTACTATTTTGATGCCACGTACTTTTCACTTAACAATTATATCCAGGTGAACAGCTTTACCGCTGCACCCATTTTGAAATGGGTACCTGCTTGGCAAAGAAAGTTAGGGAGGGCAACAATTTAATATTTTATCAACCTAACTGATGTGGACTCCCCACAAAATACCTTAATTTATGTAGAATTCAATTGAACAAAATGTTATCCGGTGCAAGCAACTCACAATGTCCACGTGAGAGGCATCAGACCTGCCCCTGCATCGGAATATATCTTCTTCTTGCACAGATAGAGCTGAAGAAAATGTCTTGCTGTCCAGTTTTCTGTCCGTCTGTCCACAAGCTAGAAGCAATCTGAAGCTCATTGTTCTGCAAAGGCTAGCACTCAGCTTTATAATGTGATACACTTCACATAAAAACAATTTATGGTCCATCAACAGAGCACAACGGAAGATGAAGCAAATTGCTTTGGCAGTAAATAAATCAAATTTGTAGCTCTTTATAATGTTTCCTTGAAAGGTAAATAATGGCTCTGTAAATTATGTGCCCGTTTTACTATGACCCAGCAATGAGCCCCCTGCAGGTAATGGGCACTCTGTTTGAATGGCAGCCCGGTCACCTTTGACCTCTGAACGCAGTACCCTAGGTAGCAGCGGTCATTTGGCTACCACAGTTTGCAGCCACTCCATCTGGTCTAACAGCTGCCTACCAGGCATGTGCAACACAAACATGTGAGGCCTGGCTCAACAGGACAGGCCGGCTGCCCTCTTCAATGGCCTGTGAGCATCTCTATTCACTAGCCAACAAAACAGGCATTGGTAAAATATTGACGAGAGATGCATTGGCAGTAAGTGTCCAGCATCGTTATTCATCAGCCCACAAACTTCGTGGGCCAGCCCCAGGGTTGAAATATTCATGGCAAGGTCAAAGAAAACTAAAAACAAATCCTATGCAATGCATGCCGGGGAGGCCACATGTCCACTCAAAATCTATCTGTCAAAGGTTCCCTCCAGTTAAACCGGAGAGTGAATTTTATTGGAAATGTATCTTCACAAGGATATTACACCAATACTTTTGGTTGTGTACAAATTTAAATATACATTTGAAGAGGCATCTCTAGAAAAATGTTACGAGCATATTTTACGAGCAAAGGGAAAGTGCTTGAATAAAAGATTATTTTATGCAAGAAATCTACACAGACAAAAATACCGATTATAGGCTTACCTATTTCATTAGTTTTAAATACATCCTTTTTATTGTACTTGTATTTTTTAAGAAAGTATTTTTAAGAAAGTGTTGTCGATAATACAAAAAGACAATAAAATCCAATTAAATATTTAAACTTATACATAACATAAATAATTCCCTGCAGCCACACGTCAACAGCTCATTTAGTCATAATTATGTTAATATAAAAAAATGTAGTGAAACACCCCTCTTTCCCAGTCCCGCCTCGTGAAAGATGACTGATCAGTTATGAACATGTCAGACCAAATTATTATTTGAATGCTCTAAAACATATCTGTACTCTATGGGCCTCATTTATGAGGCTGTGCGTCACTTTTACGCCGCCGGTGCATCACTTTTTGTGATGCACCAGCAGCGTAAAAAATGTGCCTTGTTGCACCATATTTACAAAGTGACGCATCTAGGTAGATGTGTCACTTTGTAAACCCCTGCGCTACATTATACTTACGCCAGGTATAATGTATGCAGGGGGGGCGTTCTGACGCAAGAAAGGGTCATAGAAGTGACGCAGTGAAATCTATAAATTTCACTGCGCCACTTTTAGGACACAAATGCGTCAATTTCTTACGCCTGTCTCACAGCAGGCGTAAGACTGACACAGGCCCTTTCACATGGAGCTTGCCCCATGTGAAAGGACACATTGCTGGAGTTGCGTCACTTTTGTGGCACACTCCAGCAATGCACTTTTGCGCCATACAGATACGTCAGAAATACTGACGTATCTGTAACTCCTTGCGCCATGATGCGCCATACTGTATATATGACGCATCATTGGTGTCGCAAGGAGGGCGCAGTGAAAAGTGACGCATCGCTGTTTTCACGCAGCGATGCGTCACTTTTCATAAATGAGGCCCCATATGTTTAACTCACTCCAAGTAGAACATAATTTTGCTCCAAAAGAAATTCATCCATCACAGATGGGGCTTAATTTTTTGAGAAAAAAACTATGTTAATTTGAACCAAGTTGCCCCACCTCCCACCCAATCAAGACAGCAAACATAAGGGGATCTGGTTGATTTTAGGCTTATAAGAAAAAGTGGCAGTATCATAGAAGGTGCGGACTAGGAGCATCAAGTTAAGACAGATTTACAAAACTCACACAACGCAGCACAGAACTCAAAGCAGCTGTGCTGCATTGCATGAGAAGAAGAGAGCAGGAAAGCACCATTCACACTAAGACAGTGGTTCTTAACTTAAGGTCCGAGGACCCTGGACGTCTCAAAGGCCTATCCAGGGGATCCACGACTGTTTTACAGAAATAAATATTAAAATTAATAAATTAAAATGAATAAAGTATATACAGATAAAGAAACAAGACTGAGAATTTGAAAACTTTTTCTATATTTTATTGTGAATTAAACAAAATATTTCAATATTCGTGCAATATTTGAGTCAAAAGGTTAAGAACTGCTGTACTAAGATATGGCACTATACTACTCTCTTCCTAGCGCTAGTGTACAGTGAGTGTACACCACTCACACATCCTTGTACAGTGCAATGGTGTATTTGTGAGTGTGGCATAGGTTTTGTACTGGAAGGCTCATGTTCCAGTACAAAACACCATGCTTAGCTTAGACACACTTTACAGATATTCCCACTTCGGATGTGTGATGTACAGTACAGCACTCATGCAAAATGGAAAAAATTAGGAGAAATAAACACATTTTCACTTTTAAAGCTTGTGTCACATTGGCATTATTTTTGGTGAAAACCACTGTCTACTATTGGTAATAGAGGTTTGCATCAACAATCATGGGTGGTTGAATGAGAACACTCATGTACCACACATGGAATATCCTGTTGATGCAGAGTAACACAAAACAGAGTAACGCAAAGCAGTGCACTGTTCTGCCTTACTTTGAGTCAACTTTCCAGCACGGTAAAGTCAATTAAAAAACACATTGTGCTGGCTGGAGTCACCCTTGCCAAATGTTTGTAAATTTGGACCACATTCTCTGCCACAGTTTTGGGCTGACTAGTGTCTTAATTACTTTAAGGGATGGAGCAGCGCTATTTTACCTGTCCCAAATGTACACCAGTAATGGGTGCTTGTCTCTGGACCTTTCAATGCATGTGGTCCTTTTGACTGGAAAAGGAACAGCATTTCTTGACATGTATAAAGTAAAAAACTCAACATAACAAACTAACATAACAGCAATTAAGAAAAAAGAACACAACACAGCAACCACAGTACAACACAACAAAACCACTTTGCAGTAATGCAGCAGAAAAACACAGCAGCACAAAATAACAACAGAACACATAGCCAATGCATCAAAACGAAGCACAACAAAGTTAAACAAATATTCATGTCACATAATACTACTTCCATTATCTTGATTTAATAGGTGGTAAAACGTGTTGAAGCAGGCACTACAACCAAGGACATAAAATAGTGCCAGTTAAAAATGTTTGTGTTCCGGCCAGGGTGAGCGCTTTTTAAGAGAGGTACTTTCCTAATTTTCTGCAGTGTGTTAGTTACTGGACTTTGTCCTCCACAGTACACCAGCTGGCTGAGAAAAAGACTTCGGTGTTCATTGAATTCACATTCTGCTCGGTGTGCGCTGTGCAGCAGCTTGCACATTGTAATTCAAATAGCGCAGAAGCAATCAATAGCAGATACCGGCATCCTAATGATTAAATGCCACTGTATTTAGTAAATTACAGACACGTTGTTGCGAACAATGCACCAGCGTACTGCACGCTGTACACTTCTGCTCTTATGCCACAATGAATGGAATTGCTCTTTTTTGCAGGTAAGGGATACGCATGTGCTACAAAGCGACCGGAGGCGTGGATAATGGCTGCGACTAATCCTTTTAGAACGGCATGTACTGAGGTTTGTCAGGGAGCGGCCTTCAAAGATTTGACGCCGACGCCTGCGCTATCCGCCAAATCAAAATCGCCCGTGTAAGACGTCCAGGCGGAATACGTAAATACATGTGTTATGATTTGTAGAGGCACCGCAGCTACATTGATAAAGCACCCTGAAACAATGTCATCAACCGCAGCCGCGCTGTCAGGGCCCGCACATTACCATGCAACATTAATGTCCCGCTTTCAGAAGGAGCTAATTCGTTATTTGACCGCTCGGCGCACTATTGCGAATGAAGCAGTAATCTTCCTAGTGCTCGAAACATAAAAATCTTGCCATTATCAAATGGCGTCTGTTTAACTATTGCCTTATGGTAATTTTATACTAAACCAAAACTTGAAAAACGGACGTGCAGGAGACTGTCATTACTTGAAATGTTAAGTTTGGAGTTAGAAAATCCCCGGCCTTATTTATTAACGGTCTATTTTTAATGGAAACCACTCGATTTCTACCTATTTCGCTAGTCCTCCATCCGTGTCTTTCTTCCTTGAGTCTCCTGTTCCCTACTTCATAACTTGTTGTCAAGACACTAACAGTAAACAGCTCACAATGCACTATCCCTTTGACTGGAGACATGATATGATAAAAGGCTGTAAGGCACTCTCTTACCCAGAGGCCTCTTTGCTCTGAGAGCTAGTTCAAAGGAACCAGCTCTGGAAATTCTGTAGCAGAATAATCAGGAGTTAATCTGTTTTCTAAAACATATAATTCACCTGTTATTTGAGTTGGGATAGAATTACAAAGCTTAGGTGTCAGCCAGTGGAATGATCTACCTCCCCATTTTTAGGTTGAGGGACCTAGCTCTCACAGCGAAGCAGTGAGGGCGGAGTCCCGAAGAATTAATGTTTTGGAGTTAGGGGGCTTGGAACCCGCCTCTTTCCTCCATTCTCCTCCATTTGAGGTACTGGGTTTTTAAGAACCGGCACAGAACCGGTAACCCAGCGGTGCCAGGGAATCAACACCCAGAGACCTCAGGTTCTTCCTGATCCAGACCTACAGAAACTCAGAGTCTTCTAGGTGAAGTCAAAGATTAGTTTATTGGCTGCAACCAAGGTAACAAGTGTCCTAGAAGTACAATACGGGTATATTCTCAGGAGACTGCACACCTTTACAAAGTCAGGCTTCTCTTCTTATACACAATTTTAGGCTCTAGGCAAAACATTCTTGGTTGTAAAGTAAATCGTTAACATATTTTTAGTACAAAGAGAAAGCAGAGTCATGATGACATGTCCATATTTCACTTCGTGCTGCCTACAACAAATCATTCGGCAAGGCCCAACATTTCATCAGATATCACTGGACCCTTAATATAAACGGGCACCTCCCCACCATAAAGTAAGTGAAGCAAAAGAGTGGAGATAGATGTGAGCGAGATATGGCAGGTGTGCGCGCTGAAATGGTTTTATGGTTTGTTGAGCCTAGATGCTATCTTGCTCGGCCACTGGGAGGGGAACTGACCTAACGAGTTCGGCCTGGGGCAATGGTTCCAACTTGTACAGGTCATGGAAAAGTCGATTAAGGAGTATGTGTCCTTGTGGAATCGAATTCAGCTGGATTAAGGCCTATGTAAAGGGCAACATATAAATGGGAGCCAAGGGTTCAGAATGTAAATGACGATTTCGAGGTGAAATCGTCACTCGAATATGCTGAAAATATATGTGCATGATATACTCGTCATTCTCGGTCTTTTGATACCAAATTCGTTATGTTTCGACAAAGTTTTAATTCTCGAGTCCAGAATGATTATACGAATCCAGATTTTCAGAACCTCAATCCCTCCTTTTGCCCTTACATAGGCAATTAATCTATCCTCATGTTAGTCTGAGTCCAGGTCTATATTCCTAAAGTCATTGAGATGTTGCTGTAACATCATTCTAGTACTTAGTTCATCTTTTGACACAGGCTTCCTTACACATGATGTAACACAGAGGCCACATATTGCAGGACCACACTGTATGCATAGACAGAACAGGAAAAGAATGGCTAAGACCATCCCAATGACCATCAGAATTTTCCATCCCCAGGCAGATATCAGTTCCCAGAACCATCCCATTAACGACCAATCTCCTTTATCCACATGGATAGATTCAGAAATCTTATGTAGTTTGGAGATGGCCCTGTACACGGTTGGAGCATTATCTGGGATGAAAATGCAACAACTAGATTGGATCAATTTGCATACTCCACCTCGGTCTGCAAGTATAACATCCAAAGCGACCTGGTTCTGAAGGGTCATAAGTCGATCCGACTGGAGCTCAGCAGTCAAGTTACTAAGGGCACCAGCAGTTTCAGTCACGGTGGACTTAACTACCCTTGTTAATTGCCTTATGTTTCTACTGTTAGCCATGGATCCCCAGAACGGCAGAAAACCCTTTGCAAAGTCCCCAAATTCTTGACCTGCAGTGTCTTCTTTACTCAAGACACCTCTAACTACCCTTGTCCGGTGGTAATCCGCCGCTGCTGTGTAGGTGGGAGGCAACAGGAATGAAACAAAACATGAGCCCGAGAAGTCATGGGGCAACCATGTATAGGCTCTATCATGGCAGATGAAATAAGTACCCTTAGCGGCTAAAAACGCAGGGGAAGTCTGAGATCCAAAAACATACGTTTCTGTACAGATACTCTTCCCTAGCTGAGCTCTGGGATTCTTGCCAACACCTTGCAGACACAGGTGACCTTGATGGGGTACGATCCAGATAGGGGACGATCTTTTGGCTTGCTGTTTCTCACTTAAAGTAGTGCCATATCCGGTCACGTTCCAACCTACATATGCAAGTATCTCATCATCCGGAGTATCTTCATAAGAAGTTACTTCCTTGATCATGTCAACTATACCTTTGACTAGGGCGCTAGTCTTGAGGTTGTCTTTTACAGAACGTAGGGGTTGGACTTCTCGTGCATATATGAACATTGTCCTATATGCCCATACTGAACCATTGTGACTAAATGGCAGGACCAAATAGGGGATACCTTTATCCGTTGTGTGAGGCATGAGACCGCACACCCAACAGTTAGTTGTGTTCATTACAAGTTGGTGTTGGTGTAATAACTGAACAAAGGAGTTATTAATGAACTCTAATCTCCTATTTGATTCGTGGTCAGGCAGAGGGTGGAAAGAATGAGAGGAAACAGTAGGAGGAGGTACGGGTGACGCAGTGGGCGCAAATGTTACATGAAAAGAGAATAAAACATAACTTATCAAAAAGATCATTACGCTGGATAGCATAAAAATACACAATATTATAAAACTTTTCTTTGTCATCTTGTTACACAGTCTCTGCTTAAAGTTCATTGGTTTGGCAGGTCTCTCCACATCAGGAAACTCCATCCTCTCTAAAGTGCTGCCCGCGGTGGGAGGTTCCCTCTGCTAAAGGATGCTTCCGTCAGTCTAGGGCAACTCCCTTGGACTGACCAGAACTACCGACCTAACGTCGTCAGCTGCACCCAAAAGACTTTAATCAACCGCGGCCCTAGCAGCGGAACCCGGATGGCGGTTCGAAAAACAAAAAATAAGCAAGTTACCTAGATGGGAGATCTGCACTTTCAAAAATAGGACTTGGGGAAAAAGAAAATATCTTTTTATTTGTCCATGGATCTTTAGTCTCAAATTGCAAAAGACAGTATTTTCTTAGTTCGTTTTCCTCGGTCTCAGATTGTACCGCCGTTTCCCAGGTATTGTCTGATCTGGGAACAAAAGGTCAGGCTCCAAAGAGTTCAATCGTTCTGATGGCGGCACAGTCTCTTGAAAAATGTTCTCGCTTTCACATTCAGGGTTAGTTTCTTTTACACGGTCATCGCTGAAAGGTATGACATGTGGCACAGTTGTAAGCTCTGAGTCAGTGACACCCTTCTGGACCCATTGGTCATGTGGCGGAGGTGAAGGGATTCTTTTGCAGTGGACCCCGTGGATCCAGTTGGCCTTCCCCTCCACACGAACGGCTGACCTCGTGGAAAGAAGGACGAGATGCGGTCCGGTCCACCTGGGCTGGTCGTTCTTTGTCCTCTGAAAGTTTTTCACGAGAATCCAGGATCCAGGGACAATGGAGTGACCTGGAGTCTCAGAGACCGGAGGCAGGGTGTTGTGGACCTGTTGATGCAAAACACGCAATTTAGCCGTCAATTCATACAAGTTGTGGAAAAGTAAATTTTGCCATGTTCTGTGTCCCTACGTGTCATCCATCATATGTTATGTATGCATGATTAAATATGCATATGCATTCCCCATGTTCGATTAATGACGCAATTACAGTTGTGTCCACCTCTAGTATGCCAGTTTCCAGTCCTCGTGAATAATACGAATATCAGGCCTATGTAAAGCTACGTTGCCACGTTTCTCAGTGTGCACGTTATTCCATTATAAAGTCCCCGTTTTTAGGCCTCAAAAGGGCCCGGACATCAGATTCAGCTCCTGTCTCCTGAAACCTCGCTGAGGAGCGATACAGCCCCCACCTGTATCCTCGACCCTTCACTTACTTCCTGCCTCGCAGTGCCCGGTGCAGCCTGGCTCTGCCTCTGAGTCTGCCAAGAATATGTTATGATTCCAGTTATCAGTTCAGTCCTCCTTCTCTGCATTCCTAAGCTACTGAACTGCATCAATAGTTTCCGTCATTGTCTAGCCTTCACGTCTCCACGTTAGAGAAATACTGCATTTAATGGTCATTTAATATTCTTCATCACGCACTACATGTAGAATAATGCATGGTCCAGTCTTAGAATCAAGTTAGCCTTTCCTCTCCTGACTTATAGTTTATATCAACATGTTCTCTAAACATCAGATACTAGATAGGGTTTAGGTACATGTCGCTCCGACCCTCCAGACTTCAGTCTCTGCTCCTAGCACAGAGTTCATAGCCCCCAGCTTCTCCTAGTAATACGTCATTGCCAGTTTGCGCGCACCACTAGGTTAGAGGTCCCGGCTCCTCAGGTAGCCCCCTCCATGGTTTCCGCCCTATTCATGACATATCCTGTTACGTCTGCACCACATGTCTATGTATACGCCCCGTTACACCTACTTTCGCCCTTATCTTTCGCGACTGCTACGCGTCACACCTTCTGCTCCACCCACTGCTACGCCTACTGCAATGTAATGCTATGTGTTTGCGTTATGTATATATGCTCATGTATTGTTATTAAAAGTCAGCGCGCTCATCCCAGATCCAGCCCCAGCAGCTGCTGGGCCCTGTCATCCTATTCCTATGCAGGTTGTCCTGTTCCTGTCCTTATGCTGTATTAAACCTGCAAAACTCCTACTACCTCGAATCTTGACTTTTATTTATTGAGCTATCTGTTATGATATATGTCTAGTCAAAAATAGGGTATTATTTATTTATATACCACATAATGGCGCCCGAATAGGGACTTGCCCTTTCCCCACGCGTCGGTGAAGCCACGCCGACCCCCTGACCCTCTGCAGTCGTGACGGAACTCTTCTGCGCAGTGGCAGATATTTCTGCTCAAGTATCCCTCAGGCCCACGGAGGAGACGGAGGAGGCGGTCCAGCATCCAGACGAGACGGTGGAGGAACGCGGCGAGTCCCGACCAGAGCCCAAGCCAAGAGTCCAAGGTCCGAGGTATCCGGAGGTCCACCCGTAACTGAAGTCCGAAGTCCGAAGTTCGTCGTCCGTCGTCGTAGCAGTCCAGTCCAGTCTGAGGCCTTCCATTCTTGCTGCCCGGTGAGTACCGTTACTGGGGTGGTATCTAGACAGGGTCAATTTAAATTGACTCTGGTCTGTGGGTTGGTGGTACACAGTCCCACAAACGAAGTGTCCACTTCGGTGGATGCGGGTCCTGACGTGTCTCTTTACGAGACCGGTAAGTTTCGTACTGTTTCAGCAGTGCATCTAGTTTCTGTTCTAGTCAGTTTCTGTTCTCGAGAAAATTTATGTGTTCTGTTCTCAGTATTTCCAGGTAGTATTCTGTTCGAACTGTTATTTTTAAATGTTTTTCATGTATTTTAATGTCGTGGTATGAATGGGGAATAAGTATCGTGTTCATTGTGTATTGTATTGTGTCTAGATTACAGTTCAGTCATGCCCATATTTTCCAAGTTACGTCAGTTAAAAACTAGAAAGGGTCTGCTGGAAGCAGCAGTTCCCGTCCCGCCCAGGGACAGTCCAGGTCACTTTATGTATCAGAAACATGGCATAAGTGCCATATTGTATCTAGATTTATGGGTAGAGTATACCAAACAGTTAGAAGAAAAGTATAGATGGCCCGTATCGGGTACATGGGATGCCGAATGCATCATGCGAGTAGAAGAAGCATTATGGAAAAAGAAAGCCAGACAGTCACAGAAAGATGCCATCGAGTTATGGCGCAAAGAAGCTCATAAAGACAGAATATATCGTTTCATCCGTACAGGGGATGATCCAGAAAGTATTAGTGATGCCATGTCTCAAAGGAAAGCTGAGATCCAGCGTATGATATTAAAGTTTTTAATTAACTGTCTAATAAGAGAACAAGATTACCCGTCTAAAGATCAGGCCGAAATGAAAATCCTGACAAAGTGGAGTGATAATATAGCCGAGGGTAAGCACAATACCATTAGTGCCATGGAGAGTATGTACAAGAAAATCCGTAGAGAAATAATAAAGATACACGAACAACGTAAAGCAGCACAAGTAAGCGAGAAAGAAAGTAACTCTGATCCTGAAGAGGAAGACGACGAGAATACCGCCAGGATAGCGTATGTAGGCAAATCTAGATTTCCTGATCGCCATTTACGCCTAGAACACAAGTCAATTTTCCATCATTCAGCACCAGAACAAGGTTCCCTAGAACAAGTATTCCAAGCTACCGATCACATTCTGAAATCACGAATCGGTTACAGTGAGTTAAGTACCATGCATGAGCAGGAACTAGCCCGATCAGCAGTCCGATGGATTACTGATTCTACCACTTTTCCAGACGAAATAGTGGCACAAATGTTTCTGAAATTGCCCCCAGCCGAGCAACGACTGGTGGGTATGTATATGATCCAGTACCTCATTACTCTGTATGAGGGTCAGCACTCTGATCCAGGCCCGTTACATGATGTCCTGAACGAGTTACTCCAGTATAGATGGAGAGGTTTAGGTACCGATTTAATTAGTGTCATTCTAGAACAGCGCCACAAATATAGAACGTTTCTGAACCCGCATTTTGTTCATGTCTCACCCCCAGAAAGTAAACCATTTTACATGGAAAGACAGAACCCGTTACGAGAAGTGCATCCAGTTAAGACAGAGGACGGTGAAATGCAACGAGTGTTTGTTTACACCCCGATTACAAAGATGGAACTCCTCGAAATGAAGAAATTAATTCCCTGTCATGACAAAGATCCAGCAGGGTTCCATAGAGAATTAAAAGACATGCTCCGTATGGGAGAATACACTTACCCAGATATCATTAAAATGTTAAAGGTCCTGTTGCCCGCAGGGGTGTATGAAAAGCTAAAGGAAAAAGAATGGGAGGTGGGAGAGAAAAAGATAGATTGGGCAGTTCTAGAAGCAGAAGATAAGTCACGTGTACCAGGTACCGGTCTTGGAGATAAATGTAAAGAATTACCAGAATTATTGATTCAAGTTTTACCCAGATTATTAACAACGAAAAAGGAAGACTGGGATGCAATCTCAGCCTGTAAACAGAAGCAAGATGAGGATATTAGTGATTTTTATTCTAGATTTGAAAAATGTTTTAGCATCAACAGTGGCCTCAAGACAAGTAGTGAGTCATACCCTCACCTTTTTGTTACTAAATTAGTCGAGAATTCAAGTCCACAAGTTAAAAATCGAGTTTTGAAAGTCGAAAGTACCTGGCAAGCTAATACCCCGTCCCAGATGCTCCAGATGCTCCAGTACCACCAGAATAGAATCAGGGAAGAGCAAGAACACGAGAGAAAACGTATGAAAGACACGAAAATGAAAGTACTAGTTGCACAATCTGTTCCTCAAGACAGTCAGAAGAGGGGTCCGAATCAAGCCAGTCATCCTGCAGCTCCTGTTAAAGGGAACTGCAACTATTGTAAACAGCCAGGTCATTTTATAAATGAGTGTGCAGTTCTGAAACACAACATAGCTACTGGTAAGACTAAAGAAAGACCACGTCCGCCTAGACAAGAACAAGTTTCACAGACTCCTCAGCCACAGAATGCACAACAGACAGTTACCGCACCGCAGCCTATCGCTGCAACACAGCATGTTACATCGCAGATGTACCAGTATGCACAGTCTGAGTATCCAGAGTACCAGCAGTATTCATGAAACAGCCTAGAGAGGGAGGTAGGCTTGCCTCTCATCGAGATACCTGTAGATCAAGAAGGTCCCTATGTTCACAGTCAAGTATTAGGGAAAGACAGAAAGTTTTTGATTGATACAGGGGCAAGTAGGACCACAATTAGTCATGCCGAAGTTCCAGGGGCTCCGCTCTCAGGCTCAAGAAATGTTTCCCTTGGATTTTCAGGAAAACCTATCGTAAATGAGATTTCAAAGCCAGTTACTCTAGAAGTAGGTCCATTGTCCCGCACTACTGATCTGTTACTTACTAAGTCATGTCCAGAAAACCTATTAGGCATTAAGACACTGAAAGAGTTAGGTGCAGTTATATGCTGTTCCCCAGAGGGAATACGTCTGTTCCTACGTGACTTTAAGGGTCACTATGTTTTACGTGATTTTGATCCCAGATTGTCTAATGTTCCGCAGCATTTATGGGCGCAAGGTCCAACTGATGTAGGTTACATGCAAATCACACCCCATCGTGTGACTCTCAAGCCAGGTGTAGTGTTACCACGAATCAGACAGTACAGATTGCCACCTGAGGTTGTAGCAGCCTTATCCAAAATTATTGACGAGCTCATGGCTCAAGGAGTGGTTGTAGAAACTGACTCCAATGTATGTAATTCTCCGATCATTCCAGTCATGAAACGTACTGATCCAAATGCACCCCCAGTATATCGATTAGTGATTGACCTACGAGAGCTTAATAAATGTATTATTCCTCAGTATCCAGTTGTCCCAGACATCTCTTCCCTATTGACAGCCATTGATTCCGAAGCCACGTTCTTCACTGTCATAGACCTCAAGAACGCATTTTTTAGTGTTCCTATTCATCCAGACAGCCAGTTTCTTTTCGGATTCTGTTTAAATGGAAGGAGCTATATGTTCACACGCGCTCCTCAAGGTTTCACGGAAAGTCCTAGTATTTACAGTCAAGCACTTAAGAGACAACTTGATAATATTCACATGCCAACTGACACTGCCCTGCTCCAGTACGTCGATGATCTACTGATCACAGCCCGTTCTGAACGTGACTGCGAGCGAGCGTCACTTACAGTCTTGTATTTTCTAGCCGAGATGGGGCACAAGGTGTCCCCTTCTAAGCTTCAATTCTGTGTCCAGCAAGTGGTCTACTTAGGACACTTACTGTCCAAGAGGGGTAGGCAGTTGACACCAGACCGTATCCAGTTAATAGCGAGTCTTCCTCGGCCCAAGACCCAGAAGGAGGTACGTGCTTTTATCGGCCTTACTTCTTATTGTAGACAATGGATTCCTCAGTATGCATTTCTAGCCAAACCACTGATACAGTTAACGACACAGGAGGCAGCCGCATCGACTGTTCTCCCTTGGACATCTGAACATACACTTAGTTTCAATGAGTTAAAGAAAGCTTTATGCCAAGCTCCAGTTCTAGCTACACCGAACTACAGTAAGCCTTTTACACTTTTTGTCACAGAACGCGAAGGTACAGCATTATCTGTTCTCACACAAGAGCAAGCAGGACAATACAAGCCCTGTGCTTATTTTTCGAGCACATTAGATCCTGTAGCCCAGGCTCTGCCTGCGTGCCTCAAGTCAGTTGCAGCCACAGCACTAGCTATCAGACAAAGTGATTCCATAGTCTTAGGACATACCTTGACAGTACAAGTCCCACACTCCGTGGAAGTTCTTTTAAACCGAACACAGACTCAGCACTTGACAATTGCACGTTTAACAGGTTATGAATTGACACTGTTCCAGCCACACATAGAAATCAGACGCTGCAACATCCTGAATCCTGCTACATTGTTACCATCAGTTAATTCAAATCCAGCCACACATGATTGCGTGGAAGTAGTTAACATTACGACAAAGCCAAGACAAGATCTGACAGATACTCCGTTACCAGACCCCGACCTGACACTTTATGTGGATGGTTCATGTATGAGAACTAGTACAGGAGAACTAGTCGCCGCGTATGCAGTGACTACTGACACTGAAGTTATTGAGACACACCGTATTGACACTCTGTCCGCTCAAGCAGCAGAGCTAGTTGCTCTGACACAAGCCTGCATACACGCCAAGAACCTGAAAGTTAATGTTTACACAGATTCACGTTACGCATTTGGAGTTGTACACGACTTCGGAGTACTCTGGCGGGAGAGAGGTTTCATGACTTCTCATGGAACCAAGATTCAGCATGGTCTCCTTATCCAAGCTCTATTAGATGCAATACATTTACCGACATCCATTGCCATCATGAAATGCAAAGCACATACGAAAGTCACTGACATTATTTCCCAGGGTAATGAACTCGCAGATCGCACAGCCAAGCTTACAGCACAGACTCCAGACATTCCAGTTAACATGACACATGCTCCAGATCCGACTACATGCATGACAGTTAAGGACCCTACACAAGATGTCATAGACATCCAGTTACACGCTACTCCCGAAGAAATCCAGAAATGGTCCGAACAAGGAGGGGTCCAGACAGATCAAGGATGGTTAACGAAGGGTAGAGCCACATGGTTTCTCCCCGACTCTATGGTTCAAGTCATTATTAATACCGCACATAGTCCAGCACATTTAGGAGAAAAAGCTATGTTAGATAGTATCCAGAACATTTGGTTCAACAAGCATTTACGAGCTGCAGCTAAGCAGAAAGTCCGTACCTGTATGATATGTTGTCAGTTTAATCCAGGTAAAAGTGTCCCGGTGGAACAAGGTGGATTCCAGCCCCCTGACCACCCTTTTGAAGTCCTCCAGATGGATTATATTCAGATGGAGCGATGTCGAGGTTTCAAGTATGTCCTTGTAGTTGTATGCGCTTTGTCCAGGTGGACAGAAGCATATCCAGTCCCAGATTACACAGCCGCGACCACTGCCAAGCAGTTGGTTCGTGAGTTCTTCCCTCGTTATGGACTCCCTAGAGTCGTATATTCAGACAACGGCCAGCCATTCTCATCTGAACTCATGAAGCATGTTTCCCTATTGTTAGGGTACCAGTGGAAGTTTCATTGTGTACGCCATCCTGAAGCAGCCGGTCTCGTAGAGAGACATAATCAGACTCTAAAAATCCGTATTGCAAAAGTGTGTAAAGAAAAAGGTGTGGACTGGCTAGTAGCTCTGCCAATCGCTTTATTTTATATGCGCATGGTCGCACATTCCAGATCAGGTCTGTCCCCGTATGAGGTCGTTTTCGGCCGCCCCCCAAACATGTGGGGTACTCCTAGACCCCGAAGTATTACCGATGTTTCAAGTAATATGCTGACAGATTACCTAGCTTCCTTGATGTCTGCCCTCAACTCATGTCGTTCACAGGTTGCCGCCGCATTTCCTGACAATACCGAGGTGGCACCGCATGAAATCGTCCCAGGATCCATGGTGATGGTCCGCAACTTTGACAGATCAAGTCCGCTGGAGCCTCGTTGGAAAGAGCCCCGACAGGTCCTCCTCACCACCCGTACAGCCGTGAAGTTGGAAGGACGCAAAGGCTGGGTGCACCTTTCTCATATAAAACTTTTTAATGGACTGAAACCCGTCTTAAAGAACATTTCCCAGGATTCAAAGGATTGCCAGAATATTGTTCTCAAGGACTGTCCCGCAAAAGACATTGCTACAACCCCTCCCCTGTTAGAGAAAACTCCGCAGCAGGAGTATAAACAGAAACTACGGTCTAGTAAATTAAGTCAGCCAGTTTGATTGTCTAAGTCCTCCCCTAGGTGAAACGGTTAGACTGTTTCTGACATGTATAAAATAGACCCCCATAGTGAGAGAGTTAGTCAAAACTCAATCCGATGTATCGTTTTTCTATGTTTCATATTATTTCTCAGCATTATGATTTCCTGCACGAGTTATGCATTTTTCCTGTATTTCCCAGTTTCACATGTAAATAAGTCTGCTAATGCTACAGTAGAGCACACGTTTAGTGATCTGCCCCCTCATGAACTCTCTTACCGCCTCGCCATGCGAAATAACTCATTTATCCGCATGTTACATTACTCACACCAGACCAGCAATACCACTAATTGTTGGGTGTGTGGTCGACTCCCCCCTTTCCAGACACCGAAGGGAGTTCTGCCACTTTTTCCTTATCCATTCTCACATAATGGTTCGTGTGGAGCATGGTCCACGTTAACGTCATCCTCAACAGATATGTCTTTTCTTAACAGTACATGTTTCCCAGACAAGCAAGGTCTCCCTCACCGAACAGGTTTAGATCTAGAAAATGAAGTGTATAATTTAGGTAATTATTCGTCGAATTTCATGGTCCTGAATGTTCAGTCTGATACTACTCCAGACTTACCTGCTATTTCAGTACTACCAGTCAAAGGCGAATTATGTGTCCGAAATAAGGGTTCCGTACATGTAGGACATAGTGATTGTACTACTATTGTCAAGTATAGTGACAGTGGGAAATCTATTTTCAAAGCTTCACGTCATTCTTATTTTATTTGTGGTCAAACCGCATATGTTCGTCTGCCCCTCGATTGGGAGGGAACCTGTTACATTGCCTTCCTACTGCCACCAGTTTACCTAGCCCCACCTGATTATCATAGAAATACACATCTAGTACACATTAGACATAGAAGGGAGTCCCCAATTGTCGATTATACTGAAACTGCTCTAGAACAGTATACAGATTTCAACAGAGGGTTCTTTTTCTTTATAGGACCTATCCAGAATAGTAAACTAATCCGTAGGTTAACCAGAACCCTAGAAGCTGTAGTAAATGAGACTGCCTCTGCTCTAGGTAACTTAACCGAAGAGCAATCTGCTATGAGATTTGTCGTTTTACAGAATCGTCTCGTCCTTGACGTCATACTGGCCGATAGGGGCGGGGCCTGTAGAGTCATCGGATCTAGTTGCTGCATTTTCATTCCAAATAACGCGCCGTCTGTCTATTCAGCTATAACCAGACTCCATAAAATTGCCCATCTGATACACCAAGATCCAGGCACATGGTCCGGTTGGTTCTGGAATATAATTTCCGCATGGGGATGGAAAATATTGTCCTTTCTAGGTATAGCAGTAGCGATCATATTCAGCTGCTGCCTCTGTATACAATGTGGCCCTGCGATTTGCGGCATTTGTGCTACCTCTTGTATTCCTAGTCCCAAGCCCCGTTCTAAATCCCGTTCCAAGAGGATTCGAGATGAGCAAATGATACTGTATGAAATGATAGATGGTATCATGAATATTGATGTTTCCTGATGGAAACGTAGTGACAAGGAGGGAATGTGGAAAAGTAAATTTTGCCATGTTCTGTGTCCCTACGTGTCATCCATCATATGTTATGTATGCATGATTAAATATGCATATGCATTCCCCATGTTCGATTAATGACGCAATTACAGTTGTGTCCACCTCTAGTATGCCAGTTTCCAGTCCTCGTGAATAATACGAATATCAGGCCTATGTAAAGCTACGTTGCCACGTTTCTCAGTGTGCACGTTATTCCATTATAAAGTCCCCGTTTTTAGGCCTCAAAAGGGCCCGGACATCAGATTCAGCTCTTGTCTCCTGAAACCTCGCTGAGGAGCGATACAGCCCCCACCTGTATCCTCGACCCTTCACTTACTTCCTGTTATGTTTCGACAAAGTTTTAATTCTCGAGTCCAGAATGATTATACGAATCCAGATTTTCAGAACCTCAATCCCTCCTTTTGCCCTTACATAGGCAATTAATCTATCCTCATGTTAGTCTGAGTCCAGGTCTATATTCCTAAAGTCATTGAGATGTTGCTGTAACATCATTCTAGTACTTAGTTCATCTTTTGACACAGGCTTCCTTACACATGATGTAACACAGAGGCCACATATTGCAGGACCACACTGTATGCATAGACAGAACAGGAAAAGAATGGCTAAGACCATCCCAATGACCATCAGAATTTTCCATCCCCAGGCAGATATCAGTTCCCAGAACCATCCCATTAACGACCAATCTCCTTTATCCACATGGATAGATTCAGAAATCTTATGTAGTTTGGAGATGGCCCTGTACACGGTTGGAGCATTATCTGGGATGAAAATGCAACAACTAGATTGGATCAATTTGCATACTCCACCTCGGTCTGCAAGTATAACATCCAAAGCGACCTGGTTCTGAAGGGTCATAAGTCGATCCGACTGGAGCTCAGCAGTCAAGTTACTAAGGGCACCAGCAGTTTCAGTCACGGTGGACTTAACTACCCTTGTTAATTGCCTTATGTTTCTACTGTTAGCCATGGATCCCCAGAACGGCAGAAAACCCTTTGCAAAGTCCCCAAATTCTTGACCTGCAGTGTCTTCTTTACTCAAGACACCTCTAACTACCCTTGTCCGGTGGTAATCCGCCGCTGCTGTGTAGGTGGGAGGCAACAGGAATGAAACAAAACATGAGCCCGAGAAGTCAGGGGGCAACCATGTATAGGCTCTATCATGGCAGATGAAATAAGTACCCTTAGCGGCTAAAAACGCAGGGGAAGTCTGAGATCCAAAAACATACGTTTCTGTACAGATACTCTTCCCTAGCTGAGCTCTGGGATTCTTGCCAACACCTTGCAGACACAGGTGACCTTGATGGGGTACGATCCAGAGAGGGGACGATCTTTTGGCTTGCTGTTTCTCACTTAAAGTAGTGCCATATCCGGTCACGTTCCAACCTACATATGCAAGTATCTCATCATCCGGAGTATCTTCATAAGAAGTTACTTCCTTGATCATGTCAACTATACCTTTGACTAGGGCGCTAGTCTTGAGGTTGTCTTTTACAGAACGTAGGGGTTGGACTTCTCGTGCATATATGAACATTGTCCTATATGCCCATACTGAACCATTGTGACTAAATGGCAGGACCAAATAGGGGATACCTTTATCCGTTGTGTGAGGCATGAGACCGCACACCCAACAGTTAGTTGTGTTCATTACAAGTTGGTGTTGGTGTAATAACTGAACAAAGGAGTTATTAATGAACTCTAATCTCCTATTTGATTCGTGGTCAGGCAGAGGGTGGAAAGAATGAGAGGAAACAGTAGGAGGAGGTACGGGTGACGCAGTGGGCGCAAATGTTACATGAAAAGAGAATAAAACATAACTTATCAAAAAGATCATTACGCTGGATAGCATAAAAATACACAATATTATAAAACTTTTCTTTGTCATCTTGTTACACAGTCTCTGCTTAAAGTTCATTGGTTTGGCAGGTCTCTCCACATCAGGAAACTCCATCCTCTCTAAAGTGCTGCCCGCGGTGGGAGGTTCCCTCTGCTAAAGGATGCTTCCGTCAGTCTAGGGCAACTCCCTTGGACTGACCAGAACTACCGACCTAACGTCGTCAGCTGCACCCAAAAGACTTTAATCAACCGCGGCCCTAGCAGCGGAACCCGGATGGCGGTTCGAAAAACAAAAAATAAGCAAGTTACCTAGATGGGAGATCTGCACTTTCAAAAATAGGACTTGGGGAAAAAGAAAATATCTTTTTATTTGTCCATGGATCTTTAGTCTCAAATTGCAAAAGACAGTATTTTCTTAGTTCGTTTTCCTCGGTCTCAGATTGTACCGCCGTTTCCCAGGTATTGTCTGATCTGGGAACAAAAGGTCAGGCTCCAAAGAGTTCAATCGTTCTGATGGCGGCACAGTCTCTTGAAAAATGTTCTCGCTTTCACATTCAGGGTTAGTTTCTTTTACACGGTCATCGCTGAAAGGTATGACATGTGGCACAGTTGTAAGCTCTGAGTCAGTGACACCCTTCTGGACCCATTGGTCATGTGGCGGAGGTGAAGGGATTCTTTTGCAGTGGACCCCGTGGATCCAGTTGGCCTTCCCCTCCACACGAACGGCTGACCTCGTGGAAAGAAGGACGAGATGCGGTCCGGTCCACCTGGGCTGGTCGTTCTTTGTCCTCTGAAAGTTTTTCACGAGAATCCAGGATCCAGGGACAATGGAGTGACCTGGAGTCTCAGAGACCGGAGGCAGGGTGTTGTGGACCTGTTGATGCAAAACACGCAATTTAGCCGTCAATTCATACAAGTTGTGGAAAAGTAAATTTTGCCATGTTCTGTGTCCCTACGTGTCATCCATCATATGTTATGTATGCATGATTAAATATGCATATGCATTCCCCATGTTCGATTAATGACGCAATTACAGTTGTGTCCACCTCTAGTACGCCAGTTTCCAGTCCTCGTGAATAATACGAATATCAGGCCTATGTAAAGCTACGTTGCCACGTTTCTCAGTGTGCACGTTATTCCATTATAAAGTCCCCGTTTTTAGGCCTCAAAAGGGCCCGGACATCAGATTCAGCTCCTGTCTCCTGAAACCTCGCTGAGGAGCGATACAGCCCCCACCTGTATCCTCGACCCTTCACTTACTTCCTGCCTCGCAGTGCCCGGTGCAGCCTGGCTCTGCCTCTGAGTCTGCCAAGAATATGTTATGATTCCAGTTATCAGTTCAGTCCTCCTTCTCTGCATTCCTAAGCTACTGAACTGCATCAATAGTTTCCGTCATTGTCTAGCCTTCACGTCTCCACGTTAGAGAAATACTGCATTTAATGGTCATTTAATATTCTTCATCACGCACTACATGTAGAATAATGCATGGTCCAGTCTTAGAATCAAGTTAGCCTTTCCTCTCCTGACTTATAGTTTATATCAACATGTTCTCTAAACATCAGATACTAGATAGGGTTTAGGTACATGTCGCTCCGACCCTCCAGACTTCAGTCTCTGCTCCTAGCACAGAGTTCATAGCCCCCAGCTTCTCCTAGTAATACGTCATTGCCAGTTTGCGCGCACCACTAGGTTAGAGGTCCCGGCTCCTCAGGTAGCCCCCTCCATGGTTTCCGCCCCATTCATGACATATCCTGTTACGTCTGCACCACATGTCTATGTATACTCCCCGTTACACCTACTTTCGCCCTTATCTTTCGCGACTGCTACGCGTCACACCTTCTGCTCCACCCACTGCTACGCCTACTGCAATGTAATGCTATGTGTTTGCGTTATGTATATATGCTCATGTATTGTTATTAAAAGTCAGCGCGCTCATCCCAGATCCAGCCCCAGCAGCTGCTGGGCCTGTCATCCTATTCCTATGCAGGTTGTCCTGTTCCTGTCCTTATGCTGTATTAAACCTGCAAAACTCCTACTACCTCGAATCTTGACTCTTATTTATTGAGCTATCTGTTATGATATCTGTTATGATATATGTCTAGTCAAAAATAGGGTATTATTTATTTATTTACCACAAAGTAATCAAGCAAAATAGGGTGTTGCAGCTCGCTGAACTTCGTGGGCCTAGGCACTCCCCATATGTTGGCTGGCCGGCCAAAGACAATTTCGTAAGGGCTGAGTTTCACTCGCGAATGCACAGTCATTCTGGTGGATAGGAGTGCTAAGGGTAGAGCGTCAGGCCATTTAAGACCTGTGCTCGCTTGGATTTTGGCCAATTTAAGTTTAAGCGTGCCATTGTAACATTCTACTAATCCAGCTGATTGGGGGTGATTTGCAGCATGGAACTTCTGCCTAATGCCTAGCCCTTCACACACTCTTTTCATCACACGACCCACAAATTCACTTCCGTTGTCAGACCAGACCATTCTAGGCATTCCAAACCTGGGGAAGTACTCTTTCACAAGGGCTTTCGCTGTGGACAAGGCAGTATTGTCTTTTAGGGGATAGGCTTCTACCCATCTTGAGAAGGCACAAACAACCACGAGCACGTATTTTAAGTTGTTGCACCTCTCCATATGTATGAAATCTAGCTGCAAAACCTCGAATGGATACGTAGGAGGTGCAAAATGACCAGCTGAAGTTGGGGTTCCCCTACCAGGATTGTGCTTCAGACATACCATGCAATTCTTGACAACATTCTCTGCACACTTGGGAATCCCTGAATTCTTCCACACTGGGGCCAACAACTCGCAAATCCCTTTCACGCTGATATGAGCCATTCCATGAGCCATTGTAACTACTGCAAGCACATATGCATCGGGTAACAACCATCTCTGATGCTCTGTCAATTCAATCCAACAACCATTTGCATCCATTCTCCCTGTACTCTCTCTCCACGTGCTCAACTCTTTCTCTGTGGCCTCAGCTTGGATGGATTTCACACTCTCTATCGTGTCCTCACATATTCCAACCTCACCAGTCCATCTTTCAGGGCCTGCAACATACATCCGGCTCATCACATTCTTTGCCGTTTCTTTCGCGGTCTCATCAGCGAATGCGTTTCCACGACCAACATCATCAGTAACCTTCTTGTGAGCACTACATTTCACAATCGCCATTTGCAGAGGCAAGGTCAGTGATTCAAGAAGCTCATTCACCAACTGACCATGCTGAATCTTAGCTCCATGCGAAGTCAGGAACCCACGTTCTCTCCACAATCGTCCAAAGCTGTGAGCCACTCCAAACGCATACTGACTATCAGTATAGACAGTCACTCTCATTCCTTTAGACAATACACATGCTCTCGTTAGTGCAACTTATTCTGCGGCTTGAGCTGAACCATGTGGTATTCGTGCAGTTTCAACAACTGTGTGCAAAGTCGTGACAGCATATGCTGTAGTCACGTTCCCATTTGGGAGCTTAAAGCATGAACCATCCACCCATAATGTACCATCACATTCAGCAAGAGGAGTGTCAAATAAATCCACTCTCCCTTTTGTCTCTTCCTCTGTTGTGAGGAAACAATCGTGCTGTTCTAAAGCATCTGATTCCTCTGCAATTGGTAACAACGTGGCTAGATTTAAGGTACTGCACCTTTTTATGTGCACATGGCTCGCTAGCAGCGTTAATTCGTAACTGGACAGTCGAGCACTAGTTAAGTGCTGTGTCTTGGTCCTATTTAACAATGTGTCTACTGCATGCGGGACCATCACGATTAGTGTATTATTCATTACTAGACCAGCAGACTGTCGAATAGAAACAGCTGCTGCTGCTGTGGCCCTTAAACAACTTGGCAATGCTTGTGCTACCGGATCCAAAGTTGAAGAAAAGTAGGCGCATGGCCGCTGTCTACCTCCGAATAACTGAGTCAGCACAGACAATGCACAGCCTTCCTTCTCGTGGACATACAATGTGAAAGGCTTACTGTAGTTGGGGGTACCTAACACAGGGGCCGAACATAATGCTGTGCGTAATTCGAGAAAACTTTTCTGGCACTCTTCAGACCAAGGAATGGGATTGGGTGTATTTTTACACGTTAATGCCACCAAGGGTTTGGCCAATAACGAAAAATTTGGAATCCACTGTCTACAGTACGATGTAATGCCCAAGAAAGCACGCACTTCTCTCTGTGTTCTTGGCACACTCAATTTCGCTATTGCCTGAATTCTTTCTGGGGTCAGTTTCCTTCCCTCCTTCGATAAGAGGTGACCTAAGTAGGTCACTTCTTGTCGGCAATATTGAAGCTTGGAAAGTGACACCTTGTGATGCAGATCACACAGATGACGCAATAATATCAATGTGGCCTTTTTACAAATTTTCTCAGTATCTGCAGCAATGAGCAAATCGCCCACATACTGTACAAGAGTGGCACCTTTAGGCAAAACAATTGTGTCAAGCTGTGTTTTCAGAGCTTGACTGTATATTGAGGGGCTTTCACAGTAGCCTTGAGGAGCGCGTTTAAAGCGGAAGCTTCGACCTCCTAAACTGAAGGAAAAAATGTCCCTGCTCTCCTCAGCAATTGGGATGCTGAAGAAAGCATTCTTTAGGTCAATCACCGAAAACCATGAAGCAGAAGCTGGAATCATAGTCAATAATGTGGTAATGTCGGGGACAACTGGAAATTGTGGTACAACTATCTTATTTACCTCTCGAAGATCAATCACGAATCTGTACACAGGTGGCTGGGAAGGGTCAGTTCGTTTTAAAACAGGCAGAACAGGACTATTGCAAACATTGCCTTGTGTTTCCTCAATCACATCCTTTTCAATCAATTCGTAAACAATCGCTAGTAAAGCTTTTTCACCCTCATTAGATATTTTGTATTGGGGAATTCGTGGCATTTTGACATTGGACTACAATGTTACAACATATGGTGGAATTTCTAAAAGACCTACATCATTAGGACCAGTGGCCCAAAGAATATCTGGGAGAAGTGACAATTCTGCTGGAAGTGCATCTCTCGACAAATACATGGGAGAAACCACTTTCTTACCTAAAGTAAGTTGTACTCCTGAAGGAGAACAGTACAAAGTCGCATACAATCTTTTTAGTAAATCCAATCCTAGCAAATTTTCACCACAACCTGTTGTCAGAATAAGGGGTGCTTCGAATTCACAAGGACCAACAGAAAGAGATAAAGGGTCAGAAATCGGATTTCTAACTGGGGCGCCAGAAAAACCTACAGAAACGTTCATTTCACCAGACAAAGGTGCGCCAGGGAGTTTGGAGTGCATAATAGAACTCTTTGTAGCACCAGTATCCAACAGAAAAGGTTCTGACACACCTGATGTAATCACTTCAACGTAAGGTCCACTCTGATCTACTGGAACTGAAACAACTCCCTCTCTTTGTCTATGGCTGTCCTAGCAATCATTATTCTCCCACTGCTCATTTTCTGTGTAATAATCATCAACGTAGTATTGAGCTGTCCTGTCAGATACGTTATTCTGCTGATCAAACCTGTTCATAGAGTTTTGTGGTGGAAGGGGACGTGTGTCCTGAGGGGCGTTTCCACGCCCTCTACCTCTAGGTACTTGCTGACTACCACGACCTCTAACACCAGAAACTCCATTCGCACGTTGTAATAGAATAGGACAATTATACTTGTAATGACCCTCTTGTTTGCAATATAAACACTGGTTGGGGCCTACAGATACACGGGGTTGAGTATACTCGAATCTTTGCGAGTTTCTCTGATACTGTTGAGGCTGCTGAAAAGCATTTTGGTAGTGATTCTGACCACTATTATTTTGATTACCACCACCACGTGGCGGATAGGCTTGCTGTAGCAAGACCTTCGTTTTTAGTTCTCTAGTTTTCTTTTCTACTTTATCTTTCTCATCTTTGTCTCTATTTTCGTAATATTGTGCAGTAGCCAATATCTGGGCTGAGGATGAGACTGCCCAAGAACTTTCTGAATCTTTTAATTTTTTACACAATTCTGGAAGCAGATTGTGCACGAATTTATCGACAAACAATCTCTGACCACCTTCTGTGGTCATATCTTGACCGCTGTGGTCAATGAATGTTTCTTCAAACCTGGTGAAGAAATCTGAAACAGTTTCTTCCTTCTTTTGCTTGCATGCAGACAACTTATCCCAATTTACGCGTATTGCAGGCATTATCGTTTTCATGTAATCTACTATTTTACCAGGGAGTTCTGCTATCAAAGGCTCAGGCTTGGCACCACCAACTTGTCGGGCATCTGCAGCAGTTATATTAGCCCATGTGTCATCTAATTCCTGGTCATGATCTATATGACGAATTTTACCCCATAAAGGCTGTGGAACAACATTCCCAAATAACATATCGATATCGGCTAAATTCATTATACATGACCCAGCAGTTTGCGACAACTCTTTATAGTACCCTGCAGGATTTTTACGTGGATCTGGTAATGTTTGTTTGAGTGCTAAAACTTCAGCTCGCTTCCATGGGACATGTACCCATACACGCTGAAAGTGTGGCAAAATAGGTGGGACAGCAGTCGTGTCACCCTCTCTCCATTGTGGGGGAACTTCTCTCATAGGGTATTGTCGCGCCTTTTTCCTACTGGATGTATTACATTCAGATAGTGACCCAGAACTGCTTCCCTTACTTCGATATGATAACAACATTTCAACTGCTTTCTCCACATCTGGACCTACAATCATACCCTCTCCGAACCTAAACCGTACACGACACATTTCTCGTGGGATGCATTCCTGATCATTGTCTTCTAAATCTTCGCAAAGGAAAACACACATCTGTTTGAAAACATATCTCTGTGTCGCTGCTTCCCATTGATGGAAGACTTCCATGACAGACTGTACATCATATTTTACAGTGTCCATGACCCATTTCCGAGCTAAACCATTCAGTGAATCTCTCTCTTGATAATCAGGTAGTTGAATTCGCAACTGTCTTCTTCCCATGTTAGGGGTCGTGGTAGGCGACCCGAAAAGAGGTAAAAGAAGGTTAGTAACAGTGCTGGCCATTTTCTGCCGAATGGAAGGTGAAACTGAGGGACAAATAGATGGAAAAACGTGGTGAGATAAGGCAGGGGTAGAAATAGCAGAAGAGGTATCAGTGGAAATAGAGGGGGCACTAGGCAAAATCGTAGAGGGAGCATTAGGAGACGTAAAAAGTACAGTAGGCAAAATCGTAGAAAACACAGGTGAAACAGAGGTGGTCGGTGGGCCTGGAGGAGGCTGCACCGAAGAAGTAGGAGTCAGCTGAAGAACAGCTGGTGGGTGCTGTGGAGGAGCAGGAGGCGTAGTTTGCGCAATTAAAGGTTGCGGGGGTGCTGTGGCATTCTGCGCATAGGGGGGTGGTGAATTTAGCAAATGCGACATTAATGGGTCTTTTTCACGCTCTTTTGCTGCCTCTTGCTGTAGAGACGGCAAAACTGGATAGCACTTATCTATTGCCATTTTACGTTGCCTGTGCAACTGCTCATTCATCTGCTCTTCTTCATTATCTTTAAACTGCACAGCAGCTTGCATTACTGAAAGTCCCCCTTCTCTCTTATTTTTCTTAGCTAATTTAATTTCTTTCTGTTTGGCTTCTTTACGCCATAAGCGGAAAGAGTCAAACATCGCCGGCCGGGCTTTCTTTTTAAATAGTTTTACTTCGAGGTTGTCTAAGATTTCAGAATCAAAGCTACCATATTGGGGCCATTTTAGAACACCATCTTTCCTGGTGTATTTAATCCATACTTCGTTGTAGGTGATTGGGCCTACCCCATGTTTTACATATAGCTCGTAAGTCGGAGTTCCAACTGGAGGAACCGGACATGAGTCCTCCAATCGGGAGTCCCTATTATTACAACCAAGACAAAACAAATTCCCAAGTCTAAGACTAGGCATCTTCGCTCTCTAGTCTAGTTCCAAACTTCAAAGGATTATCGATTACGATATTTCTCGTGAATACACGAGTCCTTCGGTTTTGGTGCTTGCAAGTACCAATACAAAACTTTGTATCCAAAAGATACCCAAAACTAAGTCCAACTAAGGACTGGGAGACGCTCTACTTATACTTAACTGAAATATCAATGACGTCACCAGAAGACTCGTCTCAGTGTTTCGCTCTACCAAACTTCAAGGGTCCAAATCAGGGCGATAGCCAGGGCAGCAGTCCTGGTAGCCGTCGGGAAGCGGGGAACATCGCAGCAAAGACCTTCGGACCACGTCGACATGCAGGGGTCGATGAGGTGGTTGGCCGTCCTCCGGAATTTCCACACGAAGCTCCTCACGATCTTCTGGCTGACTGGTACCACTGGAATCGCCCCAAACGTTGGGCGCCAACTGAGGTACTGGGTTTTTAAGAACCGGCACAGAACCGGTAACCCAGCGGTGCCAGGGAATCAACACCCAGAGACCTCGGGTTCTTCCTGATCCAGACCTACAGAAACTCAGAGTCTTCTAGGTGAAGTCAAAGATTAGTTTATTGGCTGCAACCAAGGTAACAAGTGTCCTAGAAGTACAATACGGGTATATTCTCAGGAGACTGCACACCTTTACAAAGTCAGGCTTCTCTTCTTATACACAATTTTAGGCTCTAGGCAAAACATTCTTGGTTGTAAAGTAAATCGTTAACATATTTTTAGTACAAAGAGAAAGCAGAGTCATGATGACATGTCCATATTTCACTTCGTGCTGCCTACAACAAATCATTCGGCAAGGCCCAACATTTCATCAGATATCACTGGACCCCTAATAAAAACGGGCACCTCCCCACCATAAAGTAAGCGAAGCAAAAGAGTGGAGATAGATGTGAGCGAGATATGGCAGGTGTGCGCGCTGAAATGGTTTTATGGTTTGTTGAGCCTAGATGCTATCTTGCTCGGCCACTGGGAGGGGAACTGACCTAACGAGTTCGGCCTGGGGCAATGGTTCCAACTTGTACAGGTCATGGAAAAGTCGATTAAGGAGTATGTGTCCTTGTGGAATCGAATTCAGCTGGATTAAGGCCTATGTAAAGGGCAACATATAAATGGGAGGCAAGGGTTCAGAATGTAAATGACGATTTCGAGGTGAAATCATCACTCGAATATGCTGAAAATATATGTGCATGATGTACTCGTCATTCTCGGTCTTTTGATACCAAATTCGTCATGTTTCGACGAAGTTTTAATTCTCGAGTCCAGAATGATTATACGGATCCAGATTTTCAGAACCTCACATTGGCTGGCTTCCTAAACGAAGGCCAGCCATTGGAGGAGAAGGGAGTCACACCAAACAAGCCCCGTCTCTTTCGGATTCGGGGGCGTGTTTTTGGCGTTCTTTCGCCCTGTGACGTCACCCGTCACTCAGAACGCCAAAACACGCCCCCGAATCCGAAAATGGCCGTGTGTTTCTCCGAGGCATTTCCGCCTTGCCTCGGAGAAACATGGTCGTGTGTAACGCTCCTCTCTTGTCTAGAGTGGTTGTTTTGCTCTCCCTGTAAAGAGGCTCACACAGCGCTGTTTCTGGGCTCTCCTGATCCGAGCCGGGGGTGCTTTTGTTTTAAAGTCTGCTGAGACGACAAGTAAACCCGGGTGCAAATCTGAACACGTATTTGATATGTAAACAGTTTGATGAAAAGATTTCGATTGTGAAACCTCATTATTGTTAAGGCCAGCCGTTTGCAGTGTACATTTACAAGTTTAATGTGGGTGATGTGTTAATGTTTGCGGAAGTGGGACAGATGATATTTCGATGTGTAATATTAGATATCCGTCGTTTGGGCGAAAGAGGGAGTTAAAGGGGCGGCGAGTCAGACGCTGGTAGACGAGAGGAACAAAGATGTAACGAAAGCCAGAGATGTGGGGGCGAGGAGGCAGGGGCCTGAAGTGGAAGAGAGAGAAGAGGTGTGGGGAGTGATCAGTGGCGGCTGGGCAGGGGGCGACATTAGAGGAGGCCCCTACCGAGAGAGCTAGTGGGGATCACGATTGTAGAAGCGAGCGGTGAAACATGGCAGAGGCGGGTAAAGCGGCGTGAAGCCGAGGCCAGTGGATGAATCGTGGTCTGGTGGAAAGGATGAGGTGGAGCGCAAAGGAGGGACACGCACCTGAAACTCACAGGTCCATTATAAAACAAATACACTTTTGAATGGTGTGGGTGTAGGCTTCACGCTCAGCCCTTGCTTGTAGCGCTTGCATAAAGTGGGTTGCCTTTTGAGAGCTAGGCGCATCACCTGATTCCACACCGGTTCACATTGAGTCTTTCCCTTCACACACTCGTTGTCTCCGTTTCGTCTGTCTTTTCCATTTCTTCCCTTTATTTCTCCACATCCTTCTCCATTCCCTCCCTCGTATTCTTACCGCCCCCTCACTCTCGCACTTTCACTCTCTCTCCTCCCTCTCGTTCCCTGTCACACTCAATCTCCATTTTCTAGTGTATTTCGCCTGTTCCCCCCTCTTTTGCATCTCCCTCGTTTCCCCCCATCGACTGTGTGCGCTCTCTCTCTTTATATATATATTATGAATAGAATTTCGCAGGGTTTCCGTCCCACACACAATCATAGTCTCTCTCTCAATTTATATATATTTATATATATTGTGGTCTCTTTATATGGCTCTCACACCCGCTATCTTACTTTCGGGTGCTCTTCCTCTCTTTACCCTTGCTCGCCGTCTCGCGCCCTTCCGTTCTCTCGTCCTCCCCCCTCTCCACAACCCCCCTTTCACACTCACTCTCTCACTCTCCCTGCCCCGCGCCTCTGTAACCCGGGCCACTCCGCCGATCCCTCGTTTCCTGTATGAAAGACACAAGCCTCCGACCCCCTCGTCCTTCCCTCCCCTGTCCCAACTTCTATGTTTACACCAAGTATCGCCTCCTAGTATTTTCTGTTTTGATTTAGTATCGTTGCGTTAGCGGGGTTCTGCATTCCAGCGGGTGCTTCGAAGTGCTATGTAAACGTGCATACGGGGCTTGCATTGAAGTCGGAGAAGCTGAGTTGTTCATCATCTAAGTGTAACTCGGCATCAGTCCCACCCCTAACAGGTGTGCTGATGAAATTACCGATTCACGAGAGAAGTGGGCAAATGTAGCTTGACTAGATACCGGTGGTAGCATGATGGGCTCTGCAATCATATAGCCAGTTAACCCTGCAACAGAACAACACTGACATACACGTATTCTGCAACATCTAAAAGCCAGTGGCCACCATACCCGGCTCTGCAAAAATGACACGAAACGGAAAAAAACACATGTTCAATAGAGTCATTTACGGACAGAAGAACAAAGCCAACTTATCAGTTCCGAAAACGTAGTTTGGAGAGCGAAGTACGTATTGCTTCAGGAATGCAATTGGTCTCTTCTGTGGTAATTTCTGATAACACTGAGCGATATGGCCATTACTAGTTCTATTCAGTGAGCGCACGCATGCTTTTAAGTGGAGACAATGCCTATGTATGTGTTTTTTTTAAAGATAACCAGTACGAAGTTAATTTGCACTCTAGTTTACCCTGAATTAAAACTTTAGTCTGCAGCAAATTGGTGCAGCCTTCATGATCACACCAGCAGCAACTCTATGCCCCCTCCCCTTTCAAATTAAGACTGCTCCAGCAAATGGTTTGGTTAGAGGGTGAGTGTGAGACCTCAAGGGTGTTAAGACACTGGAGCGTTGGGGTGGGACAGTCTGGGGCCACCACCCACTGGGAGCACAATGTGTACTAGAACAGCAGGGGGGGGGCTAGCAGGGTTCAGGTGACACGGCAAAGCAGGCTAAGGCTTTTTACACAACTAGCGCTTTTTAACAAACACGCCGTTTTAAAGCATTATAAATAACTTTTTACCAGGTAAACAGTGGTTTGCCTTAACTTCTTTTTTTTTCTTCCTCCCCTAGCTTCTGCTATCTGAGCCTTTAGTCCTTTGAAATCCTTATATTGGGTTCCGCCCTGTCCCTTCTTGTATTTGTGTACATAGTGCAACTCCTACAAGTTCGAAGCAACTGTTTTTATTTTTTTGCGACAGACACACACCTTTCTCATGGAGTGGGTATATCCTGTATGCCATGTTTGGCTTTCCGATATTTATGAGGGTTTCTCCCCATTCCACCAAGCTGGACCTTTCTTGTGTCTTTAGGAGAGAGGTCCTTCCATTGCGTGTAAGGCCAGGTACGTTCGTGCCCTTGGATATTTAGTTCACTCATGCATCTCACTCCTCTTTGCCTCATGCATTCTATCGGGTTAAGTGCTACTTCTTGCATCTTTCCTGTTCACTTTAACTGTGCTGTTGACTGTTTCTCTGATCTCATTATTCGGATATACTCTTGATTCAGATTCAGAGTGCAGAGTGCAGATTCAGAGTGCAGATTCAGAGTGCAGAGTGCAGATTCAGAGTGTGAGTGCAGATTGTGAGTGCAGATTGTGAGTGCAGAGTGCGAGTGCAGATTGTGAGTGCAGATTCAGAGTGCAGAGTGCAGATTCAGAGTGCAGATTGTGAGTGCAGATTCAGAGTGCAGATTCAGAGTGCAGAGTGCAGATTCAGAGTGCAGATTGTGAGTGCAGAGTGCAGATTCAGAGTGCAGATTGTGAGTGCAGATTCAGAGTGCAGAGTGCAGATTCAGAGTGCAGAGTGCAGATTCAGAGTGCGAGTGCAGATTGTAAGTGCAGAGTCCGAGTGCAGATTGTGAGTGCAGAGTGCAGATTCAGAGTGCAGATTCAGAGTGCATAGTGCAGATTCAGAGTGCAGAGTGCTGATTCAGAGTGCAGAGTGCAGATTCAGAGTGCAGATTCAGAGTGCAGAGTGCAGATTCAGAGTGCAGACTCAGAGTGCAGATTCAGAATGCAGATTCAGAGTGCAGATTCAGAGTGCAGAGTGCAGATTCAGAGTGCAGATTCAGAGTGCAAAGTGCAGATTCAGAGTGCGAGTGCAGATTGTGAGTGCAGAGTGCGAGTGCAGATTGTGAGTGCAGATTCAGAGTGCAGAGTGCAGATTCAGAGTGCAGAGTGCAGATTCAGAGTGCAGAGTGCAGATTGTGAGTGCAGAGTGCAGATTCAGAGTGGGCCTGGCTCCTGAGGCTTGAGCAGGCAAAGCCAGGCTATCTTCATTTCTGAGCACTGGTCAGAAGGGGACGTGCACTTCCGCCCGTTTAATTCAATTGATCTGGGAGCCGCGCAGAGAATAGCGATAAAAATAAACCTCTTATGTGAAAGGGAAAGAGGGGGGAAGAACGTGTGTATATATACGGAGGCTGGCAGTGTGAGTGCTGCGACCCTGCGGGAACAGGGCACAGGCGAGGGGCAGGATTGGGAGGCAGGCAGGGCACTCACAACGACGGGTTCACTCAGCTCCAGTTATCATAGTTTGTTTTTTTATTCAAATCATTTTTATTCAGGGAAAGAAAATAAAAGGAAGACATGACAGTACAATAAGGTGTAATAAAATACAAAAGGTACAATAAATGTGTGTTACTACATACCAGATCCTGATTCCAGAAAAAACAAAGCAATACAATACACTACAATACAATATAATACAATACACTGTAATGCAATAATAAAAAGAAACTAGAATATGTGCGGATATTGATTATACTTATACATTTGCATATTCATTTGTATACATATTTGTATGTTTTGTTGTGTAGTCTATGTCAGGTTCGGTGCACAATACGTTAGTGTCTATTTACGACTCACGGTGTAGGTGTCAGCGGCTAACTGCAAACTTCAGAGACAAAATTTCACAGCATTCTTGAGTTACGGGGGGTCAAATGAAAAGGAGGAAGCGTCCAGCGATTTCCACAACTTTTTATGAGAGGCACGCCCTGGTGAGGATTGTAGGGCTGGGTAATCGGCCCCTCTCAGGAAGGCCAACCAATCTAGCCACAGTTTAAATGTTACTTCCGAGGTGTTTTTCCACTTGCATAGCACAACTTTGCATGCCAACGTGAGTAGCAGATCGAGGAGCTGACGATCAACAGGGTTAGACAGATTCGGTTCTAGCACTCCTAGAAGAACATAGCTAAACTCTCTCACCGGTTTGACACCAAGAATATGTTCAATGCAATCAAAAATTCTATTCCAGTATTTCCTCAATGTGGGGCAATCAAACAACATATGAGCCAAGTCTCCCACCCCTGCATCACAATTCCAACACTTAGGGTCATCTCTCAGATGGAGCTTAAAAAGCTTCTCCGGTGTCCAGTATGTTCTGTTGATTAACATGAATTTAGTTTGAGCCAATATAGGAGAGACTTTGTTTTTAAAAGCTGTTGTATGAAATACATCCCAGTCAAGAGTCACTCCCGATGTATTGGGTTCAGCTTCCCACCTTATTTCATTTCGTCTGTGCACTTTCTGGGGAAGGGGGAGGAGCATTTTGTATACCTTCGAGAAGAAGTGACCTGCTCCATTAATACGTGGTATAGAACTCCATAGCCATGGTAGAGAGGGTGTCAATGAGCGAGCAGACAAGAGTGTTTTAAGTTTCAAGAAGTCATAGAAGTCTATTGGTTCGAGGGCGTATGTGTTTTGGATCGAAGAAAACGGTAGGAGATCTTTCCTGTCAAAGAGGTCGCTTACCATATTGATGCCCTTGGCGGACCATTGGCTCCACCTGAGAGGTACCCCATTGATTTTCAAAGATGAGTTGTGCCATAGGGCTATGGAATTAGACTTTTTAGGCTTAAGGCCTTTATGGTTTTACTGATCGAGCCTCAGGAGTGCCCTTCTCGTGTTCAGCAATATGTACTTTGAGTGGGGTAGATGCGTGAGGTCCATGGTGAGTAGGGCCGGTAGTGGAATAGTGCCCATGATGGCTTTTTCGATATCCACCCATATTGGGGTATATTCCGATTCCCTGCTTAGCCAGTGACTGCCTTGTTTGCATAAAAACGCTGTTTGGTAGTGTCGGAAGTTTGGGAGACCCAGGCCGCCTTTTTCTTTAGTGAGCTGTAGCTTCTTTATTGATATCCTGGGTTTCTTCCCTTGCCACAGAAACTCACCAAACAATTTGTCTACTTTATGTAGGAAGTCGTCAGAGAAGGTCATGGGCATCATGCTTGACAAGTAGTTCACCAGAGGCGTTACCATCATCTTCAGGGTCTCAGCCCTACCCCACCAGGATAGATATTTAGGAGACCAGCCATCAAGCAATGTCTTTATCTTATTCAGGAGTGAATGTTCATTAATTCGCATCTTGGATATCAGGTCACTTTCAAAGTCTATGCCTAAGTATTTAAAGCAGTCCGGCTGCCACGTTAGACCAGAGTTCCCCATGATGTCCTTACCACCTGTATTATGGAGTAATTTGACTTCTGTCTTGTCTTTATTTAGCTTGTAGCCGGAGACCTTTGAGAAATCTTCAATAGTAGTGAGGAGGGCCGGTATAGCTTCAGCATCCTTCTCTGAGACGACCAGGACGTCGTCCCCGTATGCTGTTAATTTTATAGTGCAATCGTTAAAGGGAATTCCTGGTATATTTTCGTTATGTCTAATATGATATAGGAATGGTTCCATTGCCAATAAAAACAGTGACGGGGAAAGGGGGCATCCCTGTCGCGTACCTTGATGTAGACGGAACTGAGACGAGAAGGATCCACCAGTCCTAACTTTCGCTACCGGGCAGAAATAGAGAGACATGATCATCTTTATGAGTTGCGATCCTAAATTGAATTTATGTAATACAGCTTCTAGGTACGCCCAGTCCACTCTGTCGAAAGCCTTTTTGGCATCTAACGTTATTGCTACAGATGGGGTGGTTAGAAGTTTTGCTTTTTCTAGCACGTGCGCCAGAGTCCTGGTGTTATCGCTAGACAACCTGTTCTTCAGGAATCCCGCTTGGGACGGGTGTATAAGTTTTGGTAGGATTTTTTGGAGCCGTCCCGCTAAAATAGAAGCAAATAGCTTGCAATCTAGATCAATGAGGGATATGGGTCTGTAATTCTTGGGTTGTGTGGGGTCCTTTCCTTCCTTCGGGGGGACCGCGATGATAGCTTCTCATAGAGTGCCTTTCATTGCTCCTGTCACACTGATCTCTTCGAACATATGGAGGAGCGGTTGCGTGATTTCGTGGGAGAAACACTTGTAGAACCTTGCGGTAAAGCCACCGGGCCCGGGGGTCTTCCCGCATTTCAGTGTTTTAATGGCATTCTGAATTTCCACGATCGTAATCGGGCCGTTTATGACCGCCTGGTCTTCCGGGGAGAGAGACGTTAGTCTGCATTCCCCCAAGTAGTTTTGGATTTTATCCACTTTCACTTCCGTGTTTCTAGCATAGAGTCGTTCGTAGAAGTCTTTAAAGAGTTCTGCGATTTTTGTCGGGTCGGATTGGGGAACCCCAAGTTGATCTACAATAGACTTAATCGTATTTTTCTGAATTTTGAATTTAAGGTACGCAGTTAAAGTTTTCCCGGCCTTGTTCGACTCACATAATTTAAACCTTTTTCTCCTATCTAGCCACACGCCAGCCCTCTCACTAACTAATTTATTGTACTCTTATTTTTTGTTTGCTAGCTTATTCAAAGATTCGTCCTTTCTGTCATGTAAATGTCTGGCTTCCAAATTGGATATTTCTTTTTCTAGCTCCTCTAGTTTCCTGGTATGGTTTTTATTCATGGCCGACTTGATTTTTATGATAACCCCTCTGATTGTACTTTTTAGAGCCTCCCACCTAGTCGAGTCAGTGGTATCTCCCCTGCCATTGTGTGACAGATAATCTTTGATGGCAGTTTCAATGGTAGCCCTATGTTGTTCATGATCTAGGACCTCATCAATAAGGCGCCATAGAGATTGTCGGTTAGATGGTTTAATATCAGAGATGGGGAGTGTGATGCAGGAGTGATCGGATACGAGCCTCGGTTCTATGGATGTGTTTTCAATTCTGGGTATAACATTCTTTGTTATGAACAGGTAGTCAATTCGTGAGAACGAATCATGAGGGGGAGAGTAGAATGAATAGTCCCTTCCATCAGGGTTTTGTAGGCGCCACGTATCAACTAATTGGAATCGGTCACAGAGATTGAGGAGGGCCTTATGTGATCTATTGCTGCGAAAGGAGCAACGGGAATCTCTGTCTAGCGTTGGATCTAGTGGGAGGTTAAAATCACCTGCAAGGATATGAACTGCCGAGTCCGGGATGGTGTCAATATGTTTCGTCAAGCCTGACCAGAATTTCAAGTCGCAAGTATTTGGGGCATAAAGGTTCGTTACATAGAATTCTGTGTCATCTTTCAGAAGCTTGGTCGTGACCCATCTCCCATTGGTGTCAGTCGTGGTGGAGAGCAGGTCAATGTTGGATTTCCTGGCTATCAGAGTTACTACCCCGTTCTTTTTCCCCACTGCCTCTGAGCCTGTAACTTCAGTAAAGAATGTATTCCTAAGCGTATGGAGGTGCTTAGCTTCCAGTTTGGACTCCTGCAACAGTGCTATGTCTCCTTTCTGCCGTCGGAGATAATCAAGTATTTTTTGGCGTTTGACTGGTTTGTTAAGGCCCTTAACATTGAGGGAGATTACTTTCAGTTGTCCAAACCTAGCTACCCCTCGGGGTGTATTAATCATAGTTGTAGGCATGGTCATGTTGTGTGTGATACAATGATCGAAAGAAGTCCATGTCAATAAAGCCCCTATATGCGTTGTCCTTCTTTTGAGACAATCTCTGGTAGTGTATTACGGACCCATACAGCCCCTGTAGTACAAATATAATCATAATTACATCTTTAACGAGCAACCGCAGGACTGACCTAGTAATGAATATGAGTATCTGTAGTGTACATACATGTATCAAGACGAAACCCTTACTTGTAGCAAAACATTCTGTACACAATTTGGACTCCTGGCAGTGTGCACAACCTGACGCTGGAATGCAATGACCAAACAATAGTAGAACATAAAGGAAAAGAAGAAACACCCCACACACACCCCACCCCAACCCCGTATCCCCCCCACCCATCCCTCCCCAAAAATGAATGATAGGCATGGTGACTTGAGAAAAATGACAGTAGATTCCCCCCATGGTTCACTTTTATACCATTCTTACTGAGGGGACTGAATCCTCAGCCAAACCTTTAACAACTTATCAAATTGATGTGAACATACATCGTGAACTACGATATGGCAGAAAATGCAGTGTCCATTCCACGTAAAAACACATTTGTGAACTTTGCCGGTCAAGACAACTTAATACAACAGTCGCGTGGTGAACGCTACAATTCACAAAAAGCATGGTTCCTGCATAGAGGATTTTAAGTGCGGGTTGCCAATATCATTTACTTCTCTAGATCTGTAGCAATTTCAACAGGCACCATATTTCTACACTGTGGCACAAGAGCGATGGTTAGACATCATAGAGTAACTTTACCCTTGGGATGGACAATTATCCTACCCATTCACTGATGAAAATACATACTAGGTGTTGTGAACTCTGTTTACCAGCATGGTACTTGTCATCTTTAAGTACATTAAAGAGCATAGTTGGCTGCTATGTTACCTGGTGTGCTTAGACAGCGACAAGGATACAACATATATGTGACTGACATTATCCCCTTACATAGAAAGCTTAGTGATGAACACCAACATATCAGCATTTACAACATTACTGGGAAAAGATGTCTTCAGTCAGGCACTTCGGCAGAACATGGCAGCATGACAATTTTCAAATAAAGCAAAGGATACTCATATGCCGCCGGATGCGGAAGGATTCCCAGTGTAGCCGGATGCGGAGGCAGTCTCAGCTTTTGGACCGTTTGTATCCATATCTTGTTCATCTTGATCGCCTAGCAATCTGTTGAGTTTTAGAGGATCTGTAAATATATGCGGAGATCCCTGTATGGTCACTTTGTACTTCGCTGGCCCTATGAACCCATATTGGTAGCCTCTTGAATGGAGCTGAGGGTGGAGAGCAAGGAATGCCTTTCGAACATCAACCGTTTCCTTACAGTAATCCTGCGAGATGTAGACTTTGTTATTCTTCCATAATATATGATTTTTTTTCCGAATGAAGGCAAGTATCTGTTCTACATGTTGATATCTTAGTGGTTTGCAGACGATAGCTCTGGGACCTGTTTGATTTTTGGGGATCCTGCCTGGGACTCGATGCGCTCTATCAAACTCCAGCGGCTGATGGAAGGTGATGTTGGTGGCCTGCGAAAACCATGTTTCCAGAAGTGATACACAGGAGTCATGAGATTCCTCGGATCCCTCTGGAATTCCGAAGATGCGGAGGTTCCCCCTCCTATTTCTATCCTCCAATTCAGACAGTCTCTTTGTGATTTGGTCTGAGGTTATGGACAGTCGCTTGAGAGTTCTGCATGTTCTGGTTTCCACGTCTTCCAGTCGGCTGATCGTCGCCTCCATTTCGGTTAATCTTGCATTGGTGTCCCGAATGTCTTGTCTAATAGCCACAACCTCATCTTTAGTTGATTTGGCCAAGTCTCTTACTTCCTCAAGTCTGCTTAGGATGGTTTCTAAGGCGTCACTGTTTGCTTTTCCGCCTTTGATGGGTGAGACTGGGCTCAGTTGTTCTGCTTTGAGCCTCTTCAGGTTCTTTGTTTGCTCCTTATCACCCATGTTGCCGCCCAGTGGACTGCGGGAGTTATGTAACCTTATTGTGACTTTTCGGCCAGTGGTCTGTCGTCTGAGATGAGAGTGGCTGCTTTTTGTCAAATAATGCTTAGATTAGGCTTGTAGACTGTGAGCGGTCACCAACCTACAGTCATCTAGAGCGGCAAATGGCTGAGAAGATGGAGCAAGCTGTAACTACTGCCCCTTGAATAGTACACTGCAGAGACCTAGTTAAGTGCGTAAACGCGGCCTATTATTGCCTGATTACTCAATGTAACCCCCTTTTATAGGTGTGGAGAGCCATTTAAGGGCAGAGTAAGCTTTCGACTGATATCTCACAGGTTAATGCTCATAACGGGAATTGCGCGAGGAACGCGCCCATCGGTGTGGTCAAACCGCTTTCAGGACGAATTTGCCGTACAAGCTTCACTGCTCTGCCTTATTAAAGGAGATCACTCACTTTAGTTGCCAGCATCCTGTCTAGCGCCCGTAGTCTTGCTGCGCCGTTGTACCTTACACGCCGATCATTCTCACCACTATAACCTGCAGCCGCCATTTTGCGTGCGTTCCATTCCTGCTGAGGTGATCAGAGCTTAATGGCGGCGCGTACCTGGACAGATTGTGGCGCATAAAATAGTCATAAAATAGGCAAGATGCGTTCATCCGTGTGTCTTGATACTCCGACTGTGTGTTGTTTCATTGCCGAGCCCAGAGCGGAGTGTTAACATGTGATTACAAAAGCCTTAACAGCGTTCGCTAAGCGCTCATTTATACATTCACTGGCGTCGGTCGCTGTAAATGAGGCTAGAGGCGTTCATATGCAACAGGTTTATGATTGAGCTCATCGTTTTTGCAGTGAGACTGTGGGTCTGATCGCTGCCCAAGGTCCGATCCTCGGCTATGCAGAAACGGATATTGCGTCCATTTTGCTAGCTTTCCCATGCATTATATGCGTTCCATGCGGCCGACCTAATGGTGTAGGCAGTGCTTGCAATTGGAAAGGGTACTCACTCATGGGCCACGGAAGCCCAGACGCATATCACCGTCGTCGGTAAGCCCTGATTCATGAGCTCAACCCGCGTGGGCAAGTTTCCTTCGATCTTGGTTGGGGCTGACTGAAGCCGCCGGATCTTCGCTCGTTCTCGGTCGCGCCCAGGGTTCTTACAGCTTGGAGAGTCTCTCGGGCTGCCTCACGTCTGGAAATCCTCACAATGCGTGCCCCTCATGTTCCGATTCTCAAAACTGGTGTCGGAACCGAGATTGGTCCGGTTTGAGAGGCTTCAATCCCGCATTTGAACTTCTTCCACGGGAGGAGAAACGTTCTACGGCGCCATTTCTCTCGGCGTCCAAACCACGCCCCAGTTATCATAGTTTTTTAATATAATTTATTAACGGGGTGTTTACGCTTTTTTTTACTGATCCTGTTTTCACTTGGATTTGGAAAATGCACAGCTTCTGGAGACAACAACGTACTTTATAGGAGGCAAGAGGGCGCCCGTTTGTGTCCCACTTTTAAAATATAAATGTATTTATTGAGAAAAGGGTCGGGTTTAGCGTACGATGTTTGTCGTTGAGCAAACTCTCTATTTATTTACAACTTGGGCTGCAATAAATCAGCCTGCACCGTAGTTTTCTGTTCGTCGTGTTGCTTTTGGCGTCTAGTTCAAGGGTAGCTAAATATATTTATTAGTGTTTTATTTTTAGTTGGCACGCTCGCACTTTCCCCTTGACGTTCAAGAGTGTGGGGAGGTTAGCCAGGCCATTGTGCCTGCTGTGAAGCACAGGTTGTAGCAGGCACTACACAGATGAGCATTTTATTCAGGTAGCTCAGAGGGTTACGGCCTATGTTGCATAAACCAACCCTACTGTGACACAAGTTACAATCCTTTTAATATAGCCTGTTGGTATGAACTGGTGTCATGGGACTTCGTGTAAACAGCTAAGCATAAGTTCAGAGCCTGCTGTTTTATTCTCAATGTCAAATTACGCTCTCACCCACTAGTCACTCGGGCGCACTTCTTTCCACTCCGACTTAATTGGTAAGGAAGCACATTCGGGAGTCAGTGAAAAGAAGCTGTGGAAGATGAGATATGCATGTGGACGAGATATGAGTGCACATGCCTAACGTGGAATAAGTTGATCAGGCATGACTGAGACACTTTGAAGACCACTACCCCTTCCATGGCCCCCGTCATGTTTAATTTGCAGACTCACAATTTCAGAACTGAAACATATTTTCGATATTATTTATAACAAAATCATGGTTACTCTCCATTGACAAAGCCAAAAGTCCTGTCTGGTCTAAAATGTATGTCAGTTGCTGGGTTATATATCTGGATGCAGACACTTTAACAACTACTTCTTGCTTTCTCAAATATGCTTGAAAATGCATCATTTGCCCGCTATGTTTTCAAACTTTTCTCAGGGGAAGAACCCACCCCCAAAATCCCTTTATGATGGTGTGCTCACAATGCTCGCTTGCCACCAGGCGCTCACTCAATCTTTTACGTCCACCATTTTCAAATGTCACCAGCCACCACTGTGTAGCTGCGTGTGTGTGTGGCTCTGTGTGGATAGCTATTTTTGTAGGTGGCTCTATGTGTGGGTGGCTCTGTCTGTGTGAGGGTGGCTCTGTGTGTGTGGGTGGCTCTATGTGAATGACTCTGTGTGGGTGGCTATGTGTGGGTGGCTCTGTATGTGTGTGTGGGTGGCTTTGTGTGTGTGGCTCTGTGTGGGTGTAAATGCAATAGGTCATGCATTTGCAAGCCATTAAGCTATTGGCAATGTAAATGACAATGCCATTTATTTATGATTTAAAAAAAAAACTCCCCAAAAAAAATGTCATGAGCAATGCCAATAGCTCTACCTTTAATAATGCCGAGACCATTGCATTATAAATGCTTGTTTGCATTTAGTTCTGAAATCAATAAATACGTCATCTCCTCTCCAAAGATGTGAGATGCCTTCTAGGAAATACCAGTGACACCTTTATTTGATAGAGGACACACCTTTCTCACGCAGAGCCCTGTGCACTATATAGACAGCCTTAAACATGGCCGCTTACCGACTGGCAACCAGTACAAGCTCTGTATTTTCTTTGGGCCTTTTCACTTCATTCACAAGGCTTCTTCTAACTCCCTAGGTAAAAATACTAAGGATTGTGTTTCCATAGGAAATGCCTTTTTGGGTTGCCAATAACTTTTGAACCGTTTGATGAATCTGCACAAAACGTTCCAAAGCAGTGTTATCTTTAGATTAGTTTGTTTATTGAAAGTTTTCAGGTGATCCATCAAACGAGGGCCGAGAAAAATAGGAGTGTCCCAAAATGCAGTTCTCCCATTATTTTTTTTATAGGAACTTTAGATACAGCTACAGCCCAAACTGTTGAACAGAATGACACCACATTTCACAGAAAGCTAAATATTAGTTCAGAAAGAGTACTTTTTGGGTGATTGGGTGTGAATCCGATCAGTAGTGTTTGAACAATTAATGCTAAAAAACGTTGTATATATTGCTCTGCTGAGGATCCGTGGACCTGTCAGATCTCAAGCTTAGATATGATTGACTGCAACCACATCAACCAGCCCTGATTCTTAAAAAAAGGTAGAACCATAGACATAGGGGGGCAGGGTAGGGATAGCCTGACCCCTAGGCCTGGAGCCAAAACCTCTTTTTTAAAAAACACTTTGCCAAAAATTTGTGAAGTATCCGCATATCTGCTGTAACGTTTAAAACAAATGCAGTCTTCCGCTATACTCTTTAAGAAAACCCTGGGGTGGGCCAGGGCATGGTGGGGGCACATTTGATTTCATGTGTGGACAGAGGCGCATGGCCCCCTCCCTTAGTCTCTGTGAGGCCCCAGGCACCCCATCCTCCAGGGCCAATGAGTAAATGAAGGAAGAGGAGCACGCAGTGCTCTTTCACAAGTCTTATTAAGCAGTAGCGGTCGGTGGTGGGAGTGCTGCCGGGCGGTGACGTGGGGCGGGGGTAGTAAACTACGGAATACGGCCAAATACAGGTAAGTAAACATATAAATGAATAAAACAAATTTTGTTGCGCGCACTGCATCGCCAAATTCGATGCAGTGCGCGCAACAGAATTTGTTTAATTTATTTATATGTTGACATACCTGCATTTGGCCGTATTCCATAGTTTACTACCCCCGCCCCACGTCATCTCCCTGCAGCACTCCCACCACCAACCGCTGTTATTATTAAGCTCGAGGGGACTCCATCCCCTGGGGCTCTATTCCACATTAAAAGGGGAAGGGGGCCACATGCACCCCCCTGAGCCTTAGAAGACCCTGGAAACCCCATACCCTGGGGCCAATGGGAAGGGGCTTGGCAGCCCCCCTCCCTGGGCCTTTAAAGGCCATGGTGGCCCCGTACCCCGGGGCTGAACGTAACCTAAAAGGGAGGAGGGCCTACATGCATCATCACCATTTTCCCTGCCTGCATCAGCATGGGCAGCGAAACATATGTTTGCTCCCACTGGCGGGAGCATTTTTATATCTCCCGCCAGGTGGGAGCAAACATGTCTTCACTTCCTGCAGGAGGGTGGGCAGGCAAGGCACATCTCTTGGCGGAGCTTTAAAAATTCACCCCCCGGGTACGAGTAGCCTGCGCTCTAATGAACAGGGAAACACTTATTGCTCCCAGCTGCTGCTTCTGCCAGGTAGGAGAAATGCAGGGGCTGCGGGGGCCGTTTGGCTTTCCATGCAGTCTTCAACTTACTATTTGCTGGGGTCCCGGGGCCTATTAAGGCTTGAGGAGGTCGGCCCGTGCTCCTTACTTTTAATTATGGTAATCATCCCTGCTGGATGGTATCCACAGGGCCTATAGATGCTCAGGGAGGAGAGGCTACACAGCCCCCTTCACCTTTTATGGCAGTTGACCCACAGGGATGGGGGCCCTGGGGTCTATTAAGGCTTTGAGAGTGGTGCCACTTGCCCCCTTTCCTTTTCTAAGGAATTCGGCCCTGAAGAACGGGGTCACCGAGGCCTATTAATGCTCAGGGAGAGGGTGGCGCACCCCCCTCCCCTATATGTAAGTAATGGCCTTGGCGGATGTGGACCCTGGGGCCATTAGTTGCTCCTTGGGGCTTAGAAAGGGGAGCCATGCACCCCATCCCCAATACAAATATCTCTTAACCCAGGATGATGGGTACCCCTGGACCCGAAGTGGCTTGAAAAGGGGGGCACACAGTCCCTACCCTTTAAAAAAAGGCCTCAAGAGATGGGTCCCCTGGGCCCAAAGTGGCTTGATGAGGAAAGCTGTGAAACTGGATTGGACGCAGGGCCTGGATGCAGTCAAGACCTGCCGCCAACCTCCGCGCACACCGCCGAAGGCTGTGCGTGATTGGCTTTACATATGGTAAAAAAATATTACTTTAGGTTAAATAAAAGCCCCATAACTTCACTGAAAAATCCAAAGGTTAAAGTAACGTTATAGTTAAGAGAGAATTTCAGGTATGACGCAATGCTTTAAATGTACAAAACTACTGAAATTCATCAACAGTTATAGTTATCGCAAGTAACTATAATTCATGCCCTAAGATAACTATAATTCACACCCTCACTATGCATTGCTAATTACCCCACATATTAATTCACTCATGACATCTTCTATGACATAATTTATAATATCACTACAAAATTTAGCGATTAAGTTATTGATGAGAAAACTGTGCATGGCTGGGGCACAAGTCATAGTTATATATACCTATGACGACCGTGCATTGACACTGTCTTAATATCAAACCGCTGAAATATCGATCTAACGTTATATTGTGACCATAATGTCAATTTCAGAAAAAAATTATCAAGCTAAATACAGTATGACAATGTATCAGTAGTCAATAGTACAGGCTCAATAATTCTATAGGCTGATAATTCAACAGTGATATTGTGATCCAACATCCAAAGCATCTTTTATAGAAATTGACATTAGGGTTTGAGGCATTTCCATAATGTGTAATGGTTTCAAAACAGGGATTCATTTACTACTTCAGTTAACGTACTGGTCTTAATAGAGAAATTCATCAACAGTTATAGTTATCGCAAGTAACTATAATTCATGCCCTAAGATAACTATAATTCACACCCTCACTATGCATTGCTAATTACCCCACATATTAATTCACTCATGACATCTTCTATGACATAATTTATAATATCACTACAAAATTTAGCGATTAAGTTATTGATGAGAAAACTGTGCATGGCTGGGGCACAAGTCATAGTTATATATACCTATGACGACCGTGCATTGACACTGTCTTAATATCAAACTGCTGAAATATCGATCTAACGTTATATTGTGACCATAATGTCAATTTCAGAAAAAAATTATCAAGCTAAATACAGTATGACAATGTATCAGTAGTCAATAGTACAGGCTCAATAATTCTATAGGCTGATAATTCAACAGTGATATTGTGATCCAACATCCAAAGCATCTTTTATAGAAATTGACATTAGGGTTTGAGGCATTTCCATAATGTGTAATGGTTTCAAAACAGGGATTCATTTACTACTTCAGTTAACGTACTGGTCTTAATAGAGAAGGATCGGAGTTGTCCAATTTGTATTCGACTAACTCTCCCCACTTGATGGGGCTCTAAAAGACTAAATAGGTTAAAATACAAATGAAGTAATTACTACAATGGCACAGAAGGTACATGCTAAAACTTGATCAACTTCTTTCATTTTTTATTCAAGAATATAAGAGAAGAGCAATGAATATTTCCTTGCCTACTCTTGTCTCATACAACCACACACACACAGACACATTTGTACATATATATGCATACAACCATACAACACACACAAACACAAATACATACACACAACCAACCACTGACTTTCAGGAAGCATTTATTTAACATGTTTACTATTGTAGATTCAGACCCTAATTTGGAAAACACACTTCAAATGACAAATCGGTGTTTAATCATTCTGAAGGCCAATCATTGTAACGCATGGGGACTCACTTGTATAGTGTTTGGTCAGTTCTATCAGATAACCCTACAACACAGGGACTAAAATGTGGTTCGTAGTGTAGGTGATAAAGGGGGCAAGTGTTTTTGCACTCCAGCTGTATAACCAAGTTACATCATTTTCTACACTTGACTCCCTAATGATTATTTTGGCAGGCAGTAGAGATTTTGGAGCATAGGTATTGCATAATGCAAGTAATAAGTACATGGAATTAATGTACTATAAAAGTAGAGCTTTAGTTCTTTACAAAGGTAGGTCTTATAGATATAAGAATAGTAGACTGAATGAAATAAGAATTTTTAAAAGAAATTACCCTTTAGCCCAGGCTTTGAAAAAGTGTTCTTTTGATTGTGGTTGGCCGTTCTTTTTCAGAACTGCTGGAATAACCATTCAGTACTTATGGTTGCAATGATATCAACTTTTGAATTCATGGATGATCCCTAATCTTTCATCACCTCTCCTCAGTTGGCGTGCCTACATACACGGAGGGTGCCCTTTGCCTTGCAGGAGTATTTTCCAATCAAATACAACTTTGAGTTAGAGGCTCTTGACGTTTGGTATAGAGAAAATACATGTGTTCTAGTTCATTTCTGCATTGATACCTTCCCTGCCTTAAATTCAGCTGGCCCCAAGACCTCCCATTGAGCTGTATTGGAATGCTGGATATCAATGTTGTTGGAGCCTATTAGCCCTTGTATCTCTGCATGGATATTTGTAAACTGACCCATTTGCACCATGAACATCAGCTTGGACTTACATTGCACCCTTTGTATTGTATTGTATTGCAATATTTATATAGTGCTTACTACCTCTATCTAGGGTGCTGCAGCACGTGCCTACATAAGTAGCATGCATGTAAAAGTTAATATCATTGTAACCATAAGTACTGAGTGACAATTCTAGCAGTTCTGGAAAAGAATGGCCAGCCACAATCAATATAACACTTTTTTAAAGCCTGGACTGAAGGGTAAATACATCTGTGTCCCATTGATGATGGAAATATGGAGATGGATGATAATTGCAAGCACAGTTCTGGAAACCTTCTCTAAAAATCCTAATCTCGTGGTTACACAGATACTTCTTGGACTACTTCTAGCTAACTAGAATGAAAGATTATTGTGGTTCATGCGCAGCTTGCTCTCTCAAGGTGCTCTTCACATAGTCTTCAGGCAAGTGGACCTTCTTATTTGCTCATCTGGTCTGGAGCCGTGCCAGGCTGTATAACATTCTCCAATCAGATGGCAAAGTACAAAGCCTATTCCAATCGTGAGTGAAATGGGAAACAGTAGGCTCATATTCCTGGCTATTATCTCACTTTGTCAATGCACAGATTCTCCTTGCAAACCTCGTTAAAGTAGACCTAAAAGCTGGAGAGGGCAAGTATTGCTCTTGAACCTTCAAGTGTGAATGTAGCGCAGACGTAGACTATAGCTTAATTTATACATTACAACTATCTTCCAATGAAGACAGGGTGCATTATCGCAGGCATTGAGGAGCGCAAGTAAGAAAGACATCAACCAAAACTAGATACTCTCTGAAGGAACTCACTGTTGCTAGGCAATAACCAGTACAGCATCAAAGGCCCAGGTACACCCTCAGAAATCAGCTGATGGCCATAAGACACATATATGATTTGGGGGTTTGGGGCAGGGCCCAATGATAATGCCCACACTGGCTATCATGCCCAAAGTAATTTATAAAAGCAAATGAGAGTGGAACCAACAATTTGTAAATATGCTAACAGTGCCATCAAGAGGAGATTGTGCAGTCTGCCAGGTACCCAACACACATGTAACATGCCACTCACAGCACACAACACACCTTACACCACGTTGTACTACAAAAATCATGTTATGTGGAATTTCAGTGCCCTCGCCTCTAGTGGCACAGGTAAAATGTTTGCATCACTGGAGTAAAATCAGTTAACACCCACCATCAGTCCTTCAAGATGCTGGAATCTGAGGACATGACTCAGCTTCTGCGATGGGTTGTGGTACAAATTGAGTGGATCACCTATGTCATCAAGGCACTGTGCTCTGTTGGTGAGCATCTCAGAATTATTAATCGCCCCATTGGAAATAAGGTTGGCTGTTTACACTGGGGGCGGATGTGGCTGGAGGAGGGCACAAGGCACCAGGACAGGCCCCACATTGAACAAAGGCAGTGTGGTGCAGCATCCGCTTTCATGTGACTACTTGTAACTGTGAAATATTAATATTGTTTTGTTTCATTATCATTTTAAAAAACGAAACATATTAAAAACTGTTCAAAAATGATAAAAAACAGGAACATTGCCAGACGCAAAAGGGCTTCTCATAAATGCCATTTCTTTTTGTTTTCCATTTACTTTAATTTTCTTTCCTCAACTCAGTTTAACACTTTCACATTTTTACTTTTGTATTACCCATTCAGATTGCAGACGTTCTTGACTTGTTACTTTGTTCATTCAGTGGCTGTTCCTACCACAGTGCATTTATTTTATGTAAAGTTCCAGTAAACCACTGGAACGAGTAGACCACCTACTATTCTCATAAAATCCATGTATTTGACTATGGCAAATACAGTCCTTAAACCTGTGCTGATGCAGCCTTGGGACGAAATGTGTTGACAACATAAGGAAGCCACCCCACCGCATGATTACATATTTTGGACTAATATTGCAGTATGATGAACTCTGGAACAAACTAGCACTACCCCTGCAATAGTGTGACATCCCCAATTCCTAACCAGCTCTAAGAGCATAGACTCTGTTATAAAACATAAATTCAAGGACAAGAAGTTAGTGTTAACCATTAAGTCATGTTAAGGGGTAAATAAGTAATTGCATATGTCTAATCAAAGATTTGAGTCCTTGTTTTTAATAAATATGAATAGCTTTTTGGCATAGATTTGGCTGCAATACATGGAATATTTAAATTATTAATTTATCTCATCATTTTGATTAATATCCCTGGTGCGTTGTTAACTTAAGTCCAATTCACCTTTAATAAGTTCACCAGTGTCCCCCCTAGAGAGTGCCTCTTTTTTCTTTGCTGTATTTTCCCAAAGACTCGGAGGTTACAGAGAACGCCCTTTGCCTCTTATATCTCTGAGATAACCATGCATTACAAAGCTATTAGAACTGGTGGTGGAATTCTCGACATTTAAAAGGGACAAACAGGTAGACAAACATTGGAATGTTGAAGCAGAAAGTCTACCCGGCCATTATATTCTCTTAGTAATTCCATTGTCTACAGTGGCACTCTCAACATTGTAGTGTTCTAAATGTCATTATTGGGAATTTAATGCTTGCAGGGATTTGTGTGAGATCTATAAAGAAGCCAAATTGTGGCAAGTGATAATGGTTAAACTTCGAGCAAAGTCATCATGCAATTAAATGTCACCTTTGCTACGTTTACAGCAAGTCGTTTTGTACATTTGCAGTATCTTCTCCAGCACAATGACCTAGAAGTGAGGAAATGCTACCACAAAAGACGGAGAAAGATGAAAATGATCTGATAAGCCAGTTGTTTGCAATTTACTCCTTCTGTTTATGCACCAGCCAGTTCATATGTGGGATGTGCCATAAGTGCCAAATTGCAGTTGTTGTGATGGGGGCATACAAATATCCCACTAGGCAGAACATATCCATAGGAACAGGCCACATAAAAAAAGTGAGGTGAAATTCTCTTAACACCTTCCAGGTTTGGTGTAGACTTTCTGCAGTTCTTTAAGAAGTCAGCATGGTTACCTGTTAGCCCCTCAGTCATTAAGTCTCGGCCTGATCTAGCGCATGCGCTGGTCTCGGCCGAGACATTTTGGGGCTCTCAGAAATGCTACTTTGCCGGCGATCAGCTTGCTAGAACGCGCGTGCATGCGCGTTATAGCAAGCTGCTCGCCGGCAAAGTAGCACTTGGGTGACGCGCCTGCACACCATGCGTGCCATTCCTGCTATGACACGCGCTGCTGCGCGTGCATCCCTTGTCTTTATTGTTCTTTTTAGGTCGAGGACCGTCGCACTGCATAGCAGTGGGCAGAGTCCGAAGATTTTATGTTTTTTAGTTAGGGGGGGCTTCAACCCGCCCCTCTTCTCCATTGGCTGGCTTCCTAAACGGAGGCCAGCCATTGGAGGAGAGGGGCGTCACTAGGTTGAAGCCCCATCTTTTTCGGATTCGGGGGCGTGTTTTTTGCGTTCTTTCGCCCTGTGACGTCATCTGTCACTCAGAACGCAAAAAACACGCCCCGATTCCGAAAATTTCAGACGTTTGCGGCCGCCATTTTTTTTTGGGTTGTTGCCCGGAACAGCCTCGCTGCCAATTAGTACAGGTGCCCACTCCGTGTTTGTGTGCCTTAGTGAGTGCCCACCTCGCTTCTACATCTTTATTACCTACAGATGGGTGCCCACCCCTCATTATGCCCGAGTTTGTCCCGCCGCAGCCGCCCGGAAGTCAGGCATGCCGGCCTGTGACGGGGGCGAGGCCGCGGCAGGACTGGAAGCGTGGAAGGCAGGAAGTGGTGCGAGAAAGGAGGGCGGGAGCTTACCCCGCCTCCTCGAGTGCCGGCGCGGGGCTCCCGTGAGTTGATGGGAGCCCCGGGAGAAGCGTCTTCCCAAGCAGGGCTCCCGTGTGCCGATGGGAGCCCTGTGCATACCTGCGGTACCGGCCGCCGCCTGGGAAAGCTGTCGAGTGCAGCCGGATGGTCGACGAAGCCTCCCCAGCGGAGTGGGGAGAAGCAGGGTGCCGGCCCCGCTCTGGAGCCCAGAGGAGCCCCCCCCACCAGAAAGAAGCCCAGTAAGTGAGGGCTGGGCAGGGGGATGGCAGTCTCAGTCCCCGAGCGGCCCCATCCTGCAGCGGGCCGCTCCCACGAAGAGGAGCACTAGTTGTGCAGAAAGGCCCCAGTCAGGGCTGCCCTGTTGGTGCAGTGGGCCGCTCCAACATTTAAACAATGGTTTAGAGTCTGGGGGCCCCATTTGATCGCATTATCGGCACCTGGGCGGCCCCGCTGGTGAGAGGGCCGCCCCAACGACAGGGGGCATGATTGTTGAAAGAGCCTGTGTGGCTCTAGCTCGGCCATATTTACTTAAAGCGCCAGCACGCTCCCTATACTGGGCCCAAATTAGTTAAGGGGCCATGTGTTTATTTCTAGAGCCAGAGGGCTCCAACCTGTGGCACATTTTTGTGCAGTCTTTGTCCCAGTGCCCATGTGGGGCTCCAACGTTTGGGGACAACTTTTATTTACAGAGCCCGTGTGGCTCTAGCCTGCGCGCATTTGTTTAGAGCCTGAGTGGCTCCCTGGGGACACCGTACTGTTAGAGCCAGAGGGCTCAGTTTTGTGCAGTCCTTGTGTTTGAGGAGTCAGAGGGCACATGTAGTGTTCTAGAGCCTAGAGGGCTCCAATCCTGTGGCGCAGTTTCTTTCAGAGGGCCAGTGAGTGTGTATGGGGCTCGCTGTGTGTGTGTGTATGGGGCTCGCTGTGTGTGTGTGTGTCGGGAGCTCGCTGTGTGTGGGGCTCTCTGTGTGTGTGGCTCTCTGTGTGTGTGTGGGGCTCTCTGTGTGTGTGGCTCTGTGTCCGTGAATACTCTCTACTACTATCTAATGCTAACCTGTTGACATTGTAAATGACAATACCATTTTGTTAGACCTGTCTGCCCTTTTGGGTAGTCCCTCCTAATTATTATTTATTTTTGTCCCCTTTTTGCCCCTCAAAACCTTTAATTTTTGTGTCCACTAGATTTTTGAGATGTTGACCAGGGGGGGTTAGATGCTCTTTGACCTCATAGTCCTTTTCCCTGAGGTCTAGGTGCCTTTTCTGACTAGAAAGTATGGGACACGCAAAATGGTCGCCATTAACTGCCATAACGATCACCCCAGGACAGGACCCATAGGTCAGAATAGGGATCTTCCAGAACCTTCTGGACTCTTCTGGACCCTCTGAGGCCAGCCTATAAAAGATCAACTGCAGAGCAGCCATTTTGTCTTTTCAGAGAGAGTCCAGTGAGCGGTTGGGATCACCAGTCAGGAAAGGAGTAAGGCGATCTTGTGGGGAGGATAGCGCACTGAGAAAAGGGGAGACCGACTTCTGAGCCGGCAGCCTCTTCGAGTGACGTGCCCCCCACTTATTGACCAAGCCCTGTTGTGTGGGGACTGACCCCTACCCCTGCCGCTGCACAAGGGTCCCAAGTCAATCCCTTGCATGCGGTGGGAAGCTGTCATATGTGGCAACACTCTCGAAGAGCAAACGTGATTGAGATCCCACTCACTGTAATCAAGGCTCGGTGGAGCTGTGGAGGAGTTCCCTGGCCGTAGCGTGCCCAACAGCTGTGGGAGCGCGTGCCTGTCGTGGGTGAAGCCCATCGGATCTGTGTGGAAAGAACCAGCGGGCAAAGTCAGCAGAAGCGTGTGACCTCTTCAGCTGTCACCACTGCGTCGAAGGGGAAGAGAAGCAGACGGAGGCCGTCTGCGGGCGGAGTCCAGAGATCTGGCCGAGTCAGCGAGGAGAAACCCCCCCCCCCCCGGAAGAAGAGGACGGAGGCCGCCTGTGGGCGGAGACCTGACTTCCTCGGAGGCAGAGAAGGAAGAACTCCGGGAGGTTGAGGCGCTAGCCTGAGGAGCGGTGAAACCAATGCGGTACCAGCGCGGTTAGCTCGCGGCGTGGGAACAAGGCAGGGGTAAACCGTTGGCAGCGGAGTCTTTCCCGGGTCAGGCCGTCTGAGCCCAGCCGAAGGACAGGCAACCAGGATCTACCAACGATAGTAAGGAGTGTCATCAGTGGGCGGGAGAAGAAAGCGAAATCCCGACCTCTGCCCCAACTTGACTCGCATTTTCCTCAAGTGCCTAGCTATTGAAGGGCTAACCCCTCCTGAGCACCGCTAAGCAGGGTGAGACGCTTACGAGTGGGAGAGTGAGGGGACCGGCCCTCTTAACTGAATCAATTCCAGGCAGGAAATCGGGGCTAATCGAGAGACGTAAGAGTTGGTGAAAAGGGTGTGGAAAAGGTACTCGTGCGCCTGTATGCAACCCAAGCAGGAAGGGGGTTCCGAGTAACCCTGAGCTCCTTAGTATCCTAAGAAAGTGCCTCCTAGAAGTGTAACTGATGTTGGGGCCAGATAGAGTGTCCCTTACTGTACAACCCAATGTGAGATCCGGGTTAGGGTTTCATTGAGGGGAATGAGATTGCTGCTTTTATGAGTCTTTTACCATAAATGATTACTCTACTAGTTGTAATGCAGATATTCCTGTTCTTTTAAACTAAATTGCTGAAGAGGAGGTGGAGTTAATTGTCAAAGGTGTTATCCTGCTAGAAATAACAACCCTGAGAATCTAAAAGTGAGGAATTGATATACCTTCTGTTGAGCTGATTTCTTTTGATCCATTATATCAAGTGTAATCCTATGAATGTCTATGTATTGGAATGCTACATGCTAAAGAACAGAGAATTTATTTTTATAAAACAGCTCGTATTTTCTCTAAGACTGGTGTAGTGTCTTTCTTTTCTAGTGGATGGACGCTGAGTTACTGAAGGGTGTGACGTAAACTTTACACATATATCTTTGGGGATAGGCCTGCCCACTCTGTGCCAAGCTACCCTATGTGACTTGGAGACCCCAGGTCCAACACATTTATTTATGGGTTTTTTTTAAAAATGGAAAAAAATGTCATGAGCAATGCCAATAGCTCTAACTTTAATAATGCCGAAGACCTTTGCATTGTAAATGCTTGTTTTTATGTTTTTACGCGGCTGAACTTTCCTCGCTGTCTAAATAATTCGTGGCTCCCCCTTATCTTGTGTGATACTCAGACAGGCCACCGTGTGTCTGTATTTCAACAGTATAGGTCTCTTCCCTCCACCACAACAACCAAGCTCTTGGTAGGCTATTCACTGGTTGACACTGCTAAACCGGGCCTCTTTCAATTCTGTCCTCTGACACGTCCCTGGGTGCCACTGTTGCGCCAATATCTCAACTGCTTGTTAATTGTTCCTTTCTGCTGCCAGTAGTTCAGAGCGTCGTCCAGCAGTACATACCTATATGCACGCACGAAGTTCTTTATATTCCAGCACGGCACCCGATTATCTGTCAACAAAGCCAATAGCTTTGGCTATTTATCTGCTTACAGACACATTCTTCTGCAGTGCATTAACTGATAGAGGATACTTAATGTTGTAAAGTCGCGTATTTTGAATAAAAGTATGAAGACTCGCCCCGGCCCCTCGCTCTCCGAGCACGGGGCAGCAGCGGCTTGTTGGACTAAAGCTGAGTTTCTGCATCCAGGACAGCGGCGGCGTGCTTATCCTACATGTGAATCAAATATTGTTTCTGAAGTTTGGGCAGCTGCTTTTTTTGTTTTTTTGTTTTTTAGTTCAAAGGATTTTATTAGATGATTATTGTATGTACAGTACAGTACCAATATAGTGAGGGCAATACAGGTGTGTTTCAGACGCCGTTGCGGTTACAATATGCTTGACAAACAGAATTAACGGTTGGTTGGGCAGCTGTTGAAGGTCAAATGCTTGGCATGACGTGTTACACTTAGTATTGTATTACCCTCGAGAAGAAGCAAGTGAAAGTGGGAAGAAGAAGAGGAAAGGGGGGAATGAGCAGCAAGGGGGGGACAGAGTATGTGTGGTGGCCGTTGTGTACCAGGCCTTCGTCGCCTGCGGCCGCTTTTTGTGAGCTGCCTAGGGGGGTTTGTGTGGTTCCAGGATCCTGTCCAGAGAAGCCCACATTTCCACCTTAGCCTTGTGTGTGGGTGAACACTTCGCTGTGATGTTGTCCGCCCCCCTGAGGAAGGTGACCCAATTGATCCAACCTTTGAAGGATTCCTTCCCTGTGTCTTTCCAGTTTGTTAGGATTGTTTTGACCGCTGCTGTAAGCAGGAGGTCGATCAGGTCCCTGTCCTCTTTGGATTCAAGTTCAGTTGTCATGAAAGCGGTGGCTATCCCTACAAAGTCTGGCTGTATGTTGTGTCCCACAACCTTGTTAATGAGTTCCCACACTTTACTCCAGAATGTCTTAACCTTGGAGCAGTGATATATCAGGTGTGCAAGATCACCTTTTTCTTTGCGGCAGTTCCAACATATGTCCCTCTCTCGGATACCGACCGTCGCTAGGCGGGCCGGGGTCCAGTATACTTTGTGGAGTAGCCAGCATTTGGTTTGCGCTAGTTGGGGTGTAACTTTATTCTTGGTTGCTGAGGTCCACAGTTGATGCTTTTCTTTCTCGCTAAAGCTTCTATTGTGTAGTGTTTCCCAGAACTGTAACGTTTTGGCATTTAGGTTCGATGATGAGGGGCTCAGGAGTTTGTATAGGTGGGATGTTTAATGGCCGATCTTGTTTAGGTTCCCCATGTATTGCATGATGGTTGGGACCTCTTTGCCTAGGTTTGCTCTAGCGAGTGCCGCCTTGATTTTAAGGAACCCGTAAAATTCGATGTCTGGTAACTTGTGCAGATGTTTCAAGGTGTCGAATGTTAGTGGCGTGTCACTCTTTTCTAGTTGTACGGGGGTAGAGACCCCCTTCCCGTACCAGGCTTTCTTGTCTAGTGTCTTGCCCATGTATTTTATCTTAGAGTTGAACCAGATGGATTCCCACTTTGTATTTTTAATGCTTTGTTCCATCTTTTTGTCGACCTTGATGAGGGCTATCCTGGTGTTTTTAAGGATGACATTGTTGGCCTCGGGGTGTTTATTCGCCGTGAGCATGGCTATGGGATCTAGACTGTCTAGGGAGGCTCTCTCTATTGATAGCCATACTGGTGTATAGTCAGGGGCCGGTGTGAGCCAGTAACCTCCTTGTTTAGCTAGGCATGCGGTTTGGAAAGTTTTAAAGTTTGTGATGTTGAGCCTCCCTAAGTTTTTGCGCAGCCTTAGTTTTTGCAGGCTTATCCTGGGCTTCTTATCTTTCCAGATGAATTTGTTCGTCATGTTATCGAGCTGTTTATGGAAGTCTTCTGTTGCCATGAGGTGCACCATACTGAGCATGTAGTTCGCCTTGGGCGTTACCATCATTTTGAAAGCTTCTACCCTACCCCACCGGCTGATGAACTTTGGTGACCAAGAGTTTATTTTCTCCTTCAGTTTCTTGAGTAAGGTGGCTTCATTGTGATCTAGTGTAGACTTAAGGTCCCTGTCAAAGTAGAGGCCCAGGTATTTCAGGGACTTGTTTTGCCACGTCAGCCCCGAGTTCCCTAGGACTGCGCTTGTGGTGTGGACATTCAGGGGTTTGCATTCCGACTTGTCCTTGTTTAGTTTGTAGCCTGAGACTTGGGCATATTCCTCAATGGTACCCATAAGGGCCCCTATGGATGTGGCAGGGTTCTCAGTTGTTATTAGTATGTCATCCGCATATGCTGCTAGTTTCACAATGCCCCCTTTTATTAGCATACCTTTAATCTCCGTATTGTTTCTGATTATGGCGAGTAGTGGCTCTAGCGTGAGTAGGAATAGAGCTGGGGACAAAGGGCACCCTTGTCTTGTACCTTGCCCTAGGATTAGCGGTTCGGATGTGCTTCCGTTTACCACCACCCGGGCTCTATGCTCCTTATATAGTGCCATTACCATCCTTCTGTAATTGACCCCTAAACCGAATTTCTGCATACATAGTTCCAGGAAAGGCCATGACACTCTGTCAAATGCTTTTTCTGCATCAAGTGCAATCATGACTGCCGGGTCTTTCCTGGCGGAGGTAAGGTTAATTAAGTTGCAGAGGAGTCTTGTGTTATCTTGGGACATTCTGTTCTTAAGGAATCCTACTTGGGAGTTGTGTATTAGGTTAGGGAGCTGTGCATTGAGCCTTACTGCTAGGACCTTTGCATAGATCTTGCAATCAACATTTATTAGGGAGATTGGGTGGTAGTTTTGGGGGTGCTGGGGGTCTTTGCCTTCCTTAGGTATGACTATTATGTTTGCCTCTACCATTGAGTTTGTCATACTGCCATTTCGTACGCAGTGCGTGAAGAACTCAACCATTGTGGGTTTTAGCAGGTGGAGGAAGTGTTTGTAGAAAGCTGCCGTGTAGCCGTCCGGCCCCGGCGCTTTGTTGTCCTTGAGTGTCGCTACCGCTCTCTCAATTTCCGCCCCAGTAATGTCATTTTCTAGTGACGCTCTTTGGTCTTCTGACAACGTGGGTAGGTCAAGCTTGCTTAGGAGGTTTGCTCCTCCATCTGCTTTAAGGCCCCTGTCCTCCGTGTATAGCTCCTCATTGAAGTCCCTGAAGATCTTCAGGATCTCCTTGTTAGCTGTTTGTGATTTGTTTTTGCTATCCATTAACGCAGCAATAGCATGGTGCCTTTGTTTGCCTTTTAGGTAAGAGGCTAGTGCTTTCTCTGCTTTATTCACTGTGCACAGATTTATTGCTTTGTATTTATTTATCCACAAGCCTGCTCTCTCACTCAGTATTTTGTTGAGCTCATATTTCTTCTTTGTCAAGTCAGTGAGGGTGTTCCTATCCGCTAGGTTGACACAGTGGCCCCTTTCTAGGTCTCTGATCTGACTTTCTAGTTCTGGTATCTTTTTCGTCCTTTCTCTGTTCATTCCCGCTTTTATGTTTAGAATTTTCCCTCTAATCGTGGCCTTCATGGCATCCCACAGTGTGCCTTTGTTTGTGTCTATGTTATCGTTGAATTCGAGGTATTCTTGGATGGCCCCCTCTATTTCGGTCAGGTTGGATGGCTGTGTGAGGATGTCGCTGTTTAGTCTCCATCTACGGCTGGGGAGCTCATTGTGCCTCCCACTGAGCGATAGGCTGATGTGCGCGTGGTCTGAAATTGTTATTGGTGCAATTTCTAGGAGGTGCGTGTGCGATGCAGACATGAGGATGTAATCGATCCTACTGTATGAGTTGTGAGGGTGTGAGTAGAATGTGTACTCTCTGGCATCTGGGTTTTGTAGTCTCCATGGATCTCTAAGCTGGAGTTTGGTGCATAGGTTCCTCAGGATGTTGTGCTCCTGGGAGCGATGGCTCTCTCTGAGTAGGTGTCTGTCTATAGCCTGGTCAAGCACTTGTTTCAGGTCACCGGCCACTAGCAGTAAGTCGTCCTTAGGGAGATTGTCTAATCTGGTCTCCACCCCTTCCTAAAACTCCTTGTCATCGGTGTTGGGCCCATATATGTTGGCAACGTGGATCGTCTCGTCCCCTCTCTTGAGGCTGGTTATCAGTATTCTCCCTTCCTTGTCAGCGTAGTTCTCGTGTAGTGTGAGTTTGGCTTTCCTGTTTATCAGAGTGATAACCCCTCTCTTTTTGTGTACTTCTGGTGAGCAGAAGGCTTCTCCTATCCAGTGTGCCTTCAGGCGCTGCGCGTCCTCTGTTGACAATTTTGTCTCTTGGAGTACGCACACATCGCTTTTGAGTTTAGCCAGGTAATCTAGTATTTTCCTCCGTTTAACTGGGTGGTTGAGCCCTTTGATGTTAAAGGATATTACCTTGATATCTGAGGGCGTCTGACTATGTGCTGGGGCTGTCATCTCTTTCCGTAAGCCTCGCTTGCCAGGGTGGCCTCCCTTGTGTTTTGTAAACGACCTGTCTGCCTGCGTGGCTCTTTCGGTGTTGTTGTCCTCCCTATCAGCAGGCCTGGCCGCTCTGGTTGCATTGGTTCATGTATTACTCTGTCCCCGTGTTGGTAGAGAGGTGTAGATTGAGGGGTAGAAAGAAGAAAGACACAGAAAATAGGAAACAAAAGAGACTGTACCTGGGTAACCCCCATGCCCCCCCCCGCCCTCCCCAGTGCTTTGTGCTGTAGGCGTGCGACAGCAAGGATCCCTCCCTCCCCTCCCCCCCGAGGCCTGTAGAGAGCTTAGTCCCTTATTGTCTTACTGGTGGTCTGCGCTCCTCAGTGGCGCCCCAGTGCTCGGCGAAGCCCATGGGACCCCCTGGTCTGTCAAACTTCTTGGGGATGCCTATGAGCTTATTTAGCTTACTTGATTACTCAAAGGATATGATGTGCTTCCATTTCTTGGTTCTCGCCTTGCTTGTGGGCCCTCGGCCCGCTTGGGGTGTTCCTGAGGTAGCTCTGTTCTATGTCTATAAGTTCCTGTCTGAGCCAGTTCTGGGAGTACAGACAGGTGAGGTAGATCGGTTGTGCTGAGTATGGATTTCGAGGCACGCTGCTGGCCGGTTGTGTGACCGACTCCTAGGTCCCCTACTCGTTCCCCGCTTCTGCATTGTCTGGCGGTGCTCTTCTTTTTCCTGTGCCGGGGCTTTGGGCCTCCATGTCCTCTAGGGCTGGCCCTTGTAGATACCTTCTTAACTCGTTGGGGTCCTCGAAGACTGCTGTATGCCATTTATCTGTGATCCTCATTCTTGCTGGGCCCGCGAAGCTGAAGGTGATGTTATCCCTCCTCAGTCTGTCCCTTGATGCTAGGAAACCCTTCCTGGTTTCCTTTTTTTAATTTTATTTTTATTTAATTTATTTTTTATTGAAGTTTTTTTTAAAACAGTTATTATTCCCCTCCCTCCCCCCTCCCACACAGGACAATTTCCACATAATCTTAGATCAGGAACTAACAACATAATTCATATTACTAATACATTTTAGCATGAGAGCATGGAAAAAAAAGAAGAGAAAATAAATAAAATAAACCATGAGAAAAGCCCCAGACAGCTTAGGATAAAAGTGTTTGCATAGGACAAGGAAAGGGAAAAGAAGAGGAGTACAGAAAAACGTTTCGAAATTAATTATAATTAACTCACCCCTTTTCTCCACTCATTAATTGGGAACCAAATTTGTCACCCCCTTATTCTACCCCTTTTCCCCTTCCGTGCATAAATCGCATTTTCTATGTTATAGCTGTATAGCAACCTTGCTACCCACTGCTGCAACGTAGGGGGTGTTCTATCCTTCCAAACCGTAGCTATACATAACCGCAGTACTGCCATTGCCTCAAAGAGAAAGTACTCTTGATTACCTTGGATAGTGTCAGTTGCTACCCCTAACAGAATTAACTCTGGTTTTAGCTTTACCTTCACTTTTAATGCCACATCTAAAAAAAATTCCATGGCTTCTATGAGGGGCGACAAACTAGGACAAGTAGCAAACATATGAGTTATATCCCCCTCGGTGCTATCACATCTGGGACAGGTAATCCCCTGCGATCCCCCCCATTGTGCGATTTTCGCAGGCGTATAGTACAGTGTGTACAAAGTTTTAAAATGCTGCGCTTGCAGAGCTGATGAGCGAAGAATTTATTGACCCAGCCGTAATGATTTCCCATACAAACCCCCGCACTATTCCTAATCTATTCATCCATTTTATTTCTATCTTTTCTAGGTCATCGCCTCTATTCTTAATTAGCTCCGTATACAGTCTCCCAATTGTGCACCCCTGCCCCTCCTCAATAATCTACAAGATTGTATTACTTTCAAATCCTCGCGCCCCTCCTGCCTTGCCTGCAAGGAAGCTTCTTATCTGTAAATACTTAAAGAAACTTCTTGAATTCATTCCATATACCCCTTGAAGGGCTGCGAATTGCTGCATACCCTCTGGCCCTATAAGATCCCCCACCTTCTTTACCCCCAGTTGTTCCCACTCCCCAAAGATTCCATCTGAGAAAATGTCCTGCGGTAATGTAGGGTTTTTGGCTAATCTAGTGTGTGCATGAAATCTGCCCAGACCAAAGCTCTTTTTAAAAGCCCTCCAGATCTTATATGCCGCCTCCACTGTTTTAGATTTAGTTTTTTTGAAGAAGCTCGGTTCTGTGTGTTTCAGAAACACATTCTCTGTTTCTACTCCTAACACCGAACCATATATTTCCGTGGACCCAGTATGAATTTCTTCCTCCATTTCAGCACCACCCAAAATACCTGTCATCTGCTGTAATGCTGCTGCCCAATAGTACAGTTTTAAATCCGGCATAGCCCAACCCCCCCGTTCCCATGGTAATGACATATATCTCAGGGCTCTTCTTGTTTTGCCTTGGGACCAGATGAAACGATTAAATACTTGTTCTATTGTATTAAACCAATCAGCCTTGAAAAATAGTGGGATTGATCTAAATAAGTATAAAAATGTAGGCAGAAGATTCATTTTCACAAAGTTTACTCGCCCCACTATAGACATATGTATATTATGCACTCTGTCTAGATCTCGCTTTGCCTTGTTTAATATAGGGCTAATATTTATGTCGACTAACTTATCTAGTTTTGCCGTAATAGTCACTCCCAAATAAACACCTTCTGCCACCACCCGTGAGTCTGTACATACTGTATGTGCATTATGAATTATTTGTGTTTTGGCCTTATTCAGAGCATAGCCAGCCGCCCGTCCAAACTGATCTGCCTCAATTTCTATTTCCCTGATTGCATCTGTGGGTGTGGGTGTGATAACTGCAACGCCATCCGTGTACGCAAGTACTTTGCAAAGGCCGGCATTTGTTATCATTGGCTGTATCAAAACATTTTGTTCTAATTTCGAGATCAGCGGATCTATATATAATGCAAACAATAAGGGTGAACACGGGCAGCCCTGCCTTGTACCTCGTGAAATTCCAATCGGACTTGAGCGACCCGCGTTCACCCTTATGCATGCAGTTGGAGCCCTGTATAGTGCCTGTATTGCTTTCACAAAACTTTCCCCACATCCTGCTTTCCTCAGTACCGCCCATAGGAACTCCCAGGCCACGCGGTCAAAAGCCTTCTCGGCGTCTAGCAGGAGGACTGCCATGGGTCTACCTGCTTCCCCCTGTACTATCCCCTGCGCATCAAATAAGGTAATTACTTTCCTTATGTGCTGTGTGGTGCCCCTATTTGGAATAAACCCGTGTTGATTCTTGCTCACCAATCCTGCTATTACTCTTGACATTCTTATCGCTAAACATTTAGGAAAAATCTTAACATCCGAGTTTATTAATGTTATCGGGCGGTATGACCCAGGCTCAGTAGGTGGTTTTCCCTTTTTAAGAATTATTGTTATATCTGCCCCCGCCCAGCTAGCCGGAGATGATACTCCCTTCTGATCCTCGAGTATTGTATTTATTAAATCTATCTTCAGTGTCTTAAAGAACACTTTATAAAATTCCCCTGGAATCATATCCGGCCCGTGGCTTTCCCAGAAGGTAAGCTCAACAAAGCCTCCTGAATTTCCTCTTCAGTCAACGGGGCCCCCAGCATTTCCCTATCTTCCTCTGTAATTACTCTACTTGGTACGTCCTGAAGATATCTATCTATATCCTCTACTGATATATCCTTCTCCTCTCTATACAATCTGTGGTAAAAATGTCTAAAGACCTCCATAATCTCGGTCTCACCTGAAACAATATTGCCTCCACTATCCCTTATTTCCTAAATTTCCCCCCTAGCTACTCTTTGTCTGGTTCTTATTGCAAGTGTGTGGCCAATCCTTTCATTATATTCATAGCAGTTCTCTCTTTTTGTGTCATAGATGTTTGCCGCTTTTATGGCTATTCTTTCTCCTGCAGCCGCTTTCACCAAAGTAACACATAAGATATGTTGATCTATATCTTTCCTTTCTCTAATAGCCTGAACAAGCTTGTGCTCTGCGTCTAACACTGCTTTCTTTAACTGCTCTGAAAGTTCCTTTTCTTTTTTCTGTTTGGCCAGACTAAAACTCAAAGTCTTGCCTCGGATCCCTGCCTTAAGGGCGTCCCACGCATTTCCTACAGTAGTGCTACCTCTGTTAATGTCCCAAAAATTCTTTATCCATACCTGCATATGACTTACATAATTTGAATCTGCTAATAACTCTTTCTCAAAAGTCCAGTTCCTTTCCTGTCTCCTAAAGCCTTCTCCCTTGACTGTCAGAATAAGCGGATTGTTATCCGATATTATACGTGGTAGTCTCTCTATATGCAGATTGGATAAAGGCAAACCGGAGGTAAACAAAAAATCTAATCTAACACAAATTTTATGCGGCGCTGAATAATAAGTATAGCCTGGTTCCGATGGTTTCAACTTCCCCCATACATCAATTAGTGAATTATTACAGGCATCCTCTGAATTGCCCGACAAACCCTCTTTTTCCTACCAGAATATTGCCCATTTGTATCCAAGCCTAGCCCGTCAGCTCCGTTTATATTAAAATCCCCAGCTAAAATTATTTTTGGTGTCCATGCTGCCAACTCTATATCCAGAAAATCAAACACCTCTGGATCGTCCTCAGTTGATCCGTAAATCGAACCTATTGTGGCCCATTCCTCCCCAATCCAACATCTATCAGTGCCCACCTACCCCATTGATCCTCCAGTTTTTTCCTTCTAGTTAAAATGGCAACACCCCTATTTTTGCACCGTGCTTAGAGTGGGCTAGCACTCGGAACCCCAACTGCTCCAGTAAGTACGGCTTATTCCCCTCTATGTGGGTCTCCTGCAAACATATGTAGTCTGCCCGCGACTCCTTATGCATCAGTGCAACTTTCTGCATTTAACTTTATCATTAAGGCCACACACATTTAGTGTCAATATCTTGACATTAGCATTGGGGTTAATGTTGGTACACATTTAGGCTAAGCATAGTATCGCAATCCGTATCACAATCTGTTTATTTTCTTTTACCACGATTTTAACAACTCTTTTGCAGTTCCTTAAAATTCTCATTTCCATGACATCATCCTTAATCCTGATTACTCCTACTCCTGCCCTTTGTCCTGTGTGCCCCTGACCCCATCCCCCCCCTTACAGGCAAATAGGTCAGTCCTGACCTATGTGCGGCTGCTTCTTAGCCACCCGGAGTGTCGCGGCCCTCCCCCTCCCTACTTCCAAACCCTTACTGCTGACTTCTACTGTACATTTCCTAGTTAAACAATACTTTAAAGAAGAAATAGGAGAGAAAAAAGAAAAAAAAAGAAGCAGGCGTGACACCACCCCTTGGTGCATCCTTGTAAAGTCAAATCAAATCAAATCAAGTGACACCCCCCTTCAACATCTGTCATTATACCCAACTTTGAGAACCCAGTATCAGTATATACAATAAATCGTCATTTCTCAGACATTTTGAATTCCCAGCCTGGAGCCCTCCCGGCTCCTTTTCTCCTTCAATTCGACCAGGAAGGCCTGTGCCTTGATCTTCGAAAAAAACATCATTGTCTTCCCGTCCATTATTATTTTAAGTCTTGCTGGGAATAAAAGATACGCCTCACATCCTAACTTTTTAAAGGGGTCAATCATCTGGCGCAACCTCCATCTCCTGTCCACTGTGACGTGACAGAAGTCTGGTCGCGCGAAAAAGTTATTCCCTTAAAAGTACAACGGTCCTGTGGTTTAGCCCTGTCCATAATCTCCTGTCTGGCCATGAAATTCCCAATAAACACCAATATGGCTCTAGGTTTGACTCTCTGTGAGGCGCCGTATGTTCTCTTTTGCAGTAACGGAAACCTATGTGCTCTCTGCACCTCCACTTCCCAGTTCCATTTCTCCATCTCAGGAAATGCCCCCTTGAAAAGTGCGACTACAAAGGACCTAGGATCTTGTTCCTCCGAACCCTCTGGAATTCCCAAAAGCCTAATGTTATTACGCCTCTGTCTATTTTCATTGTCTTCAAGCTTCCAACACATATCCTCAGTCGCTCTTGATTGAGCCTCCTTGAATTCCTGCCATCTTGTCACCTCATCCTCCAGTTTGCCGGTTCTCTCCTCGACCTCGGTAACCCTTCCTGCCATCTCAGCATATAGCTTGTTCATCTTACTGAGGAACTCTGTATTTTCTTGTTCACATGTTTAGATCTTCTACTTTCCGCCCTCGCTTCTACCTGCATCTGCCTTAAAGTAGAGTATAATAGTTTCATAGTGGGATATCACTGTCCTGGCTTCTCTGCTTGGCACTGGGCCCCTCCTGTGCCATATCGTCTTCCAGATATAAACTTGATGTTGCTGAGTAGTCCCATAGTAGCTTCTTAGCCGCTTCAGTTTGCATTGGGCTAACAGCCTCCTCCCGCTTATAACGCTGACGACTTCTCTGTTGCTGTTGCTGCTGTTTCTTTTTTTGTGTTTTAGAAACCTGCTGTACTGACTTTTCTGATCTTTCTGACCGTGTATCTGAAGTCTCCAGATCTCAGTCTTTATCTGCTTCCTCAGAGGTTTCTTCAGCGCTACTATCGGGCTCGCTCCCCGATATAGCCCCATCTGAGTTACCAGAGGCTCCTGTTTCATCACTCCCTGTAAAAAAACAGTCGTCGTTCGGGGACCCTGGAGCCTGCCGCTCCACCTCAGTGTCTACTTGTGCTTTCTGGATTGCCAAGTCCCCCTGAGCTCTTCCTTCCTCTACTACAGCTTTGGCTATGAGAGAGTTCCTCCGGTCGGCATTCACAGCCTCAGTCGAATTGGTGCAATTAATGCAGTTAGTGCAGTCAATGTCATTCGCGCCACCAAGATTCCCTGCCTCCCCTTCTGTCTCGTTTCCCGCTAGTTGCTCTATTCGAACAGATGAGAGCAGAAGCAAATGCGAAGAGTCTGCTATGCTTACCGCAGCCGCGGCACAGCTTACCTCCCCAAGCTCAGCAGCATCCAGCCCCCTCGTAACTGCACATATGTCCTCCACAGCCCTTGCATCTTCTGCGGCGCAGTTTTCCTCTCCGACGGGATGTGCTTCCACCACCGCAACCTGCCCGTCACGGTTTGGATTCGGCGCATCCGTATTCCGAATTCTCTGCGCGCGCACCTCGCCAGGGGAGAGTGACTCTGCAGCTACTCCGCACTGTTTCTTAGCACCGCCGCCATGGACCACGAGATTGGAAACATCTCAGGATCCGACTCCGGTTCCCGCCGTAAAAACTTCTTGCAAGGTAGGTTGCCTCATAGTTGCAGCCTTTTGCGTCTTATTTTCAATAGTTTTTTCCACAGTTGTTCTCGGAGTCTCTTTAACCGATTTTCCTCTTGCTGCTGCTGCCGCTTTTCTCTCCGCTCTCATCTCGGCTTTTGATACAGCGTTTTTCTCCTTGTCTTTTCCTTTCTCCATTTCCTTTAATATTTTGGCTTGCGGGACGTCCAGAGTTGACTCTGTGGCAACACCACCCAGCTTAGCAATTTGCCATCTTGTCACGGCGTGAGTATCTGGTGGTGTGTTAGCACCGTCCTCGCATCTGGCATCCTTCAGGTTGGCCTTCAGTTTTGCTCATGATGGCATCCTGAAGCCCCCAGTCACATTCAACGCCGACGGACACGACACACTATCTTTCAGGTCGGCCCAGACCCTACTAAGAATTTTCTTGTGTAGTATTGCCAGCACACTACATAGGGCGTTCTTTAACCAGTCTTCTTTCAGCATTTTTCATCACTTTTTCCCCATTAGACAGTCATTCTTCACAGCCAGCGGGAGAGGGAGGTGGGAGCGACCTACTCCTGTGACTGGTCCGCGGCCATCTTGCCCCAGCTCCCCATCTTGCCCCAGCTCCCCATCTTGCCCCAGCTCGGAAACCCTTCCTGGTTTCCACCGTTTGCCTTGAGTAGTCCTGCGTGATTATTATTTTGTTGCCTTTCCAACTCAGGTTCTGATTTTGCCTTGCGACTGCAAAGATTGCTTCTGTTTGTTTTTTTCTTAGGGGTTTGCATATGATCGGGTGCGGCCCACGGCCCTGTTTCGGTTTGACCGCGGGCACTCTGTAGGCCTTGTCCACCTCAAATTGCCTATCGAACTTGATCCCAGTCAGTTGTGACAGTAGTTCCTCTACTAGCGCTGTGCAAGACCCTGGCTTGTCTTCTTCTCCTTCGGGAACGCCCATTAGTCTTATGTTCCCCCTTCTGTTGCGGTCATCTTGTTCCGCCAATTGCTTCTGGAGGGTGGCGGTTGTCTTGGCTATGAAGCCCAGGTCTCTGCACGAATGGGCATTGGTGTCTTCTATGTCGCTGATCCTTTTTTCCGCTGCGTCTAGCCTGATGTTTGTTTTGTTCTGGTCCGCTCTTATGGCAGCTAGTTTTAATTGTATATTGTCAATTGTTTTTTTGGTTGACTTGGCCAGGTCATTACCTTCATTTACCCTTTTTAGTATCATCTCTAGTGTGATTTCGTTCCTGGGGTCATTTTTAAGCTTGGCGGGCGAATCCGGTGGGTTTGTTTTGGTCTTTTTAATGTCAGTGGTTAGCTTCCCCTCCTGCCCTGCCATTGTTTCGAATCCTCGTCTGGCCAGCAAGGTATGGATTCTACCGTCTTTCTGTTTTCTAGTTGTGTCTCCTCTGGTGCCTGGGGGCCCCTTGTTTGTGCTTGGGTAGACTAGCCGGAATCTACTCGGTTCGCGGATAGTCCTCGTTCTGGTCTTTGCCTCCGCCAGCTCCCACACCTTATGTTGTATCCCACGTGTTTATCGCTGGCCGTATCCTTCCCGCGATTCTGCTCCACACTCCTTTTGAGCCGCCGGTGTTCTTGCACCCCTGGGCCCCCCTCACGTTGTACACTCTTCGGTGGGCTTAAGTGGTGTTGGACCCTCGTTCGTGTCCCCAGCCTTTCTGTTTGTTGCTTGCTTATATCGTGTGTGTGCCTTTATCGTGCGTGTTGTATTCTTTGTTTGCACTTGCTCCCTCTACTTTAGACTGGCACACGGACTGCTTGTTTGTGAGCTTCGGTTCGGTTCGACCCACCGGCCATCTTACCGTTGGCTCCACTGCCGTGTTTGTTACCCCACTGGGTGTGTGCCCCTGTGGTCTTCTGGGCTCCGGTTTCGTCTAGGCTGTGTGCGGTCGGCCTTCGTCTGGTTGGGGTGGTGTGTTTTGTCTTGGCTGTGAGTTGTTGGCCTTCGGTAGGTGTCTGCCGGCCCGCTTTTTTTGTTATAGGGGACTCTTCATGGCTGGGGGCTCACTCTGCCAAGATGGCGGCCCCCTGTGTTGTGCTTTCGGTTTCGTTTGGATCATTTTGTTTCGCTTGTTTCCACTGACCTTTTCTTTCTACTTTGGCGTCCCTTCCTCGCCACTGGCACTTTGTCGAGGTGCGCGAGGGATGATGGCTCCGGTTTGCCCTACCACACCGTTTATTTTGTTTTAGGGCCTTTCCCCCGCTGCGCTCTTCACTCACAATCAGTGCCTCCTGTTGGGCGCGGTTGGGCGTTCCCTCAGTCAAGATGGCTGCCCCATGTGTCTGTGCCTTCTGTTTCGTTTGTTCTGCTCAGATTAAGGGCTTTGGTCTTTAGCTGCTAATGGCGGGCTTACTTGATTCTGGTGCTGATGTGAGCGAGTGCCCAGGGGAGTGGAGCTGCTCCGGTTCTGCCCTTGTCCCGTCTCTGTCCCTCGTTAGCCCGTCGACGTCCTCGCTCCGTTCCTCTCGGTATCGTTTTCAGAGCGTCGCCATCTTGTTCCCGCCTCCCTGTTTCGTCTTCTGTGCCTTTATGTATATTTTCTCACCTTGTGTCTCTCTTTAGTTGTTCCTCTTGTTATCTCCCTGTGCCCTGGTAGTTCGGACACCACATCTGTCCTTTTGTGGTCGGGGAGTGCTCGTCTCGCGGTTTCCGTCGCCGTTATTTGCCTTTGGGTGGTGGAGGTGCTGGTCTTAGGCTCCCGTTCACATACGGACTGACTGAGGACCACCAAGCAGCCACGCTTTCACAGGCTCTGCCCTGGATGGGAATTCACAGGCCAGGCTGGAGCATAGCACGTTAAACTGTTTGTCTAGGATCATACGATGTCGTCAGGCGGCGAAGCTTTGAATCAGAACTACTACAGTAAGTAATGTGCTCTATTGAATGGGGCCCAGCTGTGCCGGTATCAAAAGCTGAATTTCTGATCCTGGTGACTCTGCTATGCTGTGCGCCCCCCTCATGTTCCTACTTTGGACGCTTCACCTGGCTGGGCCTCAAGGAAATTGCTCTCCTATCCCTCCCTGTTGTCAGAACTTTTCACCTTCCCAGGGAGTCACAGTGCAGCCCGCACCACTTTCATTTAACCTCAACTTCCCACGCAATCACACTGCAGCACAGCAGATTTATTATTGGAAGAGATACCAATTACAAAATCACATTATTTGCTTGTGAAAGGGATCACAATTTGAATTTAAATGTAGGATCGCTAATTGGTTTAATGTGCCGGTGGTCATTAGTATTTCCGGTAGCTCCGTGAATATTTGATAAAATGTTCAGCAATTTGTGTAAAGTGCACTTTGGTTGCAAACTGTACAATACTAAAAAACACAGTTGCAAAATGTGAGAATAATAGCGATTACGCAAAACAAAATTCAAATAGCATGATGTTTCTTGTTTCTGTATGTTTACAGCGGACATGTAATTAAAAATGAATGCCAAACCAACAGCACACCTGTGTCTGATACCAATAATTTCTATGCCTACTTTCTTCCACCTTCACTTGTATTCTTTGCTGTATCCATCAGACTTGTCAACAGAACTTGCGTCTGTCTGCTTATGCCATTAGATTTCATCAATCTGTTTGGCACTGTGGAACATTAATCCCTCTGCAACAACCTATGAACTTGCCTAGGTACTACTTGAAAGAAATGAGCTAGATCGTTATTCGTCCAATTAATCCCCTATTTCCTTTAGTGAAATAATTTGTGCTTTCCGTCAGCATAACTATTTCACACTTTCCAACCGATGCACAGAGCCAATGGCCCACACTTTCCACATAAGTGGAAGAGGAGGTTTCACCCCTACCACAATATGCACTTACCAGGCTTGGTTGCATTTACTCCCTCCAGACTCAATCCCTCTAAAGCAGAATTCCCACTTAGTGTCCCAAACAGAATAACATTGCAACCAACATCACATCTTGTACCTGCACATGGAGTACCCTAAACCTAGTTACTTAATAATTGTGAGGTTCTTCCTCAACACATAACTTTCCAACAACTCTCACATGTGTGCCCTAAAGCAAAGCTCTACCCTTTCCATTAAAAAATGTACAACTCCAGCCCTTGACCATGAGTGTATTTGAAACTCTACTCCTCTCCAAGTTGGGTGTTCCATTACGTAGCTACCATTTTTTCATTAGTCTACCACTTTCTCTGCAAGGAAGTTAACCCAGTAATCTTAGATTCCTAGCCCAGTACATCTTAGTCGACTCAATCCTCAAGAAATAGCCGCAGCTGCCATGAAAGTATTCAGTGTACTTACATGCATAGTGTGTGACCTGACATGGCAGTGCCACCTTTTGTTGCAGTTGGTGCTGCAATATTTAGCAACGCCAATAGCTCAAACTTAATTAATGCGAGACCTATTGCATTGCAAATGCTTGTTTTTGTACAGCAATGGGATTTCTGATTTGCCTTTCGACCGGTTGTAGGTCATTGTATCAAAGATAAGTGCATTAGGAGTCGCTCGAAGTACATCCAAGGTTATTGCACCAGGAGTACACACACACATATATAAAACTTTCAACTATAGATTATGAGTCTACAAGGTCAAGTCCTTCAACCATCTACAGTGTTGCTGCCCGACGCTTAAGCATACCTGATGTACCTTGTTAAAACTACTCTTTCTTGAACACCAAACTCGAACTTGTAATGAGGCAAGGAACTCTGTGTTTACTATCACCGAGTCCATAGAGCTGGCCGAATTTGGCAAGTACATCAGCCTTTTACACGCACGCATAAAAGAGGCAAACAAGTTCTGATAGACTGCACTTGGAAAGGATAACCCCGGAACCGGCTTGCCGCCACCAGAGTGTGGCGAGGCCATAGACAATATAAGCCCTGTCCACTCCACAAGCCTTCTTTAGGGTAGCCAACCTAGGTGCATTCCCTCCTGGAAACATTGTAGTGCTTACAGAATGGCAATGGCACTGTCATCAGATCAAATTGTCCGAGAAGGGATGCATCCTGCTACCAATCTGCCATACCATACTGAGCCATTGTCCCCTGTTCATAAACCTCTGCTACACAATTCAACTGTACATTAATTTTGTCAATTGTATTTTATCCATTGCCAATTGCATTTTATCCGCCAAAAACACTTTGCAACATATTAGACTAGAACTTTATCAATGACTAAGCAATTTTAGGGTTGTATGTATTTTATTTGCTGCTATCATATTTTTTTAGATTTTTTGCACAAATTGGTGTTTTATACTATTTTAATGTATTTGCCTATTTGTGATGAAAATGCACTTGCTCTCTCTTGATCAGAATATTGTAAAGATTTTAATGAATCATACAATAAACGTACCATTATACATATGTATATATATATATATTCACTGAAAAAAACATAGATTTCAGGCCTTATATAGTTAGGAATTAGCATTTAAAAAACCTTTAAAATTCACTCAAAAAACTATACGTTTTAGGGGTGTTATAGTTAGCTGGACATTTCACTCATACAAAACCATTGAAATTGCTCCTATATAGTTAGTTGTACTAACTATATTTCGCGCACCCGCAATCCACTGCTGATGATGTCACATATTACATCATTCATGACATGGTCAGTGACATCACTGATGACATCTCAAATGACATCACTGATGACATCACTGATGACATCATCCAGTGAATGTGGTTTGCTTCGTTATTTAAATATGCATTATATATATAGCAATTTGCATTGAAGAATGAGTGGATATATAAAAATAAATATTTGGATGGAGGATTTAGTAGCAGTGTAATTGACTGTTTACTTGACCAATTTATAGTGTCTCACTAAATATAGTGGATAGTGACTAAACTGTTTGAATATCTGTATCACTTTGTCAATTGTTGTGTAAACAGGTTCTCCAGTTGGTTACTAACTATGTGAAAGTCTATATTAGTTATTGATTAGTTAACTGAGTATTTGTATGGGAGAGTGAATGTGTGTGTGGTTTCGGTGGGGGGTGTGTGACTGCCCAAGGATGTGTGAATAGTTGATTCACTAGATATATGAAGTTAAAACTACATGTTCTAACAGTTGTTTGGGTGAGTGAATATCTTTATGGGTGTGGTGATGAGCAAATATATTTCTCAATGGTACATGTCCAACAAACTAGAAAAATAAAAGGCAGTGTATGTGTCAGTTGTTGTATATAAATAAGTATACATAAGACTCAATGATTGTGTGAGTGACTGTATGGATAACTTTATACTTGTAATAGTGATTTTATAATTCACTAAGTATGACTTACTATCTAAATGAATAGATTAAGTTGTGTTTGTATAAGTGTGTAGCTAAGTAAATATGTAAGTATGATCCATTGTTTGCATAAGTGAGTAGAATGACTTCATATGTGAATAGGATGTGTGTTGGTGTGTAATGTCGATTTAGGTGTATAAGTATTTTTGATTGTGTTCTATTATTCATTGACAGCATGTATGAGTGAATCTACAGGTAAGTGATTAGATGTGTGTATACATCTATGAATCACTGAGTGGGTGTTTAGATACTTGTATTGCGGTAACAATGGATTCAAATATGATACTCTGTATTTTACAAAGAGTGATGAAAGATTTTACTAGTGTATGAAAAGGTGTATGTGATTGTCACGTGGATGATGTCATCAGTGATATCATCAGTGATGTCATTTGAGATGTCATCAGTGATGTCACTGACCATGACATGAATGATGTAATATGTGACATCATCAGCAGTGGATTGCGGGTGCGCGAAATATAGTTAGTACAACTAACTATATAGGAGCAATTTCAATGGTTTTGTATGAGTGAAATGTCCAGCTAACTATAACACCCCTAAAACGTATAGTTTTTTGAGTGAATTTTAAAGGTTTTTTAAATGCTAATTCCTAACTATATAAGGCCTGAAACCTATGGTTTTTTCAGTGAATTTCAAAGGTTTTTTAAATGCTAATTCCTAACTATATAAGGACTGAAACCTATGGTTTTTTCAGTGAATTTGCAAGGTTTTTTAAATGCTAATTCCTAACTATATAAGGCCTGAAACCTATGTTTTTTTCAGTGAATTTCAAAGGTTTTTTTAATGCTAATTCCTAACAATATAAGACCTGAATGCCCACCAGGAATCTCCAGTATGCGCCAGGGGACTGCATTGCAGAGAGGTGTAATGAAGCCACGCCCCTTTTTACACCTCTCTGCAACGCAGCACCCGTGCATGTTTGAAGAGGGGGAACTAATTCCCCTTGCATACTGGGAGCCCCTGGGGGCCAACTAGCCCACCTGGAACCTCCAGTATGCGCCAGGGGGCTGCATTGCAGAGGTGTAATGAGGCTATGCCCCTTGTTACACATCTCTGCAACGCAGCCCCCTGCCGAGTTTGCAGAGGGGGAACTAATTCCCCTTGCATACTGGGGGTCCCTGGGGGCCAACTAGCCCACCAGGAGCCTCCAGTATGCACCAGGGGGCTGCATTGCAGAGAGGTGTAATGAGGCCACACCCTTTTTACACCTCTCTGCAACGCAGCCCCCATGCATGTTTGAAGAGGAGGAACTAATTCCCTTTGCATACTAGGGGTCCCTGGGGGCCAACTAGCCCACCTGGAACCTCCAGTATGCGCCAGGGGGCTGCATTGCACAGATGTGTAATGAGGCTATGCCCCTTTTTACACCTCTCTGCAATGCAGGCCACTGTCGCGGTTGCAGAGGGGGGACTAATTCCCCTTGCATACTGGGGGTCCCTGGGTCATATCTGCCCAAACGCTCTACTACTCTCTACTACTCACTCTCTACTACTCTCTCTCTACTACTCTCTACTACTCACTCTCTACTACTCACTCTACTACTCACTCTCTACTACTCTCTACTACTCACTCTCTACTACTCTCTCTCTACTACTCTCTACTACTCACTCTACTACTCACTCTCTGCTACTCTCTACTATTCTCTCTCTCTGCTTCAATAAGGACTCTAAGTGATATGATTTGATTGGACTTATTGTGCAAGTGGTGCTGTGCCAAACTTTGGAATATTCTCCACTACTCTCTACTACTTACTCTCTCCTACTCCACTACTCTCTAATACTCACTCTCTACTACTCATTCTCTACTACTCTACTACTCTCTACTACTCTCTCTCTACTACTCACTCCCTACTACTCACTATCTACTACTCTCTACCACTCACTCTCTACTACTCTCTACTCTCTACTACTCACTCTCTACTACTCTCTCTCTACTACTCACTCTTTACTAGTCACTCTCTACTACTCTCTACTACTCACTCTCTACTTCTCACTCTCTACTACTCTCTACTACTCACTCTCTACTACTCTCTCTCTACTACTCTCTACTACTCACTCTCTACTACTCACTCTACTACTCACTGTCTACTACTCTCTACTACTCACTCTCTACTACTCTCTCTCTCTACTACTCTCTACTACTCACTCTACTACTCACTCTCTGCTACTCTCTACTATTCTCTCTCTCTGCTACTCACTCTCTACTACTCTCTACTACTCACTCTCTACTACTCTCTACTACTCACTCTTTACTACTCTCTACTACTCACTCTCTACTGCTCTCTAATACTCACTCTACTACTTACTCTCTACTACTCTCTACTACTCACTCTCTACCACTCTCTACTACTCACTCTACTATTCACTCTACTACTCTCTACTACTCACTCTCTGCTACTCTCTCTACTGCTCTCTACTAGTCTCTACTACTCACTCTCTACTCTCTATTACTCACTCTCTACTTTCTACCTCTCTACCTCTCTCTACTTCTCTCTCTACTAGTCTCTACCTCTCTACCTCTACCTCTCTACCTCTACCTCTCTACCTCTACACCTCTACCTCTCTACCTCTCTCTACACGCACACATATACACATATATATATGCATATATATGCATATGCATTTATATATATGTATGTGTATATATATATATATTACCTACTGGCGGTCGCCAGTAGGTATATATAGTTAGGATTTTTTCTCTATGGGATTTTTGAAAATTCTATGTCAAATAACTTTGGCGTTTGTGGACGGAATTGGCTGAAATTTTCAGGAAAATGGCACATTTTGTTTCTGAGCAGCCCCTGAAAATTGGGGGGGGGTTCGTCCAGGGGGGGTCGAGAAAAAAGGGGGGTCCCAAAACATGTTTTTAACATTGAGTTTTCCATAGGGCGGTTGGCCTCACTTTTAGCCCGAACGGCTGAATGGATTTGCACGAAACTTGGCAAAATTGTAGGGACTGGTAGCCCGATGTGCCTTTTGTAGGTCTCAATATATGTGCTACAGTGGATTTGAGAAATTAACATTTAAAAAAAGATATATATCTGTAACAGCGGACCGGGCAGCGCTCCAGTACGCGTACTTTTCGCGCAACGGAGCTTTGTGAAGCGAAGCTGATTGGTTCTCCAGCGTCTGTAAGCATTCCAAACAGTCCGTAGCGGCCTCCATCTTGTCTCTCGGTAGGATCGAGAGACAAGAGGAGGCCAAAGCGAAGGGGCAAATGACCATAAGGGGGCATAGTAGATCCTCGCTGACCCCCTAGGTTTGATGTGGAGGTTTTAAAAGGGCCCCGCGGGGCAAAAAAAATAATAATAATAATAATCGAACGGCTGAATGGATTTGCACGAAACTTGGTAAAATATTAGGGACTGGTAGCCCGATGTGCCTTTGCTAGGTCTCAATATGTGTGCTCCAGTGGATTTTGAGAAATTAACGTTCAAAAAAAGATATATATCTGTAACAGCGTTCCGCTTCGCGTACTTTTCGCGTTACGGAGCTTTGCGAAGCTGATTGGTTCTACGGCGTCTGTCAACATTCCAAACAGTCCGTAGCGGCCGCCATCTTGTCTCTCGGTAGGATTGAGAGACAAGAGGAGGCCAAAGCGAAGGGGGAAATGACCATAAGGGGGCATAGTAGATCCTTCCTGACCTCTTAGGTTTGATGTACCATTTTGCCAAGTTTGGTGTAATTCCGTTCAGCCATTCAGGCTGTAGACGTATGTAAATGTCCTATGGAAAATTGCATGGGGAAAACACATTTGAAAGTGTTGAAATTTAGAACCAATTAAAATGTTACTTTGGTTTTGTATTTGTGTGTGATGAAAGTTAATTGGTTATGTATATATGTCAAATGAGAGGAAACCACAGCCATTTTGTGATACTACTGTCTGAGGTACATTTGTGAGGAATTTTTGGTGGTGAATTTCTGGTGTTTGATTTACACAGTACTAACACTTCTCCTACTTTTAAAAAGGTGAGTTGTTAATTTGTAAGGGGAACTATGTTGTACACTTGAAGATAATTTGAAAAATGTTTTCTGTTATTTATTTGCAGTCCTTCTGTTATACTAAATACTTGATAAAGTTAGTTTTATATTATGTATTACTAAAAACGATAAATGAAAGTGATTATTTTTTTCTGCAATTTACAGCAAGCAATTTCAAAATAAAATGGCTCACAATGAAGAGACCGTGGCAATTTCTTTTGAATTGTCCACTACATTGATTGAAATTGAGAGCACCAATAATGAAATATTGTCACAAGGAGGAGATGACTTGTATGATTCCATTAGATTGATTGAAATGGACAGCACCAATAATGAAATATTGTCACAAGGAGATGACTTGAATGATTCCACTACATTGATTGAAATTGAGAGCACCAATAATGAAATATTGTCACAAGGAGGAGATGGCTTGTATGATTCCATTAGATTGATTGAAATGGACAGCACCAATAATGAAATATTGTCACAAGGAGGAGATGACTTGAATGATTCCACTACATTGATTGAAATTGAGAGCACCAATAATGAAATATTGTCACGAGGAGATGACTTGAATGATTCCACTACATTGATTGAAATTGACAGCACCAATAATGAAATATTGTCACAAGGAGGAGATGACTTGAATGATTTTTTTGATGAATCTGTTGATGGCGAATTTATCGAATGTTTGGAGACCATAGAGTTACAAGAATCATCATTGCAGACTTTTCATGAGGAAATTGCTGATGAGGACATGTTACTAGTTCTTTCAAATTTAGAAAATTCTGAAGAATAAATTTATATTTAGAAATCAAAAATTGTTTGAGACATTATTCATTTTTATTTTTAATTTATGAGGTTGTAGCGAAGTGATTGTAGTATAAAATGAGACTTATAGTATAGAGTGCAACATTTTTATGTTACATGGTAAGTTTACTCATATTTACTTCCCTTCTGCCACTATATTATCTCCAATGTGTATTTGACATCTCTTCTTCATCTCCGGCCTCCTTTCTCTCACTGTGTGTCTCCGATGCATCTTATCGCTGCTATTTTGTGTAATTACAGAAGAGAGTAAAATAAAATAGTTCGGAACGTGAAAAGGGGGCAAAGTAGAGTACCCCTCACCCCCTAGGCCTTTTTAGGCGGTCCCAAAAGGATCAGTTTCTGCTTTCCTGAGAGATTATGGTATGAGTTCCATATACCACAATAATTTGCATTACAACATGCAAGATATCTATCTCCTATTACCAACTTTGAGATATTCGCGCTAAGCGCGAATATTTCCAAAAAGTAACACCTGCCCTGAGCAGTTCTTAGCCATGTTATCCAATGGGAGGTGGATAACATGGCTAAGAGCATTAGCTCGGTAATGCATGAATATCGCTGACTTTTTAGCGATATTCATGCATTGCGGCCGTTTATTATCGCATTTGCGATAAACCTTGATAATAGCAAGGTTTATCTTCGATAATTTCTGACGATGCTTAGCGGTAAAAAATTCGTTGGTAAGCATCGTTAGCGATAAATATCGCTTAACTTTGGTAATATGCACCAACGTCTGTTAACGTTCGATTCGAAGGAAATGAGGAAGTGTTGAAAAACATTGTCTGCGCCATCTTGCCTTTTTTGAAATGCCACACTTTTGTCGTGCACGGCAGCCATTTTAGATGCCTTGACCAGACCAACTCTCTGCACGCTGTCGATTCGTAGCATGGCTCCCCACCCTCGCAAGCATCTTCCCCAGGCACTGGTCACCCCCGCTCTCTGTCTTATGCATCGGCAATAAACCTCCCCCCATCTGCGCTGCTCTTCCCTGAAAATCACACTCTGTGCCCGCCCGACACCTCCCTTTCGCCCTATTCACTACCGCACCCTCTGACACTCCTCTTCCTCTGTGTCCGATTGTCCAGGCTATCACCTAGCCCTGCAGATGTAGTTTATGGCCCCAGCTGTAAAGAATCACCCCTCTTCAAAGGAGTTATAGTAGATCAAGGCCCACACCCGATGAGATCCGTCACACCACACGTGTTCCTACTATCTGAAAACCATCCTGTATTGTGATTGGGGAGGGGACCGAGCCTGAAGCGGAAGATTCCAGGAATGACTCTTTGTACATCAAAGTTTTTACAATTATGTGTCACATTAAAAATATATAGCACTCCAACAAAGTAGTAGGAATATAAAACTTTAATAACATATAAATATATACAACAAAACAAAAACAGTAAAAACATTTAAACAACGAAGAGATCGTGGCAGTTTCTTTTGAATTCCTGATGAGGACATGTTACTAGTTCTTTCAAATTATGAAAATTCAGAAGATGTTGCCTGGGGGTGGGTCGTCAGTAGCAGTCTGTTGTGCGAATAGTTCCAAGGCAGCAGAACGCGCTGAAATCTAGATGGCACGAAAGTGATGTCTAGTAAGTTGCCGCCCAGCAAATAACGGCGTGGGGCGCCGCGGGGGTGAGTGAGTCCAGTAGGCACCACAGCTATTCTTACCGGCATTGCAGAATTACTGCTGGGGACAATGCCTGTGCTGTAGCAGGGTCACAGCAGAAACAAAAAGGATTCTGTTGAAGATGTTGTTGGTTTTCAATTTGAATACAGTTCTGGTGTCAACTGCTATGCTAATGTAGTGGTTAATGTTTTGTTTTCTCTAGAAAATGTAAAAGAGGGGGAGGCAGTCCAAAGTTCCGTTAAAAGGGCAAAGGAAAGGATCGGTGGTTTGAACTATCAGTCAAAAAGGGGAGGGGGTGCAACAATTTTTCCTACCGGGTCACACTGTGCTTTCACCGGAACTGAGGTCTGCAGGATTCTAGTAATTCAAAGTGAGGCTGGCGCCAGCATGGGAGCGCCGACGTCCCGCGGATACAGTTTCGTCACTCCACGGGCGATCATGGCAGTCATTCCCCATCGGGGGTCGGAGACTCCCGCGGCTCCTCTAGAATCTTCAAGGTCGTGGAGGACTACGGTGGTGGAGTCAACCAGTGACCGGGCCATTTCTTTATGCTGGGCCCGCTCTTGCCAGGTCGACCGCCATTTTGAGAGTTCGGTAGCTACTGGCGATCGCGGGGTCAAATGAGCGGACGGGCTCCACCCTGCCGGGCGAGACGTTGCAGCATGGCCACAGTGGAAGAACCCTTTTCCGGGCGCCTGGAGCGCTGAGGGTGCAGCTGGGAAGCCTCCACCTGGGGAGGCGGGAGAGGCCTGTTCGCACCGTCTCTCCCTCCCAGTGCACCCCACGGCGTCTCGCTTGAGATTTGTTATGGCCGGACCAGGCGATGAGGATGAGGGGGGGGGGTCGGAGGCATGTGCAAGACACCCCCCCCAGTGTTGTCGCAGCCATTATTCAAGAAAGAAGAAGTGTCCCGTCCGTCTTCGGGCCGGGCTTCCGGTAGATGTCGGCCGGACGCCCCTGGCTCTGACCCCATGAACGGGTTTCTTGGTTTTTCGGCTGCAGCCGGATCCCGTCGGCCTCGGCCCCCCGACCGTTGGTGGCCGGACCGGAAGAGCATGTGGCGGGACTACCTGAAACTGTCAAGGGCCACCGCGGCCGGACTGGGAGAGAGAGGGGAGGGTCGAGGAGACATTCCCCCCCCCTGCAACTGTTCAGCGTTGTAAAGGCAATCCCCTGGCCGGGTCCCGCTGGCCTCGGCCTCTCCTCCGGCTACACCCTACGTTAGGATCTCCTGGCCGAGGCGTGGCAGCAGGACCCGCCTTATATGGGCTGCTCCCGGCTGGGCGTAGCCGCAACCCTGCCCCACCTTGGAAGTTTCCAGAGTGGGGGCGGATGTTCTACTGACTTGCATTTTCCCTAGTCTATCGATTTTTTTGGCGTGGCAGGCGGTGGGACAGCGAGGGGTGATTTGGTTTCTCTTACTGTTTTTCTGGTCTCTCACCACTGGCATATTTTAACGTTTTCTTGTTTCTAGGACATTAATAGGTTTTATCATTACGTTATGTTATCGTTTCTTTGTTCGTTGTTTAATAAAAGTTCATGTTCATCAGTGGCCTACTGATTTTCGTTTTCCTATTCTTTTCTTTCCAGGTTGTTTCATGCTAAAGTTTCTGTTAACAGGATACAGTGATCACTTCGTTATTATTGCATATGTCCTTTTCACTAGGGGTGCTCTCTGGTCGGGCCAGATGACGTATCTCTAGTAAATGGTCCGGGTGAAACAGGTGCATCAATCAGTGGGGAGTAGATAGGCATGACAGATTACAACGGGGGAGAAAGGTCCGCATTACGTACCCTTTCACTATTTGCAAAGATTTTCCTACGTATATTTGCAAACAGGGAATACCTCCAAAAAGAACCAATTCCCAAACAGTCAATGTTTGGGGAAACAATCAATCAATGAGGAACGAAATAGGCACGACGTGTTAAAGGTTTGCGTTACCTACCCTTCACTATCTGCAAAGGGAGAGAGAATATTCCTATTCTTCCTCGTTTGCAGGCAGAGAAGATTCTTAAGAGAATCAACTTCGAACAATTCAATGCTCGATTCAAACAATCAACAAGGGGTACTGTGAACACAAATGAACGCCGCTTATGTACATACACATTGGTATTATCAACAGGTTGTTCCTAATGTTTCTATTTTAGGGAGGTCAAAAAGAGATCCCATTAGTGGCCTACTGATTTTGCTCGATTCCTTTTGTTTTTTTACACGATTTTTCTGCAAAGACTAAACAGAGTATTGCGACTCTGTGCTTGTTTGTAAATAGAGAATGAACCAAAGAGAACAATCAATCAAATGGAGAGAGAAGCAGGCACGACGGATTACAACGGGGGCAACGGGGGCAAAGGCCTGCGTTAACTACCCTTCACTATCTGCAAAGAGAGAGTACTCCTAATAGAAATGAGGGGTGGGGGGCAGCATTCAAAGCAGATCAGTGTGCATAAACACGAAAATGTTTTTACTTACCACGTACTTGACATTCGACAGCTTATGATATTTGCTATTAAAAAACCATTGAAATTCACTGAAAAAACCATAGGTTATAGACCATATATAGTTAGGAATTAGCATTTAAAAAACCTTATTTTACTCACACAAAACCATTGAAATTCCATATATAGTTAGTTGCACTAACTATATATCGCGCACCCGCAATCCACTGCTGATCATGTCACATATTACATCATTCATGACATGGTCAGTGACATCAGTGATGTCATTTGAGATGTCATCAGTGATGTCATCAGTGATGTCACTGACCATGTCATGAATGATGTAATATGTGACATGATCAGCAGTGGATTGCGGGTACGCGATATATAGTTAGTGCAACTAACTATATATGGAATTTCAATGGTTTTGTGTGAGTAAAATAAGGTTTTTTAAATGCTAATTCCTAACTATATATGGTCTATAACCTATGGTTTTTTCAGTGAATATATATATACATACATATATAAACATATATAATCTGTATATCTATATAAAGACAAATATAAATGCATGCAGACATATACATATATGCATACATATGCATGTTATTTACATGAAAGTTTAAAAAACACTAATAAAAGCAAAGCTAAAAAGCCACCTCATTACAAACAGAATGGCTTTAACTTAAACGAGGGCGAGATCTATTGCATTTTCAATGCTTGTTTACTTTGGTTCCATCTAGAAGGCATTCAGATGTGTCACACATTTGCCATAAATTCTGAATGTTAGCACTCTAGTTGCTCATTAGATCACTGTAGTAAAGCTACTGCTCACCAGGGAAGTCTGCTGCTGGTATTCAAAGTGCATGTTTCAGTCTGCATGTCAGAATTTTTTTAATGAAATAGAAGAGGATTTGAGAAGTCACTCAAAATGTGCCCTAATTTTTCTTTCTGAAGCACTAATCATACTTTCTATGGCAAAATGAACCCCCTCATTTTGTTCCTTTTTAAATTAAATGTTTTAAGAGTTTCCAATCAAGATGGCTTCAGGTGTGCCATACCTTTGTAATAAGTAGGACTGTTAGCGCTCTAGTTGTTCTTTAGAACACTCTGGGACATTCTGTCATTGGGCTATAGTTGGGCTACATCTGGGTGATATTTGGGCTACATTTGGGCTCTTTTGTCTCTGGTGGCCATCTTGGGAGACTGCATGTCAGAATGTTTTAATGAAATAGAAGAGGATTTGAGAAGTCACTCAAAATGTGCCCTAATTTTTCTTTCTGCAGCACTAATCATACTTTCTATGGCAAAATATACCCCCTCATTTTGTTCCTTTTTAAATTAAATGTTTTAAGAGTTACCACTTTATTCCAATCAAGATGGCTTCAGGTGTGCCATACCTTTGTAATAAGTAGGACTGTTAGCGCTCTAGTTGTTCTTTAGAACACTCTAGGAGGCTGCAGTAGAACACAAAGGAATCAACTGACAGTCTCTGTCCTTGTTGGATGTACATGTTTTACTGAGAATGTCAGACTTCATTCTCACATGACTGAGAAAGATAATGTAAATTTACAGAAAATATGCTTTCAGTTTAGCTTATAGATCCCCTTCCAAACCACTGTGGGAAAAGCATGAGATAATAGTTTTCTTTCAAACATGATTCATGATATCACAGCAGAAGGCTTTTTCACATGGTAAAATCACCTTAGAACACACCACAATTCCTGTAATGAGCATGGTACCATCAACAAATGATTTATAATGTAACTAAAGTCCTAAAACCCTCTATTAACTACAATGCTTTTTATTGAGGTTCTATCATGTATATTGGTCCCAAGATGGCTGCTAACACTTCTTGGATGAAGTGCTGACAGCCAATCAGATCAGATGTGTGGTTAGGCTCCGCCCCGATATATATGTGTTTTTGAAGTTAATTTTCATAAAAACCACTGCAGCAATTTTCACAAAATATAGCAAAGGCACTTCTGCGTACCAGTCCCTACAATTTTGCGAAGTTTGGTGTAATTCCGTTCAGCGGTTCGGGCTGTAGACTTGTCAGAACGTCCTATGGAAATTTACATGGGAAAAACACGTTTTGGGACCCCCCTTTTTTCTCAGCCCACACTTCACGAATCCCCCCGAAACTTTCAGGGAAGGAGCGCAGCGGAGCTGGCCAAAATTTTGGAAAATTACACGCAAATTCCTCAACCGGCGCCAAAGTTATTCCCAATAGAATGTTGCGGATTTCCTATGGTAGCTAGGTCCTAACTATATATACCTACTGGCTATCGCCAGTAGGGAATGTACCCTGAAAACATCAAAGGTTGCAGGGATTCTATAGTTAGGAAATAGAATTGAAAAAAACCCATAGAAATTCACAGAAAAAAACAAAGGTTACAGTGACGTTATTGTTACGCTCAAACTTCACTCATGCAAAACCACTGAAGTTCAGCAGTTATAGTTATCTGAGCTACCTATAACTTATGCCTCAGCAATGCAATGCTTATGACCTCACATATAACATGACTCCTGACATGATCAGTGACATCACTGATGATATGTCAAATGACATCACTGATGACATCATCCTGTGATTGTGAGTGTTTTCTAAAAGTTTCTGAGTGTTAAAGCTATTTAGTAAAATACTACAAATGTTAAATTAATATATTTTGTGTACTACTAATGAATGATACTTTTTGTAAAACATAATATGTGGGTGGCTCTGTGACTGTGTTCATCCATGTGTTAGTAGGTATCTGAGTGGCTCTATGGGTGTGGAAGGGATTGCATGGTTGAGTGAGTAGGTGTGTGAGCAGCTGTATAGGTAACAGAATCTGTGTGATTGGAGTAAGGATGAAGGAATGGGTGCATGAGTGGCTGTATCGGTGAGTTAGTGGTTGAGTGAGCAAGCATATGAGTGAGTAGATGTATGAATGGCTCTATGGATCAATGTATACTTGCATGAGTCTGTGAATGGGTCTATGATTGGTTGTGTGGGAATGGGTATGAGACATTCTATGGGATATGAGTGGGTGTTTGAGTGATTCTGTGGATGATGTCATCAGTGATGTCATTTGAGATATCGGTGACGTTATCAGTGATGTCACACTGCTCATGTCACGAGTGATGTAATATGTGAGGTCATAAGCAATGCATTGTGGGTGCATAAGTCATAGTTAGCTCAGGTAACTATAACTGCTGAATTTCACTGATTTTGTACGAGTGAAATGTGAGCCTAACTATAACATTCCTGCAACCTTTGTTTTTTTCCAGTGAATTTTTTTGGTGTTTAAAATTCTATTTTATAACTACAACATCTCTGATACCTTTCATTTTTTTCAGGGAATTTCAATGTCTGTTAAAATTTGATTTCCTAACTATAAAGTATAAACTTTGAGAGTGGGTGTGTGAGTGGTTGTATAGGTTGTTGAATGGGTGTATGAGTAGCTGTATGGGTCTGTGAGTGGCACTACGGGTCTGTGAGTGGGTGTGTGAGCCGATGTGTGGGTCTGTGAGCAGCTCTGTGGGTGTATGAGTTTGAACATGAGTGTCAGTGTGGGTGTGTGAGTGTCTGTGAGTGGGTTTGAGAGTGCCACTATGGGTCTGTGACTTGGTGTGAAAGTGCCTATGTATGTGTGTGAGTGGGTGTAGGAGTGCCTGTGTGGGTCTGTGAGTGGCTGTGTGAATGCCTGTGTGGGTCTATGAGTGGTGCTATGGGTCTATGAGTGGATGTGCGAGTGGCTGTGTGGGTCTGTAAGTGAGTGTGTGAGTGCCTGTGTGTGTCTGTGAGTGGGTGTCTGAGTGCCTGTGTGGGTCTGTGAGTAGGTGTGTGAGTACCTGTGTAGGTCTGTGACTGGGTTTGTGAGTGGTACCATGGGTCTGTGAGTGACTGTGAGTGAATGTGTGAGTCTATGAGTGGGTGTGTGAGCGCCTTTGTGTGTGAGTGGGTGTGAGATTGATGCTATGGATTTTGGGAATTTGCATACTTAGGGTATTTAAAAGGGAGAACCATGGATTCTTCTCTCACCAGGAGACGACAAGCGAGAAACCACACATCACAGTTGCTACAGATCAGATTGTGCTCCATCAGATCAACGATACACTCACCTCCATTAACGATTTCAAATTGCTTTTCAACGTGGAATACAAGAGGAACACATTTAATTAGCCTTCGTCAAGCCCAAGAAGTTATGAACATTTATGCTTTACTGAAGTGGTGATTCAACTACGGCACCTGCTATGTTTATATTTGTAAGTGCTTCCTGTTGAGGTTTAATTTCTGTGAAATGTGTACCTGGGTCAGACTGGAACTTAATTTTTTCACAGAAGCGTCCCCAGTTTTGCTAAAAATGCCCACCCAACTGGAGCACTTCCATCTGGTTAATTACTAAGTGCTAGCCTGTTGGGTAAATGTCTTGTGCATATTCTGCACTACAGCTGCGTAAAGGATCACAGGGTAATTTCTCCAGTGACCTTCTATGCATGACATTTCAATAATGCGATTGTTCCTCAAGCGTCTTCATCCATAAATCTGTGCTAATGTGAATCCTCATCAAGAGAAGACAACAAGACTATAAAGAGACAACTCTCCATCAATCTCGGGTACGTCCCCTTAACTACATGGAGTAGGTGCTTCTTTGTTTGGTGGAGATGTCCTTGTATTCCTCTGCATCAAAAACGCATCACCAAAATCACCTGGAAATGAGATCGGGGACCTTTTGTTAAGCTGTCCATCAATGTGGGAAAAGGAGGGTACCCCATCCCAGAGGCCCGCCCCCAATTCCATGGGGCCTTTCCACTTCTGCCTGGGTGCCTTGGCCCTGGGCACCCAGTGTGCATGTTGGGGACCACAGAGGAAGCCTCAAGGCCCCTGCATTCCGAGCCAGCTCCTGCGAGAGGCAGCATTGCTCTCACGCACAGGGAGCTGATGGAAATGCAGCTCCCTCCATTCAAGAGCAATACCTTCTTCACTTTCCCTGCCTGCATGTCACCGGGGAAAGAGATGAAAACTCCACATCCAGCAAGCATGAGCACTTTGGAAGCTCCTGCTTACTGAAAGCGGAGTGTTTGCTTTGCTTGGTGGAAGCTGTCTCAGTTCCAGCCAAGCAAAAGCAAACAGCTATCTCCTGTGGATGGGCCGGAGCTGGCCCTGGGGGGTGGCAGTCCCCAGTGCCATAAATTGCTCCAGGAGGAGGACCCTGAGCCCCTCATCCTTTGGTATGCATGGCCCAGGGATGTGGTGATCCCCGGGTCTGCATATGGCCTGGGAGGGGAGCCGTGTGGCCCTCACCCTCTTTTTAAAAAGGCAATTGGCCCCTTGGGGCGGTGGTCCACGGGAACAGGAGTCCAGATGGACCTCATCATTAATGTTTATCTTAGCCCTAGGGAGGTGGTGGTCCCCGAGACCGGGTCGGTTTGCCGGGGCCCACTATATTTTTTGTTATAGCCCCAGGGATGTAGCGGTGGTCCCCAGAATGCGGAGGGTCTGTGCTACCCCAGGCTTAATATTGACACTAGACTCGGGGAGGTGGTGGTTCCCAGAGCATGAATAAGCCCGTGGAGGGGACCCAATGTGCCCCACTCCATTTTATTTTTTAAACAGTGCATGCCTCTGGAACTGGAGCATCCGGGGGCTACATTAAAAACAAGCACATGAGATAGCGCTTGTTTTTATTTTTTGAATTTACAGCGATATTCGCCAATATTCATGATTTTTTAAAACATGTGTTTTGCCATTCCTGGATCCCTGTGGGACCCCTGGACCAAGGCTAGGGGTGTTAGGGTATTCGGACCAATCCCCCTTTTCTTTTTTTTCAGTTTTTTTGGGACTCGAAGCCAAGTCACAAGATACCTGCCAACATTGCCTGGTTAAAGTGTTGTTAGCCAGTCAGAGCTCTGCAGATCCCTGTATGAGCTTGTCATTATTTGGGAAGGATCCTTGCCTGTAGATATCCATATTTAGTTTTCTGTTAATGACTCTAAAACTACTGAATGGATTTACACCAAATAACAAAAAGTGTACAAAAAGCTACCTTTGTGCCAAATTTGGTGTAATTTGGTGTAATTCTGTCCAGCAATCCGGGCTATAGTCATGTTCAAAATCCCCATGGGAATGAACAATAAAAATGCACTTTTTTTGACCCACCACTTTATCTCAGCCCGCACTTCACTGATCATGCCAAAACTTTCCATGCACAACTAAAATTACTGGAGCACTTTTCTGGAAAATTCTGTGAAGATTCAGCAAATGGCACCATAGATATAGTGAAGTCAAAAAACGCTTTTCATTTATATGTATATATCACAAAGTTTTTATCCACTGCATGAAGACGCACTCTACAACAAGGTCATTCCACTGAATTCTTTATTGAGGCAACCGGCACTGGCATCCAGATAGCGAGTTGCCTAACGCGTTGCAGAGCTGCCTCGCTCCATGATCACAGGCTGTTGGTGCACCTGAGCAGAAACAATAGACACTAGTGTTACTTCAAATGTATTGCCCCCTGGTGGGCTTTCTAGTAAGTTACATTGTTGGTGCAGGCTGGGACCTGTAGTGTCCTTTGTAAAATTCTAGCCTTTCACTGCTTATGGTTAACCGGAAACCCACTGGAGGGTATTTTGAATTTACAAAGAGTGTCACGGTGCAGAACTCACTGAAGGGGGAGTTCCAAAAGTTACAATACCGTCCTGCTATAGTGGTGAGACAAGTGGACAAGGGGGGAAATGTTGTCCTCTGGCCACTTGCCAAGTTCCAGGAGGAGGCATTAAGCCAGCTCAATGACCATCTGTGCTACACAAGAGTTGATAAGCATACCTTACAGAAGATAACCACCAGTTTTCACACTGATTTAAATCATTGGAGAACAGGGAGCTTCATTTCGCAAGCAGAGTTTAAATTCCCCAAAGTAGAGAATCCTATTACACCGGTTCTCTACCTGATACTGAAAGTGCATAAAAACACTGCGGCACCTCCTGGCAGGCTGATTATCTCGGCCATAGGGAGTCTTTTTGAAAACACCTTTCTCCAGGTCCCAGTGAAAAAGTTACAATCGTACACAGTATAGTTAATTAACGAGAGAGGGAGGGAAAAAAGGGTCGGAGCCACTCTCGGTCCCCCAAATTACAATATCACTTAAACAACAGAAGAGTGAAGCCAACAGATGAAGAGCCAGCAAGTGGGGTCACTCTTGTTTTTTTTAAAAGAACCCTCACTCACAAACCTGGTTGGTGACATGCTTCATCATTGGGTTTCCACCAGAGAGGCGGAGTAGCTCCCTGGTGTGCTACGACGCCTGACTACAGTGGAGCCATTTTTTGTGTATTTTGTGAGTGTGAAAAGTGATAGTGTTGACATAAAAAATGCCTTGATTGCAACCAGAAAAAAGTTTATTAGTGGAAAATCAGGCACAGTTCAAACAGTGTGGTGGATATTTTGGGCTGGATAAATTGACCAGCTATATCCTATGTGAGAAAAGGGGTGTGGTCAACATGTTTCTGCCTCCAATCGCCCTGTGCGAGGCATTCATCAGGACCATATACCACGGCGGTATGCACACGCTAAGGCCCCTCTTGCTGGCACTTCATTTGTTGGCTTCACTCTTCTGTTGTTTAAGTGAAATCGTACACAAAGGAGACCTGAAATTTCTTGAAAAAGATATATGATATAGGGTGGCAGGAAGATTACATCATGATCACACTAGATGTGACCTCTCTATATATGAGCATTTTGCACCAAGATGGGTTGCGGGCAGCACAATATGTTTTAAGCTCACAGCCAATAACATTATATAAGCACACAGAGATGCTATTAAGCATGTTGAAATGGTGCTTATGTAACAACATCTTTATGTTTCGATCAGAGTTGTAACAACAGATGAGGCGGACAGCCATGGGCACCTGCTTCGCCCCCAGCTATGCGAATCTGTATATAGGCTAGTGGGAGGAGCAGGTGCTGGCGACAAAATTTGCCACTGAAATGTCTAATAATGTGATCCTGTGGTTGCGTTATTCAGACAATGTGTTCATTGTATAGCATGGCGACAGGACATCAGCCATGGATTTTATAGAGAAACTGAATGAAAATGATCTCAAACTCCATTTCACGTCATTCATTAGTGAGAAAGAGGTAGAGTTTCTCGATTTAAGTATCTATGTGGCTGAAGGGACCCTGCAAACTAGAACTTTTGGAAAGAGCCCGGTGGAAACACAGTGCTTCATGCAGGAGTTTCCATCCGGCACAGCTAATATATTGTATACCCTATGCAGAGAATCTGCGCATGTGGAGAAATTGCAGTGAACATGACTAGCTCCAATTGGCACAAAGAGAACTAACAGAGAGGTTCACTAGGAGAGGGTATAATAAAACTAAGTTGGAGACAGCCAGAACAAGGGCTAATCAAAGCCCCAGAGAGAAGCTTATATTTGCAGAGAAGAAACAAGGAAAGACACAAGCAGATCAGAAGCAACCAATTTGATTCATCACAGGTTTCAATAATCAACATCAGGAGATATGGGGTATTTTCCAAAAGCATTGGCACCTCATCTGCAGTGACCTGATTTTGGGTCCTACAATACACAAAATATCCCTGCTGACATTTCAGAAAGCCAGGTCGATGAGACGAGAGCTAGTTAACTACATGCCTGGGTCGAGAACACAACAAAGTTGGCTCAGTAGCAGCTTCCGCTGTTGCCATAAATGTAAGGTATGCCAGTATGGGGCGATACTACAGCATTACTTTGGTATTTGAGGCAACTAGAATCTCAGTACATTCTTAGATTCAACACAAAGATCACAATGGGCCTTAATACAGAAGAGGATTTACATGTCCATCTGTAACACCGCAATGTGTTATTGATTGTTGCTTACAATGGCTCTTTGGTGAGACAAGTAAACTGTGGATATTGGTAGAGGACAAGACATTAAGACATTTTATATAAAAAAAATTGATATTTATAAGATGGAAACTTTTGAATGAATTTGTTGCTGTAATCCTGTTTCTCCTTTTCTCCTCCCTTTTTATAATCCAGACCATGTAAAATGCATTGTATATAGGAGTTCTCACAGAGGTTTTTAGCATTGGCTAAATATGTGATCAGCTTTGATTTTATTAGGGTTGTATAGCCGCTGATTTTTAACTCAACATGGACAAAACAGTATTATTAACTTGAGGACATTCTTTTGAAAAAAGATCTGTGATTCATTAGGGCACTTGCCCATGATTGGTCTGAATTCTGAAAGAAACATGAGTTCGTATATTAGGAGATATGACAGGTACTGACCCTGTTTTTGAATGAATATGTTAGAATATCACATATCAGTAACAATTGAAATGATGTGTTACTGTATTTCTATCACCATTTGATGTGGGTAAAAGAACTGCGTAGCTGCGGTATGCACTAGTCACTTTATAGGATAAGCTTCAAATCCACTTCAAATGCCTGTCAATAAATTTAGACAGACTCCAGCATGCTCGAATTTGCTGTGAATAAGGATTTATTTGGCAATAAAACAACAGTGACGCGTTTCAGTAGTGGTTGCCATGTTAGTTACTATATATACATGTTCCAGGGTTTTTTTCTTTTAACCTTACAGTGACAGTGCATAAATGAACATTTTTACATTAAAAGTGACACTGTGCTTATCCTATAAAGTGACTAGTGCATACCACAGCTACGCAGTTTTTTTACCCACATCAAACGGTGATAGAAATACAGTAACACATATATATATTATATATTCACTGAAAAAACCATAGGTTATAGACCATATATAGTTAGGAATTAGCATTTAAAAAACCTTATTTTACTCACACAAAACCATTGAAATTCCATATATAGTTAGTTGCACTAACTATATATTGCGCACCCGCAATCCACTGCTGATCATGTCACATATTACATCATTCATGACATGGTCAGTGACATCACTGATGACATCACTGATGACAACATCCAGTGATTATGTGTTTCTGTAAAGTTTAAATATGTTTTACATATTGAAGAATGAGTGGATGTATAAGTGTATGAATGAAGGTTTTAGTAGGTGCGTGATTGACTGTATGAGTGAGTGATTAAATGCGTCTTACTGAATGCACGGGTTAGTGACTAAACTGTCTGAAAGTGTGCATCAGTATGTCTGTTGTTGTGCAAGCTGCTTCATGTGTTGATCAGTAGCTATATAAGTAGCTATATGGGTTATTGATTGGTTGCACAAGTATTTGTATGGGAGACTGAGTGTGTGTATGGCTGGCTGGGAGGTGTGTGACTCTGTGCAGATCAATGTGTACTTGTATCAGTGATTCTATAAGAGAGTAAGTATGTGTTAGTATATGTTTAAAAAATGTAAGGTGTTCTGTGTTTAACTGTATAGATGAGAAAATGGAAGTGTGATTGATTCTTTTCAGGACTGACTAGGTGTGTGAGTAACTCCATGGATGAGTGGCAGAGTGTGAGTGTCTGTATAGGTGTATGAGTGCATATGATAGTGTTGTCAAGATGAGTGATTGTATGTATGAATGATTGTATGAGTGAATGTGTGTGTAGACATAGGAATCAGTGAGTGCGTATGTAGTACCTAGTATTGGTGTGTCAATGGTTTCAAAAATTATACTCTGTATTTAACACTGGGTGTAACGGAGGTTATATTAGAGTGTGAGGAGATGCATTGTATTATCACATGAATGATATCATCAGTGATGTGATCATTGATGTCAAGTGAGATGTCATCAGTGATGTCATTTGAGATGTCATCAGTGATGTCATCAGTGATGTCACTGACCATGTCATGAATGATGTAATATGTGACATGATCAGCAGTGGATTGCGGGTGCGCAATATATAGTTAGTGCAACTAACTATATATGGAATTTCAATGGTTTTGTGTGAGTAAAATAAGGTTTTTTAAATGCTAATTCCTAACTATATATGGTCTATAACCTATGGTTTTTTCAGTGAATTTTCAAGGTTTTGTAAATGCTAATTCCTAACTATATATGGTCTATAACCTATGGTTTTTTCAGTGAATTTCAATGGTTTTTTAATAGCAAATATCATAAGCTGTCGAATGTCAAGTACGTGGTAAGTGAAAACATTTTCGTGTTTATGCACACTGATCTGCTTTGAATGGTGCCCCCCCCCTCATTTCTATTAGGAGTACTCTCTCTTTGCAGATAGTGAAAGGTAGTTAACGCAGGCCTTTGCCCCCGTTGTAATCCGTCGTGCCTGCTTCTCTCTCCATTTGATTGATTGTTATCCAAGTATTTACTGTTTTAGAATTAGTTCTCTTTGGTTCATTCTCTATTTACAAACAAACACAGAGTCGCAATACTCTGTTTAGTCTTTGCAGATAACGAAAAATCGTGTAAAAAAAAAGAAAAGGAATCGAGCAAAATCAGTAGGCCACTAATGGGATCTCTTTTTGACCTCGCTAAAATAGAAACATTAGGAACAACCCCTCATGACAAATACAAAACTAGTGAGATGAACTGAACTCCACACAATGATGGCTGCAAAACAGCTCGGCTCCGCCACCCACCCCGCCCAAAATAACGATAAAGAGCGGCTGCCATGATTGGTTGCGTAATGGCCACGACGGAGCTACGAAATGATGCTGCTCTCATGCTAACCCCAGCTTCAGTCTGAAACATCCAGAAACACTGTAGACTACCAATTCGATCAGTTCCGGTAGCGCCCCAATGTAACCCGGTAGAGAAGAACTAGCCCTCCCCTCTTTCACTGATGGTTCTTGTTGCCTGTCCCTTCTGTTCTCATTTAACAGAACTATTTAGCCTGCTGAAAGGGGTTGTGTTCCGACCGCTGGTTGGTGGAGACATTTTGACTATATTCTGGACCTGCGTTGTCGCGTAATGCGTCATATGACGCGCCGCGTTAGCGCATCCGGAAGTCATCCGGGGCGCGCAGCGCGTAACGTAAGCATAACTAGTCATGTGACTTGTTAATAAAACTTTTCATTGGTTCATTTTACTTTTCTTATTGTAATGATGAAAGGCTTGGTCATATGACCTAAAAATTACGCTTTTCATTACTTCCGAACATTATTTTTTCTTAAATATATGTTATAATGTTCCAGGCTAATGTACTTTCCCGGAAATTTTACAACTGTCCTGCAAGTAAAATATATTCTTTTTTCGAGAAAAAGAGCGTTTCTTCGTCCCATGATGGAGCCGTTGAGCAAAAGAGGGTCGACCTGCTGTCTTAGTCGCCGATACGCCTGAATATGAGATTCTTATCGATCACTTTATGTTGCAGGAATAGAAAACACAACAGCCCTTGACCATTTATCTTTACTGCGTTCCTTCGTATTATACCTTTTACCCTTCATGTAATTGGTCTGCTTTATTTCACTTGCCTTTTAATGATTCTAAAACAGTGACTATTATTACAAACTTTACCAATGTATATACTACTACCATGTTTTCTTTTAAAAACCTTTATTGTGAAAATTTCATTATACAAATACGAGCCTATAACCACGTGGGCCGGCCACGGAGCAAACTGTAATCGTATGTGATGAGTAGACATTTACACTGTAGAGGAACGTAACGGGCGGGCCATTAGGTTGCAAGAACTAAGGTGTCTAACAGTTACGGAATCGGTGGACGTACATTTTATAATTAAAATACGACAGGGCCAGTTACAATAAAATTATCTAGATATACATTTGCGGGCAAGTACCATGGGTGACGTTAATTCGAACTTTCAACAGTACAGTAATCAATAACACATCAGAACTTAATATCAATAGGGATGTCGAAATATTCAATCAATTCTCGTCCCCGCCCGCCATGTGCTTCAAAACTGCATACGTATCTCGTGATTTCAAGGTTCTGCAACCAGTACACAACAAGGAGTTACGAGTCCCATTTATTCCGGCGCCATTTTGGGCGAGGACGGGCAGGTCCAGGATATAGTCAAAATGTCTCTACCAACCATCGACTATGATGATGTTCATATGCTGTATTTATTATAGTAACACTCATCTGTCCACATGAAATTAATTTGCCACAATCTAAACATGTCATTTTAATCTTTCCAAAGTTCTTCTAAATATTTGGGACCGTTTCCCTTGCCTCTGAAGCTCTCAGTGCCACTTCTTTGATGAATGTACTAGCAGGTCAGGGGTTCTCCTCCAAATCTCTCTTTTATGCAGCACTATAATTAATTGGTGCCACCTCTCCATATGACGATGCATGGTATAGTTACCACAACTATATTTTTTTTCGGTTCCTCTGGAGAGTTCATCGTGGCAGATGAAGCGTGTAACGTACCGGGCATTTACCTTTTTTTGCATGTACAGGAAAGGAAAAAAAAATCGAGCGTCCGAGTTCTAAGGTGTCCCAGGGCCATTTTAGTGGAGGACATGATACAGCGATAATGCCCTGGATAAGGACACTTCCTTCGGGCACCCCACGCCGTCTTTCGGCGCAGCATTGTAGGATGGCCACACCAGTGCGGCAACTTGCTAGACACCACCTCGGTGCCATCCGGATCTCGGCGCCCCACTGCAGATGAACTGCCTCCACATGGAGAAGCGGGAGAGGCTCGTTTGCGCCGCCTCCCCCCCCCCCTTCGGGCACCCCACGCCGACTTTCGGCGCAGCATTGTAGGATGGCCACACCAGTGCGGCAACTTGCTGGACACCACCTCGGTGCCAACCGAATCTCAGCGCCTTGTGTTGTCTTCCATTCCGAAAATATTGTTGGCAGCATTTTGAAAGGAAAGACAAACAGCCGTTTGTGGCCCTCACTACACCGTTCTCCTAGTGAGTCTCACATTGTTACATTTAGGAAGAATGTTGAAGAGTAGTATGTTGAAAATCTGAAGCCATTGTTATACAAACTCTCAACCAGCCTTGGATGGAAAAATCCTGAAGAATGTACAAACTGAAAACCAGTTTTTCTCTGTATAGCATCAGCAGCAACGCTTGAGTCAGCTTTGTGTGAAGCCGCCATTTTGATTCAATCAATAGCGTCCCCCTGCACACATTCAGGGACCTGATCGTGTCTTCAGGTCAAACGGATTGTGGGACAAGATGCACAAAGGAAAAGGAAAAAAGTTCCGCCGGACCCCGGGAGGTGGCCGCCTATGTCATGGGCGATCTTAGGCCACACCAGGGCAATAGTGAAGCTGCAGCAGGTGCAAATAAGCTTCAGACAGTGTTACAAGCGCTGCTCAGAACTCTCAACTATGACACCACCTCGGTGCCATCCGGATCTTGGCGCCTTGTGCTGGTTCCGGCCTATTCACACATCGGTCCGCTACTGACGCCACCTCACAGGCCAACGGGGCGCCCCACGCCGACTTTCGGCGCAGCATTGTAGGATGGCCACACCAGTGCGGCAAGTTGCTGGACACCACCTCGGTGCCATCCGGATCTTGGCGCGTTGTGCTGCCTTTGGCCCCATTCGCACATCAGTCCGCTACTGACGCCATCTCACAGGCTAATGGGGCGCCCCACGCCGACTTTCAGCATTGTAGGATGACCACACCAGTACAGCAACTTGCTAGACATCACCTCGGTGCCATCCGGATCTCGGCGCCCCACTGCAGATGAAGTGCCTCTCAACTATGAAACCACCACTGTGACATCCGGATCTTGGCGCGTTGTGCTGCCTTCGGCCTATTCGCACATCGGTCCGCTACTGACGCCATCTCACAGGCTAATGGGGCGACCCACGCCGAGTTTCAGCATTGTAGGATGACCACACCAGTGCAGCAACTTGCTAGACATCACCTCGGTGCCATCCGAATCTTGGCATCTCAACGCCTAGTGGTATCTTCCATACAGAAAATATTGTTACGCTACCTTTGGCCCCATTCGCACATCAGTCCGCAACTTAGACATCACCTCGGTGCCATCCGGATCTTGGCATCTCAGCGCCTTGTGGTGTCAGTCAGAAAATATTGTTGCGCTGCCTTTGGCCCCATTCGCACATCAGTCCGCTACTGACACCATCTCACAGGCCAACAGGGCGCCCCACGCCGACTTTCAGCATTGTAGGATGGCCACACCAGTGCGGCAACTTACTAGACACCACCTCGGTGCCATCCGGATCTTGGCGCGTTGTGCTGCCTTCGGCCTATTCGCACATCGGTCCGCTACTGACGCAAACTCACAGGCCAACGGGGCGCCCCACGCCGACTTTCAACATTGTAGGATGGCCACACCAGTGCTGCAACTTGCTGGACACCACCTCGGTGCCATCCGGATCTTGGCGCGCTGTGTTGCCTTCGGCCTATTCGCACATCGGTCCGCTACTGACGCCGCCTCACGTGCCAACGTATTTTCTCCGCATTTTATACCCTATGCCGCATAACAGGTCATGTGACTTGTTTATAAAACTTTTCATTGGTTCATTTTACTTTTGGTTTCCTAATGATGGAAGGCTTGATCATATGACCTAAAAACAACACTTTTCATTGGATGAAAACTTTTTTTTTTTCCAAACGATGAAAGCCCCACCTTGTTTCTGGATGTTTCAGACTGAAGCTGGCGTCAGCATGAGAGCACCACCATCTCGTAGCTCCGTCGTAGTCATTCCGCGAGCAATCATGGCAGCCGCTCCCCACCAGAAGCCTGCAGGAGTCGGGGCCCCCAAAACTTTTGATGAATTCTCAAGGCGGAGGGGACGCTTTCGAGAATGGGGTCCAAGACCTAGCAGACAAGCGTCCGATTTCCAAGGTGTCCCAGGGCCATTTCAGTGGACCAGGCCCAAAAAGGAAAGAGCCTGCCGCCATTTTGAGAGTCCTGTGACAGCCGCCTATCGCTGCACCGCAAGAGTGGGCGCAACTCAGCTGAATTGCGGCTTTTGACACAGTGGACCAAAAACGGACGGAATGGCAACTGAAACGGTAAAGGGGCGCCCCACTACAACAGATGACACTCCACCTGGAGAGGCCCGTTCACGCCACCTCCCCCGGGGCGCCCCACGCCGTTATTCGGAGCAGCATTGTAGGATACCAAAACCAGTGCGGCAACTTACTGGACATCACCTTGGTGCCATCGTTCTGCTGCCTTGGAACTATTCGCACAACAGTTTGCTACTGATGACCCACCCCCCGCGACGCCCCACGCCGTTATTTGCTGGGTGGCAACTTACTAGACATCACTTTCGTGTCATCTAGATTTCGGCGCGTTCTGCTGCCTTGGAACTATTCGCACAACAGTTTGCTACTGATGACCCGCCCCACGCCGGAAATCTGGACGTTGTGCTGCGTTGGGACTATTCGCACAGCCGACCGCTACTTCGTTGTTTTTCCCTAAAAATGTTTATATGTTATTACTATTTTTGTTTTCTTGTATATATTTATAAATTATTAAAGTTTTATAATCTTACTACTTTGTCGGAGTGCTATATATTTTTAATGTGACACATAATTGTAAAAACTTTGATGTACAAAGAGTCATCCCTGGAATCTTCCGCTTCACGCTCGGTCCCCTCCCCAATCACAATACAGGATGGTTTTCAGATAATAGCAACGCTTCTGCTGTGACGGATCTCATCGAGTGTGGGCCTTGATCTACTATAACTCCTTTGAAGAGGGGTGAATCTTTACAGCTGTGGCCATAAACTACATCTGCAGGACTAGCTGATACCCTAGGACCAGCCTGGACAATCGGACACAGAGGAAAAGGAGTGTCAGAGGGTGCGGTAGTGAATAGGGCGAAAGGGAGGTGTCGGGCGGGCACAGGGTGTGATTCTCAGGGAAGAACAGCGCAGATGGGGGGAGGTTTATTACCCATGCATAAGACAGAGAGCGGGGGTGACCACTGCCTGGGGGAGATGCTTGCGAGGGTGGGGAGCCATGCTAAGGATCGACAGCGTGCACAGAGTGGGTCTGGTCAAGGCATCTAAAATGGCTGCCGTGCACGACAAAAGTGTGGCATTTGAAAAAAGACAAGATGGCGCAGACAATGTTTTTCAACACTTCCTGATTTCCTTCGAATCGAACGTTAACAGACGTTGGGGCATATTACCAAAGTTAAGCGATATTTATCCCTAACGATGCATTGCAAAGATTTTTTTACCGTCAGAAATTATCGCAGATAAACCTTGCTATTATCAAAGTTTATCGCAAATACGATAAAAACCGACCGCAATGCATTAATATCGCTGAAAACTCAGCGATATTCATGCATTACCGAGCTAATCCTCTTAGCCATGTTATCCACCTCCCATAGGATAACATGGCTAAGAACTGCTCAGGGCAGCTGTTACTTTTTGGAGATATTCGCGCTTATCTCGAATATTTCCAAAAGTTGATAATAGGAGATAGCGATGTTAGCGACTGTTTCCAGTCGCTAACATCTTGGCATGCCCACTTTGCATGTCATTAGTGATAAATATCACTCACATGCAAAGTGGGGCCCAAGATGGTCGCTATCTCCTACTAGCCGTCGCTAACTGGTGTTAGCAACAGCTAGGTAATACAGATATAATGTTATCTCCGCGAAGCGGAGCGCTGTTACAGATATATATCTTGTTTTTGAACGTTAATTTCTCAAAATGCACTGAAGCACATATATTGAGACCTAGCAAAGGCACATCGGGCTACCAGTCCCTAATATTTTACCAAGTTTCGTGCAAATCCATTCAGCCGTTCGATTATTATTATTATTTATTTTTTTTGCCCCGCGGGGCCCTTTTAAAACCTCCACATCAAACCTAGGGGATCAGCGAGGATCTACTATGCCCCCTTATGGTCATTTGCCCCTTCGCTTTGGCCTCCTCTTGTCTCTCGATCCTACCGAGAGACAAGATGGCGGCCGCTACGGACTGTTTGGAATGTTTACAGACACCGGAGAGCCAATCAGCTTCGCTTCGCAAAGCTCCGTAACGCGAAAAGTACGCGAAGCGGTGCGCTGTTACAGATATATATCTTTTTTTGAACGTTAATTTCTCAAAATCCACTGAAGCACATATATTGAGACCTAGCAAAGGCACATCGGGCTACCAGTCCCTACAATTTTGCCAAGTTTCGTGCAAATCCATTCAGCCGTAAGATTATTATTATAATTTTTTTTTTTTGCCCCGCGGGGCCCTTTTAAAACCTCCACATCAAACCTAGGGGGTCAGCGAGGATCTACTATTCCCCCTTATGGTCATTTGCCCCTTCGCTTTGGCCTCCTCTTGTCTCTCGATCCTACCGAGAGACAAGATGGCGGCCACTACGGACTGTTTGCGGCCACTACGGACTGTTTGGAATGTTGACAGACGCCGGAGAACCAATCAGCTTCGCTTCACAAAGCTCCGTTGCGCGAAAAGTACGCGTCCTAGGCCGCTGCCCGGTCCGCGCTTACAGATATATATCTTTTTTTAAACGTTAATTTCTCAAAATCCACTGGAGCACATATATTGAGACCTACAAAAGGCACATCGGGCTACCAGTCCCTACAATTTTGCCAAGTTTCGTGCAAATCCATTCAGCCGTTCGGGCTAAAAGTGAGGCCAACCGCCCTATGGAAATTAACATGGGAAAAACGCGTTTTGGGACCCCCCTTTTTTCTCGGCCCCCCCTTGACGAACCCCCCCCAAATTTTCAAAGGCTGCTCAGAAACAAAATGTGCCATTTTCCTGAAAATTGCAGCCAATTCCGTCCACAAACGGCAAAGTTATTAGACATAGAATTTTCAAAAATCCCATAGAGAAAAAATCCTAACTATATATACCTACTGGCGACCGCCAGTAGGTAATATATGTATATATATATATATATATATATATATATATATATATCTCCACTTCAAATGCCTGTCAATAAATTTAGACAGACTCCAGCATGCTCGGAAAGGAACAGAGCGCGTGCTAGAAGCATAATGTGCCTGTGTAATGCAGTGGCGGAAGCCTGTGTGCATGTACACTTAGTAATGAGGTCACTGCAGTGCCCTAAAAGCCAATGCCATGTGTCTGTAGGGCAGCGCTGCCCACTGGCTCAGGCCTACAATACGGTCCAGCAGGTACTTAAAATGAGACAGAGATGAGATTGAATCAGGTCAGAGATCACTTCATTACGCAGGGCAACATCGCTTGTTCAGACCTGTGCACCCAGACTGATGCACCCTACCCCTCCCGCAGGAACGCGCTCTACACGTGTTTGTAGGATAGCACTGCTTGCTGGTTCAGGCCTACAGTACTCTGCAGCAGGTCATTAAAATGAGACAGAGATGTGTTTGAATGAGGTCAGATCACATCATTACTGACGGCCATATCGCTTGTTTGCACTTGCGCACCCAGGCTGATGCACCCCAGCCTCTTCCCCTGCACTGTGCTCAATTGTAGGTCCTGCGCACCGAGGCTTCACTGCTCACCTGCCATCATCGGTTTGTCCAACGACGTACTGGTGCAAGCTCCGAGTCCGGGGTACTTTTGTAGGGTGGGAGAGCAGGTCTCCGGTCGGGAACAGTGTCTTGATACCACGATGGAAGATGTCAGAATGCCGATGGCATCATCACGGGATGAGCACCTGCTCCGTCCATTTTTGGTCAATTCAGTGTCTGAAAAGGGAGAAATAATTTAATGGTGGAAACGTCTGTAGGTAAATGAAGGTCTATTTCAATCTTAATAGAAAACACCAGTTGAGTGCATCCTTTGTTTTTGAAGTATGATCTGCCAACTGTTAGTGGTAATCGTGGTTCAAGGAGGAGTTGGAGTGCACAACAATACACAAGGTAAATAATAATGTTATAACAAAGATTCACATACAAAGGAACAGAGCGCATGCTAGAAGCATAATGTGCACGTGTAATGCAGTAGCGGAAGCCTGTGTGCATGTACACTTAGTAATGAGCTCACTACAGTGCCCAAAAAGCCAACGCCACGTGTCTGGAGGGCAGCGTTGCACGTTGGCTCAGGCCTACAGTATGGTCCAGCAGGTGCTTAAAATGAGACAGGCATGTGACTGAATGAGGTCAGAGATCACATCATTACGCACAGCAACATCGCTTGTTCGGACCTGCGCACTCAGGCTGATGCACCCCTGGTCACCTGGTGTCATTGTTGTGTGTGCAAACACTATGGGCAGCAGTGTTCACAATTCAGTTGTAGTGTTGATTGCAGGATGGTGTACACCTCATGAATCCCTTTGGAAACACAACGGGCAGTAGGGTTCACAATTTAGAACCAGTGTCGATCGTCAGCATTTTGTACACCTCATGGATCCCTTTTTTTTATTACGCATTGTGATATTCGAGGTGGATGCGGCCATATCACCCGAGGCAGTGTGGAAGAACTGGGACAATGGTGTGGTCGTTATCCTATTTATACGTACGCAAAGTGGTCTGGACTTGCGTATGCCAGGCCAGGCCAGCGTAGGGGTTGAATAATTGTTCCGGGATCTGGGCGTTGTTCAGTTCCTGCCTTGCCAGGAAGTGTAGTTATGTGTGTTTCTTTTGCAGTTTTGACATCGCAGAAACCGTAATTTATATTAATGTAGCATGTATCGGGAGGCCGGCAACTATCGCTAATGAGATGCTGTTCGAAAAGATTGAATGGCGAACATCACATGCCGTTGTCAAGGTTGTGGATATGCGCAGACATGCATGTTAATGGTGTGCGGTATTATTGAAAGAGTTGCTATTGCGAAGTGTACACATGTGAATGTGCTCGGCTGGAGGGAGTATCAGCAGTAAGGCTACTTCATACACAGTGATAACGCTCATTATAGTCAAGCAATGTCTGTGAAACGTGAATCTGAAAGTCTCACATATGACACACTAATATATTGGTAAAGCCTGACAACAGAGAGTACAGCAATACAAATCTACACATTACTGTTTGTGACATGTGATCTAGGATGTGCACTCTGCCCGTGGCTGATGATACTCTAAGGCAGCACAATAATGTGCACACACACCAGCGGCATTGTGTAACACACATTTGTTTTTGATATAACGTTTGAGATGCATGGCCATCACACGTGAGAATGACTAAATTGGGTGGGGTCGTCCAACTGTTACAATGGCAAATGTTATGAAGCAATCAACTGCTTTTTTTTAAGGTCACATGGCAATCGCGCACCGAGCGTGCAAGGAGGCCACACCCGACGTGATTTTGAGAAAATATATTTTTCATAATATAAGTTTGTTACAGTTAGAAATATATATATTTTAAAAATATTTTAGATTATCGCTTGCTGTCATATACTGTTAAAAGTTATTTACACATACTTTTGAGACAAAAAAATGAGGGAATGGCGTACCCGGCTTGACACCATATGTCTGTGACGTAACACAGGGCCTGGCGGCATGCACTCGTTGCATATGCAACGCACAGCGGGCACGACCCCATACGTACATGACGTAATGCGTGGCTTGGTACTGTGTACCCGTCGGATACCAAAGTAGCAGCTGGGGCGACTTCATGCGTATATGATGTTCCACGTTACATGGTGTCAAGAACCCGTCGGATACGAAATGCGCATCATTTACGAGTTTAGCAATATGGTTGATCGGATTCGCGTGGTGATGGAGCTTGGTACGTTACCGGTATGGGAGTGCCGTTTTCTTAAAAAAAAAAGATACATATTTTTTGGGGAAGATATAAAACATTACATCATTTTTAAAAGTTAAAAAAAGAAGTATAATAGAGTTCTAAAATATTTAAAAATATAATAGAAAAAGTATATGTTTTATAAACATTAAAATCTGAAATTTAACATTTAAAAAACCTTTGAAATTCACTGAAAAAAACATAGGTTTTACAGACGTTAGAGTTAGGAATTAGCATTTAAAAAACCTTAGAAATTCACTGAAAAAATAATAGGTTTCAGGGAAGTTATAGTTAGTTGAACATTTGACTCATATAAAACATGAGAAATTAGCCTGTTATTGTGAGTTGAGCTAACTATAACTCGCACGCCCAAAATGCACTGGTGATGACGTCACATAATACATCACTCATGACATGGTCAGTGACATCACTGATGACATCTCAAATGACATCACGGATGACATCATCCAGTGAATGTGTGTTTCTGGAAAGTTTAAATATTTTTCATATATATCTATGCCAAGGTGTATTGAAGAATATATGTAAAGAGCAGCTGTGAAAACAAGGAAATGAATGATACTGGAATCATAAAGACAAATAGAAACATAACGAATGCTCACCAGAGAGCTAAAATAGAATGAACAATCAAAAAACCAACAAAGAAGGACATTAAAGCAAGCAAAACCATCCTCTAATTACAAGTAAAAACAAACAAGAATTGAAACAGAGACAAGAGCACTTTTTTCACTAATTCACACAAATATCACGTGTAATGAACACTAATCACTACAACACCCATAATGCACTTGAATTGTTCGTACAGGAAATAGCCATGTGCAAAGAGAACTGAAATAAAAGAAGAACTTTATTCTGTACAATCTAATCCCGCGAACAAGGTCAGAGTTACCTGACCGAAACACGTAGGGCATGGCAACAATTGTTTAAATAAATCCGCCTAACACCAAAATGAAGATGAGTGAGTGCCTTCTTAAATCTTCGCTTTGCGATAAATCGTTCTGATACATACTGGCGTGGCTCTGCCAGTAAGAAGTGCACCGCCCCAAGAAAGTCAGCGTCAGCGTTGGAATCGAAAGGGCTGCAATCTGAGGAATCATGGAATCACTAAGACGCGAGGCAGCCGCCACACAACGTGGAACCACGCAGCATTAAGAAGACCTTTTGGGAGGGAGACGTGAAAAGACAGGGGCGAGCGGCAATCGATATCCTGGCGATGGCAGACCATGGCAGCAACGACCGGAGGGCAGAGGACGCCGCAAGAAGCAATTGCCAGGTAAGAGACACCGCATTACCCCTGTCCCCGCTGCATGCACCAAACAAACGCTGCAAGGTCAATACCAGTGGCAGAAAGGGGCTCCCCATACGGTCTAACACTGAAGTTACACCGCTCCCTAAGACAGCCTGTTACGAAGGGGATACTGTAGCAAAGCTAGGCTTACGAACTGCATCTAAATTAACACTCCAAACGGCCAAGGCCCAATAACATTATAGCAACACAAGAGTGTCTTTCAAAAAATAAAATTCATAGGGAGGGGAACTCGTTGACGAAAGCGGAAGGGAAACACTAATTAAAAGTGAATTAATATATTTGCCATGGAAAGAAGAGAGGCAAAACGGAATGCAGAAATGTCCAATTTGTTCACAGCCTCACAAGTGCAACGACCTGAAAGAGGTCAAATAACAACCCAAAGTAACATCAAAGACATCCTCAGATATTGGGAAAGACTCTTGAAGAAGGAGATAAACAAATGGTGGGAGCTAATCTCATTACAAAAATATGCAGAGGTGAAAAGAGTCCCTAGAGGACTACGACTGATGCTGATGCCAAGCCATCTAGATTCAAGGGGGGAATTGTTACAAGAATGGGGCGAACATCTACTAGAATCATCTATGGGTCTAATATTAATTTTAATCAAACACATAGAAAAAGCCCTAAAGGATATAAGGATGGAATTGAAAACTAAAGAAGAAGAAATAGAAAAAATGACTTTGTTGGAAGATCAAACCAAACTGAAAAATGACATCTTGAAAAATCAAGAGAAGCATGAGGACAGAGTCAAACAGCATAAACAGCAGCAATTCCAAAGGGACAAAATAGACTTTGAGGAAGGGTGAATTTTTACCTTTGGTAGACAATATGAAATATGCAAGAACAAGGCTCGCTTAGAAATCACAAGCAGAGAATTCTCTAGTTTTGCCTCCTTAACCAGCACAGATACAAGTGACATAGAGAACAACCCCGCGACAAACTCGGATATGAGAGAAGAGAGAAAAAAGACCGATTTTTTAACAGAAATGAGGATGGCATTGGAACAACAGCAACAAAAAAACATCCAACTAGGGGGAACTGGCAGGGACCCGGGAAGAGGAAACCGAGGAAGACAAGAAGAGGCCAGAGGGGCAGGGGAAACATCAAAAATAGACACATGGACAAAGGAACGGTTGAGACAACCAAAGAAATAGGGGGTTCCACCCCACAGGAATTGAATGTGATCAACCTATCTGATAAGATCTTAACCAACACTGAGGAGAATGTTCTCAAAAAAGGCCTGAACATTTGAACACTGCTCAAACAAGGATAGATCTATACAAATATACCCGGAAAAAAAGTTGGCAAAAATCCACTCAGAAAAATTAAAAACAAATCAGGAAGCGATCAGAACAACTTCAACCAATACTCTCTAGGCTGAGGACAATGAAGGACTGCAAACCCTGCTAACAATGGGGACAGAAACAGCATCGCAAGAAGCGGAGGAATTGAGGGCACTACAAAGTCCACAGCCTCCAACTGGTGCAGGGGAGAGTGGCCTCAAACCAAGATCAAGATTCTATCCAACGTTACCACCGGGGAATAAAATAGATCTGTTTCATGATGCTGTAGTAGAAGATTTGTATAAAATAAAACATCAAAATTGCAATCACAATCTATCTCGAAATGAAAGGGAAGCATTGAATAACCTTCAAAAGGATCATACCATTGAAATAAAGGCTGCAGACAAGGGCGGAAATATCATTGTCCTGGATAAAACAGACTATGTGGCACAAGCCAATAGACAGCTTAGGGATCCAGAATGTTATCAATTACTGACAAAGGACCACACTAATGAGATTGCAAGAACAGTCACAAAACATCTACAAACGTGGCTGGACCAAGGCCTGATAAACACAGATGAACATAAGTACCTCGAGTGTGATCACCCAACCATGGCGACCTTTTATCACCTGCCAAAAATACACAAAAGCAGAGTTAATCCACCCGGGAGACCCATAGTCTCCGCAAATGGCTCCATCTTAGAACCTATCTCGAATTACATTGATTATTTCCTCGTGCCCATGGTAAGAGACCTCAGCTCCTACTTACGCGACACCTCGGACCTCCTACAAAAATTGGAAGGAGTGACATGGCAATTTTCCTTCAAATTAGTAACAATGGACGTGGTGTCCTTGTATACTAATATAGAACATCAGATTGGACTCCAAGCCTGCACCTACTTTCTGGGCAAACGAAACATCCAATATTGTCAACACAACGTGATGTTAATAGAAATGATTGATCTATGCTTGGATAACAACATCTTCATGTTTGATAAACAAATTTTCAAGCAGATAAAGGGATGTGCCATGGGCTTCTCTTTCTCCCCAAACTATGCCAACTTAACAATGGGCTGGTTCGAACAACAAATCGCCTGGACTGCAGAAAATGATGAATCTTAATAAAACGATTTTGTGGCTTCGTTTCATTGACGACCTCCTAATCATTTGGGATGGTACCGAGAAAGAATTTATTTGGCAAATATTTAGAAAAACCGAATAACAACATCACAAAACTGCAATCCAACTATGAAATTAGCGCCAAGAAAATAACTTTCCTTAATACCACCATCTATGTGGAAAATAACACCCTCCAAACAACATTGCACCGTAAAAAGACCTCAACAAATGCAATTTTACATGGCAACAGTTTCCACCAAGAAAGACTGAAATGGAGTATCCCCTACGGGGAATTCCTAAGACTAAGGAGGAATTGCTCATCAGAGGCAGAATTTAGCAAGCATAGCAAACAAACATGTGACAGATTCATGAAATGAAGATACCCCAGAAAAGTTGTGGAAACAAGTCTACAAAGGGTTGAGAAACAACAACGAGGGGACATCCTAAACAAAATCAAGAGAAATAGGGAAATACCATCAACAACCCAACCGATAAGACTAATAACAACAAACAGTGTGGAAAACAAAGATCTTATCAGGATCATCAAAAAGCATTGGGGCATACTACGACTCGACCCAACCCTGGTGAGCATCATGGGAGATCATCCAAGTGTGACGTACCGGAGAGCCAAAAATATCGCTGATAAAATCACACACAGCCACTTCAAAGAAACACCCACAACCACATGGCTACAGAGAGAGGGCTTCTGGCCATGTAAGCACTGCAAAGTGTGTAAAATTGCAATACACAAAAAGGGATTGGATATTCAGAAGGGCACAAAATGGCAAATAAAGCAACATCTGACGTGCAATAGCAACTATGTTGTGTACATGGAGGAGTGCCCATGCAAGTTACACTATATAGGCACTTACTATCTTTGAGGCTAAGAAGAGGATTTTGGAGCACATCCGTGCCACAAAAAACAAAGATCGCTCAAACGCAATAGCTAAACAGATTGAGAAAGAACATGGGAGTCAGTGGGAAAGTCTCAAGTACTGGGCTATTGAACAGGTACCGCCACTGGAAAGAGGAGGTAATCGAGAGCGTATACTATGCCAGAAAGAATTGAAACACATACTGGCGTACGGAACTCTGGATCCGAGGGGTCTTAACCAAGACGAGGAGCTTTATGTGCATTTGTAAATTTGACAAGAAACTGTATGACGCAACTAACATCAGTCAAAATCTAATACTGAACTAACTCACCAGAGAGTCGAAAATGTAAAGAGCAGCTGTGAAAACAAGGAAATGAATGATACTGGAATCATAAAGACAAATAGAAACATAAGGAATGCTCACCAGAGAGCTAAAATGGAATGAACAATCGAAAAACCAATAAAGAAGGACATTAAAGCAAAACCATCCTCTAATTACAAGTAAAAACAAACAAGAATTGTAACAGAGACAAGAGCACTTTTTTCACTAATTCACACAAATATCACGTGTGATGAACACTAATCAATACAACACCCATAATGCACTAGAATTGTTCATACAGAAAGTACCCATGTGCAAAGAGAACTGATATAAAAGAAGAACTTTACTCTGTACAATCTAATCCCGTGAACAAGGTCCGAGTTACCTGACCAAAACGCGTAGGGCATGGCAACAATTGTTTAAATAAATCCACCTAACACCAAAATGAAGATGAGTAAGTGCCTTCTGAAATCTTCGCTTTGAGATAAATTGTTCTGATATGCCATATATCAGAATATATATATATATATATATATATATATATATATATATATATATATATATATATATATATATATATATATATATATATATATATATATATATATATATATATATATATATATATATATATATATATATATATATTTCACAACAGGTTTCCCCGGTCCCGGGGATGGGTGGAGTCGCAGACAAAAACGGCAATCAATCGCTTGTTTCAGTTAAATTTCTGTGTTTATTTCACAAATCCATTGGGGGGTCAAACAAAAAAACAACCAACGCGTTTCGACAGCGTCCGCTGTCTTGGTCACGGTCAGTTTAGTGAATGAAGCTCACAAGTTTAAAAGGACAAAACAATGTTTGGGCTACACCTCCATGTTTCCCTGGACCCTCCCACATGTGCTGAGCATTCTGGGACCAGTAGTTTTTAAACACCATGGTTCTTTAAACACCAATCATTTCCACATTTATGATAATTTAAAAGAAAAGCGGGGAGATTTATACCATGATTTGGTCTATTTAAAGGTGTGCATTTGTCCTCAATTATAATACAATTTGTCATTTTTAAAACAAAATTGAATTAAATTAAAGTAAATTGCCGCCCTCCGGTGGGCTGATCACTGATGTGCCTGCAATTATTATACATTATTTGTTTACCATCCGTACTGCCCTCCAGTGGGCGTTATATATATATAGATATATATAGATATATATAGATATAAATAGATATATATATAAAACTATAACTTGCACCCCCATCAGTCACTTCTTATGATCTTACATATTTAAACATTCATGATAAATTTACATTTGCCTTAATTCAGCTTTTCTATATTTTTATGCGCTATCTTGTCATAAGGATAACCAAATATATTTTCAGTAAAACCGAATAAATTGCTCACTCTGAAATTCAATATCAATAAACAGATACTTTGTTTAATTAAACACCATTTCATGGCAGCTAACCTTTTTAATAGTAGATAAAAAATGTTACAGTTTCACATGCATGTTTGACACTAGATAATCTCTGCAGAGGGCCATAGGCTACTGTTGATATTTTAAATGAAAACTGCGTATGGTTTTGATAAATATTATCTGACATTCCATAGCCACTTCAAAGCTTTCATGGAAGGCAGTGACCCACGATAAACAGCGTGCTTTAAAAGGAAATCTTTCTATACCAGTGTATCATCGGATTTCCAGCGCTAACTTGCTGGCAGTCAGGTCCTCGAGCAATGCTGCATTTCAAGCCATTTGTTATGCATTTGCGGCCTTTAATATCAACATTCGGAAATTCTAGCAAAATGGAGGACTAAGGCCCTTGATAATACTTTTTATAATATTTCATAAAACCCTCACAGTCAATCTCATCTATGTTAAATATCTATTTGTAGATGATTGAAAGTGAAATGCAGTGAAGAAGCTCACATTCGGCAATTCATTCATTTGTGCGAACGTGTTTATGAAGAAAGATAGATTATCTAATGTTCTAAATTATTATTATGATATATATTTTTTTAAAAGAGGTTTAAATTACCTTCAATGTTTAATACTAGACTATTCTCGGCCACATTGAAAAAAAAAATCGTTCTTTGCAGTCGGGTGTACAGTTTACGTGCACCGAAAGGCAAGTCAGCAGGTCTAAAATGTATATATCATTTTTAATATTTACCAAGGGCGTTAGTTTCAGAACAAACACAACTTTGATATATTGCAAAAAAGCGAAGACTGCCGGCGCAACTCATCACATTTTCTACCGTGCCCTGTAAATAATCTATTTTCAAATGGTCGTAAATATTGTTTGAGCTGCAATAAAATAGCTTCTCATCAGGAATCCGATTTAGGAATGCTAATATTCAAGAACTCTACATGGGCTTCCGCAAGTCAAATTTCACACAGATATTTTGATGAATGTGATAGTACTTTTTAAATAAAGAAAATAAAACACTCTCAGCGTTTAAGAAGCCTGCACATCATATTTAGGAGGCTATATATATATATATATATATTCACTGAAAAACCATAGGTTATAGACCATATATAGTTAGGAATTAGCATTTAAAAACCTTATTTTACTCACACAAAACCATTGAAATTCCATATATAGTTAGTTGCACTAACTATATATCGCGCACCCGCAATCCACTGCTGATCATGTCACATATTACATCATTCATGACATGGTCAGTGACATCACTGATGACATCACTGATGACATCTCAAATGACATCACTGATGACATCACTGATGACAACATCCAGTGACTGTATGTTTCTGTAAAGTTAAAATATGTCTTACATATTGAAGAATGAGTGGATGTATAAGTGTCTGGATGAAGGATTTAGTAGGTGCGTGACTGACTGTATGAGTGAGTGATTAAATGTGTCTCACTGAATGCATGGGTTAGTGACTAAACTGTCTTAATTTGTGCATCATTATGTCTGTTGTGATGTAAACTGCTGCATGTGTTGATCATTAGCTATACGAGAGGCTATATGTGTTATTAATTGGTTGCCCAAGTATTTCTATGGGAGATTGAGTTTGTGTGGGGGTGGCTGGAAGGTGTGTGACTCTGTGCATAGATGTGTGAGCAGTTTATTCACTAGGTGTATGAGTTCAAGAGTGCATGTGGAAACAGCTACATGGGCAGTTGGCTGTGTGCATGAGTGTATTGATGAGTGAATGGATATCTCAATGCTACATGTCATAGTAATTACATATGTAAAACACAGTACATGTGAGAGTTGGCATATATAAATAACTGTGCATGAGAGCCACTGAATGAGTGAGTGGTTGTATCGATCATTGTGAACTTGTATCAGGGATTGTATAAGAGAGTAAATATGTGTTAGTATATGTTTCAATAAGTAAGGTGTGTATAACTGTATAGTTGAAGAAATGGAGGTGAGATTGTTTCTTTGCATGACTGACTGGGTGTGTGAGTAACTCCATGGATGAGTGGCAGTGTGTGAGTGTCTGTATACACTGAGTGTATCTAAGGTTATATTAGAGTCTGAAGAGGTTTATCGTATTAGCACAAGAATGATGTCAAATGAGACGTCATCAGTGATGTCATCAGTGATGTCATTTGAGATGTCATCAGTGATGTCATCAGTGATGTCACTGACCATGTCATGAATGATGTAATATGTGACATGATCAGCAGTGGATTGCGGGTGCGCGATATATAGTTAGTGCAACTAACTATATATGGAATTTCAATGGTTTTGTGTGAGTAAAATAAGGTTTTTTAAATGCTAATTCCTAACTATATATGGTCTATAACCTATGGTTTTTTCAGTGAATTTTCAAGGTTTTGTAAATGCTAATTCCTAACTATATATGGTCTATAACCTATGGTTTTTTCAGTGAATTTCAATGGTTTTTTAATAGCAAATATCATAAGCTGTCGAATGTCAAGTACGTGGTAAGTGAAAACATTTTCGTGTTTATGCACACTGATCTGCTTTGAATGGTGCCCCCCCCCCTCATTTCTATTAGGAGTACTCTGTCTTTGCAGATAGTGAAAGGTAGTTAACGCAGGCCTTTGCCCCCGTTGTAATCCGTCGTGCCTGCTTCTCTCTCCATTTGATTGATTGTTATCCAAGTATTTACTGTTTTAGAATTAGTTCTCTTTGGTTCATTCTCTATTTACAAACAAACACAGAGTCGCAATACTCTGTTTAGTCTTTGCAGATAACGAAAAATCGTGTAAAAAAAAAGAAAAGGAATCGAGCAAAATCAGTAGGCCACTAATGGGATCTCTTTTTGACCTCGCTAAAATAGAAACATTAGGAACAACCCCTCATGACAAATACAAAACTAGTGAGATGAACTGAACTCCACACAATGATGGCTGCAAAACAGCTCGGCTCCGCCACCCACCCCGCCCAAAATAACGATAAAGAGCGGCTGCCATGATTGGTTGCGGAATGGCCATGACGGAGCTACGAAATGGTGCTGCTCTCATGCTAACCCCAGCTTCAGTCTGAAACATCCAGAAACACTGTAGACTACCAATTCGATCAGTTCCGGTAGCGCCCCAATGTAACCCGGTAGAGAAGAACTAGCCCTCCCCTCTTTGACTGATGGTTCTTGTTGCCTGTCCCTTCTGTTGTCATTTAACAGAACTATTTAGCCTGCTGAAAGGGGTTGTGTTCCGACCGCTGGTTGGTGGAGACATTTTGACTATATTCTGGACCTGCGTTGTCGCGTAATGCGTCATATGACGCGCCGCGTTAGCGCATCCGGAAGTCATCCGGGGCGCGCAGCGCGTAACGTAAGCATAACAAGTCATGTGACTTGTTAATAAAACTTTTCATTGGTTCATTTTACTTTTCTTATTGTAATGATGAAAGGCTTGGTCATATGACCTAAAAATTACGCTTTTCATTACTTCCGAACATTATTTTTTCTTAAATATATGTTATAATGTTCCAGGCTAATGTACTTTCCCGGAAATTTTACAACTGTCCTGCAAGTAAAATATATTCTTTTTTCGAGAAAAAGAGCGTTTCTTCGTCCCATGACGGAGCCGTTGAGCAAAAGAGGGTCGACCTGCTGTCTTAGTCGCCGATACGCCTGAATATGAGATTCTTATCGATCACTTTATGTTGCAGGAATAGAAAACACAACAGCCCTTGACCATTTATCTTTACTGCGTTCCTTCGTATTATACCTTTTACCCTTCATGTAATTGGTCTGCTTTATTTCACTTGCCTTTTAATGATTCTAAAACAGTGACTATTATTAAAAACTTTACCAATGTATATACTACTACCATGTTTTCTTTTAAAAACCTTTATTGTGAAAATTTCATTATACAAATACGAGCCTATAACCACGTGGGCCTGCCACGGAGCAAACTGTAATCGTATATGATGAATAGACATTTACACTGTAGAGGAACGTAACGGGCGGGCCATTAGGTTGCAAGAACTAAGGTGTCTAACAGTTACGGAATCGGTGGACGTACATTTTATAATTAAAATACGACAGGGCCAGTTACAATAAAATTATCTAGATATACATTTGCGGGCAAGTACCATGGGTGACGTTAATTCGAACTTTCAACAGTACTGTAATCAATAACACATCAGAACTTAATATCAATAGGGATGTCGAAATATTCAATCAATTCTCGTCCCCGCCCGCCATGTGCTTCAAAACTGCATACGTATCTCGTGATTTTAAGGTTCTGCAACCAGTACACAACAAGGAGTTACGAGTCCCATTTATTCCGGCGCCATTTTGGGCGAGGACGGGCAGGTCCAGGATATAGTCAAAATGTCTCTACCAACCATCGACTATGATGATGTTCATATGCTGTATTTATTAGAGTAACACTCATCTGTCCACATGAAATTAATTTGCCACAATCTAAACATGTCATTTTAATCTTTCCAAAGTTCTTCTAAATATTTGGGACCGTTTCCCTTGCCTCTGAAGCTCTCAGTGCCACTTCTTTGATGAATGTACTAGCAGGTCAGGGGTTCTCCTCCAAATCTCTCTTTTATGCAGCACTATAATTAATTGGTGCCACCTCTCCATATGACGATGCATGGTATAGTTACCACAACTATATTTTTTTTCGGTTCCTCTGGAGAGTTCATCGTGGCAGATGAAGCGTGTAACGTACCGGGCATTTACCTTTTTTTGCATGTACAGGAAAGGAAAAAAAAATCGAGCGTCCGAGTTCTAAGGTGTCCCAGGGCCATTTTAGTGGACCAGGCCCAAATCCAAAGAACAGGCCGCCATTTTGAGAGTCCTCTTGCAGCCGCCTGTCGCTGTAGCATCAAGAGCAGCCGAAACTCAGCTGAATGGCAACTGAAACGGTAAAGGGGCGCCCCACTACAGCAGACGAGCCTCCACCTAGGAAGGCCCATTCACGCCGGCTCCCCCCCCCCCCCTTCGGGCACCCCACGCCGTTATTCGGAGCAGTATTGTAGGATGGCCACACCAGTGCGGCAACTTGCTAGACATCACCTCGGTGGTAACCGAATCTCAACGCCTTGTGGTGTCTTCTATTCAGAAAACATTGTTATGCTGCCTTCGACCTATTCGCCGCAAGTGCGCACACAACTCAACTGCATAGCTTGCTAGACACCACCTCGGTGCCATCCGGATCTTGGAATGTCAGCGCCTTTTGGTGTCTTCTCTTCAGAAAATATTGTTGCGCTGCCTTTGGCCCCATTCGCACATCAGTCCGCTACTGACGCCATCTCACAGGCTAATGGGGCGCCCCACGCCGACTTTCAGCATTGTAGGATGACCACACCAGTACAGCAACTTGCTAGACATCACCTCGGTGCCATCCGGATCTCGGCGCCCCACTGCAGATGAAGTGCCTCTCAACTATGAAACCACCACGGTGACATCCGGATCTTGGCGCGTTGTGCTGCCTTCGGCCTATTCGCACATCGGTCCGCTACTGACGCCATCTCACAGGCTAATGGGGCGACCCACGCCGAGTTTCAGCATTGTAGGATGACCACACCAGTACAGCAACTTGCTAGACATCACCTCGGTGCCATCCGAATCTTGGCATCTCAACGCCTAGTGGTATCTTCCATACAGAAAATATTGTTACGCTGCCTTTGGCCCCATTCGCACATCAGTCCGCAACTTAGACATCACCTCGGTGCCATCCGGATCTTGGCATCTCAGCGCCTTGTGGTGTCAGTCAGAAAATATTGTTGCGCTGCCTTTGGCCCCATTCGCACATCAGTCCGCTACTGACACCATCTCACAGGCCAACAGGGCGCCCCACGCCGACTTTTACCATTGTACGATGGCCACACCAGTGCCACAACTTGCTAGACACCACCTCGGTGCCATCCGGATCTTGGCATCTCAGCGCCTTGTGGTGTCTTCAAATCAGAAAATATTGTTGCGCTGCCTTTGGCCCCATTCGCACATCGGTCCGCTACTGACGCCATCTCACAGGCCAACGGGGCGCCCCACGCCGACTTTCAACATTGTAGGATGGCCACAGAAGTGCGACAACTTACTAGACACCACCTCGGTGCCATCCGGATCTTGGCGCGTTGTGCTGCCTTCGGCCTATTCGCACATCGGTCCGCTACTGACGCAAACTCACAGGCCAACGGGGCGCCCCACGCCGACTTTCAGCATTGTAGGATGGCCACACCAGTGCACCTTACTAGACACCACCTCGGTGCCATCCGGATCTTGACGCGTAGTGAAGCTGCAGCAGCTGCAGATAAGCTTCAGACAGTGTTACAACCGCTGCTCAGAACTCTCAACTATGACACCACCTCGGTGCCATCCGGATCTTGGCATCTCAGCGCCTTGTGGTGTCAGTCAGAAACTATTGTTGCGCTGCCTTTGGCCCCATTCGCACATCGGTCCGCTACTGACGCAAACTCACAGGCCAACGGGGCGCCCCACGCCGACTTTCAGCATTGTAGGATGGCCACACCAGTGCGGCAACTTGCTACACACCACCTCGGTGCCATCCGGATCTTGGCATCTCAGCGCCTAGTGGTGTCTTCTATTCCGAAAATATTGTTGCGCTGCCTTCGGCCCCATTCACACATCGGTCCGCTACTGACGCCATCTCACAGGCCAACGGGGCGCCCCACGCCGACTTTCAGCATTGTTGGATGGCCACACCAGTGCGGCAACTTACTAGACACCACCTCGGTGCCATCCGGATCTTGGCGCGTTGTGCTGCCTTCGGCCTATTCGCACATCGGTCCGCTACTGACGCAAACTCACAGGCCAACGGGGCGCCCCACGCCGACTTTCAGCATTGTAGGATGGCCACACCAGTGCTGCAACTTGCTGGACACCACCTCGGTGCCATCCGGATCTTGGCGCGTTGTATTGCCTTCGGCCTATTCGCACATCGGTCCGCTACTGACGCCGCCTCACGTGCCAACGTATTTTCTCCGCATTTTATACCCTATGCCGCATAACAGGTCATGTGACTTGTTTATAAAACTTTTCATTGGTTCATTTTACTTTTGGTTTCCTAATGATGGAAGGCTTGATCATATGACCTAAAAACAACACTTTTCATTGGATGAAAACTTTTTTTTTTTCCCAAACGATGAAAGCCCCACCTTGTTTCTGGATGTTTCAGACTGAAGCTGGCGTCAGCATGAGAGCACCACCATCTCGTGGCTCCGTCGTGGTCATTCCGCGAGCAATCATGGCAGCCGCTCCCCACCGGAAGCCTGCGGGAGTCGGGGCTCCCAAAACTTTTGATGAATTCTCAAGGCGGAGGGGACGCTTTCGAGAATGGGGTCCAAGACCTAGCAGACAAGCGTCCGATTTCCAAGGTGTCCCAGGGCCATTTCAGTGGACCAGGCCCAAAAAGGAAACAGCCTGCCGCCATTTTGAGAGTCCTGTGACAGCCGCCTATCGCTGCACCGCAAGAGTGGGCGCAACTCAGCTGAATTGCGGCTTTTGACACAGTGGACCAAAAACGGACGGAATGGCAACTGAAACGGTAAAGGGGCGCCCCACTACAACAGATGACACTCCACCTGGAGAGGCCCATTCACGCCGCCTCCCCCGGGGCGCCCCACGCCGTTATTCGGAGCAGCATTGTAGGATACCAAAACCAGTGCGGCAACTTACTGGACATCACCTTGGTGCCATCGTTCTGCTGCCTTGGAACTATTCGCACAACAGTTTGCTACTGATGACCCACCCCCCGCGACGCCCCACGCCGTTATTTGCTGGGTGGCAACTTACTAGACATCACTTTCGTGTCATCTAGATTTCAATGCGTTCTGCTGCCTTGGAACTATTCGCACAACAGTTTGCTACTGATGACCCACCCCCCGCGACGCCCCACGCCGGAAATCTGGACGTTGTGCTGCGTTGGGACTATTCGCACAGCCGACCGCTACTTCGTTGTTTTTCCCTAAAAATGTTTATATGTTATTACTATTTTTGTTTTCTTGTATATATTTATACATTATTAAAGTTTTATAGTCTTACTACTTTGTCGGAGTGCTATATATTTTTAATGTGACACATAATTGTAAAAACTTTGATGTACAAAGAGTCATCCCTGGAATCTTCCGCTTCAGGCTCGGTCCCCTCCCCAATCACAATACAGGATGGTTTTCAGATAATAGCAACGCTTCTGCTGTGACGGATCTCATCGAGTGTGGGCCTTGATCTACTATAACTCCTTTGAAGAGGGGTGATTCTTTACAGCTGTGGCCATAAACTACATCTGCAGGGCTAGCTGATACCCTAGGACCAGCCTGGACAAGCTGACACAGAGGAAAAGGAGTGTCAGAGGGTGCGGTAGTGAATAGGGCGAAAGGGAGGTGTCGGGCGGGCACAGGGTGTGATTCTCAGGGAAGAGCAGCGCAGATGGGGGGAGGTTTATTACCCATGCATAAGACAGAGAGCGGGGGTGACCACTGCCTGGGGGAGATGCTTGCGAGGGTGGGGAGCCATGCTAAGGATCGACAGCGTGCACAGAGTGGGTCTGGTCAAGGCATCTAAAATGGCTGCCGTGCACGACAAAAGTGTGGCATTTGAAAAAAGACAAGATGGCGCAGACAATGTTTTTTAACACTTCCTGATTTCCTTCGAATCGAACGTTAACAGACGTTGGGGCATATTACCAAAGTTAAGCGATATTTATCCCTAACGATGCTTAGCAACGATTTTTTTACCGTCAGAAATTATCGCAGATAAACCTTGCTATTATCAAGGTTTATCGCAAATATGATAAAAAACGACCGCAATGCATTAATATCGCTGAAAACTCAGCGATATTCATGCATTACCGAGCTAATGCTCTTAGCCATGTTATCCACCTCCCATTGGATAACATGGCTAAGAACTTGCTCACTGCACCATCAGGATTCAAGCAAGCCGGGCCGAAGAGGCTGAAATGCCAGAAACCGGTCCCCGGTAGCTTGTTTCCTTTCCAGTGTAAGAATTGGCTTTGTAGTTTGGTTTGCCCTGTTCCCATCATGCACTGGGACAGGAACAGACTAATTTGCATACAGCCAGGTTCTGAAACTGGGATGATGCAGTGAGCTAAAAAACGGTGTTGGATCTAGCCCTGATCTCTTGACTGGGTGAGAGTTTTCTGCTTAATTCAGAGACTCTGTCCATCACCACCCCTTGTTGTTAATTATTTTGTCCACCCTAAGCGTGGAAGGGTATGCTCAGACATGAGTCCCTTGCTCACTGCACCATCAGGATTCAAGCAAGCCGGGCCGAAGAGGCTGAAATGCCAGAAACCGGTCCCCGGTAGCTTGTTTCCTTTCCAGTGTAAGAATTGGCTTTGTAGTTTGGTTTGCCCTGTTCCCATCATGCACTGGGACAGGAACAGACTAATTTGCATACAGCCAGGTTCTGAAACTGGGATGATGCAGTGAGCTAAAAAACGGTGTTGGATCTAGCCCTGATCTCTTGACTGGGTGAGAGTTTTCTGCTTAATTCAGAGACTCTGTCCATCACCACCCCTTGTTGTTAATTATTTTGTCCACCCTAAGCGTGGAAGGGTATGCTCAGACATGAGTCCCTTGCTCACTGCACCATCAGGATTCAAGCAAGCCGGGCCGAAGAGGCTGAAATGCCAGAAACCGGTCCCCGGTAGCTTGTTTCCTTTCCAGTGTAAGAATTGGCTTTGTAGTTTGGTTTGCCCTGTTCCCATCATGCACTGGGACAGGAACAGACTAATTTGCATACAGCCAGGTTCTGAAACTGGGATGATGCAGTGAGCTAAAAAACGGTGTTGGATCTAGCCCTGATCTCTTGACTGGGTGAGAGTTTTCTGCTTAATTCAGAGACTCTGTCCATCACCACCCCTTGTTGTTAATTATTTTGTCCACCCTAAGCGTGGAAGGGTATGCTCAGACATGAGTCCCTTGCTCACTGCACCATCAGGATTCAAGCAAGCCGGGCCGAAGAGGCTGAAATGCCAGAAACCGGTCCCCGGTAGCTTGTTTCCTTTCCAGTGTAAGAATTGGCTTTGTAGTTTGGTTTGCCCTGTTCCCATCATGCACTGGGACAGGAACAGACTAATTTGCATACAGCCAGGTTCTGAAACTGGGATGATGCAGTGAGCTAAAAAACGGTGTTGGATCTAGCCCTGATCTCTTGACTGGGTGAGAGTTTTCTGCTTAATTCAGAGACTCTGTCCATCACCACCCCTTGTTGTTAATTATTTTGTCCACCCTAAGCGTGGAAGGGTATGCTCAGACATGAGTCCCTTGCTCACTGCACCATCAGGATTCAAGCAAGCCGGGCCGAAGAGGCTGAAATGCCAGAAACCGGTCCCCGGTAGCTTGTTTCCTTTCCAGTGTAAGAATTGGCTTTGTAGTTTGGTTTGCCCTGTTCCCATCATGCACTGGGACAGGAACAGACTAATTTGCATACAGCCAGGTTCTGAAACTGGGATGATGCAGTGAGCTAAAAAACGGTGTTGGATCTAGCCCTGATCTCTTGACTGGGTGAGAGTTTTCTGCTTAATTCAGAGACTCTGTCCATCACCACCCCTTGTTGTTAATTATTTTGTCCACCCTAAGCGTGGAAGGGTATGCTCAGACATGAGTCCCTTGCTCACTGCACCATCAGGATTCAAGCAAGCCGGGCCGAAGAGGCTGAAATGCCAGAAACCGGTCCCCGGTAGCTTGTTTCCTTTCCAGTGTAAGAATTGGCTTTGTAGTTTGGTTTGCCCTGTTCCCATCATGCACTGGGACAGGAACAGACTAATTTGCATACAGCCAGGTTCTGAAACTGGGATGATGCAGTGAGCTAAAAAACGGTGTTGGATCTAGCCCTGATCTCTTGACTGGGTGAGAGTTTTCTGCTTAATTCAGAGACTCTGTCCATCACCACCCCTTGTTGTTAATTATTTTGTCCACCCTAAGCGTGGAAGGGTATGCTCAGACATGAGTCCCTTGCTCACTGCACCATCAGGATTCAAGCAAGCCGGGCCGAAGAGGCTGAAATGCCAGAAACCGGTCCCCGGTAGCTTGTTTCCTTTCCAGTGTAAGAATTGGCTTTGTAGTTTGGTTTGCCCTGTTCCCATCATGCACTGGGACAGGAACAGACTAATTTGCATACAGCCAGGTTCTGAAACTGGGATGATGCAGTGAGCTAAAAAACGGTGTTGGATCTAGCCCTGATCTCTTGACTGGGTGAGAGTTTTCTGCTTAATTCAGAGACTCTGTCCATCACCACCCCTTGTTGTTAATTATTTTGTCCACCCTAAGCGTGGAAGGGTATGCTCAGACATGAGTCCCTTGCTCACTGCACCATCAGGATTCAAGCAAGCCGGGCCGAAGAGGCTGAAATGCCAGAAACCGGTCCCCGGTAGCTTGTTTCCTTTCCAGTGTAAGAATTGGCTTTGTAGTTTGGTTTGCCCTGTTCCCATCATGCACTGGGACAGGAACAGACTAATTTGCATACAGCCAGGTTCTGAAACTGGGATGATGCAGTGAGCTAAAAAACGGTGTTGGATCTAGCCCTGATCTCTTGACTGGGTGAGAGTTTTCTGCTTAATTCAGAGACTCTGTCCATCACCACCCCTTGTTGTTAATTATTTTGTCCACCCTAAGCGTGGAAGGGTATGCTCAGACATGAGTCCCTTGCTCACTGCACCATCAGGATTCAAGCAAGCCGGGCCGAAGAGGCTGAAATGCCAGAAACCGGTCCCCGGTAGCTTGTTTCCTTTCCAGTGTAAGAATTGGCTTTGTAGTTTGGTTTGCCCTGTTCCCATCATGCACTGGGACAGGAACAGACTAATTTGCATACAGCCAGGTTCTGAAACTGGGATGATGCAGTGAGCTAAAAAACGGTGTTGGATCTAGCCCTGATCTCTTGACTGGGTGAGAGTTTTCTGCTTAATTCAGAGACTCTGTCCATCACCACCCCTTGTTGTTAATTATTTTGTCCACCCTAAGCGTGGAAGGGTATGCTCAGACATGAGTCCCTTGCTCACTGCACCATCAGGATTCAAGCAAGCCGGGCCGAAGAGGCTGAAATGCCAGAAACCGGTCCCCGGTAGCTTGTTTCCTTTCCAGTGTAAGAATTGGCTTTGTAGTTTGGTTTGCCCTGTTCCCATCATGCACTGGGACAGGAACAGACTAATTTGCATACAGCCAGGTTCTGAAACTGGGATGATGCAGTGAGCTAAAAAACGGTGTTGGATCTAGCCCTGATCTCTTGACTGGGTGAGAGTTTTCTGCTTAATTCAGAGACTCTGTCCATCACCACCCCTTGTTGTTAATTATTTTGTCCACCCCAAGCGTGGAAGGGTATGCTCAGACATGAGTCCCTTGCTCACTGCACCATCAGGATTCAAGCAAGCCGGGCCGAAGAGGCTGAAATGCCAGAAACCGGTCCCCGGTAGCTTGTTTCCTTTCCAGTGTAAGAATTGGCTTTGTAGTTTGGTTTGCCCTGTTCCCATCATGCACTGGGACAGGAACAGACTAATTTGCATACAGCCAGGTTCTGAAACTGGGATGATGCAGTGAGCTAAAAAACGGTGTTGGATCTAGCCCTGATCTCTTGACTGGGTGAGAGTTTTCTGCTTAATTCAGAGACTCTGTCCATCACCACCCCTTGTTGTTAATTATTTTGTCCACCCTAAGCGTGGAAGGGTATGCTCAGACATGAGTCCCTTGCTCACTGCACCATCAGGATTCAAGCAAGCCGGGCCGAAGAGGCTGAAATGCCAGAAACCGGTCCCCGGTAGCTTGTTTCCTTTCCAGTGTAAGAATTGGCTTTGTAGTTTGGTTTGCCCTGTTCCCATCATGCACTGGGACAGGAACAGACTAATTTGCATACAGCCAGGTTCTGAAACTGGGATGATGCAGTGAGCTAAAAAACGGTGTTGGATCTAGCCCTGATCTCTTGACTGGGTGAGAGTTTTCTGCTTAATTCAGAGACTCTGTCCATCACCACCCCTTGTTGTTAATTATTTTGTCCACCCTAAGCGTGGAAGGGTATGCTCAGACATGAGTCCCTTGCTCACTGCACCATCAGGATTCAAGCAAGCCGGGCCGAAGAGGCTGAAATGCCAGAAACCGGTCCCCGGTAGCTTGTTTCCTTTCCAGTGTAAGAATTGGCTTTGTAGTTTGGTTTGCCCTGTTCCCATCATGCACTGGGACAGGAACAGACTAATTTGCATACAGCCAGGTTCTGAAACTGGGATGATGCAGTGAGCTAAAAAACGGTGTTGGATCTAGCCCTGATCTCTTGACTGGGTGAGAGTTTTCTGCTTAATTCAGAGACTCTGTCCATCACCACCCCTTGTTGTTAATTATTTTGTCCACCCTAAGCGTGGAAGGGTATGCTCAGACATGAGTCCCTTGCTCACTGCACCATCAGGATTCAAGCAAGCCGGGCCGAAGAGGCTGAAATGCCAGAAACCGGTCCCCGGTAGCTTGTTTCCTTTCCAGTGTAAGAATTGGCTTTGTAGTTTGGTTTGCCCTGTTCCCATCATGCACTGGGACAGGAACAGACTAATTTGCATACAGCCAGGTTCTGAAACTGGGATGATGCAGTGAGCTAAAAAACGGTGTTGGATCTAGCCCTGATCTCTTGACTGGGTGAGAGTTTTCTGCTTAATTCAGAGACTCTGTCCATCACCACCCCTTGTTGTTAATTATTTTGTCCACCCTAAGCGTGGAAGGGTATGCTCAGACATGAGTCCCTTGCTCACTGCACCATCAGGATTCAAGCAAGCCGGGCCGAAGAGGCTGAAATGCCAGAAACCGGTCCCCGGTAGCTTGTTTCCTTTCCAGTGTAAGAATTGGCTTTGTAGTTTGGTTTGCCCTGTTCCCATCATGCACTGGGACAGGAACAGACTAATTTGCATACAGCCAGGTTCTGAAACTGGGATGATGCAGTGAGCTAAAAAACGGTGTTGGATCTAGCCCTGATCTCTTGACTGGGTGAGAGTTTTCTGCTTAATTCAGAGACTCTGTCCATCACCACCCCTTGTTGTTAATTATTTTGTCCACCCTAAGCGTGGAAGGGTATGCTCAGACATGAGTCCCTTGCTCACTGCACCATCAGGATTCAAGCAAGCCGGGCCGAAGAGGCTGAAATGCCAGAAACCGGTCCCCGGTAGCTTGTTTCCTTTCCAGTGTAAGAATTGGCTTTGTAGTTTGGTTTGCCCTGTTCCCATCATGCACTGGGACAGGAACAGACTAATTTGCATACAGCCAGGTTCTGAAACTGGGATGATGCAGTGAGCTAAAAAACGGTGTTGGATCTAGCCCTGATCTCTTGACTGGGTGAGAGTTTTCTGCTTAATTCAGAGACTCTGTCCATCACCACCCCTTGTTGTTAATTATTTTGTCCACCCTAAGCGTGGAAGGGTATGCTCAGACATGAGTCCCTTGCTCACTGCACCATCAGGATTCAAGCAAGCCGGGCCGAAGAGGCTGAAATGCCAGAAACCGGTCCCCGGTAGCTTGTTTCCTTTCCAGTGTAAGAATTGGCTTTGTAGTTTGGTTTGCCCTGTTCCCATCATGCACTGGGACAGGAACAGACTAATTTGCATACAGCCAGGTTCTGAAACTGGGATGATGCAGTGAGCTAAAAAACGGTGTTGGATCTAGCCCTGATCTCTTGACTGGGTGAGAGTTTTCTGCTTAATTCAGAGACTCTGTCCATCACCACCCCTTGTTGTTAATTATTTTGTCCACCCTAAGCGTGGAAGGGTATGCTCAGACATGAGTCCCTTGCTCACTGCACCATCAGGATTCAAGCAAGCCGGGCCGAAGAGGCTGAAATGCCAGAAACCGGTCCCCGGTAGCTTGTTTCCTTTCCAGTGTAAGAATTGGCTTTGTAGTTTGGTTTGCCCTGTTCCCATCATGCACTGGGACAGGAACAGACTAATTTGCATACAGCCAGGTTCTGAAACTGGGATGATGCAGTGAGCTAAAAAACGGTGTTGGATCTAGCCCTGATCTCTTGACTGGGTGAGAGTTTTCTGCTTAATTCAGAGACTCTGTCCATCACCACCCCTTGTTGTTAATTATTTTGTCCACCCTAAGCGTGGAAGGGTATGCTCAGACATGAGTCCCTTGCTCACTGCACCATCAGGATTCAAGCAAGCCGGGCCGAAGAGGCTGAAATGCCAGAAACCGGTCCCCGGTAGCTTGTTTCCTTTCCAGTGTAAGAATTGGCTTTGTAGTTTGGTTTGCCCTGTTCCCATCATGCACTGGGACAGGAACAGACTAATTTGCATACAGCCAGGTTCTGAAACTGGGATGATGCAGTGAGCTAAAAAACGGTGTTGGATCTAGCCCTGATCTCTTGACTGGGTGAGAGTTTTCTGCTTAATTCAGAGACTCTGTCCATCACCACCCCTTGTTGTTAATTATTTTGTCCACCCTAAGCGTGGAAGGGTATGCTCAGACATGAGTCCCTTGCTCACTGCACCATCAGGATTCAAGCAAGCCGGGCCGAAGAGGCTGAAATGCCAGAAACCGGTCCCCGGTAGCTTGTTTCCTTTCCAGTGTAAGAATTGGCTTTGTAGTTTGGTTTGCCCTGTTCCCATCATGCACTGGGACAGGAACAGACTAATTTGCATACAGCCAGGTTCTGAAACTGGGATGATGCAGTGAGCTAAAAAACGGTGTTGGATCTAGCCCTGATCTCTTGACTGGGTGAGAGTTTTCTGCTTAATTCAGAGACTCTGTCCATCACCACCCCTTGTTGTTAATTATTTTGTCCACCCTAAGCGTGGAAGGGTATGCTCAGACATGAGTCCCTTGCTCACTGCACCATCAGGATTCAAGCAAGCCGGGCCGAAGAGGCTGAAATGCCAGAAACCGGTCCCCGGTAGCTTGTTTCCTTTCCAGTGTAAGAATTGGCTTTGTAGTTTGGTTTGCCCTGTTCCCATCATGCACTGGGACAGGAACAGACTAATTTGCATACAGCCAGGTTCTGAAACTGGGATGATGCAGTGAGCTAAAAAACGGTGTTGGATCTAGCCCTGATCTCTTGACTGGGTGAGAGTTTTCTGCTTAATTCAGAGACTCTGTCCATCACCACCCCTTGTTGTTAATTATTTTGTCCACCCTAAGCGTGGAAGGGTATGCTCAGACATGAGTCCCTTGCTCACTGCACCATCAGGATTCAAGCAAGCCGGGCCGAAGAGGCTGAAATGCCAGAAACCGGTCCCCGGTAGCTTGTTTCCTTTCCAGTGTAAGAATTGGCTTTGTAGTTTGGTTTGCCCTGTTCCCATCATGCACTGGGACAGGAACAGACTAATTTGCATACAGCCAGGTTCTGAAACTGGGATGATGCAGTGAGCTAAAAAACGGTGTTGGATCTAGCCCTGATCTCTTGACTGGGTGAGAGTTTTCTGCTTAATTCAGAGACTCTGTCCATCACCACCCCTTGTTGTTAATTAAGAACTGCTCAGGGCAGGTGCTAGCTTTTGGAGATATTCGCGCTTATCTCGAATATTTCCAAAAGTTGATAATAGGAGATAGCGATGTTAGCGACTGTTTCCAGTCGCTAACATCTTGGCATGCCCACTTTGCATGTCATTAGTGATAAATATCACTCACATGCAAAGTGGGGCCCAAGATGGTCGCTATCTCCTACTAGCCGTCGCTAACTGGTGTTAGCAACAGCTAGGTAATACAGATATAATTTTATCTCCGCGAAGCGGAGCGCTGTTACAGATATATATCTTGTTTTTGAACGTTAATTTCTCAAAATGCACTGAAGCACATATATTGAGACCTAGCAAAGGCACATCGGGCTACCAGTCCCTAATATTTTACCAAGTTTCGTGCAAATCCATTCAGCCGTTCGATTATTATTATTATTTTTTTTTTTTGCCCCGCGGGGCCCTTTTAAAACCTCCACATCAAACCTAGGGGGTCAGCGAGGATCTACTATGCCCCCTTATGGTCATTTGCCCCTTCGCTTTGGCCTCCTCTTGTCTCTCGATCCTACCGAGAGACAAGATGGCGGCCGCTACGGACTGTTTGGAATGTTTACAGACACCGGAGAGCCAATCAGCTTCGCTTCGCAAAGCTCCGTAACGCGAAAAGTACGCGAAGCGGTGCGCTGTTACAGATATATATCTTTTTTTGAACGTTAATTTCTCAAAATCCACTGGAGCACATATATTGAGATCTAGCAAAGGCACATCGGGCTACCAGTCCCTACAATTTTGCCAAGTTTCGTGCAAATCCATTCAGCTGTTCGATTATTATTTTTTTTTTTTGCCCCGCGGGGCCCTTTTAAAACCTCCACATCAAACCTAAACAGTCAGGGAGGATCTACTATGCCCCCTTATGGTCATTTGCCCCTTCGGTTTGGCCTCCGCTTGTCTCTCGATCCTACCGAGAGACAAGATGGAGACCGCTACGGACTGTTTGGAAGGTTTACAGACGCCGGAGAACCAATCAGCTTCGCTTCACAAAGCTCCGTTGCGCGAAAAGTACGCGTACTGGAGCGCTGCCCGGTCCGCTGTTACAGATATATATCTTTTTTTAAACGTTAATTTCTCAAAATCCACTGGAGCACATATATTGAGACCTACAAAAGGCACATCGGGCTACCAGTCCCTACAATTTTGCCAAGTTTCGTGCAAATCCATTCAGCCGTTCGGGCTAAAAGTGAGGCCAACCGCCCTATGGAAAACTCAATGTTAAAAACACGTTTTGGGACCCCCCTTTTTTCTCGGCCCCCCCTTGACGAACCCCCCCCCAAATTTTCAAGGGCTGCTCAGAAACAAAATGTGCCATTTTCCTGAAAATTTCAGCCAATTCCGTCCACAAACGCCAAAGTTACTAGACATAGAATTTTCAAAAATCCCATAGAGAAAAAATCCTAACTATATATACCTACTGGCGACCGCCAGTAGGTAATATATATATATATATATATATATATATATATATATATATATATATATATATATAGAGAGAGAGAGAGAGAGAGAGAGAGAGAGAGAGATTAAGGTAAATATCGCTCCCTCTTTCTCCTACCCAGTTTTTGCGATTGTTGATTCCCCCACACAAACTGGCATATTTACAAGCCCCTATCGCCATGTGAACGTCACTTTTTACAACGTTCTTGTGGCGATAGGGGCTTCGCCTTATTTATAAGGCAGCGTTAACGTGGCTTAATGCTGCCTTGTAAATAAGGCACTCTTTCATGCTATGCTTTGCGTGAAAGGGGAGGGCAATGGGTGTTGCTTTAGGCGTTCCATCGTAACACCCATTGATTCTGAAGCTGCCCCCTATTTACAAGGGAGGCGTAAATAGGAGGCTGCACTAGAATTAAGACCAGGGAAAACCTGGTCTTAACCTGGCACAATGTGGAGAAATGTTTCAAATCTCATTTTTGCTGTTTTCATGTGTGCTGCGTTGTGCAGCAGACATGGAAACCGCAAAAGGCCAATGATTGTTTATATACAGGAAAGTCCCCCTTCCTGCACATAAACAATCATTTTTAATAAATGCTGTTTTGCAACTTCACTGCATTAAGCAGCATGCGTAGAAGATACAACACGACATTCAAAGATTGTTTATGTGCAGGAAGGTTACCCTTCCTGCACAAAAACAATATTCCCCTGCACGCAGACACCCTTGCCTATGGTGCAAGAGTGCCTGCTTTGGTGCTAGGCTGCTAAGTTTAGCGCCAGTGTAGGGGTAAACGCAGGGTTGCACCATATTGTTATAAATATGGTGCAGCCCTGCTTTTCTGAAGTGGCGGAGTGAGGCGTTAAGCCAGGAAGGATAACATCTCACTCTACCACTTCCCTTGTAAATATGCCCCAAAGTGTGATACAAATAAACCACAATTAAAAATAAAACAACCTTAACATGCATTAGTAGCTATGCTTCAAGACTGCTTGCTTATTTGAAATTAACTGTTATGAAAAATAAACCAGGATAATAATATTAATAATCTAGGGTGTTTCTTTTTAAAGTATGAAAAATTGAATACATACTGTTTACCCAGGCTTATAACAGGAGCTTAAACTTTGAAAACAGTTCAAACAATGCAAGTTCAATTCCTCTTATCTCCTCACCTTCACTCTCAATCATACCCCATACACTTTTGCTACCTTCGGACCTTCGTTTTGAAAGCCTTCTGTCACTTCTCCTATGCCCAAATTGTATGCCAACCTCCTTCTCTGTCCTGTTGTTAAACTTGCCAAATTCTAACTCCTGACGCAACTTACTTCCCCTTGCAGTACCACCATAGCTTGATGATTGGATCTTCGTTGGTTCCCTTCTCTTCTTCTCAAAAACGTCACATATTTATGTTTCCCCCCATTCCCAAAGAGCTCCAGTTGGTCCCCGCGCTTATCCTATACCTCTGTCTCTAAAGGGAAACACCCTACTTTAACTTTAATCCCCATATTAATGTTTCTAATATGCCCCAGCTTATTTTGTCCTTTTCTTACTCCTTACTTACTAGCGTCCATTCATGATGATGCAATAAATATCCCAAAATAAATTCATAAACATAAGTACGTGAAGGAGAGCATAGCTTTCTACTGCTCTGAAGCCCTCTCTTTTTGAAAATGAATGTCATCTTTCAATACCAACCTTGAGATCAAGGTGCTGCCTTCAGAGGTAGTCACAAAAGCTGCTGATGCGCCAATGCTTGTTCCTGTGACTCGCTAGTAAATTTGTTTTGTTGGTGCCAGACAGAGATGTTTTAAGGCATGGGCGAAGAAGGCTCAGGGCCCAGGGCCCCATCCTTTCAGGGATCCCCTGATAGAGCTACTTCTATTCTGCAGAGTTTTGCTCTGATGACCTTGAATAATTCTTAAACAGATTGTTTTAAATACCTTTTTGCTTTCATTTACTTGTAAGGTGGGTTATGTGTGAAACTCTACTATAAACAGTTTGCAGAGAAATTTTGTGTTTGTGTTTCCTGCAACATCCATGACAAAGTTTCTTTTAGATCAAAACAGGATCTCACATATGAGAAAAGGGAGGGTGTAGCAAAGATTGTTTGTTGTAATGATAGTGAGCTGCTGTGTTACAATATTGAGAGCATCACTATCCCTGAATATTATATGTCAAAACATTTACAATGTGGACAAGTGTGCATGTTTACTGTTCACTGTCAGTGGAGGGCATGAAAATGCTGAAACTGGATCATAAATTCAAAGCTGTTCCTAAAAGGGGCCCCCAAAATAGGTTTGGTCCAGTGCCCCCATAACATTTTAAAATGTCCTTGGTGCCAGTGCTGTCATTCATTGACGTTCTTGAAAGATATATCAATCAGTAAATAAAAAATAAGCATATTTTCTTGTAATTCTCAGCTTTCGTGAAGGAGTGACCTATTTCTCCACTATAAACTTATTATAGCATGAAATGCAGAAATCACAGACGGTTAAAACACACATAATATTTAGCTAGTCAATAATAGGATGAAAAATAAAACTGAACTGGAAAAGGCTGTGTCTGACTTTTCCTCCCTTTAATGCTTGCAGGCTTGCATTGCTATTAAATACACTGTCATCAAATTCCCAAATCATGAAGTCTTCTTTTAAAATATCGTCTGAGTCCTTAATAAAGAATACCTTCCTTCGAATGAAAATTTCTTTTTGACACTATTAATTCAATTTGATGTATAATTTCTTGTTAAAATTCAGTAAACAGTGTAGTCATCAATCTTTCACCCAACATATCTGGAAATGACCCAGTGGCTGTCTATTAATCCAGAGTTCTTTCTGGAAACTGTAGCATGCAGCCTGCTCAATAGGTTTTAAGGCTATTCATCCTATATGGGATGACCGAGGCACCTCTTTGATCATTCCATTGGACCTCTCAGCTGGATTCAAAATGTTCAACAAGAGAAGGTGTCCAGAATTTAGGGTGCTGTACTGTTCTGTTTGTACCAGTTGGTCTCAAAGGGTACCTACTTTTTAGACTTTGCACTTTTGGCTCATAGGATGTATCACAGATAAGACTTGTTTTCCAAATCATTTAATTTCCAGTTGAAATAAGCTTTGATTAAATGTAACAAGATGAATTTACAACAAGAATGTACATGACAGTCAAAGGCACCTATTTTTGCAGCTTTTGCTTAACACAAACTTAGCCCACAGGCACGAGAGCGGCTTACATGAACACCAGATTACTTTATGCAAGGTCCATTTTTTAGGTTTTGCCTTCACAGTGCTTGTGAAATCTACTGTTTTTAATATATCTTAAAAGGGACTTACATTCTGCCTTCACTTTTTATTGGTCGATATGCTTGCCAGCTTACTTTCCTCCATTTCTATTGGTTGTACCCTGCTCTCCCTTCTGTGTCTCTCTTATCAGTTTCCCATGCCCTAACTAATCATTCCCATCTGTGTTGGTGGTTTGGACTTTTTTCTTTTGGTTAACCCTGCATACTAAACAGGCAGTCACAATTGCAGTTACCTTGCAGTTAAAAGGGGATTGCTTTAAATGGTGCAGCAGGTGCAGTGGCACCAGGGTCAAAAGCTCTGGGGACCCCACTATACACCAAACAGACACTCACAAGTGTAGTCACCTTGCAGGCAATAGGGCCATGACTGAAATGATGCAGCAGGTGCAGTGGCACTGGGCCCAAAGTTGTCATAACTCCTCTAAACACCAAATATTGCTGTATTTTACTACTACACAGGCTATCTATATTAATCAGTCCCATTACATACCTAGATAAAGGATTAGGGTATATCTCATAGAATTCAGCATAAAACATATAGGATTTATTATTCAAATTAGCTAAATGTTTTTTATTTGTTTCAGGCCTCAAGACTGTGGGAGTATTTGCTGCCTCAAAAGAAATGACTTTTTTTTATTTGATATTATCCAATATCCAGGAAGACGCGGTCTGACAAGAGAGCCCGCTCTCGAGGCAGGCCAGTGATGTCCCTTAAGACATACAAATATACCATTTAGACTAAAATACTGACCCTCAATGCAATGGCTCTTGAGAATGTTCATGTTTTTATAAGATATGTGTAATGATATGGCTCATCATTTTCTACTTCATCTTCTAGAGATATGTACTTTTAGTGCTGGACCACATTTGTGAAAAGACATACTTTAGGACCTTCGGTCCTTCCAAGAGATTCTCAAATAAATTAAAAAATATGAGGACTATCAGCACTGTTTTATGGGGTTGACCTGATAGGTAAGTCCTTGTCACATTTTTGCAATAGTTATTTGAATTAGACTCCGGATGCAGTAATTCTCCCCATGGGCTATATATATACATTTATATAAAGATTTCCTTAATAAGAAACACAATGTGTATATGAGAATTGTTGAGAATGAATGCAAGAGTCCCCGGTAGTTTGCATGTGATATACATAGGCTCAAGGGCAGTGCCACTACACAGTAAGGCAATCATTACCCTTCCAGTATGGTTTTTAATAGGTTTACTGTTTTTAATTATGCACTGTTCTCATTATTTATTGTCTTGTTAGTATAAGGAAAAGATTTTTTAGATACCTTGCGTAACTCTGTCTTTTTTTTTACATATAGGTGTTTTAAATTGATGTATTTGTAAATAACACAACACAGGTTGAGAGTTTATGTGATGGTTTTGCTAAAGATGGTGTAAACCAGGAGGGTACCATCGAAACGCCTCGACGCTAAGGGTCTAAATCTCTGAAGTTGGTTGGCACAACAGACAAAATATTGATTACTTATCGAGTTCCAGCCTTAACTTGATTTGGTCACGGATAGGTCGGGTCAATGACAAAGTGTATTGTCTTATAGATACTCTCGCTTCTCTCTTCTTTTCTTCTCCTTTCACATTTTTACTTTCCTTGGGATATGTGATTTACTTATTTTTAACATATAGCAGCACATTTTGTATTGTACAGATTCCTATGCAATATTGTGTGAATTGATTAATTCTGGCACTGTGTTTGTAATAACCAAAATGTAGGACTCTTTGTTTTTATTTGTTTTTATGTGTTTAAAATAAAACATTTGATATGATTATATGTCTATAGTTGTGCAGTGGCACACCATTTTTGAAAGAATGATCTCCACCCTGTTTGGAGCAGAGTGAGAGTGTTGTTTGGTGTTTTGTACCGGTTTGGTGTTTGAGGCATGAAAATTGTGTAAGCATCAACTGATCATTTGTTTGCCTAAGAAAAAACATATAGGGGTCCATTAGGATGGCGGACGGACTTTGTCCGTCCGCCATCCCGGTGGAAACCGTACCGTCCGCCACGTGTGCGGCGGTCCCGCCATAGCAATTATGATGCGCCCGCCACAGTGGCAGGCGCATCCAGCATTTTTAACATTGTGGCGGGCGGTGCTCTCAGCACCGCCCACCGCAATGCTAAAAATGCACGTTGTACATTTAAGTGCACAACATGAGAGGCACCGTGAGGTGCCTGTCATGTTGTACATTGAAATGCTGGGGGGTACCATAGGTGCCCCCCATGTGCATCCCCCACCCCCTTCACCCTGGGGGCCCGCAACGGGCCCCCAAAGCAAAGACCGTATGCCTTTCTGTGACGGCATTGCCGCCACGGAAAGGCATACCCCGAAGCCCATCCTAATATGGCTGGCGGTGTCTGATAGACACCAACACCATATTACACCTTTTCCGCCGCAGTTGCAAGGCGACCACGGCGGAAAAGCGGCGGACGGTCTTTCCATCCACCGCGGTCCACCCCGCCATTGTAATATGGCGGGGGGTAAATTGCTGGCCGACGGTGACGGATGGCGGACGGATCGCCACCGCCTGCATGGCAGTGGCGATCCGTCCGCCATCCTAATCGGCCCCTAAGTTTGGTGCTGAATACAGAACCCCATTCCTTTGGCTAATAAGGGGTCCCTCTCTGTTTATTATTCTGTAGTGGCACCAGGCCCAAAAGTTGTGAAACAGTTTTTCTTTCGTTAAGGCTGCACAGCATTTACTGTTTACCAATACTTATCTTCCCCTGGTTGCATGCATTAAAACATGCTTGTTTAACTCTGCTTTAGTAGGTGGAACTTTTAACTAATTTTCACATTCTTTATGATATTGTCCCCCAAATAAAATTACATTTTCTTTCTGTATCATGTGTTTGTCACAAATATATTTTTTTCTGTGTCATTTGTTTGTTGTTGTTGCATTTTGTATTATAAACCAAATGAAGTGATTGCAGTGCTTTACATGAGCACGATCTGTGGTGCTATGAAGGAATGTTTTAATCTCTTTTATACATTAGGACAGTTTCTGTACAACATTACAGTTCCTGACAATGGGCCGCAGTCTTGAATTGTAAACACGGTCAAGTGCATGTTCAAAAAGTATTCCTCGAGTTTTGTGATTGCAGCCTGCTCCTTCTACTGGCTGGGAAGGAAGGCTGTATAATTTCAGTAGTAGTAAGTTCAAAAATTCCAGCTGGTGGGCAGTATTGTTGCACTGTGTCAAAGCTTTTCTTTCTGAGGAAGCGTTTTGTGCTGCTGTTCTTTTTTTAAAAGGTATCTACTATTTTGGAATACTTATCAACAAAGAAAAACGTTTTTTTCTTTCTTTGGTGTGAGTTCTCCACCTTTTTTTAACACCAAGGGCCACATTACGATGTCATTAGGAAAGGCTCAGAATGGGTTTCGGGTTTCCTATTCAGAACCCTTGTTTCTGAACGAATCCCACACATTTTAAAATAAAACATTTGATATGATTATATGTCTATAGTTGTGTAGTGGCACACCATTTTGAAAGAATGTTCTCCACCCTGTTTGGAGCAGAGTTATGTTATGTTATGTTATGTTAGGGTTTTTTTGTAAAGCGCACGTACGCCCGTGGGCTTCATGGCGCTGTTGAAGTAGGAACCTAACACAACAGAGTGTTGTTTGGTGTTTGAGGCATGAAAATTGTGTAAGCATCAACTGATCATTTGTTTGCCTAAGAAAAAACATATAGGGGCCCATTAGGATGGCGGACGGACTTTGTCCGTCCGCCATCCCGGTGGAAACCGTACCGTCCGCCACGTGTGCGGCGGTCCCGCCATAGCAATTATGATGCGCCCGCCACAGTGGCGGGTGCACCCAGCATTTTTAACATTGTGGCGGGCGGTGCTCTCAGCACCGCCCACCGCAATGCTAAAAATGCACGTTGTACATTTCAATGCACAACATGAGAGGCACCGCGCGGTGCCTGTCATGTTTACATTGAAATGCTGGGGGGTACCATAGGTGCCCCCCATGTGCACCCCCCACCCCCCTTCACCCTGGGGGCCCGCAACGGGCCCCCAAAGCAAAGACCGTATGCCTTTCCGTGACGGCATTGCCGCCACGGAAAGGCATACCCCAAAGCCCATCCTAATATGGCTGGCGGTGTCTGATAGACACCAACACCATATTAGACCTCTTCCGCCGCAGTCGCAAGGCGGCCGCGGCAGAAAAGAGGCGGGCGGTCTTTCCGTCCGCCGCGTTTATTCTTCTGCAGTGGCACCAGGCCCAAAAGTTGTGAAACAGTTTTTCTTTTGTTAAGGCTGCACAGCATTTACTGTTTACCAATACTTATCTTCCCCTGGTTACATGCATTAAAACATGCTTGTTTAACTCTGCTTTAGTAGGTGGAACTTTTAACTTATTTTCACATTCTTTATGATATTGTTCCCCAAATAAAATTACATTTTCTTTCTGTATCATGTGTTTGTCACTAATATATTTTTTTCTGTGTCATTTGTTTGTTGTTGTTGCATTTTGTGTTATAAACCAAATGAAGTGATTGCAGTGCTTTACATGAGCACGATCTGTGGTGCTCTGAATGAATGTTTTAATCTCTTTTATACATTGGGACAGTTTCTGTATAACATTACAGTTCCTGACAATGGGCCGCAGTCTTGAATTCTAAACACGGTCAAGTGCATGTTCAAAAAGTATTCCTCGAGTTTTGTGATTGCAGCCTGCTCCTTCTACTGGCCGGGAAGGGAGGCTGTATAATTTCAGCAGTAGTAAATTCAAAAATTCCAGCTGGTGGGCATTATTGTTGCACTGTGTCAAAGCTTTTCTTTCTGAGGAAGCGTTATTGGTGACTGTATGGGATTTGTGCTGCTGTTCTTTTTTTTAAAAAGGTATCTACTATTTTGGAATACTTATCAACAAAGAAAAACGTTTTTTTCTTTCTTTGGTGTGAGTTCTCCACCTTTTTTTAACACCAAGGGCCCGATTACAATGACATTAGGAAATGCTCAGAATGGGATTCGGGTTTCCTATTCAGAACCCTTGTTTCTGAACGAATCGCACACATTTTCCAACAACCGAGTACGATACTTGGAAACTGTTATAGCAGTCCGAATCGGCTCCGAAAGGCATTTGGACAGCCTGAGTCTTTCAGAGCCGATTCGTACAGATCAATGGAGACAGTTTGCGGACGAGCAATTACTATGACTGATTCGGACAGCTGTTCCGATTTGTTCTGCCCGAAACGAAATGGCTGTCAGAATCTGCCTTTGGGGGCCTGTTATGGGGTCCCCTTTACCCAGAGGTGTCTGAATGAGGTCCATGGGGTACCCAAGGGACTCCTCTTCGAAACATGCACAATGTGGCAGGCATCATGGAGTGCTCGCCACACAGTGCTAGGTTTTCTCTAACCACCCCTTTTTCAATGGGAGCCTATGTTCTCATTCGGAACACAGCCTCCCATAGAAGTCAATGCGAGTCCAACCAAATGATGTTGGGAAGCATCATAATCTGCCGTCCAGACTCGCAGGACCCGATTTGTTTGGAAACGAGTCAGAGACCTATTCGTTCTGAACAGTTTCCTAACGACATCCTAATCAGGCCCCAAGCGTTTAGCTTAGTAAGCAGGTAGTTGTTAAGACTGGGTTTTTTTTTCGGACTGGCCTCAACTGTGCAGATTGTATTGTTCTAGCACCAAAAACATGTTATATCATTTGCTGTATTTTCCGTTGACCATATGAATAAGCAACTTGGTGATTGAGCGATACACTGTAAACTGAAGCCATAGTTATTTCCTAATAGTGAGAATTTTGCCGCTCATCTCTCAATGGACGTAAAATGCATTCATATTTATTTGCATAGTTTTAACATATGGCATTTTAGCTTAATAATTGCTAAAAAGGCTTGAGTTGTCCAAAAGGAATTTAAACAGCCTCCTGTATTTTCGGTGTTATATAATATATGAATGAATAAATGAATGAATGAATAAAAATGTATTTGTGGTTACTCAAAACCATTAAAATAGTACAACAAAATAGAGAAGAACATTCCGTTATTTTCAAAACTTAAATAGCTAAAAACATAAGCATTGTTAAAATCTAAAGTTCATTAGTTCATTTGTGTACGCCCATCAATCTTGCCTGGTCTCACTTGGATGGGCTGTTAAGTCTCGGTGGTGTGAGAGATCAGGGCTAATATAAAGAACCACACCTGCACATTCTTAAAACAGGCAAAGTGCCAAGAGAAATCTGTAATAAAAAAAACTTTCCCATCTCAATAAAACAATTATCTCACGTTCAGTGTGTTTCTTCCGCTTAAATTGCACAACTGCTCAAATGCTCAGTGCAGTCTTAATTTATTTTAACTTAAAAGCAACCAATTCCTCCCACTTTGCCAAGTTCACAATCTATGGTGCTAAATGCATTGGCAAAAGTAGGCATATCAAATTATTTTACAACCCAAGTGTCTCTTTGCCAGTTATTCAGGTGCGTTCACTGGTTGCTTATCCACATTCACCAACTCCTTGTTATATATAGTAGTTATGTTAAGGATATAAATTATGCACACAGATATCACTGCAACTAAAATATGCTCTTTTTACTACAAATACATTTCTGCTACCTAAGGTTTGTAGACTTGTATTGGGTACTTCTGGGAAATCTCTTTCAAGTCGTACTGAGGTGTGCCAACCAATAAATGCAAATGGAGAGCCAAGAGAGTCAAAATAGAAGCTAAGCCACAAACATAATTGTTATCCAAGTACCCTAACAATCTATTTCTTTAATATTTACACTTGTTTGAACTTAGTTTATTAAATCATCATTCTGATTGATGTATTAGAACATACAAAGGATACTGCCCACTTGGTATTCTTGCTTGAATGTCTGTATGTTTTATATGAACCTTTTTTTGCCATATATTAATTATATTTATCCTATATTTTCCAAAGAATTGTGAGCAGTAGTTCTAAGATTCAATTGAGCTACTTTGTTTAATACGTTTTTAATCCAATATGTTCAAGGACACAACAAATTCACTAAAATGCTTGGATGTCAGTTTGTCTATTAGTGTTCCAAATAATATTGCTCTTGCATTCATATCTTCCTTATTCAAATTTAAATACATTTTTCTAATGTAAGTTATATGGTTTGAGTTGAAAGCACAGCGGGATTACAGGAGAGCGTAGTGGTATTTTCAAAAACAGAAACAAATTAAGGCACAACAGTGTTTTTCTATGTTGATATCAGTTGCCTTCAACACTTCACTAACAAAATCAATTCAGGAAAACCCCAGTACCTTGCTGGGGACAAATGAATACTGCTGCTTTGAAAGTACATGGTTTACAAATAAAAAACACTATTTAAAAGCATGGAGGTCAATTCAATAAAATGCATGGGGTAGCGGAAGTGACTTTACATGCCCTTTGACCTTCACTTTCACTCACACATACACATACATGCACACTTTCCCACATACACACACTCTCTCTGACATAAACACACTCAAAACTGCAAGCATGCACACAATATACATACATTTAAAGGCATTTTTGTTTACTTACCTCATCTTCCAGGGAAAGTCATATTCCAGCTATTTGTACTCCATTTTTTATTAAAATATTAGCAAATGGTGTAATATTATTTACTACTAGCATAATAAAAAATTGACCAAAAATGAGGTAAGTGAAGCCCCCATCGATGTCCAAAAGGAGTTCGTGCCACTGATTTTGCCACTTTTGATGCTATGGGTCACAAAGGCAGTGCCAGGGGTTACAATGGGCATGCCAGGGGTCTCAGCAGTGATCCCTGGTCACCCCTAAATGGCATCCATGTTTATAAAAGCATAGCCAGGATTCTGACCAAGATGACAAGGTAAATGCAGGGCTCTTTCTCTGCCACTCAAAATTCATCCGAGTATCTCCCAGTTCCAATCCAGCCACACTCTATACAGCCAAGTGGTAATTCTCTTGGAGGCTGAGCAGAGGAGGCAGAGTGCAGCAGGTGAGATGTGAGGATAGGCAGATGGGTGAGGTCATGCAGCATTAAGACAGACAGAACCTACTGGTGAAAGCAGGAAAACTGCAGCATCGCAAGGAGATTTAGAGACCCAATAAGACATCAGCAACTGCAAGTAATATTGCTTCACTTATAAGTCCTGGTGACCTAGGTTACCAAAGAGCAGAAGAAATGAAATGATTAGTACTTTGTTAAAACTACATATTATTGGTGCTACTTCATATGTTCACATGTTAGACCAGCAGATAAACAAAGACACGGATCAAAATATATGTATTTTCCCAGGAGTAATTGTTCAAACTTGGACCGTCATGATGTTGCAATGTAGGTGTTAGGTGATAGCAGCCATGTTCCTGGGTGTGCAGCACCACATAGCCCCACTATTAATTGTTAGTGTCACAAACACAAGAAAATATCTTACTGGTAGTTTTGGGTCTCATTGTGGATGGGTGTGAGTACTGGGTTAATAAAGTTGTGTTCTTGTTGTGATGCCAATAAACCAATGTACTGGGATGTAACACAGACAAACACTCCAGCAGGTAGTACCTCTCCTCAAGATGATATCTGTCCCCAAGAAAAACACCCTAACACTCCCTTTATGGAATGTTTGAGTTCTGAAAATAATCTTCAGACAGTCAGACATGTTCTGGCCTAATTCGACATACATTGGGCAGATGTGCTCCTCCTGCAGAAGGCTCACTTGGACCCATGAAAGCAACAGCAGTCTGCCCTTTAGTGAAGAACCAACCGATATGTCCTATAGTATAGGGGGGTTTGTATATTGATACAAACGGCATTTATCTGTAAACCAAAATCACTTAAGGCTAACCTCAAAGGCAATTAGTTGCTTTTCTAGGGGGATCTATTTGATCTCCCTGTCACAATTACTAAAAGCAGTGGCTATAATATTTGCCCTCTCAAGTTGTTTGATAATGTTGTAAACTTCTGCCAATTGATAGATTCCACTAATATATTATGAGGTAAAGATTTTAATGTGGTACTTGATCCGATATTTGATAGGTCAGACTCTGGGGCTCTTGACACAAGCAGCGAAAGCACTGATGTAGATTTTTGACATGCTAGAATTAGTAGGTATATGAAGAATTACTAATAAGAGTTAGCACATTTCCTCTTTCTACTCAACAGTACATGACTCACTGTATGTATTTATGTATTTGGTATTTCTATAGCACAGCAGTAGCCATAAGGCAGTGGAGCACTCTACATGATCAAAGGCAGGCTTAAAGTTGGCGTGTAATTGGAGAGAAACTGGGTTGTGGATGGTTAATGTATGCTGACGCACTGTTCTTTAGCGAGGTGAGCCTTTTACTGTTTCTTAAATTGGAGCAGAGTTGGACTGGCCCTGATTGATGCAGGGCTGTTGTTCAGTTCATGGGTGCATAAAAGGAAAAGGCCTGTTGTCTTGTTTTTTTTTTTTTTAAACTTCTTAGTCTGCAGTCTGATGGTGACCTGCCTGCAGGTTTGCTGAGAACCACCATAAATGGTGAGCTTGTCTGTAAGATAAGCAGGGGTGCTGGTTGTAATGACTTTTTAAATTATGAAGCTAGTTTGAAGATGGTGCAGGTCTGCAAGGGGAGCCAATGAAGTTCCATCAGGGTGTCACTTACTGATCACTGGCTCCCATTCAAGAGTCTGGCCCATGCATCAAAAACAGTGACTATCTAGCTAATTTGTTTTCTAATCATTACCAGATTGTACTGGATGCCCTATATGTGGCAATATGCATCGCTACTGGCGGTTTCCATTGTGGGAACTGCTAGACTAAGCATTTAGAGAAGAGATATACTTCAACTAAAGAACAAGCACATTCTAGATTAGGAGATATACGTCTGTTTAGCAGACATCTCTGACCTTTAGCAGGAACTGCTGTCATGGTAGTGCCTGTCAAGGTATTCAAAATGTACCACACAGCTCCATCAAAATGACAGTGCCACCCAGCACACTTTTAATAAATTCTTTATTTTCAAAAACAAAATCCCAAAATAAAAAACTAATGACCCCTCACCAGGAAAGTTTTTTTTCCATGGTGTAAGGGTACGTTTTTACATTGAGGGCAGCTCCAGGCCATGTGCAGCAAATCAGCCACAGAAAAACTGCAGCTTGAACATGCATCTGAGCAAGTCCAGGACATCCGGTATAAACCTAGGGGCATCACATAGGCGCGATGGAGGAAATTAAAGTGGGCCAATTTAGCGCAAGCCAGACACTCAGAGATCGGCCAGAGGCATCAGTCACCACAGCTTTATACAGCTAAGACACCAAGTGCCATTCCGTAGGACAACAGGACCCTAAATGGGGCAGACAGGTTCGGCACCCGGCGTCACTTTCCCGATATTGAGCTTCAGTCATTTCTATTTCGTGTGTGCAACCATCATGACAAGATAGCAGAAGTGGTCCAATTCCCACCTCAGCCCTATATTAGACAGACGATTCACCAGAGTTCCCCTCAATGCTGCCAAAGGGAACAGTGATGATTTCCTTTGATTGATTCGCAAGCCGGACATGGCACCAAACACATCCAGTAGTCCCAGCAGTATGCTGAGGGATTCTCTGGAGGCTCTAAGATAAAACAGAGCATCATCTGCATATAGCAATGAGATGTGCTACATCACATCCAACTCTATGCCCCATCCATGCAATTCCTTATGAGACCACACTGCCAAAATCTCTATCACCAGAGCAAATAAGAAAGGAGACAGTGGGCAGCCCTGCCGAGTATCCCTTACCGAGTTCCCATCTCTCAGACCCATGCTACCCCACCTGGACCCTGGCACTGGGGCCAGTATAAAGTAGCTGGAGCCAAACCCGAAACTGTGGCCCAAACTCCTTAACCCGCAGGATATCGAGCAGGTACCCCCAATCTACAATGTCAAAAGCCATTTCTAGCTCAATACATACCAATGCCATTTCCTTACAGCCGGCCTCTACTTCATGAAGCATGTATGCCAGTCTCCTAAGGGTCATCCTTTACTACAGTCAGGGATACACCCGCACTGGTCCTCATGCATCAGGACACTAGCAGCCTCCTGCTTTCACCGTCCCGCTGAGTACGAGCGGCGGACGGCAATCTTGTTTTTTAATTGACTCCCCCCCTCCCGCCCTCCTGACTCCTCCCCCTCCGCGTCATAGCCTACATAGGCTCCGCCCACTTCCCTTCGTGCGAAGCCTGAAGCCCTGTGGCAGAGGGCAGAGGGCTTGCGCGCTGAGCGCTGGATATTGACCTTTTACTTTTAAACCTGCTCACCCTGCTCTGCTGACTGCTAGCAGCCTCCTGCTTTCACCGTCCCGCTGAGTACGAGCGGCGGACGGCAATCTTGTTTTTTAATTGACTCCCCCCTCCCGCCCTCCTGACTCCTCCCCCTCCGCGTCATAGCCTACATAGGCTCCGCCCACTTCCCCTCACGCGAAGCCTGAAGCCCTGTGGCAGAGGGCAGAGGGCTTGCACGCTGAGCGCTGGATATTGACCTTTTACTTTTAAACCTGCTCACCCTGCTCTGCTGACTGCTAGCAGCCTCCTGCTTTCACCGTCCCGCTGAGTACGAGCGGCGGACGGCAATCTTGTTTTTTAATTGACTCCCCCCCTCCCGCCCTCCTGACTCCTCCCCCTCCGCGTCATAGCCTACATAGGCTCCGCCCACTTCCCCTCGCGCGAAGCCTGAAGCCCTGTGGCAGAGGGCAGAGGGCTTGCGCGCTGAGCGCTGGATATTGACCTTTTACTTTTAAACCTGCTCACCCTGCTCTGCTGACTGCTAGCAGCCTCCTGCTTTCACCGTCCCGCTGAGTACGAGCGGCGGACGGCAATCTTGTTTTTTAATTGACTCCCCCCCTCCCGCCCTCCTGACTCCTCCCCCTCCGCGTCATAGCCTACATAGACGTCCCTCATGCGTCAGCGCAGCGGACGAGCGCAGCGGGCGCGACGTAGGCACGCCGGAGTCGCGCCAGAGTTAAGCCCGTCTGCGCCCGTCCGCGGCCGGCTGGGGCTAGGGGCTACCACCCCTGGTCCCCTTATCCAATATTCTTCCGCTGACTTGACGCTACTTCAAGGCCATTGGCCCCTCAATCCTCGTACTATTCACCGGACTACCCTTTTGGGCTGTAATTCTCCCTGTCATGCCTGCCCATTCGGCTGCCCTTCTCCTCTCCTGTCTCCGTCGGCTTCCGTTTCATCTACCATCTTTGATTCTTATTCTTCCCCCTTATCTATTATTTTACTCAATACTAGGTCCGCCATCAAGCACCACCAGGAACTTTTTATCCTATTAGACACTGACAAACCCGATCTTTTGTTGCTGACGGAAACTTGGTTTTCGGAAGCCTCCCTTCCATCCTTATTGGCTGCTCTCCCCTCGACTTACTACGCTATCCGTGCCGACCGTCCTGGCGAGAAAGCGGGTGGAGGCGTTGCTCTCATTGCCCGTTCTGATCTCCAGTTCCAAGTCCTCCCTTCACCCCCCCCTGGGAGGAATTGATTACTTGGTGGCCCGTTCTACTTCTCTTTCCCCTCATTTAGCCATTGTGCTTGTTTACCGCCCTCCCCAACCAACCCCATCTTTCCTCCCGGCCTTTCAAGATCTACTTGGCACCCTGGCGGTCAACTATGCCTCGGCCCTAGTCCTCGGGGACTTTAACTACTGGCCCTCAGACCCCAAGGAATGCGCTTCATCGAAGGAATTCTCTGAAACTCTCCTTTCTCTTAATTTCACTTCCTTTATTCACATCCCTACGCACATTCACGGCCATATTTTAGACCAGGTTTGGTCTCTCAACTGCTCCCTGTCTACACTGTCTGTTGTCCCTTGCACATGGTCTGATCACTTTTTAATTTCGTTCTCCCTTAGCCGCTGTCTGACCAAGACCCCTACCCTTACTAAAAATTCATGGGCCCGTAATTGGGGTAAGGTCAATCTGTCTGATCTCTCAACTTCACTCCTGGCCTCCTCTCCCCCCCTATCGGGACTGGATTCCGCAGCCCAAGCCAAAGCCATTGATTCATGGCTCATGGAAGGAAGTGACTGCTTGGCTCCTCTCCGGCGCACCTCGATCAGACGCCCTAAAGACGCCAATCGGTGGTTTAACAACGAGCTGAAAGAACTGAAGCTTACGGTTCGAAGGGCAGAACGCAAATGGAGACGGGACTACTCCCCCAACTCCAGGACCCGTTACGTCCATCTCCTAGGGACCTATAAGCAAACCATCACCGAGGCCAAGAAAGCCTATTTCTCGGCCAAAATTTTGGCGGCCGAGAACCAACCTAAGGAGATCTTTGCCATTACCCACGACCTGGCCTTCTCCGATAGGACCTCACTTAAACCCCCCCTCCCAGAAACTCTGTGATTCACTGAATCTTTACTTTGTCGAAAAAATTTCGACAATCAAATCCAACATCCCCCCTCCATCTTCTTCTTTTGTTGACCCCCTGCCTCCCCCCGCCCAAGCCTTGCTCAATTCCTTTCCTCCTCTTTCTGAAGAACTTTTCCTGTCCATCCTTCCCAAAATTAAATCCGGTTCCCCTTCCGACACATGCCCGGCTCACATCTTACGGCAGGTTTATACTGTCTGTTCCCTGCCTCCTCTGGGCTTCCTTAACGACTCATTGGCTCGAGGGGTTGTCACTCCATCGCTAAAAGCCGCTTCCATCGTCCCCATTCTGAAAAAGCCAGGAGCCGACCCCTCTGTGATGGCCAACTATCGTCCCATCTCCCTCCTCCCCTTTCTGGCAAAGGTGCTTGAGCGACATGTTACATCTGTGCTCAGCTCCTTTGCCGAGGAGAATGGGAGGCTGGCTCCGTGTCAGGCTGGGTTTCGGCCCAAGCACTCGACAGAGTCAGTGGTGGTGTCAGTATTAGACACCCTCAGAGAGGGCATGGACATGGGCCGATCTCAGGCGCTGGTCCTCCTTGACTTGTCCGCCGCTTTTGACACGGTGGATCATTCCATCTTGCTTTCCCGTGTCAAGGCGGCGGGCATAGGAGGCTCAGCCCTTATCTGGCTTTCATCCTTTTTGAGGGGCCGGACCCAGGCGGTCCACCTCGGGGAGTTTTCAGCTACCCCCTGCCAGGTCCAGTGCGGTGTTCCTCAGGGTTCTTCTCTCTCTCCTTTACTGTTTAATCTTTATATCGCTCCTCTTATCTTTGCCCTACAGCAGCTGGAGGTCACGGTATATAACTATGCCGATGACCTCCAGCTCATCTTCAATCTGTCTTCTACCCCTGATTCTATCTCCAATTTCCAATCTATCCTATCTTTCATCAGGGACTGGATGAATTTCAACCACCTGAAACTCAATCCCGATAAAACGGAACTTGTTGTGACGGGTGGTTGCTCCAGTCCCTGGAATTCTCTCTTTTGGCCCCCCTCCTTTGGTTCTCCTCCCACCCCTGCTTCCTCTGTTAAGACTCTCGGCATCAAGCTAAATGATAAACTCACTTTGCACTCCCAGATTGGTTCGGTGGTTTCTTCTTGCTTTCTTACTCTCCGTACTATCCGCTCTATCTCTCGCTTCTTTTCTTTCTCTGCACTCAAACTAATTATGTCCGCACTGGTCCTGTCCCGCCTGGACTACGGGAACATCTTGTTCAATGGTATCCCTCAGTACAGCCTGCGTAAACTGCAACTAGTGCAGAACCAGGCTGCCCGCCTGGCCTTCGGTCTTCCCAAATTCCACCATACCTCCCCCCTTCTGAAAACCCTCCACTGGCTCCCTGTGCGGGAACGCGCCTTGTTCAAATTAGGCTGCATGGCGTTCCAGGCCAGGACTGGCCTGGCCCCCCTTTTCATATCCTCTGCCATCAAGGCCTATGTCCCGGGCAGAGACCTCCGCTCCTCGGCACAACTTCTTTTAGCAGTACCCCGCTACCGGAAAAAAAAACAGGGTGGCTCAAAATTTTCCACTCTCGCCCCCATGTTCTGGAATTCTCTCCCTTTCCATCTTAGGTCCATCACCCAGTATTCCACTTTCCGCAAAGCTCTGAAGACCTTTTTATTTTCTCAGTCCCTTCTTTCGTAAGCCCTGCCTGCCTTTCCAGTCGACTTCTTAGCGACTGTTCTTGCCCAGCTGGCTGCCTGCTACTTTAGCGCCAAGAAACCGCCCAGGTGTACGTTGCGCTTGATAAATATTTTAAAACTTAAACTTAAACTCATCACTGGTTTGGGTAGTTGAGTATTAAATAAGACTTTTATGTCCATGTTTATCATGGTAAGAGGCCTATATGCCACAGGAACTGCCCTGTCCTTACCCGGCTTGTGCAACATACAGCTGTTTCCCTCTCTCATAGTCAGCGGCAGCACCACCTTCTCCCTGGCCTCCAGGAAAACTTAGAGAAAACCCTGCATGAGGGTGACTAAAAATCCTGATAGAACTCTGCCAGAACCCGTCCCCTCACAGGAGCCCTAGATTTAGGGAGCATCTGCAGCGCTGCAAGCACTCATTCAATGTGAGTTCTGGATCCAACTCTTCAGTCACAACTGTTCGACACTCCGTAACTCTAAGCGGTGCAGGAAAGCCAGAATCAGGGCAGTTGTTTTTTGCAGGTCCACAATGTACACCCCTCCAAGTGGCACCAAAAAGCAGTCCCAATGTCCACCCTCAAAGTCACTGTGGAACACTAAGCTGTGATCAGGTGCTTCCTCCTGCGCAGGATCTAGGCAAGCAACCTGCCTGAATTGTCACCCTCCTGATGCAAAAGTTGACGATAATGCTTCAGTGTACACTTATCCAGTCTATCGGTTATTTGCCAAAGCACCTCAGTCTCGTCTCTACGTGAGACCGGATCAGACAAATCCTGCACATGCAGACCGGCCTGACTAGACTCTGCCACATTACTTTTTTTTGTAGCTTGAGCCGCATGCCGTACATCAACCCTAGAAACATGCCCTGCTACCCTGCCTTCATATCCTCCAATCACATGGCTCTACATGCTCTGGAGTCCCAACTAAGCTCCATATATTAAGCCAATGTCTCAGACAGCGCCTCGTTACACTCCACATCTAACAGGACCTCAAGCAGGAATCTCCACACTGGTCTCTACACCGCATGTCCCTATCGACTTTAGTGTACAACAAACAGGGGAGAGGTCGGACAAGAATCTAGAAAAATGTGAGACAGTCAAATTTGCTGTACGTCTCATGACTTAGGGAGTGGAAATGCATACAATTTCTGTGAAGGTTGAAGAGAACACAAGGCGTCGGCTAGCCCCAGATTATGCATGACCTCACTCAGAGCTTTAGTCATGTGGGGTTTCGGATACATCCTAGGTGACAATCTGTTAAGGTCCTCATCGATCACACAATTAAAATCATGTAACTAAAATATAGGCACATCTGCATTCTGAATAACCAAGTCATTCATCCTGTAGAAGTGGGGATCATCCACATTTGGAGCACAGGTATTAAGCAGGTACACAGCCTCCCATCCATTGTTCACTGCCCTCAGTATCAGCCTCAGCATAAGTAAGAAAAAACGGTGTACTCTGTGCTACCCAGACCCGCACCCCTGAGTACGTGGAGTAGGAGGCATGGAAGACTTGACCCTCTACTTTTTAGCCAGTCGCTCTGCCCCTGCATCTTCTAAGTGCATCTCCTACAGACAGGTTATGCTGATTTTATGACATTCCGGGAAGGAGAGCACCCTGTACTACCTAGTGTAGGACCCAACCCCACAGACATTACGCGTCAAAAACCGATGATCATCCCCCATACCTGTGATGTAGAAGTGTAAGAAACCCCTCATACCCAACAGCACTGCAACCTCCCAGCATCAGTCAACATCAGAACAATAACAAACAATCCCCTCTTTCCCATGGACAAACACAGTGCAACAATAGGCCTATATATACCCATCCTATACATGTGCCAGGACCAACACATCCTTCCCCACCCCATCTAACAGGGACAAGACCCCATACACATGGCTCCACACTCCACCAAAGGCATCCAATTCCCCTGAGGGGATTTGGGTTTTGCCATGCTGCTGTTATCATAACCTCATGAGGTTCCAATGTGAAACCTCAAGCACCCTTCACACAGAGAGGTTCACAGATGGAAAGAGCTGGGAAAGGCTGCCAGCCCGCTTCACACTCACCCCAGAGGCCAGCAAACAACACAACACACAGACAACAGCAGCCCTGGATCAATCACTCTCCTTGCACATCAAGTAAGTCTTGCATAGAAAGGAAGCATAATCTTAACAGTAGGTTTAATTCTGCATCATCAGATAGCAATGTGTCTGGCACACAGTCTACAACAACACTGTGGGCACCTGATTCCAGGCCTGCCAATGAGAGAGCCAAGTGTTGCCCCTTTGCGTCCTCAGATATTCTCCGCTTGACATCTACATGGTGCCATCTTCCTGGATCATAATTTAAGGCAAATCCGAAGGGTCTGCTCCTGGTGACCCACCTGGGTCAGATGCATTAGGAACCACATGCAGGCCCACCCTCCAATCCAGATCGCACATGCTCCCCGGCTTGAGGGCTGCTGTTTAGTCTTACATATCCAGCAACTCCCAGGCCTCCTCTGTGTGATCAAAGAAGTGCCCTCTCTTGCAAAATGACCTTCAGTTTTGAGGGGTACAAAATCATGTACTTCAGCTGCAGAGAATGTAGATTCAACACACAAATGTTGCTGCGGTGGGCACTGCTCTCCGCATCCTCCACCCTGTGCTCCAGCTCACTGGTGACTGTGGTCAGTTTAGCCTTCTGATGCTTAAGGGTGGTCACAATCAACCATAAAGTCACAATGTTACCCTCAGCAGTGGTTACCTTATCAGTCACCTTTCACATGTCCGCCCTGAGCAGATTAACATGAATAGATGATGCCTAGATAGCAGCCAATAGTTCTGCCCTCGAGGCCTCCATAACGATCCAGGGATACACAAGCTCCCTAGTGAGTGAGATGCTGGGTTGGCTGCCAAGGCGTCCTACATTGGGTGATGGTGTTGTTGGAATGCAAACTCACTGACTTATTCTTCCGCATGTTTCACAGCTCCAGAAGCCACTGCTCAGCTACCTCTAGCGCTCTGCACCTTCCAGGTGGCATGCAACCTCAAGGCACCCAGGCCACTCCAGGACCTTCAAGTTCATGGGCCAGGCCGTGGGACAGCCATGCCTTCTACACCCCAGAGGCCACAGCAAAGAAGGCCACCACACTGCAGTGGGGATCCCCACCACCAGACAACAGCAGCACTTCCACCTGCACTGCCCTCTCAAATGCAGTCCTGTTGGGTGCCCCTGTTCCTGCCACCCATTGACCATATGTGAGCTGATGTCCTCTCACCTTGTTCAGCCAGTTAACTCTGGGTTCCAAGGATCTGTAAGTGCCCAAGAATACCTCACAAATTGCAGCCAGGCCCCTTGAGGCCCCACTCAAGGTAGCTTTGTCCCAGAGGCCAATCCGCAGGTTGTCCACAATTTAAGACAAGACCTCTGGGGGGCCTATGCTCTTTCAGACTTTCACTTCCAAAGGAGCCTCTTCTCTCCCCGGGCTCCTCCAGTTTTGACGCTCCAAGGATTCAGGGCCCTCACCCAGCCCCAGCCGCGGGATTCCCCCAGGCCTCTCCTACACGAGCCCCAACTCTGCACTTAACTCGGGGAGGCAGGGGCCCAACAACCTCCACCCTCCATCCTGAGGTGCCACTTCAACAACACAGTCTGGGGGGCTGCCCTTGTCCTGACCTCGAGCAGCGACCATCAGAGTGGGAGCACCCACGCAGGCTCCAGTTAGTGTGCCCCAGAGACCAGCTCACCTCCCCACAAGGCCCCAGCCACTCCATTCCCAATATGGCTCGGGCCACTCGGCTTCTCTTTCAGGCCGTGAGAGGCCGATGAGCCCCCAAGGCCGGAAAGGGCCCCCTACCAGACCAGCACACAGCCCTGGCCACTATGCAGGGCAATGTTCACGGCTCACCACTCTCCGGGTGCTGCAGGCTGACCCGGCCCTGCCAGGCCTCCGTACCTCGTCCTCCCCAGCAGTGCTCCCAGGACTGCAGTTCCTGGCCCCCGTGCCAATTTAGCAGTTACTGTCTGAGGGGGCATTCCAAAGCACAGCAGGGAATGTTCCCATCCTTGCATGCAGCAGCATGAAACAGGATTTAGGTAGTCGGACCTGGAGCAAGGAAAACTACTTCCTGTAAGCCATCCGGGTAGGCCACACCAATGTAGATCATATTTAAACAGTACTGTATGATGTACATTTTACACTTTTTTCCAATTGGTTACCATTCTTTCAAATGTTTCTTACATTGTTTTATTTTCATATTTTCAACATCATTTTAACATAAGTTTTGTCAGTATAAATTAAATAATTCTATATATTTGATACTATTATTTAACTTATACTTAACACTTTTTAAACATTTTATAAATTTTTGACATATTTTCATGTGTAATAATTTACAAAAAAAATCATACATTTATTCAACTTTTTGAAATTATTTCCCATTCATTTCTATGGGGAGCAAGTCTTTTTTTTGTTTCATGTAGTGCTAATTTTTTTTTACTGCTACCTTCTATTTTGTAATCTATGTGTATCTATTTTCCCAGATCCATGTTGCGGTAAGGTGCCACAGTTCGTCGGAACAGGTAAGTCCTTTTTTAAAGTATTTTTAAGGGGTGTTAGGGTGAGGCGTGTAAGAAGGAGGTTTACATGTTAATTGGAGTGTTGTTTGTGGGAGGTTTTATAGATTTAGGGCCTGATTCTGATGCGGTTAGGAAGGCCTCCTAACAGCATTTGCTCTGTCCAAATCGGATAGGGAACGTGTCTTTTCGACTGACTCAATCGACCAAGTATGATGCGAGTTAGGCATTAGGAATATCCCAATCTGAACCCGACGGCATTCAGAATGACCGAGCCATACGGAGCAGAATCGTACGTCCCCACGGGCCGCGTGTCCGAGCGTCTGTGTACGATGCTGGATTCAGACAGCCTTTCCGAATCGTACCATCCGACTCAAATTGGCAGTCGGAATCAGACTTTGGGGACCCATAGAGGGCCCGCCTACAACCACAGCCTTCCCATTCGGGCCTGAGGGGGTACCCATGGGTCCCCCCTTTTCCAGCCATGCAAAGTGTGGCAGATACCAGGGGGTGCCCGCCACAGGGTGCCCGATTTTCCCCAGCCGCTTCTTTCTTCAATGGGAGCCTATGCATTCGGTCACAACAAAGGCTCCCCTTGAAGTCAATAGGAGTCCAACCAAATCGTGTCTGGAAGCATCTGGATGCATCGTACTCCATCGGCTGGACTCTCCCGATCTGGTTCGGGTGGAAGCCATTCTCAAACCCATTCGGTCGGAAGCTTTCCAAACAGCGTCAGAATCAAAGGAAATCAGTTTTGTTTGGTGAGGTTTGCATTTTTCATGTAAATAATTGATATATTATTTTATTATTTCATTTTTAATTAACATTGGAATTTTATTCAAAGTTTAGACTGATTTTATGAAATATTGCGTTTATTATTTATATAAAAAATTATTTGTCATGCCGATTTTTATTTATTTTATAATTTGTTTTTGGCTATTATTTCTAAGTAATCTACTCCTTTGTTGTTTATGAAGAGTTTGACTTTAAATTGTAGCATGTCATACATTCTTGTGGTTTGTTTGCTAGGTTTAGGTGCAATTTGTCTAACAGATTGTGCCATTCATAGTTGTTAGTAGCTTTGCTCTTTTTGTGATTGCTCTATACATTTCTAGAGTGTAGTTTGGGGTTTGCCTAGTGTGGTTTGTAAGGAATTGTGGCATCCTTCCTCTGCGTTGTTTGCTTTTGCTTCCTACGCCAAAGTGCTGTCAAGAACATTCCACCACGGTATTTGGAATGTAGGCAGGCACCTGGGGCTTAGTTTGTCTTCATTTTGGTGGTAGAAAGTTTTTTTTAGTAAATTGTAGTGGTGAGCTACCACTGTCACTGGGACATATGCTAATGCTAACATTTTGTTTATTCCAATGGCAAATCGGCTATTTGTAAAATTCTCTACACTTAGGGGCCGATTACGATTGCGGAAGGCCCATCACCGCCTGCCATGAGGTGGTGGTTCTTCCACAATCGGACCTCGACTTTCCCCGGCCACATTACGATGGCGGAGGGAATCACGCTCAGACTGCGGCGGACGCAAAGACCCTCCACCACGGAACCGCCACAGGCAATCGTTCTGATTGCCTGGCAAACCCGGAAAGCATACCTAGTATGGTGGCGGTGCCTAACAGGCACCGTCTGCCATATTAGGATGCTTCATCTCTGCCAGCCTTGAATAGCGGTTCACCTGCCATTCAAAGGCGGGCAGAGATTGACTTTGGGGGCCTGTTATGGGCACTTTCCTTCTGCACTTCGTGGGGCACCTATGGCGCCCCGCTACATTTCCCTTCACTATGGCAGGCACCACAAGATGCCTGCCATGTAGTGCAGGAAAATAAAAAAACAGTATTTTTACTATTGCGGCGGGTGCTGCAGCCTGTAGCACACGCTGCAATCGTAAACATGCTCAATGCGACCGCCACTGTGACTGTCGCATTGTAATTCCATGGGCGGGACCGCCGCCATATAGGCGGATGGTCCCAATTCCCGAGACAATGGCGGACAGACTCAAGTCCGTTCGCCATCGTAATCGCCCCCTTGGTACAGATTGTTGGAGGGGTCTCTATATGCTTTAATTGAAATGATAGCTACAGTCTTGTATGGCTGTGTGGGGGTACATTTGTAAAATGGTTGGAATCATGGCTTACTCAGAGTCTATGATTATTATTCATGGGTAGTGGTTATTTGTTTATGTTTAAGTTGGTTTGAGTTTGTAGTCAGTGCTATTTTGTTTATTTGGTAGTAGGGCATATATAAAAGGGATATTTCTGTTTCTGATATTCACTTTGTATGGTGTACATCTGAGTGAATGATTTTGGACACATTTTGAAGGTCCCATCCATCATTCAGGTTTGAGAATAGCTTAGTGCTAATAAGGTTTTTGCTTTAGAGAACATTAGGATTTGTTTATCATTGTTTAGATTGTGATATAAATGGAAAGATTACTCGTTATGTTTCATTGTTAAAAGTTCAGGTATTACTATGTCTTGCCATTTCCTAGGGGCAGGAGGAGTATCACTGGTGGCTTTTTCAGTGTGTGCAATCAAACGTTTGAAAGTTGGTTTAGGTGGTAGTTGGCCTGTGATGTGTGATGGGGCATTAGGTAGTATATCTTGTAGGATTTAGGTTGTGGGTACCTGGGGTTTAGTGTTTGCCTCTCTTATATTCTACAAGAGCTCCCTTAATTCTATTTTTGTTATATTTGGGGGAAGGGTTGTGTTCTCTTACATAAATCACATCATCTTTTGTAGTGGCCCTCCCAAAGCATGCATTCGAATAATATTGGTACTTTTCCAATTTACATTTTCTGTTGGCGCACTTTCTTTGTTGTAGGTGTAGCCCATGTGACTTATTACCTGTGTTCCTTTTTTCAATGGTATATATATATATATATTTAGCTCTCTCTGTCTTTGTATTTGAAAGTAGTGTAATAGTATAAATATATACATTATTTTAAAGTCTGTTCATTTGTTATTGCATTTAAAATTATACAACCACTTCTATTTTTAATTCTTACATGTATGTTCTTTTTAAATGTTTCACATTGTTGGGGTGGCAGGATGTTCTCTTTCTTAGCCTGCAAATTGTGGAACTCTCTGCCTTTGCATATAACATCTGAACTTAGTCTTACCCACTTTAGGAAGTCTCTAAAGACGTGGATTTTCATTTCTGCTTCTGAGTAAGCCCAGTGCATCCACCTTTAAGCTGTTTTGAGATTTGATAGTGCCAAGACACTTCGGTATTCACGCTATTTAGAAATGTGTTACTTACTGTTTTGCAGCTCTTCTGATGGGTGTGTCCTAATATGGTGCAGGTGCTTTCTTTTCTGTTGGATGAAAACAAAGCAGCCACTACATTTTAAATAACTGCAAACAGAACAAAAGCAATGTTACACACCACCATAACTCTTAAACCCTTTCTCCAGTCTGACGTGTTCAGATTGGTGGTTCGTTCCAGTTCTTTCAATAAGAGTATGAAACCTTTGTTTTAGATGACGTGCCTTCTTACCATCTTAATTCATCAAAGATGTCCAATGTGAAAACAATGACCTACAATGACCTGTAAAAACAATGACTTCAAATACCCCTATACTTCACTGACTTCCACTAGAAGTCAAAATGAAATACAAGCAGACTTGAATTACTAACAATGTGCTAGAACAAACCTGAGTATCTACTCTCAAGCATGAAAAAATCTGGTAAAATACCAAGATTCTTAGGCGCTCACAAAATCTTACAATTGAATTCAAGAAATTTAGTACACAGAAAGCAGTACCATCAACCAAATCAGCTGCCTTGTGGAACTCATTGCTAGTTGAACTCAAAATGGCTGAATACCTACTTTCTTTTGGAAAAAAAGAAATCTTTTTTTCTCAAGCAGCATTTCATCTAGGACTATTCTCTTATCCCTTTCAGTATATCTTAAACTGTGATCATATTCCAACCATCTCTTCTCCTGCTCACTCAAATTTACTGACTGATTACTGTCTCCCTTTTTCCCATATTTCTTTGCCGCTGTCAATATCTCAGTCTCAGATTGTGTGCAACCTTTAACTTGTGCTATATAATGTTAAAGTTTATAAACTTCACCTCATTGTATGTACTGATACCCTGCAGTAAAGTGTAATCCACAAAAATGCACAAATAAATAAATTAATAAATAAAATAAATAAATACATGTTTTGCTGAATTCTTATTTAAACACATGGTCTATTCTTCAGACAGTTACACTCTGCAGCTTTTTAATATTTAATTTAAGAAAAATGCCCATTGTGCATTGAAACGATTGCACACTTAAATATGCTGAGTGCCTCCACACTCCCAGATTTCAGCCTTGCAAGTAATAGGTGAGAAATGGTTAAAAAGTAAAAAGCTTTTTGCTTTTTATGAATGTATTACTAAAGAGCTCATTTGTTCAAGATATTTTTTTTTTACTACACTGCTTATTGATTTTGGATTAAGCATTATGGTCGAAAATAAAACAACTTGGCACCAAGCGTAGCAACAGAGCCACACCCTGCAAGAGTAGATCCATATTACTGTAACATCAGTTATGAGGCTCATAGCATAACCAATTACAATAAACCTGGAACATATCAATTGTCTATATTTCTGGAAGTCCAAGGACCCCATATTTTCTGATGCTTATTCAGACATCTCCTCCATTTATAGATCTCTTTTTCCGTGTTGCTGAAGTGGTTCATGCCACGGGCCCAGCCCACTAGGGGAAGCAGCTCCAGCATCCTCAATACATAGCAATATCTAGCTGAGCAATAAAGAATCAAATACCTGTCCATGTCCGTTCACAACAGGAGTTGGCCCAGCCCACCATCAGCTGCAGAGGTGTCACCTTGGGGTCCATTACATTAGGTGTGAGGCCAATGCATGCCAGGGAATCACGTGTACTCTGCCAATATTGTGTACCAACCAGGCATGACCAAATTACGTGATTAAAAACCCCCTTCTGTGTCCTCACTGTGGGTGCGATTCCCCATAATGTTATATGGCCTTGGATCAACTACTCTGTGGACAGTGATTCTGCCACAGTAAAAGGTAATCTGTCCAGTTTTTCAATACGCAGCATTGTATATTTTGCCTGTGTTGTGTTTTAAATTTGCGGTTTTCCCTGCCCATGTTTGCCGTGATTTAGTGTGTTCAATTGTGGGATTTGCAGTCCAACCTCTGTGGTTTGTCCCTCTCATTCCTTGGTGACAATTCTGTTTTCCCTCCAAATTTCACCTTTGCTCTGTGCTAAGACCTGTATGTTAAAACAGTGCACTCCCAGCCACCATTTTGTGTCCACAAGCCATTGAAACCAGCCCCCCTGCCCCCTCCCAAAAACAGGGATTTTTCTACATCAGAGGGTGCTTCTGTGAGCTGTTAAAACTGTGTTTTACTAAGTCCTGTGCACTTCGTTTTTTTAGCCAGCAGGGGGCGTAAAGTTTTATTCAAAAAGTATTGTTAGATTTCAAGTTAGTGAGGCCCTTACCTGCTGAAGTTCACAGTGTGGATTGAGCCTGTCTGTCTCCTAGGAGATTCTGAACAGAAGAAGCAGCTAGCCAGCCCCCATCCCCAGGCCAGCAGACCATTGGCTATTCAGCTACCAGGCAAGTCTGAGCCCTCCTCTCACACCTGCCCAGGCCCCTTAAGGCCTTGCTGGGTGCACCCAAACCATTCTTCTCCCTCTTGTGAGTTGCAGCCTACCTGTGCCCCAGATTGCAGTGAGCAGAGTCCAGGAAGTGGTAAGGAGACAGACGAGTGCTGTCTCTTCCCAAGACAAAAAGTTGTTTAAAAAACTATTTTTACTTTCTGTGTTTACTGTCTATGCCTGTGGTTGTTACCGTTAAAAATTGTAGTTTTAGCCTGCCTGTAATTGCATATTTTATCACCTGTGTTGTATTTTAAATTTGTAGTTTTCCCTGCCCATGATTGCCTCCATTTAGTGTGTTGAATTGTGGGATTTGCAGTCCAACCTCTGTAGTTTGTCCCTCTCATTCCTTGGTGACAATTCTGTTTTCTTTCCAAATTTCTCCTTTGGTCTGTGCTAAGACCTGTATGTTAAAACAGTGCACTCCCAGCCACCATTTTGTGTTCACAAGCCAGTGAAACCAGCCCCCCCGCCTGCCCCCCCCAGCAACAGGGATTTTTCTACATCAGAGGGTGCTTCTGTGAGCTGTTTAAACTGTGTTTTACTAGGGCCTGTGCACTTCGTTTTTTGACCAGTAGGGGGAATAAAGTTTTATTCAAACAGTATTGTTAGATTTCAAGTTAGTGCGGCCCTTACCTGCTGAAGTGCAAAGTGTGGATTGAGCCTGTCTGTCTCCTAGGAGATTCTGAACAGGAGAAGCAGCTTCCAACTCCCTCGCCAGCAAACCTTGTCTGAGGTCGCTGGGACCTTATATGGTCTGCTAGTGGTTGGTACATGTCTACACTGATTGGTGGTTGTATCTGGTGTTTCTATTGGATTAGGGTTAATGTCCTCATTGGTTGGGTATTTGAGGGTTCTGATTGGTTTCTGGGTCTGTGATTCAATCATTGTAGGGTTGGGACTAGGGCTAGGGTTAGGATTTCTATTGGAAGTAGGGACTAGGGCTTCCTATGATATTGGTTGTTGGGAGTAGGGTGTGACTAGGGCCAGGGTTAGACCTTTAATTGGAAGTAGCGATTAGGGCTTCTGATGTGATTGGTTGCTGAACTAGGTGTGGGACTTAGAGTAGGGTTAGGCTTTCTATTGGAAGTAGGGACTAGGGCTACCTGTGCCATTGGTTGCATGGACTTGTTTTGGGAGTGGGACTACTGGTAGGGCTAGAGCCTTTATTGGATGTAGAGATCAGGGTTTTGAACTGATTGGGTGCTTGGACTAGGGCTAAGATTGGCTGTAAGGTCCTGGTCTCCTATTAGTTCCAGATTTTAGGGCTAGTGTTGTGATTGGATAGTGTTAGGGCTAGGGTTCCCATTGGGTGAAGGGGTACCTGATTACTAGGGCTATAAAAGAGGCCAAGCTTAGGGCCTCTCAGCCTAGGCGTCGAGGCTAAGGGCAGAGAGGACAAGGGCAGTTCCCTGTTTGAGCCTGTTAAAGGCAGAGAGGACAAGGGCAGTTTTCTGTTTGAGCCTGTTCGAGACTGGTCGGGACTAGGGCCAGAAATGCTGCCCTTTTTCTCATTTAGCAATACCCAGACCACACCATCCACATCCACAAACAGAGCAACACACTCACACCAAATGTACACCAGGCACAACACTATGCACAGATTAATGTATCAGCCTACACTACAAACCCAACCAAACCACATCTACACACCCTACTATCCCAATACCACACATATCCACCTTCACCTACAAACAGTACACAACTCTATCCTATAGCACTAACCAATATACTCATCACTAACACAACGCCAATCAACACCATACATAACTACATCCCATTCAAACACACTCTCCCTGCTGTAATTACACCTAACAGACCACCTTTTATCACTAACAAAGTATAATCATCCTTCCATCAGTTGTCCAACAAACACCCTTCTATCATAATAACACTAACACACAACACACACACTGCACACCACCACACTTTGTAACTCTTGCAACAAACCAGACTAAGATAAACACTCTCACCTCTACTTCATTCCCTCCTACACACAACATACATTCTACTCATAAACACATCACCACCCCCTCTACGACACATCCTCCTCTCACAAACAATACTACACAACCAAATCCATTGCATGAAACATATACATCAGCACCTTTTTTTACTACTCCTCAAAAGCAAAACTTATCACACACACCAGCACAACAAGATCTTCAAAGCGCAACACCTCATAATACTTACCATCACAAAATACAAACATATACCCACCTTTCAAACCACACAAAGGAACAAACTCCAATGCCAAGCTTTCACTCTTCCACCACACCTAACACAGATACAGCAATACAGCACCTCTCTTCTAACCGCCTCTCATCCATTGGACAATTTAGAACATTACTATATGACCCACATGCTGCACCACCTCCCCTGACTCCTACACCTTCCACCTTAAACACACACAAAAAATATAAGCAACATGCCACACGTCACAACTTTGCTTCCCCATGTCTACTTCACAACAATGTTACACCACAAAAGCAATACAGCACTCTAACTCACTCTCAAACACCATCTCCAACACATACACATGCAGACCCATCAAAATGCCTTCTTAGCACGCTGGATGAGGAACACGATACAGAACAGCTACACGATTGCTATCCTAATACAGCTAATACCAGCACTAAAAACACATCTGCTACAAACCCACACAATACTGATCACTCTTCTACCAAACAAAGTCCTACTATCACCAAAGGCCACTCACTAAACTGTCTATTAATAAATACTCGATCCCTCTCTAAAAACAAGCATCACATCTACAACCTTCTCACCGATGCAACACCAGACGTACTATTCATAACCGAATCTTGGTTGGGAGAAGATATGGCTCCAGTCCTGCATGAAGCCATTCCTCTAGGCTATCAAATAATCACCCAAAATCGTATAGCCAAAAAAGGAGGTGGTCTAGCTGTTGTATTCAGGCAAACAATACATATCACTAACATTGACAACATCTCCATAAAGAATTGTGAGGCTCTTCTAACAAGATACAATCCTACACCGTCTTCCTCCTGTAACTTCCTGCTCCTTTACAGACCCTCACCTAGCAAGGCAACATTCCCAGAGGCACTTCAAGACACAGTTTCAAACCTGATAACAATACACTCCAACCTATGCGTTCAGGGTGACCTTAACATTTGGTTTGATAAACCTAATATGACCCATCCAAAAACTATAATCACCGGCCTAGACGCATTGAACCTGCATCAGATTGTCCACAATCCGACACACACAGCTGGATATATCCTAGATGTCATTTTTGCTAATACTGAACTAGGTACCTTTCAAACTATAACTCCAGTCACATGGTCAGACCCCACTTGCTTGCCTTCCAACATAAACCAAGGCTAAGCGACTCACCTAAAACTACCTTACATTCATCCACCTATCGGCAGTGGAACAAACTCAATTTGGAACACTTGGAAACACAACTAACATCCAGTACAAATCTGGAAAGCATAAATTCTGTTCAAAATCTATATGAGTGGCTACAGGAAGCTTTTGACATCCTGATACCACTCAAAACCACACAACAGAACAAGAAAAAAAGCGCCTTGGAGAAACATAGAAATAAAAGACATAAAACAACAAATTAGAAAGCTGCAACGTACCTGGCTCAAAACAAACGCCAAACAAGACAAACTCCACCTACAGAAAATTAACATATTATACAAGTCTGCTATCAAAAAGCTAAGAAAAGGTACTATTCAGACAGAATTCAAAACGCTAAGGGGCAGATGTATCAACCGTTTTGCGAATCGCAAAGGCCGAAATTCGCAGAATTTCGGCCTTTGCGACTCGCAAATGGTCATTTTGCATTATTTTGAATGTATCAAAAATTCGCAAATTAAGAAATCGCAAAGATTTGCGATTCCTTAATTTGCCATAGCATTTAAGGATTCGCAAATTTTGCGATTCCTTAAATGCTATGTATGAAGCATTTTTCCTTAGCGAATTTTGGTTAAGGAATCGCAAATTACCACCTACTTGTAGTTGATGGTAATTTGCGAAGTCCTCAACAAATGCACAATTTTGCATTTTTTAAGGTGGCATGTGATGCGCACACATGCCCATGGGGCATGTATGTGCGCCATATGCACACATATGTACATTTCAGGGGTGCAGCAGGGTGTCTTCAAGACACCCCTGCACCCTTGAAATAATTCTCAAATTGCAATTAGCAAATTGCGAATTCGCAATTTGAGAATTAGTTCAAAATCATTCCTATGGGCCTCCTGGCCCATAGGAATGCATGGGAAATTATTCTTTATTTGCGAATTCGCAAAATGCGAATTCGCAAATAAGGAAGTGTAAGGAATCGCAAAAAAATAGCGATTTTTTTCATACATTCCAATTTGCGCTTTCTAAATAGCGATTCCCTAAAAATCGCTATTTAGGAATCACAAAATTGAATCTTGATACATCTGCCCCATTATGTGCAAATAAAGAATTCTATAAAATACTCAATGAATTTCGCAAACCAAATTGCCTAGAAGGAACTCATCCTGTTACTCAAGATTTCACAGACAAACTGACAAATCATTACACGGACAAAGCAGACACATTGGAATCGTACTTAAAACAGAAACAAAGCACCAGCACTAACCCTTGTACAAAACAATAATCCAAGAATGCTCTAATCAAGCCTCTCCGTTCCTTCTGATACATCTCACACAATGAATTTATGGACCTGGTCAAAGCAAGCAGGTCTGCCGGCAGCCCTTCTGACCCCTGTCTGCCACAAACTTTCAAGATAATTTATTAACAACCTCTGCTGCCACTCCAGTAAGAAGAATCATCAACGGTTCCTTAACTACTGGAATATTTCCAGAAGAACTCAAAAAGTCATACATATGTCCTTTACTGAAGAAAACAAACTTGGACCCGCTGAACCATGGCAACTACAGACCCATTACAAATGGACCGTTCCTGGGCAAACTGATAGAAAGAGCAGCGTTCGCCCGTCACAATTCATTGAAGAGAATGACATACTTTCCGACTTCCAAATAGGATTCCGTCCGGGAAGAGTCACTGCATCTGCCCTCCTTGCCATCTGGGATGACCTAAAGACTACAGTTGACTGCAACAAGGTTGCTGCGCTACTCCTCTTGGACCTCTCAGCTGCCTATGACACTCTGAAACAAAGACTCTATGAAGCCTGCATAGAGGGAACTGCTTTAGACTGGATAGCGTCCTACTGTCGAAACAGAACTAGTGTCATCCATACCCCACCTTTCTCGTCTAAACCATACTCCACGAAAGCAGGGGTCCCTCAAGGTTCTATCATCTCGCCATGCTTTTCAACATCTACATGAAGTCATTACCAGTACTGATCAATAAATTTCACCCCACGTGCTATAACTATGCAGATGACACGCAAATACTCCTTCAACTGGAACGCCCCAAATACATTGGAAAATCACCAATTTTCAGTTGTCTCAGAGTTGTGGATCAGTGGATGACCTGGAGCCATCTCTAATTGAATGCTTCAAAAACTGAAATACTCACGTGTGGCGATTGGAAACATTACAACCCGCTTGCAGCATGGCCTGATGAACCGGGATCACTGCCTAAAGTATCGAAGGAAGTAAGAAACCTCGGAATGACAATGGACTCCAAGCTGTCGATGAATGCCCAAGTGGATAAACTAACAGGATCAAACTTTGCTACTATAAAAACGCTGCAACAAATTTTCTCTCATTTGGGATTTCCACACAAGGTCCAAGCTACCATCTCCCTTGTTCGACCATGAAAAGACTACAACTCGGCTGCCAGACTACTCTTGCATATCAAACCGCGAGACCACATCTCCCCTGCCTTGAAAGCCCTGCATTGGTTACCGGCTGCCAGAAGATTCACGTTCAAGCTGCTTTGTATCACCCACAAAGCAATACATGGAATGGGACCGCTCTTCATCAGGAATAAAATCACCAAGCACATTCGACAAAGGAACCTCCGCCCTAAAGGAGCATCTCGCCTCAAAATCCCACCATACAAAAAAAAACATGGGTGGCACATTCTTCTCTGTTCAAGCAGCCAAACTATGGAACTCTTTACCCCCCAACATAAGGTCCACTGACAACCACCTTATCTTCAGAAAACTACTCAAGATTTGGCTCTTCCCCACATAAGCACCATACGCAAACATAAATTTACAGCATATCCCTCTGTATGCAAGCATTTTTTTTTCACTATAGATATGTACCTATCTTTGTGTATTACTTTGTATAAACATGTAAAATAATTATGTTGTTGAGAGAAAAAATAATAATAATAAATAAATACAAATCATCTTTGGTCTACATGTACATACTTCCATTGTGCATCTATGTACCTTCCATGTACTTGGATCTGTGTGTCTGTTACTTTTCTCCTGAAAAAGCATATCCAATGCACTACCCTATTTCTCATCATGTGCCTCTATCAATATCTTTAATCTACATACACTTACCTCCTTTATGTATCTATATACTTTCAATGTAATTATGGATCTATACATTTATCACTTTCTTCGAATTTAGCATTTCCAATGCACTACTCTATTTCTCAGCCTATACTTCACTCAATTATCTTCTAGCCCAACCTTCTGACTCATTTCAAGCTTCTTCTGCTACTTCCAATGCACTACCCTATCTCTCATCCTATAGATCTATCATTATATACTCTACACTCACTCTCTCATTTATCCCAAACCCCATACCACTACTATGATTGCCAAAATAACCCTTTCTAGACTCTCTCCTACTCTAACACTCCTTGCATCATCTGACACCTCTTTTACTATACCGATCCCCTAAAACAAACCTTTCTAAACTCTTTCCTCTGAGTCCTCCCCTCCAAAACTCTGTTTTACTCATCCAAAAGCCTCCTCCTATTGCTAAGACATAAAAAAAATAAAAAAATCTTTCACTTTTTTATCCCTCCACTATCCTTTTCAATCGAAATTAACAGACTAACATGTTCACTTCTCAAATTCCATATTAAACTATACTAATATACTACCCAAATAACTGAATAACATATCCCCTACTCAAATTACTTCATTTTTAAAATTTTTACTATACTAATTTCAACAGTAATCCTTTATGGTTTCCGGAGTGGCGTGCTACTCGCAGAAAAGCGATTAAACACCCATCAGGGGTAACAAGTGCTATATGAATGCAAATCTTTCTTCCCCTTTTATCCCTCCGCTATCCTTCCCACTCCAACTAACTGACTAATATCCACCACTGAAATTACTTCATATTTCACCATATTAATTGACCACTAATCCTTTGTAGGCTTCCTGAATAGCGTGCGTCAACAAGCGCTATATAAATACAAGCCTTTGTCCTCCTCTATCCTTCTGCTATCATTCCAAATCCAAATAATTGACTAACCTATCCACCACTTAAAATGTACTTGCATGTTTCACTATACTAATTCAACACTAATCCTCTATGGGTCCCGGAGTAGCGTGCTACTCGCCGAAAAAGCGATTTAACGCCTCGTCAGGGGTAGTAAGCGCTATATAAATGCAATTACAATACAATACAATACAATAGCAGAAGATACAATGTTGCCCAGTAAATAAATCCTAGATGTCAATGTAGTCATACAATTATCAATTTCTCGTAGTCTCTCCGCTGCTTCGCTGTTGGGAGATTTTCCAAATTTCATTATAGACAGCATATTAGAAATGTTTTTGGAGTGGCTTTCTGGGACCTAATAAAATATCCCGTTGGTCCTCATCCTCTGTACATAAGGATAAGTGTTGTTTCACCTGTTGTAGTGTTGAGGTTTTTAGCCAATCGAGGCATAACTTCCCAACACTGTATGATGCCACCATCCCTGGTTGTTCTGTTTGTACATATCGTGGATCTGGCCTGTAGATACTAGACACTTCGGTGGTACCCCTGAATCTTGCCTGACATCTCTGTGTGTCTGTGGGCCAAACCAACCATCCCTTCCAATTGGGGGCTGATCTATTGTATTGTAAAATGTCAACTATTGTAATCCTTTCTTGTGATGTAAAATTACCCTCTGCATGTGATGGGGTTGGAATCCGAGGTGTGTACAAATCCTTATTCTTGGTTATTCCAAGGCAGGAAGTTTTTTTAACAGTTTAATTTAGAAATATCATCTGCTGAGGAAGGGGGCATTCTCCAAATAGTGCTTCTGTTCCCTGGACTTGCCAATCTCTAGAATGCCAGATTGATTTCAAGTCTACAGTGTCTTTCCATAAGTCAAAACCCTTTTCAGATAGTTGGGTAATAAAGGAAGCAGTGTAATTGTTTTTTTTTTAAATTTCTTTATTGTTCAGTTCATAGCATATAGCATTTATAAATTAATCATTTAAATCATAAATGTAGGTCAGCTTATTTTTCTGTGCGGATGTCAGTGCAAACTTATAATAATATGAGATCAGGTCAAAAATGTTAAACCCTGAAACATATGAAAATTTCTGTGCAAATGTTTTCGAACTACTTTTCGGTGGTGTATGGCATGTCCCCCTTGGTGATATGTGAAAACATTCCTAGGGGTACTGGATTTGTGTGGAAAATTATGACCATAATGTTGATAACAAGACATAGTGTTAAAATCTGATGTGTCTTCTAACATTTCATCACTAGAAAATGCAGCAGATTATTCTAAATCAGACAACATATTGTTTACCGTTTCAAAATCCGGTTGGACCAAATATATCATGATCAACCTGGTCCAATACTATACCATCAGGTATAGGAACTGCTGTAATGTTCACTGATGAGAAGTCTCTTTGTTCACGATGTGATGAAATATGCGGTTTCAGGATCAAGTTCACTTTTGATGCTGCAGAGCTTTGGCGCAGATAAGTTCCAATAATAAGTAAGCAAAAAACAGTTACTAAGCCTTTCCAGAAAAGAAAGAACAATATAACGGTGATTATCCAAACTTCTAGCCAAGCTGACACCAGATATGTCTTTTCAAGAAAAATTAAGAAGTCTTTGATTTTTTGTAGACAAGATATTGGGGCCGGCACTGTTTCAGGTTCACTTGGATCCAGTGAAAAGGTATCAAAGTCAATGAAATAGCCAGATGCAGTTCGATCTATTTTAGGTAGCTAAGTTTTGTTGAACTTGTAGATGGCTCTTGTTGAGGCATATTTATGTAGACATCAGTGTTATGTCGAATTGAACTTTGTCTTTCATTATGAATTTGAATCTCTGTTTCAAGAGGAACAAGTTCCATGGCATTGTTGCATAGTCAATCATTCCGCATGGGAGACTCTTCAAATGTGATGAGCCTTTCTGTCTGAACTTCCTGTATAGTAGCGACAGGAGGGCATGAGCTACTCAGGAGCCCACTAGGCCTTCTATTCAGTATTGGCCACATAGTGTGGTTTGATCAGATCAATTGAGACTAATCTCTTCTTTTTTCTGGCAAGAGGCGGCAGAAGTACAGTTCTTGTTCCTTCAATGGCCAGGACAGGTACAGGCTTTCTATATGATGGTCCAAATTCTTTTTTGTCCACTATCTTTTTCCTTACCAGATCCCCGACTTTAGGAATCCAGACAGGTATTGCTGTGACTTACTTGACATCCCGAGTGGTGGTCCGCTTTACGTGCACATTACTCTGTAGTGCCCTGGATTCATTCAGATCCTGAAAAAAAGCCAAACGTTTATTGGTGTCAAAAAGGTTTTCATCCTCCACTGTGTCTTCACAATCGAGATCAGGTGCCCACATTCTCATCCCAAAAAAGGACCTCATAAGGAGTGACGCCCGCTAGGGAACTTCTTGGCATGTTATTCAAGGCCCGCTGTATCCCATATAAATGATTGACCCAACTGCCACCCGAACCTAATACTCTAGCTGCTAATGATTGCTTTAAGTCCGGGTTTTTCCTCTCCACAACTGAATTTCCCTCGGGATCGTACGGAGAGGAGTACTGCAGTGCAACACCCAAACTTCCCATGGGTTCTTTGTAAGCCCTAGAGCTAAACGCGGGGCCAAGGTCAGAATGTAATGTGCCAACCATGATGTACTTGTAAGCCCCATCTGAATGTAAGGGGCCGCAGTGGTCCAAATAGAGTGGTCTGTCCCATATTAGCAATGGTGTCCATGCTGCATGTGTTATGAAGGAGCCCTTCATCTGTTGACAGATGTCACATTTTAAAACATTAGTCTTTGGTCTGCTTTGCTAACCAGTAGCATTGTTTCAGTAAAGAAATAGTCGCCGTAACTCCTGCGTGTGCAGAACCCTAGACCCTTGCGTGCAGCTAACATTACGCCCAATCTGCGATCCATGTTTGGTATTACTCTATCCCACACTTCAGGAATCTGAGCAAGAGTACTTGAGTGGAAAAACCTTTTAGCAATGCCTTATTGTCTTTGCATGAAGCAATGACAGCTACCATTATCTGTCCGTCTATTCTCATTTTTGAGCGAGTGATTGCAGCTAAGGATGCAGTTCATACTGCCCTCTTTGCGGCTTCAACAGCCAATGAATTCCCTTCAACGTGAACGCCGTCACGTTGATGACTCAGCGTGTGTATCACACGAGCCCTTGGTGGTTCGTTTTTCAACTTGACTACCTGTATACCATAGCATTTTATGCTTAATTGTGCCACCTTTTGTGTCTGTAAACCCATTTTGTCCCCAATGGTGAAGATATTTATTGCATGACAGTACACAGTAAAAAAAAAAAATCGCATACAATTAGTGTGGGGAATTCTCGATTCGTATTTTTCAGTGCCAGTAATAGAACTTTTAACTCTGCCAGCTGAGCCGTGCAATCTCCTAGAGACTGTGTTTTTGTACAGCTTGGATGGAGCTTTCCATCCTGCATACAACCTTTTACAATCACACATGCAGCGCTGTATTGCTGTTTACTTCCAACGGCCGGCTGAGCAGATCCGTCAGTATAAATTATGTATTCATACTGATCTAGAGCCATTATTTCATTTGGGAGAGGATATTCCTGTTCATATTGCAAAAATGCGTGTGTTTTTAGACTTAGGTCGTATCTATATTCTACATCTGATGCAGTGAGAGAATTTGCCCATTGTATCCTTCTTGGGTGTAGAGATTTTGCATTTGGAACGCTATCCTTTATAGCAGCCTCTAAGGCCGATACCGGAGTCACGACAATTATTCATTTTCCCTGAGCCAGAGCTCTTTTGCTCACTACAGCAGTCTGTACTGCTGTTAGAATTTTTTCTGTGGATGCAAAACGCATCTCAGCGTTCGTATATAAGTGAGATTCGTATGCTATGGGTACCGTTTTGCCTTCATTGTATGTTAGGTAGGTGTGCCCAGATTGACCCGAAACTATACAGGTCACTTGGATTCGGACATTTAGGCGTGTCTGTAAGTGTTTAGACACTATCATGTTGGCTTGTAGGCAACAAAGGATATCTGTGTGTTCCTGTGTCCATTGCTTAACTGAAAAATCAAGTCTTATGAGGTCGTAGAAAGGTTTAACACTATCTGCGTAATCCAAAATGTATGTTCTACCAAAATTCAAGAATCCCCGTATGGATTGTACATTTTTCAATGATCTTGGAGGTTGGAGCAACGCACACTTTTCTAAAAAGTTAGCTACCAAGCTTTTTCCTTCACTTGATAACTTGTATCCCAAAAATAGGACATTGAGGTAGGCTATTTTAGATTTTTTAAAGTTGAATTTGTAGCCCTCAGAGGCGAGTCCCAAAATTATGTTGCTCACCCTGGTCAAGTGTTCCTATCATCTATATAGGACAATGCCTCCTCATCCAGATTCTGAATTAACTCAGTTACTCTAGCTGAGAATAACCCCGGGCTGTTTTTATACCCCTGTCGGAGTGGCAAAATTGACGCTGGGACCCCAGCGCTGTGACTGCTGTCAAATATCTGCTCTCAGGTGCTATATTTTGGCAGTAAAATCCATTTGAGATATCTAGTGTTGTGCTGTATTTTTTTCGGCACAATGTTATTCATTAAAGCAGCACTGTGCGTTTTGTACTGCAAAAGTTTTTGTACATGAGTTTAGATGTCTATAGTCTAAAACTAGGTGATATGAGTTGTCAGATTTCATTACCGGGAACAAAGGATTATTCATTGAAGAGGTACAAGTTTCAATAACCCCCGGGTATTCAAGTTGATCTAAGATATCCCTGACTTGTGTTTTAGCTTCTTGCTTAATTGGATACTGTCTCTGTGGAGTTGAAGTATATTGTAATGGCATTACGTGGTGGGTTGAATCTTCATCCCACCCATCATGGTTGCGGTATAGTGTAGGGACAAGGGCTAGCACCCACTCCTGCGCATACATGTGTTTTAAATGGTTAGGAACGAGGTCTGAAAAGGCTGGAAAAATGACAATTTCTCCCTTTGGGCAATTCATAACAATTTCAGCCAAAAGAATGTCATAGCCAAAAGTCAGGTTCTCCTAAAAGAGACCTTTAATTTTTCTGGGCTTTTCCCCCTCCATTTGAAGTGTTATTCCATGTAACCTATGTGGGACACTTACCTTAGTATCAGGCGTTTCCACCATGATATGTTCACTCAGCTCCGTTGTCGCGAGAAATTCCATCAGGTTCTGGTGAGCTATTGTTACCTCTGCTGCACTGTCTTGCATCGTCAGAGCCCATTCCCCGTTCAGTAGTTGAGTCCTCAGAATTCTGGGAATGTCTGATCTTAAGTCCTGCTACTTTCTTCTTTTTGAATTGAGGTTTTGATTTTGGGGTTTCTTCTTTCTTTGAAGTGTATTCTGGAGCGTTTTGTGTGTCTCTGGACATTGTACGCTGTTCTTGTCTGTGTTCGGACCGTCCTTCCCTCTCTGAGTTTTTCGATGAACCCTGAAAGGAATGAGAGGAATGTGTATCAGTGTCCTGATACCTGTCAGGTTGTCTAATGTTGTCCCTATTCCTAAGGTTATACCTCCTTTCGGAGGGCTCCTGTTGAGGAGACCTACCTCTAGATTGAGATCTATTCTCTTTATAATTTTGTTGTTTGTTATTATCCCATTTCTTTTCAGAAGAAGCAGGTGCTTGCTTAAAAGAATCTTTTTCAGGACTACCCATAAGTTGAGGTTGTATTGCTCTAGCTCCCAAACTGTCTCTACCTAATCTGCATAAGCAGTTTCAATTATATTAGGTAATTCATGAACCTGTTGTAAAGGAGTGAACTCCCTCAGCTGTTGGCGTATTGCCACCGCTGCTGCCTCCCCTTTAATATTTTCTAATATTATAGCTGATACATGGGCAAAATTATCTAGTAATTTCATCCCTAAGTTCAGAAGAGGTTCTGCTCAATACTCATTATGAATTTGTCTTAATACATCTGGTATTACTTCTAATGACTGTATACCATGAGTCCTGGAATATATGGCAGCGAAAACTGTACCCAAAGAGGCACAATCCTCTATCTGGGGGGTTATCCACATGGGCAAGCAGATTGGTAACATTCTGTGTTTTTCTTGTGGGCAGGTGTTTGGAAACACTACCTCTAGCTCTGTATTTTTTGAGCCACCCAGAATGGCATTTGTTCACCTTTTGTGGGCATCTTGGCCATGACTGCGTGTAATGTTTGTGGTGTGATTTTAGTTGTTGATGTTTGAATCAGACCTGTTGGTATAGCCATCGCTGGCTGACGTGTGAGTGTTCTCATCACGAACTGTGTTATGTTTCTATAAAGTCTTATTAGTTCTTTAAGAAGTGTACGTAAGTCTCCGACTGGCATTGTTTTAATGTCAGGATGTGGTGTGTAGGCCGCTAGCACTGGCCATGTTGCTCCATCTCTTCTGAGCGGACTGAGTCTTACTTTATTTCTGGTATGGGAGAGGGCACCATAAAACCAGTATAAAAGCTCCTGGTACCTGAGCAGAGCTTCAATGTCCTCGTACGGACAATATTCATTCTGTATGTCATCTTCTGTGTGGTAATGAAATGTTTTTCTTCTTGCATTTGCCTGTGGGAATCTAACCCATGAATAGAATACCTCTGTTCTAAATTATTTGAGTGCCTCAATCACGAAGGTTACTGGCCCACATCTACCTGTTAAACCATATGAATCTAGTTTTAGGGTGATGGCATTTCTGACGTTTTCTGTAATTTGTATTGCATCTTCTTCTTCGGCTGAGAGATTTAGCTCATGTACAGCGTTATCCACTTGCTCAGTCATTGATTTTTAGTAAGAAGAGTTCTCCAAGGGAACCAAGATAAGGTGTAATGCACAAATAGGAACAATGTGTCCTTCAAGCTTGATTAACCAACAACCAATAAATAGGATTTTGCCAGCTCAGCTCCTTCTTTTTTTTTACCCTCCCACTGCAGACATCTCTGAGGAAATGTGAGTAGGGGTATCTGAGAATGGCACAACTGAACTACTCAGATTTGACTGTTAAATAAATACCCAACCAACGTTGGCTGCGCTATGTCGTGTAGTTCCTATAAAACCTGTATAGGATCTGCACGTTTAGACAACATACACTGTAGGATTGGTGTCAGACTGATTCTAGACACCCCCACCACCGGGTATGTTGGCCTGTGTACCAGCCAGCTCACAGTGTCACTAGAAACTCCTCTTACCAGGGAGCGAATAATTCTTGGCAACTATTGAACATGACAACTCTGATCCCTCAGGACCCTGGAAACAGTGTACTAATTTTCGCTCAGTCACTCGTGCTCACTTAGTCTCAGACAGATACATAGAATAAACGGTATGGGCATTTTTCAATAAGTATTTATTGAACAGTCGTTATTCTAGTGTAGAATAGATGTGCTGAAACAACCAGTTCAAAACTTCAAAATTGGGACATTATTACTAAGAAAGGATCTGCCTCCCCTCTAACTGATAGTATGCTTTCTCACAACTATAGCATAAAATTAAATGGGATCTTGGAACATTATACCTTAGGGTATAGGCTTTCCTGAAAGAAATGTGTCATAAACATTGACAACCACAAACGAAATGTTTTTAGGATTGTTTATTTGACTTTAAGAGGGTCACTTAGACCCTGTCATGTGGCCAGATAGGCGATCAGATCAGTGGAGGTTTTGGCCTCCACTCCCGTAGAGGAGGACTGCCAGTCAAACTTTGAGATCCTTGCCACACTGGCAACTCTACTGAAGGCCCTGTACTTTGCCGGACAGGCACCATGTTGATTGCACTTGCTCAGAAAAGATTTTTATTTTCAAGACACACATTTTAAAAGTGGGAGTTTGTTTCATGAAAATAGAAAAAATGAAGGTCCAGAGGTGCAAGGGTTTTCCTCCCTGTACATTGGAGTCAATCACTGATTCTTTGTTTAGGACCAGGGAAATCGAGTAACGGTATTTATTCCCTTCATAAGGCGGACAGACTACCCCTATAATGTGGTAGTCTAGTTCAAACAAGCTGCAGAGTCAGTCGTTTACACAAGCAGTGCCTGCCGAGGCTCTGCTAGTACAAATCCAGTAGTTCTCCCACCAATAAATGGTGAAGGGGACCCACAGGTTTGGTAGAGCAGCAGCCCACCAGGGGTCAGTGGAGTGGTCACTCCACCAAACTCTAAATGATACCCTACATTTTTGAACTGGCTGCCACTCATGGAACAAAAGCCAGTCAGTAAGAGTCTATGGACACAGACACTGATAAAGTGTCTGTTTCTGTGACCATCACCGTTGGGTGCTTTAGTGGATTCAGGTAATGCAGTCTGTAACCTTAAATAACATTTGGACAGAAAAGGTGCTTCATATTTTCTTTCACCCAGCTAGTAGAAAACGCAGTTCGTATGGTGGAGGAGTCTGATTTTCAGAGATCCAGAAAATAAAAATTAAATTTGTCTGTTTATGTACAGGAGGGGACACCTTCCTGCACATGAACAATCATTAGGATGTTTTGCTCTTCCTATGTGTGCTTCAGAATGCAGCACACATGGAAAAAGCAAAAACAAGGAGAAATAAAAGAATTTCTCCTCGTAAGCCAATCTAACGTCTGCTTTTGTATGGCGTTGGTTTTTGGCGCTGCCTCAGATTTACAGATCCTTGAAGTTCTGGGGTAGCATTTGTTTTATTCCCCCTTTTCTAAAAGGATTTCAAAATGGCACTGTATGAGCAAAGCACACATTTCAAAGATGGTCCACTTGGGATGCTTCTTTGTGTTCTTTAAGAAAAACATTCCGATTGCATGTGCTGCAAACCAACCATCTTAGAATGTTTTTTCTTAACATTGAAAGAAAAAAGCGCTTACAACATGCCTGTGGTGCCTGTGCACATGCCTGAGCATGCACACTTACAGGCGACCCTCTTAGAATGGTTTGAAAGCCATTCAAGATAGCCGCCGTATGACACAACAGTGGAAGGTGAATGGAGCAAGGATGCTGGGGGTCGGCAAGCTGGCACTGGAGGGGGCTAATTTCTCTATAAAAATAAAGAAAAGGGTGAATAGGAGAATAAAGTGAATAGGGAGAATAGGGTGAGAGTATAGAGAAGAAAATAAGACAGAGAGAGGGAGAGAAAATAGTCCCTCATGCATTGCAATATTCCGATTTCAGCAGTGGAAGTGTACAAGTCATCCAATCAAAACACTTTACAACCAAAATTCTACTTGAGCACGACTAATGCATTATGAAGGCAAGCTATTAAACAAGGAGTAAGAAGCTGAGATAAACAAGAAAGCCATCAAAACTATACTAAGGGGCTGACTGAAAACACACTCTGGGGGATATGTACAAAGAAGTGGCGGAGTGAGGCGTTAGCCGTCATAGCTTAATGCCTCACTCCGCCACTTCTGAAACGCAAGGCTGCACCATATTTACAATGATATGGTGCCGCCTTGAGTTTCCCCCTGCGATGGTAGCGCCAATGCAGGCACCCTTGCATAATGGTGCAAGGGTGTCTGCGTGCAGGGGAGGATTCTTTATGTGTAGGAAGGTGTCCCTTCCTGCACATAAACAATCCTGAAATGCCATTCTGTTACTATCATGTGTGCTGCTTAACCCCTTTGGTGCTCATGACGGAATGGTTGAGTCATGAGCACCAGTGCTCCTGTGCTCATGACAGAACCATTCCGGCATGAGGACAGGGGCACGAAATCCTTAACCTCCAGAGGGACTTCCCAGGTTTTCAATCTAATGACGATTGCGCGCATGACGCGCTGTTGTCATTAGATTAGTGTTTCAGTGCTCATGAGGCTATCTTAGCCCCGAGCACTGAAACACTTGGGAGAGGTATTGTTGGAAAGGGGAGAATCTCACCTTTCCAATGGTTCCATTCCCAAGGGGATCCCTGCTTGGGGATCACCCCAGGAGGGCGATCCCCAAGCAGGGAACCACCCATTAGCACCAGGGAGGGTGGAGCGGCCCCTTGGGCAAAGGCCTTTGTTCCCCCCATATTTGTTTGGGCAAAACAATCTTTCTGCCCCCCCCCGGGGGGCAGATGAGCGCAGTAGCTGCCAATCTGCCGCCCGGGGGGTAGAAAGCTCACTAGAAACCAGGGATTCATTTTTTTATAGACGCTGGGGTGGGGCTGCCCAAAAAGATCATGGCAATGCCCTACCCCCGTAGAGAAATTTATCTTGGCAGAAAACCAACTAGAAATGAGGGATTTTTTTTATTGACTGCCCAAAAAAGGGTTTGTCAATGCCCCCCAAAGAAAAAGGCTAATGCCCCACCCCCCAAAAAAAATGTAAGTCTTTCTGCTCCCCCAGGGGCATATGGGGGCATTAGCCCCTTATTTGCCCCTGGGGGGGGCAGAACGCCCACTAGCCACCAGGGATTTTTTTCAATAATTCGGGGTGGGGGCTGCCCAGAATGGGCATAATAATGCCCCACCCCAAAAACAATTACCCCAGTCTTTCTACCCCTCCTGGAAGGCATATTGGGGCAATAGATCCTTATCTGCCCCCCGGAGAGGGGCAGTAAGCCCACTAGGCCTCAGGAATTCTTTTTTTCTTCAGGTTTAGGGTCAGCCCAGAATAGGCATGCCAATGCCCACTCGTCCCCCAAAAAATGCATAGTCTTTCTGCCCCCCCGAGGGGCAGTTGAGGGCAGTAGCCCCTGATCTGCCCCAATGGGGCAGAAAACCCACTAGGCACCAGTGATTATGCTGGTTTTTTTATGAGTGGGGGTTGGGGGCTGCCCAGAATGCCCCCACCCCCAAAAACACAGTCTTTCTGCCCCCCCTTTTTTCTCAAATGTCTGTGTGGGAGAGTTCTGGAATCTATGTGAATCCACATATTTCCTACCACCCAGCATTCCACAGATCTCCCAATATAAATGGTACCTTACTCGCGTGGGTGGGTCAAGTACCCGTGACAGGCAAGGGCCCAAAACGTATTGAGGAGACATCAAAATTACCTATCACAAAACAACCTGGTTTTGCAAGGGGAGTCACCTAGGTTTTTGGCCCTGGGCTCGGTGGCCATCTTGGGAAACTACCAAACCCACACATTTCTGAAAAGTAGACACCCGGGGGAGTTCAGTGAGATATGGCTTGCGTCCATCCACCAACATTTTCCTACCCAGAATGCCCTGCAAACCTCAAATGCAGCTGAAAAAAATCCCATTTTTCTGAAATTTCTGTGTGGGAAAGTTCTGGAATCTACGTGGATCCACAAATTTCCTATCACCCAGCATTCCCCCAGGTCTCCAGACAAAAATGATACCTCACTCACGTGGGTGGATCAAGTACCCGCGACACGCAAGGACCCAAAACGTATTGAGGAGACATCAAAATTACATATCACAAAACAACCTGGTTTTGCAAGGGGGGGGGTCACCTGGGTTTTTGGCCCTGGGATCGGTGGCCATCTTGGGAAACTACCAAACCCACATATTTCCAAAAAGTAGACACCAGGGGGAATCCAGTGAGGTATGGCTTGCATGGATCCCCCAACCTTTTTCTACCCACAATGCCCTGCAAACCTCGAATTTAGCTAAAAAAAATCACTTTTTTCTCAAATTTCTGTGTGGGAAAGTTCTGCAATCTACATGGATCCACAAATTTCCTACCACCCAGCATTCCCCCAGGTCTCCCGATAAAAATGATTCCTCACTCGTGTGGGTGGGTCAAGTACCCACAACAGGTAGGGGGCCAAAATGTATTGAGGAGACAACAAAATTACCTATCACAAAACAACCTGGTTTTGCACGGGGATCACCTGGGTTTTTGGCTCCGGGCTCGGTGGCCATCTTAGAAAACTACCAAACGCACACATTTCTGAAAAGTAGACACCCGGGAGAGTCCAGCGAGGCATGGCTTGCGTGGATCCCCCATTGTTTTCCTACCCAAAATGCCCTGTAAACCTCAAATTTAGCTGAAAAAAAACACCTTTTCTACATATTTTTGGGTGGAATCACCATGCCGGCACAAATGTCCTTCCCCATTTTGAAAAATGACCTATAATTCTCATACTAGTACGGTTACTCACAATTTCGTAAATGTGCAAATATCTACGGTTTCTAAACTCTATATTTTGTTCCAATTTCAGAAATACATAGGTGTCTTTCATAGCAATATTTCCATGTATATTTTTTCCCAAATGAATTGCTATATACCCGGTACATAATAAAAAACAATTGCAAGATGCTGCTCAGTTATTGGCTCTGGGTTTGTCGGGTTCTTGGTGAACCTACAAGTCCTATATATTCTCACAAGCAGAAATGTTCAGCAGATGTCACGGTATATTGCTTTCAAACAGCTGTCACAATTAGAAGAAGTTACTTTGGCACAAATGGCTGGTTTTTTTTTAACTAATTTTCACTTTTTCCTATATTCAACTGTTAGTTTCTAGAAAGAAACCTTGAAGGATCTACAAAAATGACCCCTTGCTGAATTCAGAATGTTGTCTTCTCTTCTAAAATGTGTAGCTACCGGGATCCATTATTGCTTTCATACCCATTTCTACCATTACCTGGAAGAAGGTTGAAAGTACAAAAAATAGCAAAAATAGGCTACATCCCAGTAAAATGACAAAGCTGTGTAAAAAAATGTTTGGTTTTCTGTCAAAAGTTTGTCAGTCCCTAAAAGCTGAGAAAATGGTGATTTCTGCCCCCACCCCTATGCTGATACCATTTGCAGGGAAAAAAACAGACACTTTTCCCCCAAAAATACAAGGCACAAGGCAGCCCACATGGAAAAAGCAAAAACAAGGAAACATAATGCATTTCTCCTCGTTTTGCCAACCTAAGACCAGGTTTTCCCTGGTCTTAATTCTGGCGCTGCCTCCTATTTACGCCTCCCTTGTAAATAGGGTGCAGCACAAGTCCACCTCAACACCCACTGCCCACCCCTTTCACACTAACCATAGCGTGAAAGGGGCCCTGATTTACAAGGCAGCATTAAGCCACGTTAAGTGGCTTAATACTGCCTTGTTTATAAGGCTAAGCCCCTTTCGCCACCACAACGTCGATAAAAGTGACGTTGTGGTGGTGATAGGGGCTTGTACATCTGCCTCTCTGTGTATACCGCATTCCAGGCAACAGATCTTCAACAACATTCAGCAACAGTTGGCTGGAGTCAAAACCTAAATAATACAGAAATGCTTATCATGTGAAACGGTCATATTATTTGTTTCCACTTTATCTCTGCATCCTGTTCTATAGTATCCACTCTATAGATCTATATTTTATACAATGTTGCCAGAGTATCATTCTGAAGATATATACAGTGTTTCGACTACATATGAAGTTAATGTGCTACAATATCTTCCTGCTCCTTCAGGTTGTTTATCTCATTGTATGAGGGTAACTCTCCTGATGTCTTACTTGTTTCAAATTCTTTCTTGAATGTTTGTGCAATGCTTAAACTCGGCAGTAATTAGATCGAGTGATTGCATCCTTAAGTGATGTTTTGATTGCATTGTATAGTTAACATTTAATTGAGAACGGATGCTCATGCTTTCAAATGAGAATGTCCATGGTTTTGTAACTTTACACAATGTAGTACTTTGCTTGGTGCAGTCATTCCCATCTGTCATCATTCTTAAAACAAACCTACATTGCACTTATAGGCAAAGACTGGTTGCGAAAGCTAAGTTAAAACCAGAAATAATGAAAGCTAAACAGACTTGTAAGGAAAAGCAGACCACCTTCCCACCCTCCCAGCACCTTGAGTCCCTTACGGGTGAGTAGTCGCGCTTTACAAGAACACTGATCGATTGATTGATTGAGATCGCGCATAAATACAGGACATACCTACATTTATATTCACTGCAATCAAAACTTATGTAAGGGGTCTTTTAAACACATTGCTCACAAGGAGGTAAACATTATTTTTCAGTCTACTCGTGAGAAGTATATAGCTTGAGTCCACTGTTGTTTAAAGGTATCCCTCATTGCTGTAATGTTTTTAGGAAACGGAACTTGACGGAATCAGCAACATTCCATGTACTGAAAACAATGTTGCAGGTATGGCATATACTATTTGGTATCAGTATAAGTCAAAGGCTTACATTTTGCATATTTTACACATGTATGTATTTGTATACAACGTGTGATGAAAGCACATTTCCAAGTCTTGGTGTAAGGATCTCTCAGTAGGCACAAAGAGAGATTCTAGGTGGTTAGTTCCACAGACAGGCACTGTTCTTTTATTTTTTGGTGCTCTGTGTCTAACTCGTTCATATATAGTACAAATTCAAGATCAACATTTCTTATTTTATATCTTACTGTTGCCCTACATATATAATTAAAAGATTGCAAAATGCAGACTATGCATCAGTAGGAAATTTTATTTTTATCTTCTGTGAAGGAAGTCCATCTATAACTTTCTCAGGCAAGGACTTCTCAGGGGTCATTAGCTTTCACCCTGCAATGCCAATACAATCTATATAAAATACTACACTACATTTTACATCATATCCAGGGGTGTAATACTGGCCCCTGCAGCCCCTGTGGCGCGGTGTATTCAGGTACCCCATCCCTTCAAGGGGCCCCCAATCAGCCCAAGGCCAATAAATATATATGTGAGATATTGGTGACTCATCCCCAGCCACCCCCTTTAGCAATCACTGCTACTGGCACTTAAACCGGAAGGTAAATGAAAGGCTTTCTGTAACTGTTAGAACTGGGGGTCTCTAGTTGGCTGACGTAGGTACCTTAGTCCAAATAGGGACCCTTGCTTCTAGTCAGGGAAAGGAGGGACACACTCTTAGATAACCCCTGCTCACCCTCCGGTAGCTTGGCACGAGCAGCCAGGCTTATCTCCAAGTCATTGTGTAAAGTATTTGCAACCACACTCCCACTAACACAGTGATAACACCACAAATGGACACCACACAGATTTAGAAAAATAGTGGTATCTTTATCAAGAATGAATACGATGAGAACAAACGATAAAAATATCCAGCATATGCGTATTCATAATATTTCACTGGGCTGGTTATTTAGCCAACAATCACTTGTAGTCTCTTGCGGTATTAATGAGCAGTTCACGATGATCTAATGCAGTCCTAATGCAATGATATGCAGTTCTTAATTAAAGGTGGGCGTAGTGGGGCTATGCGGAGCATCTTGAAGTGGGAGGGAATCTACACACACCCCCACACTTCGAGTAGGCCCACCAAGCCCCTGCCCGCCTCCCTCCCGCCCTCTTTTAAATGGCCTTTAAAATTAAAAAGACTTACCAGGGATGCGGCGTCTCAGGGCTCCCTCTTCCTGCTTTATCACGACTTCTTCCTGACAAGTGCGCATGCACAGGCACTCGCGCATGTACATTTCTCGTGAGAAATGCGCAAGCGCCCTCACATTCACATTTGTCAGGAAGAAGTCGTGATAAAGCAGGAAGAGGGAGCCCCGGGACGCCGCAGCTCTGGTAAGTTTTTTTAATTACTTTTATTATGCTATTAGAGATTATAAGGCCATTTAAAAGAGGGCGGGCGGGAGGCGGGTGGCAGGCAACTTCGCTCCTCCACAGCGTGTGCGTAGCCTGCCTACTACGCCTACTTTGCTGATCACGAAGTAGGCAACACTACGCACACTCCGTGGACGGGTCGGAGCACTGCGCCCACGGTTATTTGTAATGTAGAAATAAGACAGTCCTTAATTCAAGAACTAATGCGGTTCGTAAAGCAAGTAATAATGCAGTCCGTAATGCAAGTACTAATGCGGATTGTAAAAGCAAGTAGTAATGTAGTTCGTAGTGCAAGTACTAATGCGGATCGTAAAAGCAAGTAATAATGCAGTTCATAGAGCAAGTACTAATGCGGATCATAAAAGCAAGTTTTAATGCAGTTCGTAGTGCACTTACTAATGCGGATCGTAATAGCAATTCGGCACCAATCGCGGTGCTAGTGAAGGTCTCTATGCCACTCTTGGCTGACTCACGGTCAGCGACTGCCAAAATATGCCCCCAATACTGTTATGAAGGAAACAAAGTGCAGCTCCACAATCCGACCCCGTTACTGCAACTCCTCGGCGAGTGCGGGCCGCGATACTGACTTGAGCGTAGGCTCTCGCTGCAAAGATGGGAAAGGATGAGAGCGGTCTCTCGTAGCACGCACTCTACCCCAGGCGGCGACACACGCACGCTCATTGAGCGTTACCTGGGGGGGTGCAGTCTCTCTCTCATCTCCTCAGGGTTTGAGCATCACGCTGTGCGGCTTCGGGTTGGCGGTGGCTTCTCCTTGCATTGAGAGTCGGGCTACCAGGCAACGGCCTTGCAGCTGAATGGCTCCCAGCATGACTCAGTTGATCTTGGGCAAAGGACCTCGGACCCACAATGGTGAAGGTTCTCAGGTCTCTCCTTGGCAAAGGCAGACTCGGGCCGGCGACGGTGATCTCTCATGGCTCCCCCTTGGGATGACGGTCCGGGCTGATAGCGATAGCGATCACAGCACTTCTGGTCATGCTGTCGATCAAAGTAGAGCGCAAGACTGCTCCGGGCACATGGTCACGGGGCAATTCTCAAAAAGGTTTCAGGCTGCAAAAAGCACACGCACACAGCGTCGCTGTAACACACTTGGAAACTTTGACGTTCCTGAGTTTCCACAACAGGGAGCCAGCTCCCCTCGGGCCCTTGGAGACAAGGTACTTCAGGACACAGCACACAGCAAAGTCCTTTCAAGCAGGGGGACACAGCACACAGCAAAGACCCTTGTCCTCTCCTTAGTCAAATCAGCAAACTGCAGGCCAGTCCCAGAACACACAGCAAGGGCAGTCCTTTTCTTCAGTCTCTTCAGCTGTTCTTCTTTGGCAGAGGTTCCTCTTGATCACAAAGTAGTTTCAATCTGTTTTCAGGCTTGAGTTCAGTCTTGAGTTCAGGGGTTTCAGCTCTCACATTTATAACCCTAAATGCCTTTTAAGTCTTTGTGTTCTGGGTCTCTGAACCCGGTCCAACCAGACCTGGGTGCCAGTGCACCCTCTTCCTTTAATAGTGAGAGTCTGGGCTCCAGATGCTCCGCAGGAGGTGGAACCATCTTTTTGTGGCAGCAGCACAGCCCTATTCGCATCCAGGGGGCTACTCCTCCCCCCACACCAAATGCAGACCAGCCTGTTGCTGTCTCACCTACTCATACCTGGTGTTAAGTCACTCCCCAAGACCCTGTCACATCCAAACCTAGATGGTCAATACACAAACAGGCAGAGGCACGCAGGGTGGTTAGAACAAGAAACCAGCCACTTCTAAAAGCGTGATGTCTAAACACACAATTTAAAACCATCTTCACAAAAAGATGTGTTATTAAATTCTGAGTTCAGGCACACTAAACTCAATCTCTTTCCATCTTATGCCTATGGGAAGACATGCTGGAAACATGTGATACAGCCTTTCCCATTCTGTCCTATGGACAAGATGATCTTGCAATAGTGAAAAATGAATTTGGCAGTATTTCACTGTCAGGACATGGTACACACCTCAATACATATCCTATCTTTCACATACACTGCACCCTGCTCAGGGGGGTACTATAGGGCTATCCGATGTGTATAAAAAGGGAAGGGTAAGGACTGGCATGTGAGTGCACTTGTCAGGACAACAAGGCAGTTAATAAACTGTACGCAGGCACTGCAGTGGCAGGCCTGAGATCCCTTTTTAGGGCTACTTGTGTGGGAGGCACAATTAGTGCTGCAGGCCCACTAGTAGCAGCTGCATTACCAGCCCTGGCACACATAGTGCACTTTACAAGGGACTTTACTAGTAAGACAAACATACTAATTGTAGACAACCAATTACCATAACACTTTATACAGGGAGCACTTGCACTTTGACACTGATCACCAGTGACAAAGTGCCCAAAGCATCTAAGCCAGCAAAACGAAATCCAACACAGCATCAAAAATAGAGGAGGTAGAGGCAAAAAGTCAGGGGTAAACACGCCAAGAAATGCCAGGTCTAACAGTAATCTTTTACCAGCATAAATTGTTGCAGGGCAGTAAACTGATAACACTTTTGATGTACCACACTGTAAAAGTCAATAAGGTAAAATCATGTAATTTGCAGATTGCTATACAGAAACATACACTACTATGTATCTCCTGCTCAGACCGGTAATTCCTCACAATTGAACCACTTTATTTCCACCCGAAACGCGTCATCTGTTAAGACTTGGCAACAAAGAAATAAACTGAACATCTTGCCGAATCGGAGTGGTCTGTTCTCCTTCTTCACCGGCGTTTCCAGGCTGGAGGTGGTTTGGAGAGTTGCTAATATATATATATATATATATATATATATATATATATATATATTCACTGAAAAAACCATAGGTTATAGACCATATATAGTTAGGAATTAGCATTTAAAAAACCTTATTTTACTCACACAAAACCATTGAAATTCCATATATAGTTAGTTGCACTAACTATATATCGCGCACCCGCAATCCACTGCTGATCATGTCACATATTACATCATTCATGACATGGTCAGTGACATCACTGATGACATCACTGATGACATCTCAAATGACATCACTGATGACATCACTGATGACAACATCCAGTGACTATGTTTCTGTAAAGTTAAAATATGTCTTACATATTGAAGAATGAGTGGATGTATAAGTGTCTGGATGAAGGATTTAGTAGGTGCATGCCTGACTGTATGAGTGAGTGATTAAATGTGTCTCACTGAGTGCATGGGTTAGTGACTAAACTGTCTTAATTTGTGCATCATTATGTCTGTTGTTCTGTAAACTGCTGCATGTGTTGATCAGTAGCTATATGAGTAACTATATGGGTTATTGATTGGTTGTCCAAGTATTTGTATGGGAGACTGAGTGTGTGTGTGGGTGGCTGGGAGGTGTATGACTCTGTGCATAGATGTGTGAGCAGTTGATTCACTAGATGTATGGGTTCAAAAGTGCATGTGGAAACAGCTGTATGGGCGGTTGACTGTGTGCATGAGTGTATTGGTGAGTGAATGGATATCTCAGTGCTGCATGTCAAAGTAAGTACATATGTAAAACACAGTACATGTGAGAGTTGACATATATAAATAACTGTGCATAAGAGCCAGTGAATGTGTGAGTGGCTGTATGGATCACTGTGAACTTGTATCAGGGATTGTATAATAGAGTAAATATGTGTTAGTATATGTTTGAATAAGTAAGGTGTGTATAACTGTATAGTTGAGGAAATGGAGGTGTGATTGATTCTTTGCATGACTGACTAGGTGTGTGAGTAACTCCATGGATGAGTGACAGTCTGTGAGTGTCTGTTTACACTGAGTGTATCTAAGGTTATATTAGAGTCTGAAGAGGTTCATCGTATTATCACATGAATGATGTCATCAGTGATGTGATCAGTAATGTCAAATGAGATGTCATCAGTGATGTCATCAGTGATGTCATTTGAGATGTCATCAGTGATGTCATCAGTGATGTCATTTGAGATGTCATCAGTGATGTCATCAGTGATGTCATTTGAGATGTCATCAGTGATGTCATCAGTGATGTCATTTGAGATGTCATCAGTGATGTCATCAGTGATGTCACTGACCATGTCATGAATGATGAAATATGTGACATGATCAGCAGTGGATTGCGGGTGCGCGATATATAGTTAGTGCAACTAACTATATATGGAATTTCAATGGTTTTGTGTGAGTAAAATAAGGTTTTTTAAATGCTAATTCCTAACTATATATGGTCTATAACCTATGGTTTTTTAAGTGAATTTTCAAGGTTTTGTAAATGCTAATTCCTAACTATATATGGTCTATAACCTATGGTTTTTTCAGTGAATTTCAATGGTTTTTTAATAGCAAATATCATAAGCTGTCGAATGTCAAGTACGTGGTAAGTGAAAACATTTTCGTGTTTATGCACACTGATCTGCTTTGAATGGTGCCCCCCCCCTCATTTCTATTAGGAGTACTCTGTCTTTGCAGATAGTGAAAGGTAGTTAACGCAGGCCTTTGCCCCCGTTGTAATCCGTCGTGCCTGCTTCTCTCTCCATTTGATTGATTGTTATCCAAGTATTTACTGTTTTAGAATTAGTTCTCTTTGGTTCATTCTCTATTTACAAACAAACACAGAGTCGCAATACTCTGTTTAGTCTTTGCAGATAACGAAAAATCGTGTAAAAAAAAAGAAAAGGAATCGAGTAAAATCAGTAGGCCACTAATGGGATCTCTTTTTGACCTCGCTAAAATAGAAACATTAGGAACAACCCCTCATTACAAATACAAAACTAGTGAGATGAACTGAACTCCACACAATGATGGCTGCAAAACAGCTCGGCTCCGCCACCCACCCCGCCCAAAATAACGATAAAGAGCGGCTGCCATGATTGGTTGCGGAATGGCCACAACGGAGCTACGAAATGGTGCTGCTCTCATGCTAACCCCAGCTTCAGTCTGAAACATCCAGAAACACTGTAGACTACCAATTCGATCAGTTCCGGTAGCGCCCCAATGTAACCCGGTAGAGAAGAACTAGCCCTCCCCTCTTTGACTGATGGTTCTTGTTGCCTGTCCCTTCTGTTGTCATTTAACAGAACTATTTAGCCTGCTGAAAGGGGTTGTGTTCCGACCGCTGGTTGGTGGAGACATTTTGACTATATTCTGGACCTGCGTTGTCGCGTAATGCGTCATATGACGCGCCGCGTTAGCGCATCCGGAAGTCATCCGGGGCGCGCAGCGCGTAACGTAAGCATAACAAGTCATGTGACTTGTTAATAAAACTTTTCATTGGTTCATTTTACTTTTCTTATTGTAATGATGAAAGGCTTGGTCATATCACCTAAAAATTACGCTTTTCATTACTTCCGAACATTATTTTTTCTTAAATATATGTTATAATGTTCCAGGCTAATGTACTTTCCCGGAAATTTTACAACTGTCCTGCAAGTAAAATATATTCTTTTTTCGAGAAAAAGAGCGTTTCTTCGTCCCATGACGGAACCGTTGAGCAAAAGAGGGTCGACCTGCTGTCTTAGTCGCCGATACGCCTGAATATGAGATTCTTATCGATCACTTTATGTTGCAGGAATAGAAAACACAACAGCCCTTGACCATTTATCTTTACTGCGTTCCTTCGTATTATACCTTTTACCCTTCATGTAATTGGTCTGCTTTATTTCACTTGCCTTTTAATGATTCTAAAACAGTGACTATTATTAAAAACTTTACCAATGTATATACTACTACCATGTTTTCTTTTAAAAACCTTTATTGTGAAAATTTCATTATACAAATACGAGCCTATAACCACGTGGGCCTGCCACGGAGCAAACTGTAATCGTATATGATGAATAGACATTTACACTGTAGAGGAACGTAACGGGCGGGCCATTAGGTTGCAAGAACTAAGGTGTCTAACAGTTACGGAATCGGTGGACGTACATTTTATAATTAAAATACGACAGGGCCAGTTACAATAAAATTATCTAGATATACATTTGCGGGCAAGTACCATGGGTGACGTTAATTCGAACTTTCAACAGTACAGTAATCAATAACACATCAGAACTTAATATCAATAGGGATGTCGAAATATTCAATCAATTCTCGTCCCCGCCCGCCATGTGCTTCAAAACTGCATACGTATCTCGTGATTTCAAGGTTCTGCAACCAGTACACAACAAGGAGTTACAAGTCCCATTTATTCCGGCGCCATTTTGGGCGAGGACGGGCAGGTCCAGGATATAGTCAAAATGTCTCTACCAACCATCGACTATGATGATGTTCATATGCTGTATTTATTAGAGTAACACTCATCTGTCCACATGAAATTAATTTACCACAATCTAAACATGTCATTTTAATCTTTCCAAAGTTCTTCTAAATATTTGGGACCGTTTCCCTTGCCTCTGAAGCTCTCAGTGCCACTTCTTTGATGAATGTACTAGCAGGTCAGGGGTTCTCCTCCAAATCTCTCTTTTATGCAGCACTATAATTAATTGGTGCCACCTCTCCATATGACGATGCATGGTATAGTTACCACAACTATATTTTTTTTCGGTTCCTCTGGAGAGTTCATCGTGGCAGATGAAGCGTGTAACGTACCGGGCATTTACCTTTTTTTGCATGTACAGGAAAGGAAAAAAAAATCGAGCGTCCGAGTTCTAAGGTGTCCCAGGGCCATTTTAGTGGACCAGGCCCAAATCCAAAGAACAGGCCGCCATTTTGAGAGTCCTCTTGCAGCCGCCTGTCGCTGTAGCATCAACAGCAGCCGAAACTCAGCTGAATGGCAACTGAAACGGTAAAGGGGTGCCCCACTACAGCAGACGAGCCTCCACCTAGGAAGGCCCATTCACGCCGGCTCCCCCCCCCCCTTCGGGCACCCCACGCCGTTATTCGGAGCAGTATTGTAGGATGGCCACACCAGTGCGGCAACTTGCTAGACATCACCCCGGTGGTAACCGAATCTCAACGCCTTGTGGTGTCTTCTATTCAGAAAACATTGTTATGCTGCCTTCGACCTATTCGCCGCAAGTGCGCACACAACTCAACTGCATAGCTTCCTAGACACCACCTCGGTGCCATCCGGATCTTGGAATGTCAGCGCCTTTTGGTGTCTTCTCTTCAGAAAATATTGTTGCGCTGCCTTTGGCCCCATTCGCACATCGGTCTGCAACTTAGACATCACCTCGGTGCCATCCGGATCTTGGCATCTCAGCGCCTTGTGGTGTCAGTCAGAAAATATTGTTGCGCTGCCTTTGGCCCCATTCGCACATCAGTCCGCTACTGACACCATCTCACAGGCCAACAGGGCGCCCCACTCCGACTTTTACCATTGTAGGATGGCCACACCAGTGCCACAACTTGCTAGACACCACCTCGGTGCCATCTGGAACTTGGCATCTCAGCGCCTTGTGGTGTCTTCAATTCAGAATATATTGTTGCGCTGCCTTTGGCCCCATTCGCACATCGGTCCGCTACTGACGCCATCTCACAGGCCAACGGGGCGCCCCACGCCGACTATCAGCATTGTAGGATAGCCACACCAGTACAGCAACTTGCTAGACATCACCTCGGTGCCATCCGGATCTCGGCGCCCCACTGCAGATGAAGTGCCTCTCAACTATAAAACCACCACGGTGACATCCGGATCTTGGCGCGTTGTGCTGCCTTCGGCCTATTCGCACATCGGTCCGCTACTGACGCCATCTCACAGGCTAATGGGGCGACCCACGCCGAGTTTCAGCATTGTAGGATGACCACACCAGTACAGCAACTTGCTAGACATCACCTCGGTGCCATCCGAATCTTGGCATCTCAACGCCTACTGGTATCTTCCATACAGAAAATATTGTTACGCTGCCTTTGGCCCCATTCGCACATCGGTCCGCAACTTAGACATCACCTCGGTGCCATCCGGATCTTGGCATCTCAGCGCCTTGTGGTGTATTCTCTTCAGAAAATATTGTTGCGCTGCCTTTGGCCCCATTCGCACATCGGTCCGCAACTTAGACATCACCTCGGTGCCATCCGGATCTTGGCATCTCAGCGCCTTGTGGTGTCTTCTACTCCGAAAATATTGTAGAAAATATTGTTGCGCTGCCTTTGGCCCCATTCGCACATCAGTCCGCTACTGACACCATCTCACAGGCCAACAGGGCGCCCCACGCCAACTTTTACCATTGTAGGATGGCCACACCAGTGCCACAACTTGCTAGACACCACCTCGGTGCCATCCGGATCTTGGCATCTCAGCGCCTTGTGGTGTCTTCAAATCAGAAAATATTGTTGCGCTGCCTTTGGCCCCATTCGCACATCGGTCCGCTATTGACGCCATCTCACAGGCCAACGGGGCGCCCCACGCCGACTTTCAACATTGTAGGATGGCCACAGAAGTGCGACAACTTACTAGACACCACCTCGGTGCCATCCGGATCTTGGCGCGTTGTGCTGCCTTCGGCCTATTCGCACATCGGTCCGCTACTGACGCAAACTCACAGGCCAACGGGGCGCCCCACGCCGACTTTCAGCATTGTAGGATGGCCACACCAGTGCGGCAACTTGCTACACACCACCTCGGTGCCATCCGGATCTTGGCATCTCAGCGCCTAGTGGTGTCTTCTATTCCGAAAATATTGTTGCGCTGCCTTCGGCCCCATTCACACATCGGTCCGCTACTGACGCCATCTCACAGGCCAACGGGGCGCCCCACGCCGACTTTCAGCATTGTAGGATGGCCACACCAGTGCGGCAACTTACTAGACACCACCTCGGTGCCATCCGGATCTTGGCGCGTTGTGCTGCCTTCGGCCTATTCGCACATCGGTCCGCTACTGACGCAAACTCACAGGCCAACGGGGCGCCCCACGCCGACTTTCAGCATTGTTGGATGGCCACACCAGTGCGGCAACTTACTAGACACCACCTCGGTGCCATCCGGATCTTGGCACGTTGTGCTGCCTTCGGCCTATTCGCACATCGGTCCGCTACTGACGCAAACTCACAGGCCAACGGGGCGCCCCACGCCGACTTTCAGCATTGTAGGATGGCCACACCAGTGCACCTTACTAGACACCACCTCGGTGCCATCCGGATCTTGGCGCGTAGTGAAGCTGCAGCAGCTGCAAATAAGCTTCAGACAGTGTTACAACCGCTGCTCAGAACTCTCAACTATGACACCACCTCGGTGCCATCCGGATCTTGGCGCGTTGTATTGCCTTCGGCCTATTCGCACATCGGTCCGCTACTGACGCCGCCTCACGTGCCAACGTATTTTCTCCGCATTTTATACCCTATGCCGCATAACAGGTCATGTGACTTGTTTATAAAACTTTTCATTGGTTCATTTTACTTTTGGTTTCCTAATGATGGAAGGCTTGATCATATGACCTAAAAACAACACTTTTCATTGGATGAAAACTTTTTTTTTTTTCCAAACGATGAAAGCCCCACCTTGTTTCTGGATGTTTCAGACTGAAGCTGGCGTCAGCATGAGAGCACCACCATCTCGTAGCTCAGTCGTGGTCATTCCGCGAGCAATCATGGCAGCCGCTCCCCACCAGAAGCCTGCAGGAGTCGGGGCCCCCAAAACTTTTGATGAATTCTCAAGGCGGAGGGGACGCTTTCGAGAATGGGGTCCAAGACCTAGCAGACAAGCGTCCGATTTCCAAGGTGTCCCAGGGCCATTTCAGTGGACCAGGCCCAAAAAGGAAACAGCCTGCCGCCATTTTGAGAGTCCTGTGACAGCCGCCTATCGCTGCACCGCAAGAGTGGGCGCAACTCAGCTGAATTGCGGCTTTTGACACAGTGGACCAAAAACGGACGGAATGGCAACTGAAACGGTAAAGGGGCGCCCCACTACAACAGATGACACTCCACCTGGAGAGGCCCGTTCACGCCGCCTCCCCCGGGGCGCCCCACGCCGTTATTCGGAGCAGCATTGTAGGATACCAAAACCAGTGCGGCAACTTACTGGACATCACCTTGGTGCCATCGTTCTGCTGCCTTGGAACTATTCGCACAACAGTTTGCTACTGATGACCCACCCCCCGCGACGCCCCACGCCGTTATTTGCTGGGTGGCAACTTACTAGACATCACTTTCGTGTCATCTAGATTTCAGCGCGTTCTGCTGCCTTGGAACTATTCGCACAACAGTTTGCTACTGATGACCCACCCCCCGCGACACCCCACGCCGGAAATCTGGACGTTGTGCTGCGTTGGGACTATTCGCACAGCCGACCGCTACTTCGTTGTTTTTCCCTAAAAATGTTTATATGTTATTACTATTTTTGTTTTCTTGTATATATTTATAAATTATTAAAGTTTTATAATCTTACTACTTTGTCGGAGTGCTATATATTTTTAATGTGACACATAATTGTAAAAACTTTGATGTACAAAGAGTCATCCCTGGAATCTTCCGCTTCAGGCTCGGTCCCCTCCCCAATCACAATACAGGATGGTTTTCAGATAATAGCAACGCTTCTGCTGTGACGGATCTCATCGAGTGTGGGCCTTGATCTACTATAACTCCTTTGAAGAGGGGTGATTCTTTACAGCTGTGGCCATAAACTACATCTGCAGGGCTAGCTGATACCCTAGGACCAGCCTGGACAATCGGACACAGAGGAAAAGGAGTGTCAGAGGGTGCGGTAGTGAATAGGGCGAAAGGGAGGTGTCGGGCGGGCACAGGGTGTGATTCTCAGGGAAGAGCAGCGCAGATGGGGGGAGGTTTATTACCCATGCATAAGACAGAGAGCGGGGGTGACCACTGCCTGGGGGAGATGCTTGCGAGGGTGGGGAGCCATGCTAAGGATCGACAGCGTGCACAGAGTGGGTCTGGTCAAGGCATCTAAAATGGCTGCCGTGCACGACAAAAGTGTGGCATTTGAAAAAAGACAAGATGGCGCAGACAATGTTTTTCAACACTTCCTGATTTCCTTCGAATCGAACGTTAACAGACGTTGGGGCATATTACCAAAGTTAAGCGATATTTATCCCTAACGATGCTTAGCAACGATTTTTTTACCGTCAGAAATTATCGCAGATAAACCTTGCTATTATCAAGGTTTATCGCAAATACGATAAAAAACGACCGCAATGCATTAATATCGCTGAAAACTCAGCGATATTCATGCATTACCGAGCTAATGCTCTTAGCCATGTTATCCACCTCCCATTGGATAACATGGCTAAGAACTGCTCAGGGCAGGTGGTAGCTTTTGGAGATATTCGCGCTTATCTCGAATATTTCCAAAAGTTGATAATAGCAGATAGCGATGTTAGCGACTGTTTCCAGTCGCTAACATCTTGGCATGCCCACTTTGCATGTCATTAGTGATAAATATCACTCACATGCAAAGTGGGGCCCAAGATGGTCGCTATCTTCTACTAGCCGTCGCTAACTGGTGTTAGCAACAGCTAGGTAATACACATATAATTTTATCTCCGCGAAGCGGAGCGCTGTTACAGATATATATCTTGTTTTTGAACGTTAATTTCTCAAAATGCACTGAAGCACATATATTGAGACCTAGCAAAGGCACATCGGGCTACCAGTCCCTACAATTTTGCCAAGTTTCGTGCAAATCCATTCAGCTGTTCGATCCTACCGAGAGACAAGATGGCGGCCGCTACGGACTGTTTGGAATGTTTACAGACACCGGAGAGCCAATCAGCTTCGCTTCGCAAAGCTCCGTAACGCGAAAAGTACGCGAAGCAGTGCGCTGTTACAGATATATATCTTTTTTTGAACGTTAATTTCTCAAAATCCACTGGAGCACATATATTGAGATCTAGCAAAGGCACATCGGGCTACCAGTCCCTACAATTTTGCCAAGTTTCGTGCAAATCCATTCAGCTGTTCGATTATTATTATTATTTTTTTTTTTTGCCCCGCGGGGCCCTTTTAAAACCTCCACATCAAACCTAAACGGTCAGGGAGGATCTACTATGCCCCCTTATGGTCATTTGCCCCTTCGGTTTGGCCTCCGCTTGTCTCTCGATCCTACCGAGAGACAAGATGGCGGCCGCTACGGACTGTTTGGAATGTTTATAGACGCCGGAGAACCAATCAGCTTCGCTTCACAAAGCTCCGTTGCGCGAAAAGTACGCGTCCTGGAGCGCTGCCCGGTCCGCTGTTACAGATATATATCTTTTTTTAAACGTTAATTTCTCAAAATCCACTGTAGCACATATATTGAGACCTACAAAAGGCACATCGGGCTACCAGTCCCTACAATTTTGCCAAGTTTCGTGCAAATCCATTCAGCCGTTCGGGCTAAAAGTGAGGCCAACCGCCCTATGGAAAACTCAATGTTAAAAACACGTTTTGGGACCCCCCTTTTTTCTCGGCCCCCCCTTGACGAAGCCCCCCAAATTTTCAAGGGCTACTCAGAAACAAAATGTGCCATTTTCCTGAAAATTTCAGCCAATTCCGTCCGCAAACGCCAAAGTTATTAGACATAGAATTTTCAAAAATCCCATAGAGAAAAAATCCTAACTATATATACCTACTGGCGACCGCCAGTAGGTAATATATATATATATATATATATATATATATATATATATATATATATATATATATATATTCACAGAAAAAACCATAGGTTATAGACCATATATAGTTAGGAATTAGCATTTACAAAACCTTGAAAATTCACTGAAAAAACCATAGGTTATAGACCATATATAGTTAGGAATTAGCATTTAAGAAACCTTTTTTTTACTCACACAAAACCATTGAAATTCCATATATAGTTAGTTGTACTAACTATATATCGCGCACCCGCAATCCACTGCTGATCATGTCACATATTACATCATTCATGACATGGTCTTTGACATCACTGATGACATCACTGATGACATCTCAAATGACATCACTGATGACATCACTGATGACATCTCAAATGACATCATTGATGATATCACTGATGACATCACTGATGACATCATTGATGACATCTCAAATGACATCACCGATGACATCACTGATGACATCACTGATCACATCTCAAAAGACATCACTGATGACATCACTGATGACATTATTCATGTGATAATACGATGAATCTCTTCAGACTCTAATAAAAACTTAGATAGACTCAGTGTAAACAGACACTCACAGACTGTCACTCATCCATGGAGTTACTCACACACCTAGTCAGTCATGCAAAGAATCAATCACACCTCCATTTCCTCAACTATACAGTTATACACACCTTACTTATTCAAACATATACTAACACATATTTACTCTCTTATACAATGCCTGATACAAGTTCACAATGATCCATACAGCCACTCACACATTCACTGGCTCTTATGCATAGTTATGTATATATGTCAACTCTCACATGTACTGTGTTTTACATATGTACTTACTTTGACATGTAGCACTTAGATATCCATTCACTCACCAATACACTCATGCACACAGTCAACCGCCCATACAGCTGTTTCCACATGCACTTTTGAACCCATACATCTAGTGAATCAACTGCTCACACATCTATGCACAGAGTTATACACCTCCCAGCCACCCACACACACACTCAGTCTCCCATACAAATACTTAGGCAATCAACCAATAACCCATATAGTTACTCATATAGCTACTGATCAACACATGCAGCAGTTTACAGAACAACAGACATAATGATGCACAAATTAAGACAGTTTAGTCACTAACCCATGCACTCAGTGAGACACATTTAATCAGTCACTCATACAGTCAGTCATGCACCTAATAATTCCTTCATCCAGACACTTATAAATCCACTCATTCTTCAATATGTAAGACATATTTTAACTTTACAGAAACATACAGTCACTGGATGTTGTCATCAGTGATGTCATCAGTGATGTCATTTGAGATGTCATCAGTGATGTCATCAGTGATGTCATTTGAGATGTCATCAGTGATGTCATCAGTGATGTCACTGACCATGTCATGAATGATGTAATATGTGACATGATCAGCAGTGGATTGCGGGTGCACGATATATAGTTAGTACAACTAACTATATATGGAATTTCAATGGTTTTGTGTGAGTAAAAAAAGGTTTCTTAAATGCTAATTCCTAACTATATATGGTCTATAACCTATGGTTTTTTCAGTGAATTTTCAAGGTTTTGTAAATGCTAATTCCTAACTATATATGGTCTATAACCTATGGTTTTTTCTGTGAATTTCAATGGTTTTTTAATAGCAAATATCAAAAGCTTTAAAATGTATTCTTCTTTAAATCAAAAAATATATTTTATATGTTTATTAATAAAAAAAAATTTTATTATTATGTTTTGGTTCGCTCCCGGTCCGCGAACCGGGTAGCTTCCCGTTAGCTCAATTTGGTGCCGCGACTCGGTTAAGGCTAGGTCATGTGACCTAAAAATAACACTTTTCATTGGTTTAGAACTATTTTTTTTCCAAAATGATGAAAGCCCCCACCTTTTTTCTCACTCTGACTTTCAACTTTGTGAAAGGAAGACCTATTTTGCTTACTAGAAAATGGCTTCAGTAGTAGCTGCAGCTGGTGCACCCCCACCACCACCACCACCTCCTAGGAAGAGAGGACCACCTCCACAGTTCCTTCCCAACACAGAGGAGGAAGAGGACGAAGAAGAGGAAGAGGAAGTACAGCCAAGACAGTTTTTACGTGAGGAGCCCCGGATATCTCACCACAAAAATAGTTTTATTTGGCAGTTTTTTTCTTTTCCTCAAGGACAAAAAAAAGTGAATGCTCGCTATGTGACATGCCTCATATGCAAAGAAGATTTATCTAGAGGCACAAATAAAAAGTATAGTTTCGGCAACTATACTATGCACCGTCATATGCAGAGGTGGCATCCACTGAATTACAGCGTGGCAGAGATGCGTGACCTCCAAGACAACCCACCAACTCCTGTGGCCAGTACATCGGCACAGGTAACTCTGTCGGGGCCAGAGGCACGGGAAACAGTGCCAAACATTCAACAGAATTTTGTGCACATGAAGATAGTGTGTCTTTATTGTGGTAACCTACTCTCATGTGCAAATATGAGTATCAATTTGATAAACAGAGCATTTGAAAACCACAAGTGCTCAAAACGCCCCAAAAAATAATTTTTTTTTTTTGCTCCTGTTGAGCCCTTTCTAATGCCTGTTTTTCGTTGTTTCCCCCCCAAAAAAACTAAAAAAACATAAAATTGTTCAAAAAATACAAAAAAAACAAAAAATGTTCAGAAAAAAAATATATATATATAAAACAACAAAAACATTAAAAAAAAAGTTCTTTTCAGAACTACCTCCCCTTTATAAAAAAATTGCTAGAATGTTTAGCACTCTGGCAACCTCTATTTCTTTTGGTTCGCTTCCCGGTTCGCTCCCCGGTACGCGAACCGGGAGCGAACCCAAAATTTTTTTTTTAAAAAAGAAGAGTAAGTATAAGGGAAGTAAACAGAGAGTAATGTTAAAAGAAAGACAGCTATAGGGACTAAACCAGAGATACTGTTTAATAGATCTATTTACCGAAGAAAAGATGGAAGAGGGTATAATTGTGAAAAACAAAATAGATAAGGAAGTGAAAGAAAAAAAGGAGATTAGAAGAATAACAAAGAAGAGTTTCTTAGAGAATGTGAGTGAATGTTCAAAATAAGATTAAAACATGTGGAATAACACAGAGAAAAAACAGAAAGCAGAAAAGAAGAAGTAACAGAAAAGGAATAATTGAAACAGCAAAGAAATGTAAATAACATAGGGGCATATTAACTGCCGCTAAAGCCGCTTTTGCAGCAGTTTTCTGCCGATAAAAGCAGCAATAATTTTATTGGCTGTGTTCATAATATGCCCCTTAGTGTGCTTCAACTACACAGAGAAAGCATAATGAACAAGTAGTGAAAGAGTGATCAGTCAGAGACACTAAGAGTAATAGAGACGGAGTGAGTGAACGAGAGTGAGGAACTATGAGAAGAGAGGGACTGAGAAAAGGAGTGGAAGGAGTAGAGTAAGTAAGTAATAGAGAAAGGAATGAGGGAAGTAGCAAAGGCAGGAAAGTGAGGGTTAAAGAAATGAAGCAGTGGAACTAATAGTAGTTAAATGTGATAGAAATGTAACAAAAAGAGTACAAAACATTTACCTTATAATTGTCGTTAACTTAGTCACTTGTTATTTTTATACTTTCAATCTGTGAAAGAGAGAACAAACATTTGAAAAATATTAAAACATGTATTTAAAAATTAGAAAAGACAAGGGAAAAGATTGAAGGACAAACAGTTTTTCAACAACTTTGACACTTACAGAAGCCTCTGCTTCTCCAGGCCCCCTACACAGTCCTAAAAATATACATTTTAAACTAACAGTATCTTGATGCAGATGAAGTGAGGCCTATCTTGGAACATGGTGCATCTTTTGCACTGCTGTTGTCTCACAAAAGTGACGCAATGGCAGCGCAAAAGAGGTGCACAATCATCATAAAACTGTTCCTAACATTTTAAATGATTGTTTCAGGATGGCAATAAGGTGTGTCCTATCCAGACGTTTGTTTCAGGTGAGGCCTACTCAGGGTTGCAGATGAAATTTAGGCTTGTTGAAGAGTACAGAGGAGATAATACATGTGCAGGCCTACCAATAAAGTGAGTCATGTCCACTGCACTCTTGAACAAAGTTCAGACCTCCTCTGTTTCCCTGGACAGGCCTAAACTTCATCTGCACAATGTGATTCGTAATGTTAGGAAACACAGGTAATGTATTTGAAAAACGTGCAATTTCTTTTGCTCATTTCACAATCACATCACTTGTGTTTCCTTTGGTTAGGTATCTCATTGTGCAGATGTAGTCCAGCATATGAAAGAGTACGCAGAAGTGCAGCACTGCATGCAACAACTTTGACACTTACTGAAGCCTCAGCTTCTGCATGCCCCCTACACAGTCCTAATTATATACATTTTAAACTGACGGTATCTTGCTGGAAATGAACTGAGGCCTATCTTGCAACATGGTGCATCTTTTACACTGCTGCTGCGTCACAAAAGTGACGGAACAGCGGCGCAAAAGAGGCACACAGCCTTCATAAAACTGCCCTTAACATTTTAAATGATTGTTTCTAGATGCTGATAAGGTGTAGCCTATCCACAGATTTCTTTCAGGTGAGTCCTACTCAGTTTTGCAGATGAAATTTAGGCTTCTTGAAAAGTACAGAGGAGATAATACATGTGCAGGCCTACCAACGAAGTGACTCATGTGCACTGCACTCTTCAACAAATGTCAGACCTCCTCTATCTCCTGGAACAGGCCTAAACCTTATCTACACAATGTGATGTGTAATGTTAGGAAACACAGGTAATGTAATTGAAAAACGTGCAATTTTTTTTGCTCATTCCACAATCACATCAGCTGTGTTTCCTTTGCTTAGGTATCTCATTGTGGAAATGTAGTCTATCATATGAAAGACTACGTAGAATGTGAGCACTGTATGCAACAACTTTGACACTTACAGAAGCCTCAGCTTCTTCATGTCTACTACACATTTCTAAATGTATATCATAAATACAAAAAGTACAGAATTAATTATACATGTTAAATGGTTTATTTTTGCTGTTCTCAGAATTTATCAAATTTCACTAAAAACAGTGACTTGAAGGTATTCATCATATAACAGCGGGGAAAAAAACCCACAATCAAAATGATTGTGTTTAAAAAACCCATACAACATGACAAATCAGAAATCAGAACTCCTTAAAATTAACTTACTTTCCATGACGTCGAATGATGTCCTATGAACAGCTTACACTCTGTTGTGCTGTTATTATTTTCAGCCCGCCACTTTCTGAAAGAAAACCTCCATCGTTTTGAAAAATATGTTACATACAATAAATGACTTCTCGCTCTCTACCACACGTTTCCACAAGGCCAAATCGTGTAAGAGCCATTTATAACTCTTGGAATTCTTCTAAGCAAATCCCGTCATTTTGTATTTCCGCAACTTTGAGAAAGAAAACGTTCAAGATCACTTTCACAATCCTGGACTAGTAATATCTTACTCTTCTTGGTCACTCATGTTCTACATTTCCTATGACACTGATACTGCTTACTATGAAGCAGACTTACACTACCTCTATGACTACTACAATTATTTAATTCTCTATATCACTTTTAATCACAAAGCAATTTAAAACAGTACATAAAATTATATCAACCCCTAGAATCATTATAGGCCAGTTACCTACCCTAAATTCTCTTTTCTGAAAACAGAAAGTAAAAATATTTTTAAGTAAAAAGGCAACATTGTATCGTAGTCAAATGGGAATCATTTCCGAAACAGCAGCTTTTTTTACATTTTCAATAAGCTGTGTAATAAGCGGATCTTGTCAAAGGACCATCATGTCATATAATAGCTGCAGTTAGAAATGTTCTTTCTGAAATCAACGACTGTGTAGCCACAACATTTGTAATTAAAGTTGAAGACTTACTTTCATCAGGTTTATATAGTTGAAATTTTAAAATGACATGATAACCAAAAGTTTGGTCAAATAATCTAGACAGCATTGCAGACTTACATTACCTCTACTCCATGTTTTTATTGGCTGCTTGAATTAGCTTATAAAAAGAAACAGTTTTTCTGAACTCATTCAAAGTGCAGTTATTTTTCCATGACGTCAAGTGTTATGGTAAGAACACCGTTTGCTTTGGGAAATACTCTGTTGTCCTTTAACTAATCCGTGCCCACCACTTTCTGTAAGAAAACCTTTTTTTTTTACAGGAACTTTTTAAAACTCAAAAATAACTTTTGACTCTGTACTACACTTATCCTCAAGGCCAAATTGTGTAGGAGCCATTAGAACCTCTTGAAATTCCTCAGAGCAAATCCTGAGATTCCTTCCCTAAAATTTTGTTTTAAAAACACCAGGTAAGAATTTTTAAGGTCAAAAGGCAATTTGTTTTTGAAAGTTAAAACAGAATCATTGCAGAATGACCAGCCATTTCTAGACTTTAAATAAGCTGTGTAATGTCCTGATGTTATTGAAGGACCGTCATGATATATAATTGCTACAGTTACAAAAGTCCTTCCTGATATTGACAACTGTGAAGCCACAACATTTTTAATCAAAGTTGTCAATTTTGTTCCATCAGGCCTACATCGTTGGAACATTAAAATAACATACTGGCCATATGTTCGTATAAATAATGTTGACATAATTTCAGACTTACATTGGCTACACTCCATGTTGTGATCAGCTGCTTTTACTAGCTTATTAAAGGACACTGATTTACTGTCTGGCAAAGTTAAATATATAAATTTTTCTGAGTCTACAGTAGTAGTACTTGATACCCTACAGTTCTCGCAGTCATGCTGCCATTGATAAGAAAGCCCAAACAGGTGATCTACATCTACACCTTCATCATGCAATACATCAAGCATATACATTAAAAACTCCTGACAATCTTGCTGAATATTTTGAGAGAATTGTGTTTGACCTGAACATCTGTCTAACAGATTTCGAATTTCAGACACACTTTCTATTTTTGTTCTATCAGTGCTACATTTCTCTAACACAGAATTCAACAAACTGCAAAATCTCTGATCCGAATTCACCACAATCTCTTGTTTTAAAGTTTCTAGAGAAAACAAAACATTAACCACTACATTAGCATAGCAGTTGACACCAGAACTGTTTTCAAATTAAAAACCAACAACATCTTCAACAAAATCCTTTTCCTTTCTGCTTATAATTTCTGGTTCATCGACTTTTCGTCTTTTTGCTACAACCTCCCTACTATTGGTCACATTTCTTCGTTTCCGGCCTACCACACATTTCTCAAACAAAGGATATTGAGGCAAATGTGGCGCATACTCTCTTCTTAACCTATTGTATTCCTTAACACAGTCTAGATCCGCACAAATGTTTGTGACATCACACTCAATCAAGTACAATCCCGATAAAGTTCTGACTCGTGACAATGCCACATATGCCATACCCTTCTTGAACACAGAACTGCCAATATTCACCAATGCACTGTCTACACTTAAACCTTGCGATTTATGGATTGTCACCGCATATGCCAAGCAAACAGGAAACTGCTTACGGCGAACATATAAGTCTTTCACAAGCAAAAACCTAGCAGAGCAACGACCAATTAGCTGTACTTCCTCAATGCCATCAAATTTAATTTTTAAAAATTCTATTTCATCCCTATTTCTGTATTTCACAAAATCAACAACATTACCCATTGATCCATTTACCAGACCTCTTTCAACATGTAAATTCCTTCTTAAAATTATACGGCAATTTAAGCACACATTCAGAGTCTTTTCAAAACCCGCAGTTTTAGATATACTCTTCTCTAATGAATCCAATTTTGATTTCAAATTCTCAGACAAAATAATTGTTGATCCCATATGCTCTACTCTGTCAATAGCTTCCAGTTTCACAATCTCTTGGTTTTCTAAATACAACATTTTGTTGTTGAAGATGGCACATTCTGCAAGAGTTGGCATCAAACATATTCCAGATTTCTTTTCAGTAATTTTCTGAAAAATATTCTCAGGCACAACGTCTTGTTCTGGATACAAATTTGACAGTAATCGTGCATGTAAAGCTTCTTTCCCATGCTCGGTCACTTTTCCAATTCTAACATCTTGTAGAATATTCTTGTAATCTTCATCCTTCGCCTGACACATATTTTCATGCAGTTCAGCATAATTGAAGTTTAACCATATATTAACGTTGCCAATGCTCCCTAGGCACTTCCTGGTATCTTCATGCGTGAGCATTTTGAACACAGGTTGTCCTTTCACTGGTGTCAGCTGCAGAAGATCACCGAAAACAATGATGTGTTTGCCACCAAATAACACATCATACTCTGTTTTGAGAACTTCTTGCATTCTCAAATGCACAAAGGCAAGCATGACATTGGAAACCATGCTTACTTCGTCAATGATAAGAAGTTTCATTTTCTTCAAGACTCTTGAAACTTCACAACAAGCATCTCCAGATAACTTGTGGTATTGTAATTTGTTATCATGCTCCACTGGCAGCATCAGTAGACGATGCAAAGTAATACCTTTAATGTTATGTGCTGCCAGTCCAGTTGGAGCGGTGACAACACAAGACAGCGATGACTCAGTCCTTTTCTGCAAATAACATGAAATTGCTTTAATGAGGAAACTTTTTCCAGTTCCCGCTTCTCCACTCACGTACAGTCGGACAGGTTTCAACGACGTACATGAGCACTCATTCTTCTCATGACTTAATCCATGATCAATTTGGTTGGTAACTTCGTCATATATTTTCCTCTGCTCAACGTTGAGTTTTCTTTCCAAGTCTTCTAAGTTAACCGCATCCTCCTGAGCATGTGCCATGGCTCTTTCCACTTCAATCATGGCAGTGGCAGCTTCATTTTCGATAACTGGTCCTCCTAGTGGATCCTGACTCAATGAAACAGAACTCTGACTGTCCTGAGAACTGTCTCTAGCAATCTCGGCTGCAATCGTTGCTTCCTGCTCGATTTCCGCATTCAACATTTCTAGATATTTGAGAAAAACAGGACATTCTATGGTCTCCTTGGCGGCATTGAAAGAGGCTTCGTAACAGAGGAAATCTCCAAGCAGTTCCTCTTCTGCACGCCAAGGCTTGAAAAGTTGCAAAAGTGCTAAATAGAAAAACTCTTTTTTTTCAGGAGATTCGCCACTCAATTTTCGATGGTTTACCAAGTGGCATTTTCTTTGCTTGACGAGACATCCCTCACTTCCAATTACAGCATACACTCCTTTATCAATATCTTCTTTGATGTTCCTCTTGAATACGTAATTTTGTAGAACCTCATACAGACAAACATTCTCGAGGTGTCTGCTTCTATTTGGATAATATGTATCCAACATGTTGGTCTTCAAAATGTCAGTACTGTTTGGTTCCTTTTCCGCCAAATACTCAATTTCCCGCACAGGTTTCAGAACTCGATTACGCGTTGCAGCAAGACCAAGACTCGCCAAAACGATACTCCTGGATTTGGCATAGAGACGTGCTGAAGACAGCCGGTCAGAACATTCGTAAGCTCCGATTTCTCGATGTGACAACATCTTCAGACTGAAACTGTACAACTTCTTACTGAGGCTCTTTTCATGGGAAATGTCCTCCCACATATCCTTCAATTCTGTCTTTTCTTTTTTGGTGATGTAAGATGTCACATACCGAGCCACAGCCATACAGTTATCAGCCACGAACTGTATATCCATGTTAGCATTCCACATGGACAAAATCACTGGGTTGTAGTCGTTGATATACTTGGACTCTTCGTTCCTTTTCAAATTGTACGTATTTTTGGGTGATTTCTTCATCACATTATGTCGCAGCGAAGACATCAAACTGTTCACTCTTCCTTTAGAAATCACCGGTCGTGGAAAGGCGAAACGACATTTGGTGTAGAACTTGTCCTTGTTTCTGAATTTACGACGACAGTACTTTCCACAACGATGGCTTTGGAAGCGTAGAACTTGTTCTCTTAGGCTTTTGTCCTCCTTTGCGTTTGGAACAGCACATGTGGAATACTGTTCTATGAAACTCATCACTAAGTCTTCTGGATCTGTTCCAAATTTAGGTGCATCCTTGATCCACAGCAGCATATGTATATGAGGAGCACCTCTTGCTTGGTACTCCTTTCTCCAGAAGAAATCCAACACCTCTCCAAGAGGTGGATTTTTCTTGTTCATGATGAAAGACATCATAGCTTCAAATCTATGATTGAAGTACCTGCATACATTCACTGGATCCAAAGAGCACAGTTCTCCGGGTGTCTTGAATTCGATATTTTCAATGTTTCCATTTGCCTCTCGTAGAAATTCAAGCAAGTCTTCCCAGCCATACTCGGCACAGCTGAGAGTGAGGAACCATGTGGGAGTTCCTAAGTTCCTCAGCATACATTTTAAATCACCATGACGACGGTACCAGTACTCATTAGTACCACGCTGACACGCCATGAGATTAATCAGGTGAGAATCCAAAATACTGTCTTGCACATTGACTTTATCCATAAAGTCACTTGCCGAGATGTTTTGCATCTGTATACCACTTTTCAAGATGTGGTTCACTGCATATGACAGTCCAGACAGATCGCTTTCAAACAGGAGATGAAACAAATAGGGAATGCATTGTCGAAACCTAGGATCTTCTGCATACAATCGTAAAGTCCGGTATTCAGAAGCAGGAATTTGATGAGGTCGCTCATCATATCTTCCTCCTTTACCTGTTGGAAATAGCTGTGGGAAACACCGAGTTTCCAATCTTTCCTCCCAAACACTAATGGGACTCCCTTTGGCTTGTTTCATTTGAAACAACTCAATAGCATTCCCCATGACTTCCTTGGAATGCAAAGGATGAACACTATAATGTTCATATATTTCTTCACTTTTAGAGGGTTCTACTTTCTCAATTTGACCAACACACAAATCGCTATCCTCTTCTTCACTTACTTCCTCTTCTGCAACATATACATTCTTATAGTACTTATTGCTTTTTTTCAAATACAATGTTGCCTTTTTGACTTTCCTAACATCCACTAAATCTTGCCATATTTTCTTACTCTTTGTCGGAACCCCATTAACTAAGATAACCAGAGATTCCTCTTCCACTTTTTCTACTCCAATTGTATTAATGTTTTTCTTCAAATCTAGAGGCAAATAAACAACTCTTCCCTTTAATCCTCTCTGTAAATCTGATGGAGGCAATTTCCCTGTCTTTGGCTCCATTCTTACAATAGCCTGAAAGGGATGGATACTTTGAATCAAAATAGATTCATAAGTATTTAAATCCTTCAATTCAGAAGGAATCTCAACCAATTCCAGATTATTATGAACCGCTCTAGCAGGCATCCGGTTTTGATTTAATTTGTTACAACAATAAGTACACACACGTTGATCCAATCCCAAATCAAAACAATTTTCTACCATCAAGTATGTTGCGAAATCCTTCCATTCACTATTATTTTGCCTTTCACTTTTCGCATATAAATCCACTAACTTAGTCTGAATCTTATAATAAGTGCGTCGACAACACACACAAGTGAAATTAGGCCTCTCACTTGATTTCACCTGAAACGTGGCAATTTCCTTCTGAAAATTATCTGTACTGGAAACCTGTACACTATCTTCCACATTACCCTCTTCTTCTGGGTTAATTTCAACATTCTTCTCCTTACTTCCAAAGTAACAAAACTCAATTTCTTCACAAATATTCTTCACATCTATTTCAGAACCATGCAAAAGAGCAGTGCATAATTGTTTAAGCATAATTGCTGGACTCTTAGCATAATACAACATTCTAACTAATTTCCTCACTTTATTATGATGCACTGCTAGCATCCTGAAATGATGAAAAACACTCTGGCATACTCTCCTGGAAAGACAAGCCAGGGAATGACCATGCAAACCTGTCACTTCTCTCACTCTGCAAGGATCTAATTCTTGCAACATCATCATTTTCTGCTTCAAACTTTTCTTATTAAATGTCCGTACAAAATCACAAAGCAAATTGATGGAATCCTGTTGCACACTGCAAATACTACTACACTTCCAGGTGTACACAGGTCCCTTAGGACGTCTTCCTAAAACCTCATTACCTAACACCTCTTCTGCCTCTGTTGTCACAAGTTTTTCTTTTTCAACTGGACAACCATCTTTCACCTCATAAGCTCGACCACTGGTGTCAACTGCATGCACCAAATCATTATCCTGGAAATAACTCTCCTCATTAAAAAATGCCTCACAACTTGAACTATGCATCCATTCTCCTGAAAAAACTTCACAAAAATTACTACGATTAACTGTTCTCTTCCATCTACTATTTCTTTTCAAATCATAAATTGCCTTGTTTAGCTTCCTAATTCTATTGATTATCAAAATAAATAACTTTCGCTTAATTTCAAAGGCCTGATCAATAACTTTCTCAACTTTTTTTTTTCTCTTATAAAAAACCACTTTCTGTTGACCTTTCTTAATTTTTTTTAACAAATTGCCAATTATCCTGTTGCGGAACATTCGTGTACGAATGTCCCTAAACTGTTGTTTCCTTCTACTATCATGCACAGAGTTATCTCCTGCTCTAGCAGTAACATTTTTGATTGGCCTTTCCTTTCCGTTTAAATTGCTTCTCTTTTTCTGGACTAAAACATTTTCTGTAGTACTACTTTTTTTTCTACAAATGTTTCTTATAAATGATTTCGTTGTCTTACCCGGAGCTTTCTTGGTGACTTGACGAGTTTTTATTGTAGAGGACTGCTGCAACAAGTTTTTAAGCTGCTGTCTTTGACGTTTTGTAGCCTTTCGGATTCTACCCTTAGACGGCATTCTCTAATTTCGAAATGATCTCCAGTTGAATCTGTGGTAAAATATAATAAAAAATGTTATTAACCACTATTACCAAACAGTAAATCAATAACAGTCGTCAAAAATTTAACACACTACTTTTCATTTTTACATAGAATAATTTTTAGTGCATTGGCAAATTTAGTAGTTACAAATAGTAGCAAAGAAATGGAATGCTTCTACATTTTACCTGTGCTGTTTTATATGTGAATCTGAACTAATTTTATGAGCATATTTGAGTATTTTATTAAAGACACTACACACAAGCTGTTTTTGAAGTTGTGTTTAATTTTAAATGAAACGGTTTACATGTTTACTTTTCATTTCCAGTAACTTTTAAAAATAAATGTTTATAGTTCCATAGGCTCAAGCAGGTCAGCTTCCCAGCCTATGTCATACAATTCTGACAAATCGGCATCCTCATCATGTTCTTCATCATCCTCAGGATTTAAAACATCCAAGGGATCTACTTCCACTGATGTTTCAATCACAATTTCAATGATAATATCGAGATCAACGGATTGCTCATTATCACTCATGGTTGATGTTGTTGTTATCTTTAAAGAAAGAGAACAACAATGAGATGTTGCAGAGTAAGAGACAAATCTCAGAGACTATAATAGTAAAATTGTTTAACAAGAGTAACATTTTGCAGCTATTATTTAGCCATGTCCAGCGATGCTGAGGAGGTGAGGCCTATGTCCAAGTTTTCAGTGAACAGGACTCATCTCTTCTTAACCTTGGATAAGCCTCACCGACTCTGTGTCCCCTGCTCATACTTAAATGTAAAGGGGCAGATTTATGTTAACTGGCGCATCCCCACGGATGCACCAGTTAATGTGCACCGCTGCTCTGCCACCCATGGTGTGCCGCATTTACAATGTGGAGCACCATTGAGTAAAAACAGCACAGATGCGTCACGCATCTGTGCCGCAAAAGCAGCACATTGCAGGAATCACGTCGTAAGCACGACATGTCTACTGCAATGCACAGGAGCAAGCCACACATTGCATGGTGCATCACTCCTTATGCCTGTTTCAAACAGGCGTAAGGATTTGATTCAGCAATGCTATAAAGCTGACTCAGTGAAATCTTCTAAATTTCACTGTGTTAGTTTTACAGGGCTTTCATGCAAATGAATGCCCACCCTGCAACAAAACGCCTATATGAAACCTGACGCAGGTTTCATGTGGCACAGGACTTTACAGCATGACACATCTGCCTAGATACATCAAGTTGTAAATATGTCGCAATATAGCGCATCTTTTGGGCTGCCGCTACGTCACAAAAGTGACGCACAGCGGCGCAAAAGAGGCACACACCTATCATAAATCTGTCCCTAACATTTTAAATGATTGATTCAGGATGACGATAAGGTGTGCCCTATCCAGAGGTTTGTTTGAGGTTAGGCCTACTCAGGGTTGCAGATGAAATTTACGCTTGTTGAAGAGTACAGAGGAGATAATACATGTGCAGGCCTACCAATGAAGTGAGTCATGTCCACTTCACTCTTGAACAAAGGCCAGACCTCTTCTGTGTCCGTGGACAGGCCTAAACCTCATCTGCACAATGTCATTCGTAAAGTTAGGAAACACAGGTGATGTAATTGAAAAATGTGGAATTTCTTTTCCTCATTTCACAATCACATCACCTGTTTTTCCTTTGCTTAGGTATCTCATAGTGCAGATGGAGTCTAGCATATCAAAGAGTACACAGAAGTTGAGCACTGTATACAACAATTTTGACATTTACAGAAGATTCAGCTTCTTATCGTGTTGGAGATGAAGTGAGGCCTGTCTTGCAACATGGTGCATCTTTTGCATCACTGCTGCATCAGTTTCATGTGGCACGGGACTTTACAGCATGACACATCTGCCTAGATGCATCAAGTTGTAAATATGTTGCCACATAACAAATCTTTTGCACCGCCGCTGCGTCACAAAAGTGACGCACAGTGGCGCAAAAGAGGCACACACCTATCATAAATCTGTCCCTAACATTTTAAATGATTGATTCAGGATGACGATAAGGTGTGCCCTATCCAGAGGTTTGTTTGAGGTGAGGCCTACTCAGGGTTGCAGATGAAATTTACGCTTGTTGAAGAGTACAGAGGAGATAATACATGTGCAGGCCTACCAATGAAGTGAGTCATGTCCACTTCATTCTTGAACAAAGGCCAGACCTCTTCTGTGTCCGTGGACAGGCCTAAACCTCATCTGCACAATGTCAATCGTAAAGTTAGGAAACACAGGTGATGTAATTGAAAAATGTGGAATTTCTTTTCCTCATTTCACAATCACATCACCTGTCTTTCCTTTGCTTAGGTATCTCATAGTGCAGATGGAGTCTAGCATATCAAAGAGTACACAGAAGTTGAGCACCGTATACAACAATTTTGACATTTACAGAAGATTCAGCTTCTTATCTTGTTGGAGATGAAGTGAGGCCTGTCTTGCAACATGGTGCATCTTTTGCATCACTGCTGCATCAGTTTCATGTGGCACGGGACTTTACAGCATGACACATCTGCCTAGATGCATCAAGTTGTAAATATGTTGCCACATAGCAAATCTTTTGCACCGCCGCTGCGTCACAAAAGTGACGCACAGTGGCGCAAAAGAGGCACACACCTATCATAAATCTGGCCCTAACATTTTAAATGATTGATTCAGGATGACGATAAGGTGTGCCCTATCCAGAGGTTTGTTTGAGGTGAGGCCTACTCAGGGTTGCAGATGAAATTTACGCTTGTTGAAGAGTACAGAGGAGATAATACATGTTCAGGCCTACCAATGAAGTGAATCATGTCCACTTCACTCTTGAACAAAGGCCAGACCTCTTCTGTGTCCGTGGACAGGCCTAAACCTCATCTGCACAATGTCATTCGTAAAGTTAGGAAACACAGGTGATGTAATTGAAAAATGTGGAATTTCTTTTCCTCATTTCAGAATCACATAACCTGTGTTTCCTCAGCTTAGTTATCTCATTGAGCAGATTTAGTCTAGCATATCCAAGAGTACGCAGAGGATGAGGACTGTATCCAACAGAGCAATGTACATTACTCACCTCCTTTGACACTTACAGAAGCCTCAGTTTAATATTTCTCAGTTCAATATTTATTTACAGAAGCACACAAAATATGACCTTCTCATAAATGTGAAAAGCGTTAAAAAAAAAAAAAGATTTTCTGGTCATAATTTGAAAACACAACACAGGTCCTATGTAGAAGCACATCCTATCAGTACTTAAATTAGCCAAGCACACATGGGGGCGTATTTACAAGAACCTTACACCACAGGGAAAGGTCCTAAATTAAAATGGGAAAAACAACATCAGAGAGACTCAAAGGCCTTATAAATATGCCCCAACAAACCTATGAAACTCTAGCACTACATATCAAGAAACCTAATTGATTTCAAAAATCGTTTTTAAACACATCATCTAAATCAATTATATACCTACATTCAAGGGGAAATGACTTAAAATGCTCTAAGACACATGAAAGCGTTTTTTTAAGTCCCTTGCACCATTTTTGGGTCATTTTTAACATGGCTATGTGACTCAAAGAATCAAAATCTAAATTTGCCAAGCACAGATATGGGGGGGAATTTACAAGGACCTTGCACCACAGGGAAAGGTCTAAAATTAAAATGGGAAAAATAACATCAGAGAGACTCAAAGGCCTTATAAATATGCCCCAAGCAACCTATGAAACTCTAGCACTACATATCAAGAAACCTAATTGATTTCAAAAATCGTTTTTAAACACATCATCTAAATCAATTATATACCTACATTCAAGGGGAAATGACTTAAAATGCCCTAAGACACATGAAAGCGTTTTTTTAAGGCCCTTGCACCATTTTTGGGTCACTTTTAACATGGCTATGTGACTCAAAGAATCAAAATCTAAATTTGCCAAGCACACATGGGGGCGTATTTACAAGGACCTTGCACCACAAGGAAATGTCTTAAAATAAAATGGGAAAAATTACATCAAATGAACTCAAAAGCCTTGTAAAAAATAACATCAGAGAGACTCAAAGGCCTTATAAATATGCCCCAAGCAACCTATGAAACTCTAGCACTACATATCAAGAAACCTAATTGATTTCAAAAATCGTTTTTAAACACATCATCTAAATCAATTATATACCTACATTCAAGGGGAAATGACTTAAAATGCCCTAAGACACATGAAAGCGTTTTTTTAAGGCCCTTGCACCATTTTTGGGTCACTTTTAACATGGCTATGTGACTCAAAGAATCAAAATCTAAATTTGCCAAGCACACATGGGGGCGTATTTACAAGGACCTTGCACCACAAGGAAATGTCTTAAAATAAAATGGGAAAAATTACATCAAATGAACTCAAAAGCCTTGTAAAAAATAACATCAGAGAGACTCAAAGGCCTTATAAATATGCCCCAAGCAACCTATAAAACTCTAGCACTACATATCAAGAAACCTAATTGATTTCAAAAATCGTTTTTAAACACATCATCTAAATCAATTATATACCTACATTCAAGGGGAAATGACTTAAAATGCCCTAAGACACATGAAAGCGTTTTTTTAAGGCCCTTGCACCATTTTTGGGTCACTTTTAACATGGCTATGTGACTCAAAGAATCAAAATCTAAATTTGCCAAGCACACATGGGGGCGTATTTACAAGGACCTTGCACCACAAGGAAATGTCTTAAAATAAAATGGAAAAATTACATCAAATGAACTCAAAAGCCTTGTAAAAAATAACATCAGAGAGACTCAAAGGCCTTATAAATATGCCCCAAGCAACCTATAAAACTCTAGCACTACATATCAAGAAACCTAATTGATTTCAAAAATCGTTTTTAAACACATCATCTAAATCAATTACATACCTACATTCAAGGGGAAATGACTTAAAATGCCCTAAGACACATGAAAGCGTTTTTTTAAGGCCCTTGCACCTTTTTTGGGTCACTTTTAACATGGCTATGTGACTCAAAGAATCAAAATCTAAATTTGCCAAGCACACATGGGGGCGTATTTACAAGGACCTTGCACCACAAGGAAATGTCTTAAAATAAAATGGAAAAATTACATCAAATGAACTCAAAAGCCTTGTAAAAAATAACATCAGAGAGACTCAAAGGCCTTATAAATATGCCCCAAGCAACCTATAAAACTCTAGCACTACATATCAAGAAACCTAATTGATTTCAAAAATCGTTTTTAAACACATCATCTAAATCAATTACATACCTACATTCAAGGGGAAATGACTTAAAATGCCCTAAGACACATGAAAGCGTTTTTTTAAGGCCCTTGCACCTTTTTTGGGTCACTTTTAACATGGCTATGTGACTCAAAGAATCAAAATCTAAATTTGCCAAGCACACATGGGGGCGTATTTACAAGGACCTTGCACCACAAGGAAATGTCTTAAAATAAAATGGGAAAAATTACATCAAATGAACTCAAAAACCTTGTAAATATGCCCCAATTAACCTATGAAACTCTACCAGTACATATCAAGAAACCTAATTGATTTCAAAAAACGTTTTTAAACACATATTGTAAAGCAATTATATTCCTACATTCATGGAGAAGTGAGTTAAAATGCCCTAAAATACATGAAAGCATTTTTGTAAGACCCCTTGCACTATTTTTGCGCCACTTTTAACATGGCTATGTAACTCAAAGAAACACAATCTATTTCTAAAACACTTGACACAAAGCCACATTTTAAATACACAACTTTCTTCATAATTTTCTCCTTAAAGCATACTATTCTCTATTTAAATTAAATGAATCTTTTCTCACCTTAGCAAATACTTTATGAGTTTCAAAACAGTCTCAGACACACACCAATTTGTCTTTAGCAGAGCAAAAGGTATGCACTCCAGAGTCTGCAAGCAACAATGCCACAGAAATGCTGTAATTCATCACGCATATCTCTCATGTCACCCAATCAAAACTCTTCCCTCACTTTTTTCAAATCAACACCCTTCCCCCTCTGCCCTTTCTGCCTTTTTTGCATAGCAACCACCTCCTGAAAGACCTCTCATGTTTGCAAGTTCACACAACAATGTTTCAATTGAACTCTGAACTCTCAGTACACCTGCGTATCCAGTGCAATCTTTCATAAAATGATTTTTTCTTCACCATTCAAATTACATCTTTCAAAGAACTCATCCATGCACCCTAACTTTCTGTTTTCAGCAATCAAAATCCACCAATCACTGCTACTGATTAATTACCACAGAAACTCCACAGTTTTTTTCATTATACACTCTTATTTTTTCAACTGCCATTTCATTGCAACACTTCATCTGACTGCAGCAGAACCTTCTCTCACCATGTTTTCTGTCTGGATTGTTGGACATAGTTATATCCACTGGGCTCAAAGGTTTGCTGATAACAGAAATTTACCTAACCTCAATTTACAAAATGTGGAAATTAAGTGGATTAGCCACAGAGGATTAAAATGTCACCAATTGATACCATTGGTGAAAACCTTTATGCATTTGCCAAAACCTGACCTGTTAATTGTGCACTGTGGAGGAAATGACTTGGGCACTTTGACTGGGGTATGTCTGGAAATGCTTTTAAAGGACACCTTTGACCAATTGATGGCACTTTTTCCTCAAACTGCCTTGGTATATTCAAATATATGCCAAAGACAGAAATGGAGGTGGTCGAACCAATTTTGTCCACAAATTGAGAAATCGAGGAAGCATGTAAATAAGTCTGTTTCAGCTTACATGAGAGACCATGGAATGGGCTCCATGTACAACAATAACTTGCGTTACTACATGCAAGATATCTACAGAGCAGATGGAGTTCACTTCTCAGATGAGGGGACCAGAATTTTCATCCTGAATTTAAGACTGTGCATTGGTACCTACTTGTAGGTACCTAAATCAGCCACAGGACCCAAAAGCTCTTTTCAGAGCTACCCTACATCTGATCACTCACAATTATTATTTTACTCTAACTTTTTTCACTAATTTTCACCAAAGTACGCTCCCCGGAGCGCTACCCGGTACGCGCACCGGACGCTAACCGCGCGAAAATTTGAAAAAAATGGGGTTTTTTCGCACATATGGTCCTCCTCAGCTACCCTCAGAAAACCTAGGGGGTCAGGATACGTCTACCGTGCCCCCTTCTACCCATTCTCAACATTATTTGCCCTCCATCTTGTATCTCAATTCTACCGAAACACAAAATGGAGGACTCCCGTAACGCTGCCGGTTCGCGTACCGGGGCGCGCACCGGGAAGCGCTCGCTCAAAAAAAGGTGGGAAAGTAATATACAGAAAAACCACTGGAGAGACTTTCACCAAATATAGATTAGCTCATACTACATACCAATCCCTACCATTTTCACAAATTTGATTGAAATTCCATTTAGCCATTTAGCCTGTAGACCTCTCTAAATACCCTGAGGTAAATTACTTCACAAAACACATCTGAAGTGTTGGAATTGACAACCAATTAAAATGTTACTTTCATTTTCTACTTTTTTTACCTGACATTTGATTGGTTATGTACCTGAATATATATAAAGAAAGAGAGAGAAACACAGCCATTTTGACTACTACTTCCTGAACTACATTGCAAAATCATTTTCACTCACAACTTAAACTTGTTTTTAAAAGGTAAGATGTTATTTTATAAATTTGAAAACATTTTCAGATAGTTATATACTATCCCTCTGTAAGAGTTAGACATTGAGAAAGGCTTGTTTATTATAATTATGGATTGATTTAGGTTTCTGTGGTATAATTATGAATTTACTTAGGCTTTTTCACAGGCACTTTTTAATAGTACTACTTCACGCCTCAAAAGTACCTGTCTGAACTTAAACCCAACAGTGCCCTATCTCTACTGATATATTTATTTTTTATGCAAATTTCAGCACAAAAATGGAAGGAGAACAGAACGTTTCCTTTGAAATTGTCCTAGAGATTAACAATGAGGAAATCATTGAACCCATTGACTTGGAATTCATGGATGAATCACGGGACCATGAACTTCTACAATGTGTAGAATCTGTGGATTTCTTACTTCATTATCAGGACGGTCAAATGTGGGCAGTTATGTTCACTCAACAAGAGGACATATCGGACAGTCAAATGTTAGACGTTCTATTAAATTTTGAAAAAGAATCAGAAAAATAAAATTATATTCAATATTAAAAAATTATTTGAGTCTTTAATAATTTTTATATGTAATTCATAAACTAGTACCAAATTGATTATAATGTAAAGTCAGACTTATAGTATACTGTGCACAATCCCAAAAATAAATGTATATTTAATAATCATAAATACTGCTACTTAAATAAAAAAAAAACCAACAAAAAGAACAATCAATAAACCTACAATATTTCAAAATATCATAGTCTATCATTCTTTTTTCCTTATAGTACGCTCCCGAGACCGCTTCCCGGTGCGCGTACCGGGCGCTCCCCGCGGGGCCCTTTTAAAGCCTCCACATCAAACCTAGGGGGTCAGGGAGGATCTACTATGCCCCCTTATGGTCATTTCCCCCTTTGTTTTGGCCTCCTCTTGTCTCTCGATCCTACCGAGAGACAAGATGGCGGCCACTCCGGACTGTTTAGAATGTTGACAGACACCAGAGAGCCAATCAGCTTCGCTTCGCGAAGTTCCGTTACGCGTCAGGTACGCGAACCGGGGCGCTGCCCGGAGCGCGCTTACAGATATATATATTTTTTTGAAGGTTAATTTATCAAAATCCACTGGAGCACATATATTGAGACCTAACAAAGGCACATCGGGCTACCAGTCCCTACAATTTTGCCAAGTTTCGTGCAAATCCATTCAGCCGTTCGGGCTAAAAGTGAGGCCAACCGCCCTATGGAAATTAACATGGGAAAAACGCGTTTTGGGACCCCCCTTTTTTCTCGGCCCCCCCTTGACGAACCCCCACAAATTTTCAGTGGCTGCTCAGAAACAAAATGGTCCATTTTCCTGAAAATTTCAGCCAATTCCGTCCACAAACGCCAAAGTTATTAGACATAGAATTTTCAAAAATCCCATAGAGAAAAAATCCTAACTATATATACCTACTGGCGACCGCCAGTAGGTAATATATATATATATATATATATATATATATATATACGCGAAACGCGTCTGTCAAGGGTGAAGGGGGTTTGAAATAAAAATCCTACAACTGTATACCCGTGTGCTTGCCGTTTATCAACTAGGATTGGTTGATTTGTGCTGATATATATATATATATATTCATATTTGATCAAAAATATGATCATTCACAATAATAAAAACATTTCATAAATGTAAAATGATAAAAGGTTAAAAATCCATATTTCATAAAAATCTTATATCAGGCGAACAATAACAGCACTAAAGGGAATACGTAAAAACAGATTTCATCGCAAAAAACATATAAAAGTAGGTACTATCCTGTCAAATTTACAGAGGCACTTTTATGGAGTTTGGACCTTCTCCCCCAAGCGTACAGCAAAAATCTTGATATTGCAAATATGAGGCACTGTGTTGTATCAGATCTAAAGATGCCTAGAGCTTCGCTAGGAGACCTGGACGACAGAAGGCGGAATACTGGAATTATCCAGGTTTTCCTATAATCAGCATGAGTGGGACAATAAAAAAGAAAATAATCAGTGGGTGCCGCTCACTTGCCCTGAACTGCTGCTCACCTGATTTGGAGGTTAGAGGTGTCCGCTGAAGGATACGAGTCCCGGCTTCTGAAGTGCTTGTGTCCCACGTCACACCGGCTCAGCTTGCTTCCAGAAGGACTTCCGCTGTAAGGGGTAATCTCCGGGGGACTGCGAGGACCAGCAAGCCTTACTTCCTACACCTGGTGCCTCTTCCCCCGGTGGACATGCCCCCCGCCAGGCGCCTACATTAACTTTTGGCAAGGCTTGATTGTATTGACACCAGGCTTCAAGCAATAGAATCAGTGACCGGGGGTATGGAGGACCAGCTAAGAACTTTGGGTAGTATCCAAGGTGTAACTATGATGAACGTGGGGACTTCCCTTCCCTCCAAACCATCCAGTACCCTAACTACAAAGAAGACTAACCTCCCCTCTACAGTAAGTGTACCCATAGTTACCCTACCAAATCCTATCTCCCTACCCCTTCCAAGGCAACTTCCTCCCGTGCCCTTAGTGCGGAAATCAAAGCTGCCTGTGCCAACGACCATAACGAGGCAAGAAAAGACGTCCTCTAGGACGGATGACCGCCCCCACCAGAATGCTAACAGCCTAAATCGGTCAAATATAGTTCATCTACCTCCAGAGGCGGCAGCCCATACTGTAATCTTGACCGGGGTTCCTGAGCTTTCCAACTCTGCACCAGAACCCTTTGATTCTTTAAGAAACAAAGTGATTAGTTGGTTGAACATTCATAGGCCCCTGCCACCAAATATGAGAGGTGAAATATTGATGGTCAGGAGGGTCCCCTGGGTGGGATATACCATAAAGAAAATAAAGGGTGATTGCATTCTGGTAAATTTCAGGGATACACAGATCGTTTCCCATATTTGTAACTGGTTGGGGAGCTCGGGAAACACAACCATCCAATTGCTACCGCTGTCCTTTTTCTATCCAAGAAATCACAACTTGCATTCTGGGGGGAATGACGGCTGGACAAGGGTGGGATTCGCCATTGATGGCACAAGGTATAGGCCTACACGTTATGATATACCAACACCGAGCAACTATTCATATGCCAATAGGTATAGTTGCCTTGATCAGGTAGATTGACTTCAGCGGGATGAATGCACTGGGGGAAGAAAAGGGGTGGTCCCCCACACAGCTCAGCTGGTAACAGTGGCAGATATTTCTGATACTGGCAATTTTGCCTGTGTCCGTGTATTCCCTGATCGGCCAAGTACTATTAGTACTTTAGAATCCCCTATACAATCTACCAGCACCCCCCCCCCCGGTCCGCATGCATTGGAAATCCTTCCTCGGAATACAGCATCTTAACATGCCTTAGATTCGGGGGTCCTGGAAGGGCAGGTACCCTCGGCAGGGGTGTTATCCACCAACCCAGATCAGGATGGTGAGTGCGAGGTGGGGAGAGTGCCCAGTTTGGACCCACAAAGGATGAAGGTTCTCTCATGGAACCTTGCAGGCATTGCTAATAAAATTGATTGCAGTGACTGGGGCTCCCTAGTGGATAGTAACGACATCTGTCTCTTCCAGGAGACTTGGGCTAGGGAAGATTACCCCAGGGTGGGTTATGCAACCTTCTATGTCCCTGCTAGGTGGGGAGGCAAAGGTAGGCCGTCTGGTGGACTTGGAATTTGGGTGGCTACCCATTTGGGTTGCACAGCGGAAAATATACCAACACATTCGGAAGACGTACAATGCGTTCTTCTTAAATGGCCACACGCCTATAAACTAGCAATTGTGAATGTTTACTCACGCCCAGTGAGTGTGTCTATGGAATCACCCACTATAGATGAATTATCCCGCTTTCTAGGGCTATTACCCTCTGATTGTTAGATTCTGATGGGAGGGGATGTCAACTGCCACTTTGAACCATTACATGGATTAAAGGAGGGTGCCCTAATGGCTGAGGACGACTATTGGGGGATTCCCCCCCGCCGATCGCCAAGTCCGAAATCATGGTCTCCTTTAGCGTTACAGATTATGTCCCTTACCCTGAACTACGCCCTGAGGGCTTGTAACGGGCGCACTCCATCTGACAGCCACTCAGTGTGTACCTTCAACAGGAAGGGCCATGAATCACGCCTAGACTATATTCTTGTGGATACTAGCATGTGGTCTAAGGTCCTGGATTTCAGGGTGACGGTGAGAGTTGACAGCGTCCACAATGCTCTCTGTCTGGAAATGGTTTACCCAGGGCCTAAAGAAAGCATATCATCAAATGCTATCGATCAACACACAGGGGCTCTAGTATTATCCAACAATAGACGTAAGGTAAAATCGGGGAAATTAGTTAACTCTACAGAGTGTATTACGAAAATCTATGACCTGGCGCTCCCAAGATTAGTCGAAATGGATGACCTGATTAATCAACCCAAAGCTACAGACTTTAATGAGAAATTAGGGCAAATCCACATAGACCTAGTTGATAGGCTAGGAGAGGTCTTCTACCCTGTGTCCGTTAGAAGGAAGAAGAGGACACCAACCTCAGCTTGGTATAATTCTACGTGTAAAAAGATCAAGACCGAGCTGATTTTAATGGTCAAGTCTGGCACCAATAAATACAAAACACATGAGCTCAGACGGAAATATAAGGAGGCAATTGCCCACGCAAAGTCTGAATGGGACTGGGATAGATGGCACAATCTAACAATGGCCCTGGAAACCAGGGACTCTAGAAAATTTTGGTCACTAGTACATACAGGATCAGGGGAACCGAAAGCTGCTGTAGAGCCAAACATTACTGCTTCGGTATGGTAATCCCACTTTAGTAAATTGTATCATGATGGTCCTACTATGCCTACAGAGGCAGTCATTGACACCCCTTCTGATCATAACGACCGACTAGAGTTTTCTCTGGGAGAGGTACTAAAGCGCAATAGGGAGACTTGCATGGGGGAAGGCTCCAGGCTTAGACAAACTGCCTGGAGACTTATTCAGGCACCAACCAGAGATCTAGGGCCCGTATCTGCTCATTATTTTTAATTCAGTTTTGAGGGGAATGGAGATCCCCTGTACTTGGCTGGGCGCAGAGATAGTACCGATTTTTAAAAAGGGCTCTCCTCTGCTCCCAGCCAACTACAGGCCGATCAGCCTTATAGATGTACCCCAAAAAGTTTTCGCACGCCTACTGCTGGACCAGCTCTTGGATTGGATGGAGGACAACGCAATCCTTAGCCCTCTCCAAGCAGGATTCAGGAAGAACACATCCACCATGGATCAGATTTTTCGCCTTGTTCTTCTTTTTTGGAAAACGACAAGGATCGAGGGGGGAAGTCTGTACATGGTGTTTCTGCACCTGAGGTCCGCATTTGACTTAGTACCACGTGAGAAATTATGGACGGTCCTTAGGGAGCTAGGTGTTCCACCACAGCTCCTGCATGTAATAATTAGGCTCCACAAAGGGAATTTTGCCCAGGTCAGGTGTGGGAGGGATGAGGCATTGTCATCTAGGTTTCCCGTTGGCAGAGAGGTGAGACAGGGTTGTGTCTTAGCACCAACCCTGTTTTGCCTCTATGTCAACGGCGTAATATCTCACCTTGACAACGTCAATAACGGTAAACAGTCATAATATCGATTCCAAAATACAGAATGGACATAATATCGAAGTAAAAATATAGAATGGACAAAATATCGAATGGACACAATATAGTGGTTAAAAATATCGAATTTAAGGTAAGTAATATCGATTTTCAAAATATAGAAGTCAAAATATCGAAGTATACAATATAGGCATTAAATATATCGATTTTTTAATAATATCAATTTTTTTAAAGTGTTTTGTATGTTAGTATATGTGTGAAAAGTGTATATTAATTTTTGTAATGTATGTTTAATGTATTTTAAGTAATGAATTTTATGTTATTTAATTTTTGCGTAATTTAATTCTGTAGCGGGTTGTGGGTTTATAGGGGAATAGGGTGGGAAGTAATTTAATTATATTAAATTAAATAATATTTTTTTAGCAATTATTATTCATTTTTAATTAAATGTTGCTTTCTAGTTCTGTAGCGGGTTGTGGGTTTATAGGGGAATAGGGTGGGTAGTAATTTAATTGTAATTAATTAAATATGTTTATTTATTTATTGGTATTCATTTTGAATTTATTGTTATTTTTTAATTGGTAATTAATTTTTATTAATTTCCAATTAATTTGTATTAATTGATTAATTGTTAATTATGTTAATTTTCTAAATTTATTTTCTGTAGCGGGTTGTGGGTTTATAGGGGAATAGGGTGGGAAGTAATTTAATTGTAATTAAGTAAATGCTTTTTTTCATTTATTTGTATTGATTTTAAATTTATTGTTAATTAATTTTTAATTGGTAATTAATTTCTATTAATTGGCAATTAATTTTTATTAGTTGGTAATTATTTTGTATTAATTAAATATTTGATAATTATGATAATTGTATTAATGTATTTTCTGTAGTGGGATGTGGGTTTATAGGGGAATAGGGTGGGAAGTAATGTAATTGTAATTAATTACATATTAAAAATACTTATTGTGTATTGATAATTAATTTACTGTTAATTTTTAATTGGTATTAATTTTTATTAATAATTAGTTTTTGTTATTGAAAATTAATTAGTTGTTAAATAATTATGAATAGGTTATTAATTTTTAATAACTAATATGTAGTTGTATTTCTAATTAATTATTACATAATATTAAATTGGTTATTAATTTCAATTAATGTTTTATTGGTATTGATATTTAATTTATTTTTAATAATATATTAAATCATTACTTTCCCTACTGTTAAACTCACTGGAGTGGGAATAGTAATTTTCACCCTCCCGCTATCCAACGCTTTCCCTACTGTTGCACTCTCTGGAGTGGGAATAGTATTTTTTACCCCTACGCTATCCAACGCTTTCCCTACTGTTGCACTCTCTGGAGTGGGAATAGTAATTTTTACCCCTACGCTATCCAAAGCTTTCCCTACTGTTGCACTATCTGGAGTGGGAATAGTAATTTTCACACTCCCGCTATCCAACGCTTTCCCTACTGTTGCACTCTCTGGCGCGGGAATAGTAATTTTTACCCCTACGCTATCCAATGCTTTCCCTACTGTTGTACTCTCTGGAGTGGAAATAGTAATTTTTACCCTTCCAATCTCCAACGCTTTCCCTACTGTTGCACTCTCTGGAGTGGGAATAGTAATTTTTACCCCTACGCTATCCAACGCTTTCCCTACTGTTGCACGCTCTGGAGTTGGAATAGTAATTTTTACCCTCCCGCTATTCAACGCTTTCCCTACTGTTGCACTCTCTGGAGTGGGAATAGTAATTTTTACCCTTATGCTATGCAACGCTTTCCCTACTGTTGCACTCACTGGAGGGGGAATAGTATTTTTTACCCCTACGCTATCCAACACTTTCCCTACTGTTGCACTCTCTGGAGTGGGAATAGTAATTTTTACCCCTACGCTATCCAACGCTTTCCCTACTGTTGCACTCTCTGGAGTGGAAATAGTATTTTTTACCCCTACGCTATCCAACGCTTTCCCTACTGTTGCACTCACTGGAGTGGGAATAGTATTTTTTACCCTCCCGCTATCCAACGCTTTCCCTACTGTTGCACTCTCTGGAGTGGGGATAGTAATTTTTACCCTTACGCTATCCAACGCTTTCCCTACTGTTGCACTCACTGGAGTGGGAATAGTATTTTTTACCCCTACGCTATCCAACGCTTTCCCTACTGTTGCACTCTCTGGAGTGGGAATAGTAATATTTACCCCTACGCTATCCAAAGCTTTCCCTACTATTGCACTCTCTGGAGTGGGAATAGTATTTTTTTACCCCTACGCTATCCAATGCTTTCCCTACTGTTGCACTCACTGGAGTGGGAATATGGCATGGAATATATGTTGGAAAGGGCAGCTGGATCAGCCTGTATCATTGGCCATTTGACTCTTTTGTTGTTATTTCTAGTAATAGCCGGGCCACTCTTGGTTTCGGAAATGCCATACAGTAGAGCTGAGCCCATGAGTGTAAGGGCCAAGGCATTATGATCGCTATCTTCCCATTTTAATACAGCCATATCTTTTACACTAGACCAAGATTCAATATCAACCAGGATGTAATCAATCCTGGTTTTGGTTACCCCCCTCTTAAACTGGCATGCTTCTATATCAGAGTCAGTCCTACCGTTGCAAGCACGAAGCAAATTGGAGATGGTAAAAGATAAAACCGGTGCCCCACTCTAGTGTGTTTATTAATCTGGGGTATCTGGAGCTTGGCAATCCCTTTGGTTTTGTCGCTATCTAGTATTAGTTCTTGTACATAGTCTACAGGTTCGAAAGTTGTGTTAAAATTGCCTGCAACTATGAGTCGATGATTCCCTTTGGCAGTCTCAAGGTAATTAGTTAGTTTTGTTAGTGTACCAGATGGTTTGTGAGGAGTCTTAAAGCGATTGTTGATAATAAATAACCTGACTTGAGTATTCCCTTTAAGAGAGGAGAGTTCTATCCCAAGTATTCATCAGAGCCAAGATTGAGAGCCTTGATTTTACAGGTCAAGGTATTTTTGACACAGATTAGAAAGCCACCAGCTGGACAACTAACATTAGACTGCTTAGCTTCAATGCTGAAAGTTGTAAAACCTACCCTCTGGACACGTTCAACCGCCCATGTTTCCTATAATAGGCATAGGAGGCAGTCGTCCACAGGCTTACACCAATCAAGGTCCGGTAGCTTGGACCTTATGCCAGCCACATTCCAGGATAAAAGTTTAATTTCCTGGAGTTCAATTATTAATTCCTGGGAGATGCCTGTATTAATAGATACCCTATTGTCCTCGATTTGTTGGTGAGGATAGCTATTCACATTGACTTGGCTACATGGGGCGAAATTATTGTTGAGGATCACTGGGGAGTCATCTGGCTGTGAGATGGAAATTTCCTCAGTTACACTTATTAGGGGAGGAGGAACTACAGGTAGTCAATCTTGGGAGTCTAAGCCACTTAAAGTTTGGAATCTATTTCTAGTTTCCAGGGGTGTGCCTTCCAAATACGTAAAGTGTGGCCTGTGGGGTGGCCCATGGGCCGATGGATTCCCCCCTCTGTTATCTAGGTGCCTATAAAAGTACCCAAGCTGTAGGATATCAATCCACTGGGACAACCTCTGGTTACCTAAAGAAAAGTCCCCACTGAGCAACTGACTAGCTAAGGTCAGAGATTTACAATTGATCACAATACAATCACCAGCGTGGGGTTTGAATAGAGGGCCCACCCAACTTACCAGCCTAAGAAACAGAATCTCATGGTAATGTCTATTTGTAAGGTTTGTGTTTTTTAGCAACCAGTAGCATACTTTATTTTTTAGCTGTGTCTGTGATTCATATTGGTTTTCATGCAACGGGGGAACATTAGTGAGAATCGCCACATAAGGGCAACACTCTGGAGGAAGGTGGAGAATCACCCTATCATCTTGATTTGCTTGTATAGCTAATTCATTTGTACGCTGCAGATTAGGTGAGGTTTGTGGTTGCTTGGAGCCTACCTGGGTCCCAGTGGTAGATGCAGGGGGTGGATTGGGCTTAATCTTACTGGGGGATGAGCATGCTAAGCCCCGGTGCCTGGGGCTCGAGGACCCCAGTTGTTTTTGTTGTGCCACTCTCAGTATTTTTGAGGTAGATATTAGCAGCGGGACTGATGGAGCAAGGGTAGAAACAAAATGTTGTATACCCCTAGTGAAATCCCTCTCTCATAACAGTAACATAAACTAATTTGAGTGGTTTGAAATACTATTCAACCTAGAAGAAATTTGCACCTACACAAGTACATGTGGGAAATTAATTTTGCTTATGTTGCAACCATAATTAACTAATAAAGTGATTTTGTCATGTCCTAAACTAATAAGAAGCTTTAAAATAATCCAAATACGGCATGAATGTGCTTTCTGTTTGTCTATTTGTGGCAGAAACTGGAAGATGGGTAAACAAATCACACATAATTTTGGCTTTATTTGCTAGGTAACAATTAACAGGGATACCTTAGTAAAGGGGGAGGTAAACAGAATGGGTTTTAATTCAATAATTAATAGCTATCTGTGTTTGTTTCTATAATAGTTCCAGTATGGGCCTTTGCGGCCTGTAGAAAAATGGGCGTTTGCATGAAATCGAGCTTGAGGTGTACCACGCATGTACAGAGCTGTGAACGAAAACTGCAGACGAAGCTCGCAAAGCCTCTAGCTGAATGAGATGGGTCAAGGACAATATTTCCTGAAATCCTGAATGACTGCCAACAAGATGGAAGTCCGTAGTGAAATCAAGGGAACAAAGCTAATATTGCAATTTTAGGACACGAGTGACATGAACATTTACAGAGCCAATGGCTATATTCAATTTTGCTGATGTCGCGGAAGCTGAGATGAGGTTATGCTCATCCACCCCTTGAAAGGACTAATCAGATGTATTTGAGACCCCAAATGTTTCAGAAAATTAGATAGTTTAGCTAGTAAAAAGGGTATTAAAAGAGGGTGTTCCGATGAACTAAAAATATTTCTTGCCTGATGTATCCTGGCATGCTGTCGGAATGCTGATTGAATCCTGGTGCGTAAGAACTTTGCTGTTTTTCTTGAAATTTTGAACTTAGCCTGATTGGGAACAGAGTCTTTAGGTGAGGGTGATAGTTAGGGAAATAGAATGATGAGCTTGGGAACTATTATGTTTTTTCCTTAAATAACAGTGTCCTTTGAATTTAAATAAATGTCCATTTCTGAGCTTTTATTAATAAAATTAAATGTTTGAGACGTACACTTAATAAACCTGAATTCAGTATAATTTAAATTGCGTGAATAATAATGATTCGTGACTAAGAATCTTTGCTAAATAAAAATTCGATAAATGAAGAATTAAGCTGGTCTTGTTCATCCTTAGCCTAATTTTTTACTAGCATGATCCATCGAAATTAATGGTGGTGTGTTTGAATAAAAAGATTAAATATCAAGCCATGGTAAAAGAATTTAAACTGCAGATGTATATTTTGTAAATAGGATAGTTTAATTTAGACACTCCGCTTTGATCCAGCCACTCTCCTTTGAGTCTCACCAATCCATGAAGTAGAGAGAAAATGCGTAAGTGAAGTCAGGGTTATGGGCCCCACTGACGAGCAAATGCAATAATTGTGACTTCAGGGAAAGGTGATGAGGATTTTAGAAATTATTTCCGGAGAGGCGCTGCATCAGGACAAGCTGATGAATTGGCAAACAGAGAAGAATTACCCTCTTCAGGCCTAGTGTTCCCCCATAAGTAGCCTCCCTGTCCCGCTCTTTCCCTTTCACTCCAACCCCTTTTATCAGATCAGTGAGCAAAGTGTGCATTAGAGCCACTGTGGATTCTAGTTTGTCCAGTCTTTCCATGATAGGCAAAATGTTCTTCAAAATTATTTCCTCAGGGAGGGATGCAAAAGCCGCCATAGTTTGTGGGGGATTAGCATCAGGATGGGCAGGCAGCATAGAGTTTGGGCCATCAGGAGTGGAAGGACTTCGTGAAGGTTCAGCTTGGTGTGTTGAATTCGGAGGCAGAGGTTTTTCCTGGATCTAGTCAGCATATGTCACGTGTTTTCTAAGTGTTTAGTCTTTTTCCTTCTTTTACTTGCCAAATCTGCTACTGCAGGGTCTTGGGGCGTTTTGTCATGTATTGGGGCCGGTGAAAAGGTTCCAGTAGATACATAATTGACTTGACTTGTGTCATCAATTTCAATATTTAGGGCCGCATGAGCGGTGTTTGCGACAGATGGCTCCCCCCCTTACAGAGAGCCGTTGTTCCGCTACTTGGACCTCCATATCAATGGCCTTAGCTGCCCGCAGAAGGAAGCAATCAAGTGTAGAGTTGGACATAGTTTTAGGAGTTGCCACCTTCCCCCCTCGTGGTTTTGTTGCAGTCACCATACTAGTGGGAATCACGATGTATCGGGTAGCAGGTAGGTGATCGATGTATACTTAAATCAACTTACTTGAGCAGATGGGAGGAACCAGCAATGTTCATTTACTTGTCTCCGATGTTACAGGGCCAAGGGACCTGGCCCTGCCCCGCCTCTGCCTGCCGCTGACAGGCGCAGACGGGCCCACCCTTGGCCCGGGCTTCGCCCGGGCGCAACGCGGGCACCCCTGCGGGCGTCCCGTTGAGGTAACGGGTTTTTACGAACCCGTTTGGTGCCAGGGGATAACACCCGAAGACCTCTGAGTTCTCCCTTGTTCCGGACCACAGAAACACTGAGTCTTCTAGTCGAGTCAGAGATCAAGTTTTATTGGCAGCTACCAAGTAACAGGTGTCCTAGAAGCACGACAAACACGGGTCATGTGTTCTCAGGAGACTGTTCGTTTTTACAGAACCAGCCTTCTCCTTATATACGAAAATAATAGCTGCAAGCAAGAATTCTTGAGTTTATGATATGGCTATACACATATTTCTACAATAATACAAAAGAGCGAAGTCATGTAGGCAAGCCCGTATTTTAGATGTCCAATTCGTGATAGATTACCCAGCCAAGCCCGGAACTCCCATCAGATATCTGTGAAGCCCCAATAAAAGAAGGCACCTCCTAGTCATAAAACTGGCCATAAACAGGGAACGCGGACAGGTGTGTGTGTAGAAAACACGATCTGGATGTAGTGAATGGTTTGTGGCATGTTATGCATTGATGCTATCGTATTAGGCCACTGGGCGAGGAGCTGCCCAAACAGGTTCGGCTGGAGGCAATGGAGTCAGTTGGGACAGGTCAGGGGGGAGTCAGGGAAGGTGGACGTGTCCTTTTAGATCAAGCTCGACCTTTAATTGACTTATCATGAGGGCAAGACACAAGATGGATACCGTTTACAAAATGGAGTCTGAGGGGTCGGGACGGAAACCACGATTCAGGGGTGTTAGCATGTCTCGATCATGACGCAAATGCATAGGAATGATGTCCTAATCATTATCGGTTCGTCGACACCAAATTCGTCATGGTACGTTGATGTTTCGGGACACGGGTATCGGACCTCGATACCGGGACAACAGTAGGGTCCAGAATTTCAGAACCACAGACCCTCCTTTTGCCCTCATATAAGGCAATAATTCATGTTAATCCGAGTCTAAGTCTGTATGAAGGAATTCGTGGAGATGCTGCTGTAGCATCATTCTGTTGCTCAGTTCGTCCCTTGACACAGGCTTCCGTACACATGATGTAGCACAAAGGCCACATAGTGCAGGAGCACACTGTACACACAGACAGAACATAAACAGAAGTGCTAAGATCATCCCAATGAAGATCAGTGTTTTCCATCCCCATGTAGCGATCAGTTCCCAGAACCACCCTAGTAAGGACCAGTCCCCTTTTTCTACGTGAAGGGAACCAGATATCTCATGCAGCTTAGAGATGGCCTGGTACACTGTCGGTGCGTTATCAGGGATGAAAATGCAACAACTGGATTGGATCACTCTACACACACCACCACGATCGGCGAGTATGATATCTAGGGCAACTCGGTTCTGAAGGGTCATAAGTCGATCCGACTGAAGTTTCGGTCGTCAAATTGCCAAGGGCTCCGGCCGTTGTAATCACGGCGGATTCAACTATCCTCGATAACTGGCGAATATTCCTGCTGTTCACCATAGGCCCCCAAACTGGCAGAAAACCTGCGGTGTCGTCTTTACTCACGACACCTCTAGCTGTCCTTGTCCGATGGTAATCTGCTCTAGCCGTGTAGGTGGGAGGCAACAGAAATGAGATAAAACATGTACCTGAGAAGTCAGGGGGCAACCAGGTGTAGGCTTGGTCATGGCAGACGAAATACGTGCCTTTGGCTGCTAATAGTACAGGGGAAGTTCGGGAAGCGAACACATATGTTTCCGTGCATATACTCTTTCCTAATTGTGCTTTGGGATCCCTACCGATACCTTGTAAACATAAGTGACCTCTGCTGGGTACTATCCAAACTGGGCGGGATTTCTTTGCTGTCTGGCTCTTACTCAGGTAAATCCCATATTTAGTTACGTTCCAACGAGTGTACGGCTCTTACTCAGGTAAATCCCATATTTAGTTACGTTCCAACGAGTGTACGGAGTGAGTTCATCTTTGGGAATCGTAAGATAGGTGTCGAACTCTCTACTCATATTTCTTATCCCTGCTACTAGTGCCTTGTTACTGGAATCACTCTCAGTAGAACGGGTCGGGTATGGTTCTAGGGCGAATAGGAACATGGTCTGGAAAGCCCACAGAGAACCATAATAACTGAAAGGCAGGATGAAGTATGGGATACCCTTATCAGTCGTGTGCGGCATGAGTCCGCATACCCAACAGTTCGATGTGTTCATTATGGACTGGTGTTGGTGTAGAAGTTGAATGAATGAGTTATTTACAAATTCGAGTCTTCTGGCAGACTCGTGTTCAGGTAGAGGGTGAAAGGAGTGTGTGGAGAGAGTGAGAGGAGGAGTTGGCCGAGTGTCATTTGAGAACAAGGAAACTTGAAAGACGAATAGGGTATAACCAGTCAAGAACATTGCTATGCTACACAACATAAAAATACATATTATCAAAAAACTTCTTTTGGCCAGTATCGGGCATAATTGTCTTTCAAAGTCCGTGAGTCTGGCAGGTCTCTTTACCCTAGGAAACTCCATCCTCTAGTTGCTGCCCGCGGTGGTAGGTTGGTTCTGCCAGGGCGTACGCTCTGTTCAGTCCGGGGTAACTCCCTTGGACCAACCAGAACCGTTGACCTAAACGTCCCCAGTTGCACTCCCCAGACTTCAACCGCGACCCTAGCAGCAGAACCGGATGGCGGTTCGAAAATCAAAAAATGAGCACGTTTCCTGAGAGTGAGAGAGCTGAAAAAATCAAAAAATAGTTCTTGGGGGAAGGGAAATCACATTAGTTTGCTTTTTATTAGTCTCTTTGTCTTGACCTTAGATTATATTGTTGTTTCCCAGGTACGGTGTGGTCTTCAAACAATGTTTCAGGTTCCGTAGTGTCCAACTGCATTGACGGTGGCACAAGTCCTTGTAAAATATGATCACTCTGTTTTCCGGTACTAGTTTCTTTTAAACGTGCATCACTGAAAGGGATGAAGCAAGGTATGGATTCTGTCTCGGAGTCGGCAATTCCTTCGTTGACCCACCGGTCGTATGGAAGGGGCAGAGGGACCCGTTTACAATGGGTCCCGTGCACCCAGTTCTTTTTGCCTTCCACCCGAACAGCTGATCTCGTGGAAAGAAGTACCAGGTACGGTCCGGTCCACCTCGGCTGTCCGTTGTTTGTGCGCTGGAAATTCCGCACCAAGACCCACGTGCCGGGTTCGATGGAGTGACCTGGATCGTCAGAGGCTGGCGGAGAGGAGCTGTGAACCTGTTGGTGTAAAACACGCAATTTAGTTGTTAATTCGCACAAATAGTCAAGCAGTACGGGGTGCTCTATTTCACTGAGTTTCTTTGGCCTTGGCACGCCCCAGACGTTGGCTGGGCGGCCAAACACTATCTCATGAGGACTAAGTCCTAACCTGGAATGGACTGTCATTCTGGTTGACAAGAGTGCTAGGGGCAAGGCGTCAGGCCATTTAAGACCTGTACAGGCTTGGATCGTAGCTAATTTGAGCTTTAAAGTGCCATTGTAGCACTCTACTAATCCAGCTGATTGGGGGTGATTCGCAGAGTGAAACTTTTGTTGTATGCCTAAACACTCACACACTCTCTTCATCACGCGTCCTACGAATTCACTTCCATTATCACTCCAGACGATTCTAGGCATGCCGAATCTCGGGAAGAACTCTTTGACAAGGGCTTTGGCAGTCGACAAGGCAGTATTGTCCTTAAGGGGGTACGCTTCCACCCACCTGGAGAAAGCGCAAACAACAACGAGCACATACTTCAGATTGTTGCATCTCTCCATGTGAATGAAATCGAGCTGCAAAACCTCGAACGGATACGTTGGAGGCGCAAAATGACCAGCTGGAGTTGGGGTTCCCCTACCGGGATTGTACTTCAAACACACCATACAGTTTCTGACCACATTCTCTGCATATTTCGGGATATTACCATTTTGCCATACTGGGGCCAATACTTTACAGATTCCTCTCGAACGAATGTGCGCAACTCCATGAGCCATGGTTACTACTGCAAGTACATATGCGTTAGGTAATAGCCATCGCTGGTGTTCTGACAGTTCGACCCAACAACCATTCGCGTCTAGTCTACCTTTACTTTCTCTCCATTCATTCACCTCTTTCTCAGTTGCCTCGGCTTGTATAGATTTCACGCTTTAAATGGTGTCCTCACACATTCCTACATCCGTAATCCATCTAGCGGGACCTACAACATACATCCGACTCATTGTGTTCCTTGCAGTCTCTTTCGCAACCTCGTCTGCAAATGCATTCCCGCGGCCAACATCATCTTGATTCTTTTTGTGTGCACGGCATTTCACAATGGCAACTTGTAGTGGCAAGGTCAGTGACTCGAGGAGCTCATTAACTAGCTGACCATGTTGTATCTTTGCACCATGTTACGTAAGAAACCCACGTTCACGCCACAATCTCCCAAAACTGTGAGCCACACCAAAGGCGTATTGGCTGTCAGTGTACAAATTCACTCGCTTTCCTTTTGCTAACACACATGCTCTGGTAAGCGCAATTAGCTCTGCAGCTTGTGCAGAATTATGGGAAATGCGCGCGGTCTCTATAATGGTGTGTAATGTCGTTACGGCATATGCTGCAGTCGTATCACCATTCGGCAGCTTGAAACATGAACCATCAACCCATAAAGTATCGTTGCATTCAGGAAGGGGAGTGTCCTGTAAGTCTACTCTCCCTTTTGTCTCTTCTTCTGTCCTAAAACAGCAGTCATGGTTATCAATCTTGTCTGTTTCTGTCGGAATGGGTAATAACGTTGCGGGGTTCAGTGTATCACACCTCTTTATGTGGATGTGACTTGCTAGCAGTGTAAGTTCGTAACTGGATAGTCGAGCGCTAGTAAGATGTTGTGTCTTCGTCCTGTTTAGTAAAATGTCTACTGCATTCGGGACCATAACGATCAGAGTATTATTCATGACTAATCCAGCGGATTGTCGAATGCAGACAGCTGCTGCGGCGGTAGCCCTCCGACAACTTGGTAGGGCTTTAGCCACAGGGTCTAGAGTTGCCGAAAAATACGCGCATGGGCGCTGTTTGTCCCCAAAGTGTTGTGTTAAAACTGATAATGCACAACCTTCCTTCTCATGGACATATAATGTAAAAGGCTTACTGTAGTTGGGGTTTCCCAACACAGGAGCCGAACATAATGCATCACGCAACTCGTGGAAACTCGTCTGACAATCTTCAGACCAGGGCATAGGATTTGGCGTGTCTTTACAGAGTAGTGCCAGCAAGGGTTTAGCTAGTAGTGAGAAATTCGGTATCCATTGTCTACAGTACGATGTAATGCCTAAGAAGGCTCTAACCTCTCTCTGTGTCCTTGGGGCACTCAGTTCTGCAATTGCCTGTATTCTTTCTGGTGTCAGTCTCCTTCCCTCCTTCGACAAGATGTGACCTAGGTAGGTAACTTCTTGTCGACAAAATTGTAGTTTTGAGAGAGAGACTTTGTGATTCATGTTACATAAGTGATGCAATAATGACAGCGTAGCTCGTTTGCAAATTTCTTCAGTGTCTGCAGCGATCAGCAGATCGTCTACGTATTGAATCAGAGTTGAACCATTCGGTAGAATAATCGTGTCTAGTTGTGTTTTCAGGGCCTGACTGAATATTGATGGGCTTTCGCAGTAGCCTTGAGGAGCGCACTTGAAGCGGAAGCTTCGTCCTCCTAAATTGAATCCAAAAATATCTCTACTCTCCTCAGCAATCGGGATGCTAAAGAAAGCGTTCTTCAGGTCAATCACCGAGAACTAAGCTGCTGAAGCTGGAACCATCGTCAATAAAGCAGTAATGTCGGGGACAACTGGAAACTGTGGGATAACTATCTTGTTCACTTCTCTGAGGTCGATGACGAACCTATACACAGGCGGTTGTAAAGGATCAGTACTCTTTAAGACGGGCAGAACTGGACTGTTACAAACATTTCCTGTTGTTTCTTCGATGACGTCTTTATCAATCAGGTCATAAACAATCGTCAATAACGCCTTTTCACATTCGCTAGATATTTTGTATTGGGGAATACGTGGCAACCTAACGTTGGCTTTCAATGTTATGACATACGGTGCTATCTCCAAATGACCTACATCATTGGAGCCATTAGCCCAAAGTATATCAGGAAGTGATGACAATTCAGTCGGAATATTGTCCTTTGACAAATACATTGGAGAAATGACTTTCTTACCTAAAGTAAGTTGTACTCCCAAGGGGGAACAGTACAAAGTCGCATATAACCTTTTTAGCAAATCCAAACCTAACAAATTTTCACCGCAACCTGTTGTAAGAATGAGGGGTGCTTCTAATTCGCACGGGCCAACAGAAAGAGATATAGGACTAGAGATCGGGTTTCTAACAGGGGCGCCAGAGAAACCTACTGAAACATTCATTTCGCCAGACAAAGGTGCGCCAGGAAGTTTCGAGTGCATGATAGAACTTTTTGTAGCACCAGTATCCAGCAGAAATGGCTCTGACACTCCTGAGGTAATTACCTCGACATAAGGTCCATTCTGATCTACTGGAACTGAAACAACTCCCTCTCTTTGTCCATGGCTGTCCTAGCAATCGTTACCCTCATTTTCGTGTTCGGTATAATAGTCGTCAGCATATTACTGAGCTGACCTAGACGATGCGTTATTCTGTTGGTCAAAGCTGTTCATCGAATTCTGAGGCGGAAAAGAAGTTGTATTCTGGGTGAAATTTCCACGGCCCCTACCTCTAGGGGCATGTTGAACACCTCGTCCCCTTACACCTGAAGCACCGCTCAAACGTCGCGCAAGAGCCGGACAATTACCTTTAAAGTGACCCTCTTCCTTGCAATACGCACATTGATTCAGGCCATAAGCAATACGCTGATGGGAAAACTCGTTTCCTTGCGCATTTCTCGAATACTGCTGTTGTTGTTGATAATTGGGCTGACTAGCCGTACGAGGCGGATAGGCTTGCTGGAGAAGAATTTTAGTTTTTAAATCTTTTGTATTTTTGTCGACTTTATCTAGCTCGTCTTTGCGCCTATTTTCGTAGTACTGGGCTGTAGCTAAAATTTGCGCTGACGTAGAGACAGCCCAAGCACTCTCTGAATTTTTCAGTTTATTACACAGTTCAGGGATTAAATTATGTACGAATTTGTCTACAAACAATCTTTGACCACCCTCGGTAGCCATATCCTGACCACTATGATCGGTGAAAGTCTCCTCAAATCTTGTGAAAAAGTCAGACACATTCTCATCTTTCTTCTGCTTGCACGCAGATAGCTTGTCCCAGTTTACGCGTACTTCAGGCATTATGGTTTTCATGTACGCGATAATTCTACCGGGAAGTTCAGCTATTAACGGCTCAGGTTTAGAACCACCTATTTGTCTAGCATCTATAGCGGCAATGTTCGCCCATGAGTCACCTAGTTCTTGGTCATGGTTCGTATGACGTATTTTGCTCCATAAAGGATGTGGAACAACGTTCCCAAACAACATGTCTATATCCGCTAAATTCATTATACATGAGTTTGTAGTTTGCGATAACTCCTTATAATACCCAGTCGGGTTTTTACGAGGATCAGGCAGTGTCTGCTTGAGTGCTAAGACTTCGGATCTTTTCCAGGGGACATGTACCCATACACGCTGGAAATGAGGCAGAATTGGTGGATTCGCATTCGCATCACCTTCCCTCCAAACCGGAGGAACCTCTCTCATGGGATACTGTCTCGCTCTTTTTCCACCTGGTGCATCGTCTTCGTGACATGATCTAGAGACATTTCCCTTACTCCTATAAGAGAGCAATAACTCTATCGCTTTCTCAACATCTGCACCTATAATCATACCTTCATAGAACTTAAAGCATGTACGCCATAGTTCGTTCATTGTGTATTTAGGATCATTCGTCTCCAAATCTTCGCCCAGATATACACACATCTCTTCGAATACGTATCTCTGAGTGGGTGCATTCCATTGACGGAAAACTTCCATAACAGACTGAACATCATATCTAACAGTATCCGTAATCCATTGGCGTGCTAGTTCATTCAGCACTTTTCTTTCCTCGTAATCAGGCAGTTGACTACGGGACTGTCTATGTTCTGTTTTAGGCATTGTTTTAGGCGACCCAAAAAAAGGTGAAAATAGACTAGTGACGGTACCTGTCACTCTTTGTCTAATAGAAGGAGAACCTTGCGGAGGAGTAAGTGCCTCGGAAAAAACAGGCTGAGGCAAAGAAGAAGTAGAGGCGATAGCAGAGGAAGTCGAAGTAGTAGCAGACGTAGTATCATAGACAATAGCTGGAGCTGTAGGCAAAGTCGTAGAAGTAGATGGAGTATGTAGCAAAGATGGCGGCCCTTGAGAAGGCTGCGCCGGAGAAGTAGAAACCAGCTGAAGAGGAGCTGGCGTTCGTGCAAGAGCTGGGTTACGTGCGCCGGGGCGCGGTATAGTAAAATGCTTTGGCGTTGTAGTAGCGTCTAACGCATACGGTGGAGGTGAGCTTAATAAGTGGGACATTAATAGATCTTTTTCTCGGATCTCTCCTCTTGACCTTGTCCCTTATTTGGTAACATCGGGTAGCATTTATCCACTGCTAGTTTCTTGCTCCTAAGTATTTGTTCGTTTTCCTGCTCTTCCTCGTTATCCCTGTATGCAACGGCAGCTTGCACCATTGACATACCTCTTTTATTCTTTTTTGCTAATTTTATTTCTTTCTGTTTGGCTTCTTTGCGCCATAAGCGGAAAGAGTCAAACATCGCCGGCCGGGCTTTTCTCTTGAATAATTTGACCTCTAGGTTATCTAATATTTCTGAGTCGAAACTACCATATTGGGGCCATTTTAAAACACCATCCTTGCGGGTGTATTTTATCCACACTTCATTATATGTGATAGGACCTACGCCGTGTTTTACATAGAGCTCATATGTTGGAGTTCCAATCGGAGGAACCGGACAGGAATCCTCTAATCGGGAGTCCTTACTATAACCAAGACAAAACAAGTTTCCAAGTCTGCTAAAACCAGGCATCTTTGCTCACTAGTCTAGCTTCAAACTTCAAAGGATTATCTGTTACGATATTTCTCGTGAATACACAAGTCATTCGGCTTTGGGGCTTGCAAGTACCAAATCAAAGCGTATCTCAAGGATACCAAAAACTAAGGACAAACTAAGGACTGGGAGACGCTCCACTTATACTTAACTGAAGTATTTGAAGATCGGTGACGTCGCTAGAAGACTCGTCTATCGTTTCGCTCTACCAAGGATCACTGGGTCCAAAACAAGGCGATAGTCAGGGCAGCAGTCCTTCGTAGCCGTCGGGACGCGGGGAACCTCGCAGCAAAGACCTTCGGAACCACGTCGACATACAGGGGTCGCTGAAGTGGCTGGCCGTCCTCTGGAATTTTCACACGAAGCTCCTCACGAACATCTGGCTTGGACCTTCGCCGCTTGATACCGCCCCACGTTGGGCGCCAACTGAGGTAACGGGTTTTTACGAACCCGTTTGGTGCCAGGGGATAACACCCGAAGACCTCTGAGTTCTCCCTTGTTCCGGACCACAGAAACACTGAGTCTTCTAGTCGAGTCAGAGATCAAGTTTTATTGGCAGCTACCAAGTAACAGGTGTCCTAGAAGCACGACAAACACGGGTCATGTGTTCTCAGGAGACTGTTCGTTTTTACAGAACCAGCCTTTTCCTTATATACGAAAATAATAGCTGCAAGCAAGAATTCTTGAGTTTATGATATGGCTATACACATATTTCTACAATAATACAAAAGAGCGAAGTCATGTAGGCAAGCCCGTATTTTAGATGTCCAATTCGTGATAGATTACCCAGCCAAACCCGGAACTCCCATCAGATATCGGTGAAGCCCCAATAAAAGAAGGCACCTCCTAGTCATAAAACTGGCCATAAACAGGGAACGCGGACAGGTGTGTGTGTAGAAAACACGATCTGGATGTAGTGAATGGTTTGTGGCATGTTATGCATTGATGCTATCGTATTAGGCCACTGGGCGAGGAGCTGCCCAAACAGGTTCGGCTGGAGGCAATGGAGTCAGTTGGGACAGGTCAGGGGGGAGTCAGGGAAGGTGGACGTGTCCTTTTAGATCAAGCTCGACCTTTAATTGACTTATCATGAGGGCAAGACACAAGATGGATACCGTTTACAAAATGGAGTCTGAGGGGTCGGGACGGAAACTACGATTCAGGGGTGTTAGCATGTCTCGATCATGACGCAAATGCATAGGAATGATGTCCTAATCATTATTGGTTCGTCGACACCAAATTCGTCATGGTACGTTGTTGTTTCGGGACACGGGTATCGGACCTCGATACCGGGACAACAGTAGGGTCCAGAATTTCAGAACCACACCGCGCTGCAGTTGCCCTGCTGGAATTTAAAGCGCCTCCAGGCAAGTGTTGCGGGCGTCGGTGGCCGATTCGGCCGCAGGGGAGCCTGGGACCTGCAGTCCTGTCCCGCTCCTGCTCTCCCCCCTTGGTTAGTGCTGTTGCTTGCAAAAAGGGATCTTTTAAACCGTTCATAAAATGAGCTATGAATAGGCCTGTGTTTCTCCACTGAATGTTTATCGTAGGGTCCGTATCCAAGTCTAACCTCCAGCTGAGAGTTTTCTCAGACTCTGCACACTGATATGGTTGATCATCTAGTGATGCTGCTGAGGGCTTCTCTGGTATTGTGGTGCTGAATGTCTCTTCGATTCTACGGGAAGCGCTGACTTCCCCGGAAGCTGGTCCTGCTCTCTACTAGTCCGGAAGCAGTGGCAGAGTCCTGTTCCACAGTATAAACCACTGTTGAAGAATGCATGGTTCAATATCGCCAACAGAATGTTACCCAAAACTATACCCACAGTCCTCCCATCATATGAGAAGTCCTTTGTGTTCAATGCACTATTGTTTAAACTATCAGGCCTTGTTAAATCCTACTTGTAATGTCCTTATACCACCACCAAACACTATTTTTCATTAGCCCTTTTCGCTCGCTTAATTCTGCTTATTCGAACCATCTGCTTTCCTAAGATAGACATAGCTGGATATGTAGTAAAACTTTCTTCTTCCTCGCGGCTAATTATTGGAACTATCTGCCTCCATCCATGAGCTTCCAGCCAAATCCCCTACAGTTTGGTGTGAAACGCCATTAACGCTTGGCTGTTTCTCCTTACATCTGTAATGTTGCTGGCTCTCAGCTGATTCTCTGCACCAGGAAACCCTTCAACCTCCAAAAGAGAAAGAGAGAAAAAGAATGTGTGTGTGTGTAAGTGAATGGACTGGTTGGAACTGAAACAGAAGTGAGTATCAGAGTTTCAGTTTTCTACTGCATCATTTCCTATCAATTAATTAAAACATGGCCTGTAAGAAATTAGCTTGACCTGCCCTATTAAGGCTGCTTCAATTTAATGCTCCAGTTAGCTTGACAAACTGAGGCATCCCACCTCCAGTGGAGTTGTCTGGTAGTTCTGAGGGAGATTCTGCCTGATGGGGGAAGTACTGTTACGTCAAGTGGAATGCCCATTCGAGGTCTGTGTCATTGTATGTCCCAAGCTTGACTTGCAAGGATTCCTCTTCCGCGCTTGCGGCTAAGAAAAGTCACTCTATGGTGCTGCCGGCCTGGGGTTGTTTCACTCTATTCCAGTGGCCATACCTGATGAATCCCAGTGTGGCTCTCTGGAACATGAAGAGATGGTGAGCATGACTGCCCTATGGTGAGAGGCTATGTCAGATATCCTGTCTGGTCACTATCCCTAAACCATGTTGACTGTTTGTAGGCCTCACAGAGACGGTCTTCATATGCATAGGACGGTTGAATGTGCCAGCCCTAACATCTGATACAAAGACTAATGCATTTTACTGCTGGGGTCCACATCTCCACAATAAAATGCATTAGTCACACATTTTCAGAGCTCCTCGACACTGTGGGGATCTTGCAGCGCTTTGCTGCAGGAATATTTATTTATAATCCAACCCTTGAGCACTTCAGCAATTGTTGTGCACTGCTGCTCTGCCTGCCCCAGGCAATTTGCAGCTTAGCCTGTCACCTGGGGGACTCACTCATTGCTATGGTGACTGGCAGTCTTAGACTTTGAGTCATGCATTCATTGTTTTCTGTGTTGGGAACAAACACAGCCAAAGCACTTTAGTTGTAAAGTCCTTGGAAATCCTGCATAGGATAATTATGAAGAGGTCTCGGCAGTGGGAGCCTTTTTATCTGTGAATCAAAACAAATTGCCTGAAGGGACCTGAGGTTGAATCTATTCACATGACATCAGCCCTTTTCCACACTGGCTCTGAAAAGTGCCTTGACAATCTAAAGGAAAGAATGGGGAAGGTAGGGATTGAGAATATATATCGTAGATCGCCTATGTGAAATATGTATTGATTTGGAGAACCAATCAAGAAGCAGTAATGTCTGATCCCCATGAAAACAGAAGAAACAGGACGTAGGTTGGCCCTAATGGTTGGTGAGGTGCACTCTCAGCCTTTGGAATTGCAACATGCCCAGTGCATCAGACCATAAAATCTAAATGAATCAAGTTACCTGCTACTGATCATTTACTAATTTTTACACCAAGGTCAGCCATGACAGATCATGCAATCATCTACAAGGTATATTTTGTACTCCTTCATAGACCATACAATGTGAAATTCAACTGGATTCCCTTTTGAGACTAACATAATGTTCCCTTTAATGGATTTCAGTCCCTGGAAGTGGGACATTCAGTGCAGTCTCTTTGAGTCTACAACAATCTCATTTCTGTGGATTGAAAATCTATTCATGACACTGACCCAGATGACCTACAGCAATATAGTAGTGTCAACAGAAGCATGAATGACTATCCAGGCCCACAACCAATTTCTTCATACAGCAACGCACCCTGGCATGAAGACATTAATATGTTATGCCACTGCTCATATATGAAGGGAATAAATCCGGTGGTGGAAGCCTGGGCCGAACACAGAGACAAATTAAGGTCACCACTGAAGAATGGAGAAGACACTATTACTTCATGCGCCTCCATCTGATTATGGCAACACTGTATTGCTGTGTGTCTTCTTTGGCATCCTTACATCTTTCACTGCCTCAGACTAACATCAAGCTCTGTTCTTTTCCTTTCTGTACTCACTGGAGCCTTTCGAGGAGACAACATCCTGTTTACACTGGTCATAATATTTGGAACCATACCTCATACCCCCTTTTGCCAAGCTAGCTCCTCCACTCTCCCTCATATAGGGCACAATTCAAAAGGGCCTTCACACTTGTGGTGGAGGCCCCACAGTTATGGTGTGGATCCCACAGTCATGGCGGGACCACCATATTGCATTTACCCATTGTGTAGGTCTCGCCATGAGTAAGGCCCTCCGCCATGACTGCGGTGTGGCACGGGTGTGATGGCTCTTTGTAAATCGGGCCCACAGTGTTTTTTTGTGAGGTCAAAGCCTTCTCCAGTCACAGACAAAAACACCCACAATCACATCACTGAGTGTTCATGCCTCTCACAATTTAAGTGAAAAAGATAATAAGCTACCCATCTTTCATTGCACTGCTCCAAGATACCAATTTATCTCCTATTGAGATAGAAAAATTACATGATCAGTTGAGTGGTGTGGTTTATAACAGTCACTTTACCTCGGAATGTGATGGCTTTTTCATCCAAAATCTTGAAATTTTATAGAGGGGTGATCCTCCTGCATGAATCTATTCACTACAACATTGCTAAAAACTTGGTCAGATTGGGAGGATCAATGTACCGAAGAATAGTGGTTTGCAAATGCCAAAAAGGCTTACCGCGATGTCCAAAAGCCATTCAAAAACCACAAATAGCGATGCAAAAGGTTTGCATTTTGGTACTGATAGAGCTGAGGTTTTCCTCTTACTAATTTGCGACAATTTACAAAGAAAACAAATTGTGACACTACTTTATATGGAGGATGACAAAACGCGTGTTAAGCTTCATGTTTCTAGAAATGACAAAACTTAATTATGATTTAGATACTGCATCATAAAAGCGTGCAGAATGTTGGAATGAGCTTATGATTTCATTTTATATTTACTAAACAGATGTGAATGTTTAATAACGTCACTGACATTTGATCTTGTGATTAGGTAATGTGATAATAACGATAACTAAGAAATTCATATGCAAAAATTAAACATTCATGCCTTAAGAGATGAATTGTGTTTTCATGCGTAATGTGAACACCGAAAATGACAAAAGAAAAGTAGGTGTTGCACAAGAGTTAGTGGTAGAAACATCTGTAAATCATACATTAAACATGCTTATAATGTTGTGTGTGCCCTAATGAGATATATATATATATCCCAAACAGAATTGACGCATTTGAGCTCAGATACCGACTCTATTGCCAGTGGGTCATCCATGACAAATTCGCAATAGGTTTTTTCAAAGGAACTATTTATTCTTCAGAAAACGAGAGAACACCCAAACAGGTGACGTCCAAAAACAAAAACCCAAGGAAACGAAGACTCAACCCCAAAAGGAACAGCAGGAGAAAAACCAACAGAGAAGCCTGGCGTGGGAACAAGAGGCCAGCTGAACAAAAGACAACTATGATGGACAACACCTCGAAATTAACGGTAATTAATTTGACTAACAAAATATTAACTGAGAATGAGATGAATGTGTTGCAACTAGGACAGAGTCTAACTTTGATTATGCTGACCTGAGAGCGGATTTGTATAAATTTGAGAGAAAATTCAAACTATGTAAAATTCATGCGGGGAAGGACATAACAAAACACACCAGAGAGGGAACGGAGCCGAATCTAGGAGAACTGCCAATATGGGACATTCCCACTCTTATGAGATTAACATCACTAGAAACTGAACAGACTGAAGAATATTGTCCTAATACATTGGACATCTTTGATACTACACATGGGACACAAATTGCACATGCGATAGACACAGATACAGGGGCCCCGGCTGGGACCAGTTTCAGGAGAAAATCAAAATTTGTGCCAATTACACCAAGGGACAATATTGATGTTTTTGGTGATCTAGTCAAAGGAGACTTTGACAAACTACTAGACAATCGAACAATATGTAGGAATGTCAACAAAGAACAAAAGATTGCCATTAAGAACTTGCAACAGAACAGTGACATAATAATTAAACCCTCAGATAAGGGTGGGAATGTTGTGCTGATGCCCAGAGATATGTACATAGAGGAGGCGAAGAGACAACTTTTGGACAAAACATGTTACTGTCATGTAGATAAACGGTACATAGTTAATCTACAGGAAGAATACTACAAACAATTAGAGCACTGGCGAGATAAAGGTCTACTAACATGGGACGAGGAAAGATATCTCCATAAGGAAAACCCCAAAACCCCGACCTTTTATCTATTGCCGAAAGTGCACACCAGTATGTCCAGACCTCCAGGGAGACCAATAGTCTCGTCCATCGATAGCATTTTTGAGCATACAAGCATCTATATAGACCATTTTCTCTTCCCATTTGTAAAGGAATTATCTTCCTATGTGAGAGACACCACTGACTTTATCCATAAAATTTCCAATGTTGAGTTGGACGATCAGTGCTGGTTGGTATGTCTGGATGTTGAGTCCCTTTATACAAGTATAAGACACAAGGATGGCATTAAGGCATGTCAATTTTTCTTGAAACAACGGAAATTGGAATACTTTGAACATACTTGTATGGTATTAGAAATGATCAGGCTGTGTCTGAATGAAAATGTCTTCTTATTCGACAAAGTATACTATAGACAACAACAAGGGACTTCCATGGGCACCTGCTTCGCCCCCAGTTATGCCAACCTCATGGTGGGCTGGTGGGAGAAGCAGGTGCTCTGGAATGACCTTATGGAAAGATGGGCATTAAATGTAGCGAGATGGGTAAGGTATATAGATGACGTCATTTTTATCTGGCGGGGGAACGAAAACGATTTGAACTGTTTTATTGATTGTCTTAATACGAACCAGGTGAATTTAAAATTTACAAGACACTACAGCAGACACTCTGTAGATTTCCTAGACGTCAGAGTCACGAAGACCGATAACCAATTGACCACCTTACTCTTTCGCAAAGAGACAGCAGAGAACTCCTTACTTCATTCCTCCAGCGCTCATCCCCCTAGTTTCCGATGGGGAATCCCTTTCAGTGAATTCCTTAGAGCCAAACGTAACTGTTCAACTGAACCACACTTCCAGAAAATGAAGGAGGAGATAAAAGAAAGATTCAAAGTGAGGGGGTACTCAAACAAATCACTCAGAGAAGCAGAATCAAGAGTTGATAAAATATCAAGAGAGAAAGCCCTAACACCAAAAACTACTTCACCGACAACTAAACCTGATTCCCCGAAAGTGAGGTTTATAACAAAACACTGCAGTCAGTCCAACCAAATAAGACAAATACTAAAAAATAGGTGGGATATACTGAGGCAAGACCCTATATTGAGAAATGTCGTTGGTAGCTCTCCAGGCATTTCATACCAACGTGGTCAATCCCTTAAAGATTGCCTAGTACAAAGCCATCTAGCCCCAAAGAGACTGACTGGTTAAAAACTACTAAGGGATTTAAGAAATGTGGGAATTGCAAGGGGTGCAAGTATAGTCAGAACTGTAAAGAGATCCTCCTACCTAAAACAAAAATGAAATGGAAGATTAACACCTTGATTACATGCAATACGGAGTACGTTGTATACCTAATTCGTTGCCCGTGCAACTTGTGGTACATTGGGTCAACTACAGCACCTGTAAAAAAGCGTATTCTTGAGCACTTGCGTGCAGTTACTAACCAGGACTTCTCATACAGCACAGGCAGGCATTTTAGCCGATTCCATCAGAGCGATGCATCAAAAGCAAGCTACATAGGCCTTGCAACTATTAAAAGCAGCATCCGAGGTGGAGACAGATTGGGGGCACTACGCAAATTAGAATCAAGATTGATTCTTCTGGCAGGCACCCGTTTCCCTGATGGTTTAAATATGGATGAAGAGTTACACTCCCACCTCTGAAAGAAATAGCAGACCAATATGAAAAATGGGATAACTGAATTCTCACCAGACTATAAATACCCTTTTTAATCTACCCTTCCCACACATATTTCCACTTCCCCTCGTCTTTTTCATTTTTGTAAACTTATACCAGCTTTAATAATTAATAGCAAACATGAGGCTTAATCATTATGATATCTAATTAGGTCCTGAAAGTACTATTATGAACTCTGTAGACGATCTGGGTGCACAATATGAACCAATATACTCTTTCCTCTTCTTTTTCTAGGTTGTGAAGAAGAGGATACCAGTTCTGATTTTTCATCTACACATGTGAAATTCACGTCTTTCAAACTAGAAATCTACATTATTCCAAACGGAATGCATATGAATATGTACATTCAGTTGCACAAAACGGGTATAGGGTACTACACCAATAATTGTCTATGGAAAAAGCATAATGGGTTCTATAAGGGTACTATACCCAGATTAAGGACTACTGTTAAACCTCACTGCTGAACGGACTGTCTTTGAAACAAAGAGCTGGTTGTGTTACTATGCACTTTTCTTTTTGAATAATGTTTTTTTTTCACAACAATCAATTATGTATATAGTGCACAAATTTTGTCAGTGTCAATAACTGATAACGAAGCCAGTATACTTCTCCAATATTATCGAATGTACAATGAGAAATGTTTTCTATGTTCATGACATTATGTGACTGCACCTTTAAATAGTGGGTTGAGATAACCGGGGGTCATGTGACCAAGAACAACTTGTTGTTCGAAACGCGTAATCCCTCAACGTTTGTTTTTGCCGAATAAAAGATCTTTTCGGATGCACTACGGGCTTGTTTAGATTCATTTACCTGGATTCTTCTTCTGCATATATATATATATATATAGGGCGCATGTACGTGTACCCCCGCCGTGCAAGAGGTATGGACTTCTGGCCAGCTCGTTGGAGCAATTGTTGTTTGTTGCGATAGCAAATCAGTCCATTACCCACCAGGACGCATGGATTACAACGCGGCAAGTGGATATTTATATCTTCTGTTTGGGTGACCGGATTTCCGCGCCAACCCCCGCGAAGGACACCAGGCAAAGTGGTTGCGGCGGTAAAACGAAGGGGGACCCGAGGGGGCACTGAAGTGTACATCTGCCTCACCTCCCAACAGACTTTCAAAGGCTGCGCCTGTCACAGAAGCCGACTCGAACTTCATCACCCCACAGCACTCTGCAATTCCCTCGAGGCGCAATATTGGGGCCTTGTGGGTAGTGTAGTTCCACCACACGGGACTGCACATGGTTGATTGGCTGCACATCGTGGGGGCGGAGTATGGTCACTGTTCAAAACAGCGTGACAGGCGGACCATCAACAGCACAAGGAGCAGCTGGAGAGGGGCGCTGAGGAAGGTCAAAAGTACCGAAATGCATCCGCCCGAGACTCTTTTACATTAAAGTGCTCCCTTTAATCTCCCTTCAGGGTCACGTCTCTTTCGTTTGGAGGAGGTGGTGTTATCATATATATATATATATATATATATATACATATATATATATATATATCTATATATATTCACTGAAAAAACCATAGGTTATCGACCATATATAGTTAGGAATTAGCATTTACAAAACCTTATTTTACTCACACAAAACCATTGAAATTCGCATATATAGTTAGTTGCACTAACTATATATCGCGCACCCGCAATCCACTGCTGATCATGTCACATATTACATCATTCATGACATGGTCAGTGACATCACTGATTACATCACTGATGACATCTCAAATGACATCACTGATGACATCACTGATGACATCTCAAATGACATCACTGATGACATCACTGATGACATCTCAAATGACATCACTGATGACATCACTGATGACATCACTGATGACATCTCAAATGACATCACTGATGACATCACTGATGACATCTCAAATGACATCACTGATGACATCACTGATGACATCTCATTTGACATTACTGATCACATCACTGATGACATCATTCATGTGATAATACGATGAACCTCTTCAGACTCTAATATAACCTTAGATACACTCAGTGTAAACAGACACTCACAGACTGTCACTCATCCATGGAGTTACTCACACACCTAGTCAGTCATGCAAAGAATCAATCACACCTCCATTTCCTCAACTATACAGTTATACACACCTTACTTATTCAAACATATACTAACACATATTTACTCTCTTATACAATCCCTGATACAAGTTCACAATGATCCATACAGCCACTCACACATTCACTGGCTCTTATGCACAGTTATTTATATATGTCAACTCTCACATGTACTGTGTTTTACATATGTACTTACTTTGACATGTAGCACTGAGATATCCATTCACAAACCAATACACTCATGCACACAGTCAACCGCCCATACAGCTGTTTCCACATGCACTTTTGAACCCATACATCTAGTGAATCAACTGCTCACACATCTATGCACAGAGTCATACACCTCCCAGCCACCCACACACACACTCAGTCTCCCATACAAATACTTGGGCAACCAATCAATAACCCATATAGTTACTCATATAGCTACTGATCAACACATGCAGCAGTTTACAGAACAACAGACATAATGATGCACAAATTAAGACAGTTTAGTCACTAACCCATGCACTCAGTGAGACACATTTAATCACTCACTCATACAGTCAGTCATGACCCTACTAAATCCTTCATCCAGACACTTATACATCCACTCATTCTTCAATATGTAGGACATATTTTAACTTTACAGAAACATACAGTCACTGGATGTTGTCATCAGTGATGTCATCAGTGATGTCATTTGAGATGTCATCAGTGATGTCATCAGTGATGTCACTGACCATGTCATGAATGATGTAATATGTGACATGATCAGCAGTGAATTGCGGGTGCGCGATATATAGTTAGTGCAACTAACTATATATGCAAATTTCAATGGTTTTGTGTGAGTAAAATAAGGTTTTGTAAATGCTAATTCCTAACTATATATGGTCTATAACCTATGGTTTTTTCAGTGAATTTTCAAGGTTTTGTAAATGCTAATTCCTAACTATATATGGTCTATAACCTATGGTTTTTTCTGTGAATTTCAATGGTTTTTTAATAGCAAATATTAAAAGCTGTAAAATGTATTCTTCTTTTAAAGGAAAAATATATTTTATATGTATTTAATATAAGTTTTTTTATGTATATACATTTTTTGAGGGAACGAATTTATCAACTATCATGCTGAAGAAGAGTGTGGGGAAAAAAAACAAAGAGGAGGACTAAGAGGAAAGAACAATCAGTTCAAAAATACAATTGCTTTAAAGCATGAAGTGCTTTTCCACACATTTACATTTAAATAACCCATATTAGAACATACAAAATATCTACAGAGGAGACGGTGTACATTGAATTTTAGACTCTTCATTGGTACCTACATGTTGGTACTTACATCACCCACACAACACAACAACCGGGACGCTGTCACAGATATACATATTTTTTTGAACGTTAATTTCTCAAAATCCACTGGAGCACATATCTTGAGACCTAGCAAAGGCACATCGGGCAAACAGTCTCTACAATTTTGCCAAGTTTCATAGAAATCCATTCAGCTGTTCGAGCTAAAAGTGAGTCCAACCGCCCTATGGAAAACTCAATGTTAAAAACACGTTTTGGGACCCCCTTTTTTCTCGGCCCCCACTTGACGAAACCCCCCCCAAACTTTCAGGGGACGCTCAGAAACGAAATGTGCCATTTTCCTGAAAATTCCAGCCAATTCCGTCCATCAACGCCAAAGTTATTCAACATAGAATTTTCAGAAATCCCTATTCAAAAAAATCCTAACTATATATACCTACTGGCGACCGCCAGTAGGTAATATATATATATATATAACTCGAACTGGTTACTCAGAACTATCTGAACTTTCCCGAAGGATTGTATGAGGCTAAATTGTTTCTCTATTGCTTCATATGCTTTAATTTTCCTCGGTTAAGTAGGATTTATCCCTTCATCTTTGGATCTCACAGAGTTTGATATTATTTTATTAAACTTAGTTTAATTTAATTCTAAGATTGTATGCCATTTATTTAATTGTTCTTTACTCTTGAATAAAATACGAAAACTTTGAGATACAACTAAACTCTGACTCATTATTGCCTGTGGGTAAATTATATAATTGATCTGTATGTTGTCTCACATTAGCATTAAATGCTTAGTTTGAGGGTAGTAATTGTCATATTCCTGCGCCTCATTTGGTAATTGCCCGTCCTCCAAATATGCAGTCACTTTCAGCACAAAACAAGATCCATCGGAGGACCGACTGAGTAAACGGTAGTCAGAGGTTAAATGAGTAAAATCAAAGATTAGTTTAAACAAATGAAGAAAAAAATGTTTACGTCCAGGACATACACTCTACAACAGTACCAATAGTGACCGGAAATAGGGACTCGCAAATAAGAAATCGCAATAGCGATTTGTAAACGGTATGTTAGAGGCAGTAGCAAATAGCGACTAGTGTCAAAAATGGCTGATGGCACATGCAATTTACCACCTATTCAAACCTGGTGGTAACTCAGTGAAAAGTATAAAAGCAGGCCCAAAATTCATCAGGCCTGTCCACAATGGCTACCCTGTATGTGATTACATTACCGAACCAGGCTGCCCCTTTTCCAACAAACAGAGAAATAAATATATGACCAATACAGGCTAAGTAGCAATGCCATTCTGGGTATTATAGCCCCTTTGAAGCCACATTTAGAAATCAGTACTCTGCGTAACAATACCATCCCACCCATATTCAGGTGTTGTGCTTGTTACCTATTAGCCAGTGAGAGTTACCGGGATGTGATAGCTGTTGCAGGAGGAGTATCTCAAGGTGTGCTATTGCATTTCTTCAAGAGATTCTTAGATGCCATGCTTCTCTACATCCACCACCACATATGCCTGCCCAGGAATAAGCAGGAAATACAAAGTACAAAATTGCAATTTACTGGATTGCCAATTTTCCCCATGTCATAGGGTGTATAGATGGGATACAAGTGCCCTTATGTCCACCATCCCATACTGAATATCTTTTTAGGAACTGGAAACATAGCCATTCCCTTAACATTCAAGTGGTATGCAATACATACAACATTATCACTGATATTATTTCTCAATATCTAGGAAGAACCCATGTCTCCTTCATGCTTAAGCACAGCGGAATTCGCAGATGACTGGAAAGAGGCGAGTTTGATGACAGATATTTATTAGGTACTGAAAATAAATATCAAAACATATTTGTAATTGCCCAATCCACATATAGGGGTCGATTCCGATTTGGGAAACTAATCCGTACGACGATTCGAATTCGTAGCCGTTTCCGTACGAATCGTACAAATCCGTCCGAATCGCGTAGTACGATCCGTAGGAAAAAAATATGTCGGAATTGTTGCGAACCATACGAAAAGCAAGGGAAAATCCGTACGATACGGACCATGAAAGTAAACTGCACGAATCGTAAACATGCCGTACGACCCGACAAGTATGATCCTGACCGGGGACCGAGAATGCGATTCCTACGGAAAACGTCATATGAGCAATTCGTACAGAGAGCCACACATTCACATACGCACCATACCCCTGCAATCATGGGGGTACGCACCGTACCCCTATGCTCTGTACTCCTATGCACCATACCCCGATGCACCGTACCCCTATGCACCGTACCCAGATGCACCGTACCCCTACGCACTGTACCCCGATGCACAGTACTGCTACGCACCGTACCCCGATGTACCGCCTTTTCACATTCGCTAGATATTTTGTATTGGGGAATACGTGGCAACCTAACGTTGGCTTTCAATGTTATGACATACGGTGCTATCTCCAAATGACCTACATCATTGGAGCCATTAGCCCAAAGTATATCAGGAAGTGATGACAATTCAGTCGGAATATTGTCCTTTGACAAATACATTGGAGAAATGACTTTCTTACCTAAAGTAAGTTGTACTCCCAAGGGGGAACAGTACAAAGTCGCATATAACCTTTTTAGCAAATCCAAACCTAACAAATTTTCACCGCAACCTGTTGTAAGAATGAGGGGTGCTTCTAATTCGCACGGGCCAATAGAAAGAGATATAGGACTAGAGATCGGGTTTCTAACAGGGGTGCCAGAGAAACCTACTGAAACATTCATTTCGCCAGACAAAGGTGCGCCAGGAAGTTTCGAGTGCATGATAGAACTTTTTGTAGCACCAGTATCCAGCAGAAATGGCTCTGACACTCCTGAGGTAATTACCTCGACATAAGGTCCATTCTGATCTACTGGAACTGAAACAACTCCCTCTCTTTGTCCATGGCTGTCCTAGCAATCGTTACCCTCATTTTCGTGTTCGGTATAATAGTCGTCAGCATATTACTGAGCTGACCTAGACGATGCGTTATTCTGTTGGTCAAAGCTGTTCATCGAATTCTGAGGCGGAAAAGAAGTTGTATTCTGGGTGAAATTTCCACGGCCCCTACCTATAGGGGCATGTTGAACACCTCGTCCCCTTACACCTGAAGCACCGCTCAAACGTCGCGCAAGAGCCGGACAATTACCTTTAAAGTGACCCTCTTCCTTGCAATACGCACATTGATTCGGGCCATAAGCAATACGCTGATGGGAAAACTCGTTTCCTTGCGCATTTCTCGAATACTGCTGTTGTTGTTGATAATTGGGCTGACTAGCCGTACGAGGCGGATAGGCTTGCTGGAGAAGAACTTTAGTTTTTAAATCTTTTGTATTTTTGTCGACTTTATCTAGCTCGTCTTTGCGCCTATTTTCGTAGTACTGGGCTGTAGCTAAAATTTGCGCTGACGTAGAGACAGCCCAAGCACTCTCTGAATCTTTCAGTTTATTACACAGTTCAGGGATTAAAATATGTACGAATTTGTCTACAAACAATCTTTGACCACCCTCGGTAGCCATATCCTGACCACTATGATCGGTGAAAGTCTCCTCAAATCTTGTGAAAAAGTCAGACACATTCTCATCTTTCTTCTGCTTGCACGCAGATAGCTTGTCCCAGTTTACGCGTACTTCAGGCATTATGGTTTTCATGTACGCGATAATTCTACCGGGAAGTTCAGCTATTAACGGCTCAGGTTTAGAACCACCTATTTGTCTAGCATCTATAGCGGCAATGTTCGCCCATGAGTCACCTAGTTCTTGGTCATGGTTCGTATGACGTATTTTGCTCCATAAAGGATGTGGAACAACGTTCCCAAACAACATGTCTATATCCGCTAAATTCATTATACATGAGTTTGTAGTTTGCGATAACTCCTTATAATACCCAGTCGGGTTTTTACGAGGATCACGCAGTGTCTGCTTGAGTGCTAAGACTTCGGATCTTTTCCAGGGGACATGTACCCATACACGCTGGAAATGAGGCAGAATTGGTGGATTCGCATTCGCATCACCTTCCCTCCAAACCGGAGGAACCTCTCTCATGGGGTACTGTCTCGCTCTTTTTCCACCTGGTGCATCGTCTTCGTGACATAATCTAGAGACATTTCCCTTACTCCTATAAGAGAGCAATAACTCTATCGCTTTCTCAACATCTGCACCTATAATCATACCTTCATAGAACTTAAAGCATGTACGCCATAGTTCGTTCATTGTGTATTTGGGATCATTCGTCTCCAAATCTTCGCCCAGATATACACACATCTCTTCGAATACGTATCTCTGAGTGGGTGCATTCCATTGACGGAAAACTTCCATAACAGACTGAACATCATATCTAACAGTATCCGTAATCCATTGGCGTGCTAGTTCATTCAGCACTTTTCTTTCCTCGTAATCAGGCAGTTGACTACGGGACTGTCTATGTTCTGTTTTAGGCATTGTTTTAGGCGACCCAAAAAAAGGTGAAAATAGACTAGTGACGGTACCTGTCACTCTTTGTCTAATAGAAGGAGAACCCTGCGGAGGAGTAAGTGCCTCGGAAAAAACAGGCTGAGGCAAAGAAGAAGTAGAGGCGATAGCAGAGGAAATCGAAGTAGTAGCAGACGTAGTATCATAGACAATAGCTGGAGCTGTAGGCAAAGTCGTAGAAGTAGATGGAGTATGTAGCAAAGATGGCGGCCCTTGAGAAGGCTGCGCCGGAGAAGTAGAAACCAGCTGAAGAGGAGCTGGCGTTCGTGCAAGAGCTGGGTTACGTGCGCCGGGGCGCGGTATAGTAAAATGCTTTGGCGTTGTAGTAGCGTCTAACGCATACGGTGGAGGTGAGCTTAATAAGTGGGACATTAATGGATCTTTCTCGGATCTCTCCTCTTGACCTTGTCCCTTATTTGGTAACATCGGGTAGCATTTATCTACTGCTAGTTTCTTGCTCCTAAGTATTTGTTCGTTTTCCTGCTCTTCCTCGTTATCCCTGTATGCAACGGCAGCTTGCACCATTGACATACCTCTTTTATTCTTTTTTGCTAATTTTATTTCTTTCTGTTTGGCTTCTTTGCGCCATAAGCGGAAAGAGTCAAACATTGCCGGCCGGGCTTTTCTCTTGAATAATTTGACCTCTAGGTTATCTAATATTTCTGAGTCGAAACTACCATATTGGGGCCATTTTAAAACACCATCCTTGCGGGTGTATTTTATCCACACTTCATTATATGTGATAGGACCTACGCCGTGTTTTACATAGAGCTCATATGTTGGAGTTCCAATCGGAGGAACCGGACAGGAATCCTCTAATCGGGAGTCCTTACTATAACCAAGACAAAACAAGTTTCCAAGTCTGCTAAAACCAGGCATCTTTGCTCACTAGTCTAGCTTCAAACTTCAAAGGATTATCTGTTACGATATTTCTCGTGAATACACAAGTCCTTCGGCTTTGGGGCTTGCAAGTACCAAATCAAAGCGTATCTCAAGGATACCAAAAACTAAGGACAAACTAAGGACTGGGAGACGCTCCACTTATACTTAACTGAAGTATTTGAAGATCGGCGACGTCGCTAGAAGACTCGTCTATCGTTTCGCTCTACCAAGGATCACTGGGTCCAAAACAAGGCGATAGTCAGGGCAGCAGTCCTTCGTAGCCGTTGGGACGCGGGGAACCTCGCAGCAAAGACCTTCGGAACCACGTCGACATACAGGGGTCGCTGAAGTGGCTGGCCGTCCTCTGGAATTTTCACACGAAGCTCCTCACGAACATCTGGCTTGGACCGTCGCCGCTTGATACCGCCCCACGTTGGGCGCCAACTGAGGTAACGGGTTTTTACGAACCCGTTTGGTGCCAGGGGATAACACCCGAAGACCTCTGAGTTCTCCCTTGTTCCGGACCACAGAAACACTGAGTCTTCTAGTCGAGTCAGAGATCAAGTTTTATTGGCAGCTACCAAGTAACAGGTGTCCTAGAAGCACGACAAACACGGGTCATGTGTTCTCAGGAGACTGTTCGTTTTTACAGAACCAGCCTTCTCCTTATATACGAAAATAATAGCTGCAAGCAAGAATTCTTGAGATTATGATATGGCTATACACATATTTCTACAATAATACAAAAGAGCGAAGTCATGTAGGCAAGCCCGTATTTTAGATGTCCAATTCGTGATAGATTACCCAGCCAAACCCGGAACTCCCATCAGATATCGGTGAAGCCCCAATAAAAGAAGGCACCTCCTAGTCATAAAACTGGCCATAAACAGGGAACGCGGACAGGTGTGTGTGTAGAAAACACGATCTGGATGTAGTGAATGGTTTGTGGCATGTTATGCATTGATGCTATCGTATTAGGCCACTGGGCGAGGAGCTGCCCAAACAGGTTCGGCTGGAGGCAATGGAGTCAGTTGGGACAGGTCAGGGGGGAGTCAGGGAAGGTGGACGTGTCCTTTTAGATCAAGCTCGACCTTTAATTGACTTATCATGAGGGCAAGACACAAGATGGATACCGTTTACAAAATGGAGTCTGAGGGGTCGGGACGGAAACTACGATTCAGGGGTGTTAGCATGTCTCGATCATGACGCAAATGCATAGGAATGATGTCCTAATCATTATTGGTTCGTCGACACCAAATTCGTCATGGTACGTTGATGTTTCGGGACACGGGTATCGGACCTCGATACCGGGACAACAGTAGGGTCCAGAATTTCAGAACCACACCGCGCTGCAGTTGCCCTGCTGGAATTTAAAGCGCCTCCAGGCAAGTGTTGCGGGCGTCGGTGGCAGATTCGGCCGCAGGGGAGCCTGGGACCTGCAGTCCTGTCCCGCTCCTGCTCTCCCCCCTTGGTTAGTGCTGTTGCTGGCAAAAAGGGATCTTTTAAACCGTTCATAAAATGAGCTATGAATAGGCCTGTGTTTCTCCACTGAATGTTTATCGTAGGGTCCGTATCCAAGTCTAACCTCCAGCTGAGAGTTTTCTCAGACTCTGCACACTGATATGGTTGATCATCTAGTGATGCTGCTGAGGGCTTCTCTGGTGTTGTGGTGCTGAATGTCTCTTCGATTCTACGGGAAGCGCTGACTTCCCCGGAAGCTGGTCCTGCTCTCTACTAGTCCGGAAGCAGTGGCAGAGTCCTGTTCCACAGTATAAACCACTGTTGAAGAATGCATGGTTCAATATCGCCAACAGAATGTTACCCAAAACTATACCCACAGTCCTCCCATCATATGAGAAGTCCTTTGTGTTCAATGCACTATTGTTTAAACTATCAGGCCTTGTTAAATCCTACTTGTAATGTCCTTATACCACCACCAAACACTATTTTTCATTAGCCCTTTTCGCTCGCTTAATTCTGCTTATTCGAACCATCTGCTTTCCTAAGATAGACATAGCTGGATATGTAGTAAAACTTTCTTCTTCCTCGCGGCTAATTATTGGAACTATCTGCCTCCATCCATGAGCTTCCAGCCAAATCCCCTACAGTTTGGTGTGAAACGCCATTAACGCTTGGCTGTTTCTCCTTACATCTGTAATGTTGCTGGCTCTCAGCTGATTCTCTGCACCAGGAAACCCTTCAACCTCCAAAAGAGAAAGAGAGAAAAAGAATGTGTGTGTGTGTAAGTGAATGGACTGGTTGGAACTGAAACAGAAGTGAGTATCAGAGTTTCAGTTTTCTACTGCATCATTTCCTATCAATTAATTAAAACATGGCCTGTAAGAAATTAGCTTGACCTGCCCTATTAAGGCTGCTTCAATTTAATGCTCCAGTTAGCTTGACAAACTGAGGCATCCCACCTCCAGTGGAGTTGTCTGGTAGTTCTGAGGGAGATTCTGCCTGATGGGGGAAGTACTGTTACGTCAAGTGGAATGCCCATTCGAGGTCTGTGTCATTGTATGTCCCAAGCTTGACTTGCAAGGATTCCTCTTCCGCGCTTGCGGCTAAGAAAAGTCACTCTATGGTGCTGCCGGCCTGGGGTTGTTTCACTCTATTCCAGTGGCCATACCTGATGAATCCCAGTGTGGCTCTCTGGAACATGAAGAGATGGTGAGCATGACTGCCCTATGGTGAGAGGCTATGTCAGATATCCTGTCTGGTCACTATCCCTAAACCATGTTGACTGTTTGTAGGCCTCACAGAGACGGTCTTCATATGCATAGGACGGTTGAATGTGCCAGCCCTAACATCTGATACAAAGACTAATGCATTTTACTGCTGGGGTCCACATCTCCACAATAAAATGCATTAGTCACACATTTTCAGAGCTCCTCGACACTGTGGGGATCTTGCAGCGCTTTGCTGCAGGAATATTTATTTATAATCCAACCCTTGAGCACTTCAGCAATTGTTGTGCACTGCTGCTCTGCCTGCCCCAGGCAATTTGCAGCTTAGCCTGTCACCTGGGGGACTCACTCATTGCTATGGTGACTGGCAGTCTTAGACTTTGAGTCATGCATTCATTGTTTTCTGTGTTGGGAGCAAACACAGCCAAAGCACTTTAGTTGTAAAGTCCTTGGAAATCCTGCATAGGATAATTATGAAGAGGTCTCGGCAGTGGGAGCCTTTTTATCTGTGAATCAAAACAAATTGCCTGAAAGGACCTGAGGTTGAATCTATTCACATGACATCAGCCCTTTTCCACACTGGCTCTGAAAAGTGCCTTGACAATCTAAAGGAAAGAATGGGGAAGGTAGGGATTGAGAATATATATCGTAGATCGCCTATGTGAAATATGTATTGATTTGGAGAACCAATCAAGAAGCAGTAATGTCTGATCCCCATGAAAACAGAAGAAACAGGACGTAGGTTGGCCCTAATGGTTGGTGAGGTGCACTCTCAGCCTTTGGAATTGCAACATGCCCAGTGCATCAGACCATAAAATCTAAATGAATCAAGTTACCTGCTACTGATCATTTACTAATTTTTACACCAAGGTCAGCCATGACAGATCATGCAATCATCTACAAGGTATATTTTGTACTCCTTCATAGACCATACAATGTGAAATTCAACTGGATTCCCTTTTGAGACTAACATAATGTTCCCTTTAATGGATTTCAGTCCCTGGAAGTGGGACATTCAGTGCAGTCTCTTTGAGTCTACAACAATCTCATTTCTGTGGATTGAAAATCTATTCATGACACTGACCCAGATGACCTACAGCAATATAGTAGTGTCAACAGAAGCATGAATGACTATCCAGGCCCACAACCAATTTCTTCATACAGCAACGCACCCTGGCATGAAGACATTAATATGTTATGCCACTGCTCATATATGAAGGGAATAAATCCGGTGGTGGAAGCCTGGGCCGAACACAGAGACAAATTAAGGTCACCACTGAAGAATGGAGAAGACACTATTACTTCATGCGCCTCCATCTGACTATGGCAACACTGTATTGCTGTGCGTCTTCTTTGGCATCCTTACATCTTTCACTGCCTCAGACTAACATCAAGCTCTGTTCTTTTCCTTTCTGTACTCACTGGAGCCTTTCGAGGAGACAACATCCTGTTTACACTGGTCATAATATTTGGAACCATACCTCATACCCCCTTTTGCCAAGCTAGCTCCTCCACTCTCCCTCATATAGGGCACAATTCAAAAGGGCCTTCACACTTGTGGTGGAGGCCCCACAGTTATGGTGTGGATCCCACAGTCATGGCGGGACCACCATATTGCATTTACCCATTGTGTAGGTCCCGCCATGAGTAAGGCCCTCCGCCATGACTGCGGTGTGGCACGGGTGTGATGGCTCTTTGTAAATCGGGCCCACAGTGTTTTTTTGTGAGGTCAAAGCCTTCTCCAGTCACAGACAAAAACACCCACAATCACATCACTGAGTGTTCATGCCTCTCACAATTTAAGTGAAAAAGATAATAAGCTACCCATCTTTCATTGCACTGCTCCAAGATACCAATTTATCTCCTATTGAGATAGAAAAATTACATGATCAGTTGAGTGGTGTGGTTTATAACAGTCACTTTACCTCGGAATGTGATGGCTTTTTCATCCAAAATCTTGAAATTTTATAGAGGGGTGATCCTCCTGCATGAATCTATTCACTACAACATTGCTAAAAACTTAGTCAGATTGGGAGGATCAATGTACCGAAGAATAGTGGTTTGCAAACGCCAAAAAGGCTTACCGCGATGTCCAAAAGCCATTCAAAAACCACAAATAGCGATGCAAAAGGTTTGCATTTTGGTACTGATAGAGCTGAGGTTTTCCTCTTACTAATTTGCGACAATTTACAAAGAAAACAAATTGTGACACTACTTTATATGGAGGATGACAAAACGCGTGTTAAGCTTCATGTTTCTAGAAATGACAAAACTTAATTATGATTTAGATACTGCATCATAAAAGCGTGCAGAATGTTGGAATGAGCTTATGATTTCATTTTATATTTACTAAACAGATGTGAATGTTTAATAACGTCACTGACATTTGATCTTGTGATTAGGTAATGTGATAATAACGATAACTAAGAAATTCATATGCAAAAATTAAACATTCATGCCTTAAGAGATGAATTGTGTTTTCATGCGTAATGTGAACACCGAAAATGACAAAAGAAAAGTAGGTGTTGCACAAGAGTTAGTGGTAGAAACATCTGTAAATCATACATTAAACATGCTTATAATGTTGTGTGTGCCCTAATGAGATATATATATATATCCCAAACAGAATTGACGGATTTGAGCTCAGATACCGACTCTATTGCCAGTGGGTCATCCATGACAAATTCGCAATAGGTTTTTTCAAAGGAACTATTTATTCTTCAGAAAACGAGAGAACACCCAAACAGGTGACGTCCAAAAACAAAAACCCAAGGGAACGAAGACTCAACCCCAAAAGGAACAGCAGGAGAAAAACCAACAGAGAAGCCTGGCATGGGAACAAGAGGCCAGCTGAACAAAAGACAACTATGATGGACAACACCTCGAAATTAACGGTAATTAATTTGACTAACAAAATATTAACTGAGAATGAGATGAATGTGTTGCAACTAGGACTGTCATTCTGTCCAGAGTCTAACTTTGATTATGCTGACCTGAGAGCGGATTTGTATAAATTTGAGAGAAAATTCAAACTATGTAAAATTCATGCGGGGAAGGACATAACAAAACACACCAGAGAGGGAACGGAGCCGAATCTAGGAGAACTGCCAATATGGGACATTCCCACTCTTATGAGATTAACATCACTAGAAACTGAACAGACTGAAGAATATTGTCCTAATACATTGGACATCTTTGATACTACACATGGGACACAAATTGCACATGCGATAGACACAGATACAGGGGCCCCGGCTGGGACCAGTTTCAGGAGAAAATCAAAATTTGTGCCAATTACACCAAGGGACAATATTGATGTTTTTGGTGATCTAGTCAAAGGAGACTTTGACAAACTACTAGACAATCGAACAATATGTAGGAATGTCAACAAAGAACAAAAGATTGCCATTAAGAACTTGCAACAGAACAGTGACATAATAATTAAACCCTCAGATAAGGGTGGGAATGTTGTGCTGATGCCCAGAGATATGTACATAGAGGAGGCGAAGAGACAACTTTTGGACAAAACATGTTACTGTCATGTAGATAAACGGTACATAGTTAATCTACAGGAAGAATACTACAAACAATTAGAGCACTGGCGAGATAAAGGTCTACTAACATGGGACGAGGAAAGATATCTCCATAAGGAAAACCCCAAAACCCCGACCTTTTATCTATTGCCGAAAGTGCACACCAGTATGTCCAGACCTCCAGGGAGACCAATAGTCTCGTCCATCGATAGCATTTTTGAGCATACAAGCATCTATATAGACCATTTTCTCTTCCCATTTGTAAAGGAATTATCTTCCTATGTGAGAGACACCACTGACTTTATCCATAAAATTTCCAATGTTGAGTTGGACGATCAGTGCTGGTTGGTATGTCTGGATGTTGAGTTCCTTTATACAAGTATAAGACACAAGGATGGCATTAAGGCATGTCAATTTTTCTTGAAACAACGGAAATTGGAATACTTTGAACATACTTGTATGGTATTAGAAATGATCAGGCTGTGTCTGAATGAAAATGTCTTCTTATTCGACAAAGTATACTATAGACAACAACAAGGGACTTCCATGGGCACCTGCTTCGCCCCCAGTTATGCCAACCTCATGGTGGGCTGGTGGGAGAAGCAGGTGCTCTGGAATGACCTTATGGAAAGATGGGCATTAAATGTAGTGAGATGGGTAAGGTATATAGATGACGTCATTTTTATCTGGCGGGGGACCGAAAACGATTTGAACTGTTTTATTGATTGTCTTAATACGAACCAGGTGAATTTAAAATTTACAAGACACTACAGCAGACACTCTGTAGATTTCCTAGACGTCAGAGTCACGAAGACCGATAACCAATTGACCACCTTACTCTTTCGCAAAGAGACAGCAGAGAACTCCTTACTTCATTCCTCCAGCGCTCATCCCCCTAGTTTCCGATGGGGAATCCCTTTCAGTGAATTCCTTAGAGCCAAACGTAACTGTTCAACTGAACCACACTTCCAGAAAATGAAGGAGGAGATAAAAGAAAGATTCAAAGTGAGGGGATACTCAAACAAATCACTCAGAGAAGCAGAATCAAGAGTTGATAAAATATCAAGAGAGAAAGCCCTAACACCAAAAACTACTTCACCGACAACTAAACCTGATTCCCCGAAAGTGAGGTTTATAACAAAACACTGCAGTCAGTCCAACCAAATAAGACAAATACTAAAAAATAGGTGGGATATACTGAGGCAAGACCCTATATTGAGAAATGTCGTTGGTAGCTCTCCAGGCATTTCATACCAACGTGGTCAATCCCTTAAAGATTGCCTAGTACAAAGCCATCTAGCCCCAAAGAGACTGACTGGTTAAAAACTACTAAGGGATTTAAGAAATGTGGGAATTGCAAGGGGTGCAAGTATAGTCAGAACTGTAAAGAGATCCTCCTACCTAAAACAAAAATGAAATGGAAGATTAACACCTTGATTACATGCAATACGGAGTACGTTGTATACCTAATTCGTTGCCCGTGCAACTTGTGGTACATTGGGTCAACTACAGCACCTGTAAAAAAGCGTATTCTTGAGCACTTGCGTGCAGTTACTAACCAGGACTTCTCATACAGCACAGGCAGGCATTTTAGCCGATTCCATCAGAGCGATGCATCAAAAGCAAGCTACATAGGCCTTGCAACTATTAAAAGCAGCATCCGAGGTGGAGACAGATTGGGGGCACTACGCAAATTAGAATCAAGATTGATTCTTCTGGCAGGCACCCGTTTCCCTGATGGTTTAAATATGGATGAAGAGTTACACTCCCACCTCTGAAAGAAATAGCAGACCAATATGAAAAATGGGATAACTGAATTCTCACCAGACTATAAATACCCTTTTTAATCTACCCTTCCCGCACATCTTTCCACTTCCCCTCGTCTTTTTCATTTTTGTAAACTTATACCAGCTTTAATAATTAATAGCAAACATGAGGCTTAATCATTATGATATCTAATTAGGTCCTGAAAGTACTATTATGAACTCTGTAGACGATCTGGGTGCACAATATGAACCAATATACTCTTTCCTCTTCTTTTTCTAGGTTGTGAAGAAGAGGATACCAGTTCTGATTTTTCATCTACACATGTGAAATTCACGTCTTTCAAACTAGAAATCTACATTATTCCAAACGGAATGCATATGAATATGTACATTCAGTTGCACAAAACGGGTATAGGGTACTACACCAATAATTGTCTATGGAAAAAGCATAATGGGTTCTATAAGGGTACTATACCCAGATTAAGGACTACTGTTAAACCTCACTGCTGAACGGACTGTCTTTGAAACAAAGAGCTGGTTGTGTTACTATGCACTTTTCTTTTTGAATAATGTTTTTTTTTCACAACAATCACTTATGTATATAGTGCACAAATTTTGTCAGTGTCAATAACTGATAACGAAGCCAGTATACTTCTCCAATATTATCGAATGTACAATGAGAAATGTTTTCTATGTTCATGACATTATGTGACTGCACCTTTAAATAGTGGGTTGAGATAACCGGGGGTCATGTGACCAAGAACAACTTGTTGTTCGAAACGCGTAATCCCTCGACGTTTGTTTTTGCCGAATAAAAGATCTTTTCGGATGCACTACGGGCTTGTTTAGATTCATTTACCTGGATTCTTCTTCTGCATATATATATATATATATATATATATATATATACATATATATATATATATATATATATATATATATATATATATATTCACTGAAAAAACCATAGGTTATCGACCATATATAGTTAGGAATTAGCATTTACAAAACCTTATTTTACTCACACAAAACCATTGAAATTCGCATATATAGTTAGTTGCACTAACTATATATCGCGCACCCGCAATCCACTGCTGATCATGTCACATATTACATCATTCATGACATGGTCAGTGACATCACTGATGACATCACTGATGACATCTCAAATGACATCACTGATGACATCACTGATGACATCTCAAATGACATCACTGATGACATCACTGATGACATCTCAAATGACATCACTGATGACATCACTGATGACATCACTGATGACATCTCAAATGACACCACTGATGACATCACTGATGACATCTCAAATGACATCACTGATGACATCACTGATGACATCTCATTTGACATTACTGATCACATCACTGATGACATCATTCATGTGATAATACGATGAACCTCTTCAGACTCTAATATAACCTTAGATACACTCAGTGTAAACAGACACTCACAGACTGTCACTCATCCATGGAGTTACTCACACACCTAGTCAGTCATGCAAAGAATCAATCACACCTCCATTTCCTCAACTATACAGTTATACACACCTTACTTATTCAAACACATACTAACACATATTTACTCTCTTATACAATCCCTGATACAAGTTCACAATGATCCATACAGCCACTCACACATTCACTGGCTCTTATGCACAGTTATTTATATATGTCAACTCTCACATGTACTGTGTTTTACATATGTACTTACTTTGACATGTAGCACTGAGATATCCATTCACAAACCAATACACTCATGCACACAGTCAACCGCCCATACAGCTGTTTCCACATGCACTTTTGAACCCATACATCTAGTGAATCAACTGCTCACACATCTATGCACAGAGTCATACACCTCCCAGCCACCCACACACACACTCAGTCTCCCATACAAATACTTGGGCAACCAATCAATAACCCATATAGTTACTCATATAGCTACTGATCAACACATGCAGCAGTTTACAGAACAACAGACATAATGATGCACAAATTAAGACAGTTTAGTCACTAACCCATGCACTCAGTGAGACACATTTAATCACTCACTCATACAGTCAGTCATGACCCTACTAAATCCTTCATCCAGACACTTATACATCCACTCATTCTTCAATATGTAGGACATATTTTAACTTTACAGAAACATACAGTCACTGGATGTTGTCATCAGTGATGTCATCAGTGATGTCATTTGAGATGTCATCAGTGATGTCATCAGTGATGTCACTGACCATGTCATGAATGATGTAATATGTGACATGATCAGCAGTGGATTGCGGGTGCGCGATATATAGTTAGTGCAACTAACTATATATGCAAATTTCAATGGTTTTGTGTGAGTAAAATAAGGTTTTGTAAATGCTAATTCCTAACTATATATGGTCTATAACCTATGGTTTTTTCAGTGAATTTTCAAGGTTTTGTAAATGCTAATTTCTAACTATATATGGTCTATAACCTATGGTTTTTTCTGTGAATTTCAATGGTTTTTTAATAGCAAATATCAAAAGCTGTAAAATGTATTCTTCTTTTAAAGGAAAAATATATTTTATATGTATTTAATATAAGTTTTTTTATGTATATACATTTTTTGAGGGAACGAATTTATCAACTATCATGCTGAAGAAGAGTGTGGGGAAAAAAAAACAAAGAGGAGGACTAAGAGGAAAGAACAATCAGTTCAAAAATACAATTGCTTTAAAGCATGAAGTGCTTTTCCACACATTTACATTTAAATAACCCATATTAGAACATACAAAATATCTACAGAGGAGACGGTGTACATTGAATTTTAGACTCTTCATTGGTACCTACATGTTGGTACTTACATCACCCACACAACACAACAACCGGGACGCTGTCACAGATATACATATTTTTTTGAACGTTAATTTCTCAAAATCCACTGGAGCACATATCTTGAGACCTAGGAAAGGCACATCGGGCAAACAGTCTCTACAATTTTGCCAAGTTTCATAGAAATCCATTCAGCTGTTCGAGCTAAAAGTGAGTCCAACCGCCCTATGGAAAACTCAATGTTAAAAACACGTTTTGGGACCCCCTTTTTTCTCAGCCCCCACTTGACGAACCCCCCCCCCAAACTTTCAGGGGACGCTCAGAAACGAAATGTGCCATTTTCCTGAAAATTCCAGCCAATTCCGTCCATCAACGCCAAAGTTATTCAACATAGAATTTTCAGAAATCCCTATTCAAAAAAATCCTAACTATATATACCTACTGGCGACCGCCAGTAGGTAATATATATATATATAACTCGAACTGGTTACTCAGAACTATCTGAACTTTCCCGAAGGATTGTATGAGGCTAAATTGTTTCTCTATTGCTTCATATGCTTTAATTTTCCTCGGTTAAGTAGGATTTATCCCTTCATCTTTGGATCTCACAGAGTTTGATATTATTTTATTAAACTTAGTTTAATTTAATTCTAAGATTGTATGCCATTTATTTAATTGTTCTTTACTCTTGAATAAAATACGAAAACTTTGAGATACAACTAAACTCTGACTCATTATTGCCTGTGGGTAAATTATATAATTGATCTGTATGTTGTCTCACATTAGCATTAAATGCTAAGTTTGAGAGTAGTAATTGTCATATTCCTGCGCCTCATTTGGTAATTGCCCGTCCTCCAAATATGCAGTCACTTTCAGCACAAAACAAGATCCATCGGAGGACCGACTGAGTAAACGGTAGTCAGAGGTTAAATGAGTAAAATCAAAGATTAGTTTAAACAAATGAAGAAAAAAATGTTTACGTCCAGGACATACACTCTACAACAGTACCAATAGTGACCGGAAATAGGGACTCGCAAATAAGAAATCGCAATAGCGATTTGTAAACGGTATGTTAGAGGCAGTAGCAAATAGCGACTAGTGTCAAAAATAGCTGATGGCACATGCAATTTACCACCTATTCAAACCTGGTGGTAACTCAGTGAAAAGTATAAAAGCAGGCCCAAAATTCATCAGGCCTGTCCACAATGGCTACCCTGTATGTGATTACATTACCGAACCAGGCTGCCCCTTTTCCAACAAACAGAGAAATAAATATATGACCAATACAGGCTAAGTAGCAATGCCATTCTGGGTATTATAGCCCCTTTGAAGCCACATTCAGAAATCAGTACTCTGCGTAACAATACCATCCCACCCATATTCAGGTGTTGTGCTTGTTACCTATTAGCCAGTGAGAGTTACCGGGATGTGATAGCTGTTGCAGGAGGAGTATCTCAAGGTGTGCTATTGCATTTCTTCAAGAGATTCTTAGATGCCATGCTTCTCTACATCCACCACCACATATGCCTGCCCAGGAATAAGCAGGAAATACAAAGTACAAAATTGCAATTTTACTGGATTGCCAATTTTCCCCATGTCATAGGGTGTATAGATGGGATACAAGTGCCCTTATGTCCACCATCCCATACTGAATATCTTTTTAGGAACTGGAAACATAGCCATTCCCTTAACATTCAAGGGGTATGCAATACATACAACATTATCACTGATATTATTTCTCAATATCTAGGAAGAACCCATGTCTCCTTCATGCTTAAGCACAGCGGAATTCGCAGATGACTGGAAAGAGGCGAGTTTGATGACAGATATTTATTAGGTACTGAAAATAAATATCAAAACATATTTGTAATTGCCCAATCCACATATAGGGGTCGATTCCGATTTGGGAAACTAATCCGTACGACGATTCGAATTCGTAGCCGTTTCCGTACGAATCGTACAAATCCGTCCGAATCGCGTAGTACGATCCGTAGGAAAAAAATATGTCGGAATTGTTGTGAACCATACGAAAAGCAAGGGAAAATCCGTACGATACGGACCATGAAAGTAAACTGCACGAATCGTAAACATGCCGTACGACCCGACAAGTATGATCCTGACCGGGGACCGAGAATGCGATTCCTACGGAAAACGTCATATGAGCAATTCGTACAGAGAGCCACACATTCACATACGCACCATACCCCTGCAATCATGGGGGTACGCACCGTACCCCTATGCTCTGTACTCCTATGCACCATACCCCGATGCACCGTACCCCTATGCACCGTACCCAGATGCACCGTACCCCTACGCACTGTACCCCGATGCACAGTACTGCTACGCACCGTACCCCGATGTACCGTACCCCGACGCACCATACCCCTGCAATCATGGGGTGTAATCACGTACCTGGGGGGTCAGTTTCGCTTGCGGTTTGAGTCAGAATCTGCTTTTACAGACGTTTTAAACTCCCGTAGAAAAAGAGTCATACAGAGTGCTATCGTAATGAATTGTACTTGCTGGGTCAGAAAAAGCTGCTTCGATCCGGACGGACATCGCGTACTGCGTGTTCCGAATGCGATTTGTACATATTCATAAGTCGTATGGTCGTTCGTACGATTCGTACGGAGATCTGCTTTTGGTTTGGATCGTACTTCATCGTACGTACGGGGACGTTGAAGGTGTACGATTCGTATGGGAAAAATGCTCCATACGGCTATTTGTAGGGGATTTTACCGAATCGGAATCGACCCCATAATATATGTTGTCTCACACTATTGTATGTTTTTCAGGTGACAGTGGGTATGGCCTACGTCCCTGGATTCTCACACCCCACCTCTTTCCCACCACCCACAAAGAGAGGAGATATAACACTGCACATCGATGCACCAGGACTGTAATTGAGCGGACAGTTGGGCTCCTGAAATCACGGTTTTGCTGCCCACATAGGAGTGGGGGTACCCCACAATATACCCCAGACATTGCCTGTAAGATGGTAGCAATGAGTGCTATACTACACAACATTGTCTGCAGGAGACGCCTAAACATTGCGGTTTTGGAATCTAATTCTAAGTATGAACAACCCAGCCTACCAGTTAAGCACCCAACAGAGGAGATGAGTGGAGTAAGTGCAGGGATCACATTGCCAAATATTACTTTGCACAGTAAGTCATGGTTAGTTCCACAACATGAAATAAAATCGTTTCACAATACTTTGATTTATCAAAGTTAAGATAATTTTAATGTCCGGTGTTTCACAACTGTTATACATATATAATATATGAAACTTGTGGTCAACATGCAAATTAGTTACAGCACCAACCTAAAATGAACCAAATAATATAGGCACTCCCTCATCAGTACGAATCAATTTTTTTTGTGACTGTGTCCAGAATAGGACGTGCTACCATGTTGATGTGCAGGAGTACTGCTACTAATGCGTTGCAGCACATGTGCATCTGAGGCAGATATGCTGCTGATGCAGGACAATTTCTCACTATCAGGTTGCCGTTCACCCACCCCTCTTGCAATATGCGTTCTATGTATGGTTCCCACTGTGGTGGTAATCTGGCCAAGGCCCCTCGACACACTAAAGTGCCCTATTTCGACACAATAAAGTGCCCCATTTCGACCTGTGGTGTCACAGTACGCTTTGATAAGGCTGAGGTGGCGTGTGCAAGCCTTTCAATGGATCTTGTTAAGGCACCCATACTCACAGCACTTCTCCTCTCTTCACCGCTGATTGCTCGTGTTCTTTGCCATCTCTTTGCATTGTTTATCTTGGACACTTGTTAGGTCGTTCATTTAAGTGGCGACTGTATTTAAACCCACTGAAATTGCCTGCTGATTATTATGCAATTTTCTGTTGCCAATTTCTATTTGTTAATGCAGCTGGTGCTGAATTTGCAGCATGGATGCCTCAAGCCTACCAAACAACGCTTACTGTTCTGCAGTTGCCTGGGACACAGGCGGCTGATGTACATATGGAATATCACGGCAACTACAAGCATGCAGTGGGGTATGCTAGAGTTGGGGCCTGACAACTGGCAGCAGGATTGGAGTGGGCAGCTGGATGGCATCCTCATGTCCAAATGATTGTGGCTGTGGGGAGAAAAACACACCATTGGAGTGGCCATCAGGTGGTGTGGGTAGACTCTCCAACAATCCCCTCTCTCCCTCACCATTTGAGCCTGTTCTTCTCTCTCATCAATTGGGAATTCAATTTCTTCTTCAGGTGCATCTATTTATTTCGTGAATGGACATGCTACTAATGTCGTTATATGGAAAATCCGTCTGACTTTAGTTGTACAATATGAATTAATAGATGTCTGACACTGACTACAGTGTATTACTTTTTGACTACAAGTCCCAGGATGCACTATAAGGGGTACTTTAGCTTTGTTAAGGTCCCTTACTGATCTGCCTGTGTCAGTTCTATTCTCACATGCATGTAGTAGACAGTTTTACATGTATACACTTACTTTGGGATGGAGCAGGTGCAGAAGTGTCAAGGCTGCGAAAACCAACTACTGCTCCTGCGTCCAGAGTAGTTTTTACCATTGCCTCCAGTGTAGTGGGTGGGGGGTACAATTGCAGGACCACCTACTATTGCTTGCGACCCACTCAGGCATGTTGCCACCCTTTCTTTGGTGTGAGTTCGGAGGTCATACCACCTTTTCCATATTTTTTCCTCCTAGCACTGTCCCACACCTATAGCTTTTACTTTCTGCTGAATGTCCTTCCAGATTTTGCACTTCTGGGTCTCAGGAACAGTCATAGATGCACAGCCAAACAGCTGCTCATCGTTGTTGCTGCGCTCCTTGGTTAGTGTCTCCAGTACTTTTTCGGAGAACTTTAATTTGCACTTTTTCGCCCCTGCCTGTTGGCTGACCATTCACGTGGTAATTATTGTGTTTTTGGGGCTCCTCAGGGAACTTGGAATGTGCAGCAGTTCTCCCCTCCTCACTCTGCCTGCTCTCCTGGCTCCTCCTGGGCAGCACTTCCTGTTTATGGGCTCCTCACCTTGAACCAGGAAGCAATTTCTCATATTTGAGAGCACATTTGCTATTTGCGACTGTGTTTACAATATAGGTAAATGCTAATTGTGATTTTCAAAATAAGCGATTCATTTACAAGTCACTATTTTCGACCAGCAACGATTCATACATGCAGAATTGCGGTTTCCAAATTGCGATTTGCTAAAAAACGCTAATTGCAAATCACAATTCGGAAGCTTTGTACATCAGGCTCAATATGTTTTTGTCAAATTGAAGAGAACAGGGGAAATCCTAATTGTTGGCTTGATTTATGTTCCCATCCTCTCTAAGTCGTCTTTTACGCCCCCCCGGCCAGGACACTGATGCAGTTCAGCTCCAACCAAACCTTGATTGGAGAAGGCTGGAATTTCACCCTGGACCCAGTGCTTAAAACATTTATGATGCCTAACAGGGTAATTTGCACTGATAGGGCAATCTTTAAAGAGGGGAGAGGATGTAGCCTTATGGCTAGAGAGGTCGATCTCGACGCTGGGGAACCAGGTTCGAGTTTCGACAACAACGCTCAACATCCTGTGATTCTGGGCAAATCACTTTATCGCCCTGTGCCTAACAAAAATGAATGTGTCCATCTGTAACGGAAGTGGTGCTCATGTAAAGCGCTCTAACACCCGACATCTCGGGTCTAGTTTGCACAATATAAAACACAACAAAAAAAGACAATGTGGTGGCCCGTGGGCTGGGGAATTTGTTGCTACTCATCCACTCATTAAACAGAGAATACAAAATGTATTCATATATGCGTAGATCCTGCTTCTGGATTGACTGCTTCTCAACATCCTGTTCGCTGTTCCTAGATGCTGTCTACAGTTCAGTACTTGAAAGTGGGATCGTACTCCGCATTCATGTCATGAAAGAAATAGAGCTTGGCCATATGTGCCCACCATAGTTCATAGATATATCCAGTTTCAAACTCCTGCACAAGAAAACGTCCCTTAGATCACACATACATAAATACTTAGATGAGAAGGATGACTGTGTGTCTTTCACTTGCAATGTGTGGGCTGTGGGAAGGCTTCAATCAGAGGCCTGTTGAAGAAATCTGCCTTCTCTGCATGGTTTCCTTGGAAGTTTCACCTTCTGCTGAATGCTATTTTTTGCTAGCTGTAGAAATCTGTGTACTTTACGTCTGTTAACCAGTAGTAAAGTGCCTGTGCTCCTTTTTGCATGATTGAATTGGTATACACCAAATTGGTATGTTTAACTCATCTATATGATCCCATTATATGGTCCAAGGTATTCCCAGGGCCTGTAATTTAAATGCCACTAGAAGACTGTAGCACCTAATGTGCCATCAAGTACAGTGGTAGCGAAAACATGTCTTCAGGACTGCCATGGTCGGCTGACCGGAGCAGCGTAAAAACTGCAATTCAGACTATCAAAATAAAACCTTTAGTCTGGCCAAAACCTTCCTTTTAAATATTACTAAGTCACCACTATGTAGGTCTTGTGTCCCATATAACAAGGGTGCATAGTATATAAAAGAAGGACATTTGAAAAGTTAATGTTAAACATGCCCTTACAGTTACTGGCACCTAACATTTATTTTCACTGTAGCAAGGCTGGCTGTTCCATTGAGAAACACTGGGATGCACTGTTACACTTAATATTGCTATATTTGGCATGGAAACAACTAGAAACAGCATTATTGGACTATTTGTAATATTTTATAAAAAGCTCTATTCAGCGGTGAAGTCTGAAATTTAATAAATATTAAGGAAAAGGTACTTTTAGAAGGTTATATTTTCCCTGCCTAAAGCCTCTGGAGGCTATGTTGCATTATCCTCCAGCTACAGCTCTCTGACTGCAGACACCCTGAATGAGGTGTGAAATTTACTCCGAGAGCAGAGACAAATTTGAGGGTGTGGGGAGGCGTTTCTGTTCCTTTGGCAGGATGACCATTTGGCAGTGCCCAGGAACCTAATATACTTCAAAGGGGCCTCTCCAGACACAAAGGGATATCAAATCTCACCTGGATAGGTCCGTTTGTTTGTTTCCACAGTCAGTCAGGCGTCAATGCCAGGGGGAAGGTAACTGCCCCAAAATAGATTTCAGGTGACCACACAGGAAGAGATGCTCAGCTTTCTGGCTGCACCAATGAGGTGGGCACACAGGCTCTGCACAAAGGCAGAAGGGTTTTACCATCTTGGATTTAGGTAGAGGGGTACTGTGGGATTGTTTGCTGTAGGGCACACAGAAAATACTGCAATAGTGGGTCGGGGACCCCTGGGAACATATTACAGATTGGCTAGGGAGGAGCCAGGAGTCACCCTCACCCACAAGCTGGTGCCAAGCACAAATGTGGCATCCCCAGTACCATCCTCAGAACACTATTGTACCTGAGGAAGATCAGAAGAAGACTGAACCTGCTGTATGTGACCTGTGTGGATCCCTGGAGGACTGGACCTGATTCTGCTTGCACCCAGGACAAAGAAATGACTCCAATGGTCATAGGACTAACCGCTAAACACCTAGACTTGCTCCAGTGCTACACCGCCTAGAGTCGGGTTAGAGCGAGATGTTGGACAAGGGTTAAAAACTAGCTATTTGGTATTGCCAAGGATAATCTCCAGCCTCCGTAGGGTATTTAGATAGCAACAGTAGGGCTTGGATCTTAACCCCAGCAAAACACGCAGCATCACCCTCACAATTCTCGAGTTGAGATTCTAAATCATTAATTTAAAGAAGAAAGAGGGTTGGGGCCAACACACACCCCTGCATCTGACCTGAGCATAATTATTAGAATGTAATCTGGTTATAACTTTTAAAAAGATAAGCAAAGAACCCCGTCTCTGTCAAGTCTGGAGGCTAGCATTTTGCAAAACTTTTTATTGCCATTCTAACCTGCAGGGAACAAGGTCAAAAGCTGGCCGAAGGTCCACAAAGATTACATAAAGTCTGCCTCCCCCGACATTAGCATGTTTCCAGTACAGCAACTGCAGGGGAAACACCTGATCAATTGTTCCAATGCCATCCGTTAAACCAGATTGCAATGTAGTCAGTACACTTGTGTCAGACATTCACTCACTCAACCTATTCAAGATTATCCAACTAAACAGGTTTTGCGAGCTGACAATGAGGCTGATTGGTCTGTAGTTGGAGGGTAGAGACCTACAGTCCTTCAAGAATATCGGGATGATTTCAGCCCCAGCCCAAGGAGGGGCAAGGGTGCACCATTCATTATAGCACTAAGAACAAGGAATAGTATGGGCACCATATGTCTCTATATGCCTAAAGGAGATCAACAGGCTCCTTGTGCAACCCTGGTGCTTTATTTAGTATAGTTCAATCTAATGCTTTAGAGATCTCTGTGCTAGAAATATGGTGTACCCATTGTGTCGCTGGCTCAATGTGATGCACAACTTCAATGTCACTGGTGGATTTATTACTCTCCACCTGGGATAGCTGGCTGATAGGTACAGCCTGGGGCAATTGCTAAACAACATCTCCCAAATATAACTGGTAGAAATGCTCAAACCAGGCAGTAGCAGAATATTACTGACCATTAGAACGTGGATTTCAGAATCACCATTGTCAATGATGAGCAAAAAAGAACTGCAATCCTTGCCCTTGATGGCACTCAACAATGAGTCCCATTTTGAGCTTTGCCAGAGTCTTTTAGCACTAAGAATTAAATCTTTGTAGAGAGACCAGGAATCCTGAATGACATCTCTAGACCAAACTTTAATGGATCTAGAAAGGGCACGGCTGGCTGCTCGACAAGAATTGGTGTACCAGTGGGTCTCTTTCTTACTCTTAGGGATATGCTTAGATTCTACTAGCAATAAATCCTTTAGGGAGGCAAACAAAAAGTTATGTTTTGTACTCAGTCTCATCATAGAGTCTATGTGGTAAAGGGACACATCCTCCGGAACCACAGCAATCAGACCAGTAGACACACCTAAAACACTTTCCACAGGTCTACTTCTGATTCTATCAGAGTACTCCACTTGAGCCTGCGCCGATTGTTAGTTGGGACCAACCTCCTGTCCAGGGGCTCATATAAAGTGTTCTGGAGGGTGTAGCCCAGGGCTCCCAATGTTAACCCCAGAGCATTATGATCGCTGTCTTGCCTGGGAATTGCAGCCAAGTCTACCAAGATTGGCTATAGTCTGATATCCAGCAGGATATAATCAATAAGACTGCAACACTGCGGATCATGGTACATGTGACTTCCCTCCCTGTCAGATTCAGTTCTCCCATTACAAGACCGGAGGCCATTACTGAGAGTAAACACATTTCGCTGCAACACAACAGCAGGTCACCTCTTAACAGGAGGGAGTGTGAGACCAGCAACACCACAGGCTTGGTCTTCATTACCAATGGAGTCCTCATAAAGGAGGGACAGTGGCTCACATCTGCAGTTAAAATCATCTGAGCTTCCCATATCACTCTCCTTCGTCGAACAACATAGAGTGGCTTTGATCAAAATTGTTATCCCCTTGAGGGTCTACCCTGCCTTGAGGTGGTGGTAACCAAGGAGAAAGTGACAAACCCAGCACGATGTTGCAGGCATGTGACCATGTCTATTGAAGCCCCAGGTGAGGCATAAAAGCTTAGACATTAAGCCAGCTACATTCCAAAAAACAATCCTGGTATGGGAGGACAGGTACAAGGTAACATCACCTTGTTGTGTGACTCCAAGACTAAGGGAGATACAGGGGTCAGCCCAACATAACTGGGGGAAGGGAGCTTACTGCGGGAGTAGTAGTATGAAACAAGCATTTGCAATGCAATAGGTCTCGCAATAGAAAAGTTTGAGCTTTTGGCGTGTAAAATGTAAACATTTTTTAATTTTTGTTTGTTTTTCCAAATATAAAAGTATTAATTTTGTTATTAGAAATGCCAATAGTTATAAAGTTAGCAAATGTTACATCTATAGCATTAGTAAAGGTACATGTTTAGTTTTCCCCTGTCTTACATGTATTGATCTGACAAAACACAATGTTTTAACAAGAACAGAAGTGAAAAGATTTAACATCTTTTTATGACATTTGTAATAAAGCTTGAAACATTGACAGAACATATTTGAACCAGTTGTTGTTGAATGGTTGCACAGATTGATGCTGTGGTGGCGCTGAGTGATGTTGTTTTGGGGACAAGTGATGCTGTGGCGTTCAGTGATGCTGTTGTAGCGCATAGTGATGTTGTGGTGCCCCTGAGTGATGCTGTAGTGGTGCTGAGTGGTGCTGTGGTGGTGCTGAGTGGTGCTGTGGTGGAAGTGTGCACTGCCGGCTGGTGGTGTGTGTGCCTGGTGGAAGCGTGCACTGACGGCTGGTGGTGTGTGTGCCTGGTGAAAGCGTGCACTGACGCTGGTGGTGTGTGCCTGGTGAAAGCGTGCACCGACGGCTGGTGGTGTGTGTGTGACTGGTGAAAGCATGCACTGATCGCTGGTGGTGTGTGTGTGCCTGGTGAAAGCGTGCATTGACGTCTGGTGGTGTGTGCCTGGTGGAAGTGTGCACTGACAGCTGGTGGTGTTTGTGCCCGGCGAAAGCATGCACTGATGGCTGGTGGTGTGTGTGTGGCTGGTGAAAGGATGCACTGATGGCTGGTGGTGTGTGTGTGTGGCTGGTGAAAGTGTGCACTGATGGCTGGTGGTGGTGTGTGTGCCTGGTGAAAGCGTGCACTGACGGCTGGTGGTGTGTGCCTGGTGGAAGCGTGCACTGACGGCTGGTGTTGTTTGTGCCCGGTGAAAGTGTGCACTGACAGCTGGTGGTGTTTGTGCCCGGTGAAAGCATGCACTGACGACTGATGGTGTCTGTGCCTGGTGAAACTGTGCACTGACGGTGTGGTTGTGTGTGTGGTTGTATGTGTGGTTGTGCTTGTGTGTGTGGTTGTGTGTGGTTGTGTGTGGTTGTGTGTATGGTTGTGTGTGTGGTTGTGTGTGTGGTTGGGAGTGTGGTTGTGTGTGTGGTTGTGGGTGTAGTTGTGCGTGTGGTTGTGCGTGTGGTTGTGTGTGGTTGTGTGTGTGTGTGGTTGTGTGTGGTTGTGGTTGTGTGTGTTGTGCTTGTGGTGGTGTGTGTGGTTGTGTGTGTGGTTGTGTGTGTGTGCTTGTGTGTGTGTGGTTGGGTGTGTGTGGTTGGGTGTGGTTGTGTGTGGTTGTGTCTGGTTGTGTGTGTTTGTGTGGTGTGTGTGTGTGTGTGTGGTTGTGTATCTGGTTGTGTGTGTGGTTGTGTGTGTGTGGTTGTGTGTGTGGTTGTGTGTGTGTTTATAAAGACGTTTTAGCTTTCAGAAGTAAGCAGCTCCAAGGCAGAACGCCTTTCTGTATAACAACTGTATCACATGTCGGATATTGAACAACGCAGGGTGTCACATATCTAATATCAACAAGCATGCCTTTGATCGCATTAATTAATGTATTTAATGCAAGGCACAGGCAGTCACAGAGTTCTATATTAACGTCAACACAACACGGCTGTCCGATAGCAAGGTCCGAGGAAATGTGTTCAAACTAGTGGATGTGGAGACAAACAGGGAATGATGCGTGTTATCACCTATTTAAATGGCACTCACCTGTGGAAGGCACCTTGAGAATGGTGTAATCAGTGTGAGTGCTGTGGGTCTTGCATATCAAAGTGTACAAGATATCTATCTAAGTCTTCAGCTACAAAAGCAAACTAGAATAGGAAACCCGTAAAAAATGGTAAATTGCTGTATTAGCTAGCATTCTTTTGTTTTCTGTAATGAGGAATAACGAGAGCACAAGATGACTATATATACAAGCTACTTTCACCCGATGTTAAAGATCGGGGCCTTTGAGAGTCAGCATTTTTAATGATCGGTATGCTATGATAACAGTGGCAGGCAGTGGTAGGATGCACCAAAATCGATTCGCCAACACCACAATTGTACGGTAATTTAAAAATCCAAAAAGAAAGTAAAGCTATTATACAATTATGCTTACATTTACCAGTGTTTTTTCCATTTCTTGACATCAATGCATGTGTTGCGGTGGGCAGCAGCGGTCCTGCAGAATGTATTGCTTGCATGTATTTGCTGTTGGCCATAATAAGTGTGTCGTAAGTCACTAGGGTGCCTTTGTGTTACCAGAAGCCATTACGATCTACGCACTACGATCGCTGGGTGTGGTGGGCACTGGCAATTTCCTCGGCTCACCTTTGGGTCGTATTGCCACCCATCGCTGATGCTCAGTGGCGTGAGTAGGTGTGTGCGTTGGGAAGACGAGGAAGGGACGCGCCTCTGGCACATTGCTGCACAAGAGAAACTAGGGTTTGCACCATTGAAGCGCTGTGAAGATATACCCAGGCAGTCCACTTCCGCCCCGACATTAGGACTCTGAGTGGGCGGCTGTCAAAACGGTAACGTAGAGAACACTGTCTGTGCAGCAGGGGGTGGCGCCCCAGCGGAATGCGTGGGATGTTTACATCGATAAACTGCTGGCTAAAGCACACGAGAGACTCCCTGAGAGCTAGCTGGTGACAGTACGGAGTGCTAGCAGAAGTGAACAGCACAAGCAATATGGCCGCATACAATGCAGCGATTGTAGTGCGTAGCGTATGCCACTCTTGTGTACATGCCGGAGCAACAGGTCAGCAGTTTCAGTGGGTGATGGGTAAAGCACTCACTTGGATATAGCCTTTGTCTTTACGTAATGTGACTTCGTGCGAGTTAAACTAACAGCACTTAGCAGCCAGAATAAGGGTGGCAGAATAAGCCTGTTTAGAAAGTCTTAAGGGCATTCTTGTTTAAAGCAAGGTCATTGAGTAACATTTCGTCAAACAAGACATGCATGGGAAGTAGGGGGCGGCCGGGAACCTGAAAGTACGGCCGGCCGGCCGGCCATGAATAATTTTGGGAGGAGAAGCCGCAGAGCACGGCCGGCCGGCCGGCCGGCCATGAATAATTAGGGGAGGAGAAGCCGCAGAGCGCACGCTGGGAGAAGCCCTTGGATGTGGTGTCACGGCCTGGCGGCCGTGAACAAATGCAAGAATAGAGAACAAATGGGAGGGGTGGGGGGAGTGCACGCGCATTGTGAGAGGGGGAGCAGGAGGTGAGCCTGAGAGTGGCTGAAGCAACATTGGAGGGCAGAAGTAAATGGGTACCAGAAGCTAGAGAACAATATAGATGGGGCAGGGAGAGCAAACATGCAATAGCAAGGTGGAGCTTGAGAAGGATGCAGACATGAAAGCAGCGTGGGTTGGGGGAGCACACTAGGGAGAGCGCATCATGGAAGGGCACAGGGGAGAGCCACACAGGCGAGACAAGGCAGGGAGGAAGAGAAGCATTACCAGGTAGGCAGATGAAGAAAACGTGCGCTTTGGTGAGCTAAAACAAACAGAAACATGCACTGGAATATTGTGCAAAGCATCGCACACTGTCAAAAAATAACTACGGTGCACATTATGTGGTGGGGCAAGCTCGTATGTGGTGTTCGAAGCGGGCAGAAAGGACGGCCGTGGGAGGTGGGAGGGGGAGAGATGCTGATGTCAGATTAGCTGCGGAGCGGATCTCTTTCAAGTAGCTCACGGCCTCGAGGCCGTGAAAGTTAAAGCAATTAGGGGGGAGGTGGGAGGGAGGCTGATAGGCAGAAGGCTCGGGAAGGGGAGAGCCACACGGGTGAGACAAGGCAGGGAGGAAGAGAAGCATTACTAGGTAGGCAGATGAAGAAAACATGCACTTTGGCGAGCTAAAACAAACAGAAACGCACTGGAATATTGTGCAAAGCATCGCACACTGTCAAAAAATAACCACGGTGCACATTATGTGGTGGGGCAAGCTCATATGTGGTGTGCGAGGCGGGCAGAAAGGACGTCCGTGGGAGGTGGGAGGGGGAGAGATGCTGATGTCAGATTAGGAATTAGGGGGGAGGTGGGAAGGAGGCTGATAGGCAGAAGGCTCGGGCAAGGGGAGAGCCACATGGGCGAGACAAGGCAGGGAGGAAGAGAAGCATTACTAGGTAGGCAGAAGAAGAAAACGGGCGCTTTGGCGAGCTAAAACAAACAGAAACATGCACTGGAATATTGTGCAAAGCATCGCACACTGTCAAAAAATAACCACGGTGCACCTTATGTGGTGGGGCAAGCTCGTATGTGGTGTGCGAGGCGGGCAGAAAGGACGGCCGTGGGAGGGGGAGAGATGCTGATGTCAGATTAGCTGCGGAGCGGATCTCTTTCAAGTAGCTCACGGCCTCGAGGCCGTGAAAGTTAAAGCAATTAGGGGGGAGGTGGGAGGGAGGCTGATAGGCAGAAGGCTCGGGCAAGGGGAGAGCCACACGGGCGAGACAAGGCAGGGAGGAAGAGAAGCATTACTAGGTAGGCAGATGAAGAAAACGTGCGCTTTGGCGAGCTAAAACAAACAGAAACATGCACTGGAATATTGTGCAAAGCATCGCACACTGTCAAAAAATAACCACGGTGCACATTATGTGGTGGGGCAAGTTCGTATGTCGTGTGTGAGGCAGGCAGAAAGGACGGCCGTGGGAGGTGGGAGGGGGAGAGATGCTGATGTCAGATTAGCTGCGGAGTGGATCTCTTTCAAGTAGCTCACGGCCTCGAGGCCGTGAAAGTTAAAGCAATTAGGGGGGAGGTGGAGGGAGGCTGATAGGCAGAAGGCTCGGGCAAGCTCATGCACGAGGACGTGCACTTCTCGAAATCCGCTTTTTGGGAGCCTTTTCAGAGCCTTGGGTTTAAGTAGTGGTTTAGCTGCATTAGACTCGCATACTCATTCCTGCGGAATGGAGTAGGCGAGACCTAAAAACAGGGAGTTAATGGAGAATGGCCCCACCTTGATGAGGGGTAGTTTGGGACTAACGTCACCCCACACCTCTACTAGCCCAGTGGCCGGAGGATTGCTGTTGCTGGTAGACAATATTGGGCGTCAGTCTATGCCAGTTATGTTTGATAGGGTAAGAAATCAATTAGAGGTCGAGACTAAAAAAACATCTCCATCATCAGACCTAGTGAGCAAGGACTCGAGACCCACCCTTTACCTGGGTTGCAAATGTTTGTAGAAGTATTCCAGGGGAACAAGGTTAATATTAACTCTCATCATACAGGCCCTATCGCTACTCTTTACCAGCTACTGGGCCAGGCCAGGGCTCCTACAAATAATACCCACACAGTCCCTTCTGATGTTTTTGCCCAGCAGGCCAACTCATCCAAACCCCTTTCTAGTAGCATGTCATCATATTTGGAGATTTTAAAGTCACTGTGACGGGTCAGCCAGTGACACACCTTATTTTGTGGTGCACATAAGATACTTCACTAATGGTCTGGGGCTGGGAACTCCCGTTAAAGTAGCTACATAAGGGCATCAGTCATGGGGGAGGTTCAGTTGGACCTATTGCTGGGAGAGGAAAGGTTGTACCTGGGTGTTGTTTACCTGTCGGCGCACCCTATTCACACCCCTGAACCTGGGGTCTGCGCCCTTGGACCTCCTGCCATTCCTACTTCCAGTTGTGGAGGATACAAATCGCCTGGAGCAAGTAATGGCAGACGAGGTCCTTCGCTATCTGATGGTCTTGAGGAAATTACTGGAGGGTTGTTACTACAATCAGAAATAGTTACCTGCGCTTGTACAAGGTACTGCAGACTCGGGAAAACATTTATAGATTTAATCAACTGGCTAATGGTACATGCCAGGGAACAAATCTTGTCCCTCAAGGGGGAAATACATGACTGCACTGATGACGTGAATCTGTCCAAAATGCCATCCCAGTCAGTAGGTAAGGGTACACCATCTTCAGCAATGGGCTTAATTGGGTCCAGCCCAGGCTGCAATGGGAAAGATTCTACAGGCTCTTCATGTGCAATACTTTGCCTATGTTTGCTTGGTGGTTTAGCAGGACTCCCTCGCTTCACCTGCACTTTTTTTTAGCACAGGGTTCACTGTCACTGTGATGCTTTGATTAGATTTATAAAGGGATGCACTAATGGGCTGGGCAATGACCAGACCTGCAGCTGCAGTGTGGCATACGCACAGTGCTGGGGGTGATTGTAATGGTAAGGCCTACACATGGTCCTGCCAGGGATACTAAAGGGCAACCAGGGGCAACTTCAAAGTCCTGAGAGCGTTGTCTTTTGGCCAATTCTGTCTCTCTGGAGATAACATTAACTGCACATGCCAAAACGGAGTCTCATGTTTTCCCAGTATTCTTACCAGATGATTAAAGGACACAAGTGTTGTATAGCATTTTAGGGCCCTAGTGTAATTTTCCTGATTCATGCCCTTATATAGGTATAAATCACCTTGTCCTTATATAGGCACAGAAATCATAACCATATTTAGACAAAGCCCATGTAGTTTAAATACAGGCATGGATACTTCCACTAGTTCCGAAAAGCCAAAACGATTTCTTGGAAAACTCGGCTTCAGCAGTTAGGGACTTCCCCTTGCTTCAATATTGATTTGTCCAAGAACTCATGGAGTTTTCAAGGAACTGCGACTCTTTGATGACATTATTATGTCTACCTTTATGTCAAACTCGGCACCTTCAAGGTATATATATATATGCCCACACTTGCCCTAGCAAACACACGGTGGTTCGGAGCAGTTCGACTATCTACGTGCCCGACGCATCTCGCTACAGCAAGTGCTGAAGGAAGCCGACCCTCCAGCAGACGCACTGAGAGAGACGCTGTCTTTTCTCCTGCCGCGAAATCCAGCTCCAGTGTTTCCAAGCTCCCCTCGCGGGGTGTTAGGAAATCAAGTCCAAAGACAAAGAGATACCAGACCTTCTTCATTCTTAACCAAGGTACGGAGCTGATTAGACCCTAAGAGAAATCTTGGATAGATTTTTGGCAAAATAATACTAAACTTATGCTACACCGCACTTACTCCTTCCCTCGTACTAGACTTAGGTTAGGTACATCGGGGTAGACGTATTTTAGAAGCACCAGTTGAGTACTTTTAGTCTTTATTTATTTATGTATGTATGTTATGGTTTAGAAACCATACCATGCTTTTACAGTATTATTTTATAATACTCTTCTTGCTGAATGCATTATACTTTACAGCCAGTATTACGATTGTAGCAGTTCATTTCTTCTGCATGAGAAAGAAGACTGTTCAATAAATACTTTTATTGAAACGCCCGTCTCTCTATTTCTCTGCACCTCTGGTGAAACGAAGCAGGCACGAATGACTGAGTGAAAAATCTATCGATTGTTTCCACGACTCTGAAGATACGTTTTATCTTGGGGAAACAAAGTAGTCATGTTTATGCGGTTGTCAGAAACTAATCCCTTCGTGTTTATTCGAGAAAGTTTCTAGTGGCCTCTGAGCTAGCTGGCACTCACAATTAAGTCTAATATATTCGATAGAGACATAGTTGACCTAAATCCTATGTCACATCTATAGAATATATTATTCCAATGCGCCAAGCCTATTGGGCATATAGGAACTACACTACACAAGTGAATAGGAATTGGAAAAAAGGGGAGGCTAGGCTCACAGAAAACAGTAACCATGAGGGATGGACAACCCTGGGCAGCCGGTCCAGAGAACAGCAGATGAAAGAGGGTAGGCCTGGGCCGGCCTCTTCTGGGGAATGACAGGCGTAGTGCATGTGAGGCCTCTGGCCCCGCCTTCAGCAGTGGTGAATGGGGGACATAATCCCACCCCAGTCACGAAGCAAAACTGTGTCCTGGAATGCAGGCCAGGTAAACCGCCATCATTGCCTTCCATGCTGTGGGATCCATGTGGCGCTTATGAAGCACGTGTGAGCCCTCTGCCCTGCCTGAAGCAGTGGTGACTAGGGGATGTAGTCCCACCACAGTCATGAAGCAAAACTGTGTCCGGGAAAGCGGGCCACAGAAACCGCCGTTGTTGCCTCCCACGCTGTGAGATCCATGTGGTGCTTATGTAGCATGTGTGAGCCCTCTGGCCTCACCTGCAGCAGTGGTGACTGGGGGATGTCATCCCACCCTATTCACAAAGCAAAACTGTGTCCTGGAATGTGGGCCAGGGAAACCACCATTGTTTACACTGTCTTTCTTAATTTTTGGGGAATTCTTTTTTGTGTTGTGCTTTGACTTTGTTGCTGCTTAGGTACTGCATAAACATTTACACTTTGTCTCTAAGTTAAGCCCTTGCTACCAGGACCTTGAGTTCAGGTGAATGTAGTGCCTTTTAGTACTTCTCCCTGACAAGAACTATGTTTATTATTTAAGATAGGTAGTAACCCAATTTCTTACAACTGCTAACACAGGATTGAGACTTCCTCAGAAGGAAGAACAAGGGCAGACTAAAGTAGGTGGATCATTTAATTAAGGACTCAAATGACGTATACTATTGCCATCTTTTTGTAGTCTAACCAAGTGATGAAAGAAGGGAAGTTTACACATACCTCCCTGTTGGATCTGACATTCTTGGCATGGTTTTCCTCAACTTTTTCTCTTCAATCCTCCTGATTTTTCTGACTAAGGTCCAGATGTACAAAAGCCATATGCATTTCTTAACGGGCCAAATCACAATTTTGGCATATTAGGAAATGCAAAATAGCCTTTTCTTAGGTACAAAAGCCTGTATGGAATCGCAAATAGGGATTTCCTATTTGCGATTTCTTAGCACATGTACAAAGCATTTCCTGAATGCAAAATGAGCCTTTAGGAAATGCAACTACCATCGACCAAAAGTCAATGGTAACCATGTGCAAGTAAAACAAAACACCCCCACTTGGGCATATGTGTGCTCTACATGTGCCCCACTAGTTTTGGTGTGCATTACGGGGGGCCTTATGGCCATTGCTACCCTTGGTTTAGCATTTCCTAAATAGCGATTTCCAAATTGAAACTCTGTAAAACTCGCTAGTAGGATATTGGTAATTTCATACATACCATTTCCTCAATAGGGATTTCTATTGAGTCGAAATTTAGGAAATACAAAATTGCATTTCCAAACATTTGGGCCTTAGTTCTGGCCTTAGGACTCTGTGCACTTTGCCACTGCTAGCCAGTGCTAAAGTGTTTGTCCTCTCTCTCTAAGACATGGTAACATTGACTTTCACCCAATTGGCCCCTTTATTTACTTGTTAGTCCCTAGTAAAGTGTTGCTAGATGTACCTATGGCCTACAAATTAAATGCTACTAGTAGGCCTGCAGCACGGATTGCATCACCCAGTTATGTAGCCATTTATACATACCTCCGGCCGTCCATTGCAGCCTGCGTATGCAGTTTGCCCTGCCATTTTCGACCTGGCAAAATAAACATTTTGACTGGCCTAAGCCTCAGAGGAATAGATTGGCCCCTCCTTTTTATTATAGTTTATAGTAGAGCAAACTGAATAATTTTACTGTAAAAACAATGTGTATTTTTGTAAATATTTCACATTCACGGTCATGAATTTTTGTTTGTTTGTTTAAAGATTCTGTTTTTGAATGTATAAATGTAAAGTGTTTCTGTCATGTTCAGATGTTCGAAGATCTAGAAACAGTCTTGAAATTTAAAAAGAAAAAAAGGTTAAATAAATAACCAGACCTAAGCGTAATACAATCGCTGATTTGTCCTGTGTATCTGTTGAATTAATGAGCAGGAACAGGAAACAGTAGCCAGGTAACTACCCCAGTTTTTTAGTTTAAAGGGCGCTACCTCGCTACTGTCCCAGGGCCAAACCTCTCTCTGAACAACTTTTAGAAAGTTGACATTTTCTTGTCTCAGCCATTTGGTGCTGTAGCAGTCTGAAGATGGCTGAAATGCCAGAAACCGGTCCTAGGAAGCTTGTTTCCGGTCCAGGGAAGGCATGGCTTGGCAGTTAGGGCTGGACTGTTCCCATGAGGCACAGGGTCAGACTGATTTGCATATGGCCATGTCTGAACTGGGGTGGCAGAGTGGGCTAAAGAACGGTGATGGATTAAACCCAGATCTGTTGACTGGGTGTGAGTGTTTGATTGGTTCAGATGCTCCGTCCATCACCACCCCCTTTTGTACCGCGTAGTCTGTATCCTGGCTCACATGATTAGAGGTAGCTGGCAGTTGGTCTTTGCATAGTACTCCTAGTCTGTGAGATAAAAGGGGGATAGGTGTTGGCACGATGGGCCTTCTCTGACTTGATAGGTTGTGGAGATCTCACCTACCACACTTGCACATCCTAAAGACTCTGCCTCAGTACACTCACAAAGGTTTTGACACTAGTCTTTTGTACCCCCAGATGAGCTGGGGCCAGGGCAGGGCAGAAGAAAATTCCAGACTCCTCTATAGGGGGTGAACTCTAGATGCTTTAACCACTCCAAAATTGGCACCAGGTACAAATATGGACCAATCTCATCAGTAGATTTCTGGGCCTGTTGAAGACTTCAAAAGAAGGACTGCTGTTCTGCTGCAAGAAGGACTGCCCTGCTACGCTAATGCTGGCTTTAGGGTGATGCAATCGATGTCACCGCAACAGGTGCTGACTTTGAGGCGTCGCTGTGTTTTTAAGTACAATATGATTTTAAAAGCACCTGCTGCCACTTTCCTTGCCTCCTGTAATTTTCGGGCTACCGCAAAATGTCAAGAGAAGTCTCGTGATTAATCGACCTGCTGCAGAGAGATGGAGTTTTGTCTTATGGAAGTTCTGGCTTCCGGCTTAAAGTATGCCGGTCGTTGGTTTGAGACGTGGATCGGGTGACGGAAGGATTTGGAGTATCAACATCGATTGCCGTATTTAAGAGTGGATGCGTCCCGTTTGAGGAATGGATATCCCCGCCAGTTTTGAGTGAAGGCTGTGGTCAGCGTAAATAGAGACATTTAACGTCATAACGAGCATTACGGTCACGCGGATGTTCCACGCTTCCCGAGTACTTCAAACACAGCGACAACGCGCCAGTGTTGGTATATTTAGCAATCTGATGATCTTTTTTGACATCCCCTGGAAGTGATTATTCTATAGAGAATTATTGGGTCTGATTCATATCGATCCCGGCCACTCTACTCGGATCAAGTGACGCTCCCCGTTCTCCTGTACAAGTTGTGAGCTTCCCAGCCCAACTTTCCATGAGAAACCAGTGTTCCCCAGGGCTCGTGTGTCCTGATGAAGACCCTGCTTTAAGGTCTGACGTATACCTACCAGTATAGGGGTCGAAACGTCGACGGTTATTACCTTGCACCAGTCGATGCAACCATCACTCCAATTATTAATTAGTAGCATCGCTATCATGGTTTCTTTTTAATTGTGAGCATTAGTAGCTCGTCCATTGTGTTGGCTCAGTGGTCTGAAGCCAGTTGTATTGATCATTTAGGAATTATATATTGATATCATTGTCATGATGAACTACCTTGCACATCCCTTCCTCACATAAACACTGTCCCTCACCTTCCCCTCCCTGGGGCACTATAACAGTTGTGTTATGAAATTGTCAAAAGTAATGTGAATAAGCACCTTGTGAATAAACAACAGTGTGCAGAATTATTAGTCTGTGATATATTTCTTTAAAATAACTGTGCGTTCCAAAGTGTTTGTTTGTATACCTAAGATACCTTTTCACTGGGACCCCCTATCTTGTATCATCATACAGTGGAGCAGGAGGTTAAAATGTCTGCTGCAAAGCACATGTACCATGCAGATCATAAAGTGCAAATAATGTAAATAGGTCAGTGCGTTACTGCTTCTGTCAGAGAAACCCTTTTGTTACTTGCAATTTATAAGATTCAGTTCTAATATAGAACAGTGAGGTATTAACTGTCATCAAAAAGCTTCATGCAAACTGCAAGGTACAGATTAGAGTGTTATGATTTTCCCGGAGTCTTTCATTATCCTAATGTTGCAAAAAGGGTTCACTTTGGTAGAAATCAATTCTTATTGGTGAAGCCAACCCCCAAACATGAAGTTACGTTTTAAATACTAATTCTTAGTTTGTGCTTCTCCAGACCAAGCACTCTTAAACTATCTCTTCTACAAGTAGGGATGACTAGTAACTCCTACACCTAGTAGTCCTTTGTCTGATGTAACATTTCCTATAAACTGATTTACACACTTATGATTCATTGGCTCTGATTAAATGTGTATGTGATGCAAAGTGCTCTGACACCTTACACTAGTATGAATGGTGCTAGAAAACAAAAGAAATGCATGAGAGAGAGAGTAGTTATGGAGATTTGAGGGGCACTGTTAAAAGGTGGTAGTGAGGGAATCAACAGAGAAGGAGGTCATTGAGGGGCACCAAAAAACACTGTCACACCGTGTGACACAAACACTAAAGCCATCCCTGGCTACTCTTCTGCTTGAGTGAGCAGGACTGGACCTGCATTTGAAACCTAGAAACACCAGAGTGACTCCAAGGGCTAGTTGGCTGGCCTCCAAATCAGAGCCTCAGGGACAGATAAGTGTCCAACCATCTTGAACCCTGAACATGGAGTCTGTCTGCAGTGAGTCCTAAACTTCCAAGTGGTACCCTTACAGTCTTGGACCCTTGGTAGTGGGGAAAAGAGTGTTCTTCCAGCCCAGCTATGGTTTCATAATAACCTGGAAAGCCAACAAAGATCTTTGCAGCACCTCATTGGAACCGACACAACTTAAGCCCTCCTCACAGCCGACCCAGCTCATCAGCACCACCTCTGCCTGAAGCATCCTTGATGCAGACCTTGCAACCTCTCTTCAGAACCAATGTAGTGTGAAGCATCCCCGAGGCAAGTCCGCATTGCAGCCCTTGCAGCTCATCGGAACTACCCTGCACAACGCATCTTAGATGCAGATCTCGCATCGCATCTCAAACGTCCACAACCTGGATTTAAGATACTTCTGTCAGTGGGACTAACTTGGTCCCTGTATCTGTTCTGCACTCCACATGGTCAGCATGTACATGGGACTATATCTAGGCTTGGTGTGACCAGTTAAGACTAGTTGGGCCTTTGTACTTTTAAGCACTATTTTTATATAAATCTTTAACATTGCATATCTCACGTTCTATTAATTGGATATTTGTTGTTTTGGTGTCATCTAATTTATAACACTTGACTCTATTTTTCTAAATTCTTGTGGGACTTTTCTTGTGTTGTGTTTTCACTTTATTACTGCTTGTATGCTGCACACATTATTTACACATTCTGTCTAAATTACTCCTGGATGCTTTTGTACCAAGCTACCAGAAAGTTGAGCACAGGTTAATTTGGGATTTACTTGTCTTTCACCCTGATGAGAATTGTGGTTCCTGCTTGAGTAGAGTTCTTGAAAGTAAATGGGAAGCCCAGTTAACCCTTGACGGCTTATGCAAACAAATATTAGCGGGTAAATAGGCCTACAAGGGATTGTTGGATTTAGTATTTGTATAATTACTGCATTCAATGATAACAAACTCTGTCTAAGTAGTTTTCAATTAACAATTCCAAAACCAAATCCAAATTATTTACATATAATCAAATTATCAAAGAAAGATTTTATCACACGGGTGAGTGTATTCAAAGGTTGAATTTTATATTAATTAAATGTAATGAATTAAAAAGGGCACAAAATCATACAAGACACAAAGCAACTAGAAGTTACAGTAGTATATATCCTTCTTTGTTACAATTGTGAACACCTTTTTCAAATAATTTCAAGGCAGTGTAATTAAATTCAACAAACAACTTTGCCTTTGATACAATGATCTAGGAAATCGGTGTAATTGTCGACGTTTCGGTCTACAACTGTTTGCATTCACTAGACCATCTTCAGGACTTAAAAATACAGATGAATGACCCTTCAACAGGATTGAAAGTAATTATTGGTATTAGAATCCAAACCAATATGTAGTAGCACGAATACCTCAAAGATAGATACATTTGTATTGCCACAACGTAGTTCGCAGAGTCGGTAATGCTGGCTCAAAAGTCGCCTTTGAACGAGCGTTACCGACTCTGCATGTTAGTAGAAGTTTCTAAATTTAAGTATTGTATAGCATGTAGCCATAAGGCGAGAATAAATCAAAGAAAGTAACGCAGACAGGTCTAAACCTCTTCTATCCTAAAGAAGTCTCTGCATTTTCAAAGCCACAGAACATTGTCTAGGTATAGCATCAAAGACCCTCCCAAGTTATTGTCATGGACCCCATTAAAGACCATATTCAAACAATACTCTTTTTGGCAAACCACACTCATAATTTCTTCTTTCTTTGATGTACATTTCGAAAAACACACTTGCAATTATTTCTTCTTTGAGCCACATATTTCAAGATGACCTTGAATTTATGCCTTAATTACACACGGACAGTAGGCCTCACTTCTGGGCATAATTTCCTTCACCCGTGACTCCCTTCTTGCCTCCTTTACAAAAATCCTTCCTCCATTGATTAGGTCATCGTACCAGGCACCTGGAGAGGGGAGAAAATCACTCCATGTGAGAAGACAGTCACATTCAAAGCCCTCCACTGCACTGGTCCCGCGTTTCTTAAATCTCTAATCACTCCACACCAACCAACGCGCAACCTCCGATCAGCCTACCTTCACTTGCTAGTCACCCCCAAAGCTAAAACCAAGAAATTCGGTGGTCGTCGCTTCTCCCACCTGGCTCCTGGGTTTTGGAATCTCCTCCCTCTTTCCATCAAATCCAGTCCCTCCCGCCTGAATTTCAGAAAATCACTCAAAACTTACCTCTTCCCCCCCTTGGTTAAACCCCGTCACCTCTGCCCTACCCTCATTCACTCAGTCTTCAAGCGCCAGGAAGCCTTTGGTGTTAGCGCGCTATATAAGTTGCACTTAACATAACATTGAAATTAATACATTGTGAAATCCAAATGCTTAAGGCCTTTGGTTAAGTTAACAAATTAAAAACTTCAATTCACATTATACTAGATAAATACTAATACATGAACAGTCACATTATGAATGTAAATGCAAAAAGCAACACATCTTCTCATAAGTGCATATAAATGACAACTCGTTATTACTGAAAGCAAAGCATTAGCAAACACACAGATTTTTAAATGTCTGATTACATAGCCCATGCACTCTGCATGTGCTTTAAGTGCACTTTTCTCTTGCGGTTTACATTATATCTCAGAAATATATAAGGCCTCAATATACATATACGGCCTAATCAAGGATAATGAGGGAAGACACAATTTTATGCTGCTCCAGTCCCCCCTCTGATGACATATCGAGCCATCACAGATAACAATCTGATCTCATCAGATGAACTATTTAAAACTGTGTGGTCCTAATCCTTTTTCGTCTCGAGTTCTCCAGACGTTTCATCATAGTATCTACTCTGACTCTCCTCTTGGCTCTACATCTGCTCTTTTTCTCTTCACTCCCTGTGTAACTTGAGCATATCTATATCATTTAAAGATCAAGAACAGGAATATTAAATAAAGAGCAATTATCAAATTAGACTTCAAGATAGCACCCAATATTCCTCTTCCCAAATTGCTGAACCATTTTCCCACAGCAGATAATCAATTCCCAATAGTTTCACAAGCTCCTGTTGCTTTCAACCCTTCCAAGTCCTTCATCAACCCAGATATATTCCTGATATACTTATCCATATCCTGACTCTCATCTGGTACATAGGTACAGCATTACTGGACTTTAAGCATCTGACATCACATTATCAAAGTAAATGCATTTCTCATGACTACACATTCCATTATACAACAAAAAGCAAAACATCTGCATATAAACTACAACGCGTTATTACTGAAAACCAAATACTAGGGAACGCACACTTTTCAAATGTCTTGATTACATAGCACGTGCACTCCATATATGGCTTCAAGTACACTTTGCTCTTGCAGATTACATTATATCTCATGAATACATAAGGCTTCAATATACATACACGGCCTAATTAAGGATAACGAGGGTAAAGCCAATTTTATGCTGCTCCACATGACATCCTGCTTACACTCACTGATTCAACATTATCACAGGCGGAACTAATGTCTTTGATTCAGTACTTTAGTAGTTTCTCCAGTTACAAAATTGTATAGGATAAATGTGAGGTTCTGTCCATGTCACACAACACCCCCAAAGGGGCTGTATGGAAACATAATTTTCAGATAATTAATTTTGGGACTGAAATGTCCTTTCCATGGTAGCACAATTGATGGTTTATATTGTTTGCCTTTTGTGTGCTGGGGCTCATCCTCATGTGGCTCTGCAAATTGAGCAAGGTACACTCTTTCCACATTCGAATCTCGGGGTTGTGAGGGTGAGCAGTCAAAGGTAAGGCTTCTCAGGTAGTGTAAGGAATAGAGCTCAGAACTCAAACTAAAAAACTGGGGGAGTTACCTGGTTACTTTTTCGTGTTCCTGCTCATTAATTCAACAGATACACAGGACGAACCAGTGCTGTATTGCGCTGCTGTATTGCGCTTAGCTCTGGTTATTTATTTAACCTTTTTTTCTTTTTAAATTTCAAGACTGTTACTAGATCTTCGAACGTCTGAACATGACAGAAACACTTTATTTGTTTGTTTAAAGATTCTGTTTTTGAATGTATAAATGTAAACAAAAATTCATGACCATGAATGTGAAATATTTACAAAAATTGCAATTATACACTGTTCTCTTTACACATTGTTTTTACAGTAAAATTATACGGTTTGCTCTAATATAAACTGTAAAAAGGAGGGGCCAATCTATTCCTCTGAGGGGTACTTCTCAAACAAATACCGACGCGTTTCAAGTTTCAGTGGGACTCATGGAACTCTCATCAGGGCTTCTCACTTTCTAATCGGACTTCAATGTGTAGGAAATCTGCAGTGTTCAGATTTTACATTCTCTCTTTTTGGTTGTATGGAAGTCTTTTCTATGTTCTGTGGAGGCTGACTCAAGGGTGGCGTCTTTTAATCATGCGCGGCGTTTGTTGTATTCGCAGCACTGCTCAAGTTCGTTTCTTTCCTGTTTGCTGATGGACAGCGTTTTCCTATTTATACGGTGAAATCTCGGGTGACTTGCTGGGATGATTTCTGCCTCTTCTGCTTCAGGCTGCATCTCCGTGTTCTTCACTCGGTGAAGAACACGGAGACGCTCGGTGAAGAACACGGAGACGCAGCCTGAAGCAGAAGAGGCAGAAATCATCCCGGCCAGTCACCCGAGATTTCACCGTATAAATATAAAAACACTGTCCATCAGAAACAAATTCGAGCAGAGCTGCGAATACAACAAACGCCGCGCATGATTAAAAAAAACGCGCCTATGACTCAGCCTCACCAGAACATAAAATAGACTTCCATACAACCAAAAAGAGAGAATGAAGTTAGATTAGAAAGTGAGAGGCCCTGATGAGAGTTCCGTGAGTCCCACTTCAACTTGAAACGCATCAGCATTTTCTTGAGAAGTACCCCTCAAAGGAATAGATTGGCCCCTCCTTTTTACAGTTTATGTGAGAGCAAACCATATAATGTTACTGTAAAAACAATGTGTAAAGAGAACAGTGTATTAATGCAATTTTTGTAAATATTTCAAATTCACTGTCATGAATTTTTGTTTATTTGTTTGTTTGAAGATTTTGTTTTTGAATGTATAAATGTGAAGTGTTTCTGTAATGTTCAGACGTTCGAAGATCTAGAAGCAGACTTGAAATTTAAAAAGAAAAAAAGGTCAAATAAATAACCAGATCTAAGCGTAATACATCTCTGATTCGCCCTGTGTATCTGTTGAATTAATGAGCAGGAACACGAAAAAGTAGCCAGGTAACTCTCCCAGTTTTTTAGTTTAAATGGCCCTACCTCACTACTATCCCAGGGCCAAACCTCTCTCTGCACAACTTTTAGAAAGTTGAAATTTTCTTGTCTCAGCCATTTGGTGCTGAAGTCTGTATCCTAGAGAACAGCGATGGGCCTTGGCTCGAACTCAGCAAGGCTGAGCCAAATAACTATAGAACAACACAAATGCCAATACTGAGCTTAACTCTTAGATCATTTTCAACCGACTTTATGAATAAAACATAATAGTCTGCTTTTCAAATTGCACCACTCCAATGGTTTATTCAACTTGTTTTGCCTTCATTATTTTTGCAAAAACGTGATTTTTTGTGCATCAAAATACATTGAAAATATGTACAGAAAAAAATATATATATACACAGTACAATCCAAATTCCTCACTCGACAAACTGACACAACATCCCTTTTTCCACACATTTGGCCAAAACACCCAATCCACATTCAAACCTCAAACATCCATCATACAAAATGGTCCCAATGTCAACAACACAAAAGAGTAAAGCAAATTTTCAAACACAACAATTTCCTTGTGTTTGTGTATTTTCCAACCTAATATACATCCAAAGATTTGCCCTCCTATTTACAAAATGTATTCTATGTGACCTGGGACCAGGTCGGTCGACGCGTGTGGGACAGGGTAGCGAGAGGGACCAGCTTTGGCTATTATTGCCATGACGATTCGATTGTGGCATTGGATGTAAAGATCATAAATATAAAAATAAAAAAATCGCCGATAGGTGTATCCACTGCAAAACTGCAAGGCAGGTCCCGTTTGGCAAAGAGGAAAAAACCCCCAAGACCTACCGGACTCGCTAAGAAACACAGAAATTAAGTCAGAAGAGCCAAAGCCTCACGCGGTACCAAGATTTTTAATGTAAGTTGGGCCGGATAAGATTAAACATACAGCCTAATACACAGTGGTTTAGGACTATCAACAATGTTATCATTTAACCCCTTAGGTTCGGATGAGAACGCCATGATTTTAAGCAGTGTGATATATATGTACAGGCAAAGAGGATAACTACAGACTTAAGCTTGATGGTGTCAATTACGATACGAATACACCCCTTACAGTGAAGTAAGTAATAGTGACATAAAGGAAACTGTTAAACAATCCATTGAGGCCAATTAAGAACATAACCTTGACCGCAAATTTCCCTATCATTATAGGCACCGTGGTTGAATTACACACACGAAGAGGACCTAGAAAATAATCCTGAGGGTCCTAGATTCTTTGGAAAATTAAGATTCATAAGCAATAAAAGTAAGCATTATACACTGGTCAATGAGAAAAAAACTGAGGGTATGCAGATAGATACATGACATGCAAGATTAGGGACCGGTTCTCTCATTTAAGAAATGTTGAAATTAATTGTATGTATTCGTCTTTTTAGAAAGAAGACATCTGGTTTTAATAAAGTTCAGTCCTGAGGAAGATGTTTACACGATTTAAATTCAAGCACCGAAACGCGTCGACAAAAGGACTTCATGTGATTTTAACTTGCAATTGAAATAATTGTTTATATTGTATTACCTTTTTGGTTTCATGTCAAATGTGTGTAATATACGCAACCAATGACTCATGAATCAAGGGTTGGAATATTATTGATCTGAGCCATTGAGTGCACATTATTTTTATTGTGCATTGTATAATTTTAATTAAGATATCTGCCAATAATAAACTTGCATAAAATGATGAACCGATTAAGTTTCTTGCATTAAATATTTTGTGATGTCATGTATAAAATTGTTTGTGAATATCTGCTATGTACCAAATGGTCATTAGTTAACTGAAGAACACAGAAAGGAATCCCCCCTTTTTTTGACTGTGTATATATAAACCATTGGAGTGGTGCAATTTGAAAAGCAGACTATTATGTTTTATTCATAAAGTCGGTTGAAAATGTTCGACGAGTTAAGCTCAGAAGTCTGTATCCTGGCTCACATGATTAGGGGTAGCTGGCAGTTGGTCTTTGCATAGTACTCCTAGTCTGTGAGATAAAAGGGGGATAGGTGTTGGCACGATGGGCCTTCTCTGACTTGATAGGGGGTGGAGCTCTCACCTACCACACTTGCAGAGACCCCGACACCGCCAGAACCAGCCTGCACGAAGGGATGAAAGACGTCGCCGAGTGGATGAAGAACAGCCGCCTGAAACTGAACTCAGACAAGACGGAAGTCCTCATCCTGGGACCATCCCTCCGCCTGGGATGACTCCTGGTGGCCCCCAGCCCTGAGCATCGCTCCCAAGCCAACAGACCACGCACGCAACCTGGGCTTCATCCTGGACTCCTCCCTCTCGATGACCAGACAAGTCAACGCCGTCTCCTCATCATGCTTTCAGACCCTTCACATGCTTCGCAAGATCTTCCGATGGATCCCAACCGAAACCAGGAAGACGGTCACCCAGGCCCTCGTCACCAGCCGATTGGACTACAGAAACACCCTCTACGCCGGAACCACAGCCAAGCTACAGAAAAGACTCCAACGCATCCAGAACGCCTCCGCCTGACTCATCCTGGACATCCCCCGACGCAGCCACATCTCTGGCCACCTGAGAGACCTGCACTGGCTCCCCGTCAACAAGAGGATCACGTTCAGGCTCCTCACCCACGCACACAAGTCTCTCCACGACCTGGGCCCCAAGTACCTCAACGACCGCCTGACCTTCTACACGCCCACCCGCCAGCTACGGTCTACTAGCCTCGCCCTCGCCGCCGTACCACGCATCCGAAGAGCAACCGCCGGAGGCAGATCCTTCTCCTACCTGGCGGCCAAGACATGGAACTCCCTCCGCATCCACCTTCGGCTGACCCAGGACCATCTCGCCTTCAGGAGACAACTCAAGACCTGGCTGTTCGAGCAGTAGCGGACCCCCTCCCCCGAGCGCCTTGAGACCCTTCCGGGTGAGTAGCGCGCTATACAAATGTTATGATTGATTGATTGATTGATTGCACATCCTAAAGACTCTGCCTCGGTACACTTACAAAGGTTCTGACACTAGTCTTTTGTGCCCCCAGATGAGCTGGGGCCAGGGCAGGGCAGAAGAAAAATCCAGACTCCTCTATTGGGGTGAATTCTAGATGCTTCAACCACTCTAAAGTTGGCACCAGGTACAAATATGGACCAATCTCGTCAGTAGATTTCTGGACCTGTTGAAGACTTCAGAAGAAGGACTGCTGTTCTGCTGCAAGAAGGACTGCCCTGCAATGCTAAGGGCTGGCTTTAGGACGATGCAATCGATGTCACCGCAACGGGTGCTGACTTTGAGGAGTCGCTGTGTTTTTAAGTACAATATGATTTTAAAAGCACCTGCTGCCACTTTCCTTGCCTCCTGTAATTTTCAGGCAACCATAACAATGTCAAGATAAGTCTGGTGATTAATGGACCTGCTGCAGAGAGATGGAGTTTTGTCTTGTGGAAGTTCTGGCTCACCATAAAGTGGAGCAGGAGGTTAAAATGTCGGCTGCAAAGCACATGTACCATGTAGATCATAAAGTGCAAATAATGTAAATAGGTCAGTGCCCTACTGCTTCTGTCAGAGCAACCCTTTTGTTACTTGCAATTTATAAGATTCAATTCTAATATAGAACTCTACTAATACGTAGAGGGAATGTGCTTGTGTGCTGCATGCATGCAGTACTATTAGTGGGCCCCCATATTAAACATGACTGTATGCTTAACAGATCCATTCTGGAAGGCCCCTATTTGAAAATAGCACACGACAGATGTCATGGCCTAGCCACCCCAGACAAACCAGTGCACTACTGTTATTCCTGAGTCAGATATGACATCCACAGACAATGTCAGAAAATGCACTTGTAATACGGTGTACGGGACATCTGTGACATTTGTGAAGGAACATCTCATTTGCCATACTCTAAATAATGGCTTATGTCTGCACCACAGTGTTGTAATACACAAAGAAGAGAAACTACCCCAGTCAGATTTTCTTTTGGGAGCCACAAGGTGGACAGGGGCTATTAGGCTACAAACATGATGGTTTATATTGTTTGCCTTTTGTGTGCTGGGGCTCATCCTCATGTGGCTCTGCAAATTGAGCAAGGTACACTCTTTCCACATTCGACTCTCGGGGTTGTGAGGGTGAGCAGTCAAAGGTAAGGCTTCTCATGTAGTGTAAGGAATAGGAGCTCAGAACTTAAGACTCAACCAACTTACAGGTATTTGACTAAATATCTATGTGTTTGTCTAAGTATTTGTGATGTGCATTCCAAGAAGGTCACAGTGAAGTTATTAGTGCCTTTAAATTCTTGTGGCATCCAGAAAGATGACATTGGTTTTGAATTTTCTTTCACTGATTATTTTTTAATGTATTCCACACTAGTAAAGTCTATCTGTGCAATCAACAGTGGCCACTGAACACGACAGCTGCCTGCCACTTTATATGTAAATGAATTGTCATGCGTCCTTTTAACTGAGAAGTGGCGATATAACAGTGAATAGTTGCAGGTCCCAGCCTGCAAATAATACCAGAGGGAGTGCATCCTAAGTTCTATGTAGCAGAACCAGTTTGGTTTGATTACCTTTCATGTTTCCTCCTCAGGTTGGCCTCCAGGCTCAGTCTTTGTATTTATATATAGTTTTGCTTCTCTCAGCAAGGACTACAGGGCTTTCTCCAGGCAGGAGCACCCACAACATAACGTAGACCTGGACAAAATTTTAATTACACTGGCATAATCTTGCCTAACGATATTCACGTGAAATTACTGATGTCACACCATTACACCACATCATGTATTTTTGGGGAGAAATTCGAAGATAATTACACTGTTCCCGTAATGGTTTTTTTTTCAAGCAGCATTTCAGGTACATTTTTTACCCGAGCAGAACCCTTCTGGTAAGTTTTAAGCACAAACCTACAAATCCAAATGTAAGTGGCAGACTTCTGAATTTTAGCGGTAGTTCCTCTAACATGGATCAGTAAAAAACAATTCAGGTAGATTTTTTACCCGAGCGATTAGTTTGGTTACTTTTTGTAACACAAAGCTGCAAATCGAAACGTGCATCAGTATTTTGAATTTATGCGCATAACAATCAACTCAAAATTACATTTTGAGTAGAAGTTTTATCCTAATGGACCGTTCAGGTAATTATTTTAAATTCAAGATGCATTTTGCATAATTAAGCGTCATTCCATGAACTTCTTGCGGACATTTTGCACAGTTACGCTACAGCAAATTAAGCACGTTTTGCACATCCCTAAACACAAGCACAATGAGGTGGGAAATCGCAGCACCAGGCTGCCATCAACCTTCATGAAGCAGAAATTAGGGACAGATAATGGGCTGGCATATGCTAGAAACTCTCAATTTTTACAACAGAAATCGCTGTCCCACCCTTCACCCTTCTGAGCCATCAAAAAGCTGTGCCCAGTGTGGGCTAAATATCAGCTCCTTGATAATAAAGTCTTCAATGAAACTCTAACTTCTTACTTCAGTGTCTGGCCTCTACCCTCCAGCCACAGGAATGCAGGCAATGCACTGCCTCTATTTGTGGAAGCTGTTCTCATTCCTATTGTGTGCCATGCTAAACCAGTGACATCCAATGGAGGATCCCACCTTGCTCTTCTAATTAGTACTGTGAGTCAAACTTTTACGGTGAACATCAGAAGACATTCAGTCCCGCCTTTGACGAATCTCCGTTTTGGTATTTGCATTGTTTACATTATGTATTCTCTCATGTTACTATGATCATGAGGTTACTTCTTCTTTCCAACTAAAGTTCTCAATAGTTTTTTTATATGTGTGTTCAGCCTTTAGTTTACATTTTAAACCCCTGAGCTGATTAATGGTTCTTGCTAAAGCTGTGGTTTAGCTGTAGCCTAGCAGAGGAGAGAGTCTGTCAAAATATCTATTATAACACTATCTCACTAGCAAACAATGTTGTTTCTTTCGACAGTTTTGCTTCCTCAAATTGCATTATATCTTAAAAAGTCTCCTCTGCATTCCAAAAACCTGTATGAAAATCTCCCCTATTCCTTTCTTTCAAATGACCCTCTTGTTACTTTACATCCTCTCTCTGAGCACAGCCTACTTTAAGTCGCAATCATGTTTGCCTCAATCCTTACTATTGTCTTTATGCAAATTGTCGCATGCCATTCCAGAGGTTCAGAAAATCACCTCTCCTTCTTTGAAAGTCGTACCTAAAATTGCCTAATTTACTCTACCTCTTCTATTAATCCCTCAAATCATCTGCATGAACTCCATAACTCCCACTCACTCCCTCACTCCTATTAATTTAATTCAGCACAAGAAACTGGAGTATATGTGTAAAATGGTTTTCATGAGAGCAAAAAACGAATCCCAATAACTAGTAATCGCTGGATTAACCACTAACCTTAGATTCCAGAGCAGCATGATGCCCAAAGTAAAGCATGTCAACACCTCCTCAGGGGTAGTAAGCGCTATATAAACTCAATTACAATATAATACAATCATGTTGGAATCTTGGAAATTGCATGAAATATGTGGCCAAATCCAGGTGCCATTGGATTAAAATTTGATATTGATCCTGGTGTATTATTTAAGTTGAAGTACATGAAGGACTACGTGTGGGGGTGTTCTTGGTGACAATCTTTTATGCTAATAAATTCTATTAATGGCCCTCTGACTAGGGGAAAATCACTGATGTCATAGAAATTCATTATGAGCTCGTTCTATCTAATGTAATGTGCTTGGGAAATTGAGATTTCATGACTCATGGGGCTTCACGGCATCAGTGACTGGCCACACAACCTTACATACAGATGGTTGCGAGATGCTGATTGTCTTAAAGACTCTCTTGAGGGGACTAGCTGTATAGCAGAGTACTTTGCTTAGGATATTGGAGCGCATGATGATGGAATGAGGAATTTTCTCTCTTGCTGGAACATGCATTTGCTGTTAGTCGTCGCTTCCTCAATAGGTTTTGGATGATTTTGGGTGCTAGAGAGAGGTCAGTTATATTAGGCTTATTTTGCGTTGCATGCGTTCTCAACACCAACACAATGTCATGCCGCTTTATGGGCTTAAATGCATGGATTTGAGGAGCATGGAATTAATGGTGCTGGATGTCGTCTTGTAATTGTGGCAGGGGATTGTTCCCTAAACATGCCGCCCTGTTATTAGTTTTGCACTTGGGCAGTGCTTATTTGTAGGCCATGCTCCTTTTAGATGTAATCTGCAATATTTAGCATTATTGCTCAAAAGGTAACTCCCGGTCTCTCTCTCATCCTCTCCTACCCATCCATCACATTTTCCTCTTACCTTTGCTGCACCCACTCATTCAAGACCACTCCAATTCCTACTATAAACCCTTTCCCCGCCATTCCACATATATGCCCCCTCTGCCCTCCCCTTCTGTACTCTTACACTGCTTAACCTTCACACCATTGCAATCCATCCGTTTCTAGCGTTATGTAAATCACTTACATGCATATATTCATAAACTTTTGTATCATGTTTTTGCTCTTTGTTTTAGTTTTCCTCTGCAGAAGCTTTGTGTACCATGTGATACTATCTTCATTTGTGTTATTGTCATATATACAGACTTAATTGTGAGCGTTTATTAAAAGTGTTTTTGTGTGGTTTACATTTTTCAGTTATCTGTGGCTACGTGTGATTTGCGTTTCAGAAGTCAGTGTATTTTCGTCTTTATTGGTTTCTTGAATGCAGTGTTTGTTTTCTGGGATGGGTAGGATGTTGCAAACATGAGGTAAAGGTGGGACTTTGTTTCCCATCGATTTTTCCAAAGTTAGTGTAAAGAGAGGCTCTAGGGCTGTTTCTTAAAATTGTACTTCGCATTCTCATGTCGAGGATGAGCTCTTTTGTGGCTACATCCATAATTCTGGTTCATTCTTTGTTGTTTCTCACAAGTTAGCCCTTGCTCAATTGAGTCTTTAATGTTCATGTTACGAGCTGCAGAGAAAATTACAACAGAACTATTTTTGGCCTACTTCCAATGTAGTCTGCATTAGCAGCATTCCGTGCTTTATTGGCGACCTACAATGCTTGGACACAGCTCAAAGTATTGTGCTTATTACACAGATGTTGATTTGCGTTAGTTCTTTTAAAACTAAAATGTCTATCCAAACAAATAAGAGAAACATGAAAACAATTGTTCGGGGTCCCTTAAACTTATTTCACAACCAACGATTATTTAAAATTATATTTATGAGGTGAAATGGTACAAAAAAAGGAGGTGCAAAATGCAAACAGTTCATCACTATTATATACCTACTCAATATCATTATCTTGGTCATTTACACGGCACCCCTGTGGGAGCGAGGAGCCCTGAATTTTTTACATCCCAAAATTTACCTCCACAGAATGCCCATAATGTCAATAAATGCGACATTGTGTTAAGCCTCAGTTTCATGAGGTATTGTGTCTCAGAGGAAAGGCACCTCCCAGCACATCAAAATATCACAAACACAGTTAACTAAGTTAAAGGGCCCACTCAGGAGCTGAGTTCTAGATCAGCGGAATAAATTAAAGGACTTACAGAATAGTGCAAAATCAGAATTCTTTTAAGTCCCAAATGGGCAGCAAAATCAATAGAGAAACAGAACGCATCCATAGTAGCATTCTGGAAAGCCCAGAATGTTTTAACTCACCCCCATGATTGAGGATATTTATACATTATTTTCACATATGAAATTGACAGAACTGTAGAATCATCATGGGATGATCAAAAAATGTTACATTCATAGCAACTCAGAGCACAGTCCCATAAAATGTCATATTGCCTTATCACTTAAGTACTATTGCACAACATGAATAATTGTTCCACCCCCTCTATGCTAATGTCATCTGCAGATGGTGGAACAAACTAGATACGTGGACAACAACATGTTTTATGAATGAATATGCCACAGTGATCTAGCGGAAAGACCTTGAAGTAATAGTGACAGTGTTGTATTTGAGCCCGGGAAGGTTAATTGAGAACAGTAAAAACAATGAAAATGGTAATAAACAAATAATTTCCTGCATGAGTATGTGCTGCAGAAATTATGGACAGTGACATGTATGGGGAAGTGTGCTATCTGTTTTTGAAAACAAGGCTTCCAATTCTACATTGATGCCTATTTGACAAGAGTCAGGTAAACACAATTCTTCACAACAAAAGAAATTTGTTTCAAAGACAATAGTACATAAGCAATATGCAGTCAAGTGTAAAACCACATTTTAGACGTTGTTAATGTTGCACAAAAACATAAATGCACAATAAAATCCTTAATAGCTTCTGCAGAACTACTGCCATTGGTAAGTACTGTAAGTGACCCTTGTGACAATTATCCAATCTCATTGTACCAATCTCAAAAGGATAGAACATTGAGTTAAGTATTTAAAGTATGAAACATACTCTGGGTGTGTGATGAAAGATGTATTCATAGCAGCACAACAAATCCATCCTCACAGGAAAACAGACAAAGTTCAACTGGCCTGCACTCTACCTTCCAAGGTCAAATCATTCCACAGAATGAAAAACGCAAACCAAACAAAAGCACTGGTATATGCATGCTAATAGATAGAATCACAATGTAACACATCTTCCCCTTTTAAAAAAGAAAGAAATATAAAAGGAAATATGAAATGATAAAATAAACAAAACTAACTAGAATACATAGATAAAACACCTAAGCAAAGTTGCTTAAGATGCGTTACTAGCAAAACCTAGAAATCTAGATAAAACAACAAGGGCACATCTATTTAAAAAATTCAGTATATCTGGCCGGAGGCTGTCTGATCTTGCTTGCTGTTCACTGATAGAATATCGATGCTAAAAACATTGATGTAAAAAATATATAGAATGCAAAAATATTGACTCGCTATACTTAAACAGGTAAGTACAAAAATATTGAATCAAGAATATCAAATTTAAAAATATAGATGTAAGCAATAATGATTTAAAATATAAATAAAATACAATAATATTTATCAAATATATAAAATATTAATATTATCTTTAACAAAGTAAATTCAATTTAACTAAATATAATAAATACACTTAATTAAATAAAAAATATAAACATGCAAAAATAATCATTTATACATATATATATTTACTTTAAAATAATGTATTAACTATTATCTTCATTTAATGTTTAAACAGTGAGCTAGCTAATGCGAACCATAGGCTAATATGTGCCAGCGGGGTGTATACAAAGTCAGTCTGCCACCAGACCCACAGTATATGTTATCCGTAATCGTCATAGGTCCTGCATGACAGGGTACTTTTGGGACTACACTACACAACAGTAGGGAATGTGTTGGATAGCAGAGGGGAAGAATTACTATTCCCACTCCAAAGAGTGCAACAGTAGATAAATTGTTGGATAGAAAATGGGTAAAATGTACTATTCCCACTCCAGTGAATGCAAAGGTAGGGTAAATGTTGGATAGCGGAGGAATTAAATTTGCTATTCCAACTCCAGTGAGTGCAACAGTAGGGAAAATGTTGGATAGCAGAGGGGTAAAAATTACTATTCTGACTCCAGTGAGTGCAACAGTAGGGAAAGTGTTGGATAGTGAATGGATAAAAATTACTATTCCCACTCCAGTGAGTGCAACAGTAGGGAAAGTATTGGATAGCGGAGGGGTAAATAATATTATTCTCACTCGAGTGAGTGCAACAGTAGGGAAAGCATTGGATAGCAGAGGGGTAAAATTACTATTCCTACTCCAGTGAGCACAACAGTAGGGAAAATGCTGGGTAGCGGAGGGGCAAAAATTACTATTCCCACTCCAATGAGTGCAACAGTAGGGAAAATGCTGGATTGGGAAGGGGTAAAAATTACTATTCCCAACCCAGTGAGTGAAACAGATGGGAAAGTGTTAGATAGCAGAGAAACGAAAATTACTAACAACATTTAAACAATGCAAAACATTTAAATAATCTTTAAAAAAAATAAACAATATCTGAAAAATATACGACTAAATATATTAAGCATATAAAAAGAACACAAATTATAATGTTGATTACATATAACAGAAAGGTACAAATATTATATAAAATAAATTAATAAATACATTTAGAAATAATATTTATTTAAAAGGAGCAAATATTAACAAACAAATTATTTAAAACATCAATGTATTTATTTTATTTCCTACCCTACAGCACCACACCCATAAAAAAAGACTCCAACATTTTTATTTAAATTTATTTCCATAATTCACATAATTATTAGTGAATTAAAAAAATATTATTAATAAAAAAAACATTAATTGAGTACGCATTCTTTAACAATATAATATCCCCAACACACACCTAAAATTAACTACACAATTACTATAATTAATTACTAATTAATTAATTTAAATGAATTAACAACTCGGTAATAATTCAGTAATAATAAATAAATTACTCACCATTTACACATATAAACACCACAACACGCACCTAAAATTATTTACACAATTACCATCTTTAATTGATAATTAATACATTTAAATTATAACAACTAAATAATATTTCATCAATAAAATTAAAGTACTTCCCATCCATCCCACCATTTACACCTATAAACAGTACAATACACAACTAAAATTAATTACACAACTACCATCATTAATTACTAATTAATTATTTTAAATTCAGTAACAACTAATTATTAAATAATTAATAATAAAGTAATTTACACATTTAACACTATAACATCACAATTAAACAAACATTAATAAATAAAAATTATTCAATACTCTTTATATTACTAAATGACTTCCTACCCTATTCCCCTATAAACCCACCACCCGCTATGGAACTAAAAACTCAAATTTCAATTAAAAGAAAATTAATACGTTCTAAAAATAATCAAATAATATATATAATTAAATTACTTCTCACCCTATTCCCCTATAAAGCCACAATCCGCTATGGAACTAAAACGCAAAATTAAAATTAAAAATCAATCAATAACTACTTAAATATTTACATATATTATACAAATATAAACCACTTTCATACAAAAAATATCACAAACATATTAATTATACACTAAAATACATAACATTAAAACAAAATCGACATTTTTAACAACAATATTTTTGCAAATGATAATAAACACTTAAATATTTTTTAAATCAATATTACTTACCTAAAATCGATATTTTTCACCACGAGAATTTGCCTGTCGATATTCCTGACCCACTATATTTTTGCCAAGATATTTGTGCATTTCAATATTTTTTATTCAATATTCTGTCTCTGCACCCTTGCTTGCCCCCTTCACTTTAGAGTCTGCAGAATCATTCATACACTCACTCACCAAATTGGATCCAGTTGATCTACCCCTATCCATTTGGCCTCCCACGTTGCCTAACAACACTGCGGAACACTTTTGTTGAATCTCACCAAAACTCCTTTGTCTTCATCATCAGCCACCTCATTATAAGTAGGTATTCCTCCTGTAGACTAGGCCACTCTCTTCATTTTCTATACCTTTCCTTCTTGAGTGCCAACACTATTAGTAAAAACTTTCAACACTTTCAGGGCCTTACCAGACCCTGAGAAACTGTGTTTTATTATTCCTGGCTTCAGAATTCTAACCTAGGGGGTCATTGCGATGGTGGGTGGACCTGAGTCTGCCCGCCATTGTTGCGGTGTTCAGGACCACGAGCCAGACATGCGGTGGTCCTGCACCATGAATTAGGATGCAACCTCCACCATGGTGGTCGCTTTCTTCGTTTTAACATTGCGGTGGGTGCTGCGGACAGCAGCACCCGCCGCGATGTTAAAATCACATGTCTTGGATTTCACTGCACTACATGGCAGGCACCACATGGTGCCTGCCACTTGGTGCAGTGAAATCAAGGGCACCCTACCCCCCCGACACAAGGGGGGCCCACGATGGGTCCCCAAACCCAATTCCCGTTGGCCCTTCCATGGTGGCATCGACGCCATGGAAAGGCCTTTTTTCACCCACATCCTAATTTGGTGGACGGTGCCTGCTAGGCATCGCCTACATTTTGGGCACCCTGCACCATCCACCAGGCAATCGGACCGATTGCCTTTGGCAGTGAAGCGGCGGACGGACTTTGCGTCTGCCGCAGTTCCCACTAAAATCCTAATTGGGTGGTGGGAAAATCCTGTGCGATGGTGGAAGGACAGCAACATCAGGTCCCAACAATGTATTGGTTTATGCTCTCAAAAGCCAATTGCTGTTTTGCGGACTACACAAACTCAATTTTCTGCCTCTTAGTTGTCTTAACGACTTCATGTTTGCAGCAAAATTCTTGATCAATTTGCTGTAAAATTCACACATATCAGCAAAAGACAACAGTTGTTCCTTGGTTGCGGGAGCTGGTGCTTCTACAATGGCATCTATGTTGTATTTCTTGGGCACCACATCATCACCAGAACAGGTATGACCAAGGTATTCTACAGATTTACTAAGCATTATGCACTTATAACCTTTCAGAGTCAAACCATGTTCTTCCAGCCTACTGAAAGCCTAAAAAATGTGTTGCAAGTGTTCCTTCACATCCCTTGAAAATATTAAGATGTCATCTTGAAAGCATTTTACATAACCATCAATATCTCTAAGCATTTGAAACATGGCTCTCTGAAACACTGAGGCTGTAGAGGCCAAACCAATGGGCATTCTGTTAAATTGGTATGACCCTTGCGGTGTGATGAATGCCATCAGTTGCTTAGAGCCCTCGGTAAGCTCTATCTCATGGTACGCCAACCTCAAATCTAGGGTAGAGAAAATATTAGCACCTTCTAACATCGATACCACCACACTGATGTTGGGCAACAGGTGTCAATCAACTAAGATATTAGCATTCAAGGCCCACACAACCTCAATCTTTGGTCAGCCTTGCGAGCCAAAACAGTGGGTAAGAACCACAATCTTTTCAATTATACCATATTTTAAAACCTTAATTTTTTGTTTTCATACGAACCAATTTCACAGCGGTAGTAGCAGTAACCACAGTGTACATCAGGTAAGTGAAGGAACAGTACCCAATAGTGGAATAGTTATTCTCATTCATTGCCCCAGGAGGCAACAACAAGATCATTTCAGAGCAAACCATATACACTTCTCACCCTTATCTGGACATCCCACCCAGCAAAGGGCTACTCTTCGGAGCCATCACTGTCATTGATGTTCAGATCAGAATACGGGCTCAAGAACCTGTCACACAGATCCCGCCACACAAAGAAATCTTCTCCCACATTATTGTCCCTCCTGCTTAGTTTAATATGAACCTTTTCTGCTAGCATCCATTCCGCCACATCTCTATGCCAATAGTCTATCTCTGGGGAGTGCTATCCCATCCAAGTGAGGACCAACCAGCGTCTAGCAAGAACCAGCGGCAGCTGCAAGAATTGATATGCCATTTTGAGGCCTTTACGCCTCCTGTTAAGCACTGTGGAGTTAGTGTGACCTGTAGTAAAGTAGCACCTAAGAGTTCAGCCACCACCCAAATCCAAATTCCTGTGCTGCACAGCAACACCAGGCCAGGTGAAGGAAGTCAGCCCCCTGAAACCCACAGCAGTAGCATTTGTCAGACCTGGACTGAGATATCGCTAAAGAGTCAAGGAGGTTTGCAAGTGCAGTGCAAGAAGTTAGAATGGACCAGCTTGAAGCAGGCATTGCTGGCTACAGTCAATGTGAGAGCATAGATGCGAGACTAGTCCGCTTCTTCAATGGGTGCTCCCAGTACCTCCTCCCAAGCGTCCTGGGCCTTCACTCCTGCCGACAGCCGCATTCACTGTCAATGCTTTATATATTAATGATATCAGATGATGCCTATAAAACCCCAGAACAGTAGGGTCACCAAAATGTAAGATGCTATTGCACCACCGAAAAGGTGGTCTAGGTCTGCCTAACCTACCCCACCAAGACAGCGTACTACAGAAAGTGACCTGGCCAAAGTGCAAACTCGACCTATGCATCTTCAAACAAGATATAGTGCTCATTGGGGTACAAGTCCCCCAGCAGCTCATAGCCCCAATCCCTCCACGCCTGGAAGAATATAGTTTCAGCCATCCATCGGGCTGATCCCCAGGTACCGAAAGTGTTCGAGCTCCCACCGCAGACAAATGTCGGGCAGGCTCTCCACTGGGATCCCTGCTAGAGCAGCGAGAGAAAAGACCAGGGACTTACCATGGTTGATCCACAGCCCCGACTGGACCCCAATGACGTCCAGTAAGTGCAACAAAATATCAAGGGGTTCTCGGGGGAGCTAAGGTAACACAGAGCGTCATCTGCGTATAATGATACAATATGCCTAATGTCACCCAGCTTTATGCCTCAAGTCCCTTAGCTCCCACCTAACCCACACCACCAAAAGATCCAGCATGAGAGTAAAAAAGGAGCGGGACAGAGGGAAGCCTTGCCTCATCCCCTTCCCCACTACCAATCTCTCCAAGCGATACTGTCCCACTCACACACTGGTGCTAGGCTCGGTGTAGAGCAGATTAATCCAGCCCCGGAATTGGGGTCCGAACCCATTGACCATCAGAACCTCAAGCAAGTAACCCCAATCAACAGTAATGAAGGCCATTGCCAGGTCAATGGAGACCAAGGGCACTTTGTCACTACAATGTTTAACCTCAGGAATAAGATGTAACAAACTCCTGAGATGCAACCTAGTATTTAATCCCTGGATAAACCTGCATTGGTCCTTGTGCAACAGGCTGGTCATAATGGGGTTCAAGTGGTTAGCCAACAGTTTGCACAGGACCTTCATGTCTGAATTGTTCGTAGTAAGCAGCCTATATGCCATGGGGTCAGCCTTGTACCCCCTGGTTCAAGTAACATGCATATGTCCCCCTCTCACATGGTGGGCAGCCATACCCCTGTCTCCCACACCTCAAGGAATACCTCAAGCAGCCCCTCTGTGACCGCACAGGAAATTCCTGAAAAAACTCCATCCCCCACCGAGAGCCTTGGTCTGTGGTAACATATGCAACGCTGCCTGTAATTCCTCCGGCTCAATGGCAGAGACTAGTTCCATGTCTACAATCTCTCTGATCCTTATACGTTTTAGTCCTTGCAGAAAAGTCCTATAACTGTCCTGCACAACCTGGGAGTCTGCCCTAAACACACTCTCCAGGTGTCCGTGGAAGACGGCTATAATGCCCGCCCTGGTTGTCGCACTCGCTTTGTCGGAAGTCACCAGATGTGTTGTGGGGGATGGTGTGTGTTACCCGTGCCGGATCTAAGCCAGCAGCCTACCTGACTTGTCTACCTCCCTCTGCATTCTCTGACTGTATTGCCTAAATGTATATTTATTTAACCTGTCCCATATGTCCGCTATCCACCTTTGCACCTCCATTTCCCCCCTGCACGTTTTGGGGTCTGTCGAGTCCCTTGCCTGAAGACCAGCCAGATCAGTTTCCCCGACTGAAGCTCAGCCTGAAGCAGGCACTGCATCCCACAAGTTAGACTCATACATGTTCCCCACAGTACCGCCTTCAGTGCCTCTCACTCTGTGACCCTTCAAGCTGCAGTGCCTCAGTCAATGTCCATATAGTCATTCAAAGCCCAGGAAAGTGCTTCCCTCCTCACTGGGGTTGTAAGTATCTCCGAGGGCAGCCTCCATACCACTCCCTCTGCGAAGATCCCCACTCCACTTCGGGGTGCAGCAGACCAGAGAATGGACCAAGAGAAACCTAGCTAGGTGTGTCACAGCACACTCTCCGTTACTAGGGTTCCTCCCACCAGAATCTTATCCAGCCTCTTGTGTGTCTTATGAGTGAGGTAGTGGGATGTGTATACTTGCTGCATGGGTTGGAGCATACTCCATATATCAGTAATGCCCAGATTGTCCATAACCCCTCTACGCATAGCTGTAATGTGAGGTTTAGTGCCCTGTCAAGCACGCAATTAAAATTCCCCAACCAACAAATTGGGGTTGTCCACCTGCTGCACTACCTGGTTTTTTAGTCACGGGTAAAAAGCATGGGTTGTCTATATTTGGGGCATATGTGTTAAGCACAGACACCAACCTCTCATCCAGTGCCCCCGGTAGCAACACAAACCTGCCTGCTCTCCACATCGGTCTCGATGTATGTTAAGGAGAAAAGTGTCCCTGAGGCCACCCAGATTAGCACCTCTCTGGTGTATGTAGAGAAGGAGGAATGAAAAACCTATCACTGCCGTTTCTGGGGCAGGCACGCAGCCCTGACATCATCTAGGTATGTCTCTTGCAGACAGGCTATACTTATTCCATGATGCTTTAGGATGTTGAGCACCCTGTGTCTTTTCTTGGAGGACCCTCTGACATTCCAAGCCAGCAGCTTAAAATCACCCCCCCTAATCTGGATTTAGGGGCTCTTGGTACCCTTCCCCAATCCACCACACAGTGTTCATTTCCAGACACTGCATTAACAAATTAAATAACAAACAAATGTGAATGAACAATCCCCCTCTAATGGACAAACAAAGTACAACAAAACAACTACAGATGCCCACCAACTGCTTGTACCAGGAACTGTGCAGCATCCCCACCCATCCAACAGGGATAGGCCAACACTCCCAGCTTCCCAACCAGCTGCATAACACTGCTTATTGTGGCCTGGGTCCTGGCAGGAGATCCAGACCATTGGCCTAAGCCCAGCATGAACTCGCCCCCATGGGGTGAACCAGCTTATACCCCCTCCAAAACCGTCTCGGCAGGCCGAGCCCAGCACACAACAAGCCACAACTCTCAGTCTCCTAACAGAGCAGTTGATCGTCCCTCTAGAGATGACAGCAACATACAGCCGTACCTTCCATCCATCACCCAAAAGTATCTTCCACATGGGAAGGAACATACAGCACCAGCCAGCTCAATTCCGCATGTCCTAAGTGTCTAGTGTGTCTGGCACATAATCCATCACAGGGTCCAGCACCCCTGTATCTCTTTCATTCACAGGGAGAGGAGAACTGTCTCTCAGGAACTCCCCTGAGTCCCCCTTGTCCTGCACCTGCATGGTACCAACCTACTTGATAGTCACTCTCTGAGAGACTGTGAGGACAGCATCCCTGCGGCCCCCTCTGGTGAGGCCTGGACCCAGAGTTCCCCTGCATGCACCCACTGGGGCAGAAAACTGCGGACTTGTTCCAGAGTTCCAGTCACTTGTGGGTAGTCAAAGAAGTGTGCCATCCCCTGTGAAATAACTTTCAACCACAAGGGGTACAGGAGCATGTACTTCACCTGCAGTGCTTGAAGTTTCGGTTTCTCACCCAGGAAGGATTTGCATTGCTCCTGCTTCCTTGGGAGGCATGAAGAATGCAGTCCCTGTCATGCTAATTCAGGATCCTGTTGATGATGGCCCTTGGTCGGGCCCTCTGCGGTAGGGGGGAACAGGGCCCTGGGCGCCCGTTCCACCGTGAAGAAGTCTGACAGACCCTATGGCCGCAGTTCCCTCCGCACCCAGTTTTCCAGGAAGTTCTCAGCTGAGGCTCTCTTCACTCTCTCTAATAACACCAGCACACAAATGTTACTGCATTGGGAACGATCCTCCATATCCTCCATATCCTCCACCCAGTGTTCCAGCTCATTGGAGATGTGTACAAATGTGTCATCTGGTGCTTGAGGGTAGCAACCTCTCCCTACACCATCTCAACGTTACCTTCGGCTGTTGTGACTTGTCTGCCACCTTCCTCAGATCAGTGCAAAGTAGATTGATGTTTATGGAGAGAACCATGTATGGCCACCTGTAGCTCCACCTGCAAAGGCTATACCTCCCTCTCTGGAGATTCCTCTAAATTGTCTGTCCGACCCTCTCATGTGATCCGTTGGGGCTATTGTTGCGGTGTTGTATACATTGATGAGTGTTCGCAGGGGGCGAATGCACCAGCCTCTCCTTCCCCATAGCTTTGTCACAGGAATACAAATGTGTACCCACTTGCCAGCTCCAGTTAAGTTATTGACAGCCTAGGGCCGCTCGCTCCAGCTGGAAGCATGCCATCTCAGGGGGCATTGTCAGACCCTCCACACTCTCTAGCTGTTAGCCTTGTTGAGAGTTATTCTCCGGAACATCTAACAGCTGCCTGGGCTCCCCTGCTCCTGCCACCCAGTGTCAGTGACTACGGGGCACCTCCTGCCGGCTACACAAGTACTGTCACAGTGCCTAGAGAGCTCCCAGACTGTTGAGGCACTCACATGCGGCTTTGCTTCATCTCCTCAGGCCATTACTATTAGCCTGGGCTCTCCACTGGTATCCCTGCTGGCTGGCACTCCACTGGGCTCGAGCTTCACCTGGCTAGGCCTCAGGTCCTTCCCACAGCCTCCGATCAGCGCCACTCCTGGGTCTCAATTCCTCTGGCACCAGCAACAACCCACTCATGATGTTCACAGGTGCAAGGGGGGACCCCACATCTGTTTATCATCCAACCTACAAATCACCCACTGCAGCCGATCAGGTACACTGACCATGTGAGCACTGCTCTTTCCCAGGGACCAGGGCCCTCTTCTTCATAAGAGGGGAGCTAGGGGAATTGATGAGGCTGCCCACAGAGCACCTACATTTCCAGTGGCTCACGCACCCACCTCGTAGAATGAGCATCACTACACCCACAGTTGAAAGACCTTCTAGGGAACTTGTGCAATCGACATTGTGGCCCATGTAGCTATCATTCTCAAGTGAGCCCCACGGCTCCAAATCGCAGAGCGTCCTAGGGGGTTCTCTACGCCAACTCCTGGGACCACCAGCTGGCTTCAGACCAGAGGATCAGTATCCACAGGGCTTGCCACACTGCACCTCAGCAGGCTAGCTGGCGTGACCTGTACTAACTGCACCATGTCTGCGACTCTGGCCTTACTGTGGCGTAAAGCCTCTGTTCTACTGGCGGTGCTCAGGAGTCATTGCAGGGAGCCCCAAATGGCTCCAACTGCCCCTGTTTTGTGGCCACTCTTCTGGGAGACTTCACGGCCATCCCGTCATGTTCTGGGCTGCAGGATTATATAGGATTGCAGGGGGTCAGCTGGGAGCTCAGAGGTGCACGTACTGTCAGCTATATTGCTTGGCCACGTTCCTTAATTATACTATCTTGAACCAATTCATTCAGCATTTCCCTAAACTTCTTTCTTACATTAATAGGTACTCCCCTTAGTTTTTATTTCACAGGTACTGATTTGCCCTTAATTCTGATCCTGTGTATGAATTCTCTCAATTTCCCTAACTTTCCACTAAAAACATTTGGAAAATGTTCTAATACCATTTTTTCCTTATTTTCTTCATCAATGCATAGTATCTGTGTCTCGCCTCCTTCAGCTAACAGTAACACAGGCATGCTACATTGGGAGTTTAATATTATCCCTGATTTCCACTGATCTCTACACCAAAAGACATTCACTCCTTTTACTGCCAAATACAGCTTAATCTGTATAACCATGCATGTGGATGAAACCGTCATAGCTTTCAGTGATTGTGTCAGAAGGCTGTCAATGCCTTATATACAATTTACCACCAAACCTTTCTAGAAAATATTGTCGGGAAATTACGGTCCAGGGGGAACCAGAATCTGCCATGACTTCTAAATCAACTCCCAAAATATGCACTACACACTTTGGAGGATTCTTCACCACCTGGTCAGGTTCACCACTTCCACTCTCTTAAATGTACACCACAATCTCCCTTCCACCCTCTACAATCTTCCCTCACTCACACAAGGGCTTACTCTCCTTCGCTTCTGCAGTACAAGACACTTTATCATACATCTGACTGGAACCTTTCTTCAGAACCCTGCAAGCACATACAAAATGTCCTACATGACTGCAGTTCTTACATTCTTTGTTGATGGCGGGACACCAAGCACAAGAAGCAATTTGTGAATTTCTACCTCATCTGTAGAATGGACTAGATTTTTCAGATTTTTCTGGTTTCTTAAAACCACTAGTGCTATTTGAGCATGAACCATTTACATTACACACATCCATACAACCCTCATCTGACCAATTTACCACACCACCATCTTCAATGCAACCCACTTGTATGCTAGTGTTCTTTACAGAAGACACCGATTTTCAGACAGTTCTAAAGCTTTTACTGTAGATATGGTAACCAGCAATTTAGAATCTCCCATGATTTACAGCTGCTCTTGAGTTTTTTTGGTTTTTATATGAACTATAATTTGGTCTCTAATGATTCTATCAGTCATAAGACCGAAATTACATGTCATGAATCATGCCCTCAAAGCTGCCAAAAACTCGTCAAACAATTCTCCATCCTTTTGCGCCCTTATGTAAAATTTGAACCTGCTTAGCTATGGTGGTTGTGGACTTAAGAAAAACCAAAGGTGATGATGGACGGGCGTTGACAATACAAACACTCACCCCCAGTCAACTGATCTGGGTTTAATCCATCACCGTTCTTTAGCTCACTCCGCCACCCCAGTTCAGACATGGCCATATGCATATCAGTCTGACCCTGTGCCTCATGGGAACAGTCCAGCCCGAACTGCCAAGCCATGTCTTCCCTGGACCGGAATCAAGCTTCCCAGGACTGGTTTCTGGCATTACAGCCGTCTTCAGCCGGGCTTGCTTGACTCCAGTGGCAAAGTGAGCAAGGGACTCACGTCTGAGCATACCCTGCCAACTTAGGGCAAACAAAGAAAAACCAAAGGTGATGATGGACGGAGCGTTGACAATACAAACACTCACCCCCAGTCAACTGATCTGGGTTTAATCCATCACCGTTCTTTAGCTCACTCCGCCACCCCAGTTCAGACATGGCCATATGCATATCAGTCTGACCCTGTGCCTCATGGGAACAGTCCAGCCCGAACTGCCAAGCCATGTCTTCCCTGGACCGGAATCAAGCTTCCCAGGACCGGTTTCTGGCATTGCAGCCGTCTTCAGCCGGGCTTGCTTGACTCCAGTGGCAAAGTGAGCAAGGGACTCACGTCTGAGCATACCCTGCCAACTTAGGGCGAACAAAGAAAAACCAAAGGTGATGATGGACGGAGCGTTGACAATACAAACTCTCACCTCCAGTCAACTGATCTGGGTTTAATCCATCACCGTTCTTTAGCTCACTCCGCCACCCCAGTTCAGACATGGCCATATGCATATCAGTCTGACCCTGTGCCTCATGGGAACAGTCCAGCCCGAACTGCAAAGCCATGTCTTCCCTGGACCGGAATCAAGCTTCCCAGGACCGATTTCTGGCATTACAGCCGTCTTCAGCCAGCCTTGCTTGACTCCAGTGGCAAAGTGAGCAAGGGACTCACGTCTGAGCATACCCTGCCAACTTAGGGCGAACAAAGAAAAACCAAAGGTGATGATGGACGGAGCGTTGACAATACAAACACTCACCCCCAGTCAACTGATCTGGGTTTAATCCATCACCGTTCTTTAGCTCACTCCGCCACCCCAGTTCAGACATGGCCATATGCATATCAGTCTGACCCTGTGCCTCATGGGAAGAGTCCAGCCCGAACTGCCAAGCCATGTCTTTCCTGGGTCCCATTCTCAGTAACACTTCTTCATATGCATCAATGTCTCCTTCGTCTTCTAATGGCATCACTTGGGGTAATGTTCTAAACACTACTTGACCCTCAGAACTAAGACAATGCAAAGGAATGCATGTGTAGTCACGTAAACTTCCGTAATCACTTCTGCATGAGCCGGTTTGAAGGTAAGCTGCTAAGCATGCAGTTGCTATCTGTATGCAGCCTTCCCGTGGCCTCCAGGCTTCACATGCCCTTGGATACAGCTTCTTGCTGCACTGATGGGGCCTCACGTGCTGTGACAGTCCTCCTGGCAACAATCACAGCTCGGAAACAGCGCCGTGAAGCATGGTCTGCTGAGAACACGGTTGCCCAGCACAAGGTAAGACTCGGTAATGCTCAAGGTGGCATACTGGAAACTGGTTCAAATACAAACACCCGTTCCAAGCAGCCTACATCCATCATAACCAAATCCCAAACACCCATAAACCCTACAGAGGCAGTAGTCATTCACAGAATGAAAAAAAGCTCAGGAGATCCAGTGTCTAAACATAGTTGAGCCCTCCAGAAAATGGTATCATAATCCACAAGGATACGATGGGTTCTCAGAGGTAAATCTGTTCCTGTGCTGCCTCCTTATGACAAGATACCTCTGTGGCCGTCGACATTTGGTAAAGTATGAAACATACTCTGGATATATGATGAAAGATGTATTCATAGCAGCACAGCAAATCCATCCTCACTGGAAAACAGACAATATTCAACTGTCTAAACTCTGCATTCTATGGTTAATAAATTTCAAAGTATGCAGAACGCAAACCAAACCATAACACTGACATGTGCACGTTAATAGATAGAATCACAATGCATCATTAGGGTTGCAACTTGCGACCTTCAATTCACCGTCTTAGGAGAATAGTTTTACCTGAGCAAGCCATCCTTCTGCCATCAAACCCAAGGTCCATTAACACTGACCAAATGTTAACCAAATTTATTTTTTCAGCAGGGTACTTTAGTTTTATACGTATGCATTTCATAGGCTGACAAGTGAGTACTTCTGAAAAATCTGCAGTCACATTTGTATATTACTTTTCTTGGGTTTTAGAAATACCACAATGTGTATGCCTAGGATAAATATTTGAAATTGCTTCATGAAGTTCATTGTTTGCATGTGATGCAATTATTAAGACACAATGCTTTGCCATGTTACAGAAAAGTGTTCACACTGTGCTTGGGATTTACCTTCCATGGTGGCTCTATTTTGAGCCTCCCTCTTTCAGGATGAACAGCATGTTTTCCTGCAGGTACTGGGACCTACTGATGTCTATGTCACTTCAGGGTAATGTGCTCACTGAACACTCTGAGTCTGTGTCTTGCCACTGGTAAACTGGATTTCAGTGACCTATGATATGCTGTACATTAGGAGATTTTCACATGTTACTTGACATACTTTACACTGGATGTTTTTATTTCAATTGATGCTTGTATTAAAAATGAAAGACAGTGGGGTGTGGCTACGGCGCCACACAAGATGGCCTCCTGGGGTGTTTCGCCGCCGCACCGGACCTGCCTACGGAACTTCTGCTGCGGTCCCACGGCGTCTTCCTTGGTATGCCTGCTACCTGCATGAATCGGAATGTGAGCTGTGTCTGACGTGCTCCTTCTTGACATTCGCTGCCCAGCGTTGTGACAGCTATCGGCGCCGTCGCATCTCAGAGCTTGCGGCGCCAGCCATTTTGAACGCGCAAATTCTCCTCACTGAGCTCCGCATCTCTTCAGGACAATTCGCTTTTGCAGGTTGGCTCCCCCTGTGGCTTATGCCACCTCTTTCTTTTCTTTACATCTCATGCCACATATATTAGAGTATGTAATTATTGACTCTGCATCAAACTTCTCTATTTTGAGGCTCTATTGTACCTGTTTTTCATAATGCATCACAGGAGACCAGCTAGGAACATTATTTGTGGCTTACTGTGGCAATGAGGAATACTTCTCATCCATGTCACCTTTTTACTTCAAGGTCACGATGCTTAATCTCCTCCATCTGGATACATACCTTTCTATTTAAATATTTGTACTGCTGCGTACTGCGCTTTTCAACAGGAATCTTCTGGAATACGTTTTTCAACTGCCTTTCTCATGTCTTCATTCCTACATGATTCCATTTATAACGCAATACGTTACCAAGCAGTACTTTTCTGAACATTTTTTTCATTAATGTTTCCTGAGCTATATATACTATTTTTCAGAGTTCTCTCTCAGCCTCAAGGAATTTTTTTCATTACTGCTACTGCTATTGGAGGGATGTGTTTCAACTCAGTTTCTGCTCATTCATCTGATGTAAAACACGTCGTTTTTCTCTGTGCACCTGCTTGCTTTTTTGCAACATTGCCCTTCTTTTAGATGTTAAGGTCTCCTATTTTATCTCACAACTAGCCGTAACTTCCTTTATATAGGCAAACTGCGTAATCCAAAGTTTGTTTTTGTATCTTCTAAGACTCTTCAAGAGACGCCCACTTCAGTCTCCAGTGCCTCTACAGCTGTGGATCAAATGGCTGGACTACCTCCTAATCGTTCTTCTTCAACACAATCAACATCAAATAAGTATTCTCCTCCTAATGCTTCGTCTAAACGTTTGAAACATGACCCTCCATCTCCAGACAAGCCACCCTCTCCTATTTCTATGGAGTTACTTTTAGAGGAGATACGCGCTTTGCGCCCCTTTGTTGAGGAAACTAACAAGGACATGCAACTTTTGAAAGACAAATGGTCGGCTATGGACAATAGGACTACATTTGTAGAACAACAAATTTCGGAGATACAAACTAATTCTCAACGCATCTCTTCTCTGGAAAAGTTGGTCCTTGCCCTCAAGCAACATACTGAAGATTTAGAAAATAGGAATAGAAGGAATAATCTTCGTATTTACGGCCTACCAGAATCTTTGGAATGTGATGATCCTGTGACATTTTTCACCTCTTTCATTCCGAAACTTTTGGCATGCCTCCCACTACTTCTTTTAGTATCCAAAGAGCCCATAGACTTGGCCCACGTTCATCTGATTACCCGAAACCACTAGGAGTTATTATTCTTTTTTTAATTTGCGGATCTCCTTTCAGTCCTTTCTGCAGCTAGATCCAAATGTCAAGTTTCCTGTCTGGGTCAGAGAGTATTCCTCTCTCAAGATGTTTCCAACGCCACCGCGTCAAGAAGAAAGGAGTTTCTTAATCTTCGCGCGCCTTTGCGATCTCTTGGAGCTAGATATGGCTTTTTTCATCCATGTATTTTCAAGGTCACTCACCAAAATAGAACATGGACTTTTCAAGATCCTGGAGAACTTAAGAACTTTATTCATCTTCAATCCAATGGTGCCATGGATACTTCCACTTCTCCCAGTGGCTGATTGAGTCATTATTTGTATCTGCTTGTGTTCTTTCTTCTTATAGCATTCCTGATGGTGTTCTGCATTCAGGTTTACCTTTAGATATTTCGTATACATTATTATGGTTCTCCCAATTGTTATTTCTTCTCTTATTACTTACTTTCTTTGATCACATGTCATGTTTGTTTGTTTGTTGAGTATATTGCAATATACGTCCCTATTGTTATTTCCCTATTGTTATTTGCCTTTTTATATCCTTACATAGGTTCACGAGGATTTTCCCCTTAACCCATGTGGTTCGTCTCCTTCGACTTTTGTCCTGGTGCGGTTTTGATTCACACCCCTTGACTGGTTCGTCTTGTTGAGTGTCGCCATTACCCCACTTCCCTCTTCTATGTTTCCTTCAGGTACATTATTCTCAGTCATCCTTTTGGATATGTACTGTCTCTTCTTCTATTTTCTTCCTTTCTTTTCCCTTCCTTCCCCTTCTTCCTATTCATTGGCTCCCATCCTTTATTCTCTGGTTTTATGTGTGTATCTTCCATCTTTACTCTTTCTCTATCAATTCCCGACTTCGTTTAGTTTTTTGTCTCCTTTCGTTACTTCACCCTATTCCTCTTTTTGATATTTATACTTATATTCATTTCCTCTTGCTCTTTCTTCTATTTTTCGGCTGTTTGTTACGTATAAACTTCCTTGTATTTTTTTGTTTTTATTAATTTTGTACTTTATATAAATTCAGAGTTGCATCCTGGGATGTGAAAGGTTGTATTAATCCCATTAAATGGCAGAGAGTCCTTTCCCATTTAGCATCTTATAACCCTGATTTAGACCTTTTACAGGAAACCCACCTTACTGAAATTGAATCCCTTAAATTAAAAAGAAATTGGGTTGGAACAGTCTTATTTTCCCCCTCCAACAACAAAATGTCAAAAAAAAATTAAAATGTAAAGTTCTGTCACAAGAAAATGACAATGATGGTAGATGGAGACTAACTAAGTTGCTCATTCATTCTATACCTTTAACTGTTTTTAATGTCTATGTTCCTACTCAGCCTGACTGTTCTTTCTGGCCTCTAATTACAAATAGGGGTATTCAACATAAAGATTAAATATTTATTTTAGGTGGAGATTGTAACCAGATTGTTGAGCCATTCCTTGATCGCAAATCCTCAGTTCGTTTCATTCCTCATAAAACACATAAGCAATTTCTTGACACCATTCTGCAATCACGTTTTATTGACTCTTGGAGACTCTCTCACCCTGACACTTTGGACTATTCCTTCTTTTCTCCTCCTCACGCATCTTTTTCCCGACTGGACTATATTTTTCTCTCTCAAACCCTATCTAAAAACTTACTGTCTTCCTCTATTAAACCCATAGTTATTTCGGACCATGCTCCCATTCTCACGGATCTTGATTTACTTCTGCCATATCCCAAACCATCTTGTTGGTGCTTCAATAGCACACTTCTTTGTGATTCTAACTTTTCTTCCTCATTCCGCTCCTTTACTAAGGACTTCTTATTACTTAATTCTGATCCTAGTACTCATCCTGATATCCTCTGGGACTCCTTTAAAGCCACTGCGAGGGGATTCATTATTGATTTTGTCTCTAGGAAAAAGAAGCAATTTTTCAGAAACGTAAATCTTCCCTAGCACACATAAAATCTTTGGAACATAAATTCTATACTTCCTTGGATACATGTATGTCACCAGCTCTTTTACGAGCAAAATTAGAATTTAATAAATGTACTACTGACAATGCATCTTCAATTCTCCTTCATAGTAGTGCTTGTTATTCTGGTGGTCGTAATAAATCTGGGAAACTCTTAGCTAATTATCTCAAATCTCGTAAAGAGCGTACCCTTATAGAATCTATTTACTGTCCTGATAATACCCTCCTGCATAAAGATAAGGAAATATTGGACCAATTCCAACAGTTTTATCAACAGCTCTATACTCCAGAATCTCCTCCTACTCCCTCTCTTATTCAGAAGTACTTTGAGAATCTTCCTAAATCTTCTAACTCTTCTACTTCTCATCTCAATTTTCCAGCCCTTGAACTTGATCTTTCATTATATGAGCTTTCCGTAGCCTTGACATCCCTTACTAAAGGTAAAACACCTGGTCCTGATGGTTTTCCTGTTGAATGTTATTTACACTTTTCTGATCTTTTACTCTCCAAACTTTTAACACTTTTCCAATCATTCTACTCATCTGGTAAGGCAGAGGGTACTTTTCAAGATGCCACCATTTGCCTTATCCTGAAAGATGGTCGCGACCCCAAATTTTTTAAAAATTACCGTCCGATTTCTTTAATTAATGTGGACTATAAATTGTTTGTTAAATTAATTGCATTACGCTTAGATCCTTTTAAGCCACATCTTATCGGCAAGGAACAATGTGGCTTTGTTAAAGGTAGACTCACCTCTGATAACTCTCGTCTCTTTCTTAATGTTTTGAATAAAGCCCCATCTCTTTTAATTCCTTTGGCCGCTATTTCTGTTGATGCGGAAAAAGCTTTTTACAGGATTGATTGGTCTTTTTTGTTCGCTTTATTACGTTGTCATGGCTTTGGACCAAAATTCATCTCCCTCATATCCCTTTTATACTCTGCACCCAAAGCCTCAGTGCTTGTAAATGGTCAACTTTCCTCATCCTTTATTCTTCAACGAGGAGTACGTCAAGGCTGCCCCTTATCCCCACTTCTTTTTGTCCTAGCTCTTGAAACATTTCTGTCCTCCATTCGCAACAATACTTCCATTTCTGGTTTTTCCTATGGTGACAACCAATTGAAACTTTCTGCATATGCAGATGACATTCTTTTGTTTATTTCTAATCCAGAAGTGTCCATTCCCCCTTTGCTATCTGAATTCAACTCCTTCTCTCAAGTCTCAGGTTATAAGTTTAATTCAGATAAAACTGAAATTCTTCCTTTAACCAAAACTTGTCTTCCTCATCTTTTCTCCTCGACTGGCTTTGCCTGAAATAGTTCAAAGATTAAGTATTTAGGTATTTTTTTTCCAACTCCATTTCCTCTTCAATTAAATTAAATATGTCCGCAGTTTTATCCCGTATTGATCAATTGTTTTCCTCTTGGAACCCTCTTTTTTGCTCCTGGTGGGGTCGATTGGACTCAATTAAAAAGATGATAGCCCCTATTCTAATTTATATTCTTTCCATGTTACCTGTTCATATTCCTCCCCTTTATTTTAAACGTATTGATTTTTCACTTTCGAAGTTTCTTTGGAAGAATAAAAAATCTAGAATTTCTCTTGTTGCCCTTCGTAAATCTAAACTTAATGGTGGTGTTAAATTTCCAGATTTCCACCTCTACCATAAATCCTTCTCTCTACGCCAAGCATCGCGATGGCTTTCTTCGGAGCCTCCTCTTTGGCTACTCATTGAACAATCTTTATTACTACACTTTTACTTTGATGAAGTTGTGTGTTTCTCTTCCAAATCTCCCTGTACATCATTTCTTTTATACAAATATACTTCTTCTCTTCTGAAGCCCTTGCTTCTCCCGAATACTATTACGCGTGAATCGTTCTTAAACACCCCCATTTGGTATACTTCTCTTATTCCTTTAAATAATAGGCCCATATTTTGGTCCTCTTGGAGATTGAAGGGCGTCTTGTGGGTTAACCATCTCTTTGATGGATTAATATCTCGCTTCTTTCCTTAATTTTAACTTTTATTCAATTGCCCACGATATTTTTTGCAGAAATTCACTATTCTTATGGCAATAATTCTTGATCGTTATTACTCCCTCCCTTCTTCAACATCATTATCACCTCAATCCTCTCTTCTTAGAATCCTTGCTACTCTCCCTAAAGCATCTCTTATTTATACATTTTTCTCCTCACCTAATCCAGATTGTGCTAAAACTAAAGTGGAGCTTGCTTGGGAAGCAGATTTCAATTGTACGTGGTCTGTTGCTCTTTGGGATAATCTCTGGTCCAGATCTTTAAAAATTTCTCGTTCTGCTTCCCTCACTCAATCTTTATTTTATCTATATCATAGACTCTATCTTTCTCCTCTTTCTTTGTCCCGTTTCATACCTCCTTCTGATTCTAAGTGCTGGACTGTGGTGCCTTACATGCTAATCTTCTTCATCAGTTCTTTTTCTGTCCTGTTGTTTCTTCCTTTTGGGACAATGTTTGGTCATACCGTTCTCGCATTTTTACACTTTCTATTCCATACTCAATCACTGTTCTATTTTTGGGTAGTCTCTCAGATTCCTTAGAACTCCCTGCATATTCACATGGCCTTTTTGATCTCATGCTTGCTCTTGCATTCCAATATATTTCTTCCAATTGGAAATCCCTTACAAATATTTCCATACAAGGTTGGTGGAACACCTTATGCCACTTTCACAGGCTGGATGTCGCCTTTGCAACTTCTTGCAAACCAATACGTAACACTGATCTTTACTGGTTACCTCTCACCATATACCTAGATCGATCGGCTTTGAAAAAAACCTACTCATGTCAACTCAGAAAATTTTAAACCTCCTTAAAGGTCCTCTACTCTCTCCTTCGTGTTATTTTATCTTTTACAGGTTTCACATGCTTTGTCACCATTTTATGCTGTTTATTTTGTATTGCAAAAATATACTATTTGTTTATCTGCCGTAATTATCTTTAATATTATATTATGCAATGATATTATCCCTCCCCTTTTCCCCCTTCCCCTTTCTCTTTAAAATGCCCATAAAAATGCTTTTGACTCCCAACCATTGGCATTAGCACTTACTGTTCCTTGCTATGTTTTACACAATTTTTACTGTTTCTGCTGATGTCTTTATTTGCTTATAATCTTCTTTAATAAAGCTTTTCAAACATAAAAAAAATGAAACACAGCACTTGTGAGGCCTAAAGTCCAACCAGTGTTTAATCCATAACGGCAAGAAATGCAGCAAAAGTGAACTATCACTTCAACTTATCACGGGTCTAACTAGAAACGGTTAGTTGGATCATATTGCTACTATTCTTAGAACTTTAGATCAGAATGTATACATGTTTTTTCTCAACACAAGTCAATGGAGTTTAATGACGTACAGAAACTTGTTACTATCAGCAGAAACATATCTAATGAGCAGGGGGCAGGATCTTCTCCCCAAGGTAGCTTGATGCCTCCTTTGGGAAATTATATCATTCATACATACAATTTTAAGCTCATTATTCTCCTGATATCTGGCTTCCACTTGCAAGGTTTGAAAGTCAGGTTGTACCTTCAGGAAATATATGAAAGTATAATCCTGAGCATTCTGGCTTCCAGGCCTTCTTGAACCATGAAACATAGCAAGCTTAGTCAAAGTTATAGGAAGCTTCAAGGTACTATAAAACAACATTCATGTTAGATAATTAAATATTGACCCATTTCTTGGTTAAATATAGAAATGTTAACACTGTCTTGCTTAGGAGCATATGAACATGATACATGCAGGAATTAAGTTTTCATACTTCCAGGACACAACTGTGATGCCTTTATATGTGGATTGTTAACTCAAAATACTTGCCTTCCAGTTTTTTTTTAATAAGCTTTGGACTGTACTGTTTTAGTGTCATGTTGGTATGAAGAGGTTCATTCACTTAATGGAAGGTACTCTTTGTTGTAGGACAACCGTTGAATGGCAGATGCATTAACCTTTGCCAAGCTGAAAAGCTGTTCAGTTCTATGATTTTTAGTCTTCAAGGAAGCCTGAGACATTGCTTTCCAAATAAAGCTGACACGTGTCGACTTTTGTAGAAGGGCCTGTATGCCATCCGACTGTGCAAATATTACTATAAGGGAGCATGAGAGTTTCATTAGCCTTGTAGTATATTTTCAGTTGTGCCTTTGAAAGTACTAAAAAAATTAAGTGAATAGAAACAGTAAACAATGTATTTAACGTTGCACAGCAACATCATCTTGTATTAAGATATATGCAGTCTCCCCCTCCACCCACCCCCCAAGTGTACGCTGAGAAGCTGGTTTCCTGATCTTTTCTAACATTGATGAGTAATTTAGCCCATCTTGGGATACACGTTTTTAGGCATGCATTGTTGGCAAATTAGGATGTCGACCCTATGATGGTATATGTGTTAGTGGAGTGTATTGTACACACTCTATACAACCAATGGTGAAAGTCTCCCATATTTTTCTACGCACTGCCATTAAAGGACTGATTGGCAGCTAGTGAGAATGTTTCCACATGGGGATTAACCTATACAATTATCTGAGGGTCTGTATACTGGTGTTACTGACAAAGGTGTGGACCCAGTGAGAGTAGACCTGATCTGTCTGTTGTGTTGGTTGCCCATTCTCTGTTGCCATCAACCGTTATCTATCATAACAACGCAAAATCAATTGTAACATAAGGAGCCCATACTTGACTCTCAGCATAAAGAAGTCCCCATAGTAAGTTTTTTTGTAGGGTCCATCCTTAGAAGAGCTATATGTGTTGTGTAAATGCACTTCCTTGGGGAAGATTTATTTGAAATTTAGATTAAGCTCATTGTTGGGCTGTTACATTTACAATCACCCTGATATGGCTTTTAGTGGAGCAACATCTAATTACTAAAAATGTTCATCTATCATATAGTGTTATTAATTATGAAAAATGTAGTTGTAATAAACTAATTGTAGTCAATTTATTAAAATGTAATGAAAACATTTTGTTTAGAGGATCTTCAGATCTAGAAATAAGAATGTGAATGTTGTCTTCCTTTTGGAGAGCATGCATGAATTCTGACATCTAAGAAAATATTAGCTATGTAAGTGCTATACGTATGAGTTAAACAACATACCCCAGGGAACAAATAGTGAAAAACACACTTGAGTGCTGTTACTTCGAGCCACTGTGTAATAGTAAATTCTTACATAGAAGCACACCTGTAAGCTTTGCAGAAGCAGCTTTGACACTGTGTTTCTTTTGTGGGGGTCAGATTGAACTGCAACTCTTACGGTGGGATGAGCCTATGCATAACACTTTCCCCATATGCGAATGAGCCCTATGTCTGGATAGCATACATGATATGCATCACATGCAGAGTGCATACTGCTGTTCTCTAAGCATAGAAAATAAAGGAGGGATAATGCCTCTTCTCCAGCCCATTTGTACGAGCACCAGTGATTTTCTTTGCTTTCTGTGCATCAGATATGTCCGATGGGTTAGTGGGCCAAGGACCAACACACTTTTGAAGGTCCTCTCTCTGGTTTGTGATCAAAGGAGCAGTTCATAATTTAGATAACATCTTTGCTCAGGAGGGAGAATAACAGCATTTGGCACCACCTAAATGTGTTGCCTCATTAGCTGCATCAAAAATGGATAGGTCATTCTATTTTTGTAATACAGGTTGTAACAGGAGTTCCGGCCTCACCTGCCTGATCCTTCTGATGGCCTTACAGTGCCCATCTATATAAGTGTCATTGAAACTGTGACCAGGAGGTGGATAGCACAACATCCTTCATGAGGATGGACCCCTTCAGTACACAGACTGTACTGTAGGATGAGCCTACATCAACAGGGGATGCGAATCCTAAAGAAGAACAGTCAGGTAGCACAGTATTCTATTTAACTTTGCTTTAGGTGGTTTGTTGAAGACTCAACAAGGGTACTCAGATTCTTAAGAGAAGCCTACACAGCAAGTGAAATTCCACACATATACATATTTCTTAAATAAATCAAAATAACTCAACAACATGGGAGAAGCAGCAATAAAAACAGTCCCTACTTAAATTCTAGGTCTTATATTCGTATGAACGTAAGAATATTATTGGTGAATGGATCCCTGACACAAACATCAGTTTAATATACCTTCCTGTTGATTGCTCTTAAGAGAGGACTCTCACTTCACCATTTCTTTTAGATTGAGATGGATAGCCTCGCCGGATTGGCTAATTAGTTTGCTTACTGGTGACCACAATAAATCAATCAACTCAGATTTGTAGGGTGCAACTAATCACCCGTGAAGGTATCCAAGTGCTGCCTTCTTGCTGGGATCAATCGAAGAACCAGGTCTTGAGTCTTTTTTCTGAATTCAGAGAGAGAGGATGATGTGGGGAGCTGCAGGGGGAGGTTGTTTGAGGACTTAGTGGTGAGGTAGCAGAAGGAGCATCCGCCACTGGTGCTTCAGCAGATGCGGGGAGTCTGAGCGAGGGAGGTGGAACACAGGTGTCAGGAGGGTTTGTAAAAGTTCAGGTGGTGGTTGATGTATGCTGGCCCTTGGTCGTGGAGGGCCTTGTAGGCATGTGTTAACATCTTGAATTGGCATATTTTCTGGATAGGTAGCCAGTGGAGGTTCTTGAGGTGGTGGCTGAATTTTGAATCGCCTGGAGTCACTTCAGGAGTTGGGTGGTGAGCCCTGCTTAGAGCGTGTTGCCGTAGTTCAGCCGGCTGGTAACTAGGGCTTAAATAATGGTTTTCCTGAGTTGATGGTGAGCCAACTAAAGATCTTTCGGAGTTTGCAGAGGGTATGGAAGCAGGCGGAGGAGATTGAGCTGATCTGGCATTTCACGATGAGTTTTCTGTCCAGGATGATGTCAAGGTAGCGGCGTGGTCTGTTAGTGTGGGAGTGGGTCCAAGTTTGGAGGGTCACCAGATGTCAGTCCATGGGAAGGTGCTATTCCCTAAAAATCAAAATCAAAGGGGATGATGGACGGAGTGTTGAACATTGCAAGCACTCACCCCCAGTCAACTGATCTAGGTTTAATCCATAATTATTCTTTAGCTCACTCCCCCACCCCAGTTCAGACATGGCTTTATGCAAATCAGTCTGACCCTGTGCCTCATGGGAACAGTCCAGCCCGAACTGACAAGCCATGTCATGGTGAATGTATGACATTGTTCTACATTCTGTCCATCAATTGTTCATTTTGCATTTGTCACCCCAAGTGGGACGGGTATGCCCAGACGTGGGTCCCGTGCTAGCCATGCTACTGGAGTCAAGCAATCCTGGCTGATGAGGGCTGAAAGCCCGAAACCGGTCCTCGGATGCTTGTTTCCAGTCCAGGGAGGACCTGGCCTGGCTGTTGGGGCTGGACTGTTCCCATTGGGCTCAGGGTCAAGACTGATTTGCATACAACTGGGTCCAAACTGGAATGGCATGGTGAGCAAAAAAACTTTAGATTTAGGCCCAGATCTCTGTACTGGGGTGAATGGATGAGTGTTCTACATTCTGTCCATCAATTATTCTTTTTGCATTCCCTAAAATCAGCACTTCCGTCTTATCGGTGTTGAGCTTCTGGCAGTTGGTTTTCATCCAGTCAGCGACGCTCGTCATGCAGTTGTGGTAGTTGGTCCTGGTGGTGGAGGGGTCTTCTGAGAGCCAGAGGATGATCTGGGTGTCGTATGCATAGGATATGATGTTGAAGCCATGTGTTCTGATGATATGGACAGGGGCGGCATGTACGTGTTGAACAGGGTGGGGCTGAGGGAGGAAACTTGAGGGATGCCGCAGATGATGCTCTTGGGTTCCGAAGTGATGGGTGGTGGGCGCATCTTTTGTGTTTAGCTTGTGAGGAAGGATGCAATATATTTGAGGGTGTCTTCCTGGATTTTAATGTGGTGGAGTCTTTTGATGAGGGTGTGGTGGGACACAGTGTGGAATGCTGCTGAAAGGTCAAGGAGGATCACTGCCGCTGTATCCCATGGTCAAGGAGCAACTTGATGTCATAGGTGGTGGTGGTCAGGGCTGTCTCAGTGCTGTTGTTAGCAGAAAAGCGATTTTGGGAGGTGTCAGTCCAGGTAAGTTTGGTAAGTTGAGGTAAGCTTGGTGGCATGTCTGTACTTGACTCTGTCACTGGAGATTTTATCAAGCATGAGTTCTGTGCTGTGTCTGGGGTTGGTGATCCGTTGGGTGAGGCCAATGTTGCTCATGCTTTCCAGGAGGTTGGCTGTGATGGTGCCTTTTGGCCTCAGTCTGCATATGGCTCCGTGAGAGGACTACCATCTGCCCCACTGGCCTATACACTTATATTAAAGTAAGTACGTTTGGAAAGGACAATAAGTATTGACAGCCTGGGAGAATCCTAAAAAAAACAGTTGAGCATAGAAGCCAAATCTTATTACAAGAAGAATGAACACGGTGCAATTGAGCTGGAGGAATGGACGTGCCGCTTTAAAAATACAGATACACAGTATCTTTAAGTAAGAAGGTTAATCAAGTAGCTTCTTTCACCCCAGCCTCTTCTCTCCAGCGTGTCTGCTTTCCAACCACCTTCCAATTCAAATCGATACATTCCACACAGGGAAATTCTAAAGAGAGTATTTCAGGTTTCACATTCTATGCTAAGAATACCACACTTCCCCCCATAACAAAAATACAAAGGAGCTATGTACATCTTATAGATGAGAGAAAGAAAACCAACTGCTAAATAGTAAATACAAAGCGCCATGTACTTAGAAGTAAAGGTGAGCATAGTGGGAGCAGCGGGGCTATGCGGAGTGCCACAGAGACGGAACCAATCTCCGCACACTCCGCTTAGCTACGCTATGCGCCACCCACCTCCTGCCCGCCCGCACTATAAAAACATTATAAATTAGAATTTAAAAGACCATACCTTATCGGCGGTGTCCCCGGGCTTCCCTCCTTCTCCATTGCGACTTCTTCTGGAAAATTGTGAATGTGCGAGCGCCCACGCATGCGCATTCCTCGCGATAAATGCGCATGCACGGGTGCCCACACATATGCAGTTTCCAAGAAGAAGTTGCAATGGAGAAGGAGGGAAGCCCGGGGACGACGCCGATAAGGTAAGGTCTTTTAAATGCTTATTTATAATGTTTAAATAGTGCGGGTGGGAGGTGGGCGGGAGGCCAACTCTGCTCCGCCCCGAGTGTGCGGAGATTTGTTTGTTCCACCTACTTCGTGGAACAGGCAAAATTCTGCACATTCCGTGGACGGAACGGAGTTGTTCACCCACCCCTACTTAGAAGCACTACTACTGCACATAATCATCTAAGTACTTAGGTTTACCAGCAAGTCTGGCCCTTATTCTCATTCGCCTTCTCCCAAGGCATCCTCACCTTTGATAATGACTTTATTCTTCCTCACACCATGCGTCAATTTTGCCACCTGATTAAGGTTCCATACCCTATGGACCTCTGTCTTAATTGCATTCCTAAAGAGTTTAATCACTCTCATGCGGTGTAAAAATGTAGAACCGTGTGAAGAAAACCTTTTTCAAGGGGATTTTATCCTTACCAAATCTCCTACTTCCACAACTGTATTCTTGACAGCTATACGCAAATCAAACCACTAATTGTTCTTAATCATCTTTCTCATGTCCACCTCATTCCTTACTGCATCATACCTCACGCATTCCAGATTTTTGGTCTTGTTTAACACCCAAAAGGGGCACAGCAGAATACCAGCCTTCCTTTTCCTGAACTGTTCAAAGGAGTTTTCCTCATCATGGTTTAAGGAAGAAACCGATAATTTTTTTCCTATTGAAAATTTCAGACTTCCAGCAATTCTGATTCATCATCGCTTTCTGAATGGTTTCCTTCAGAACACAGTTGAACCTTTCAACCATTCTGTTGGCCTCTGGGTGATAAAGAGTCATCCTACAATGACATATATATCCACACTTGAAATTTTTATGGGACTCAGTATATCAAGAGCCACCTCTTTCCAGGCTTCTTTGGGTAACCTCCTTAAATTAACAGGTTGCATCCTGGATTTCAACACCTTATCACACTTGCTGCACTCTACGCACTCTCTTACTACACACTCGATGTAAATATCCATGCACTGCCACCGTTATGCCTGCCTCAAAATGTCTTTTTTCTTGGAAATCCTGGGATATCCATCATGGGCAATTCTATCAAGTGTTCTCTCAGATTGCTGGGCTGAACCAGGCCGGTACCATGAAGTAGCAGCCCATCACGTACTGCAAGCTCAGAACCAATTTTCACAAAAGGTTTCACCACTTCATCAGCTTTGACACTCTTACCCCAACCAAATGTCACACCCTTGATCAATTCTTGTAACGTAACATCAGTTACCACTTCCTCAAACCATTCACTCTCATTGATCACCCCATCATTGACGAGATACACTACAGTTGTCCTCGTCTTCATCTGAGAGATCTTCATCCTCCTCACCTTGTTTACTCACTTCACTTTGGTCCACCAAGCTTGAACAACAATCAGCCAAATGATTGCTAGCACTGGTAAATACTCAACGTGGAAGTGGAATTCTTGCAACGCCAACATCCATTTTCTTATCCTGAAGACGATGTTATCCAATCCTTTCTTTCTCAGATTTTCCTTTCGGGGCTTTTGGTCTGTTTTAACCAAAAACTCTCCTCCCCACACAAACTTCTTTAGCTTCCTGATTGCCTGGAATACAGCCAAAGCTTCCTTTTCCACAACAGAATAGTTAAGTTCAGCCCCTTTTAGACATCTTAAGATGAACAGGGTGGTTTTCTCCACACCTTTCTGACTTTGAAAGAGTGCAACACCCAACACTGTGGAACTTGCAACAGTCATTATAATAGTATCTTGGCCAGGCTCAAAACTTTTTTAAGATGCTGCAGGAGATAAATGATGGTTCAGCACAGCAAACTCCTTTCCACACTCCTCATTCCACTTGAAATTGGTTACTTTTTAAAATGATTGTCTCATATTAGGTGTTTTATCTGCAAACTTAGGAATGAATTTGCAGTCAAACTTTGACATACTCAGAAATTTCAGAACTTCGTCTTTCTGGCATAGACATCCTAGCAATGGTGCCAACAAGTTGTTGCTGAGGCTGTGAAAGTATGTCCAAAAGAATCATTTTCTGTCAGGTTGAATTTACATTTTTTTGCCTTCAAAGTAAGGCCATATTCACTACCTTCCACACATGCTCATTATGATCCTCCAAACTTCCACCAAAGACCAGAATGTCATTTTGATAAATTATCACTCCATTCATACTCAAGCATAGTCTCCATCATAGTCTGAAAGACTGCAGCTGCCAAAATGAGTCGAAATGGCATTCTCAAGAATTTAAATATACCATACAGAGTAATAAGTGCTGTCTGATCTTGCGAGTCTTGATGTAGCCTCACCTGACGATAGCTGGACGTCAGATCTATTGATGAAAAATATTTAGAACCACCCAGTAAAGTCAAAATTTCAAAAATATTAGGCAAAGTGTTGTGGTACACAACAACACACCTATTGAGTTCTCTCAAATCTATGCATAGCCTAGCTTCCCCATTCGCCTTATGCACCATGACTACTGGAGCAAACCATTCTGTGGCTTCCACTTCTTCAATGATGCCACTAGATTTCAACTTTCCAAGTTCCTCCAACATTTCCTCTTTCACAGACATAGGAACCCCTCTGACTTTCGCAACCACCAGAACTGCATTACATCCTTAGTATGATTTTATGTACATACCCTTTCAAACAAACCAAATGTCCACTACAGACTTTGGGAAATTCCACTTCATAGTTGGAAATCTGAGAAACTACCTGACATGAGTCTTTATTGTTCCCTTCACTATTCTGTCTCGAAGATGCACAGCAGGTGTTTCATTAGGATCAAGAAAAACATTGAGATCCCTCTGATACTTCCAACTTATTAAGGAGTCCCATCTCTCAGAGACTTAAACCTTCCCACACACACACATGTCCTTGAAGTTGATAAGACCTTCAAAATAACCAGCCAATTTTATTGGTTCCCCTCCATACCCCTTTGGCTGAATATCTGGTTTTTGGAACACCACTTTATCATTCAGGTTTTTAAAATACACTTCACTTGGAATAAGAGGGATCTTGGATCTTGAATTGAAGAGCATAAGTACTTGCACCCCTTCAACAAGAAAAGTTTCAACAGGACCATTGTCACTACGGGGGTGATTACGATGGTGGGTGGACTCGAGTCCGCTGCCATCGGAGCAGTGCCTGGGACCGCCCGCCTGTAAGGCGGCGATCCCGCACCACGTATTATGATGTGACCGCCACCGTGGCGGTCGCATCATGCTAGGTTAACATTGCGGTGGGTGCTGCTGGCTACAGCACCCGCCTCAAAAATAGCATGTTGTACGTTTTCCTGCACTACGTAACAGGCACCACGCGGCGCCTTCCACTTAGTCCATGGAAATGTAGGGGGTTACCATGGGTACCCCCAGTGCACCACCACATCCCCCCAACACAAGGGGGGTCTGCTATGGGCCCCCGAAACCGATCCCCGCTAGCCTTTCAATGCAGTTTACCTGCAACGGAAAGGCTGGCCGCAGCCAGCATCGTAATGTGGCGAATAGTGCGTGCTAGGCACGCCACCATTTTACAGCTGCTGACCTTTCGGCCAGGCAATCGGTACAATTGCCTGTGGCGGAACCGTGGCAGGCGGTCTTTGCGACTGCTGCAGTCCGAAAGTAATTCCCCCACCATCGTAATTTGTTCGATGGCGGAGGGCTCACCACCGCACGGATGGCGGTGGCGGGCCTTCCGCCTTCGTAATCACTCCCTAAGATCTGAAACTTGTAAAATAATTATCTCCTCTCCACTATCCATTGCACCATAGCTGACTTCACCAACATTTAGTTTCATTCCACAACTCCTATAGCACTTGGAGACATAACCCTTGCAACCACATTTCTTACATTTAGCCTTCCAACCAATACATTCCTTGTAGATGGCTACATGACCATATTCCCCGCACCTGTAACATGTGCCCTGAAATTTGTTATCAACTTTGTTGCTGGAAGTCCCCTTACTTTGTAGAGAAGAGCTTGCCTTTCTTTTCTCATCCTTAAGAGTCTGTATGATATGCACAAACTCTTCCTTACCAACTTCAACTACACCTTTCTTTAGTTTATTAACACATGCCTGACTATGTTAACAGGTTTTTGCAATGGTTAGGACTTCAGACAAGGAGTGATTATCCTTTTGCCAACACAACTCTTTGGCTTTGGCAAAGCTACAGCCTAGCACAAACTGGTCCCATAAGCATTCTTCAGAACTACCGCCAAAGCTGCATGTGGAGGCCATCTTTCTCAAAACAGATATATATTCTTTGACATTCTCCCCTTTCCTCTGCATATGCCTAGCCAAATGGTATCTCTACAAAACCGTTGAGTCTTCGGTAAGTAATGCAAAACAAGTTTCTTTATAATACAAATCAAGTTTCTTTATCCATACTTTAAATTCATTCAAACCATCCGCTTAGTAAGTTGTTAATTGTGGCAGATGTTCAAAGACTTCTTGGCCCTCTGATCGACACATGCATACATAATGCGCACACACATTGTTCCATTATTTCCACTGTATTGGTGGTTCTCCTGGCAGCAGTAAAAAAAAATACAGATTTGTTTAATGTTGTGCATTATAAAAGCATAATCACAAATTGACCAAAATATGTGGAGATTGCAACTATCCTGTAATTAATAATTACAGTAAAGAAAGTTGCCATAATAAACTGCATACCCAAGTATACTTCCATTCTACAATGTTCAAGAATTACAACCAAATGACAGAACTGTTAAAATTCAATAAGTTCCAAGTACCATTTACAAGCTGTGCCCATCAGCTAGAAACAAAATAGTGCACTGTTATCAAAACTACTGAAACTACCAGATGTGCACATCAGCGTGACAGTTTCCTAAAGAGCTGTGCACATCTGCGCAAAACCGTGATCTTAGAAAATTGTGCAAGTCAGTGTGACAAACTGTGTGCAGTAGGATGTGCCCGCAAGACTTTACTGAAAAGCTGTGCACATCAGCGTGAAGAACTGAACACAACAACGTATGCCTGAAGAGCCCAGCTGTGAGAAAACAACATACTTTACTCGCCATTAAAGTCTGTATCAGCAGTTTCTGTAGAAAACACACATTGTATATCTATGTCCATAAACATTCACCAGACACCTGATTCAATGCTCCACAATACTACACTGGCACACTTGACATTAAGGACAGGTCTCACTGTGGAGGATGCTTCATGATGACTTGAAAAGCCGGTTATAGATCTGAAAGAGCAGCTGTGGAAATTGTGAAAATCTTCGGTGCAGCAGAGAATAGAGAAGTCTTCCACTCGTCGCCAATGTAAAGATACACATACACAGTATCTTTAAGAATGGAGGTTTATTCAAGTAGCTTCGTTCACACAAGAGTATTATCTCCAGCTTGTCTGCTTTCCAACCTCATTCCAATTCAAACATAGGGACATTCCACACAGGGAACTTCTAAGGAGAACAATGCAGGCTTCAAATTCTATTCTAAGAATACCCCAGCCTGTTCCTGTGGGTGGATTTAGAGGTCTAGGAGTGAATGTACAAAAAGGGTACACCTGCTTTCGAACAGAACAAGAGACGAAAACACTCTTCCTTTTAATAACACTGAAACAAGCTAAGTCACAGCCCTTCCAGTTCCAAAGAAGTGCCCCCAGTACTCTCTGACAAACATGTGATTGACAGTCATTTCATGCAATCACTAGCCTTCCTTCCCTTCAGCTACGCTGGGAGAATGGATTGTCCACAAACCTCACGCCAATGCATTCACTCTCTATGCAAATATTGTAGGTACCACTACACTCCTGACTCATTATTACACAACCCACACATAATACTGTGCATAGGCAGAATACATCAGGAACAGTCAAGTGAGTCAATCAGACTAAATATTGACTAGAAATCTATACCCAATGGGACAATAATGATATTTAGGTTACAATAGACCTTGTTTTGAGCACCAGATCAATTTTCTTTCAATTAGCCAAATACAGAATCCTGGTATAAAATTAAGCAGGCATTTTCGTATAACATTAAGTAGGTCCACAAAATAACTTCTAACAGCTTTCAGCACTTAATTGATCGATTCTCCTAAATTGCTGTTGCTTAGAGGCATTATGAAAGATAGAGCAGCAAGGTCTGGGATTTACATGCAACAACACCACATCTTTAAAAAGGATCCTCCTTTGTATTACGGAGTACTAAAAAAAGGAGAAAATATTTACAACCTCATCCTGTACTATTGATGTTAATCTTTTAACACTCTGGTAAAGGACGCCAGTCGTAGTGCCATGCAGTCGCAACATACAAAGCACGCAACAAGCCAAACTTCATTATTCTTTAATGGAAAAATTGAAAAGTGCTGATCAATTATTTAAGCTCTTTTTTCTGCAATTCAAATAAAAAATGGCTAAAGTATTCAGACTTTCCATGCAAAGGCCTGGCTCTATCACGAAAAGTACTGCTTCCCTTTTCCGAAGCAGCTCTAACTAGACAGTCATCTTGTGTGTTACTACTGCAAGCCAAGACGAGATGGCCATTAATATAATTCTTACTAATTTTCATCATTTTAGAGCATGATCAAGAAAATATGTTGGATGATTCTTTATCATACATATGTTTGTCACCATGTGATATAAAGTAAATAGCCCTGGGCCAATATTGGCATATGACTCAACTGCAGCAAACAGGTGTAGGGCATCAGAATAACTTGTTTTGGATAACTTGTTTCATATAGAGCTACATAATGCATCCTGCAGGTTCTAAGATCATAAGTAACTCATGTTAATATTACATAGTTTATGGCAATCAATTTATCAACCTCAGAAGGAAGGAATTCTGGGACCTAGTTACAAAAAACTAACGCTGCGCGGTGCCGCAAGTTATTTTGCTGCGCCACCTTGCTTAGTTTCGAAGCATAGGGATGTGACATATTTACAACAATATGTCGTACATCTGATCTTTTGCCTGCACTGGCACACAGACTGTTGCCATGCGCTGGGTAATTGTTAAGGTAAAGGTGTGCTACAAGGGACTTAATTCAAACAGTAATTGAACTTAGTTGTGAGTTGTACTAATGTAACACACTCAAAGGAATCCACAGGATATCTAACTGAATATACATTTGAAATAAATCAGAGGAAGGGTGAAAAATAGAACACACAGAGATAAAAGTTTAAAGAGATTTATATTTACTCAAAAGGCAATATGGTCGGGAAGACAAGTACAAGAAGTAAATCAAAGCAATAGTTATGAACAGAGGTAGACGATAGTTTCTCTACAATTCACAACTAAAAAACATCAACTCCTGGTGGATAAAACAGACAACCAAAATTAATTAATAAAGAGTGGTCGTATGTTAGTGCCAGAGCAACGTGACTGGAGATGATGGAAGAAGTGTCGACGTTTCGGTCTAGAGGGCAATCGTCATGTAGACCATCATCAGGACAGAATATTTCATTGCTGAAAATACTCCCTACATTAAAACAATAAATGTGAATTACTAATAAAGTATGTAATAAAGTTATAAAAACATACATATACAAAAACTCCATGGGTCAAATAATAACTAGGTGTCTAATCTATACAAAACAAAATACCCCTTCCTGGTATTGTCTTTGAGAAAAAATCATTAGACACACTGCATGTTGCTTATTTTCATCAAGACTTATACAGTTAATAAACAAATGCTCAATATGTTAAAAAACAAGAAAGACATAGTACATGTCTTGTTGTATATCTTCTCTTTAAGAACATAACATCTGGACAACATTTAAAGACAAAGAAAACAACTTGAACAGTCAAACATAAGATCACAGTTGATTTGTCACCTGAAATTGGATGACAGTTGGACACAATATGGGAATGGAATCTGAAAAAGTGCAGAGCCTCCGTCAATATACAGTGACTGGAGTGAAAAATGAAAAAAAGCCCTTGATCTATAGTTGTTCTTAGGCGCCTACCTTGGATTTAGAGAGAGCGGACCACATCAGTTGGCCAATTCTCGAGGAGCACTCGAGAGCACTCAGTTAGAGCAGCGTTGTATACTCGTTCTGAAAAAGAGTAGACATAGCGTTTCAAACGGCTAGTCTATTGTATAAATCAATTATAACGGAAAATTATACTAATGTCCATGGCATTTCAGAAAATGACAAGCAGCTTAGGGATATGTTAACGTTGCATCCAATGCGCAAAAACGATAATATGCAGCGTCTGACAAAATCGTAAAAACGATCACTAGTTTTATGCATTAAACCGAATGCTCTTAGGGAAGCCATTCTTACACATGGCTCAAAATGTCATGAATTTAATTGGGGTGGGGAAACGAAATAGGGGAACAACTAATCGGGTAGACTTACTTCAAGACAGTCTCACGGGTAGCGTCCTGTGTCAGCATGTGGATTCATCAGCAACCCAGAGTGACCCGGAGTTTGTAATTTAAGCTCAGCGAACCGGAAGTAAAAGCGTAACTGACAGATTGGCTTAAGGCCGTACTTAACAAATGAACACGGGCAACAAGGCTCGCCATGTTAGATGAGGAAAAGACTATCGCCTTCTAGTAATCTGGGTATTGAGACAATTTCTAGAAAGTCGCCAGATTAAATGAGAAAAAGACTAACACTGTTTGATTAGGTCAGTCTGAAAGCAATATAAAATACTAACCGTATCTGATGCGTAACGATTACTAAAGAGTAAATAAAACCAATTTTGACAACAGCGGTCGCCATGTTGAAAGAGGACAGAAATATATATATTATATGCAAAAAGATCAATTGTCCCACTCAGTAATCCACAGTCGATAATAAATGTAGGGTTACCACGTTTGTCGAATAAAATAAATTTCAAGTGACATTTCAACTTATTTAAACACATATTGACAAAAATAGTGACGACTAAAATGAGCATGTCAGTGTTTGCATGAGGACAGTGAAAAAATTATTAAAACAAGGAAGACTGATCCTTCAGACAAGGCAGGCCAATGCATGCCATTCAGTGCAGGAATTAAGGCCGGATTTAACTGAATCTGCCAAACAGATCCAGCGTTGTTCTTTCAGTGTCAGTAAGTGGTCGACATTGGGCTATCTGATCGTGGGTTTGACAACCTCGACCACCCACCAGTATAGATATTTTTCACTGTAATTTTTGGCCAAATAATGGTCAACGAGTGGGGCATTCTCGGTGAGACAGCGAATTCTAGATTGATGTTGTAGAATTCTTTTCTTAATTGGCTGAGTCGTTTTGCCAAAATAATTTAGGCCACATGGACATTTTATGCAATAAACAACATTAGTTGTATTGCAATTTGAAAAATTCTTTAACAAAAAAGTTTTATTATTTAAACTAAATTGTTTGATGTTCGCTGTGGTAGCACAGGCTGCACAGTGGTTGCATTTATAGTGTCCTTGTAGTGGACTTAATTGCCTCATGTTGTCAACCAAATTGGTTTCTTTGTCATTGTAGGCATGGACTAGTCTGTCCCTAAGATTTCTGCCTCTTTTGAAGGCAAACATCGGTTTTTCGACTAATTCAGGAAGGTCTGAGAGAAGTGACCAATGCTTGGAAACTAATTTCTTGATGGAATTACTAGATGTGCCAAAAGTAGTGACACAGACAAGTTTGGACTCCGGTGTCTTTACTTTCACTTGAAGGAGCAATTCTCGATCATTATACCACGCTCGCTTTAATGAGCGTTTCAGTAGCTTGTTTGGATATCCTCGTGCAAGCAATTTTATTTTAAGTTGTTGTGCTTCTTTAAAATAGTCAGCTCTTTTGGAGCAATTCCTACGCAAGCGTAGGAATTGGCCAAAGGGTTAGCCATCACGTAGCGCTTGAGGTTGACAGCTGTTGTATTTCAGAAGGGTATTTTTGGCGGTAGGTTTGGTGAACAGGGTTGTGTACAGAGTTTTATCATCATCAGACTTGATGGAGATGTCTAAGAAATCAATGCTCAGATTATTCGAGACCATTGTGAATTGAAGGTTGATGTTCTTAGAATTAATCCATTTATGAAACTCAGTTAGTTCTGCAGAGTTACCACGCCAGATGAAGAAAATATCATCTATGTAGCGTTGCCAACATCGCAGATGAGCTGCGAATGGATTGTTGGTATCATAGATTTATTTATCTTCAAAGTTAGACACATAGATTTTCGCTATGTCCGGCGCAAAGACTGCACCCATGGCCACACCTTTTAACTGTTGATAAAAGGTTCTATCATAAATGAAGAAATTTTCACATAGAGGAATCCGTAAGCAGTCAATGATAAAATCAGATGGGACTCTATGTGGTCTTGGTCTAGTTTCCAATAATGATAGCAGAATGGTTAATACATCCTCTTGTGGAATGTTAGTATATAAACTTTCAATGTCCATGGACACCAAAAGTTCATTTTCGCTGTCAAATGGAATATTTTCCACATTGTTAATCACTGCCATTGTGTCCCTGATGTAGTTCTTGTTCTCTGTGGCAAAGGGACGAATAAAAAAGTCAACATATTGAGCCAGGGGTTTTAAGATGGAATTACAACCTGACACAATAGGACGTCCTGGGGGGGTGGTTTGATGTTTATGAACTTTGGGCAGTATGTAAATTGCTGGAACTGTAGGTGCCTTGTTGATAAGGAAAGCTGCCTCTTTATCACTTAGCCAGCCACCATTAATACCAACCGTCGATAGATCTAAGATTTTTTTCTCAAGTTTCGATGTTGGATTGCACGATAATCTCTGGTAATTGGATACTACTGATAGTTGTTTTTGTAGTTCCAAGTTATAGGCTTTCTCATCCCAAAGGACTATGCCTCCCCCTTTGTCAGCTGGTTTAAAGATGGTATCAGGGAGGGATTGTAGATGGAATAATGCCTGTTGTTGTGCTTTATTGAGATTATAGGGGACCCATTTAGGATGTCTGAGTAGATGTTCGATTTCAGTCATTACTACATTTTCAAAAGTAATGATTTCTTTAGCTACCAGGTTGTTCGCTGGAAAGAAAGTTGAATTGGGACGTAAGCCAGTCACATCAAAAGAAAGGGTGTTATTTCTATTTGCAAAGAAATTCTTGAGGCGAATAGCTCTAAAGAACTTATATAGTTCTAACTTTGTCGAGAGCAGGTCGTTTTTATGTGTTGGGACAAAGAAGAGACCATGTGAGAGGACAGATATTTCAGTGGCAGTTAAAGAGTGTTTGGAGAGATTGAAAATTGGTAGACTTACATTATCTTCTACCACTCGTAGTATTGGTTCCTCGTGCGTCGGAACCCTGGGTTATAGTTGTTGCGACCCCATCCTTTGCGTGGTTGTTTCTGCTGGCCTCGAGTTGGAGGGCCTTGTCCCCTCTGGCCCTGTCCTAAAAAAAGGCTGTCTCGAAGTGGATGGTTGTTCTTGTCCAGCTCTTTGTTGGTGATTGGGCCCCCTTTCGTTGTCTGAATCTGAGTCAGTACCCGAAAAGGTGATCCTTTTCTGTTGACCACGGAAAGGACCTTGTTAATGCCCTTGTGGTTGGTAAAAGTCTTTGTTAAGATAAGGATAGGTCCTTTCTTTATTAAATCTCTTAATGTCTAGTTGAACTTTGCTGGTCTTCTTTTGGGAATTGAAGGTTTCAAAATCTTTGATCGTCAGAGCTATCTTGTCCAGTAAAGCCTTGGCATTGACAACACTGGAATCAGAATTAATTTTCAATTCAAGTTCTTCAATTTCTTTTACAAGAATTTTAATGTGTTTGAGGGCCGTCTCAATACTCAGCACTATCCAGGTGCGTGAGCATTTATTAGAGGCGAAGCTGAAATGCAACTTAAAGTCTTCGTCCTCTGTAAAAATTATTGGAATGTTCCTAATCTGTAGACCCGTCGGAATTATATTGGCATTGAGACAATCCGTAAGGAACTTGGCATGCAATTCGGTGCGTACCAATTTTTTACGTAGTCTCTCCAAATGATTAAGATCGGATTCACAAGGTAAAGGAACAACAGGCCCTTTAGTTCCCAACAGGGAGGGTCCAGATGAAATCTTCAAAATATATTCATGCTCTGGGTAAGGCATCATGGTGCAAGGGTGCCTGCATTGTGGGGAAATTGTTTTTGTGCAGGAATGGGCACCTTCCTGCACAAAAAAAATCAATTGAGGTGATTTCCTCTTTCAATGTGTGTTGTAGAATGCAGCACACATTGAAAGAGGAAAACAACGAAGAGAAATGAAAACATCTCTCATCGTTGCCCCTTGCGAGCAATCTGACCCAATTCCAGGTTTATGATTGGTCGCAAATCTGGAAATGAATCAGTGGACATTGGTGTTGCTTGGGAACACCCACAGCAACACCCATGTCACACCCCTAATACGCTAAGTGTTGTGTGAAAAGGGGCGATATTTACAAGCATGCGTAAAGCCACGCAGGGTGGCTTTATGTGTGCTTGTAAATATCACGCAGCAGGTTGCGCCACTAGTGTGTCACACAATGTGAGGCACTCGCGGCACGAGGGGCTTGTAAATAAGCCCCTCTGAATCTGTCATGCTAGGACAGGCTTCTCCAACGTGTAGCTCGTGAGCTAGTGGTAGGTCTCTCTAAACACCTGTGAGCAACTCTCCTGGGTGTAGCCCAGCCTACTAAATTTGAAAATTTGAAAATTTGATAGACTGGATTAATATGTGCATCCTTTTTTTTAATAAATCTTTTTATTGAAACAGACATCTGTTCAAATAAATAATACAAAGAAATCAGCCAGTTTATATATAGCAATAGCATACAGGAGGAGAAGGGTTGTATCATTACATAGGAGGGGAATGTTATGGGGTAAGAGGGACATTTAGTTGAACAAGCCGGCGTACAAATCTCACCACGATAACTATTCCAAGGGCTCCAAATTCTGGATCACTTTTTGGAGCATCCCCTGGCGGCATACACCGTCTTCTCCAATATGTGCATCCTTAAATACACATGTCAATCGAGACAAAATGTGTATTTTCAGAATTTATAAGCTGATATTAGGAATAAATGGTTGGCTTTCCAAAATGTATTTAAAGATAATATTTAAGTGAAAAATTGAGAGGTGCTCGGGCATCTTCTTATCAAGATTATACACTTGGTGCCAAAAGCATTACAGCTATGGCCATCTAGTATATACAATGTTGAGGCATTTCAATTTGCTAAAGCATTTTTCACAATAATTCTGGCACCTTTACCTGATGAACTGAGGTGATCAATGCTGGAAATCTATGTTGCATGTGGTTGCCATCTTGTCAGATCTTATTATAGAAAAGCTTGAAGATCCCTGTGCTAGGATTTGAACTCCTCTAAAACACTGCATTTTGTCAATGGTGAGCATTCTTATTCTTACCAAACCACCTATGCCATAGGATGATTAGTTACTTGTGTATTTTATTTGTGATTATTAATCTCCTTCTTTCATTTCTTTTACATATATACTCAGGTTTATCTACCATGTTTCCGAAATGAATAGAATGTTTGCATTTTTATAATGCCAATTACCATTTCCATAGAATCATAGCAGATTACTAGTCACACATTTGGCTTATGCTTGTGTTAGTTTCCACCAGAGAAAAGGAAAATGTTGTCGTTTGTGGTAGAATTTTAGTGAGCTTTAGCTCCACACCAGAACCCTCCAAAGCAAATTTGCATTCCATGCCTCCCCAACATGGCCGACCACCGTCACCCTTTACCCAGTGTAAGGGGAGGGTCGACCCATCCCACTTCCTCTTTCTTTTGTTCTGCACTGCAGATTCTCCAGAGTGTGTTTCAGGTAAGTGGGGATGAGGTTCTGCTCTAGCCCTGTGGAGGAGGCCCTGCACGAGTGGGCTCATACACTGGGTTTTCTCCCACCTTGTGGCTATTGGCCCTCGTGCAGATTTATTTTTGCAGCCCTGCACTAGTGGGCTCTGGCGGTAGCGGGCTCTTCGGTGTTGGTTCCGCCCTGCATTAGCAGGCTCACCTGTTTTATATCAGCTCCGATAATCGTGAGTGATATGTGTCAGTAAGCGTTATGGGTGGGCGAGTGCATTCTTTCGATATTATCCGTGCTGTGTCTCCTGCAGCCCACGGCATCCGAGCATATGCTTTTCTTGACAATGTTGGTCTAAGTGGCCTTATGTGTATTGCTCTGGCCTCCTCAGTCTGGGTTGTGGGTTTGTGTCTCCTCTGGGGTGCAGACTCATATCCTTTGTGTTTCTTTCTCAGCAATCTGTTTGTATTTGTATTCTGGAGGTGCCAGGTACTCGGCTGAACAGGCGGACTGGGATGTTAACATCTTTACTCATCTGTTTCGTTAGTATTTCTCAACTTAGGGGTGTGGCTATCAACAGTGCAACTTGTTCATGTCCTCCTTGGTCCTGAGGGGTGAGGGTCCCCTTCATCCTGGATGGTGTTTCCGACCACTGAATAGCCGGGTATGTTTCTCTGCGTGTTATTAGTGTTTCAAGGGTTTGGGTTAGGTCGTCTCTTGCATGCTGCTTGTGTGGCGCTGGATGCACATTTTCCACTGCTGTTTTTCTTGCCCCAGTCCTTCAGTATTTGGGGGTGCAGGGTTTGCGGTCTGTAACTATCAATGTGCTTCCCTGAGCTCATCTTCATCTGTGGCTTTTGGTGTATTTTATCTTGTCCCCGTGGGCACCTGGTCCGGGGTTTGTGTTCTGCCAATGGTGGTGTCTCCGCGATTTCATCCGCTCCAGGTTGGTTGGTGGAGTTCAATCTCTCCATGGGTCTTCCCTTTCTGGCGTCCCATTCCCAGGTGTTTTGCTTGAATGCCAGCCTGTGGCGCTGGGGGGTGACCTTGGATTCCTGATCTGTGCTGGGTCAGTGGTATCGTCTGTACGCGAATTGCTGGTCCACTTTTTGGGAACTGTAGGCCATTCATTTGGCTCGTCTGGGATTTCACTCAGCTCATCAGGGTAACAATTCTCTGGTCCAGTCATTTGTTCAGGGCCTACGGCCTTACCACCATAACAGCACCTGCTCTTGTCTGATCTCAGAAGTTAAGCAGTGTCAGCCTGGATGTTACCTGGATTAGGGTCTGCCTGGGAATCAAAGGTGCTGTCTGCTTTTGGTGATGGGCTACCTCGTTTTCCAGAGGGGTTGCAAGGGTTCACTCCCTTTGGGTCCTTGCACAGCTGATTCTGTTCAGGTCAGGGGTGAAGGTGTTGCTGCTCAAGGCAGTTTATATCCCAGGGTAGGAGAACTGCATGGTGGATCCCCTGTGCAGGGTTTTTCCTCCCATGGCTTCCCTCTCCCTGACAGAGGCACTGTTCCATCCGTTGCCAGACCGGTTTGGGAGCCCAGCAGTGATTCTGTTAGCAGACAATTCTTTGCTCACATGCCTCACCTCAGCCCTCTCCTCTCATGCAGAAGGGGCATGCTGGCTGGGTGCACAGTCATTACGTTGGTCGGGCTCGCTGCTTACACCTTTTCTCCGATTCCTTTGTTTCCACTAGTTCTGTGCATGATTCGCCAGGACAGCGTGTTTGTTCTGTTGGTGGTTCCCTGGCTGAGTCTTCCACCCTTGGTTTCCTCTGCTGAGAGAGGTGTTTGTCCAGGAGTGCTGGGTGTTTCTGGTTCTTCCTTACCCATTGCGGGCCCTTGGCTTCCTGTGGGGGTTCTGCGTCGTCTTCTGGCATATATGGTTGGGCCTGCTGTCTCAGGAATGCTCCCTGGAGGTGGTGGAGTTGCCTCATGGCTCCTGTTTCCCGGCGGCTATTCTGTCTTGTTGTCTCACCTTTCGGGGTCTTTTTCTCGTTGGGGTGTTTCTACGAGATTAGACTCTGTTTCTGGGCATCCCTTTTGGGTGTTTGATTTCCTCTATGATGCTTTGCCACGGGTCTGGCCTCTTCTGCTCTTCGGGCTCAGTGGGCAGCCGTGCGGGCATACCACAGTCCTCTGTTGGCGGTTTGGATTCTTTGGTGACTGGTGACCTGGTTGCTTCGAAGTTGTTTCCTGCTGCATCCTAGGGCATTTAGCTTCTGCCTTCCTTGGATCTTCCATTGGTATTGTGGGCCCTTCGGGGGTCCATGGCCATCTTCTTCCTCGCCTTTCTGGTGGTGTTTTTGGTGGCCTTCGTCTCTGCAGGTCGGATAGGGGAGCTGGGATCCTCCTGCACTCTCCACCATTATTGCAGGTCCGTTTTGTGTTGCGTTGGGGTCCTATGTTTCTGCCCAGGGTCCCCTTGGTTGTTAACTGTTCCCGAGAGGTTGTATTGCCTGCTTTCACTCCGGTCTTTAGGTGTGGGGTGGTTTCTGCTCTCGCTGTTGGATGTCTGTGGAGCGGTGTTGCTGTGTTTGGAGCGGACTGCATCTTTTTGCTGCTGTGTCAACTTGTTTGTCACTTTTGGTCCTGTCCATTCAGGTTGTTTGCCGTCTCTCTCTTCCCTCTGTTGGTAGGTTACGCGGCCTCTCTTGCTGGCTATGTTGGACAGGGTTATGTGGTGTTTGCCCAGGTGTAGGGTTAGTCTCCTGGGGGTCTATCTGTCTCTTGGGTCTGTTTCGAGGGTGTCTCTACTGCTGGTGTCAGTAGGGCCGCTTCCTGGTCTTCCCCGTACCTGTTCTTGGATCTCTGCCGGGTGGTGTTGGGTGGTCCTTCTGTGCGAGGCTTTGCTTTCCGGTTCTCCGGGTTGGGTCTTCTAGCTCTTGTAGATCTTGCCTTCTGGGCTTCCTCTTGGTCGTTGTCCATCTGTTTTGTTTTTGGATTGGGCCAATTTGTTTTGCATTGTCCCGTTGTCTCTGGTTCCTTGTGAGTTTCCATGAAGTTGATTGGCTTCGGTATGAGCTCACTACGTAACTCTGGTGACGAGGAAGACTTACAAGGGGGTAATGCCCCGGTTACTTATCAGTAATACTCATTACTCCTAGTATTGTCTTCCTCGCAACAGGAGTTCCCATCCCTCCTTCTTTGGCTATTGGCTTCATGTGGTTCTTGGGGCTTGGTAGTTCTATAGGAAGTGGAATGGGTCGGCCCTCTCCTTATACTGGGTCAAGGGTGACGGTGGTTGGCTATGTTGGGGAGGGATGGGTAGCAAAACACACAAGATGATGGACGGAATGTTACACAATGGCAAAACATTCACCCCCAGTCACAAATCTGGGTTTAATCCATCGTTATTTTGCTCACCACGCCACCCCAGTTCAGACATGGCCATATGCAAATCAGTCTTGACCCTGTGCCTCATGGGAACAGTCCAGACCGAACTGCCAAGCCATGTCTTCCTGGACCGGAATCAAGCATCCTAGGACCGGTTTCTGGCTATCAGCCAGGATAGCTTGACTCCAGTGGCTTAGTGACCACGGGACCCACGTCTGGGCATACGCTCCCTCATAGGGTGAACAGCAAAACACAAAAGATGATGGACGGAATGTTGCACAATGGCAAAACATTCACCCCCAGTCACAGATCTGGGTTTAATCCATGGTTATTTTGCTCACCAAGCCACCCCAGTTCTGACATGGCCATATGCAAATCATTCTTGACCCTGTGCCTCATGGGAACAGTCCAGACCAAACTGCCAAGCCATCTCTTCCCTGGACCGGAATCAAGCATCCTAGATCTGGTTTCTGGCTATCAGCCTTCATCAGCCAGGATATCTGGACTCCAGTGGCGTAATGAGCATGGGACCCACGTCTGGGCATACCCTTCCCACATAGGGTGAACAGCAAAACACACAAGATGATGGACGGAATGTTGCACAATGGGAAAAAATTCACCCCCAGTCACAGATCTGGGTTTAATCCATCGTTATTTTGCTCACCAAGCCACTCCAGTTCAGACATGGCCATATGCAAATCAGTCTTAGCCCTGTGCCTTATGAGAACAGTCCAGACCGAACTGACAAGCCGTATCATGGTGAATGTATGACATTGTTCTACATTCTGTCCATCATTGTTCATTTTGCAGTTGTCACCCAAAGTGGGACGGGTATGCCCAGATGTGGGTCTGTGCTCTCCATGCCACTGGAGTCAAGCTATCCTGGCTGATGAGGGCTGAAAGCCCAAAACTGGTCCTAGGATGCTTGTTTCCAGTCCAGGGAGGACCTTGGCTGGCAGTTTGGGCTGGACTGTTCCCATTGGGCGTATGGTCAAGACTGATTTGCATATGGCTGGGTCCAAACTGGAATGGCATGGTGAGAAAAAAAATGATGGTTTTAGGCCCAGATCTCTGTACTGCAATGAATGTGTGACATTGTTCTGCATTATTTTCATCAATTGTTCTTTTTGCATTTGTCACCACGAGTGGGATGGGTTTGCCCAGACATGGGTCCGTGCTCACTACGCCACTGGAGTCAAGCTATCCTGGCTGATGACAGCTGTTAGCCAGAAACTGGTCCTAGGATGCTTGATTCCGGTCCAGGGAAGACATGGCTTGGCGGTTCGGGCTGGACTGTTCCTATGAGGCACAGGGTCAAGACTGATTTGCATATGGCCATGTCTGAACTGGGGTGGCGTGGTGAGAAAAATAATGATGGATTAAACCCAGATCTGTGACTGGGGGTGAATGTTTTGCCAATGTGCAACATTCCGTTCATCACCTTGTGTGTTTTGCTGTTCGCCCTATGTGGGAAGGGTATGCCCAGACGTGGGTCCTGTGCTCACTACTCCACTGGAGTCAAGCTATCCTAGCTGATGACAGCTGATTACCAGAAACTGGTCCTAGGATGCTTGATTCCTGGCCAGGGAAGACATGGCTTGGCGGTTCGGGCTGGACTGTTCCCATGAGGCACAGGGTCAAGACTGATTTGCATATGGCCATGTCTGAACTGGGGTGGCGTGTTGAGCAAAATAACGATGGAGTAAACCCAGATCTGTGACTGGGGGTGAATGTTTTGCCAATGTGCAACATTCCGTCCATCACCTTGTGTGTTTTGCTGTTCGCCCTATGAGGGAAGGGTATGCCCAGACGTGGGTCCCGTGCTCACAACACCACTGGAGTCAAGCTATCCTGGCTGATGACGGCTGATAGCCAGAAACTGGTCCTAGGATGCTTGATTCCGGTCCAGGGAAGACATGGCTTGGCGGTTCGGGCTGGACTGTCCCCATGAGGCACAGGGTCAAGACTGATTTGCATATGGCCATGTCTGAATTGGGGTGGCGTGGTGAGCAAAATAACGATGGATTAAACCCAGATCTGTGACTGGGGGTGAATGTTTTGCCAATGTGCAACATTCCGTCCATCACCTTGTGTGGTTTGCTGTTCTCCCTATGTGGGAAGGGTATGCCCAGACATGGGTCCCATGCTCATTACGCCACTGGAGTCAAGCTATCCTGGCTGATGACGGCGGATAGCCGGAAACTGGTCCTAGGATGCTTGTTTCTAATCCAGGGAGGACCTTGGCTGGCAGTTCTGTCTGGACTGTTCCCATTGGGCGCATGGTCCAGACTGATTTGCATATGGCTGGGTCAAACTGGAATGGCATGGTGAGCAAACAAATGATGGTATTTAGGCCCAGATCTCTGTACTGCAATGAATGTATGACATTGTTCTGCATTATTTCCATCAATTGTTCTTTTTGCATTCGTCACCACAAGTTGGATGGGTTTGCCCAGACATGGGTCCCGTACTCACTACACCATTGGAGTCAAGCTATCCTGGCGGATTACAGCTGTTAGCCAGAAACTGGTCCTAGGATGCTTCATTCCGGTCCAGGGAAGACATGGCTTGGCAGGTCCGACTGGACTGTTCCCATGAGGCACAGGGTCAAGACTGATTTGCATATGGCATGTCTGAACTGGGGTGGCGTGGTGAGCAAAATAATGATGGATTAAACCCAGATCTGTGACTGGGGGTGAATGTTTTGTCAATGTGCAACATTCCGTCCATCACCTTGTGTGTTTTGCTGTTCGGCCTATGTGGGAAGGGTATGCCCAGACGTTGGTCCCGTGCTCACTATGCCACTGGAGTCCAGATATCCTGGCTGATGACGGCTGATAGCCAGAAACTGGCCCTAGGAGGCTTGATTCCGGTCCAGGGAAGACATGGCTTGGCGGTTTGGGCTGGACTGTTCCCATGATGCACAGGGTCAAAACTGATTTGCATATGTCCATGTCTGAACTGGGGTGGTGTGGTGAGCAAAAAAACAATGGATTAAACCCAGATCTGTGACTGGGGGTAAATGTTTTGCAAATGTGCAACATTCCGTCCATCACCTTGTGTATTTTGCTTGGGAGGGATGGGTGGCATGGGATGCTAATTTGCTTCGGAAGGTTCTGGTGTGGAGCTAAAGCCCACTACGCAACTCATGGAAGCCAATACTGGGAGTAATGAAGATTAACAGTAAGTATCCAGGGCATTTCCTTATCCTACACTCCCTAAAAGCAACGCTGGATTCGAGCTGTTTCCCTACGCCTGCAGGAGGAGAAAGGGCTGTAGGGAAAGAAAGCGAAAAGAAAATTCGAGAAAATTGAGTTGTGACGGCAATTAAAAAAGGGAAAAAACGAGGAGCGGGAAATAATCGAAGGAGGAATAACAGGGCTGAGAAGTGATAGAAAAAGAACAAGAGAGGGCGAAAGGGGGCGAGTAAATAAATATTTCGGAAGAAAGGGGATATGTCATGTGTATGAATGTATGCACACGCGCCTGTGCTGACACTTCACGTTCGTAAGTTAAAGGTGACCACATCAGCTTTATATGTGGCCCTTTAATGTCACGCAAAGAAAATCATTTCTAGAGACGCCACTACCACCATTACTAATGCTTTACAGTCTCCCCACACATTGATGCAGCTGTATCATTCGGCTTTTATGAGCAAGGACAACCCCGGCTCTTCTGTATGTGTGTGTTTGTTGGTACAAACCATTTCACTCCATGTCACGCGATCGCCTGCCATGTTGCGTCGTCGCTTAATTGACTAGCGAGTTCCATTAAACATTTACTCGTTTTCGTCAAACCATCTCATTTTCTCCTCAGCTGGCTGTCTCGCATGTTGATTACTTGAGTGTTTCCCATGCAGGTGTCGACCCCTGTCTGCATTTGTCTTTCCTGATGCGATAATTCAAGTACCTGACAAGCTCAGCCAGGGAGCAGGTGAAAAGGATGAAGAGGCCCCGTGCCCCGAGTGATTGATGTCACGCCGTTCCCTTTGTTAACACTGTGAGGGGGAGAAATGGCGGGGAGAGTTTTTTTTTTACACTGGATTCAGGACTATTTTTACCTGCATTCATTCTCACGCCCTGCCACAGTTTCAAGACGCCGTCTGCTAATCCATCGCATAGTAACGCTATTCGCAAGGGGTTTCTTTACTCTCTTTTATTATCCATTGCTGCTGGAGTCCTACTTCGACCTGACTCGTCTCTCAAATGCCATTTCCGGCGAGCCCGCTGCTAGTGTCACCTCAAAGGAACCGAGGCCACTCCAGGAGCGCTGAAGAGCCCGGATCTTAAGAAATAATAGCAAACTGTGGAAGTGGCCGCACCGCACGCACCTGGCTAATGAGATATAATGCATACGTCTTACATCTTCGATCCCTCACATCTGCTTCCCATCAGGTCGCTTCGGCGCATTCCTGGGTATGGAGTGGGTTGAAACAAGTCTGCTTTCCTTACATTTTTCATCAGTAATTTATGTTCTGCGCAGTGTCGTTGGCGATGACACAATTATGTGCCATGACTTACTGTAACCTACTTTCAGTCCGCTGTCAATGTCTCTGTCTGAATTTATTCTTCGAGTATGCACAATGCTTATATATATATTTATTATTTGATGACAGTTACCATTCCAGCCACCGAAATATTTCATTCTTTGCTGTGGAGGCTGAGCTCTGTCTGTGGAGATGATTCACCGGGGCGTAGCCTTAGATGTGTAAAGTACATGATTTTGCTTTTAATTAAATACTGCAGTCATGCTTCGTCCACTCAAAACAGATGTGCTGAGGACTTCAGTCATGCGCAGTAGACACTGGGTGTTGGGCCTGGTCTTGGACCAACCTCAGCACTCACACTCTTTTCACCTCATTTAATCAGCTTTCACCACTGGAAGCCATATACATCAGGCACTAGGCGAGGGCCTTGTCTATGCTCATTCCCTGCACCCTGTCCCAGTCATGCATCCCTCCACCGTTACAGCGAAAACCACTTTGCATGGCCCTTGGCCTTTTTAAGGCCATTTGCTGCATTTGGGTGCCCTCTTGTGACCACTTGCTGTTGCACAGTAATGCGGCTGCTTGCAGTGGCCTTATGCTGGTCCATCCTTGCCTCCGCCCATGTGGCACACACATCATATAGGCTACTGCTAAGTTTCACAGATCTGCAGGAATTGTATATTTCCACCTCCCTTTCCCCTGTCACCCCCACAAACATTTGCTATAAAATAAGTACACATACGCGCACTATGCTTACAGCTTTCAAAGATCACACCACGACGGAAGTAGACTTTTTTTTGTGAATTCCTGATTATTTCCACAAAGCTGGCAAGATAAAACCCTGACTTTGATGTTTAACCATTGAAGTCTCGCCACCTCCGAATGAGGGAATTCATACTTACTGTAGAGAAGCTCGAACCAGTTCAATTAATATGATCAAACATGTTTATGCTTATCTGTCAGCAGAGCATGGAAGTTTATTTTCTTTATGCATCACACAGGATATAAATTGCAAATCAAATTAAAAAAAATCAACATCACAAACATACATTTTAGGTAATGAGTTGAGGTCTAACTGGTCAGCCTTCCAAAAGGCAATTACATCTGAAGTGGATATGAACCAGATAAATACTTCCTCGAGCTTTGTGAACAAAGTCCCGTGTAAAATATCATATGATTAATATTTCAAATGTGAAGCCACAGCTGAAGCGATTCCAATAGATAAAGAAACATTTTTCAGAGTAAAAAAGAGTTCAACCCTTACATATAGACACATTTTGATGATTTTTACTGCACACATTTTGGAGTGTTCTGAATTGTTTTGTACGTCATCAGTTCTTCTCAGGTTGGCTGTGGTTCATACCCAGTAATTGCTGATGTCATATGAAATATTATCAGTAGTGGGCAGCATCTCCAGCACCCCCCAAAAAGTGTTGCTCTCTCCTGAAGAAGGATAATTATCCTGAAACACGTGTCTAGAGATACACAGCACTGGCTGCACCAACAAGGGTAAAAACCTAAAGCCTGACACCAAAGAAAGTGTTATCATGCACTGCATTTATTATGATGCATCAGGGCAAACTGAGTGGTGGAGTGTGAGGCAGTGTGCGCCCACCCTCCTCCAATTTGAAAAGGCTCCCTTGAGCTAACAAGCTGACAAGCTCTGGTTGATGCATCGGCGCCCAGCGAATGGAACTGAGACCTGAGAAGACTTTGGGCAGCATCTCCAGCACCCCCCAAAAAAGTGTTGCTCTCTACTGAAGAAGGACAATTATCCTGAAACACGTGTCTAGAGATACACAGCACTGGCTGCACCAACAAGGGTGAAAAACTAAAGCCTGACACCAAAGAAAGTGTTATCATGCACTGCATTTATTATGATGCATCGGGGCAAACTGAGTGCTGGAGTGTAATATAACTCCCAACATCACTGTAGTTTTTAAAGGAATTGCTAATGTATTTTTTTTAACGTTATTATTACTAAACCTAACAATAAGTTACCTTTAACTGAAGTAATGTTTTAATGATATACTACACCCATCAGTGATTCCACCCAAAAAAGTTAAACATGGCCTTCAGTCTACGTGGCAATAGTACATGGTGAACATCAAGTTTGAATAGCAACTTTAAACTGTGGTTACAAGCAAAAAAGTACTTTTAGAATGTATACATGAACAATGGTTAAGTAAAAAATGTTGGTTACAAAACACATTTGCATTTTATGAATACAAATATAGAGCTTGATCTGGGAAAATACATTGTAGAGATAAAAGTTCTCAATGAATTCATGGGTGAGTAAGAATCCAAGATGAATTATTAACCTTGGAATTCGAGTTCAAAGTCAAACAATACAAGAATATTACAAGATGACTATGAAAACATGTTTTAGAAAACATTTCTCACTGATTAAAGAGCCTGGAAAAATCAAGGCTTCTTGGTACATCAGAGTGTACCACATTTATTAAAGTGGATAGCTATCATGAAGGTAAATTTATATTCAATTTAATATAGCACTATCGGTGGGCTATGACTAGTTATGCTTATGATTTTCATCTTTTTTGATGTGCAGGTCTAACGTTCAAATGTGATCAGTATGAATTCCACGTGCAGTTTGCAGAGGTCAGATTTAAACGTTGTGTGGAATGCATTAGGTGCTTATCACACCGGACCGAACATCATTTGAAACTGCATTCCTAAATGTGAACACTGAAAAATTAACCAAACACTGTTTGAAAGACTTTTTAGAGTTAATTTTGCCCTGACCGTTAGGTAGTTCTGACTAGTCTGCTGGTTTACTGATTAACTTAGACTGCTACATATTGACTTTCAGAGTTTTTCTTCATAGCCTGTCTATAGTTGCCCTCAGTTTGTGGACTTAGCAGTCTCAGTTAGAGTTTAGTTCATGTAATGGACTTTGGGTCTTATTTAGAGTTTGTGATGCCAGATATTCACCTCAAAATGGCCGATATCTTGTCTCCTCTATATAGATTGCATAGATGCTCTATCCCCTCTAAATATGAATGAATACAATCTTGTATAGCGCATGGCTACCCGGAGGCATCCCAGCACTTTTAGACCGGACATCAGAGACAATACCATTCAGTGAAACAGGAGAGTCTTCAGCCGTTTCCTGAAGGCAAGATGGTTGGCTTCAAGCCTGATGTTCTTGGGGAGTTGGTTCCAGAATTTAGCTGCATGGAAGGAGAGCTGGCGACCACCCATGCGTGACCGCTTTACCCTCGGCACTACCAGCAAATTAAGATGGTTTGATCTCAGAGTTCTAAGAGATTGATGACGGCGGAACAATGGACGAAGAATGGCCGGGCCATTATTAGTTATAGATTTATGGGCCATACACATGGTTTTGAACAAGATCCTTTCTTGGATCGGGCGCCAATGAAGAGACCGCAAAGCAGCCTTCGCAGAGCTGCGTTTAGGTACGTCCAAGAGTAGGCGAGCTGCACAATTCTGGACAGATTGCAATATTTTAATGGAGCCTACTGGAGCACCAAGATAGACCGCATTTGCGTAGTCCAGTCGGGAAAGAATGAGGGACTGGACTAGCAGGCGTCTGGCCTCGAATGGAAGAAGGACCAAAACCTACCTGAGGATCCTGAGCAAACCATAACAGGTCACGGCAACTTTTCTGGCCTGAACTTGAAATCCCAAAGTGGAGTCAAGCCAGACCCCCAGACTCTTAATTTGGTTCTTGGGGGTCGGTGGGGGACCAAGACAATTTGGCCACCATGGATAAAGGTTGATGGGGGCCTTTTAACCGAGTAGCATGATATCGTTTTTTGAACCGTTAAGCTTGAGATATGATGAGTCCATCCAGTCCAGGACCTTGGTAAGACAGGGGGCCAGATTATTAATTCCAGAGTCCGAGGAGTCAGCCCTAGCCAGGGAGACAACCAACTGCGTATCATCGGCGTAGGTGACCAGCTGAATTCCCCCAGGAAGAACCACATCAGCAAGTGGACTCATGTAGATGTTAAACATGGTTATGCCGAGTGAGGATCCCTGGGGAACGCCATGATGCAGTGGAAGTTGTTTAGATGATGATTCGTCCTCAAAGACCGAGAAGGATCTCCCTGAAAGAAAGGACTGGAGCCATTTGAGGGCTATACCTGTGACTCCCACCTGCCGCAGGCGATGGATCAGGAGTGGGTGGTTTACTGTGTCGAAGGCTGCGCTAAGGTCCAACAGGACCACCGCTGCGTAGCCTCCTGCGTCCACAATATTCCTAGTCTCCTCAGCTACGGCCACAAGTGCCGTTTCCGTCCCCTGCTTGACTCTAAACCCGGTTTGGGTGGGGTGTAGGGCTCCCGTGCTCTCAATAAATGAAGAGAGAGCCTGATTGATGTGTTTTTCTGCTATTTTACTAAGCCCCGGCGGGTGAAATGGGCCGATGGTTGGACCAATCTTCAGGATCCAGGCTAGGTTTTTTTAGAAGAGCCTTAACCCTGGCATGCTTCCATGAAGGGGGAAAAACGCCTGCTGCCAGGGAGGAGTTTATGATGTCTTTTATAACAGGGCAGACAGTCGCCGAGACCTGTTTAAGGACCGATGGCGGGGCGACATCCAGAGGGGACCCAGATTTAAGGTTACCAAGGAGACTTTCTGCCGTGGATAGATCAAGCGGAGGAAAGGAGTCCAGGAATATAGGGGAACCAGAAGCTCTTGAGGGAGAGAAGGCAACACCACACTCAGTCAAGCCAAGGGGCTAGGGACCTCGGATGAAGCCAGAATAGATATTTGCCACCTTATTGGCAAAAAAGCAGGCCAGGTCATCACAGCGTTTCTGTGGGTTAGGGGCTGCATTAACCGGAAGGGGAGGGGTGACCAAAGATTGGAATATTTTAAAAATTTCCCTAGGCTTGTTAGCTACAGCAGCAATTTTATCCTGATAGTAAACGGATTGTGCAGTTTTTAGTTGGTTCTTATATATTCTAAGAGTAGATCTATATTCATGTTTATTAACCACAGAGAAATTGTTCCTCCATTTTCTTTCGGCCCGCTTGCAGCATTGTTTAAGGTTCTTTAATTCCGCGGAATACCAGGGCATTTTGTTTGACCCATTACGATGGCACACTTCTTTCTTGGGCAAAGTGGAATCTAAGGTGGTCTCTAACCATTCCTTAAAAGCGGCATTAGCTACGGTGGGATTATCCTGGGTGGCAGGGGGGAGCTCCTTCAAGGCTGCAACCCAGTCATCCAGGGATAATTTGGACCAAATCCGGTTAAGTTTCTTGGTTACTTTAACTGGATGATTTAGGTCGGACGGGGTCCAGGTGAACGAAAGCAATGCATGGTCGGACCAAGGAACAAAGAGAGACTCTTCGCAGGCAATGTCTCCAAGATGAGTAAAAAAGTGGTCAATTAAATGCCCCGCTAAATGAGTGGGTCCAGACACAATTTGTTTCAATTGTAAGATCCCTAGAGCCTCCAGCAGATCCTGAGATGAAGGAGCCTCTAATTTGTCCAGATGTATATTAAGGTCACCTAAAATAGAAGCGTTTGAAGTACTACTAATAGTATGGGTGATCTTATCATGGAGGTTGTTACAAAAACTGTTATGTGCTCCAGGTGGTCTGTAGACCAGAATCCCCGAAAAGGTAAACGTAGGGGAAAAGGAGATAGAGAACGCCATACTCTCACACTCAGAGAGAGGACTCTCAGAGATTCGGCACCCAAATGAATTCTTATAAATTATTGCGACCCCTCCTCCTCGACCAGTTTGGCGGTCATGCCTACTGATCAAATAGCTGGGAGGGAGAGCCCGAACTATATCTGGGTCAGATGTCTCCGTTAGCCACGTTTCAGTCAGGAAAAGGACGTTAGGGTCTCGCTCCTCTAGAAGCAGGCGGATTTCGATCGCATGCCTCGGGAGGGAACGACAGTTCAAAAGTGATAACGAATATGATTTGGCTTTTTCATTAGGGTTATATTGGTGGCAGAGGGTCCTTACCTCCTCCAGTGGAATAAGGCTGGGACAGAAGGCGGACGAACAGCCTCTCAATAACCGAAGCTGTTCCCTGCTATAATGTAATTTCTCAGGTACGAAGGGACCCATCCTTCTAGCCCCTGGCCCCATCCTGACACGGACGGGCACAGACGGGCTTTCCTTAGGCGCTCCTTTGGCGCGATTGGGCGCGTCCGCTACCGCGTACGCTGCGCGTAGGAGTGACCGTCTTAATTTATGTATTTCAGCGCGGGTCCAGCGCTTCCTCCCCAAAGACTAGAGCAGCAACCTGCCTCCTCCCCAAGATGGCCGCTGTGAGTAGCCGGCCACCTCCAAGCCCCGAAACCAATTCAGCTCCTAATCGGATGAAATGAGAGAAATCAGGTTCCTAATGCGACGCAAAAGAATGTGAGCCTGATGGCTAAAATATGAGGGGAATACAATGAATTTTATTAAAAACAATGCGGCGAGGTAAAGTGCATTAAAAATTAGTGCAGAGGAATCTAACGCCCGGCTTCCGCCTCAGGAGTGGAGAAAGTGTCCCTAGGTCTGACCAGAACAATCTAGCCCGCTCAATTTATGTGTTTCAGCGCGGGTCCAGCGCTTCCTCCCCAAAGACTAGAGCAGCAACCTGCCTCCTTCCCAGGATGGCCGCTGTGAGTAGCTGGGCCTCCTCCAAGGCCCGAAACCAATTCAGCTCCTAATCGGCTGAGATGAGAGAAATCAGGTTCCTAATGGGGCGCCAAAGAATGTGTGCCTGATGGCTAAAATATGAGGGGAATACAATGAATTTTATTAAAAACAATGCGGCGAGGTAAAGTGCATTAAAAACTTAGTGCAGAGGAATCTAACTCCCGGCTTCCGCCTCAGGAGTGGAGAAAGTGTCCCTAGGTCTGACCAGACAATCTAGCCCGCTCAATTTATGTGTTTCAGCGCGGGTCCAGCGCTTCCTCCCCAAAGACTAGAGCAGCAACCTGCCTCCTCCCCAAGATGGCCGCTGTGAGTAGCTGGCCACCTCCAAGCCCCGAAACCAATTCAGCTCCTAATCGGCTGAAATGAGAGAAATCAGGTTCCTAATGCGGTGCAAAAGAATGTGAGCCTGATGGCTAAAATATGAGGGGAATACAATGAATTTTATTAAAAACCATGTGGCGAGGTAAAGTGCATTAAAAATGAGTGCAGAGGAATCTAACTCCCGGCTTCCGCCTCAGGAGTGGAGAAAGTGTCCCTAGGTCTGACCAGAACAATCTAGCCCGCTCAATTTATGTGTTTCAGCGCGGGTCCAGCGCTTCCTCCCCAAAGACTAGAGCAGCAACCTGCCTCCACCCCAAGATGGCCGCTGTGTGTAGCCGGACACGTCCAAGCCCCGAAACCAATTCAGCTCCCAATCGGCTGAAATGAGAGAAATCAGGTTCCTAATGCCGCGCAAAAGAATGTGAGCCTGATGGCTAAAATATGAGGGGAATACAATGAATTTTATTAAAAACAATGCGGCGAGGTAAAGTGCATTAAAAATTAGTGCAGAGGAATCTAAATCCCGGCTTCCTCCTCAGGAGTGGAGAAAGTGTCCCTAGGTCTGACCAGAACAATCTAGCCCGCTCAATTTATGTGTTTCAGCGCGGGTCCAGCGCTTCCTCCCCAAAGACTAGAGCAGCAACCTGCCTCCTCCCCAAGATGGCCGCTGTGTGTAGCCGGACACCTCCAAGCCCCGGAACCAATTCAGCTCCTAATCGGCTGAAATGAGAGAAATCAGGTTCCTAATGCGGCGCAAAAGAATGTGAGCCTGATGGCTAAAATATGAGGGGAATACAATGAATTTTATTGAAAACAATGCGGCGAGGTAAAGTGCATTAAAAATTAGTGCAGAGGAATCTAAATCCCGGCTTCCGCCTCAGGAGTGGAGAAAGTGTCCCTAGGTCTGACCAGAACAATCTAGCCTGCTCAATTTATGTGTTTCAGCGCGGGTCCAGCGCTTCCTCCCCAAAGACTAGAGCGGCAACCTGCCTCCTCCCCAAAATGGCCGCTGTGAGTAGCCGGCCACCTCCAAGCCCCAAAACCAATTCAGCTCCTAATCGGCTGAAATGAGAGAAATCAGGTTCCTAATGCGGCGCAAAAGAATGTGAGCCTGATGGCTAAAATATGATGGGAATACAATGAATTTTATTAAAAACCATGCGGCGAGGTAAAGTGCATTAAAAATTAGTGCAGAGGAATCTAACTCCCGGCTTCCGCCTCAGGAGTGGAGAAAGTGTCCCTAGGTCTTATGGCAGATGGGATACCTACTGCTTTTTAGCAGATGTCCTGCATCTACCAGACAATAATTAAAGCCATTAGTTTAAAGGCCTGTTTAATGCTATTTATATATTGATTTATACATTTTAAAGTGCTACATGCATGCGCTAAATTACTTCCGAGAGCTGAATGTGGTTATAGAAAGCAAACATATAAGAAAGGTGAAGAGGAATTAGACTATGATAGTAAATTAAATTACCCTTTTTCTCATGTTCTTCACCCCTGAGTTAAATTTTCAGCTAAAAGTGAGTGTAAAAAGTTACGTTTTTAGAAGTTTGCTAAACTGATTGTATTTATATCCTAATCGCAAATGAGGATTAAGTGTGTTCCGCATTCTAGATCTTGAATTCCAAGGGATCGGCTCTCATTCTTCATATTCTTAAAAGATCATTGGTTGTTCAGATGAATGGGCTTTGAATGGAGTTTGTTGGTGAGCTTGTAGTGAGGGGCTAGTTTTTGTCCCGTTTTCTGTGAATTCTTGATTTTTATGCCTCAGTTAGACTAAGAGCCTGTTGAAAAAGACATGGAGTAAGGAAGACACTATGGTCAAGAAGCATACAACAGAAGCTGTCTATTAAACCACCTTGGATCTGAGACTAATACATCAATGCGACAAGTGGTATAGCATAGAAAAAACACTTAGAACTAGGTGACAAAATTGGCAGCAGGCAGTTGCATGAACCCAAATAATAAAATCGAATACTCATGCAGAAATATTAAAGATCAAAATATTGTTTTAACAAAAAGTCATAGGATTCATGACATTAAATATTGCAGAAATGTATAGTAAGTTATAGATGCACGGGGCTCCAGTTATATCAGAGTGGAATGACAAAGTAAAAAAAAGTATGTATAGAAAGCTGGGAAGGAAGGACGCGGTTCAAAAGGGGGTGCTGATGTCCCCTTTTGTACCGCTTTGTTCGCCATAAATTGGCAGGGTATGCTCAGACGTGAGTCCCTTGCTCACTTTGCCACTGGATTCAAGCAAGCCTGGCTGAAGACGGCTGAAATGCCAGAAACCAGTCCTAGGAAGCTTGTTTCTGGCCCAGGGAAGGCAAGGCTTGGCAGTTCGGGCTGGACTGTTCCCATGAGGCAGTGTCAGACTGATTTGCATATGGCCATGTCTGAACTGGGGTGGCAGAGTGGGCTAAAGAACGGTGATGGATTAAACCCAGATATGTTGACTGGGTGCGAGTGTTTGATTGGTTCAGATGCTCCGTCCATCACCACCCCCTTTTGTGCCGCTTTGTTCGCCATAAGTTGGCAGGGTATGCTCAGACGTGAGTCCCTTGCTCACTTTGCCACTGGATTCAAGCAAGCCTGGCTGAAGACGGCTGAAATGCCAGAAACCGGTCCTAGGAAGCTTGTTTCTGGTCCAGGGAAGGTATAGCTTGGCAGTTCGGGCTGGACTGTTCCCATGAGGCACAGGGTCAAACTGATTTGCATATGGCCATGTCTGAACTGGGGTGGCAGAGTGGGCTAAAGAACGGTGATGGATTAAACCCAGATCTGTTGACTGGGTGTGAGTGTTTGATTGGTTCAGATGCTCCGTCCATCACCACCCGCTTTTGTACCGCTTTGTTCGCCATAAGTTGGCAGGGTATGCTCAGACGTGAGTCCCTTGCTCACTTTGCCACTGGATTCAAGCAAGCCTGGCTGAAGACGGCTGAAATGCCAGAAACCGGTCCTAGGAAGCTTGTTTCTGGTCCAGGGAAGGCATGGCTTGGCAGTTCGGGCTGGACTGTTCCCATGAGGCACAGGGTCAGAATGATTTGCATATGGCCATGTCTGAACTGGGGTGGCAGAGTGGGCTAAAGAACGGCGATGGATCAAACCCAGATCTGTTGACTGGGTGTGAGTGTTTGATTGGTTCAGATACTCTGTCCATCACCACCCCCTTTTGTACCGCTTTGTTCACCATAAGTTGGCAGGGTATACTCAGACGTGAGTCCCTTGCTCACTTTGCCACTGGATTCAAGCAAGCCTGGCTGAAGACGGCTGAAATGCCAGAAACCGGTCCTAGGAAGCTTGTTTCTGGTCCAGGGAAGGCATGGCTTGTCAGTTCGGGCTGGACTGTTCCCATGAGGCACAGGGTCAAGCTGATTTGCAGATGGCCATGTCTGAACTGGGGTGGCAGAGTGGGCTAAAGAACGGTGATGGATTAAACCCAGATCTGTTGACTGGGTGTGAGTGTTTGATTGGTTCAGATGCTCCGTCCATCACCACCCCCTTTTGTATCGCTTTGTTCGCCATAAGTTGGCCGGGTATGCTCAGACGTGAGTCCCTTGCTCACTTTGCCACTGGATTCAAGCAAGCCTGGCTGAAGACGGCTGAAATGCCAGAAACCGGTCCTAGGAAGCTTGTTTCTGGGCCAGGGAAGGCATGGCTTGGCAGTTCGGGCTGGACTGTTCCCATGAGGCACAGGGTCAGACTGATTTGCATATGGCCATGTCTGAACTGGGGTGGTAGAGTGGGCTAAAGAATGGTGATGGAATAAACCCAGATCTGTTGACTGGGTGTGAGTGTTTGATTGGTTCAGATGCTCAGTCCATCACCACCCCCTTTTGTACCGCTTTGTACACCATAAGTTGGCAGGGTATGCTCAGATGTGAGTCCCTTGCTCACTGTGCCACTGGATTCAAGCAAGCCTGGCTGAAGACGACTGAAATGCCAGAAACCGGTCCAAGGAAGCTTGTTTCTGGTCCAGGGAAGGCATGGCTTGGCAGTTCGGGCTGGACTGTTCCCATGAGGCACAGGGTCAGACTGATTTGCATATGGCCATGTCTGAACTGGGGTGGCAGAGTGGGCTAAAGAACGGTGATGGATTAAGCCCAGATCTGTTGACTGGGTGTGAGTGTTTGATTGGTTCAGATGCTCCGTCCATCACCACCCCCTTTTGTACCGCTTTGTTCGCCATAAGTTGGCAGGGTATGCTCAGACGTGAGTCCCTTGCTCACTTTGCCACTGGATTCAAGCAAGCCTGGCTGAAGACGGCTGAAATGCCAGAAGCCGGTCCTAGGAAGCTTGTTTCTGGTCCAGGGAAGGCATGGCTTGGCAGTTCGGGCTGGACTGTTCCCATGAGGCACAGGGTCAAACTGATTTGCATATGGCCATGTCTGAACTGGGGTGGCAGAGTGGGCTAAAGAACAGTGATGGATTAAACCTAGATCTGTTGATTAGGTGTGAGTGTTTGATTGGTTCAGATGCTCCGTCCATCACCACCCCCTTTTGTATCGCTTTGTTCGCCATAAGTTGGCCGGGTATGCTCAGACGTGAGTCCCTTGCTCACTTTGCCACTGGATTCAAGCAAGCCTGGCTGAAGACGGCTGAAATGCCAGAAACCGGTCCTAGGAAGCTTGTTTCTGGTCCAGGGAAGGCATGGCTTGGCAGTTCGGGCTGGACTGTTCCCATGAGGCACAGGGTCAGACTGATTTGCATATGGCCATGTCTGAACTGGGGTGGTAGAGTGGGCTAAAGAATGGTGATGGAATAAACCCAGATCTGTTGACTGGGTGTGAGTGTTTGATTGGTTCAGATGCTCCGTCCATCACCACCCCCTTTTGTACCGCTTTGTACACCATAAGTTGGCAGGGTATGCTCAGATGTGAGTCCCTTGCTCACTGTGCCACTGGATTCAAGCAAGCCTGGCTGAAGACGGCTGAAATGCCAGAAACCGGTCCAAGGAAGCTTGTTTCTGGTCCAGGGAAGGCATGGCTTGGCAGTTCGGGCTGGACTGTTCCCATGAGGCACAGGGTCAGACTGATTTGCATATGGCCATGTCTGAACTGGGGTGGCAGAGTGGGCTAAAGAACGGTGATGGATTAAGCCCAGATCTGTTGACTGGGTGTGAGTGTTTGATTGGTTCAGATGCTCCGTCCATCACCACCCCCTTTTGTACCGCTTTGTTCGCCATAAGTTGGCAGGGTATGCTCAGACGTGAGTCCCTTGCTCACTTTGCCACTGGATTCAAGCAAGCCTGGCTGAAGACGGCTGAAATGCCAGAAGCCGGTCCTAGGAAGCTTGTTTCTGGTCCAGGGAAGGCATGGCTTGGCAGTTCGGGCTGGACTGTTCCCATGAGGCACAGGGTCAGACTGATTTGCATATGGCCATGTCTGAACTGGGGTGGCAGAGTGGGCTAAAGAACGGTGATGGATTAAGCCCAGATCTGTTGACTGGGTGTGAGTGTTTGATTGGTTCAGATGCTCCGTCCATCACCACCCCCTTTTGTACCGCTTTGTTCGCCATAAGTTGGCAGGGTATGCTCAGACGTGAGTCCCTTGCTCACTTTGCCACTGGATTCAAGCAAGCCTGGCTGAAGACGGCTGAAATGCCAGAAGCCGGTCCTAGGAAGCTTGTTTCTGGTCCAGGGAAGGCATGGCTTGGCAGTTCGGGCTGGACTGTTCCCATGAGGCACAGGGTCAGACTGATTTGCATATGGCCATGTCTGAACTGGGGTGGTAGAGTGGGCTAAAGAATGGTGATGGAATAAACCCAGATCTGTTGATTGGGTGTGAGTGTTTGATTGGTTCAGATGCTCCGTCCATCACCACCCCCTTTTGTACTGCTTTGTTCACCATAAGTTGGCAGGGTATGCTCAGATGTGAGTCCCTTGCTCACTGTGCCACTGGATTCAAGCAAGCCTGGCTGAAGACGGCTGAAATACCAGAAACCGGTCCTAGGAAGCTTGTTTCTGGTCCAGGGAAGGCATGGCTTGGCAGTTCGGGCTGGACTGTTCCCATGAGGCACAGGGTCAAACTGATTTGCATATGGCCATGTCTGAACTGGGGTGGCAGAGTGGGCTAAAGAACAGTGATGGATTAAACCTAGATCTGTTGATTAGGTGTGAGTGTTTGATTGGTTCAGATGCTCCTTCTATCACCACCCCCTTTTGTACCGGGAAGGAAGGACGGCACACACAAAGAGCAAGCCTGTTCAATAATGATAATAGATAGGTAGCATCTGTTCATTTCTTTTGCCATTTGCTCCTGTTGTTGGTTGTGTTTTCATCACACAAGGAATAGAGGATCATTATCAGGACTAAAACATAGAAGGAGTGAGAAGCACCTAGAAAACATAGAGTGTAGCCAGCCGGTCAAACACTAGGAGGAAACACCAACCAAACACAAGGACAAGAATCTAAAATGTTTTATGAATTTGCTATTGCCAAGTCCTGTTACAGAGGAAATCCAAATTATTGATACAGCAGTTGATCCCCAGAGGAGGGTACCCCCTTGACAAGGATCCTACTGGCCGAATTCCAGAGAGAGTGGGCCTGAGAAGTGTACTAGCAAGGATAAGAATGTGTGATATCTTCCCCAAAAATGAATGTGCCAGTGCAAGCGGTGGACTGGCACAACAATTAAGAGGTCCGCTCGGGGAAATAAAAGAGAATAAGAGTCAAGAATAAAAGTGCTTGGGATTAAATGCTTGAAGCACAGCATCCCAGAAGGCTTGGGAGGAGTGGTGAAGAATCCCAGAGAGGTCCTCTATTCTAGTTATAATACAAAACTGCACATCTAATATTACACATAGAGGTATCCATGGTTTAAGTGGGGTAATCAAACATCTGTGGTAATCATTAGTGAAATATTCAAGTGATTAAGGAAACCCTCCACCTCTGTGATCACACTCTTGTCCTGCTTGACTTCTTAAAAAGTTGTGGTGCATTTTCACATTGGTAGTTCATGTTCCACTAGGTGGTAGGCCTTTCTCCCCTCTTGGATACTTTCCTCCCCTTCTTCTGCGGAGCACTCTGTTATTCTCTTTCCCAAGCCCTGTGCTAGGATTTCGAGAACATATGATATGTTTAGCAGAAGATGACTCAGTTTGCGATATCAGATAGGGTAATTTAAATCACATTGAACATTGATTGCAACACCTCTACGCTTACATTACTGAAGCGCTTAGAAGGGATGGGGATGCTAAAAACTGAACTGTACTGTGTTGTGAATGATAGGTTTACATATACGGTTGTTTAAGTTGAGTGTTCTTACCATATTTGCCTACACACTGTAAATTTAAAGTTCTAGACCTTGAAGATGGAAATTTACGATCTCCTGAGAACCTCAATAATTTGGTACCTTTAAGCAGCTGTGCTCCAGGGCCTTTGGAGGCACATTAGACATTCCCACGGAACTGACAGATTCAGGAAACAAGTGACCATAGTGGTGTTCCTCCCACAGAATAAACAGGATGGTGAGTTAAGATCTTAAATTTCCTACATTACTCAGCAATATGGCCTGAGCTTTTTGGCTTAGTGGCCCTTGAGGAGCTACATCCAGAAGAGAAAAAGGATGGTCTTCCATCCACTGACTCATAGTAGCACAGAAGCAAAAAGCAAAAAATACAATTGCTCAAACTTGTACCTCATGCTAAGAAGCAGAGTTAAGCATTGGAACTGATATTAAGTGCTGTTTCCCTTCTCCAGACACCTTGAAATATGATTATTTAGGGACTGAGTAGGGTTTCTCCGGTTAGATTATCTTTTCTTTTTATCTTTATTTCGACAGGAAAAAATTTCATAAAAGTACAGACCATAAAATTCATCATAAAACGTTACAGTAATTTAAGAATTCAAGGGTACAGAAACCACACAATTAAATTTTTGTTTTATAAAAACATTTTTCTAAAATCAGAGTCCAATCAGCCCGAATCACCTCGGATCACCTCACCCCCAGTCGCCTCAACAGTTGCATAATTAGATTTCATCTCAGATTATCACATGCATTTTGAATTTCCCCTATGCCTACTTATCTCCAATGGGAAACAAAAACGGGAGTCATAAGGGCAGATGTCTCTCCCAGACCTTCTGGTCGCATGACGGATTAATGATGGGAGCAGAGATATAGGACTTCATCACTCAAAAAGATCTCCTTGACCTTAAACACTGATGTACCTCATCCAGATATGGATGTCCAGCACCGGCTTGGAGATAAATCCCTACGAAACAGGATTCCTCAACTTTCACTCAATGCAAAGCCACTGGAATTCATCCTTGACACTGACCTCAATCTCAAGGACCATAGTGACAAGTAAACCACAACCCCTTGCAATCAGATCTCTCTACTAAAGAAAGTGAAACTACTCCTCCCAGAAAGCAACTGCAGAACTGTTGTTCAATACATCACACTTTTGCATGTTTATGGTGCCAATGCCCTGCTCCATAACTTCTCAGCGTCTACAGTGGCTTCCTGTAACACAGTGGTAATCAAAGTATGGCCCGCTGACCGCAGATCTTCCTCTGGGATTCCTGGTAAACTGAAAGTTGCTGCAGAGAAAGCTAGCTACTCGTGTGCTGTTGTTTTGGTTAATTATGCTAGCTAAGCCACATCCTTTTGTGATTCTGGACTTTGACTCTGTATTCAGTCATGTAATGTACTGTAAAAGGATTTGTAGAGCGTGTGGTAATCAACCGTGAATGTCTCTAGGTGCTGAGTAGGCACAAAGAGGTCTGGAACCTCTATCAAATTGCTAGGTTTTTCAGTTTCTCGTGGAAAGGTGTGAGAGTGGTAGGTGTTCTGATGTCCATGGGGAGGGCGTTCCAGATCTTAGGTGCAAGATAGCTGAATCAATCAATCAATTAGGTGGCTTGTAAAGCGCTACTACTCACCCGTAAGGGTCTCAAGGCAGTGAGGGGTGGGTGCTGCTGGTCCATTGAAGGCACTGTGGTTCAGTTAAAGAGCCAGGTCTTTCGGTCGTTCCTGAAATGAGGCAGTGATGATGATTGCCTGAGGTGGAGAGGGAGGGTGTTCCAGGTCTTTGCTGCATGGTAGGAGAATGATCTTCCACTGGCTCTGGCCTTGCGGATACATGGGACGGTAGCCAGGGCCAGTTGGGCGTAGTGTCGGGCTCTGGTGGGCGTGTGGAATGCAAGGCAGTGGTTGAGGTACGCAGGTCCTGCGCCATGTAGGGCTTTGTATGTGCGTGTGAAGAGCTTGAATGTAATTATTTTGTTGACTGGGAGCAAGTTGAGGTCTCTCAGGTGGCTGGTGATGTGGCTGTGGTGGGGGAGGCTGAGGATGAGTTTGGCAGAGGTGTTCTGAATGCTCTGCAGTTTCTTTAGGAGTTTCTGAGTGATGCCGGTGTAGTGTTGATGCTGTAGTCAATTCTGCTACATATGAGTGTGTGGGTGACTGTCTTTCTGGACTCAGTAAATGAGCGGCCTCCGGCCCTCATAAATGTTGGGAATGTGTGCAGGTGCCAGCGAGGGACATCAGATTTTGGGAGTTGGCTGGTGGAAGTGCAGATGGCAGTTGAGGTAGGCAGGTGCATTCTGATGCAGTGCTTTGTAGGCAAGGGTGAGCATCTTGAAGTGGCAGTGTTTCTGGACGGGGAGCCAGTGTGGTTCTCAGAGGTGATGTGTGATGTGGGTGTGGCAGGTAGGTTAAGAACAAGGCTGGTGGTGGTGTTTTGGATCTTGTGTGTGAGGTGGGCGGGTATTCCAAAGTAGAGGGAATTGCCCTAGTTAATCTTCTTGTGATCAAAACCCGAGTGATGGTCTTTCTAGTGTCTAGGGAGGAGTAATTTGAAGATTTTTCTGATATTTTTGAATATGTTGAAGCAGGTGAATGTGACAGGGTTGTTTTGGGGTCTCGTGGAGAGTTCGCTGTTTTGGATGATGCCATAGTTTCGAGCTCCGTGCAGGTTGAGGTGGGTTCCAGTTCGGTGGGCCACCAGGTTGTGTCCTAGTGGGAGTTGTTGGGTCAGAAAATCTGGACTTCCATTTTCTCAGCATTGATTTGCAGGCAATTAGTGTGCTTCCAGGTGGTGACTTCCATGATGCAGCATTTGAAGTTGTTTTTGGTGTTGCTGGGGTCTTCTGAGAGAGAGAAGATGAATTGCATGACATAGGCATATGAGATGATGAGTCTTTAGGAGTGGGTGATCTTTGCCAGGAGCACCAGGTAAATATTGAAGATGGTGGGATTGAGGGATGACCCCTGTGGGACTCTGCAGATTATTTCTTTGGGTTCGGAGATGAAAGACAGCTATCTAAGCTGTTGCGTTCTTTCACAAAGGAAGGAGTGCATCCATTGGATGGCTGGTCCTTAGATTCCTGCGTTGTGGAGTCTGGAGATGAGTGTGCGGTGGGAGACCATGTCAAAAGTGGCTGAGAGGTAGAGCAGAATTAAGGCTACAATGTGTCCATTGTCCATGATGGTGCAAATGTCCTACTTTGCAGCGATGAGGGCTGTCTCGGTGTTATGGTTGCAGCAAAATCCTGATTGTAGGTTGTCAAGGAGTTTCTGTTGTTTGATGTAGCAGGAGAGTTGGTTTGGGATGGCTTTTCCCAAGATATTTCCAGGGAAAGGAAGCCGAGAGATGGACCGAAATTGCTGACGATTTACAGATCTGCTTATGGTGGTTTCTTGAGGAGAGTGGTGACATCAGTGTGTTTCCAGGATTCGGAGAATGTGGCTGTTGCAATGGATGTGTTGATGATGGACTGTACTACTGAGCTAACGTGATGCTGCCATGGATGAAGAGGCAGTATGGGCATGCGTCCGTGGGGGGCGCCTGAGTGGTTGGAAGCTGTGATTGTTGTGGTTTCTTCAGTGGTCAGCGGGGTCCAGTTGGAGAGATTTGGCGCTACTGTGGAGAGGGCCTGAGGATCATGAGTTAGGGTCCTGGGTTGATGTGGAGGGTCGAAGTTCTGGTATATGTTGGGAGATTTTATTATGGAAGAAGTCTGAGAGTTGATTGGAGCAGTCCTGCGATGGGTTGATGGGTTTGTATGTGGCTGCGGGGTGGGTGAATTGTTTTATGATCATAAAGTGTTCTTTAGTTTTGTTGTTGCTGGCTTCGATTCTCTGGAACAAAGCCCTCTTCTTGGCTTTGTGTCCTTGTAGGTGCTCCTGTCTGATGATTTATGAGAGGATCTCCACTTCCTTTCTAGCTGTCTGTAGTGTCTCTTGGAGTTCTTGAGGTAGTTTGTGTACCAGTTTTCATGTTTTCGTGTTTTTCTGGGATTGTTGGCCTTGAGGGGAGAATGGCTGTTGTAGCAGGTGGTGAGCGAATCATTGAGGCACTGGATGTTTCTGTCAGCATTGTCAGAGAGGGTGGCATAGTGTAGGTTGAGGGTGTTGATTCATGCCTGTTGGGTGATACTTTTTGAGCTGAGGTTCTGGGAGGGTCATTGTTAGCGAGTGGGTTTGAGTGAAGATGTTGAAATGGATGATGAAGTGGTTCTGCCAGGTGAGAGGGAGGGTGTGGTTGACTTTGGCTGTGTTGCAAGTGGAGAAGATGGGGTTCAGTGTGTGGCCTAGTGGGTGTGTGGGGCCAGTCACGAGCTGCGTGAGGCCAGTGTTTAGGAGGCTTTCCAGATGGTCCCTGGTGTTGGGTTAGGTGGTGTTATCCAGGTGGAAGTTAAAGTCCCAGAGGAGGAGAACGGTTTTGGAGCTGAGGGCATCGGGGTTCATGATGTCAGTGAAGAGGTTGCTGAAATTCTGTTGTGGGCCCGGTGGTTGATAGGTGAGGATTCCCTTAGTGGTTGACTTGCTATCCATTTGGATCTTGAAGTGATGGTGCTCGATGAAGGTGGTATCCGAGCCGAAGGTGGGATGCACTTTAGTGCCTTTGTGGATTATTGCAACGCCAACCCTGGGTTTTGAAGTTCTGTCTTGGTGCAGGATCTTGTATCCAATGGGATGGCATTGGCGATGTCTGGGGTGATTGTGTGGATGAGGTCTCAAACCTCTGTAGCATGTTTGTTGAAGGAGTTGAATAGTATGCATGTTAGTGGTTGGTGGTGGATGGTGGGTGAATGGGTGTGGTGGATCAGGAGTGGAGCTGGGTGCTTGGGGGAGGCTGGGGTGTAGATAAATTAAATCTTTATTGATTGGTTTAACAAACCAATTACAATTTAAAACATAACTAAATCGAATGATAAAATGACAGTAATAAAAATAAAAACTGGATTTAAAATTATTAAAAAATCAGTTGAGCGTTATGGGCTAGTAATGTTCTGCTGGAAGACATCGCACTGGCTTTCTGTTGTTCTGGACTCCGATTTGATTATTGTGTTTGTTCATTCAATCGTCGTAGTAAGATGAGGAGGGTTTCGCTGTGGATATGGCTTCCAGTTGTTTTGACGCTTTGTAGATACATTTCGTTAGACCAATGTTTAGCTTGGTGTTGTCGGGGTTAAGAGCAGTCAATATTGCTTGGCTGCATGATCGAACTCCTAACTTGATAAATTGTCCTCGCAGCAATGACCGTCTAACCTTAATCAATGCGGCACATGCACAGACGATGTGTTCCATTGTTTCGGAATGGTAACCACACAACCTGCATTCAGTACTGCAACCTGGCCGGCGCCATTCGGGGAGGTTCTTCAGAAAAGGCCAGTCGCTCATCCTCAGCGCTAAAAACGTGTTTTTCCAATAAAGTGCATATGTGCTTGAGAGATAGAGTGGCTGAGCACCCACTTTGAAATTGGAGAGTACTGCCCAAGCGTGTTTCCTCATTGACAGCGTAGCCCTATCCGAGTGAAAGAACCACAGTCTGATGGTTTTTTTCAATAGCAGTCTTTAACACCGGGAAGGAGGGGGTTAATTCCTAGAGATCTTTTACTCCTAGTAACTGTAAACTGCGGTCTAGGCATTGCCAATGCTTATGGCAGGTCTGTTTTTTCTGTTTTTTCTGCCAAATTCGGGCCTCCAAGGAGCCCTCCCGGGCACGGCGCAATCTATGACTTAATTGATAAATGCGCCTGCCTCCACTCCATGGTGATCTTGTAGACCCAGTTCGAGTCTCACTTGGGCTTGTGAGGCAGATCTTGGTAACCGAAAAGCTCTTTTAAAAATGTTGTTTTTTAGTTTATTAATCAGAACGTTGGTCGTGCCCTTAGTGATCTCGTGTCCATATGTCAAGGAGTTGATTACCTTAGCCTTCATCACTTGCAGCATGGGAGTTACACTGGAACCTAGTGGAGTGTGGATGAGATGAGAAGTGGATGTGTGACCATATGAAAAGCCCGACCGTGGTGTTTGGTGTGGGGTTCAAGCGAAAGAGTTCTGTGGAAACGTAACTGTGGGTGGTGGGGGGACCAGGAATTCTGGTGCTGGGCGCAGGTGGACTTGCCTTTGGCATGCCAGCGGCACACCAGCTGCAAGTGGTCACGCTGGGACCACCACTGAGTAGGTCCTGGGGTGCGGTGCTCTGGAGGCGAGGGCCAGAAATGATGAGAAGCCACAGTGGGGTGCAGGCAGCCAGTACAGAAAAACAAATAAAAGGAAAATTTGAAAAAATAAATTAAAAGGAAACAAATGAAAAGGTAACCAAAAAAACAATGAAGCAGCAAGCGCTTTGAGTGCAGGATGCTGGCCGGCAGAACAGTGGGCGGCAGGAATGAGATTCTGAGGTGGCTGGAGCACTAGGCACCAGTTTGACTTATTTTATGAGCAGGGAAGCCCTACCCATCGAATAAGCCAAAATAATTCTAGAAACAAAGCCCAGATTCAGAAAAATAATGAAATTGATGTTTCAATGGTACCGTTTTTGTACTTTTTTTTGTTATGTGCTTTGTTTCTACAGCCAATTCAGCTTGTACTTTCAGCGAGGAAGCCCACTCACAGATGAAAGCTTAGTGGAGAGGGCTATGGAAGAGGATACATGTATGGGGATTGTAATTGTAAGTACAATGAGGCTGGGTAAGTCAATGTGGCAGGGGGGTCAGACCAGCAGTTAAAAAAAATATTCTGAAACTATTTTGTTGGTCTTATAATCTACAGGTACCTGAAAATATATTGTAATGCACACACTTTAAATGAAAAATAAATGCAATCTAAACTAATTTGTGGAAATGCATTGTTTTCGTAGGGAAGCTCAGCTTTCACTATAGAATTCACTTCTATGGATGCAAATGGATGGTAACTGATTTAAATCCTAGTAGCGCACCAGGGAAATGAGATGTGTGTTTATATTGTTATGAGGTTCCATCCTCTGACAGCATGTACTGTAAATTGAGTTTAAAAATGAATATACACACACAGTAGAGCATAGTCTACACGATTGAAGCAATGTATGTTTTACATTCCCATGATCCCCAACCTTACCCTGTCTCCTTGGGAAAACCTAGGAATCAATGTGGCCCTCATCCATATCACAGACATGACTTTTGGCCCCCAAGCAAAGGTTTCTGAGAAAACATGCTGCAAGAGCATCCTATTCACCATTGGACACCTCATCAAGTGCCTAAAAGAATTATGACCACATCACATTCACTCTGATAGAGCTTCATCGGCTCCCCTGCCACTCAACACCATCTTCAAAACTGTCTGCATCTTCTACAAAGCCACCCGGACCTCCAGCACCCCTTATCTTGCCAACAAGTGTACCACCTCCGGTGGTGCTCAGCACATCAATGGTCAGGACGCCATAACACTGGAGGCAAAGGCATGAAAAAAGAAAAAACAAAGCCTTCTTCACTTATGGATCTGGAATAACACCTGCTTATCTTGCTCCAATTTAGGATTCGGCTGAAGGTACACTAAAAAACACTAAATCACAATGAAGGAACTGCCACCCTTCATTCTCAGAACCACATATCCCTACATGAGAACTTTTCCGTATCACCAGTGCATGCATGGGTTACTGGGGTCAGATTGTGACAATCAGAGCATATAACATTATAGGTTCTGGAGCTTCACCTTACTAATTGGCCCAAAACTGAATATTAAGTACCACAGAGTAGGGTTTGCAGTGCATCAGCACTTGCTCAGCTGACGTGGTCATGGTCTATGGCTAGTGCTCCTGGGCAGACCGGTTTAGGTTAGCAGTGGCAGTGCCAGGTAAAAGAGATAGCACCTGAGTTATGTTGCAGTTTGGTGGATCTTTCTACTTGGGTTCTTCCTCGGGCACAATCACAAACCCACCATACGGATGAGCCAGGTGCTCACTAGGTGGCTATTATACGTCGTAGCACTGATTACTTTAGGTTGGTTTAAGTAACTGAGAGTGGTGGATGCTTTCCCCCTCGTCACAGTACCTCTTCTGGCACTTTGAGTCTTTGGTAAAGACTACAGGATGTAGTCAGGATTCTCTATCCCCTTGAGCCTTCTCAACATTCAGACTCTTGTGTAGCACTTACACAGTGTCAATTTGCATAGTACTCAATAGTACACAGTGCAGATGCTTCATCCCCCTGTTCCAGGGGACACTTTAGGGCTCCCTGGCCTCACCCTCTGGTAGAGAGATGCTGATTCTTCCTTCTGTTGCAGCAGATGGCATGGGGTTGCCCTGCCTTAGTTACTTCATTCATACTTCCAATGCCCCTTCTGAGAAGCTGGCCAACTCTGTCGTTCAAAGCAGGGTCAGGCAACCTCCCCTGGTAGGTAAGTAGAATTCCAAGGAATTTTGCCTCCCGGTGAGGGGCTTTGGTGGTAAATACCTAAATCCCGGAGCGCAGAGAGTGCCTCGTCGTCAATGATATGGGGATCTCGGATTCTGGTAGAGAAACCTTGGCATACCGGTTGGAAGTTTCTGTCCGATGTTTATTTTAAAATTTCAGACATCATTTTTGAATTCATACAGTCTGCTTTAAGACTGGTTTGGGGCTGTTGCTGTTGCTTGCTTATTACACTCAGACATAATTTTTGTTTTCAGGTATTAGAATAAAGGTGGGGTGGAATTGGGATTCTACTTACAAGTGATACCCAAAGCAAACAATCAGGGAAAGACAAAAGGGTAGGCCCTTTTAAAAAGTCTTCAGAGATGGTAAGGTTTGTCACAGGAAATGTATGTATTGCGATGATAAGTCAAATGTGACTGAACAGAACAAGCTGCAGATAGTAACTGCCATTTAGGAATCCCCTCAGATTCCAGGTTCCACCTTGACACCGGTGTCCAAGGTGGAACCTGCTCTGGGTTCTGAGCACAGAACCTAACACATCTTCTTCCCCATAAAAACCAGCAACATTTCTTCCTCACATAAAATTACACAAAACCCAAAAGGAAACTTAAATACAACATGTAATAGTACTGCTTACACCCCTTACTAAAAACAACACAACATTTGAAAGCACAATGGATGAAGAACATCAACTAACAAACTGCAAAACAATTAAATCAAATAGCAAAGGAATTAACAATTTCCATCTGAAATAAATACACTATTACAGTCTGATCATAACAGAACCTTTGATTCATATTTTCATAAACTCCTTATGCCACACACAAGGACTTCTCTGCCCTTCTGACCTCAAAGACCTTCTTTTCCCATCAGACAACCACAGTTTGCCTGACACAGTGGAAGGACTTCTAACTCCACTTTGTTTGGATAATATTTCCTTATCCCACCACTTACCATCATTCAGTTTAACCACTCTGTCTTTGACAGAAATGACTTGCATGGGAACCAAAAACTTAGATTGGCCCTTAGGGACTATACCAGCCAGGTTATAACACTAACCCAATCCTCCATCTTGAAAATTGCCCAATGTGTTCCTTTAGCTCTAGCTTCATTCACATATTTTTCTGTGCGTTTGCACAGCTTTGCTTCACCTGCTGCAACTTGTCAATAGGCACATTTGAATCACACATCCACGGCCTAGCCAATTTGGTGGTGAACAACCTTTCTTTCAACAAAGTGAATAATGACACGTTGGTGATGGCATTAGGTGTAGTACATAAAGCCCAACATTGATTCCTGAGCTCTTTTTTCCTTTCCAACTCATTTGCCACTGACATTTCAATGTTATCCTTTATAATCCTGTTATAACGCTCAACTAGACCATTGCTACGAGGATGATTTAAAGAGGTTGTGAGTTTTCTAATGCCCCAATGAGATAAACAATTCTGGAATTCCCTTGATACAAATTGTACACCATTATCAATGACCAGTTCTGTTGGCACCCTCCCTCAAGAAAACTGTCTGTAAAAATACTGCTACTTCTTCATTATTGGTCATTTTAACAAACTTTACCTCCTGCCACCTAGTGGTATTGTCTACAAGCACAAGACCATACCTATTGGGTACATCGATAACATACATGGGTCAAATGATATACAAATCTAGTTTCAACCAGGGCCTCTCAGGCACTGTATTAATCTCTACAGGGCTGGGAAAGATGACTTGCATTTTATCACTCACCGCACAAGCCATACAATTCCTCACATAGTGTTCCACACTCCGGCCCATCCAAGGCCACCAAAATATCTCCCTGATCCCTCTTTTCATAGCTCTCATGCCTACATGCCCTTCATTGGCCAAAATTAACACTTTTTTCTGCATGGTAGGTGGAACTACAAGTAGATCCATCCTTTTCATAATGCCCTCTTTCATGCCTAATTCTTGGAATGCATGTTTAAATACAGTAATATCTCCATTGCTCACAGTTCTGTAATTTAAGTAAGTTTGTGGGAGTTGCATATATAATAATTCTTTTGTCATTAGATTTATTGTCATAAAGTAGAAATGGCTCTTCATTATGACTTACAGTGAGTTCAGGTGGTATATGTATTTCATTGAAAGCTTTGGGGATAGGTGGGGTGGCAGTAGTTGCTTTTTTAACTATCTATTAGCCTTTTCAGTGTTATGACAGAGGGTAATTGGCCAGTTACATGTTCTGGAACTCTTGGAAGTATATCTTTTAATATTTCAGTAGTAGATCTTTGAGAGCAAGTGCTAGCTTCTTTCAGAGCTTCTAAAGCGTCTCTCACTTCTATTTCATCTATGTTAGGGGTTTGTTATGTCCCTTAACATGTATCACAGTAGTTTCTTTTGTTGTAGCCCCCCCATTACATGCCTTTGAATAATATTTGCTGCATTTCAAATTTACTTTGTCGTCTGTCTGTTTTTCCTGGGTGTAGACATATCCCATATAACATAATAAAAATGTTCCTTTCTGGGAAGTTATGAATTTGGCACCTTCAGTCATTCTGATGTTTTGAAATACTATGAGAAATGTATATAAAAATATTAAATGCATTGTAATTGTTTTAACTTTAATACAGGTTTGTATATACAACATTATACTTACCTGTTTGAATATGATGACCTTTTATTGACACTGAGGTGTTTCTGTTGGTGTTTGCCTTTAGTGTTTATTTTGATTTCATGCAAAAGACAAAAGTACATTTTAATAAATGTGTTTAACAGCATTTATTTCATGTTGGGGTTTGTGTGCTTAGTGGGTGATTTGAGTTGGGGATTTTACTTGTTTTAATAGTTTAATTGAGAATTAAATTTTCTTTTTTGGAAGGAGTGTTTTAGATGATGTTTAAAGGTAGTTGAGTATGTGTTGAAGTTTTTGTAGAGGAGATATAATTAAGAAAAAAGATACATTCATTATTTAGTTATTATAAAAAAAAGTCCTTTTTATGCTGTTGTAACATTTTTTACTCTTACTTTAAAAGTATAATAGTAATTATTTGTATTTTATTTTGCATTCATGTATATTAAAACATATTTATTTTAAATATATAGTGTGTGTAAGTATAATACATTTGATATGTTTAAGTTATTTATTTTATTAAAATGTGTTTAGAGTTACATTTATTTATTTAATGAGTTGTGTGTTTGTGATATTGTTTAATTTTTTTATTATATATGATGTTATAAAAAAATATTGTTAAGGTGTCGATATTTTTTGGGGGCGATATTAGTGTGATCTATATTTTTTTTTCTCGATATTTGTGTCATTTTGTATGTTTATTTAATGATTTCGATATTAGTTATTATAATATTTTTGTGATCAATATTAGTTATATCAATGTTAATGTTTGTGGATAATTTTGTGTCAATATTTGTGTATTTTTTTAAATAGGTATAGAGTATCGATATTTATGTTGTCGATATTTTAGTGTCGATAATTTTGTCGATCGATATTTTGAGTGTTGATGTTATGTCAGTGATCCATACACTGTGGCAGGGTTACTGCATCCTTCAAAACATAACTTAGAAACCAACTTACCTAACGTGTCCACTGGTTCACAACCATATGCTAAATGTTTGATTTGAGACTTTCCTAGCTGGATTTTTCTTCAATTTACTCCACTAATCTCATCCAATCAGGGTGAAAAATGACCCAGAATCTTCCATCATGGGGACAGAACATCATCAAATTAAAATCTATTTTCAAGACATTGCTTTTTCTTAAACCTTCGACCAGTGAATCAGAAATCATTATAACTTGATTCTTCTCTTCACTGCCTGAACTTGAATTTGTTTCAGTTACATTGCTGACCGATAGTATTTTCTTAGGTTTCCCATTTCCCAATATGGGTTGTGACCTGAAAACCTTATAAAATGTCAATTTTTTCACACTTGGCACAAATTTTGTCCACAGCAGAACATGGACAATGATTTCTGCTGCCACACCTATAACATTCTAACACTTTTTGTTTGGTGTCCATTCTCCTTTCCTTCTTTTTTGCCACTGCATCAAAATTCACAGCTTGGACCTTGGTTTCTAATGCCATTTGATCCATGTACATACCAGTAGTTGCTACACTTTTGGCTATTTCAAGCGCTTTATCTAAAGTCAAACTCTCTATAGATAACAATTTATTCTGAATTTCTTTACTATAGTTTTCTCAAATAATTTTTCCCTCAACATTTCATCCTCAAAAGCTTTGGACTCACAAGTTGCAGCTAATACCATCAAATCACTCATGAAATTCTCCACAGATTCCCTAGAAAGTTGTTTTCTCATATAAAGTGGTTGATTCCGATTCGGGAAACAAATCTGTACGACAAATCGTATTCTTAGCCGTTTCCGTACGAATCGTACAAATCCGTCCGAATCGCGTAGTACGAACCATAGGAAAATAATACGTACGAATGTGTGCGAACCGTACGAAAAGCAAGGGAAAATCCGTACGATACAGGACCCTCACGGTGAACCGTACTAATCGCAAACATGCTGTACGACACAACAAGTACGATCCAGACCGGGGAACCAGAACGCAATTCGTACGGAAAACGTCGTTTGAGCAATTCGTACGGAAAACCACACATTCACATATGCACCGTACCCCTGCAATCATGTGGGTGTGCACCGTACCCCTATGCTCTGTACCTCTATGCACCGTACCCCAATGCACCGTACCCCTACACACCGTACCCCTATGCATTGTACCCCTGCAATCATGGGGTGCACTCGCGTACCCGGGGGGTCCGTATCGCACGCGGTTCATGTCGAAATATGCTTTTACGGACGTTTTAAACTCTCGTAGGAAAAGAGTCATACAGAGTGTTGTCGTAACGGATCGTTCTTGCTGGTTGGTGAAAAGCTGATTCAATCTGTATGGTCGTTGAGTACTGTGTGTTCCAAATGCAATTTGTACGTATTTTTAAGTAGCATTTTGTTTTTTTCTTGAACCTAGTATACAACATTTTAATCCCAGAAGCATATTCATCCATCTCGTCATAGACAACAACAGCAGGCAAAAGCTTTAATATCTTTCTCCCTTCTGTACCTACGGAATTCTGTAATAATGCCAGTTTCTTCTTCAGCGTAAGATTTTCTCCATCATTGGCTTCAAAATAGGCTTCAAACCCCTCCAACTACAATTCCCACTCCACAGGTGAATTACCAGGAGTGGACAAAAATGGAAAAAGAGGCAATACTACCTGTTGCATCATATGCAATGTCCGTTTCGTTTGAGTAAAAGACAAAACTAATTATTGAGAAAATTTACATGGATACAGCGTAATCCAATACCACTGGAAGAAATGCATGCAGGAAATACAGTTGCAGTAAAATTAGTCCTGCACGTGAATGACACAATAAGAATTCTATCAATGTGTGAGAATCACTGATGCATGAAGATAGATGCACAGCAATTTCTGCAAATAAAACACGTTGAGATGAGCAGAAGAGATGTGCTTATAACAGATTCTCCGTAGAATGTACACACTGAAGTTGCTTGGAAATTGCAATAAACAGACAAGATGTGCATTTCACCTTTACTTTGCGAATGTGTATGCTAAATTTGCCATGCAAAACACACCAACAAAGCAAGGAGTGTGTGTTTTACTGATCCTGCTTTGTAAGTGCCCACCAATATGCAACAAAATTCAGCAAAGCACACAAAGTCCAGGACAACTGTCAAGATGGCCAGGGACGGTGGGTGTATCACTGATAATCCCTCTGTGTACACACACTATTTTTCTATAAAATTGCCAATGTCGCTGGGCATTACAGTTGCTGTCTTACACACTAAGCTCAGGCTAATTTAAACAAGAACAGGGTGTGCGTATCACTGCACACCACCGTGCAACATCTTCTCCCACAGTGAGATGCTGGATATAGTAAGAGTTAGATAATGTGAAAAGTCAGAGCTACACAGAAGTAAAACTTTCACCATGCTTTGGAATAGTGCACAATTAACCTGCACCCCATCACCGGTAAAGTCTATCGAAGTGCCCACTGTCGCAAGGCTAATTGTTCGTTTCATTCAAGAAAAGCTATGCGTATCCCCGATACGCCCCTGTAGTTGAACTCTGAAAGCCGTTGCTGAGCAACCTTACGAACAATGCTGTGAGGCATAAGCCAAGGTTGCTATTAAGGACTCTGACAATCATGTGACAGCTCTCCTGCAGAACACAGGCCCACATGAGTTACTTAAGTTGCTATGCAACACCAAGTCAGCAACGACAGGGCTGTCCCGAAGTGTGTGGGACCATGGGGTCAAAAGTACAAACCAGGAGCACTTATCTGCCATGCTCTGAATTTCTGCTTTCTTGCTGGTGTTGGACGCAGCCTGCGACAAATTCCACCACAACACTGCCGGGACATCAACACCGCTGCAATCCTCGAAGCTCCAAAACTGAAATTACAGCAAGAATGATACACGCCTGTCCTACCAGTCACCAGGTTCGAGACTGATCACCGCAACTAAAAAGTCTTCTGAGATGATAAGGTTTGTCACAGGAAATGTATTTAGTTGAGAGATAAGTCAAACTTGACTGAACAGGACAAGCAGCAGAGAGCAATTGCAGTTTAGGAATCCCCTCACCTTCCAGGTTCCACCTTGATAACTGTGTCCAAGGTGGCACCTGACCTAGGTTCTGACCACAGAACATAAAACCTTTCTCTCAACCTAAACAGCAGAATCTGTAGATGAACACCATCTGCTCTACAGTCCACTAATTGGCAGTGTTCAGGAAGGTCTAATCAGCACATCCCCTGTTAATAGGCGCTCATAGAATTTCTAAAGGAGGCCCTGCCTCTATCCTCCCTTATTTCAGTGTCTAGGTCTCCTCCTCTTAGCTGCCAGGATGTTTCAAATACACACCCGTATCCCATCCTCCACTTTGTGCCATATCAAACCAGGGGCTATCTAAAATGGATCACAGCGGTGCCAGTAGACATCCTCCCACCACAGCACAGATGTTTTCTTAGATTTACAATCAACAAACAAGCATTTGATGCACACATAAGGGATGTCAGTGCAAGAGTCTTGGTGTTACATCTAAGCTCAACTTTACTTGAGTGAGGCCAGTAGACCACAATTCTCCTGAAACATAAACAAGGGAGCTTTGTACTGTAAAAATATACAAATATCTCCCTCACACTACATTCTACTGAGTCATTGCCTTAATCGTTTCTATTCCAGGCCTGAGAATTCATAAAGGCACTGTGGAAGGTAATTTTTCCTACCTTAGAAGCCCTTGCTAGGAATAAAATGGATAAAGAAGGGCAAAATATGGAAAACCAAGATGGAATGCGGGGAGAAGAACACAACTAATTATGGAAAAAAGAAGAGGACACATCGTGAGTGGCTGGATATAGTAAGAGTAATCAAATGTAACTAGTTAGGGCTACACAGAAGTAACAATTTCACCATGCTTGAGAATAGTGCACAGTTAGCTTGCACTCAATCCAATATATTTTACTCTAACCCTCTCTTATTTCTCCCCAACTTTCATATCATAGTAAATTGGGGACATTGGAGTGTACAAATCTGTCGATTGTTGTGGGCAGGCTGTCCAAACTTTGCTCATATTTTCCTCTTATTATCAAGACTAAAATTGATCCAAAAGTCTACCTCTCACTCTTGCATACCACTCTAATTCAGAATGGTATGCTTGGGTGGGAGGGGTGCAAGACTAACCAGAGCTCTTTTCTACATCCCAAAACCTGTGCTTGGTTTCTAAATAAATAAGTGCCAGGGCCCGCGTCATGAGACCACTGTAGCATGCTCCAACCATTACATCTGCGAGCACTGCCAGTGATAGAACCAGCACAACAAATGTGGTGATAATTCTCACAAATTCTCCTCCCCTTCTAAGACAGAGCTTGGCTAACCCAAAAACTTTATTTTTTAAGGAACTCTTTTTATTAATTTGACAATTGCTCAGATTACATTTGCATTTATCACACAGGAATTAAACATATATCAACACTTTATACCTGCCCTTTCCCAAACACCCTCCTCTCTGGTGAATCGTGCAACACAATGATTTTATTGTACATTCATACATTGTCTCGTCACCCTATCACCCCTCCCTTCCCTTTTTTAATGGCCTCTATACTCAATTCATCTTACCCCAGACTTTGTTCCATTTCTGTGGGCACCCTATTTCCCCACATCCTCTCATACAATATCTGGACTCTTCTTGCCCCATTTGGTGTAGTAGAAATCTGGATGCATAGGATCTATGGAGTATACGCAATTGGATCAGATGAATTCTGCCCCTCATAGCTACCTCCTGTGGGCTCTGCACTGCCTCTTCCCAAGCATCGTCCTCCAAAAGTCCCAAATCTGTCTCCCATGCAACCCTTAATGGATCTGTTAGGTTGGGTGAATTGTACATTATTTTCTTGTACGCTAGTGAGGTGGCTTGTGCCGTCATCGGTTCCCTCAGTAATCTATCTTCTAATGGCGAATAGTCAGGTAGAGTATCCCCCTCCCTGAGGTGTTGGCGCATAGCATGGTGTAATTGCATGTATCAATATTGTTCTGTTTCTACCATTTCATATTCCTTTTGTAGGTCCTTGAAGGTGCGCTGGTATTTTCCCCTCCAAATATCCTCCAACTTTTCACTTCCCAGTGTCTCCCATTTCTTGAAGGAAACCCTCAGTGCTCCCATTTCTGTCAGTTGCTCATTGACCCATAGTGGAGTTTTCCCCGTCAATTTCCCTTCCCAGCTCATGTGCTTCTGTGCTTCTCTACAGACTCGTATCACTGTTTGGGTGTGCGATGGAAGCTGTTTTCCCATGCACCTATTGTACAATGCTGCTAAATACCCCCTTTCCCCCATAGCCCAATGGTCTGCCCTGGACGCTGGGTCTTCACGGTCTGAAGACGCCCAATCATTCACTACTATTAATTGTAAGGTCCAGTAGTACTTATTTAAGTCCAGGACTGCCAGTCCCCCCTCATAGGTACCTCTCTGGAACTTACAAAGTGCAATTCTAGAGCAGCCTCTGTCACATAGGAGCTTTCGCACATCGCTATTTATAACCTGGAACACCTTCTTTGGTACTTTATATGGTGTTTCTGTAATACATATAGCAACCGAGGCAGGGACATCATTTTGAAAATAACTGCCCTGCCCATCAGGAAGACCTGTAATTTTCGCTAGTGTTCCACATCATTTCCTAGCCGTTTTATTTGGGGATATAAATTATCTGTTAGGAAGTCATCCTCCTTCGTGGATATCTGGATACCCAAGTATATTAATATTGATTTAGTTACCAGTTGCGTGGAGCCCTCCCGTACTGTCCCGGTAAGCGGGAAGAGAAGGGATTTATTCCAATTTATTGTGTACTCCGAATAGGTGCCAAACAGGTGAAATATTAGGAGTACCCTGTGTACTGATCTATGCAGTTTGGTCAAATGTAGGAGTATATCATCAGCATATAGTGATATCCTGTCTTCGCAATGGCCCCCTCCCTGTATGCCTAGTATGATAGGGTTGTTTCGGACCCACGCGGCCAGTGGTTCCAATGCCCGGGAAAAGATCATCGACGAGAGTGGGCAACCCTTTTGTGTGCCCTTTATGAGCTGGAATGAATGAGACACTTCCCCATTAACCCTTACCCCTGCCTGCTGGTCTTGATATAGGAGTTTTACCCATGCTGTAAAGTTGGGCCCAAATCTCAATCTATCTAATGATGCGAATATAAATTGCCATTCAATACTATCAAATGCCATTTGGGCATCTAGAGAAAGCAGCACTGCCTCTCCTGTGGCATCCCATTTGGTCCGGCTTAACACCCCATACAACCTTCGGAGATTTAGCCGTGTGCCCCTCTGCGGCATAACCCCAGAATTGTCCGGGTGTCCTAGCGTATCTAAAACTGCCCGCAGTCTGGTTGCCAACACCTTTGCCAGCACCTTCGCCTCAACATTGAGTAAAGATATCGGTCTATATGATCCACATTCCTCCGGTGGTTTACCCTTTTTGGGGACTACTACTATTATGGCAATACCCTGGTCCAGAGGAAGTTTCCCTGTTTCATTTGACTCTTGATACATATTAAGAAAATGAAAAGCAACCTTGCTTGCTACACTCTTATAGAGTTCTATTGGGAGCCCATTTGGTCCGGCTGCCTTTCCTGATTGCAGGTCCCCTATGGCCCCAGTTATCTCTTCCACTGTAATGTCTTGTTCTAATGTCTGTCTTTCTTCCTCCCCTACTACTGGGAGTGTTATTTCACGCACTAGTTCGCGACAATCTTCCGCTGTTCTCTTCTTTGAGGATGTATATAGGTCCTCATAATATTGTGCAAATGCTTCTGTGATTTCTGTACTTGTGTTTTTAACTCCTCCTCCTTTAGGTTTGTATTTTCACTACCCAATTTCTGTCCCTTTCTCTCTTCTCCAGCCAGGCTATCATTTTGTTAGCTTTGTCCCCAACTTCGTATATTTTCCTTTGAACAGCCAGCGTTTGTGTTCTCACCTTTTGTTCCCCTAAATCTTTTAACTCCTGTTGTTTAAGTTTGAGCCTGTGAGACACTGATTCCCCCATTAAAATATTTCTTCCTTGTTTTTTTCCAGATCCTCAATTTCCGCCTCAAGCCCTCCCTATATTATGTTCCTTTCTCCGTATGCCATTTGAGCCTGCACATATCCTCCTGCTACAGTCTTATAGGCTTCCCATAGCATGGCCACCAATGTCACTGGCCCCTCATTCTCCTGGAAATATTGCATCGTACATGCTTGTAGTTTTTGTGTGAATTGTTTGTCTCTAAAATGCCATGGGTCTATTATTGAGGGAAGTGTATTATTTCAAGCCAGTCACTACAGTTGCACCTCAATTGGGGACTGATCGGAAATGCTCCATGCCTTATGCACAGTTCCTCTAAATTGTCCCACCTGCGCTAGGAATGTGAAAATATCATCCATTCTGAAATGACTTTTATGCGCAGCCGACATATGAGTGTACTGCTGTTCCGTGGGATTAAGTTTATTCCATAAATCTACCACACCCATTGCTGTCACAAACCCCTCCAACAGTACTCTGTCAGGTGTCCCAGTAGCTCCTGTCATCCTATCTCAATGTGGGTCCCTGACTGCGTTCATATCACCTCCCAGAATGAGCGTGCCCAGGGACATCTCAAGTATAATGTTTCCCAATGCTGTCAGAGTATAACTGTGAAGTCTCGGTGGAACGTACATTGAGCATACATTGAGAGGTTTCCCCTCCCAAGTGTCCGTCATCGCCGCATATCTTCCCAGCTTGTCTTGCCAACATTTATTTAATGTCAGCGGGACAGAGGTCTTAATTAGTATTCCTGTACCTCTAGAACTGGAGGTATATCCTGCATGCACTTATAGCGTGTACCCATATCGATCTAAGGCCCTACAGTAGTAACCCCACAAGTGGGATTCCTTGAGGAGCACCACATCTGGACTGTGCCTTCGAAGGTACTGAAGCACAAATGTTCGCTTTATTTTAGTTCCCAACCCATTAACATTCCACGTCAGTGACCTAAGAGGCATCTGGGAAAGCTGGTTGTATCTTGATAAATAAGATAATCTGGCCCTCAGCTGCACTATTGCTTGTTGTGGGCTCCTCGTCTATCGTCAATTGGCATGTCTGCACCTTTATTATTATTATTATTATTATTATTATTATTATTACATTTGTTTTGTAACGCACGCAGCTACCCAAAAAGGGTTTCCTGGCGCCTAGCACACAAATTGCTAGAAAAGGAGCAGTCAAGAACCATTTGCTACTAAAAGAGCCAAGTTTTAAGATTTCTTCGAAAGCTGAAATAGGACGGGTCATTCTTCAAGGACACCGGAAGAGAATTCCAGATTTTGGGGCCAAGACAAGAAAAGGAGCGGCCTCCCATTCTTGCAAGTTTAAATCTGGGAATCACGAAGTCTCCGTGGGCTGTAGAGCGCAGGGGACGAGAAGAAATGTAAGGATGGATGAGCTCTTGCAGATACCCTGGTGCGAAACCTTGTTTGATTTTAAAGATGTAACACAGGGTTTTAAATGTAATTCTTTGATCAATTCGAAGCCAGTGAAGGTAACGTAAATACGGCGAGAAGGAAGCCTGTCTAGGAACTTGACAAAGAAGGCGTACTGCAGAGTTCTGAACTACCTGTAGCTTTCTCAGTACCTTTTGGCAGCTACCGAGATAGAGAACATTGCCGTAATCGAGGTAAGAGGTGATGAGTGCCTGGACTACCGCGCGTTGAGTTGAGGCAGGAAGCATCCAAATGATCTTACAAAGCCACCTCAAGATTGTGAAACAGATGGCAGCCACACTCACCACCTGTTGTCTCATAGAGAGACTATCATCAATAACGATGCCCAGATTACGGACATGGGTGACAGGTAGGGGAAAGGAACCTATTTCCTGAGGCCAATGGTGAGGGCCCCATAGGCCCATGTGCTTGCCCAGGATAAGGACCTCAGTCTTATCCCCATTTAACTTCAAAAAGTTAAGACGCATCCACTCTGTCACTTGCCGTAGGCCGCACTGAAGGGCAGATGTCGTAGCGTCTTTAGTGGTGGAAAGCGATAAGACAATCTGCGTATCATCCGCATACGAATATAGGGAAAGACCCACCTCTTCCACAATCTCTGCCAGAGGTCTGACATAGATGTTGAAGAGCAGGGGGCTTAAAATGTATCCCTATGGGACTCCATGTGCTGATACACAGATCTTGGATGATGCCTTAGCAGAAAAGACTTGAAAAGTGCGACCATCAAGGAATGAAGCAAACCAGGATAGGGCAGTGCCGTCCAGCCCAAGAGACCCAAGGGCGTTAAGCAAGATGTTATGCGACACAGTGTTGAATGCGGCACTCAAATCTAATAGAATGAGTGCCGCAGTTTCCCCTTGATCTAAATGCTGGCGCAGTTTCTCAGTAACCCCAAGCAGAGCGGTTTCAGTTGAAAAGTTGGCTTTGAACCCGGATTGCAAATAATGAAGAATGCCAACTTTGTCTATGTGTTGTGTCAGTTGAGAATTGATATGTTTCTCCAAAATTTTGGAGAAACCCGGGTTGCAGAGATATAGGTCTAAAGTTAGATAGTACAGAAGGATCTGCTCCGGGCTTTTTCAACAAAGGGATGACCATGGCTCGCTTCCACTCGGGGGGGGTACCAAGGCCTCCCGCATAGAGGCGTTAAGAAGATCGATAAAGACGCCTTTAGATGTGGCAGAGAGCTGACAAAGTATGTTAATAGGCAAAGGATCAAGAGGAGACCCAGATTTAATAATGTTTAAACAATTTTGGAAAGACACCTCTTCAAATGGGTGCCAGGAAGAAATCTTGGCTATCTGGTCACAATTACTGTGATATGTAGGGTCAAATGCAGAAGCCATACTACACAAGGAAGGGGAAGGAGCAGAGAGTGACTTGTAAATAAGTTCAACCTTCTGAATAAAGAAGTCAGAAATGTTGTTACTTTGATTTTCATCAAAGACAGGAGGAGGAGGGATGGTATCATAGCCAGCTAACTTCTTCACTACCGAAAATAGACCCCGAGGACTCCCTTGTACATTTCCTTGGTTTCTGTCTCTGAGCCTATAACTACTAATTATTACTAGAACTTACTAACTGGTAATATCCCTGATTCTAAAACATGCATCCCCTCCCCGCTTCCCTGCTACACATGTTTCCAACTACCCGCCCCCACAACTCGCAGAGAGCCTCTCACCCCATAGAACCTGCTTCACGCTAGGGTAGGCCAGAGGCCTTGTCGGTTTTGCTCTCACTCTCTGACAGCCCCTGTAAAACTAATTTAACTGTATTCCATTGCACAGTGTCTAGAATTTCAAGTCTTAAACTGCTGTCTCTCTTTTTGCTGTTTGCCCCTCTCGCCCACCCCCAGAGCATCAGTCACCAAGGATATGCGGCAGGGTTCTTCCACTGCTCGTCTCCACATACTGTTTGGGTGACATATTTCCCTCTCAATTAGATTTCAACTGTCTACTTTTACCATGTGTCTCTATCATTTGCACTGTAAGTATTCTCAGTTTTATCTGTCTCTTCTGTATCATGTAGTCTCCTCTGATCTGTTGTCTTTTTTGGGTTATGCTTCACCCTTCGCCAGCCCTCCAACCATTACCGGCATCATTGTTTAATCTTGCTTTCTGCTATTCCAGTACAGTTTTTGCATTAACCTGTTTACTTAAAGAGGCTTGATGTATCGTGCTAGTGACCAGTGACTGTTGTAGTCTTTTTCCAAGATGGTGTTCTCGTTTCTCCTGTGGTGTGCTTTTCATGCCCATGATGTGGCGTACATTTCAGCCGGTCACCGTATGTGTGTTTCACAGCGTTTCTCTCCAAACGTTGCGTGCAACCGTCGTTTACATTTGGAGAAGCTTGGGTTACGTTTTGGAGTCGGTAAGCATTTTGCTAATATGGCGCCGCTCCCCTGCCCCCCACCACGCAATGCCGAGAGCTTGTTGTCTTTCCTTCTCCTTTCACTGCATGCGCGCGCACACAACTCCCGGTCGCGGCCAATGCTTGCACTTTTTCCCCCTCCAGATGCTCCTGTAGTCAGAATCCCTCCGAACTCCCCTTATGACGGCCCGGACTCGCGGCACAACACTCACCCCTAAACTTTTACGCCCCACCACTTTCAAAAGCAGCCCATTTTCACTCTCGTGGTGCACTTAAACTATTTGTTCACCAGTCCAAAACAAAGCGAGTCTCTTCTCTTTCTAATTGATTACATGGTTCAGTAGTCAGGTTAGGCACATATGTTTGTCACATCACAAGACCACTCTTTTATTTACAATAAAGATGTATTTACTTTCCTTATTGCCACCTTCATTAAACATATTTATAGGCATTCAACTAAGTTATAGGCATTCAACTAAGCGATGTGCATTTGTACATGACAATCACTAGTATTTGCGGCTTCCGATGAAAAGCTGCCATGTTTTATGTGGGGAGGCGAGCCCTTGGGCACAGAGCGGAAGCTACATGTTGGTTGTTTTCAAGCTGAATCTCTGACATTATCCCAGCTCATGAGCCACTAAGATGACATTTATTGTAAAAGACATGAGGGCTGCCCTTTAAATAGCAAAGTTAAATTGAGTCAGCTGTGGGACAACAGTTAAACACAGTTGTTGCCCCGATATAAATACTAGCGCGCAGACCGTGACACTCGCAGAACCTCTATTTTCGCTTAAAGCGCAGTTTGTTTTACTTTCAAAATGCAACAAACGTTTCCATTTAAGAATTACAAACAAACTCACAAAAAATAATCTATTGTCCCTCTCAGGCTTTAACAAAATTATTAATGTGTTTCGGTGTTCTCAAAATTTCATCTACACACTTGGGGCAGCACCTTACCAGCATGAGTTCTCATGACAGAGAGGGTTGCCCATTCTTGTAATCTGATGATATGTTTATGCCCTTGGTTTCAATCTGTACTCATCAACGGTTGGTTTATGCAGGAGGTCTCCATCTGCCTTCTTGTTTCTCTTTCGTTCTCATCCCCCTTCAATGGTTCCACCACCTTCCCCCCAGTTGTCTTTTGTTTCCGCCTCCGTTTTCTCTTCTCTCCGTCATAATCACTCTCCTGCCTCCTCCCCCGCTTCACCTTCTGCCCACTTCTCCCCCTGATCGCTCTGCGTCTGACTTTCCCTTTCCTCTCTCCCACCTGACCCCCCTCCCTCGGGGGCGCTTAGTACGACCTGGTGCTTCCCTTTCCTGCCACAATGACTCTTTCACATGTTGTGGTTAATGAAGATGCGTTGTGAGCCCGGCCGATGACACTTCAAGAGGGCCTGCTCCCCTTCCATTTCCTGTCCCTCCTGGAGGGGAGACCTACCTAGTGCCGGCTGACCGTCTTCACCAAAATGTGTGATAGTCGGCAAATCGCTTGTTTTAAATGCCACATTTGTAATATAGTTCTCATAAGTATCAGCGTTAATCATTACCTATTCTGCAAGGAAACATTTACAGAGACTGTGCACATGGCGACATAAACAAGAAACACATTAGCTATTAGCTATTCTAATTTGTTCCTTGCTTATTTTGGAACATATTTCACATCATTGAACAAATGGGGATAGGAACATAAGACCTTAGCTTTACGAACATCAGTCTACCGAAATGGTTGCAAATCCCCAGGTTCTAAATGCTGGCTGCTGGGAGTTTCCCTGGAAGGCCACTTATTTCTTCTTTCCATCTGGTTCACATCAAGGGATCATTTTGTTTTACATAGGTGGTTCTATTTACTTTAGGGAGGATGGATGTGGCTGGTTACACAACATTCCCCAGTTACACACTTTTAGCTAGATTCAGTTTTCACAGTGGTGGCATCATCCTTGTACTATCGGTCCGAGTGGCACATTGCATCTGGGCACAGAGGTCCCATGCTGCTGGCACGTTATTGGATCGAGCTGAATTATCTTGGCAGAGGTGCCACTGACTTGTTGCACTGAGAGCACAGGCCTACGTTCTTGACTATTTGCAAGTCATGGGTCTTAACCTAATCCTCTCGAAGGTGGGAGGGTGCACTAGTGCCTTCTTGTGACAGTTCACAGCTCAGTATTTTTGCTGGTTAAACAAAGTTTACTCTACTCTCATAGCCTCACACAACCCCACATACAACCCCACATACAACCCCACACACAAACCCACACACACACAACCCCCCACACTCACAACCCCCCACACACAACCCCACACATACACACAACCCCACACACACAACCCCACACACACACAAACCCCCACACACACAACCCCCCCACACACACAACCCCACACATACACACAACCCCAACACACACACACAACCCCACACACACACAACCCCACACATACAACTCCACAAACACACACAACTCCACACACACACAACTCCACACACACACACAACCCCGCACACACACAACCCCGCACTCACACAACACTGCACACACACAACCCCGCACACACACAAGCCCGCACACACACAACCCCCCACACACAACCCACATACACACACTCCACACACACATACACACCACACACCACACACACACACCACACACACAACCACCTCACACACACCCACACACACAAACCCCCACACACATTCCCACACACACACACACACAACCCCACACACACACTCCCACACACACAACCCCCTCACACACCCAACCACACACACACACACAACCCTCCACACACACACAACCCCACACACACACAACCCAGCACACACACAACTCCCCACACACACACCCCACACACACACACCACACACACACACACCACACACACACACCACACACACAACCCCCCCACACACACACGCACACAACCCCCCACACACAATCCCACACACACACAACTCCCCACACACACAACCCCACAAACACACAACCCCCAAACACAACCCCCACACACAACCTCCCACACAAAACCCCTCACACACAACCCCCCCACACACAACCCCACACACACACAACCCCCCACACACACAACCCTGCACACACAACCCCACACACACACAACTCCACACACACAACCCCCACACACACACCACACACACACACACACAACCCCCACACACAACCCCCCCACACACAACCCCACACACAAACCCACACACACCACCCCCCATACATACACAACCCCCCATACCCACCTAAAACCCCACACACACACACCCACACACACACAACCCCCCCACACACACAACCCCCCACACACACAACCCCCCCCCACACACAACCCCACACACACAACCCCCCCACACACAACCCCCCACACACAACCCCCCACACACACAACCCCCACACACACAACCCCCCACACACACAACCCCCCACACACAACCCCCCCACACACAACCCCACACACACACACACACAACCCCCCCACACACACACACACAACCACACACACACACACACAACCACACACACAACCACAACCACACACACACAACCATCTATCTATCTATCTATCTATCTATCGATCACCCTCACTCTATTTATCTGTCTATCTATCGCCCTCACTCTATCTATCCATCACCCTCACTCTATCTATCTATTGCCCTCACTCTATCTATCTGTCTATCTATCGCCCCCTCTCTCTATCTATCTCCCTCACTCTATCTATCTATCGCCCTCACTCTATCGCCCTCACTCTATCTATCTATCGCCCTCACTCTATCTATCTATCGCACTCACACTATCTATTGCACTCACTCTATGTATCTATCTATCGCACTCACACTATCTATCGCACTCACTCTATCTATCTATCGCATTCACACTATCTATCGCACTCACTCTATCTATCTGTCTATCTATCGCCCTCACTCTATCTATCTCCCTCACTCTATCTATCTATCGCCCTCACTCTATCGCCCTCACTCTATCTATCTATCGCCCTCACTCTATCTATCTATCGCATTCACACTATCTATCGCACTCACTCTATCTATCGCAATCACACTATCTATCGCACTCACTCTATCTATCTATCGCACTCACACTATCTATCGCACTCACTCTATCGCCATCACTCTATCTATCTATCTATCTATCTATCTATCTATCTATCTATCTATCTATCTATCTATCTATCTATCTATCTATCTATCTATCTATCTATCTATCTATCTATCTATCTATCTATCTGTCTATCTGTCTATCTGTCTATCGATCTCCCTTACTCTATCTATCTGTCTAGCTATCGCCCTCCCTCCCTCTAGCTATCGCCGTCCCTCCCTCTATCACCCTCCCTCCCTCTATCGCCCTCCCTCCCTCTATCTATCGCCCTCCCTCCCTCTATCTATCGCCCTCCCTCTATCTATCGCCCTCCCTCTATCTATCTGTCGCCCTCACTCTATTTATCTGTCGCCCTCACTCTATCTATCTGTCGGCCTCACTCTATCTATCCAACGCATCACCACAGCATCACTCAGCCCACCACAGCATCACTCAGGGGCACCACAACATCACTATGCGCCACCACAACATCCCTATGCGCTACCACAGCATCACTGAACACCACAGCATTACTCGTCGCCATCACAACATCGCTCAGCGCCACCACAGCATCAATCTGTGCAACCATTCAACAACAACTGGTTCAAATATGTTCTCTCAATGTTTCAAGCTTTATTACAAATGTCACAAAAAGATGTTAATATTTCACTTCTGTTCTTGGATTTTCGTCACAATAAAATACACTGAACATAATCTTCACAAAAGTCATTTACAAAAGTTGAAGCTATTGCCATTATAAATAACAATAACTTTTATTTAAGTATTAATTATTAGAAAAATTTTATAGCCATTGTTATTTGTAATATTAATACATCTAAGTCACATAAATACAACACATATTGCATTACAAATGCTATAGGTGTCACATTTGCGAAAGTTATACCTATTGGCATTGTAAATGACAAAGTTATTAATTTCGCTATTTTCAAAACCAACACACAAATAACAAATTTGTCATTTACAATACCAATAGCTCAAACTTTCCTATTGCGTGACCTATTGCATTGCAAATGCTTGTTTTAAGAAGGGAAGGGACAGAGAGGAGACCCACAATGTTACAGGTCAATATCGCTGATGAATTCAGCAGTCAAAGTATTAGGGAGAGTGATCCTCAGTAAATTAACAATTAAGTGGCTGGAAGAGGGCAATGTACTATCAAATCTGCAGTACAGTTTTAGGAACGGTATGGGGCACCCTGGATCAGTGCCTACATTTGCATTTGCTAGCCGGGAAATATACCCTCACCAAAAAGGGGACACTATATCTGGCCTCTATGGATCTGTCCTTGGCTTTTGACTGAGTAAACATATCCAAACTATGGGTTTTACTACTTGAAATGGGAAAGGATCAGTACATTGTCAACTTTTTGTCCAATCTGTATAGGGATCTCATTGCTAAGGTGAGATATGACCAAAAGGGTAATCATGCACAGAGTATCCACACCTTAAGAGAGGTCAGACAGGGATGTATTTTAGCTCCCTTATTGTTTACTCTATATATTATTAATCTAGACTCCGCTTTGTGTATAGACTGTAAATATATCCCTCGAGTGGGGGAGCGGTTAATCCCAGCGCTGTTAGCGTGCACAGCGATTGGGCTCCAGTCTCTCCTAAGTTCCTTTGCAGAATTAAGGAGTTCGCTGGACCTAAGCATTCATTTTATTAAATCTCACATTATGGGCTCCAGTCCCAAAAAAGCAAAATCACATTACTGTGAAGGAAACCAAATATCTGGGGTGACTACTTTTTCGTACTTAGGGGTCTTGTTTGATGAAAGGGGTACATGGGCTCCGCAAAAGAAAGCCAAAAGAAACGCTATGGTAAGATCAAAGGTAGTGGTTCTTGATTTTGCACGCAGGTTAGGGGCTAAGCCAGTTCAGGCCATGTTAAATATATACAGAGCGAAATGTATTATGGATCTGAAATATGGGGTTATAAGGAAGTTGAGGACCTCTAAATAGTAGAGAATAAATTCCTTAGACATTTGTTATCAGTCCCGCAATCAACACCTTCTTATAATATTCATCAGGAATTGGGTAGTGGTTTTGTTTCAGATCTGATTGGTATGGCTCCGTTACTCAAATGGATAATGATCGGGACCAATCCCATATTAGAGATGAATCGTGAAATTATTTGGGTCTGTTTATCCCTGGAGAGAGCAAACAATATTTCATGGCTATGTTATGTTAAGAAGTTAACATTGAGATTAAGGTGCCCAGAGATGTTTGATTCACCAAATAAGCTATCAAAGAGGGATCTATCTTGGGTCAAGAAACACTTCTAGTGTATGATACAAGCTGAAAGAGAGGCCAGAGAGTTGATGAAACCAACGGTACAAGCCCATTCACTCCTGAAAACAAACCCAGCAATAGAACCCTAGCTATTCGAAGTAACACAGTCCTACCACCACTTTCTTTTAATATGATTTAGATTCAATCCTTTGCCTTTTTTACTGGCAGAACCGCAGGGGTGGCGAAGGGCAGAAGATTTGGGTCCCTGTTCCTGTGTTAATTTTTCCATTCAAAATACTTTGCACTTTGTTATGTTTTGTGACCACTATCTGCATATCCGCAAACATTTTTTAGTACCTATTTTAAAAAGTAAGGGTTTTGTGTAGGTAATGCCTGCTTTAGTATATTAATAGATATTGAACAATGTTTGGGAACCTTTTAACATTGCTAGTTTTTTAGCTGTGGCGGTTAGAGAAAGGAAAAACAGGGCTCAAAATATGGATTTTTTTAACCTTTTTTATAACTATAAGGAAAAGAATGCTTAATTGGACGCTCTTTGTGTGTAAAATCAATTTCTGTAGGAAATGGCACAAGGTTCTTTTTCTATATCATAAAGTTGGGGGTGTTTTTATTCTTGTATTTTGTGGTGTATAAGAATACTTGAAAATATTTTTGTCTTTGTGCTATTGTCGTTTTTGTATGCTTTTTGTAGTGTACTTTTATGGTTTTAATTAACCGAATAAAGTGATTATGACTGACTGGTAATAATGCGAATCCAAAATGCAGATGTGTGTCTGAAGAATTTATTGAATTACAGCAAATCCAGCTTCATGGGTACAAAGGACCCAGGAGACCCTATTAACTGACTTCAAAACATAAAATTAAAAGGTTCCAAAGTAGAACATTATGAGAATAAATGACAGATCACTAAATAAATACATCAAACAACAATGAAAAATAAAGACATCCACAGCAGCAGATTCCACAACTAGCCATTGCACTCCTACAAGGGTGACAATTCAGGCTATTCCATGGCCCCAAAGCTGTAAGAATGGTTTAGGCAGCAGTTATTAGTCATTTGTAATGTGTATTGAATTAATAAACATCTTTTGTACTCATCTCTATATTATACTAACAGAGTCACCATGTGACAGACTGTCATACGCGCCTGTGTTGACAATTAGGTTTTAGTGCTGAGCACTGGAAACCACAGACTCAAACTAAGCAGTGAGTGCACTGTAAACATTAGGAGACAATGTAGAGCTCCAAACTGGACAGAAGGTTGAGTAGAGTAGAGGCCAGTTCATCTCTTTTTTCCTTCACAACCACGTATGCATGATATCAGGCTTCTTCTACCATCCTTTCACATAATTCTTTATACCCTCATCCCAGCCACTTACCTGCCACTCTCTCATTTCTCCTCCCCTGTCTTCATCCCTCAAGTAGAGTTGTGAAGATAGAAAGGCAAAATGTATCAGCACTGTTTCAGTGGCCACTCAACCCTGGAGTGTTCCCCGGCTCATCTACGCTAGTCCCTTATCACACAACCTTCAGGTGTGCTTCTCATTGCCTCTTCTAGCTGGACTAATAAGACAGGGGGGGATGTAGGATCAATATATCCCTCTGCATTGTAAAGGGCCTTGATAGCCTATGGATCTACAAAGATGGATCAGCAATCTCTTCTTAAAATACCAGTGAAAAAAACCACAAGGTTAGAGAGGTGATGAGAAAGTGTCTAGCTCAATTCCATGTGGAAAAAGATATGCTAACTTCTACTAATGGGGGGTCCTATGTTTGTTCACTTCTTTATATTTTCTGTGTTTGTGTATGCTGTGTGATAGTCTCTCTTCTGAATCACTATGTAAGCTTCCACAGTGGTTCAATAACTTACAGAAATACCCACAACGCAAACAGTGTGCAGAAATTCTTGCGCTGAACCAGGATGTGAAAGTGACACCATTTAACAAATAGTTTGCTTTTCTTTCACGTCTTTTTGGTACACACATGCACCATTCAGATCAACTATTCTCGACTTACATAAGGCAACCTGACTTTTTACAAATGAAGGGTGTGAAGCGTGGCATATTTTAGAAGAATGGATGGGCCAGAAAACAATTCAAATAATATAAAACATTGTGTAATAAAGGTCACTTGCTTTTGAGTGGATCTCAAGATAGCTATTATTCTGCCAAACGTCTTGCTCCTTGAAGCTGTGAGAATAACTTTGGCAGCATCCTTCAGATATGAATGTGCAAATCTGATACCTTAAAGAGGGTTGTATTTCACATATCGTATTCCGAAATATTGACCAACAAAAATATAGCTTCCACAAAATCGGCTGTCTCTGTATCGTCAAGACAAGTATATCAAGGGATATATATAGGGGAGGAGAGATTTGCAATTCTTAACTCCACGTCCATTCAATAGTTTCATAGGTCGGTGTTTCATGCACAATATAGTGACTCCCTGTCCTCCACGAGGATGTGGCCACCATGCACCAGGAAGGACCTAATAGGTTTGCAATCACTCAGGATATACTTGCTTTACTGAGTATATTGGAAACAAATACATTACCTTTATTTTTGTCATCTTCATTTTATGGTTTCAATCTTTTTATTATTTTCCAAACATGACAAAGGGGGAACAGGACCTCCTGCCCCTTCAGGACAATGCAGTACAGACATCAGATGTCAGCGAAGGTAGTCTTACTGAGTAATTGCTGGGAGCGGGTCAACAATAAACAATTCACAAAGAACACGTGAGGGGATCGAACAACAGACCCTACCCACACCCACCCCCTCCCTCCCCTGTTCACAATTGATAAAGATAGAAATAAAGAAAAGAAGTAGTGCCAGCTTAGTGTAGGTTACCATAGTCGCCGGGGAAAGCACTTCTCAGGGATTTGCGTGTCCGCCAGGTGGAGGAGCCGTAGATATCGAGGGCAGCTCAGTTCCCTGAATTCCTTTGTAAGCAAGGTCAAGAAGGTCTGCCACAGCTCTGGGAACTCGCCTCCCCTTCCCGCCAAGGTGAGAGATAGTTTCTCCATGCCCAACACCATCCATAGCCTGTGCAACCAACCCGAGTGTGGGGGAGCCTGGGGAGAGCGCCAATGTGCGAGTATGTTCTGGGTAGCTGCCCCGAGGGCGATGGCAATGAGGCGGCCTCTCCTGGATTTCAAGGGGTCCATCAGCTGGTTGGGCAGCCCTAGAAGGATGTAGCCTGAGAAGCGTGGGAGTTGTGTGTCAAGGTGAGAGTCTATGTCATCAAGGATTGTGGCCAGTATGGTTGGATCCTGTCACAGCTCCATAGCCGGTGTTCTAAGGTGCCCAGATCCCCACATCCCCTTCAGCACCGGTCACTAATGCAAGGGTCAAAACGATTGAGACGTTCCGGTGTGTGATACCAATAGGTAGCGACTTTGGTCAGTGTCTCTGTGAGTCCTGCGTGGTAGGCTGAGTGTCAGGCCCTATAATATACGCTACTCCATTCTTTATGGGATAGAGTCCTCCCTAGTTCCCGCTCCCAGCGAGCCCTGCCTGCATTATAGGTATGGGTGGTGGCTGCAAGGAGATGTTTATACAGGTCTGAAACTAGTTTTTTTGTCTGAGGATTGGGTAACCAGCCACTTCTCGTAGGGGGTTAGGTATCATTGCGCTCCGGGTTTAATCTGGGGTTGGAGTGCCCAGTGTCTAAGCTGTAGGTAGGACATCCTGTCCGTCTCTGGAATGCCATACTCTGCTCTAAGTTGCGGGTACGGAATGATGCCCTCTAAGTCAAATGGATGTCCCAGAGACCGACAAGGGGAGAGACACCAGTGCGTGAACGCTTTGGGATTCCGTCCTGGAGTAAAATCAGGGTTGTTAAACAGTGGAGTCATAGGGGAGGGAAATGACGTCAGCCCGTGCGCGATAGCGGTGCAATCCCAGGCCTCCAGAATTGTACTTGTGATGTGGGATGCATAGATGCTGGGCGGTCTATGTTGCTTCCGAAGAAAGGGAATTCCCTGCAAGGGCATGCCTGTAACGCCTGGTCTTGGAACAGCCAGTGCTTTTCGGATTCCAGGCGGTGCCACTCCACCAGATAGCGGAGCTGGGCCGCGTAGAAGTAAAGCTGCAGATCAGGTATCCCAACTCCACCTTGTTCCGGGGGAAGGGCTGCAACTGCCTGCTTAGAGCTAGTTCGGATTGGGTCTGATGGATCCAGCCCACTAGGGGGCGCAAGGTTAGGATCTGAAAAAGGAGTCATCCTCATTTTAGAATTTCGAGTTACAATAAGTCACATCTAGGTGATGCACTAGTAACAGAAGTGCCCATACGCTGATGACATAATTATAAATATGTACTTTATGCTTACATGGTGAAATTGTTGCAGTTCTAGTGCAGAAGGTATTATTCTCCCTATTAGAGGTTCTCAGCACGAATTATGATTTCACAAAAATATGTATCCTTTTAGGAGTGATTGTTGAAAGGCATAACCCAGTGGTGTAGCAAGTGGGTTTTGGTGGCTGACGCCTCCCCCCCACCCGTTCTTACCAGTGGCCGTCGCAGGAATCGCCAGCACCCCCGCTCTTACATAAGGGGGGTGGGGGGGCACAAGGTCTAGCTACGCCACTAGCATAAACATAGTGCACTGTTAATGTGTTGCCTTCTCTTGTCAAAAAACTCCAGGAAGTGGAATATAATACATATAATACATTGGTTTCAAATACAGAGAGGTGGAGAGTTCCATATCCTAGCAGCTGCCAAAGAGAAAGATCTCTGTCCAAAGGCACGCATGCCACATTTAGGTGCAATTAAACTGTGACTCTGATTGCAAGTATTTGCTAGGATTCTACCATTTGGTGGTGATTTTTAACTGTACCATAAACCCAGGACTTCAAAACACTCGCACACTTTCTTGACCCTTTTTCAAAATATTCCAAAATTTCTCTATGTACGTTTGACCAGAATATCCATCGGCCTCTTCCTCTTTTTTCTTTTTATATTTAGTTTCTGTTTTGTAGTCCATATTGTTTAATTCTTAAACCAATTTTCCTTTGTCATATGTATTTATGCCTTAGATTTACAGTGTTCGGACGGGCTGTGCCTAACCGCTACCAGATATTGATGATCATAAATTTTCCCATATGAGGAGGGAAACTCTCAGAATCTCAAGCTCCAGTGTTCCTAAGTTGCAATAATACATAATAATTAACGGATTCAACACTCCATACAGAAAAAGGATAATTTCTGGTGGCAAAAATATGGGTATACGCCTTGATGGAGAATGAAAGTTTTGGATCTGTGTCCCTTTTGCCTGCCAAGCTTGGATTTCAACAGTAAAGTTTTAAAGATAATTTTGTTTGTTGACACTTAACTTTCTGCAGTTGAAGATCGAAATTGAAGTAAGATTTCTGATCTGGAAATGAGCTGGAATTGCTCTGCATCCTGCAACGTGAACCAGGATTTCAGTTGTAGGACATAGTCAGGAATGTGCACCTGCATATAAACTATTACTACTTCTCGGGACAACCAATTACCACCCAAATATTCTTAAAAAGAATCCCCAATATTCTATCATAAACTGCAATTCTCAAATTGTTCCCAGTACATGAACTCTGGATTCATACATAAGAATGTCGAAAATATTTTTAGTTGCTAAAAACTTTAGATTAATTCTTAATAGTGACAGGTCTCGGAAGGAGTATGTTGATTTGAATTGCTTAAACGTTTTGTGATGTATTACACTTAATAACGTAGAATGAAAATTGGGTTCAATACGTCTAAAAGAATCTCTTGTTCAATGTCAGCTTGCTTGAAGTTTTGAAAGAATGTATAATCTACGCAAAAGACAATTTCTTTCAATTGATTAATTCAACTAATGTAATCAGCATACTAATTACAAACGAATAAACCCATTGTATTATTGAAAAGAAACACCATATGCATCACACCACATACTACAGGCATTAGGACTCTGGGCACCTTCAAACTGCTGCCAAGTGCTAAAATGCACGTGCTCTCACCTCTCAGTCTGGTATGATTGTTTTCCACCTGTTTGGCATATTTGATTTACTTGTAAGTTCCTTCTAAAGTGTACATATAACCAGGGCCTATAAATCAAATGCCATAAGTGGGCCCCAGAGGAGGGTGAAAAAGCCAGGATGAAGGGGTAAGAAGCGGAAACAGTGCACAGTTGAAGGATCAGAGCATCAGGGGTTGCCAGCTAAGATATCCGAGCATCCCAGGAATTACCCTGGTGAGGCAACTTCTGGCCTGGGGGGCTCCAAGTACTGTCATAGGGATAGAGGGCTGGAGATCAGCGCCAGGCAGATTCTCGCACAACACATGCAAAGTATGTTGCCCTAAGGGTGTAGGGGGGGGGGGTAGTTGTACTCCACTGGAAGTCCTGGCTTGTTCTGCCTAAGATACAGACTCAAGGTTGAAGGGCCTGGTTCAGGATATCAGCCCTGAACTGGTGGTAGGGGAGGCTGCCACAAGTGCCCCAACAGTTTTGTTTTCTTTAGTAGGAGGGTACTGAACCCTAGATGCAGGGGCATGATGGGCTCACTCCTGACTGCAGTTCAACCTAAGGGAATAGACCCTGACTTGAAAATCCAGTTGCACAATAGCACCCTTGAACTGGAAGGAGGGAGAAAGGATCCAAGATGCCTGGGGTTACTGCCCCCCATTCTGAGAAACCACAGAGGACATAGATCCCTGAATGGCCTAGAGCCTGGATCCTGACACTGACATATCTCAGTGGCCTCTGTTGGTTGTTGTCCTTGGGGATAAAGTTTTCCTTGGGTTGGGGACAGAAGTCACATTACTTTGCTGGGCATGGTGGTGCTAGATGCCTACTGGGATGCATCTAGGTGCAAGTTACAGTTAGGTACTGCACAGATAAGGCAGAGGATTCCCCATGGGTTAGCTCAGTGCCCCTTGAGAGCAAAGACAGAGGGATCCAGCTGTGTACAGAGAGGTGTAGACCTCCAAGTACCCCTGCAGTAGTACGCCATTGTCCAGGTTCTATCGCCCTAAGCAGGGAAGTCTAGCAAGATATCGATTAGGCTACCCTGGCTTTAGGCTGGGGAGGGGGTCGTGTTGACAAATGGTCTCCACTGAAGGGTCACTCCAAACATTTTGCCTTCCTCCTCTTTTTCTGACCTTCTTTTTGTTGGCCTTAGGACTCTGGGCGCTTCACCACTGCTGATCAGTGCTAAAGTGCATGTACTCTTTTCTCTAAACATGATATAATTGGTTTACGCCTGTTTGGCATATCTGATTAACTATTAAGTCACTTGTAAAGCGGAATACCATATACAAAGGGCCTGCAAATAAAATGCTAATAGTGGGCCTGCAGCACTGATTGTTATAACCACAGAAGTAGCCTTTCAGTCATGTCTCTGGCCTGCCCCTGCAGGGCCTGTGTGTGCAGTTTACTGCAAGTTCGACATGGCATTTAAAACTATTTACGAAGCTTAAAATTCTCCTTCTAATACACATATCACCCCTATGGTAGGCCTAGGTAATTCTAAGGGCAGGGTGCTGTGTAAATGAAAGGTAGGATATGTACTGGTATGTTTTGCCTGTCCTGGTAGTGACAAACAGCCTAGTTCATTTTCACTACTGAGAGGCCTACTTCTCTCATAGGTTAGCACTGGAAATTCCTTAATACACTTTAAAGATGTAATTCCTGGTCAGAGAAGACTAGCTTTTTAATGTTTTATATGTTTGAAATGGTAATGAAAAATCCGCCTTACAGGTGAAATTGTATTTAACATTACTGTTTTAGGAATGCCACTTTTAGAAAGTGGACATTCTCTGTGCTTACAACTCTGATTGCAGCCTGTCTCCAATACATGTCTGAGGTGGGTGACAGCTACACTTTGCGCATTCTCTCTAGACAGCCACAACACAGGAAGGAGGGGAGTACTCATCTATATACGTCTGCATTCTGATGGCTTTCACTGGGCAGGAGGGAAGGGAGGGACTAAACTTTCACTTGAATAGGCTGTGTGCTGGCTCCACACAAAGGACTGCTTACCTCCCACTGATAGCCTGGCAGACAGGACTGGGTTGAAAGGGATGCTTGTGCACTTCGGAGAGCTGCTTTGAAGTCACTCCCACATCTAAGGCATTTTTGAGTATGTGTACCAGGTATCTGACCCCCTAAAATCCAACACTTCTGGATCTTGAACTGAACCCCTGTCAGAAGGAGTGCTGTGCTGCTTAAAGGACTCATCTTTGGACTGCAGACTTGGAAGGCCTTCTTTTCTCTTGTGTTGCCCTGCTGCCGACTGCTCTCTGACTAAGATAAAGGAGAGCTGGACTTTGCTGTCACTCTAAGTGATCTCCAAGGGCTTGTTGACTTGCTTCCTGTTGCTTGAGACTCAGGGAAATAAATCAAAGGCTCTACCACTGTTCTTGTGCCTGGCTCATTGGAAGTGGCCGAGATACTTGCAACACGAATTTCAACATTTCTTCTGTCAGTGTGTAACAGAACCGGCACATTGAACCGGTTGCAGGAGTAAAATAGTCTCATTGCATTGGAACTACCGCTTTGCCTCCAGAGATTGACACATTGGACAGTGTATCGCCACCACTGCAGGTTGGTGAGATCGATGCATCCCCTCTACTGCATTGCAGAATCCGGTGCATCGCTTGATGACACTCGACTCTGACACCCGTCTTCGGAACTGACCCCTCATCTTCACTGTGTGGAGAAGATCGACACATCTCGTTGTTTGTGACCCGAAAAGGTACTTTGTTCGCTGATGCCTGCATGGGTCCTGTAGCCAGCCGGCACTCCATCGCGGTCAGCCCGAACTTTGACTTTGCCCTGGTCCAACGTGACCTTAAGTAACCTTTTTAGCGCTACTTGCTTCTGAGCGCTTTACTGCATTTATTTCTTTAAAAATTTAATATCTCAACTTCTATAAATTGGAGTTTTGTTGCTTTGGTCTTGTTTTGTTCGGAATATAATAATCTATTTTTATAAACCTGTTTGGAGTCTTTTTATTGTGCATTCATTGTGTTAGCGTGTGTTGCACAAATACTTTACACATTGCCTCTTTAGATAAGCTCTGTGCCAAGCTACCAAAGGGTGAGCACTGGTTATCTTTAAGTGGGTATCTAGCTTACCCTGACTAGAGTGGTGGTTCCTGCCCGGCTAGGCGCATAACTCAGCCAACCAGGAATCCCATTTCTAACCCCCCGCATTCAGACATATCAAAATTAAACCTAGGACCATGAATGTTTTACTAGTGTCAATTAGGTCCCCATTGCATTCAGGGCAAATGAAAATGCTTATCTTAAAAACATAAAATAACAACTTTGTATATAGTGTTTTGTGCCATATCACTACCACATCAGAATGCAGTATATTACAACTGCTTAATTTAGCTGCTTATATTAATGGTACTCAATTTACAAAAATCAGAAAGAGAGAAGGATGAGTTTACCAGTGGCACAGGAACTCCTAACCTGGTGATCACAGCAGATAGAAATGGTCAGTGTTAAACCACTGAACCACTTTGCTAGCTTTGCAAAAATTATTTATTAGTCTTGAAAGATATACCAGAGATATATATAACAATCTTACTTCCCTTGGCAAACATTTGTTCTGGTGTGAACATTTGCCTCTTCTTTGACACACATGTAAACATGATGATTTTCAATGAGGTGTGAGCCAGTTTATGGAATTTTGTTTAAGGAGAAAATAACTTTCATCATACAATCACTACTCATACTACGTTGCTATCGTATTTACAAAAGTAAAGATGTGGAAATTAGAAGATCTGTTTACTGAAGAATCACTTCTACTAAATGGTATTCAAACTGGATATATATTTGACAATTGCAGATTGTCCACCTGCACTCATTTGCAACACAGCACTGGAGTATGCTCATTTGCCCAGATGTTGTTATGCTCCGATGACTACAACTTAGAGTTGCCCATGCTCCTCCGCACCGTGAATTTGGTGAACAATGAATATTGCTTGTTTCTCTCAGATAAGGCCATAAGTTCAAATAAAAAATTCTTGCAGTTATGCCCGATTGCCATTGATGTGTTGGTTAACCCTATGCAATTATCAACTTCTTTTTGTTTTGAAACTTTGAGTAGGTGTGGCCTAAAGATAGCTTCATTTGTCTTGCTAGCCTCATAATTTCCCCAAAGACCCTAATACATATACACACATACAGGAGCTGTTGATCACCCCTTTACATGCACTGGTGTTTTCAAGTGGCATTCATATTTTACGTCCATCTACCACAGCAAAGTGCATTGGCAAAGGGTCAGCTTTCAGCCAATGGCTCTCTTCACTGTGAGTGAATATGTGCCATCGCCTAAAAAGTAATCATTTGAAGTGCCAGGGTTGGTAAACTAATATTTGATTTTATGTATGTTTTCGTTTCATATTTTTCTAATTTATTTTGCTCATTATTATTTGTTTACTTTTTCTGCAAACATATACATGACAGCATTTTTCCTCTATGCAAAAACATGTTTGTCTATTTTGCTACTTTTACTAGTAATACACTTTTACGTTTATTATGTATGTTCGGGGAAAAAAAGAATCCTTGAATCAATGCATGTTTTTCTCAGTTGTCTAAATTCCTGGACTTTTACTTTTTAAGAAGTGTCTGTATGAGCTTTTAAGTATAGTTGGCAGTGTGATAGTTACATGAATACCCCCAGGGTATTACAGTGATGAAAATAGGAAACAGGTGAGGACGAAGCAAATATACACGTGAGGGTTTGAAAGCGATGAAAGGACGCTATTAAATAGTTGCACTGCCAGTCATGTACTGGAAACGTAAATGATAAACATATGTTTGTTACATTCAAACTAGATAGTGTTCTTGTTGAGACCAAGCAGATTTCATGGCATTTAACTGTAATTGAGAAAGTATCTGCAGATGTTCAAGTGCAATATGACAAAAAAAGGTTAGCTCACATAATTTTTACCTTAGTCTTCAAGTACATTCCTACGTTTGGATGCTTCAAATGGATTTCTGAGAGGGGAAAGTTTACCAACACTATTCCTAAAACCTGGCAACGATTTCTAAGAAAGAACAAACATTGAATTTAGTCACCCAATGAATTTGGTTGCTGATAAAGAGCTCACATTTTGGGGAAAAACGGATTCATTAGTGGACATGAATGTGTGGGCAAACAAAAACAATATGGGCCATATTATCAAGAACGGCGATAACAATATCGCCGCTTTAGCGGCAGGAAACTGCTGCTAAAGCAGCGATAAGGGGCTTGATAATATGCCCTTGAGAATTCCAATAGACGCCCAGGTTTGACGTCCTTCATACCAGAACCTGGGCTTCTCTTGGAATTCTTTAGGGCATAATATCAAGGCCTTATTGCCGCTTTAGCGCCAGTTTCCTGCCGCTAAAGCGTCAACATTGTTATCACCGTTCTTGATAATATGGCCGCATGTTTTTATATATATAGCACTTTACAGCACAGTTCTGCATTTTGGTAGTAAAAAATCGGGGCTACTATTACCCAATTTAGGGCCATAAAGGATAACCTTCTTGGCTTAACGACTGTCTCCGCCACTTCGGAAACGCGATGCTGCAGCCTATTCGCAGGGATATGGTGCAGCCTCGCGTTTCCCCCTGCGACGGCGCTAAGTTTCACAACTTAGCTCTAATGCAGGTACTCTTGCCCCAGAGTGCATGGGTGTCTGCAAGCAGGGAGGTTTGTTTATGTACAGGAAGGTGTCCCTTCCTGCACATAAACAAACCTTAAGTGCCATTTTGCGACTTACATGTGTGCTGCTTCATGCAGCACACATGTATGTTACAAAATGGCATTAAAAAAAAGGTTTGTTTATGTACAGGAAGGGACACCTTCCTGTACATAAACAAACTATGGCATTTTGCTTTTTCCATGTGTACTGCACAAGGCAGCACACATGGAAAAAGCAAAAATGAGGAGAAATAAAGCATTTCTCCTCGTTTTGCTACCTTAAGACCAGATTTTTCTTGGTCTTAAGTTTGGATTGCCTCCTATTTATGATGCCCCTGTGAATAGGAGGTAGGGTCAAACTCTATGGGTGTTGCGGTGGAACACCCACCGCAACACCAACTGCACGCCCCTTTCACGCTAAAAACAGAGTGAAATGGGGACTATTCACAAGGCAGTTAAAGTGGCTTAACGCTGCCTTGTGAATAGGGCTAAGCCCTTATCGCCAAAACAACGTCGCTTAAAGTGGCATTGTGGTGCCGATGGGGGCTTGAGAATATGCCCCTAAATTCTACTCAATTTACCGACCTTGGAAGTATAGAAGGCTAAATTGGCTTTCAACGATTGAAAGTTGTGACCTGTAGATTATCACGTGTCATCCAAGAGCATTTAATTAATGAGCCATGTTGTCAGTGCACTGATTATGCAATGATCATAATTAGCCAAACCTGGGCCTGAATAAGAACCCACTATTCTGGATGAAATGACTTTCTCTAGCAGTGAGGACCTCAAACTTTTAGATCAGATGAAATATTGGCATTTACTGATATACCACGCTCCACAAAACTAAATAACTCTTGCCCTAAAATAGTGTTAGTTTTGCCCAACTCAATAATTCTCAATTTATAGACCTCTGAAGGGTAGAATACTGATTCTTACCAATAAGATTACAAGTACGTGCCCTGAAAATTGGACAGTTATCATTGCTGCAGCCACTCAGTAATGGGGAAGGAAAGAGCTCACTGGGGATCAGTTGATGCTTAATGGTATGACAACTTAGGACCTTCATGCTGCGTTTCCTTATGAAAAGAAAAGGGCAGGAATGTGCTGTATCTATAAGATACAAAACAACAGGTGATGGACAGAAGGCAGAACAATGTCATACATTCACCCCAGTACAGAGATCTGGGCCTAAGTCCATCGTTTTTTTGCTCACCATGCCTTTCCAGTTTGAACCCAGCCATATGCAAATCAGTCTTGACCCTGTGCCCCATGGGAACAGTCCAGCCCGAACTGCTAAGCCAGGTCCTCCCTGGACTGGAAACAAGCATCCAAGGACCGGTTTCGGGCTTTCAGCCCTCTTCAGCCTGGATAGCTTGATTCCAGTGGCATGGAGAGCACGGGACTCACGTCTGAGCATACCCGTCCCACTCGGGGTGACAAATGCAAAACAACAGGTGATGGACAGAATGCAGAACAATGTCATACATTCACCCCAGTACAGAGATCTGGGCCTAAATCCATCGTTTTTTTGCTCACCATGCCTTTCCAGTTTGAACCCAGCCATATGCAAATCAGTCTTGACCCTGTACCCCATGGGAACAGTCCAGCCCAAACTGCTAAGCCAGGTCCTCCCTGGACTGGAAACAAGCATCCAAGGACCGGTTTCGGGCTTTCAGCCCTCTTCAGCCTGGATAGCTTGATTCCAGTGGCATGGAGAGCACGGGACTCATGTCTGAGCATACCCGTCCCACTCGGGGTGACAAATGCAAAACAACAGGTGATGGACAGAATGCAGAACAATGTCATACATTCACCCCAGTACAGAGATCTGGGCCTAAATCCATCGTTTTTTTGCTCACCATGCCTTTCCAGTTTGAACCCAGCCATATGCAAATCAGTCTTGACCCTGTGCCCCATGGGAACAGTCCAGCCCGAACTGCTAAGCCAGGTCCCCCCTGGACTGGAACCAAGCCTCAAAGGACCGGTTTCGGGCTTTCAGCCCTCTTCAGCCTGGATAGCTTGATTCCAGTGGCATGGAGAGCACGGGACTCACGTCTGAGCATACCCGTCCCACTCGGGGGGACACATGCAAAACAGCAGGTGATGGACAGAATGCAGAACAATGTCATACATTCACCCCAGTACAGAGATCTGGGCCTAAATCCATCGTTTTTTTGCTCACCATGCCTTTCCAGTTTGAACCCAGCCATATGAAAATCAGTCTTGACCCTGTGCCCCATGGGAACCGTCCAGCCCGAACTGCTAAGCCAGGTCCTCCCTGGACTGGAAACAAGCATCCAAGGACCGGTTTCGGGCTTTCAGCCCTCTTCAGCCTGGATAGCTTGATTCCAGTGGCATGGAGAGCACGGGACTCACGTCTGAGCATACCCGTCCCACTCGGGGTGACAAATGCAAAACAACAGGTGATGGACAGAATGCAGAACAATGTCAAACATTCACCCCAGTACAGAGATCTGGGCCTAAATCCATTGTTTTTTTGCTCACCATGCCTTTCCAGTTTGAACCCAGCCATATGCAAATCAGTCTTGACCCTGTGCCCCATGGGAACAGTCCAGCCCGAACTGCTAAGCCAGGTCTTCCCTGGACTGGAAACAAGCATCCAAGGACCGCTTTCGGGCTTTCAGCCCTCTTCAGCCTGGATAGCTTGATTCCAGTGGTATGGAGTGCACGGGACTCACGTCTGAGCATACCCGGCCGGGCTGAAGACGGCTGGAATGCCAGAAACCGGTCCTCGGAAGCTTGTTTCCGGTCCAGGGAAGACATGGCTTGGCAGTTCGGGCTGGACTGTTCCCATGAGGCACAGGGTCAGACTGATTTGCATATAGCCATGTCTGACCTGGGGTGGCAGAGTGGGCTAAAGAATGGTGATGGATTAAACCCAGATCTTTTGACTGGGTGTGAGTGTTTGATTGATTCAGATGCTCCGTCCATCACCACCCCCTGTTGTACCGCTTTTGGCCGCCATAAGTGTGGCAGGGTATGCTCAGACGTGAGTCCCTTGCTCACTTTGACCTCTGGATTCAAGCAAGCCGGGCTGAAGACGGCTGGAATGCCAGAAACCGGTACTCGGAAGCTTGTTTCCGGTCCAGGGAAGACATGGCTTGGCAGTTCGGGCTGGACTGTTCCCATGAGGCACAGGGTCAGACTGATTTGCATATAGCCATGTCTGAACTGGGGTGGCAGAGTGGGCTAAAGAACGGTGATGGATTAAACCCAGATCTTTTGACTGGGTGTGAGTGTTTGATTGATTCAGATGCTCCGTCCATCACCACCCCCCTTTTGTACCGCTTTTGGCTGCCATAAGTGTGGCAGGGTATGCTCAGACGTGAGTCCCTTGCTCACTTTGCCACTGGATTCAAGCAAGCCGGGCTGAAGACGGCTGGAATGCCAGAAACCAGTCCTCGGAAGCTTGTTTCCGTTCCAGGGAAGACATGGCTTTTCAGTTCGGGCTGGACTGTTCCCATGAGGCACAGGGTCAGACTGATTTGCATATAGCCATGTCTGAACTGGGGTGGCAGAGTGATCTAAAGAACGGTGATGGATTAAATCCATATCTTTTGACTGGGTGTGAGTGTGTGATTGATTCAGATGCTCCGTCCATCACCACCCCCTTTTGTACCGCTTTTGGCCGCCATAAGTGTGGCAGGGTATGCTCAGACGTGAGTCCCTTGCTCACTTTGCCACTGGATTCAAGCAAGCCGGGCTGAAGACGTCTGGAATGCCAGAAACCGGTCCTCGGAAGCTTGTTTCCGGTCCAGGGAAGACATGGCTTGGCAGTTCGGGCTGGACTGTTCCCATGAGGCACAGGGTCAGAGTGATTTGCATATAGCCATGTCTGAACTGGGATGGCAGAGTGGGCTAAAGAACGGTGATGGATTAAACCCAGATCATTTGACTGGGTGTGAGTGTTTGATTGATTCAGATGCTCCGTCCATCACCACCCCCTTTTGTACCGTATCTATAAGATACGGCGCATTCCTCTCCTTTTCCCCTGCGCCGGCACATAATGGGCTGCCGTGCACCAATGCAGGCAACTTTGCACCATGGTGCAAGGGTACCTGCTTTGTGGGTATGATTATTTTTGTTCAGAAATGGAAACCTTTCTGTAAAAAATAATCACAAGAGGCTGTTCCTCTTTCTGTGTGTGCTGCAGAATGCCCCCAGCAACACCCATTGCACACCCCTTTAATGCAGAACACTGCGTTAATGGTACTGATATTTATCAGGCAGCATTAAGCCAAAAAAAGTGGCTTAGTGCTGCCTAATAAACATCACGCAGGCTTCTGCATCATGGAACGTCACAAAAAGTGACGTTCCAGAGGTGCAAGGAGTCTCATAAATGATGCCCTTAGCATATATATCTGAAAAAGTTGACTCGTCTGACGGTTAAGTACTATGATTAACCTTTTCAGAGACTGTCTACTCAGTTTAATTACACTCTTTCACTGTTGTATGGAGTTATTTATTAAAAAAGTAAAAATAAAATTCATCATTTCGAGGTATCCATAGAAAAAGAACAGAAACATTTGAATGTGCAGCTTTAAGGCAAGTCATATGATTTGCAAGTTGGAGTGACTCTGGTTATGGATTTTGACCAGTGCAGATCCCATTATGTGTGCCCCAGTACAAATCATGAAGTAATAGTGCCTGGGAGATTACAGATAATGCCGGGTTGGGCTTTTCCTTGGTATGGGATTAGTGCAGCATTATAAGACCCTACGGTCTTATAATGAGAAAAGACTACAACGCATACAGAACGCCTCCACTTGCCTCCTCCTCGACATCCCCTGCCACACCCACATCACAGCCCACCTGAGAGACCTGCACTGGCTCCCAGTCAAAAAAAGAATCACCTTCAAGCTCCTCACCCATGCTCACAAAGCACTCCACAACGCCGGTCCAGCATACCTCAACAAACGACTCACCTTCTACACCCCGAACCACCTCGCCACCGTCCCTCGCAACCACAGACGACCACTGATGGCAGATCTTTCTCCTACCTCGCCGCCAAGACATGGAACACCCTCACCCACCCGTCTGCGACAGACCCAGGACCTGCTGACCTTCAGGAGACGTCTCAATACCCGGCTGTTCGAGCAGTAGCTGCCCTCCCCCTCAGCGCCTTTAGACCCTCACAAGTGATTTGTTTGCTTTACAAATGTTGATTGATTGATTGAGGTAAGGCTAGAGGATAACGGGGCAGAATTGCACATTTTCTCAGTCCCAACTGTAAAAATCAGACTCAGGAGGTCTTTAATGGATGCATTTCACTAGGTTTTACCTGGCAATATTTGTTCTGGGGCAAGGGAAAGTTCTGTACAAAGTCTGCATGCCACCTGTATTGTCAACTGGAATGCAGATTACACCATTTCTACATGAATCTGGATTGATGTGGCACCAAGAAAGAAGCCCAGACTAGACAAGTATCCAAATTGGCTCCTGCTAAATAAAACAGGTAAAACGTTTATCATGTCTTAGGTTCTGATAACTATGCATAGCTGCATTTCAGGTGTTTGCATTTGAAAAATAAAACGATTATCGTAAAAATAAAAATAGAAATGTATTTATATATTGCACAACATGAGCCCCTATTTTTCCGAAGAGATCTTGTTGGTGACTTGAAAGACGGGTGACAGTGACTTGAGTGAGAGTAATGATTTGGTAGGAATAACAGAGGTTGGAAGGCGAGTCAATGATGAAATTAGCTCTGTACATAGAGAATGACCATGGATCCATTAAAACAAGGACCACACCAATGGAAACATAAACTAGGTCAGGGAGTCCCAATCACCAACTCTATCCGTGTGTGGGCCTGACAAATGGCAAGTGGACCAGATCAATGTGGGGAATTTGCAAAAAAAATGATTAATGGATGTGCACCCCATACTTGACATTGGAGAGCTTCATTCTCTGAATTCACCCACAATCTTTTTCAAACTGATAAATACAGGATAGAAATGGGCATTTGATGATTCTACATCCTTTGGACATCAGGGAAAAACAGAGTGAATCACGCCATTTACACTATGTATGGGCAAATTCTTCTGAAGTATAGGGGACTAAACCCAAAGGGCCATATTAAAAGCTTTGCTGACAAAATACTCTGTGAAAATGTGGTGGAAATCCCATCTGCCGCAAGTACCATAAGCTATAATGCCTGTGTATTAGGGTGGATGGGATGCTTGTCGCATTTGGGTCTGAGTATCCCATTTGCCATACACTAACTCAGGCCCAAAGGGTCTCACTTAGAGTGCCAAATATGGTTTGTACTCAGTCAGGCCAACGGAGAAAAATACTCCGTTGTCTTTAAGGAATACCCGTTTTTCGCATATGGGGTGCGATATTAATTGCATTTGTAATTATCAGGTGTGGCAAAGTTTACACCCTTCATTAAATTTAAGCAGGCCTAACATGCCGGAATTTAACAGGGAAAAAACGCGGGGTACTTGCAAGGGCATTCAATTTTGGTACTTTTGTTCCCCAAAAAGTCAGAATAGGCATCCGATAAATTCCAAACACCTTGGAGTTGTATTTTTATTGATGCAATAATTATGGTACTTGGCAGGGACTGCTCGTAATCAGGGCTCAAGCATGCATTCGTCTTCATGAAAGGGAGGATTATTTTAAAGACTGAGGGCTTGATTTGGAGATATGTGAACCGACATCCAGTATTACGATGACTGAGGCTACTCCAGCCTCCATTGCAGAGATAGTGGTCTGTCCGCCACACAGAGTACAGGATGTTGGCATTTTGGCTATTCCCCCCCCGTAGAGTAGAATTGCCAGTTTTCACTCATCTGTCACTGCCAGGTAAAACCTGGCAATAAGGGACAGTGATCGTGTTTAAAAGACCCCTACAACATGGAAGACAACTCCCATTGTGTGTTGGGTCATTCGTTTTTGATTTTTTAAAAACTAATTCTTGCTTTGGGAGTTTCATTTTAAAAAAATCAAAAACATGTTAAAAGTTTGATGACTGTCCATCACTTTGACAGCAGTGGCGATCAAGCCTTTAAGGCATTGACAGAACCACCTTCGGACTCGTTCCTCTATATGGTCATGGAACTCTTCAGTGACTTTTATTCTCCTTATAATGTATGTCAATGAGTACTTTATCCCACATATAGCCTGTAGGAGAGTAGTTTACAACAAGGGGTGGTGAGGGACAGAGTCTCTGAATTAAGCAGAATACTCTCACCCAGTCAAGAGATCAGGGCTAGATCCAACACCGTTTTTTAGCTCATTGCACCATCCCAGTTTCAGAACCTGGCTGTATGCAAATTAGTCTGTTCCTGTCCCAGTGCATGATGGGAACAGGGCAAACCAAACTACAAAAGCCAATTCTTACACTGGGAAGGAAACAAGCTTCCGGGGACCGGTTTCTGGCATTACAGCCGTCTTCGGCCCGGCTTGCTTGAATCCTAATGGTGCAATGAGCAAGGGACTCATGTCTGAGTATACCCTTCCACGCTTAGGGTGGACAAAATAATTTACAACAAGGGGTGGTGAGGGACAGAGTCTCTGAATTAAGCAGAATACTCTCACCCAGTCAAGAGATCAGGGCTAGATCCAACACCGTTTTTTAGCTCATTGCACCATCCCAGTTTCAGAACCTGGCTGTATGCAAATTAGTCTGTTCCTGTCCCAGTGCATGATGGGAACAGGGCAAACCAAACTACAAAAGCCAATTCTTACACTGGGAAGGAAACAAGCTTCCGGGGACCGGTTTCTGGCATTACAGCCGTCTTCGGCCCGGCTTGCTTGAATCCTGATGGTGCAATGAGCAAGGGACTCATGTCTGAGTATACCCTTCCACGCTTAGGGTGGACAAAATAATTTACAACAAGGGGTGGTGAGGGACAGAGTCTCTGAATTAAGCAGAATACTCTCACCCAGTCAAGAGATCAGGGCTAGATCCAGCACCGTTTTTTAGCTCATTGCACCATCCCAGTTTCAGAACCTGGCTGTATGCAAATTAGTCTGTTCCTGTCCCAGTGCATGATGGGAACAGGGCAAACCAAACTACTGTAGGAGAGTAGGGTCTGCTATCCTATGGTCACCCCAAATGTTTGCTTTTTTGCTTCACTGGTTTATGACTTAATGTGGCTGTGGGCCTGCTAATCAGACCCACAGCCTGCTGTTCTCTCTCTAAATTATTGCCAATGTACTTTAGGTACATTACGAAATTGGAACTGGTTCGCCTTATTGGCCCCTGTAACAGTGTACCCAGGTACCCAGGGCATAGGTGCTTCCAAGGCCTACCAGTGGCTGCAGCACGTATTGTGCCACCCCTGGCCTGGCCTCCATATTTGACACAACTGGCTGATCACTCAGCTGGGGTAAGTCGGTGTAACCACCCCTTACTTAGGTGTAGTATGCCTATACCTAACCCAAAATGTACACATATGTTCCTATCAGCCACTCCTATGGAAGGCCTCATCAATCCTGGAGGCAGAGTGCTTGGAAATATGTGAGATGGTGCTCTGGCATGAGCTGAGCCTGTCTGCAGCTTTCGGAACCAAGTCCTTTAGCTGTTTCATGATACTGCCATACCATATACTCTTAAGTGCATTATGAACCTCGCGGTTAAATGCTATCTTTGGTTTGGCTTTATCAAAACATGTCGAGTAAGGTGTCATACGAATTGGAATACTACCCCCTCGCCAGTTCTGGCGACGGGGGTAGCATTCCACCCTTCTAGAGGGATACGACATGTACCTAACCTGAACCCCGGTTAAAGTTAAACAGAGCCTCAGCATCACAAAATGGATGCTGCCACCACAGACACAAGCCTGACCTCCTGCTGCTGGGAATCCTTCCAGCGAGGGTGGCTTGGACAAAGGGTTTCCTGTCTTGAGAGGTGCTAGCACCACCCCAGACAGGATTTTGTGTATTGGGTAGGACAGGGCTGAATAGAATCAGACATGCCTGGGGCACACAAGGTGTCCCCGTGCATTTGCCAGTTCAAACCGGTGCTGGGGCTCTCCAGCCCCAGCCTTGGCGCGAAACTGCACAAAGGAAAGGGGGTGTAACTGCCCCCCTTCCTGGTCCCACCCAGAGGAGGGACCAAGTAGGTGATCCGGCCCCCAGATTTGGAATAAGAGTAGGAGCTGTGTCCTGAGACTTCAGATCATCCTGAACTCGACTTGAAACTAAGAAGAAGACTGGACTTCGACATTCTGCTGCACAGAAGACGGAAGAGAATCTCCCTTGTGGCCAAGGAGTGACCACCCTGTGAATACAGGCACCAACCAGCAACTCGACGTCTGCTTTTCCGCCGCAGGAGCCCGAGCCCAGAGCCTGACAAGACCCAGACTCCCAGACATCTCAGAGCCCGATCCACAGTCCCTGAAAAGAAGAGACCCGTGGAGGCACCAAGAGACGTGGGACCGGACATCTTGGAAGAACCCCAAAGAGCTGACTGCGCAGCACCCGAGGCACCCTCGATGCTGTGCTTTGGGGTTTGGAAAGCCCCAACTCCGAGCAGCATTTGCACCAAAGATCAGCCCCCCAGCATCTCCACGATTTGCGTGGGGCCCTTTTGCACTTTGCCACTTGACACGCCATCCCGGCCACTTGCCACGCGGCTAGCGGCCATCTTGGCGATGAAAACTACAACTTACACCACTGGTCTGGTTGCTCCAGACTGGCCCTTGCTCCCCTGAAAAGGAGCACCCGCTCTGACCTTGCTGGCCCGAGTGAGAAGCTTGCATCGATTCCTGCGTGGCTTGCTTTAGCCAAGGCCTGTTTGCTCCAATCAAGTTGCCAACACCGCCATCAGCGAGAGCCTTTGTGGGACAGCTCGTGACCAAAGCCCGGATGTCCTTGACCTCTTCGTGTCCACGTGGCTGCAGAGACAATCTTCACTTCATCACCTGTTTGCACCCGACATCGCCTGGTTCCATCCTGGTTCCACGGTAGTCACTGGCTAGTGACTTTGAACATTGTCCCCTCTGCTTTCAGGTCTTCACATCTTCAGATCCACCCTTGGATCCACCGGAACTCTCCTCGACGACCCGCCTGCAGCATCTTCAGCTCCAAGCACCATCGACCTGCGTGACGAAACCCGACACTACTTCGCACCTGTGCACCCGCTTCCTGTGGGTGAGGTAACTCAGCAACGCCGGTGTTCCCACACTGGTATACACCTCTAGTGGCTGTGTCTAAAGTTTTATCCTTGTAGGTCCATCGGAAGGTTCCTTAAACACTAACTTTGTAACTTTTACGCACCATTGACATTGCATTGGTGCATGTGTGCGCTTTAAGCGCTGCACCCGAGTCCCGCTGGCCTTTCCCGACTTCATCACTGCTAGTCCCGAACAGCTCCAGCGATTCCCCAGGCCCTAGGCCTCTTCACTTTCCCCATAGTGGTTCTTATACCACTATTTTAGTATATGAATTAGGTGGCCCCTAGGGCTCATCCATATTGTGCAACTTTTGTGTATTTAAACTGTGTTTTGTTTTAACGCATTTGCTTCTGTGCTCATAAAGAGTATAGGGGATATTTATAGAAATAAATCTTTATATATTTTCAATATATATCTGTGTGGTGTCCTTTCATTTGGTATTCAAGGGGACTGTGTATGGTAAAACAGCTTGCTTCACATGCCTTACAGAGTTTAGCCTAAGACTGCTTTGTCCACGCTACTAGGATAGCTGGTCTATCAAGGTTGACTTACAACCAATCATCATAAGGGTTGCTTGGCATGGTACAAGGTGATCACTAGAACTAGTGAGCATCATATACCAGGCCAACTTCTCACATAGCCCTTCTTGTTCGAGTCATTGCAGTGGCTTAAACCCCTCTCCCTGTTCGAGTCCCTTGTCTATAGCTCTGGACTCTAATTCGGGTTCAGCAACATTAACATTTGGCATAGGCCTTGACAGGGGGATATAAAGCTATAAAATATTTGTCCTCGATTACCTAATTTACATTTTACACTATGCACCATGTATTTGCTTTTTCAAAAAATAAATCAATGTCTCCTAACACGAACCTCCTCTTCTGTGGAGAATATCGGATTACCATCCCTAAATGAAGCTGGGTGCTGCTTTTCAGGTATCATAGGTTTCTGTAGGAACTGCTCCCTCTAGTACAAAAAAGTATACATAGCATTGCCCTCCATACAGAGGACAATCTATGCCTCTCTCTTGCACCACTTCCTAGGCAGTGAGCCACAGCCTAATTCAAGCCTGTCGACTGAAATGCCCAATCACAACCTTCAAAATTCCAATCAAGTGCAATATAATGTAACTATTGGAGCCACAGGATCTCCTGCTTTCATACATTGTACCTCATACATACTCTTTCTACTGCATAATTTGCTATAACAATACATTAATATATGCATGTATGTGTTTGATGTGATCATGATCATTATGTGACTCCAAATGCATAATGAAACTGAATGATTAGTCAAATCAACTTTGAATTTTATGATTATCATTTCATAACTCATATGTTTTTGCATTATGCAATAACTGTGTATGCATTACGCACTTTAAATTTTGCGTGTGCTTCAATGTAAAGAGCTCTAGTGTACAAGGAACACATTTGCATTATAGAAACCCGCATAAAATAAACATCCTAATCACTGTGTTCTTCCACATGTGGCTGTATTCTTATATGGTGTGAACTTCACATCACCACTGGAAAGCTTGTCTGCTTAGAAGCACACCAATACACAATGGACTATAACATAAGATTGCACTTTTCACTTGACCTTATTGATAAACAGACACCATGCCACAACAACAATACTCTGAATAGTACAGGTGGACTTAAATTCAGCTGTGCCTAATGCTGTACCATCTTGAGAGCTTTGGACATATGGCAGAGAAAATACACCATCTATATGCACTCTCATTCAGAAATGTTAAGAAGAGACTCCTATCCAGTAGGTGTTTGCCCTCCTATGGTAAAAATGTTATAATAGCCTTATTAGAGATTGCATCTAATGCACCCTTGTTCTTCGCTCCCCTGAATTCATCATACAGCATGGGAGCTAACTGAGATTTGCAAGATTGGTAAAATGCACCAGGGAAGGTCTCTTCCCCTATTGGCTTACACGTCGGTAGACGTGTGATGACATCAATATTTTCTACCAAGGGGATTTCACCCTTCAATAATGTATGTCCATCCGCGAGGGAAGGGAAAGAGAATTCAGGAATGTATCTTCCCCATTGTGAACCTTCTCATGTGTGATGCATATGGAGTCTCATAAAAAAACGAAAGCCTTCAAGACATCCTGAGGGTGTGTAAAAAGACTGCGCTCAGGATCACGAATCACAGAGATTGCCAATTGTGCCACCATCTTCCGTAACTGTAAAGCAAGCATGCTTCCAGCTTTCTCCACTTGCTTGTAGAGTCTCCACCTAAGTTTCACCAGGACCTTTTGTGCTACTTGAGATGTAATGTTTATTGAGAACAAAGTTTTCAGCTTTCAATCTTTACCTAAGCTGGTGCATGGGATTTGACGTATGTGGTGCATTCATTATGCAGATGCTGCTCGTATTAACAGCGGAGTCCTTCATAATGAAACTTCTCCAATTTGGTTTCAAAATAATGTCCAATGTGATTTCCAACATCTTGCTCTGTGTTTTTGGAGGCCTCCAATTTTCCTCTTGATATGGCCTCAGGGAACAGTAACTACCTCCGCATATGGCTGCCAGCAAGAACTGTGAACCATTAACACCGATGACATTTGGTGCTGCACATCTAGGAAGCCTGCTAGTTTGTTTTTCTTGTTAATGACACTCTGAATATCCACACAGGCAGGCCTATTGAGATGTTAAAGAATTACGTTCAACATTGGGAGCTTTCGGCAGTCTTCACGGTGTCCATTAAGAGGGTGGTCTTATAACAGACTCATGTCGTAGATTTCATAGAGGCCTTTATTTGTGGGGCTCCAAATAACCCTGCTACAACCGCCCTTCTTCCTATTCTCTCCTCCAGCACAAAAGGGCAGCGTCTACTGACAGAACTGGGAGAAGGAGTATTAACAAATGGTGCTTCTCCAGCAGAGTCTACAGAGTCTGGGAGCTCTTGTTCTCCCTAACCCAGCCTGTCCATACAAAGATCTATTCTGAGATCACTGTACAGTTAAGATAAGGTGTTCACTGCTCATCGACTCCCTGCCAGCCTTGGGTTTTTAAAATGTTGATGGTAGTGCCCATATTGCCCGGATTTTCTCATGCTATTCAACTGCTTCTCCATTGTGTCTGTATGTCTGCTTCCCCACTGTGGTCTGTTGTCTATCCCCAGCATGAAGGGAGGTAGGTCCATTGGATGAAGGAGTATCACTAGCAGTACTCCAACTGAGGGCATTCCCCACTTCACTCTGTGCGCCTCCATCACAGCCCAAGCATAGACCAACACTTGGTACCCGGCAGCACTGTGAGCCTTTCGACCATCAATGCCTCTTGACCTTCTTCTGGTCACTGAGGCCTGGCAGGATCATTCTCGTGTGTGTGAAGAAGGGGTGTCTTGTCTTCCAGTGGTATCTTACGAGGAGGTTTCTGCTGCAGGGTGTCATCTTGCTTTGTCGCCCACCCTTTGACCCAGGCAAGGACCCCCAAGTGGTGGCAAAATCACCCTTTCAACCTCCAGGGTTGTCAGAGAAAATCTCAGAGCAGCCATCTTACTTCATGGCCTACTGTTGAGGACGTTGTACCTTTATTCAGCCACTGCTTACTTTGTACCATACTTCAGCATACGGAAGGGTATGCACACTGAGGACACCAAATTGATCCTGAAAAATGTAAATGTAAATGTAAATGTATTTCGATTTATATAGCGCACGAATCACCCAGGGGTCTCAAGGCGCTTGCTTAGGGAACCCATCCTGGTATTCCCCTGTGAGATACCCCGGCAGGGTATCCACAAGGTGAAATCCAGGCATCCCGCCGCGAGGGGCCGTAGTGGAGATTAAGCAAGCTATTGCCCAGAGTCGCAGAGTGTGACCCCGTGAGTCGAGTAGGCCCTGGAGCGAGAATTGTCGAGTCCATGGAATTTTTTTGAGCCCGAGACCCGCCGAGGCGGGGAATCGAACCCTGGTCCACGGCCGATCTCAGCTTCCGGGTCTGCCGCCTCTAACCACTGAGCCACACTTCTCCACAAAAATAAAAACTATCCCTTGGAAGTTAGCAGATGTGTACAGTTGCTTGGAAGGAAATGTGAGTACAGTTTCATGGGAGTTGATTTACCAAAATATGAGGGGTACTTTAGTTGACCTTTGACCTCCTATCACATGGCAGGGCTGACCCCTTGTACCGTCCTTCGCCCTTCCATACTTTCTTATTTACTGTTCCTGCAGCTGCTTCATGATATTTGAGACCAGGGGTAGCAAGGGCAGTGTCAGGAGAATTAAAGAACAAGCCAAGGACAGCAGCTGATTTCCCACGTGATCCTAATTTATCGTGTGGAAATAAAACCGTTAACCTTACTTTTAAAAAGGCGATGGAGCAAAACATGTGGCGTGACTAACATGCTTTATCGTGATTTTTCACGTGAGCGATTAGAGGTAATTGCTACCAGTGAAACATTAATGCCTGAAATAGAATACCCCGCCTTGCAAACAATGCCACATGACAACCGGTGCAGACGTTGTCATTTAAGGACACACAACAAAGATACAAAACACCGTAGTCTGAAATAATTGAATCAAAGATAAAGTTTGCAAATGTTAAGACTGTGAGGCTGAGACTAAGGGTGAGATTGAATTTTAACTTATTCTCCTGACTTTGGCAAAGGTCACATGCCTTGGATTGTTTCACGTCAAAGCAGACAGTTCTATCGGTTCAAAGTCCCTGATCAGCTATATATTATAACTGCAGTTCCATATTTTTTACACATGATAGAATCTTGTGTAAAATGAACTGTTATTGCTCCATATGGTTGTTGTTTTTTTTTATAAGGAGCAGGCTTGTGGGTTACTGAAAACCCAGAATCACAGGATGTTGAGCTTCGCTGAGTCTCTTTGCCCCCCATGTTGAGTTAATTGTCTTGTCCCTCCTAACACAAAAAAGCGCTAGGACATGGCCTGCACTGCCCACATCATAGCGCTTTTAGCAGTGAAATTCAACCATGCTGAACAGCAGATGTGCTGCTAGAAAACATTGCTAGAAGACATTCACATTGTCAAGGCCAATAGCTCAGCCATTGCCGAGATCTATTGGCTTTGTCAATCCTTGTTCGGTGTTTACGGGGTCTTGCTGAACAAATCTGGATGTGACAGTGAAAAACAGTTGAGGGGCTTTGAAGGGAAGAGAGAATGTGGTGTAATGGCCAGAGCTGGGGAATTGGGGAACCAGGTTTGAATCTTGGGGTTGACTGAACAATCTGTGATTCTGGACAAATAACTTATGTACGATAATGAATGCGTCGTTGTGTAATATAACCGGTGAGCACTTAGAGCTCTCCAATGCCATTGGCTGGTGTTGGCATTATGGTAAGACAGAGGTCGAAACAAGCTCTCCAATACCATCGGATCATGCATAAAAACAAAAAATAAAACTAGCTGTGACGAGAAAGGTAGTGGGGGGACGAGTCAAGCAGGGAAGCAGGATGGAGTGGGGAGATGGGCAAGCAACTACAGGAGAGGGCGTGAGGAAGCAACAATGAAGAGGAAAAACAACCCTAATTGAAGCAGGATTGTCGGAAACTGCCCTTTTTTGACATGGTCACCCCCACTTGTTGTCTGGTATTTTATATGATTTCGACTGGAAGTACATTGGGTTTCTGCTATCCAAGTCACCAGTGCCAGATCTCTTTCCCAAAACTGTACAATTGTTTCCTCAATTGACAATATCTTTAGTACTCTCTGTAAGGCGCTAGTAAATGGTATCCCTGGTACCTAGGGCATGAGGTACTGAAGAGGGTCCTCTGGGCAGCTGCACAAATTGTGTCACCCTAAGGGACCCCTCACCAAGCTCATGCAAACTGGCACTGCAGGCTGCCTGTCTTAGTGCTGACAAAAGTGAAAACATATCATGGCACACAGCCTGTGTGCCATGCCTGCAGGCAATACATGCAAAATAGGAAGTCACCCCTACAGCAGGCCTTACAGCCCTAAGGCAGGGTGCACTATACTACAGGTGAGGGCATAACTGCATGAGCAGGAATGCCTCTGTGCTGGTCAGTTCCATTGCTGCCAGTGCAAGGGGTCAGGGAAGCCATTTTTAAAAGCATGTGCTGGACACTGGTGAAAACATTTCTCCCTCTACATGATGGCTTCACAGAAAATAGGGATGTTTGGTATCAAACATTAATCAATCAATCAGGGAATTGTAAGCGAGCTACTCAACCCAGAGGGTCTCAAGGTGCTGAAGAGGGGGATCCGCAGATCTGTTTAGCCGAAGAGCCAGGTCTTGCATTAATAAAACCACACTGAAGCCAGTGTTGGATTTATTGATACATGCACACTGAGGGCCCCTTAGATGTGCCCCCTGAAAACCTGCCAGCTACTGGTGTGCTGACTGACTGGTTTCCACCAGCCTGCCAACAGAGATGAGTTCCTGGCCCCCAAGGGTGAGGGCCTTTGCTCTCAGCACACCAGAAACAGGGCCTGCTCAGGCAGAGGGGGTTTTCAACCCCTCGTACAGGATACCCTGCAGATTAGCCTTCCAAGGCGGGGAAGCTTCAAAGAGCCCACCACCTGTGGAATGCAAATCTGGCTTCTCTCACAGGAGACGAAGCCAACCCTCTTTGTCCAGAGCCTTTTGACTCCTGCACAGGTGGGAAAATTAGCTAGTCAGATAGTCGCGTACACCCTCAGGCTAGTACCACCCCTAAGGTGGGCTTCTGAAGTGGGGGCAACATTTCAAAGTTAGTAATCTTGGTGATGGCAAACTCAGGAATTCGAAGACAGGTTTATAACCTCTTCCCCAGGAAGTGGTCATATGGCTGTGAAGTGACCACAAGGGTAGGTAGCCCATTGGCTACAACCCTACACTCCCCATATGCCCCTAAATGTAATATTTAGGAAAGTCCCTGGCACCAGAGAATTGGATCCTAATGACCTATGAAGAGAAGGACAATGAAGAGCTGCAAAAGCAAAGACTGGAGAAGAGCAACTGACTGACATCAGATCTGCTGGCCTGTCTGCTGTTTCCCATCAAATTGCACCAAAGTCATCCCGTCCTGCAAGCTGTTGTGCCTCTAAAGCCTGGGGGACTGCCTGTCTTCAATAAAAACTCAAGAACTTCAGTGGAGTAGTGGAGCTGCTCCCCTGCATCCTGCTGGCTCCCAAAAGAAGAACCGCAATTACTCTGGACCCGCCAAAGCCTGACACTGTGAAGCACCACTGCACTCGAGCCCCCAGCCAGAGTCAAAGTGTATCAGTGGTGTCAGCGTGGTCCCCAAGTTCTCAAGAGACAGAGTACACTTTGGTCTCACCCCGCGCAAACTCTCCGAAGCCACCTGCAGCCTCTGGGTGCAGGCCCCCTGAATCATGAGTGCTCCCGGATGAAGACCCGACACCTCAAAGACCCTCTGCACTCAGCCGCCCCGGTCCTGGCAGAAGAGGACCATCTGTGTCCCCACACCCCATAGCATCGCAAGACTTGAATTATTTGGTTGGTTCAACCCGACTGGTCTCGTGATCCAAACTTGCAGCCTCTTTTTGCACAAACCTATCCCCATTGACTAACATCGGGAGCCCAATGCTGTCTTGCAGCCCTCTACCCGGCCATCCTAGTGCCGCTGGAGGTGACTGTTGGTGCTGCCTTGGACCTTACCCCATACTCACCTTAAGTCCAGGAGGTCGGTCTCATAAGTCACTGCAAAGAACTTGTGCGATGAATTTGTTTTTCCTCCCATTGAATACAATTGCAGCCCCGAAATATGCACTGTCCACTGTTGAAATGCAAAAGCATTTTTCCTGAAAAATGTACTTACCTGATCGTATTGATTCTGGTGCCTAAACATATATAAAGATATGTAGTTTTTTTAATTGGTGGGGATCTCCTTTTTGAGTTGTGTGCATAATGTATTGACTGTGTGTATTTGCAGAGATCTAACACTCCTCTCTGTGATAAGCCTAAGGCTGCTCGATCACACTGCCCCATAGAAGAACACCTTGGGATTGCTAGACCAAGCCCCTGTCCACTTGTGCAGGAATACCTGGAATCTTTTCACAATATATCTCGTTTTGGTATACTGTTTAAAGAGCTGGCTTCCTACAAGGATCAGCAACAAAAATAAATGTCATTGTGTAATGTAACTGGTGAGCACTTAAATCGTTCCCATACCGTTGGCTCGTGTTCACACTATGGCAAGACAGAGGATAGAGCAGGCGCTCCAATACCATCGGATCATGCAAAAAATAAATAAACAAGTGCTGTTTGTGTTTCAACCACTTTTTTAAAAAGCTTTTGTTTATGTACAAGCGTATGCATTTTAGTGGTATGAGTGTATGTGTACAAATTTGCATAGTTTAAGCTCATGGGCTTTGCACAGCGGGTAGAAGTGGAGGGATAGTAGAAAAAAAGACAAGGACAAAGGGGTTAAAGAGAAAAGCTGCAACAATCATAAGGGAAATGGCCTGAAAACACAAGTGACTCCTATGGAGAGTTTGAAAACAAAGAAGAAAATAGCTCCGCAAACCAGGAGCAGCGTAAGTATACATGTACTTGGTCCATACACTATGAGAGGGCCATACACAAAAAGAGGGAATGGCACCTTCCTGCCATGATGAATGTCATCAAAGAATATGAGAGTGACGTGTAAGTTTACCAATGGTAGGAGATGGGCGGCCTGTAAGTCCTCAGATAGAAAACAACACATCTCTTCGAGACAGCGCATGTGCTGTAAGCACTGCAAATAAAGCAACATGGAAATGACAAAGGAATTCCTAAACAAACTAAGATCTCACCACCATAAATATCTTACACCCCTAATGCGAGTAAAACATCTCAAAGAAACAAGTCTCGGCAAAAGCAATAGGTTGCACCTTACAGACATATTGTCTCTGCCAATGTCTTTTCTTCATGCTATGCAGCATCAAGGAAGCTGCCCATGTACCGAAGATGTTTTAAAAAAAAAAATCAAGAATAAGCTTGACAATGTGGCCACTGGGTAGTGTCATTTAGTAAACGTGTGCATAGTTCAAACACACTTGCGGGCCCACAAAATGATGCATATGCGGCTGCTTCACTTAAAAAAAAAATATATGTTAATGGGTCCTGTACCAAGTGTCGCGGGGAGAGTACAGAATGACAGCCACATGAGTGGGGATGGGATCAGAAGCACACGGGCAAGTAAGGGCAAAATGAGCACTGTGAGGGATTTTTAATTGTTAATGGGGCCTGGTAGCATGTTGGGGATGCAGCAACGTGAAGCGGGGTGCAGCGTGGAGATAGCAGTGGGGCACAGAAGCACACGTGGACAAACAAGAGGAACATGGGGTGTGGTAGGCAAAGAAGCACAAGGGTGAGAGAGAGCGACATGGGGTAGCCCAGCAACTCATGGCTGAGAGTTGGGGTGGGATCAAAAGCACACTTTAATGTGAGAGTGACGGAGAGTGGGAGGAAATGAAGCAGAATGGAGACAGCTTGTGAACATATGTTATCTCATAGAGTGCTACAACAAAAGAAAGATGTAGTTTCCAAAATACGAGCAGAGGACAGAGAAGGACATAAGTACTTTGGCCTTGCTCCCAGGGAGGCTCAAACACAAGAAGCGGAAGAGAAGCCTGCTCGTGCTAACAAGCTAGAAGCAAGCAAGAGTGATGATGAAGCCAACCATTAGTAAGCAATGGTCAGGCTGTATGCCCACTATAAGGTAACGGAATGTCTCACAATACAAGAAAAAGTGTGTGTGCTGTCGCCTGTGGGACTTAACCTAATCGACCTCCTGCTCACAACTGCAGTCAAAACTATCCTGGTGAACTGGAAGAACACAGGGAGGGCAACCTTTAAAAGCTGGCTAAATTGGATCACATTCCTAAGGGGGGCGGATAACATAACGGCAAAAATCTCACCCCACTCCACCACAAAGGGCGAGATGTGGCTCCCCCTAGACAACTACTTGGGCTCGCACAAACCACCCTAGATAGGACACGCCCATACCCCCTATAGCACATACAATTGTTGTATGGCAAAAACGACAGCGCCACCTTTCCTGTCCGCTTCCCCCTTCTTCTCTTCTCCCCATCTTTCTTTTGTTTTTCTTTCTATATATTCCTCTTGCGAGGGTAATACACAAGATTGCCGAGTTTCTCAACGTATGCCTGTAACAAGCTTTGCCCAGCCAATGTAACATTCACCTACTCATGTCAAACGATATGACTACTGTAACCCTCACGGCGTATAAGACACCAGTATTGCCTTCCCTGTATATGTACTGAAAATTTTTCTCTAATAAAATGTTCTGAAATAAAAAAATAAAAAAAACTTCTATGCATGAAATTAAAACAGCTTAGAAGACAGTACACAATAGAGAAAACATCCCTCCCCCACTCTACTGACAAATACTCCAGATTCAATTCATTCAAAATAAAAAAGCAGAAGTAGAGACACTACCTATCCTTGTAGCCCCTCAGCCAAATCTTGTAACCAGTATCCATCAAAAACTCGACGATTCCATTCACGAAGAAGGCACCGTTCGCCTACGAAGCAGCAGTCACAGTTTTTCATAACATTGTTTAAATAACTTTACCCACTGGCACCCTTCTGTCCACATAAAATCCTGCTCGTCCTAATAAAGTGCAACTGGCAAAAAAAAGCAGGATGGCTGAAAGCGTCACACTTGACAAAGGACCATGTAACAACTATCGAGTCGAATATGCTGTTATATACATGCCAAACTATATACGCTGACATCCTGTATGTTTAATAAAAACTTAATTCACTATTGGAAAATATACTTTAGATGGTATTATCACCACCTTTGATTTCGTTACGACGCCATTTTCTGTATTTGAAGTCATGCATATTCAAACATAGGCCAGGGTAACATACGAAAAGCATCCATTTTGTGTTTATGGGCTCACAGTTAACAAGAACAGATGAAACATCCATTGACTGAACAAGATGCAACTTATCCACAACCAAAATCATCCAATATCAACATTTTACTTTCGGTCAGATGGGAAAAGAGACAATCTTTTTAATCCTCCTTTGTTTATTTAAAACAGACATAGGTCACTCTTGAAAGGATTACTTTTTTATCAAGAAAGATGTATTTTTGTATTTGTTCCAATTTTCCGTTAATAATCTAAGTAAAAAGGAAGATTATACTCCTATGTACAAACCAATAACGGCCCACTTGGAAATAGGAAATTCCATTTGAAAAGAGAGCACTTTCGGAGGCTCTTTCAGATATTTTCTTTAGAGTCTCATTTGTTGTAGACTTTCCCAAGTGAATCGTCTGTTTTTTTCTCGTTCTCCTTGTCCCATGATTTCCCGCCAAACAATTAGCAGCTGAATAAAGCTTTTCCCTCACATCGCTCTACCTTGAGCTACTTTTAAATGGCATTCCTCTGTGAGTCACAGTGTGTGAATTTAATTGTGGCTCATTGACCCCAAACCCCAACCTCACATCCCACAAACTCCAGCCGTGCTGTATCACCTGTCACAGCAACTTTGCAACAGATGGTACTTTACTGCTTGTGTTTCCTCAACCGAGACCTTGTCTTTAACAAGGTTTTAAAATTAGCATGCTGGGCTGCAGCTGTAAGAGTACAGTGAGTGTTAGGTTTAGCTGCCATTAAAGAAATGTCATCTTAGGTTTTTTGTTTTTTTTATTCCCATATGGGGAGGAATTAGCCAATATTAATAATATTGTGGTATCACGGCAAGAGTTGAAAAAATGTTTCTATGGTAGAGAAGTGAAAAAGTCAATACTTCTTAAAGGGAGTGTAGTACTTGTTTAGCCTAATTCAAGCCCCACAACATTTAGAGATGGGGCGTGGGGGAGGCCGAAGTCCAGGGAAATAAACGGTGAACAGCCCTGTCAACTCACACGGTGTCATTGTGTGTCAGATGATATCTGGTTCCTTCACAAGTTCACCAGGTGTGGAGCTGATATCATAGGGTGGCAGGGAAAGCGAAAAGGGAACAACTGCAAAGAGTGGTTATGCAGTCGTTGTTCGATGCTTCAAACAGCCGATGTCCATGAATGGATGGGAAAACACCCAAGGAGATTGGCACAAACATAATCCTTTTGTGGAGGAGGGGGTTTGGTGGGGTGTAGGGAGCAAAAGTTCATTTTAGGTACTTCATGGCACAAGTCCCCACCCTCTCCAGGAGCCCGCTCTCGTCACATGGTCAATTATTTTTTATCTGAAAGTACTGAGTGAAATATTCAAGATCACAAATTTCAGCTTGTGAAAATTAGGATTTGTAACCTGCCACATCTGGATCCACTGTGGAAAATGTAGCCACTTGAAGCTATCTGCTCATACAATTATAGAACATGGTTGTTAATAGCTCATTACACAATCTCACTACTTTCTATGAGAAATATATTGACTTATGTTTTTGGGAAACCTCTTCTGGAGTTTGCCTTGCCATCAACTTGCTGACTTCGTGTCACACTGGGGCACCATTTTCAGGCCGGTGCTTTACTTTTACAAATCTTTATTCTCTGGTGTAATAGTCCATTAGTTTTAATTGCTGTGAACCAAAAACTACAAGAACCAGAATGCACTGGTATCCTAAATGAAGGCCTAGAAAAGTAAGAGTGCATAATATGGCAAAAATAGATATGCATGCCTAAATACAAGGTTGTCCTCTAAATGCACACACACAATAACAGATATACATTAAAATAGGATGAACCATTGTAACTTTATCAATTCTTGAAGATTAAAACAAAATCATCAAAAGATAAAGGGCACATTTAGATATAGTCTTGGAAGTTGAACTAAGTGATGGCGTAGGGTTGGAAATAGAATAAATATAACAAAATAAAAGAGAGAAGGCAGGTGATAAAGGAGGAGGAAGGATAAGCAATAGTAGGATTCATCTTTTAGCTGGATCTCGGGACTCAGCAAACTAATGCATCTGTCCCAAGACGTGTGTTTGATCTCATGGTCGCAAGTTTGAAATCCAGCATGTCCACTCAGCTTTTATATCTTTCTGAGTTCAATAAAATGGGTACTATTGAGACAGGTGACAATAAACATGTTAATCTTTGCCAATACACCCCCAGATGTGCTTCACAAATATATATTATATGTCAAAGAAAATGCAAACTGAGGAGGGAGGGTAGGTCAAGGTGAGAAGGACTGAGACAGAGAGCAATAGATGAAAGTTGTTTGAAAGGACCGCATTTGAAAGTGTAGCTTGAACAGGAGCATTTTAAGACCCTTTGTGTTCCTGGACAAGAAACATGGGGAAGTTTCAAACTCTAGGCTCATTGCCAGAGTACAGTCGAGCCAAGGTGCACTGGTTTTTTAAAGAAAGCTGATACAAGAAGAGGTATTTATCACCAGAAAGGTTGCCAGCCTACACAACATTTTAGTTGCTTTATTATATAAAAAGGTGTAAATCTGTGTATGGCTTTATAAGTAATAAAGGGAGTATTGTTGATTGATTTAGTTTTCATAGAAAGTCATTGAGCATGTGTACTGTGGCTGTGATGCGATGTAAGTGAACCTTCACATGGAGAGCTCTCTTCGGAGGTGCAAGGTGATCTTTGGGTTAAAAAGAAGTTTGAAATGTCAAGTCTTGAGAGAACAAGGAATTATATTAAGGACTTATGGTTATAATACTAGGATGAACAATCTAGTCTGCTGCAACATGCCTTATTGAAAGCAGGGCATATTGACCATCCTCTTAATGTGATATTTGGGGAGAATATGGTCATTTGAGGACTAGCTGGCTCTGCCTCAACGGACAAGTGGTAGACCACCTTCCGGAGTGTTGACTCTTGTGAGAAAGTGCAATATTAGTTGGGGTGGATGGTAGTCCACCACAAGCAACATTGGCACACCAATGGAAGTTTCACTATTTTAGACCTGAGGAAAATAGGCGTAACTTCAGAAAATGTGTAAAGCATTTAGAAGTACAGTTAAAAAGTCAAAAGCATAGCACGATAAAACTCCCACTTAACTTTTTAAAAATAGAGAATATTTGAAAGAATAAAATGACATCAAATATTACCAAATCCAATATGGGGATCCAAAGCCATTTTTTATTTTTATTTTAGATTAAATTAACGCCAAAATGCCAAAGCTCCACCTGTAGGTAACACATTGCATTAGACAGGGACAAAGTCAAAGTTAAGGCTGACTGCGGCTGATTGCAAGTCAGATACAAGGAATAGGTTCATGTTGGTCAAAAAGTTGCATTCCTTCTTAGAAACATTCCTGGCCTTTGAGAGGCCCATCGGTGCCAAGAGCAATGTATGGGAGCCAAAGCAGGGTTCAACGGAAATGAGGTGCAGATGAACAGGTTTCTGATGTAGTTTTCAAGAAAGGCGGAAAAAGCGGGTTTCCATGCCTTGGTGATCTTTGATGTTGATCTAGTGCTTGCTGATGGTGGAGTCGACGAAGGTGCGGAATGGTGTTGAAGTGCTCTCCCCGTTGATGGGTTTCAGTGTAGAATGGAGAATGTAGCAGGAGCTACGATGGAGTCCAGCCCACGAGCGATGAACCCTTGGTAGATTAGTCTGGGAAGTTGGTCCCTGTCCCTTGACAGTTCACCAGGCATCATTTCAGGGAAAAGTTTCCAAGTCCCAGCTTTTAGTTTTAAGAAGGCGGAGTACACTCTGACACTTATCTAAAGGACTCAGGCCACTTATAGGTCAGGATTGACTCCATAAGAAGCGACCAGGCCTGGTTCCGGACCAGGTACAGTTGGAACTGGTCAGCTAAGCCCTTCAGGAAAGGTGGCTTCTTGCACCTTTTGTCTCCCTGTAGCTTATCAGAAGTCAGTCAACTTGACCCATGAAGTCCACATATTGGTCCAGGGTACAAATGGGAGCAGGTTCAGCTGTTCAGCAGTGGTGTAACAAAAGTTTAGGGAGCCCCCTGCAATGTACACGGAGGGGCACCCGCTCTGGATTTAATCCAGAGCGCTCAGGCATGAGTACTGTGCTAAGGGAGCCCCTGGCAGCTCGGGGACCCACGCACCGCCCCTGCTGTTAAGGTTCTCCAAACACGTCACAATAGCAGGTGTCTGTTTTCCACTAGTCCAGCAGTGTTCTGAAGTGGGTATTGGGGTGCCGCATATATGCCAATTGCCAGTTTGTGGGTGGGGGAAACGCCTGGCCACTCCCTAACCAATGGGGTAAAAGTTTAACCAGGGATGGCCCTACGCACTTTTATGGCACTTCCTGTGTGTTTTACTGTAAATAATCCCACAGTGTCCCTCTCTATCTACAACCAACATGGCAGAACCCTCCTTCCCCAGTACAGAGCACCTACAGCCCACCCAAGGTTTTCATATGATAATAGGTAATTCCTCATTTGTGGCCACTCCAAAACAGTTCTGAGGTAGCTGCCCGAGACAGTCTGACTATGAAGACAAAAGGAAGGTAGGGCTATGTGTGGGCTATATTGGCCAGTGACAGAGTAGGCATCCTTTGAAGATCAGGAAGGAGCTGAGAACGGCACACAGGCCCTCCTGCTCTGGGAGGAAACATCTATTCACGCTCAGGCCCTTTATCCACTGTCAGGGAGTAATCCATATCTCACCACAGGGGAGTCATCAACAGCCAGGTGACACTGAACGCTGGCAGAAAGGCACATTTGAATTAGACAGGGAAATTCGAACTTTAAAAAAGTGTAATTTTCATAATAGTAATGCAAAATCCAACTTGACCATTGAGTTGTTTTTTTATTTACTATTCAAATAAGTACTTGAATCAGTTTTCTAGCTACTCCCAAACTGAAATTAAGCATTATAATGTGTTATAATATAACCCAGTGCTTTCATTTGCGAGAGCCAGGCTTACCACAGTGCAAAAATGGCTTTGAGGTTTTTTCCCTGCTAGGACATGTAAAACAGAAAATATGTATGTCCTACTTTTTAAATACCATGGGGCAGATTTATGATGGGAATGCGCCACGTTTGCGTCATGCAACTGCGGCGTAAACGTGGCGCATCCCTACGACCCATTTACAACGTGACGCATCTAGGCAGATGCGTCACGTTGTAAAGCCCTGCGCCACTTGTGGGCGTTCCGGCGCAGGGTGGGCGTTCCGGGGCAGGTGCGCCTCCATAAGATTTCACTCAGACCAATGCTGCATCAAAACCCTGCGCCTGCTTGAAGCAGGCGTAGGTCTTGACGCAGCATTGTATAGATGGGGCACGCCCGAACCTTGCTGGAGCTGCGTCGCGCTTGCGACGGAACTCCAGCAATGCGCCACCTTTACGGCACAGATGCGTCACGCATCTGTGCCGTTTTTGCCCCATGGTGCGCCGCATTGTCCCGGAGATAGGCGTTCCACTCTTTGCTCTAAAGAAGAACAGGAGTATTGGGGAAATGATTACATCCACTAGACCACCCCCTAAAAGAGACTCTCAAAGCACCATCTTTGGAACCAATCCAGTTAGAGGGCACCGCAAATGCGGGACATGTTCTGTTTGCGATCTGACAATGGAAGGCTCGTTGTTTACGGATGGTAATAGGTTTTGGCGTCACAATGAACATACGAATTGCAAGACCAAGTACACTGTGTATGCCATACAATGTCCGTGCAGGAAGTTGTACATTGGTAAAACCACTCAGGAGGTCCGTCAAAGGATCATTCAACATCGATCGAGGATTAACAATAAAACCATGACAGCACCTCTGGTCTCTCTTTTCCTACAACAAAAACATTCCTGTCTTGACATCAGATGGACTGTTCTGGCCGTCATCAGGGGTGGCACTGGTGACCCTGACCTTCGGCTTTCCCAGAAGGAGGCGTACCTCATACTGAAATTTGATACATCCAACTCCGGTCTGAATGAAATGTCGGAGACTGGCAGTCTGTGAATCGTTTTCAACTCACGGAGCTGTGTTTGGCTGTGCTGCATCTTTTTCCTTTTCCTAATTGTTTTTCATTAGCTTTCCCAAATTTATTTTCGCTATTACTCAATGAGTGTGTTACACGACCACTGAACTGGGTATGGGATGCTAGAGCTGTCTTGATTGTCTGTGAACTTGTGCCACCATGGGATTTCAAAGTTGTCTTTATTGTTTGTGAATTTGTGCCTATCGTACGCTAAAAAATTGGGTTGTGAATTTGTGCCTATATGACGCTAAAAATTGGGTTGTAAATATGCTCTAATGTGCCCTCATTACGGTATTGTAAGTTGTGGGGAAGCAGACGGCATCTCGTAATGTGGGATGTGTTATGCTTATTTCTGATATACATGAAATATGCGTGAGGTTTGGTTACTGCATTGTTCATACAGGTGCTAGTCCCACTGTACTCACGATCCATTGAAACTACAATGACCAGCATTCCCTAGGGTCCCGATTGGCCACTCCCATCAGTCCCTTGACCCGGTAGTTTTAATAGTATCCTTGCTAGCAGTCGCGTTCTATCCATAGACTGAACGCCGTGTGGACATGATCGATTGACTCCTTTTGAACGAGTAAGTGCAGAGGGCCGCCTTGCCATAGTCTCAAGCGCCATGAGTTGTTCTGGCCGTGGACTGTGGGTTTAATACGCAATCCCCCTTTGTTTCCCTTCGCCGCAGGCTCCGGTAAAATAGACACCGCCTGCTGACTGGAATTTGTTTACTTGCCGAGGAATCTCTATCGCTCGCTGTTGGGTTTGAATGCAGGTAGGAACGGTCCCTTCGGCTATGTGTCTACGACTGGCGGTTCTTTATAATCGACAGTACCACTGCCTTGAAATGTTTAAATAATAGCGCATTTTCTCTTGTGGCCATCCCCCCAGATATCATTACCTTCACTGCAAAATGAGAGCGACACATCATGTTTGAGTGTGCACCGCGTCGGGGGCATTATATTTGCAGTCCATCAGCGTGCTAATTGCAGGTATGATGCATAACCGCAAGTTAATCCATTGTGAGCCAATTGTCCCATACATGACGGGTCAGTGACCGTGTTGAGCATTCTTTATTTTTTAAATGTTGTTTCAGCCTTGAATGCTTCTTGGCGATTTACCCTCACTACTGCATCTTTTTGCGGCCTTGTGCAGGTAATTATTTTCCCATTTCTCGTTGGAGTCAGAGTAGGTTGTCATAGCACTATGAGATATATCTGATACCCACTCCATATGTTTTTACAGATTGATTGTTCCCAGTCCCTGTCCTGAAGAGAACCTACAACATCCTGGTTCGAAACGCGTCGACATCCCCACCCTGTGGCAATCTCAAAGGGTGCCGCTAGGACACAATTAATTTTATATTTCTGGACCCTAGCTGTGTAACCCCTAAGAAACATTTGTCCACAGGTTTTGATAGACAGGCAGGCACTCACTTCCATCCTAATCCCGCCTGTCCCCTGGGTTTATCATTCTAAGGACTGGTTTTCCTGTTTGTTTCATGCATTATTTCTGCACTGTATATAACTGCAATTTATTTGTGACAAGTATATGTTTTATCGTCTTGGGTGTGTTATCATTTGTTTTGTTTGATTCGATTATTGTAAATATTGTATATTTGTAATATTGGATTCTTGTAGATACTGTGTACATGAACTCACTGTTCTGATGGATATTTTGTTTGTGTTCGTTTTTTGAAACTGTAAGAAATCTTCTAAAAAAACGATAGAATAAATGCGTTTGGAATAATTATCCAGTGGTCACGTGGTACGTGTTGACTACGTGGCTGTAGAATTTCTTTGAGAATTTTTTCCTGTCCACCCAATTTTTTCTGTTTTCTGCATTGTAAATGCGGCGCACTGTGGGTGGCGGAGCAGCCGCGCAAAATAACTGGCGCATCCCTGGGGATGCGCCAGTTATCATAAATCTGCCCCCATGCATCCTGCCGTAGGGGCATTTATGGCCTACCTTAGGATTGACTTATACGTATTAAAAGGGAAAATTTAGGCTTGGCAAAAGGTTTAATTTACTAGCTTAAATTGGCAGTATTAAAACAGCACACCCAGGCTGCAGGGGGGGGGGCCTGGAAACATGCTTTACATTATCGCTTTAGTAGTGGCACAATATGTGGTGCTGGTCACTAGTGACATTTACTTTACTGGCCCTAGGTACATTTGGTACCATGTACTAGGGACTTGCAGGCACATTAGCTATGTGAATTAGAAATATACCCAAATTGAGCATTTTTCGAGGGTCAGAGCACATGCACTGGCCAGCAGTACCCCAGTGTGTAGAGTTCAAAAATCCAGCAATAAAATCTAGCAAAAAGTGGAAGTGACCACACAAAAAGGGAGAAAAAGGGACATTGCTCTACAACTCAGTTTTAATGACGGGGATACTTTAATCAGAATTGTAATGCCAGGTGGGATGTCATGCTATAGCGACCCAATAAACATTATTTTTGAGTTTCATCCCCTTAAACGGAGGGTTTGTTTATGAGAAAGAAGCATTCAATGCCCCTGAAATGCAGGGAGTTTTATCCCTGTTAATGGGGTCTATTGTTTATTTTTGTACCCTGGGATGCCATCCCTAGCATTGGAGTCCATCCAGCGTCCACAGAGTGGGATCCATATTGAGGATTAACTGTGTTTCTACAGGATCTGATAGAGGAGCCTGCTATCTCTGCCACAGGTCAACTGGTGTTGAACCAGACTATAAGGGTTTGATTTTCAAACTGCATTTTGTAGTACTTTTTGTAGTACCACAAAGCAAACTACTCAATGCAATTCACAAACTACATGTGGAGTTCCACGACTCTACACTTCCTATACTTATATGTGCAGAGTTGTCCTCCCTGGCTGCGGAGTGCCTGGGTGTCGAGAACTCCACACACATAAGTATAGGGAGTGCAGAGTTGTAAAACTTTGTACTTAGTCTGTGAATAGTAAAAATTAGTAAACTTACTATAAAGTGTAAGTTTACCTTTGAGAGGCAGGCCCTAAATGAGGTAGATGATCCATGAATTTGGTGGGTGGATAACCTGCTGATTCATACATGCTAATAGACCCGATTCAGGCTGGTGGCTCCTGATTTTTTAAGCCGAAAAATGGATTTATGTTGGCTGTCTTCGCCTGAAAACGCATCCGCTTTAATAGAAGTCAATTGTGAAAATTCCTTCTCCGGAAAGTATATATTTTTTAATCTCCCACTTTTCTCTTCTGCATGTATGTTGGGGCTTCCACTCCTTCAAACTCTAAAAGAACCCCTAGTCTCATGTGAGGAGTAATTTTGAGCAGTAGGTGATCACAGGATTGGACTGGAGGAGCTACTCACATATGGAATAGGGAAACTTCAGGGTTTTGTATCAGTCCCTTGAAAAGATCCTAGCTTCCCAATCCTTTCATGGAAAGTCGTGCTGCTGGGCCGACGCTTTGGTTATTAGTTTCACCTGTTATGAGCTCGCTGCTTCTGTGGCTCCAGTAAACATTACCTTTGCAAGCTCAATCTGCGTTTTATGGGCAGTCTGGAGCTATTAGCCCACACCATCAACAACATTGTGTAGTCTAGAAAACCTTTATTGCTCCCCTGCTTGGTTTAAATGCTTCTGAGTTAGGGCTGTACCATTATAGATAGTCACTGAGTACAATAAAAGAAAATTAAGTGTTTACTTGGCATTGGGCTAACAGCCCGACCTACAATCTTTTTCCATTACATTTGCACATAAATGAGCACATGCAGCATTTTTGGTTGCTGCAGATCAGACATTAACTTCCATAAGCATTTTTCTACTTCCTATTTGTGCACGGCTGGTACGTAAATGTGCACAGAATCTCCCTGGCTCTCTCACATGTTTAATTCAAATATTTAACTTTCATAAATAATTAACACTTGAAAATGTTCAACTCAAGTGCTCCCACAAGAGCTATTTTTTCAGTGCTTTGTAAGTAGAAGGCAACTGTGTGATATTTGTATCCGTCTATTCTCGCGTGCTTTATATATATTTAAAAGATCTTAGATGTCATATTTTTTCATATCTGTTAAGAGAGGCGCTGCTGCATTGGCCTGGAGCGATTCTCGCTCGTTAGTCTGGGCGTTGAATCACTAAATTCTCGTGGGTACAGCAATGGAATTTGAAAAACTTTACTTTGGTAACCCATAAATAGGGGGTTGCAGGAAGTTGGCTCTGTATATGGTATTACCACTAGGTGGTTATCTAGTGCACAGACTCCAGGGGTTCCCCAAAAGTGTAGAGGGCTCAATGTAAAACCTAGAGTGCTCTATTAGTGATAATGTGGGTGAGCAGCCTTAGGCCTAACACAGAGGAGTGTAAGACATCTATTGCTCAACATCTATTGACAAATAATAAACACATGACTCAAGAAGGAGATCCACACAAATTTTAGAAAAATATACTTTGTAATTATTTTAAGACCAAGATCTTCGCAAACAGTTAAGTAAGGTTTAAAATAAAAATATTTTTCACTTTGAAAAATCGACACTTAGAAACTTTTCAGAACAGTTCAATATTATACGGCAAAACATTATCGGAGTTAAACAGGTAAGTATTGCACCTACAAATCCAGTCTTGTGGACCAAAGCTCAAAAAGGTGCAGGGGGTCAGGTGAGTACCAAAATTGCATCATTAGTGACACAGGGGGGGCTGGGTACAAAGATCAAAGTCAGAGTTCGGTCCAATGCTTTTAAATGGAGACTGGGGGTGCCTGGAGTCACCCTGCTAGCAAGTAAGTAGATCAGTTGCAGGGGCTATGCCCTGGGGGTTAGGACCAGCACTGGAGGGGGCCCACTAAGCTGCACCAAACATTTATCACCAGTAGCCCAAGGGCAGCCGGGTGCAGGGTGAAAATTCAGCGGCGGGCACCCAATGCTTTCTAATGGAGATTCATCGTTTGGCAAACAGGCTGTAGGCGTTGCACTAGAGGTTTCCAGGAGGGAGACCAATGACAGCAGAGGTAAGTAGAGATGCACCGGGTTCTAGAGGCACAGTCTTTGCAGCTCTCCAAGGCTCAGGGGCTTTGGGGTAAAGGGGTGCCTTTCTACGTCGGAGTCTTCTTACTGGAGCTGGTCGAGTTCAGAGGGAGCACTTGGATTCACACTGCAGGTGCCACAGTGGAGAATTAGGAGAGGTCCGCTAACACTGGACATGAGGTCATTATCGCTAGCAAGACTTCACTGCATATGTGGGCCCCTCAGAATGGGCAGGGATCGTGGTCCCAGCTGGATCCAGAGCCCTTGGTGTTATTTTCTTCTCAACAGGTCCGCTGTCCACGGCAGATTGAAGTCTTTTTGGAAGGGTGCAGTCCTCCCAGGGTTTTCAGAGGTCACTGGCTGCAAGACAGATCTCAGGTTCACGGAAGCTGGAGGCAGGCCGATAGGGTTGGGATCAAGGCAGTCGTAGTCTTCAGTATTCTCTGTAGGGATGTCTTGTTTCTTCTTAGGTAATCACAGATCTAGTTTCTAGGTCTGGGTAAGCTACCTAAATAATACATTTAGGGGAGTTTTAGCGCAGTAGCAGGTAGGGCCAATGGGCACTTTACCTGGGAGAGGGTATAGACCTAGCCATGATTGGAGGGGTCTTCCCATCTTAAAGTTGGTGGGGACTGAAAGATGTGCTCCACTTTACCTTCCCCATGTTAGGGGTCGAGCTGACAGAAGTGGGCACACCTCCTATTCTCCTAAGTTTTCCTGCTGGTTTTCCCACCCAAAGTGGGGAAGTAAACTGGGGGCTGCCAACTGCTGCTAGCAGCAGAGGCTGGGGTTGCATTACAAAGGTGGCAGGCCTTTAAAGCTTCCCCTTTGAGCACTGGCCCAGCCTGGGCGAGGAGGTGTGACACCTCTACCCAGTAGGTGCATTGTTTCTGGTCCCAGAGAGCAGGGGCTCTCTACCCAGGGGTTCGGAAACATGTCTGATCATTGCTGGCTGATTACAGCCGGTCAGAGACCACACTAGGATTGGTAGGTTTTAAGGGGATAACTCTGAGATGCCCTCTGAGTACATGGTACAATAAATCTCACACTGGCATCAGTGTGGATTTATTGAAAGGAGTAATTTGGTACCAAACACTGCTGTGTTCGCTGTGGAACTCAAGTTATCGAGTTCCCAGCCCATGTTACTCTGTATGGTTTCACTGGTACATACAATACTAAGCAATGGACCCTAATAGTGATGGGGCATATCTACTCACTCATGCAGCTCACCTGTTGTATAGTGCACTCTATCTCAGGGCTGTGAGGCCTGTTAGAGACGTGACTTACCTATACCTTCAGGAAGTGCTGGCTGGCATGGCACCCAGGCAGGGTGCCATGTCTACTTTGTCATTTTCTCCCTCCCAGGGACATGCAAGCTTCAATGGCAGTGGCATGGTCCTAGCTAGGGGGTCCCCAGGGGACTCTCTTCAGCTTCCAGGCCCTAGATACCAAGGGTACCATTTACTAGGGACTTATTGGGGGCAGAAGCATCAATTGTTGATATGTTTTTGGGAAGGAGCACTGGCCCAGGGGACCTGGTTGGCAGCGACCCTGTGCACTACAATTGAAACCACATCAATACTAGGAAAAAAGTGGGGGCTAATCATTCAAAAATAGGCACTTTCTCACAGGGATCAATGTGGGCAACAAAAAGGGGTGGAGTCACAGAGGCGGGGTCATGAAAAGCAGTTTCACTCTCAACTTTTAGATTTATTTTTGAAAAACTCTGTCTCATAGAAATTGGCACCTAGGAGAAATGTGACAGAAAATCTGTTCTTGCTTAATTAGTTACAAAGTCTACATTTTGAAATATTTCATGGGGTTAAAGCACCTGCTGCAGACATGTGTGACCATTAAATCTCAGGGAATAATAATAATGGCCGGAAAACTGGTAAATTAGCTTACAAGTTTTGACTCAGGAAGTAGCATTAAGTTAATGTGATTCCTGCAGAACACATTGAGCAACATGCAAATGACAGATTATTATTTTGTGTGGATAGGTAAGTGGGTCTGTGTTTTTGACACACACATCCTTTTATTACTTGCTGTTCATAAATTGCAATCCTTCTAATAAGGCACAGTGAGCTATTAAAAGGCATCAATGACCTCCACGCAAGCTGAAAGACATGGCTTTAGAACCTTATTCTGGGTGGTAATAATGGACAACTCCAAGCACTGTGTTACGTTTTAAATCCTGACTTTGTGTTTTTCCTATTTATACAATCTTAGCATATAATCCGTTCCAGTAATGACGATGTGTGCCTCCTACACCTTGAAACCCTCTTTGTTTTATGCAACATCCTGTGCACTGATTTACACTATACACGTGTATGATTTACTGTGAAAATGTAATGTGCACATGTGATGTAAAGCTCTCTGACACCATACAGTGGAATGAGTAGTGCTATAAAAATGTTAAATAAAAATCTTAGCAAGTGCTATTTCATTTTTTATTTGTGTAAATACTCATATGTACTTGTACATCCGACATTCTCACAGTGCATTCATATTGCTTACATATAGGGGTTGCACAAAGTCAAAATCCTGCCTCTAAATCGTAGTTTCTCCTGAGTACTTTTGAAGTGATAACAAGCTGTGTGCCTTTGTTTGCCCATTGCATTGACATCTAGGTGATAGGCTGTGGATAGCATCCATAACAAAAACAACAGGATGATGGACAGAGTGCTGAAACTTTTCTGTAATCGCCTAGTTCCTCAGGATAGGGTATTGACGGGCACCACCCAAAGGCTTGTAACAGCACAACCACACAGGACAGACTTGTAGGGTTACGTAAGCCGGGATTTATTGTATCACTGAACTGCCAGTATGTACAATTAGCACCGAGACCTTTTTCAGTGTTTAGACAACCCTTGGAGGTTCCTGCTTCTGGGTCCAACCTTCCTCTGCACGAATGCCGGTCCCGGCACTCACCAACAGAGGGCACCGTGCTAAGCAGTGCCACTCGAGTAATGCGGCAAGGTTTAGATGGACTCTTTAGTTCGTCCTCCGCATTGGTGTCGGTCCCGACACCTTCCAACGTGGCCATGGTTCAGTACCCAACCAGGAGGATGATTAGAGTTTGTTTGTAAGGTCGGATATTATGTAATCACCTAGTTCCTCAGGATCGGGTATTGACGGGCACCACCCAAAGGCTTGTAACAGCACAACAACACAGGACAGACTTGTAGGGTTACGTAAACCGGTATTTATTGTATCACTGAACTGCCAGTATGTACAATTAGCACCGAGACCTTTTTCAGTGTTTAGACAACCCTTGGAGGTTCCTGTTTCTGAGTCCAACCGTCCTCTGCACGAATGCCGGTCCCGGCACTCACCAACAGAGGGCACCGTGCTAAGCAGTGGCCGACAATGCCACTCGAGTAATGCAGGATTACACACAGTGAGCGACCCAGAATACCCTTGAGGGCTTGGGAGATAATGATAGAAGGGTAAAAGTGCCTTCAAGGGAATTTGTTTACATCAACTTAAGTTATTTAAACCAAACTTGGAGGGATAAGTAAATAAACCCTGTGTGAATTCAATCTTTCTATGAATACTACAACTCACATAACATATAAATGCAGGACATTCTAGTTTGCTCAGCCCCGTTAGTCTAATTAAGACTTTGAGATCCTCAATCGCTTTGATGTTCGTCCTCTTGAATTTATTCAACTGTCCCTGACCTAAATTGAGGTTACGGTTGGTCATTATACAGTTTTTATTGACTCCAGTCCTGAAGATGGTCTCAAAAAGTATTTTCTAAAGAGACCGAAACGTCGACCTTCACCTCTTCCTTTTGTATCATTTATTGTACTGTATTGGATAGGTGTTCTGAGGTTCTGTTGTGTTATATATTTTTTGATTATCTATAGACCTTCAGACCTTTGTTTTACTGTATATATTGATTCAATTATTTTGTGATAAAAACCTTTTGTCTATACACCTTGTCAGTCTTTATGTTTTGATGTAGTTTTGATTTGTTTAATGTTATGTGAGTTGTAGTATTCATAGAAAGATTGAATTCACACAGGGTTTATTTACTTATCCCTCCAAGTTTGGTTTAAATAACTTAAGTTGATGTAAACAAATTCCCTTGAAGGCACTTTTACCCTTCTATACTCGAGTAATGCGGCAAGGTTTAGTTGGACTCTTTAGTTCGTCCTCCGCATTGGTGTCGGTCCCGACACCCTCTAATGTAGGACAAAACACAGGACAAAGGGCAGGTTCCAGCTAGTCTGTAGTTACCCACGCCAAAGGGCAAGGCGTCTCACACGCTCGATAACCTTCGAGCGGGGACTGAGGCAAAAGTACAACTAAGGACTGTGTCCTTCACATTCGATAACCCTCGAGCGGGGACTGTGGAAATTGTACAATAAAGGACAGCGTCCTTCTCGCTCGATTACCCTCGAGCTGGGACTGTGGCAATGATCAACAAAAGGACTGCGTCCGTCTAGCTCGATAACCCTCGAGCGGGGACTGTGGCAATGGTTGACAAAAGGACTGCGTCCGTCCCGCTCGATAACCCTTGAGCGGGGACTGTGGCAATGAGCAACAAAAGGACTGCGTCTGTCTCGCTCGATAACCCTCAAGCGGGGACTGCAGCTTGTTCGGAGTCAAAGGGCGAGGTGCTTGCTCATAAACAAACGAGCGTGGACAGCAGCTCCTAACTGCTGCGACTCAGCGCACAAAAAGCGGGACCCTTCAGCCTAGGTCCTCTGGCGCTTCTCTGGGTTTCGCCACACACGGGCAGCAAGCATGTAAGTCCGGAAACAAAGTCTCACCTTCCTTGAAGTCCCAGCCCAGTGTTCCCTCACGCGAACACAGAATATCCGACGCCGTTCTCTGCCTCCCTGGGTCGTTTTATGGCGGCGCGGACTGCGCATGCTCCTCGCGTTGCTCCCTGGGAATTGTAGTTCCCTGACGTGGTCCTTCTGGGGTTTGTAGTTCTATGAATGGACCGATCCCCTCTATTTGTTGTGGACGTTCGGTTCGTGTCCTAACAGCACATCCCCCCTCCATCAGGGACCCACCGCAGGGCCGGGTTTCCCCAGATGCTTCCGGTGGTAAGCGGACACCAAGCGTGGCGCACAGATCCCGGAGACAGGCTCCCACGACTGTTCCTCAGGTCCGTAACCCTTCCACGCAACAAGGTACCAGAGCTTGCCCCTGCTCCACTTGGAATCTCTGATACCCTCAACCTCATAGTCACGGTCAGCGTCCACCAGCACAGGCGAAGGGACAGAACGCCTGGACGAGTAGGAGGGCTTGAGCAGAGACACATAGAGCACCGGGTGGATTCTCATGCTGCCCGGCAACTCCAGCCGCATGTTCACAGGGCTGATGCATTCCTTGATGCGATACGGTCCGATGTATAGCGGGTGGAAAACGCTGTGTTTTCGAAACCTCAGGTTCTTCGAGGACACCCACACGTAATCCCCCGCCTTGTATAGAGGACCCGGCCTCCACCTCCTGTCTGCATAAACCTTGTATACCCTCTTGGCTTCCTCCAAACACCTCTTAGGGCTCCAGACCGTTTCCTTGATGTGGGCTACCCGTCTGTTGGTTTCAGGTATGCCCGTAGTTGTCGAGGGGTGCACCAGAGGGAAGAACCTGGGATGGTGCCCGTAGTTGTTGTAAAACAGAGATACCTTCGTGGAGCTATGTGTGGCGTTGTTATTTGCGATTTCGGCAAGCCATAGCTTATCAACCCATTCTTCCTTGCCCTGGTCTACGAAACAGCGGAGGTATTGCTTTAATGTTTGGTTGAGGCGCTCGGTTTGGCCGTCCGTCTGGGGGTGATAGCTGGTAGACAGCGCGGAGGTAACGTGCAGCGCCGAACACCAGGTTTTCCAAAACCGCGCTGTGAATTGCGATCCCCGGTCTGATACAATCACACGGGGTAGACCATGGACCCGCACCACCTCTTTCAGGAGCGTGATAGCCAATTACCCTGCCGTTGGTACTCCTTTACATGCGATAAAACGACCCATCTTGGTCAAATAGTCGATTACCACGAGTATGGCGGTACACCCCTGGTCCACGGGCAGTCCCACAACAAAATCCAAGGAGATGTTGTCCCACGGCCTTGCGGGGGTCGGAAGCGGCTGTAGGAGCCCCTGAGGGTGACAATGATCCGATTTCATGGCGGCGCACACCGTACACGCGGCTATCCATCGACGAACATCAGCCCTCACAGATGGCCACCAGAATTTGCGCAACACACAGTTGACCGTCTTCTGTAGACCAAAATGACCCGCACAAGGCGACTCTTGACACCATCGGAAGGCTTGTTTCTTCAGCCGTGAGGTGGGCACTAAGACGCAGTGGCCTTTAACCGGTATACCGTCTTTAACCTGCCATTCGTCATGCCGACGAAGCCACGTCTTCCAGTCGAACGTGCTGATGCCTCTTTGGATCCCCTTAAGGAAGGCCCCCGGCTGGATCGCTCCACCACTGCCCCTGGACGTATGATGGACTCGATGGTTGGTGAAGGGCGCTCCGCATCCGTGGCCTGTCTCGAAAGAGCATCTGCCTTCCTGTTTTCCGTGACCGGCCTGTAGGTGATGGTAAAGTGGAACCCTGAGAAGAACAGCATCCATCTCAGCTGACGGGGAGATAGCTGCCTGGCCGCTGTCATGAACTGGAGGTTCCTGTGATCGGTGAACACCAACACCACGTGCTTGGCCCCCATCAGCAGATGTTTCCATTCGGTGAAGGCGTCTTTTATGGCTAGCAGCTCTTTTTCGGCGACGTGGTAGTTCTTTTCCGCCACGTTCAGTTTCCTAGACATGAAGGCAACAGGATGTAGTAACCCCGACACAGGGTTCCTTTGTGATAGGGTGGCTCCTACCGCCAGATCCGAGGCGTCAGCCTCCACGATGTACTGTTGTTCGGGGTCGGGATGTGCAAGGATAGGAGCTGTTGTGTATGCGGAGCTCCGCAGGGACATCCCCTGATGAGGCACACCAATTAGGATCACTCGAAGGTGCTTCAAAGTTTTTTTTAATTGTTATGAATTTTCATTTCTGTGATTATTTACAGGCAATCCCTTTAAGGGTAGTTAGCTTCGATATTTAACAGCATATCATAAGATGACCAGAGTTGTAATCCATGTACATTTAAACATTGAACTCCAATGCATTTCGGGCTTAGGCGCCCTTGATCACGGAGAGCTGGGGAGGAAGCGAAAAGGGGTGACAGTGAGAAAAAATACCAAGTTGGGAACGGGAAAAGGAATCTAATGGGAGTGCTCTAGTGTGTGGGCAATTGACATGAGTGCTCGAAATTAAAGTGCAAGGTCGGGTAAGTGGTGGGAGTGTTACCGCTAGTGGTATAAACAAACTATAACTCTACCGGTTGACATTGTTCAAACTCTTACTTCAAAGAAACGCGTAGCGTCCTTAAACGTTCACCATCAGTCATCCGTTTGCCGACTCAGCCGCGTGTGACGCGGCCGGCTAAATAATTACATCAACATAGATGACGGACTCGTGCCCGTGAAAAACAGGGGCCATTTTGGAATGGTGAAATCCAACTAGACAACATGTAGTGAGAAACATATATAAGAGCAAACGTATACAGGTAAATGAAAACAATGGAAAAAAGTAAACAAACAAAGGTGAGGATAAAGAGGAAGGTGTGGCAGCAGTAGTGTAGTTCATATTATAGGTAGCAGCTAAATTCTGTGCGATCATTGAGCCCGTGGGGCTTAAGAGTCTGCAAAAGGTAGATCCATTCAAGTTCTCTCTTCAATAATAGTTTAGTATTGTCTATGCCTTCTTTCTTAGGTACCATCTCTAGGACCAGAAATTTTAATTGAGCGATGGAATGGCGTGCTTCCATGAAGTGAAGGGCAATGCTCGATTTTTCAGTTTTGAGTCTAATGTTAGACTTATGTTCATTCAGTCTGGTTTTGATTTTGCGTTCCGTCTTCCCAATGTATAATTTGCCACATGGGCATTTAAGGGCATAGATTAAGTTGGTAGAGTTGCATGTGGCGTCTACATGGAGTTTAATATTGTGTCCTTTCATGGGGTGCTGTATTTCATTGCCCCTGATTACACTGTTGCAGTGGCCACAGTTCAAGCAAGGTTGAGTACCACAATGTCGTTTGGTTGGTTCTGTGGGCTTCGCCAATATTTCTTTAATGTTGCGATTCCTGGTGTGGGCAAATATTGGAGGCTCATTAAAGATGCCTTGAAAGTCCGGTTCATTTTGCAGTATTGGCCAATGCTTCCAGATAATCTTTTTGTATGCTGCACTCGCGGTGGAAAATTTGGACACAAGAACCATGCGCTGCTCTTTGTTTCTGTGAGTCTTAGTCAGGCAATCCTGTCTGGATATGTTAGCCACGCGGCTTCGTGCCTCTCGTAGGACAGTCTCTGGGTAACCACGTGCCTGGAATCTATCCGACATTTCCGTCATCCGTTGGTAAACCATAGTCTCATCAGATACTATGCGCCTGATGCGCAGCATTTGGGAATACGGGAGGTGTTTTTTTAGAGAGCCTTGGTGGAAGCTGGTAAAATGAAGAGCATTGTTTCTGTCTGTACTCTTTCTGTAGAGGTCCGTGACGATTCCGTCAGTTGTGTTCTTGATGTGAATGTCTAAGAAGGCGATGTCAGTATCGCTGATTTGCCACGTGAGTTTAATTCGTGGATCCTTGGTGTTAGTTTCCGTTAAGAGATTGTGAAGAGATTCTTTGGTATCTGCCCACAGGAAGAATAGGTCGTCGATGTATCGTAAGAATAGTTTGGAATGTTTCTGGAAACTTGGGTTGGTGTACAAATATTTGGTTTCAAAGTTCTCCATGTAGGTATTGGCGTAGGACGGGGCAGCACAGTTTCCCATGGCCATCCCAGAGAGTTGCAAAAACCACTGGTTGTCGACATTAAAGTAACTGTGATAAAGGATAAATATCATTAATTCCATCAGGAACGTTTGCATGTCAGGGTCAATGTTGCTTTTGAAAAGGATTTGTTCAATTGCCTCGATACCCCCTGCATGGGGTATAGATGTGTATAATGAGCTCACATCGGCTGTGCCAAACACTAGAGGTTCATTGTTGGCAGTTTGAAAGGCAGACAATTTTGTGAGAAACTCTGTAGTGTCCTTGATGTGACTCAATGACTGAGTGACTAGAGGTTGTAGATATTTGTCCAAAAATTTACCAGTTGTTTCATGAATTGATCGTTTCGTAGACACTATGGGTCTGAAAGGAGGGTCCGTGAGATTCTTGTGGATTTTTGGGCACATGTGGATCGTGGGACTTTTAGGATGTTCAATCAAAAGATATTTTTTGGTGCGTTCCTCTATAATCCCTAGTTGGAATGCTTTATTGACAATTTCCTTCAGCTGATTGTGATATTCATTGGTAGGGTTGTAGTTCAGAGCCATGTAAGTCTCAGTATCTTGAATATGTTCCCAGAGTTTATTGGTGTACATTTCGCTATCAAGTATAACGAGGGCCCCTCCTTTGTCAGCTTTGGTGAGTTTTATGCTCGGGTTGTTGGCCAAAGATTTCAACGTGTCCCGGTCTTTGATGGTTAGATTCTGGGTTCTTTTTGGTGCCTTGAAGTTAATATTTGCTGAATCTTTACGAACCAATGTCTCAAACAAGTCAATACATTTGTGACTGGTCGGTGCCTGATAAGTGCTCGGAGGTCGTAGGCCTTTGAGTTCGTCTGTTTTTTCCTTGGTTGATGGAGGCAATACGTTATCAAAAAAGTGTCTTAGTCTAAGTTTTCGGGTAAACTTAAAGGTACTGACCTCAAGTTCCAAAAGATTAGTCGATGTCGTGGGGATAAATGACGTTCCCTTTTCTAACAAATTCATTTGGTGGTTAGATATCTGGGTTTTTGAAATGTTGATCACGAGACTACTTTCTTCGGTTTCTGATCTTTTTTGGCAACTGTACTCCTTGTGGCCGGTGGGCTTATATCTCGTTCTTTTGATCTTGCTCCGCCTGGGTCTTCTGGAGGGTCTGGACTGATCTCTAAAAAAGGAAGGCTAGATGTTGTTTGTTCTCTACTCGTATTGGCAGTGGCACCGTTGGTGCTAGTACTCGCCTGTTGTTTGTCAGGTACATTTCTGATGTTTACGGGTCTTCTTGTTGGACGGGTGGTTGAGTCGGTATCGGACGAGGAAGTATCCGTTTGAGGATTAAATGGTCGGTTGCGGCGTCTTTGGGCGTAAACATCAGCCCACGAGTAGACCTCATCAAGCTTATAGTCAAGCGTGTCGCGACGAAATTTCCTGACTTTGCGTTCTTGTATTTCTTTCTGATATTTATCAAGTATAGTTTTAGTTTCATCTAGCATGGTTGTAAGTTCCTCCATTGTTAGTAGATTCTTAATTTCGTTATCAATCTCTTTCATTTCCAACTCCAGTTCCTTGAGGATACCGGCTAGTTCCTCAACAATTAGTAATATAAGATCGAGGCTACATTTATTCAAGATACCATTCCATTTCTCCAGGAAGGTCTTGGAATTTTTGCAAAGAGATGGTTTCAATGAAATACGTAATCCGCGTGGGATCCTGAGTGCCCTGTGGTAGCTCAATAATGTGCTCGCATGGAGCTTCTGATTTATGTGTCGTTTCGATAAGTATATTAGCTGCTTTACACATTGCTCTTTATTCCTAGTGGTGGTAGAGGGGCTAATGTCTTCCTCGTCTTCCTCGTCCGATACCGACTCAACCACCCGTCCAACAAGAAGACCCGTAAACATCAGAAATGTACCTGACAAACAACAGGCGAGTACTAGCACCAACGGTGCCACTGCCAATACGAGTAGAGAACAAACAACATCTAGCCTTCCTTTTTTAGAGATCAGTCCAGACCCTCCAGAAGACCCAGGCGGAGCAAGATCAAAAGAACGAGATATAAGCCCACCGGCCACAAGGAGTACAGTTGCCAAAAAAGATCAGAAACCGAAGAAAGTAGTCTCGTGATCAACATTTCAAAAACCCAGATATCTAACCACCAAATGAATTTGTTAGAAAAGGGAACGTCATTTATCCCCACGACATCGACTAATCTTTTGGAACTTGAGGTCAGTACCTTTAAGTTTACCCGAAAACTTAGACTAAGACACTTTTTTGATAACGTATTGCCTCCATCAACCAAGGAAAAAACAGACGAACTCAAAGGCCTACGACCTCCGAGCACTTATCAGGCACCGACCAGTCACAAATGTATTGACTTGTTTGAGACATTGGTTCGTAAAGATTCAGCAAATATTAACTTCAAGGCACCAAAAAGAACCCAGAATCTAACCATCAAAGACCGGGACACGTTGAAATCTTTGGCCAACAACCCGAGCATAAAACTCACCAAAGCTGACAAAGGAGGGGCCCTCGTTATACTTGATAGCGAAATGTACACCAATAAACTCTGGGAACATATTCAAGATACTGAGACTTACATGGCTCTGAACTACAACCCTACCAATGAATATCACAATCAGCTGAAGGAAATTGTCAATAAAGCATTCCAACTAGGGATTATAGAGGAACGCACCAAAAAATATCTTTTGATTGAACATCCTAAAAGTCCCACGATCCACATGTGCCCAAAAATCCACAAGAATCTCACGGACCCTCCTTTCAGACCCATAGTGTCTACGAAACGATCAATTCATGAAACAACTGGTAAATTTTTGGACAAATATCTACAACCTCTAGTCACTCAGTCATTGAGTCACATCAAGGACACTACAGAGTTTCTCACAAAATTGTCTGCCTTTCAAACTGCCAACAATGAACCTCTAGTGTTTGGCACAGCCGATGTGAGCTCATTATACACATCTATACCCCATGCAGGGGGTATCGAGGCAATTGAACAAATCCTTTTCAAAAGCAACATTGACCCTGACATGCAAACGTTCCTGATGGAATTAATGATATTTATCCTTTATCACAGTTACTTTAATGTCGACAACCAGTGGTTTTTGCAACTCTCTGGGATGGCCATGGGAAACTGTGCTGCCCCGTCCTACGCCAATACCTACATGGAGAACTTTGAAACCAAATATTTGTACACCAACCCAAGTTTCCAGAAACATTCCAAACTATTCTTACGATACATCGACGACCTATTCTTCCTGTGGGCAGATACCAAAGAATCTCTTCACAATCTCTTAACGGAAACTAACACCAAGGATCCACGAATTAAACTCACGTGGCAAATCAGCGATACTGACATCGCCTTCTTAGACGTTCACATCAAGAACACAACTGACGGAATCGTCACGGACCTCTACAGAAAGAGTACAGACAGAAACAATGCTCTTCATTTTACCAGCTTCCACCAAGGCTCTCTAAAAAAACACCTCCCGTATTCCCAAATGCTGCGCATCAGGCGCATAGTATCTGATGAGACTATGGTTTACCAACGGATGACGGAAATGTCGGATAGATTCCAGGCACGTGGTTACCCAGAGACTGTCCTACGAGAGGCACGAAGCCGCGTGGCTAACATATCCAGACAGGATTGCCTGACTAAGACTCACAGAAACAAAGAGCAGCGCATGGTTCTTGTGTCCAAATTTTCCACCGCGAGTGCAGCATACAAAAAGATTATCTGGAAGCATTGGCCAATACTGCAAAATGAACCGGACTTTCAAGGCATCTTTAATGAGCCTCCAATATTTGCCCACACCAGGAATCGCAACATTAAAGAAATATTGGCGAAGCCCACAGAACCAACCAAACGACATCGTGGTACTCAACCTTGCTTGAACTGTGGCCACTGCAACAGTGTAATCAGGGGCAATGAAATACAGCACCCCATGAAAGGACACAATATTAAACTCCATGTAGACGCCACATGCAACTCTACCAACTTAATCTATGCCCTTAAATGCCCATGTGGCAAATTATACATTGGGAAGACGGAACGCAAAATCAAAACCAGACTGAATGAACATAAGTCTAACATTAGACTCAAAACTGAAAAATCGAGCATTGCCCTTCACTTCATGGAAGCACGCCATTCCATCGCTCAATTAAAATTTCTGGTCCTAGAGATGGTACCTAAGAAAGAAGGCATAGACAATACTAAACTATTATTGAAGAGAGAACTTGAATGGATCTACCTTTTGCAGACTCTTAAGCCCCACGGGCTCAATGATCGCACAGAATTTAGCTGCTACCTATAATATGAACTACACTACTGCTGCCACACCTTCCTCTTTATCCTCACCTTTGTTTGTTTACTTTTTTCCATTGTTTTCATTTACCTGTATACGTTTGCTCTTATATATGTTTCTCACTACATGTTGTCTAGTTGGATTTCACCATTCCAAAATGGCCCCTGTTTTTCACGGGCACGAGTCCGTCATCTATGTTGATGTAATTATTTAGCCGGCCGCGTCACACGCGGCTGAGTCGGCAAACGGATGACTGATGGTGAACGTTTAAGGACGCTACGCGTTTCTTTGAAGTAAGAGTTTGAACAATGTCAACCGGTAGAGTTATAGTTTGTTTATACCACTAGCGGTAACACTCCCACCACTTACCCGACCTTGCACTTTAATTTCGAGCACTCATGTCAATTGCCCACACACTAGAGCACTCCCATTAGATTCCTTTTCCCGTTCCCAACTTGGTATTTTTTCTCACTGTCACCCCTTTTCGCTTCCTCCCCAGCTCTCCGTGATCAAGGGCGCCTAAGCCCGAAATGCATTGGAGTTCAATGTTTAAATGTACATGGATTACAACTCTGGTCATCTTATGATATGCTGTTAAATATCGAAGCTAACTACCCTTAAAGGGATTGCCTGTAAATAATCACAGAAATGAAAATTCATAACAATTAAAAAAAACTTTGAAGCACCTTCGAGTGATCCTAATTGGTGTGCCTCATCAGGGGATGTCCCTGCGGAGCTCCGCATACACAACAGCCTTGATATTTGTAGGTGTTCTAGACGGATAACACCACCCTACGAGTGCACCCAGAATTCAGTAGCACCGCACTGAACAATTAACCTACCCTTAAGTAGTGCACCCTGCGATTTCCAAGGATAGGAGCTGACACAAAGGCAAGCTTCACAGCATCGAACACTCCCTCTGCCTCGGTTGACCACAGAAAAGCAGATGATTTCCTCAGAAGATGCGTGATGGGAGCAACCATTCCAGAAAATCCCTCGATGAACCTCCGGTAAAAGTTGGCAAAGCCAAGAAAGCTCTGCACCTCCTTTATGCTCTTAGGGGCCGGCCAATCCACAACGGCTTTCACCTTCCTTTCCACCATCGTCTGTCCTTCAGGGCTCAGCATGACCCCCAGGAATTCCACTGTTGTTACGTGGTAGTCGCACTTGCTGAGCTTGCAGTAGAGTGAGTTTTCCCGAAGTATCTGCAGAACCGAAGACACATGTCGCACATGGTCCTCCAAGCTGTCAGAGTAGACCAATATGTTGTAGATATATACGACTATGTATACATCCTGCATGTCACGAAGAACGTCGTTCAGGAAGAACTGAAACCCCGCAGGGGCGTTACAAAGCCCGAACGGCATCACTCTGTAGTCGAACAAGCCGAACCGTGTTTTAAAAGCCATCTTCCACACGTCCCCACATCGCATTCGGACAAGGTGGTAAGCCCCCTTCAGATCAAGCTTGGTGTACACACGGGCTTTCTTGACTTGTTCCAGGAGCATGTTGATAAGCGGTAAGGGGTATCGTTTTTTTATCGTGATGGCGTTAAGCGCCCTAAAGTCCATGCAAGCGCGGAGTTCTCAGTTGGCTTTTGGGATAAAAAACAGAGGCGAGGCCGCCGGTGATCGTGATGGTCTTATGAACCCTAGGCTCAACATCTTGTCCAAATAGGAACGAAGGTGGGTGTTTTCGGGCTCTGACAAGGCGTACAGCCGTCCGCCAGGTATGGTAGCACCAGGGACCAGGTCGATCTGACAGTCATACACCCTATGGGGAGGGAGAGCTTCCGCTTGTTTATCATCAAACACGTCCCCATATTCCTGGTATGCCTTGGGCAGGACCACCTCCTTTTCTGCTGCTGTGGCCACCTCATATCCCGGACTCGTCGTTTGTGCTGGAGCTTTCGAAGGCCACCTGCATGAATAGGAACAATAAGGGGAGTCCATTCTCAGAACTTGGGTTTCCCAGTTGATGGAGGGGTTGTGCTTCTTTAGCCATGGCAACCCTAGTATGACACCATATTGTGGAGCACAGATGATGTTGAAGTCCAAGACCTCCCTGTGCTGTTTTCCGTAACCCGCCTCGATATCACCCGTGTGTTGACAGATGGGCCCTGAAACCAACCTGCGCCCATCTACCGCATAGACTTCCTCCGGGACCACACATGGCAGCAGCGCAACCCCTATGCGGTGTGCTTCTTTCTCATCCATAAACAGCCCAGTGGCTCCTGAGTCGAGCACGGCTGAGACCGAAACCCACTCGTTCCGCACCTTCAACTGTAGAGGAATAAACATATGTCTGGGACTAGTCGATGCATGCAGCTGTGCTGAAGGGATGGATCCATGACTCCGGGAATCCCCTTCTTTGTTCCGGGAGTCCTTTAGTTTTCTGCCCCCTTTTCCACTGTCGCAGTCGACAAGCGGCTGGGGCGAGAACGTCCTGTTCTGGGTTTCGAGGGGCACTCACGGACGTAATGTCCCTTCTTTCCACAGTACAAACAAAGGCCTTGTTTCCTGCGGGATTCCTTCTCTGTTGCCGTAAGGCTGGCTCTGATGGCTCCTATGTCCATGGGTTCGTTACGATGAGCTGGTGTCGCCTCTGTGGGAACCGGATGGCCAGAAGCGAGTGGAGCCTTGTCCTTCTTAGGACCACCCCCACGCCATTCGCTTAATCGATGTTCTAGGCGAAGGGCCAGGCTGATCAAGTCCTCGCAATGCACTGGTTGTGGGTGGATTTGTGCAATCACGTCCTTCAGCTCTTCGCTCAATCCCTGGTGGAAAAGCGCTGTTTGTTTAGCTGGTGGCCACTTGGTTTCCGTTACGAGGCGCTTGAACGCGTTCAGATACTGGACGACCCCTGTGGTGCCCTGTTTTAGCTCAAGTAATTCTCTATCTGCGGTGTAGGAGTCTGCTCGCCGTTCAAACACCTTCACGAATTCCTCCTGAAACGCCTCCCAAACATACAAAAGCGGGTCGTCCCTGCTCACCAATGGCACAGCCCATTGTGCAGCGTTCCCCGCCAAATAGGAGATCATAAAGGCGACTCTCGCCTGGTTTGTAGGAAAGGACTTCGGTTTGTAGGAGAAGTGGAGGGCTACCTGTGTGATGAAGACCTGGACTGTGGTGGGATCCCCGCTATACCTTTCCGGGGTGGCAAGCGGTATCGCCACTGGCATTTCAACCACCACTGCAGCAGGCGGTCCCGTATGAGGAGCCCCAGCATTAAACGGATTCCGCTGCTGGTTGTCCATCCGAGCCAGTAGGTCCGCCGTTTCTTGGCGGGATAAGGCTAGTTCGTTCTGGACGTCTTGCAAAGCCGTCAGCACGTCTTCCAACGTGGCCATGGTTCAGTACCCAACCAGGAGGATGTTTAGAGTTTGTTTGTAATGTCGGATATTATGTAATCACCTAGTTCCTCAGGATCAGGTATTGACGGGCACCACCCAAAGGCTTGTAACAGCACAACAACACAGGACAGACTTGTAGGGTTACGTACCGATGTCTTTCCCCTGAGGCGGAAGCCGGGGGGGCTGTGTGCTGATAAATTGTATTTTGCACTGTGCACTTTGAATTTGAATTTTAATGTGTTGGTCTAATGATTTTAAAATTTGCCGCACTTGTGTTTAAAACCTTTTAAATTACCTCGCTTGGCAGTAAAGTTGATCAAGAACCACTGCACGGGCCCCTGACCCCTCGAACCACTCCCAGAGCGCATTCTCACCTGTGGCGCCGGGAGAGAAGGGGTCGGCCATCTTGGGTGAGGGAGGGGTAGCGCTGCAGACGCTGGACGCTTCCCGCCCTCCCATAAGTATTTAAACTGGTGAGCAGCGCAGCCTCGCTGACTCAACCGATGTCTTTCCCCTGAGGCGGAAGCCGGGGGCGCTGTGTGCTGATAAATTGTATTTTGCACTGTGCACTTTGAATTTGAATTTTAATGTGTTGGTCTAATGATTTTAAAATTTGCCGCACTTGTGTTTAAAACCTTTTAAATTACCTTGCTTGGCAGTAAAGTTGATCAAGAACCACTGCACGGGCCCCTGACCCCTCGAACCACTCCCAGAGCGCATTCTCACCTGTGGCGCCGGGAGAGAAGGGGTCGGCCATCTTGGGTGAGGGAGGGGTAGCGCTGCAGACGCTGGACGCTTCCCACCCTCCTCACACCGGATATAAGGAGATGCATTTCCGACCGCGCAGCGGGCGGGCGCAGCGGGCGCGCCGGCGGCGCGCCGAAGGCGTGCCAAAGGCAAGCCCGTCTGCGCCCGTCCGCGCCGGGACCGGGCCCAGGGCCACAACCCCTATCTGTACCCTTCCATATGACCGTAGTACTTTACTGGAGCTTCGTCCAACTCACAACCCCCACTGTACAAAACATGATCTGTGGTGTACTACTCTGGACACCAACTTAAAATGCTCCCATTGTAACGCCTTAATTCCCTTACATAACGAGACTAGTCCTACCAAAAAATCTAAAGACTGTTGCACAAAGCAAATTGCTATGGCCCTTATTAATGCACGATCCCTTGGCAAACATTGCCAAGAGATAGCAGACCTCATCACCGACCATAATTTAGATCTTTTATACATTACTGAAACATGGAGTGATGAGGCATCTGCCCCTGACTTTGTTACGGCAGTCCCACCGGGTTACGACGCCTACCGGCAGGACAGGGCTGGGAAGAGAGGGGGAGGTCTGGCCATCATAGCCAGAGACCAATTTGAGGTCCGCATATCACCTATCCCTGATACATCATGCGAAGCAACCCTGTTCTATATAAAACTTACACCTCTCTTCAGTTTTAAGGGAGTGCTACTTTATCGACCTCCTAGGACTAGAGCAGCGTTCCTCACTAATCTAAGTACCATAATAGAATCTATAGCCACTGACGAGTCCAGCACAATCATGGGCGATTTTAATTTCCATTTGGAACAAACTAATGATAAAGATACCACCGCCCTAATATCAGACCTAGAAACTGTTGGCCTTAGGCAATTGGTTAAAGCTCCCACCCACCAGGCAGGACATACGCTGGACGGTATATTTACCAATGTTAAGGAATTAAATGTAACTGATATTCTTCCCATGACATGGACAGACCATGCGGCTATATTGTGTAGCCTCACTATAAATTCACCACCAAGAACGACGTCCTCCCACCCGAAACCAGGAACGTTCAAAGCTTGGAAGGATATAAACTATGAAGAGCTTACCACTCTTCTGACCAACTCCAGCCCTGACCTTTCTAACAATTCTGACATTGCGACTCATCAATACCATGAATGGTTGGACAAGGCTATGACCCAATCAGTACCTACTAAATCTCTCTCAAAAAATAGGAGAACGCCTACAGCTAAGTGGTATACAGGAGAATTAAAAACTCAAAAACAATTAACCAGGAATAGGGAAAGGCACTGGCGTCGAACTTACGATAGCGAAAATAAGATCAAATACAAAGAAGCTCTCGCCATATATAAAACCATGATAATTGCAGCAAAAAAGAATTTCTTTTCGCTACACATAGAAAATGCTAAAAATTCCAGTAAGCAATTATACAATATTGCAAAAACCCTATCTGGTAATACACCAGACCTAAATCCACCTCCATCGCAACCATTCTGCGATGCCTTGTCTGAGTTCTTCTTCTCGAAAGTCAACAACATATATCAAACTTTCTCCTCAAAATCGAATACTAGTAGTATTTTTAATCCCCCACCGATCAACTTGGAAGACCCTATGACAAGTTTTAAACCCTTAACGATAGATCAAACTAAGATCATAGTGCGATCTATCAAATCAGGATCGCCCCTGGACCCCTGTCCTACTTCGGTGCTAAGCAGGCTATCAGATACCATTATCCCAGTCGTCACCCAGGTCTGTAACACAATATTGAGTTCAGGGGTCTACCCGGACCCATTGAAAAATACACTGATTAAACCCCTGCTCAAAAAACCAAATCTCGATAAACAGGAACTGAAAAATTACAGGCCTATAGCTAACCTCCCTTTCTTGGCAAAGGTAATAGAAAAGGCCATGAATCAGCAGCTAGCGGATTACATTGAAAGAAAAACCTCCTTGATGACACTCAGTTTGGTTTCCGTAAAAACCATGGCACGGAAACCGCACTAATCAAAGCGGCGGATGATATCAGACTCATCCGTGACCAAGGAGGAACAGCGCTGCTGGTACTATTGGATCTCTCGGCCGCATTCGACACGGTCGACCATAAGACCCTAATCGACCGTGTCGGAAAGATGGGCATTCAGTCTTCTGCGAGAGACCTGCTCGCCTCCTTCTTGGCCAACAGAACTCAGGCGGTTACTTTAGACCCATTTCAATCAGCCAATGTGTCCCTACCGTGTGGGGTTCCTCAAGGCTCATCCCTAAGTCCGACACTATTTAATATATATGTGTCGGGCCTTGCTAGTGTCATCAAAGCACATGGGATGAGCCTAACCTCATACGCAGACGACACACAACTGGTGTTGGCCATCAGGGATGATGGGCAGGAGGTGGCAGAACGGTTCCAAAAGGGAATGACTGCTATCGGTGAGTGGATGGCGGGAAACTGCCTGAAGCTTAACTCTGATAAAACAGAGGTGGTCGTCTTTGGTACTCTCACACCGGCCTGGCCTGCAGCATGGTGGCCATCGGCCTTTGGCATTCCACCTTCACCCACCACCAAGGTCAGAAATTTGTGAGTTACTTTCGACGACAAGCTCAACTTTATGGCACACGCCAATAAGGTGGCATCAACGGCCCATTTTAAACTTAGGATGATAAGAAAAATCATCCCTTTTCTACCGGATACGGCCGCCAAAACCCTGGTCACCTCATTGGTTTTAACATCCTTGGATTATTGCAACGGACTCTTCCTCAATGCACAAACCAGAGTCACAAAAAAATTGCAGACAGTACAAAACGCGGCCTCACGTCTATTAGCTAAAAAACCTAAATTTGTACCTATTTCAGATACCTTGAAAACCTACCATTGGTTGACTATCCAAAACAGGATAAAATTCAAATCCCTGTGTATAGTCTATAAAGTGATGCAGGGTCAAGGTCCTCGCTTTCTTAAAAACCAACTAATACCTTACAATCCGGCCAGAAAGCTCAGATCGACCTCACTCAACCAATTGGTGGTCCCACGCAGCAAAACAGTTTCTTGGGGCGACCGCCGGTCTCTAGCTGCGGCCCCCAAAATCTGGAATACTCTGCCATACCACATAAAAACCTGCCCCTCTCTGTTACAGTTTCGGAAAAAGTTGAAGACGTGGCTTTTCAACCAATAATACAGCACTCTGTCAGCGACTTTTTCCCTGAGGAGGGACATCAATGCAGTCTAGCGCCGAGACGCCTACGGGTATTCGTTCGCGCTTTTACAAATGTCAGAAAATAAATAAATAAATAAAGTAAACCGGTTTTTATTGTATGACTGAACTGCCAGTATGTACAATTAGCACCGAGACCTTTTTCAGTGTTTAGACAACCCTTGGAGGTTCCTGCTTCTGAATGCCGGTCCCGGCACTCACCAACAGAGGGCACCGTGCTAAGCAGTGGCCGACAATGCCACTTGAGTAATGCGGCAAGGTTTAGTTGGACTCTTTAGTTCGTCCTCCGCATTGGTGTCGGTCCCGACACCCTATAATGGAGGACAAAACACAGGACAAAGGGCAGGTTCCAGCTAGTCTGTAGTTACCCACGCCAAAGGGCAAGGCGTCTCACACGCTCGATAACCCTCGAGCGGGGACTGAGGCAAAAGTACAACTAAGGACTGTGTCCTTCACATTCGATAACCTTCGAGCGGGGACTGTGGAAATTGTACAATAAAGGACAGCGTCCTTCTCGCTCGATTACCCTCGAGCTGGGACTGTGGCAATGATCAACAAAAGGACTGCGTCCATCTCGCTCGATAACCCTCGGGCGGGGACTGTGGCAATGAGCAACAAAAGGACTGCATCCATCTCGCTCGATAACCCTCGAGCGGGGACTGTGGCAATGAGCAACAAAAGGACTGCGTCCGTCTCGCTCGATAACCCTTGAGCGGGGACTGCAGCTTGTTCGGAGTCAAAGGGCGAGGTGCTTGCTCGTAAACAAACGAGCGTGGACAGCAGCTCCTAACTGCTGCGACTCGGCGCACGAACAGCGGGACCCGTCAGCCTAGGTGCTCTGGCGCTTCTCTGGGTTTCGCCACACACTGGCGGCAAGCATGTAAGTCCGGAAACAAAGTCTCACCTTTCTTGAAGTCCCGACCGAGTGTTCCCTCACGCGAACACGGAATATCCGACGCCGTTCTCTGCCTGCCTGGGTCGTTTTATGGCGGCACGGACTGCGCATGCTCCTCGCGTTGCTCCCTGGGAATTGTAGTTCCCTGACGTGGTCCTTCTGGGGTTTGTAGTTCTATGAACGGACCGATCCCCTCTATTTGTTGTGGACGTTCGGTTCGTGTCTTAACATTTTCAGCCACTCTCCATTAGTCAATAGATCTGGGTTAAATCCATTGTTCTTTTGCTCACCATGCCATCCCAGTTTGGAACCAGCCATATGCAAATCAGTCTTGAGCCTGCTCCTCATGGGAACAGACAACCTGAACTGCCAGGCCAGGTCCTACTTGGACAGGAAACAAACATCCTGCAACTAGGTTTCGGTTTCGGTGACTGGGGGGTGACTGTTCAGCATTCTGTCCATCATCTCTTCTTTTGGCCTTTGTCACTCTAATTGGGAAGGGTATGCCCAGAAATGGGTCCTGTGCTCACGGTTCCACTGGATTCAAGCTAGCCTGACTAATGAGGGGTGATAACCCGAAACTAACCCCAAGACGCTTGTTTCTGATCCAGGGAGGACCTGCCATGGCAGTTTGGGCTGGATTGTTCCCAAGAGGAGCAGGGTCAAGACTGATTTGCAAATGGCTGGGTCCAAACTGGTGTGGTGTGGTGAGCAAACAAACAATAGATTAAACCCAGATCTGTGACTCGGGGTGAATGTTTGCATTGTTCAGACTTCTACCCTTCATCTGTTCTTTCTGCTTTTGTCGCCCTAAGTGGGAAGGGTGTTTCCATACGTGGGTCTCGTGTTCACTGTGCCACTGAATTCAAGCAAGCCTGGTTGATGAGGGGTGACACCCCAAAACTGGTCACAGGATGCTTGGTTCTGGTCCAGGAAGGATCTGGCCTGGCGGTTCCGGCTGGACTGTTTCCATAAGGAGCAGGGTCAAGACTGATTTGTATATGGCTGGGTCCAAACTGCAGTGGCGTGGTGAGCAAAAAAACTATGAATGAAAGCAGATCGGTGACTGAGGGTGAATGTTTGCATTGTTCACCATTCCATACATCATCTGTTCGTTTTGCTTTTGTAGCTAGAGTCCAGCCAGGATTATGCTGGAACAAAGCAGGGCTGAAAGCCATTTAAAAACGCCCTTTGTTTTGGATCCAAGCTGGAAGAGAAAATTACTAAGGGCCTCATTTATGAAAACTGTTGCATCGCTTTGACAAAACAGCAATACAACAGTTTTCACTGCACCCTCCTGCAGACAGGATGGATGCGCCTTATTTAATGTACGGCGCTCCATGATGCAAGGAGTTACAGATATGTCAGATACCGTCTGGATAGTATAAAACCACGTCTGAAGTGCCTTACTGAAAGGCAGATGCCCAATAATCACAGTCAGAGGCTGGGGAAGTGAGTACCAGAGTCTGGCAGCACCGATTGAAAAGGGTCTGCCAAATATATGACGGTACATAGCATGCCATCACAACTCATGCAATTAAAAAGCGGTTGTAACAACACAAGTGCTGTTACAACGCATTAACATCACAATGCACACTTTTACTGTCAGGTTCTGAATCTCGGTATATCGCGCCTGCCTAATATTGGGACTACATGTCCCAGAAGCCTTAGCGGCATGAAGGCGGGAACTATATAGTATCATTGGACCCGGAGTTCGGGTTGTATTGGATTGGTGTTTGTTCCTGACTCGTTAGCGGTGCGGCTGCCCGTTAGTCTGAGGGACCCGTGGTGCTTCGCAGAACATTTTGCGAAGACACGGATTACTGTGGCGGTAACCCATATCGGGGCCGGACTTTGAATCTGCTTTGGAGAGGCGTGTTGGCTGATGCGCCTAAGAGACGCTGTGGTGCTACGCTGTGTTTGGAAGACGCGAAGACACAGCCCCCGTTGGAACCACTGTGATAGCGGAGAAGCGCGTCGGCTGATGCGCTTAGGAGCAGCTGTGGTGCTTCGCTGTGTTTGGAAGTCGCGAAGACACAGCAACCGTCGGAACCACTGTGACAGCAGAAAAGCGTGTCGGCTGAGGTATCGATGAAACGCTGTGGTGCTTCGCTGTATCTTACGCGAAGACACAGACGCTGGCGGTATCCTGTACTCGGAGAGGGATTCTCTCATGGGGGAGTGCTTAAAAACTCAAGGAGGAGACTGCTCACTTCTTACTGAGGAGCCCAGTACATTGTTGACTCCGGCTGTGTTGTGGTAAGGCGAGCAGGCTCACTTCTCCGAGGAGCCTCCTCGTTTTCATTTCCGATTATCATATTTATTTTCCGGGTTCTGGTGCATTAACTTCAGATACTTGCTTTAGCTTCTGTGTCGTTAACAGAAGAGGGGGAGTTATATCGTTTGTTTGCTAAAGATCATATTTCAGCGCTACCTGACGGTTTCCATAGAGTCCTCAGAGTGAGTGTCACTGGTAGGTACATAGAAGGGATTTACAGAGTATGAAACACCCTATAGGAGAGATAGGGGAGTAATGCTGTGCTTATTTTCTCATAGGAAACATCCAGGGGCGGTACGCAGGAGGAGAGCGTCAGGCGACAGTGAGGTTCTTCCAGCGAGTACTCTTAGCAAGGTATGAGTACGAAAGTAACAGTTTATAAAGTCAGATAGGTGCCCAAGAGTATTTATAACGGGCTCTTCCTTTGTTTTCCAGATTGGCAGCCCCCAGGCAGCACCATCCCGGGCATTTACATTTTCCCTCGCCAGACCACCTCTAAGCTTAGGGTGTCTAAGAGAACCAAGCTTGGGGAGGTCTGGAGGTGGACCCTTTGAGCATCGCCCGGATCCCGAGGAGCGTTGTGATACCTGACAGAATCTAATACCCACGAATTACTGCTCTTCTTGGTCCGGGTGATTCCCAAAGATGGCGTCCTTGGATGACGTGCTGCAAGCACTGGTTCTGGTACAGCAAGAACTGGCGGATTCTAAGGCTGAAACCGCGGCATTGAGGGATAGGGTGGATAGACAGGCGCACAACCCTTTTGACGCTTCCTCGTCCAACCCTCATATACACGTAACGGTGCCCCCGCCAGTCCCTTTAGCCACACCGGAGATGTATTCCGGGGATCCGCACAAGATTCAGGTCTTTCTCACGCAGATAGCTTTGCACTTTTCGTGTAGACCAGCGTCCTTCCCTACTAATGTCTCTCGGGTCGCTTTTGCGATCTCGTATCTCACCGGGGATGCGGCCGATTGGGCGGTTCCGTTGGTTCGGAACGATGACCCTCTACTGTCTAACTGGGATGACTTTAGGAAGGAGTTTGAGAGGGTGTTCGACCGGCGGGCAACCACTTTCAGTGCAGATAAAGAACTTTTGGAGCTTAAGCAGGGAAAAAGGGACCTTGTAACTTACATGACGGCGTTCAACCGCCTGGTTGCGGAGAACGCCTGGCTGGAGGAAAAAACAATGTCCCTATACTACCAGGAGTTGTGTGATGAGATGAAGGACGTGTTGGCGCAAATCGATCCTCAACCCACCTCCTGTATCGATCTCATTAATCTCACACTAAGGCTAGACCATCGTATGTCTGCTAGACACGGGGGAGGACGAAGGGGGGATAGGCCCTCTCCGGTAAAAGAACTTGGCAACCGGTCTCAGGTTACCTTTAAGGAGACAGGACCCGAGCCGATGGACATAGGGGCCGTTAGACCACCCTTATCTAGGGCAGAAAGGGAGAGCCGTCGGGTCCAGGGGTTATGCCTCTACTGCGGCAAAAAAGGGCACTATGTCCGCGATTGTCCGGTTAAACCTAAGAGGAGGAATACCTATTTCCCTGGAAAAAAGTGGCTGTGAGTGTGGTAGGAGACACCGAGGACAAACTTCAGTCCTCCAGAGAGATAAATGAGGAGGCACGGACACTTTATTGGCAGATTCCCTCTTTGGCCATAGCGGAGCACAAAAACTCGGAATCGCATATTGTATTGGACATGCGATTGGCGGTCTGCCAAACCAGTTATCCCGTCCTGTCCATGATAGATTCAGGAGCCACGGGGAATTTCATCAACCAGGGGTTAGTACAGCTGTTAGGGTTGACACGAGTGTGCAGCAAGAAACCCGAACCGGTGTTGGCAGTGGATGGCACTCCTTTAAAGTCAGGCCCCATAATTGAACATACTGAGGCATTGGAATTAACTTGTCCTGGGATCCCACACGATCACGTGGAAAACATAGTTCTCAATATCATTGAGGCTCCACAGTATGAAATCATACTGGGCATGCCATGGCTGTGGCGACACAGTCCTTCCGTGGATTGGCGACAAAAAAACATACGATTCCAGTCTATGGAGTGTTTGATGCAGTGTATGAAAGAAAACAATTCCATTGCTTTGATTCTTGCACTGGTTCATCAGGTGGCCACGGCGGCAGAGAAGGAGGTTGTGTTACCTGTGGAGTATGCGGCATTTCAGGACGTGTTCAGCGAGGTTAAAGCTGAGTCACTACCTCCACATCGCGAGTATGACTGCCGGATCGACTTGGTGGATGGTGCAGTCATACCCTCCTGTAGGGTCTATGCCCTTTCCGAACCTGAGAACAAACATCTGCGTGACTATTTAGATCACTACAGCGCCTTGGGGTTCATACGACCATCCTGCTCCCCTGCGGCCTCTCCGTTTTTCTTTACGGCCAAAGCCAATGGGGACTTGAGAGCCTGCATAGACTATCGCGTCTTGAATAAGAACACAGTAAGAAACCGGTACCCGCTTCCGCTCATCCCCCTGTTGTTAGACCAATTGAGAGAGGCTACAATCTATACTCGCCTCGATCTACGAGGGGCATACCACTTGGTCCGTATAAGGCGGGGAGATGAGTGGAAGACGGCGTTCAAGACGCGATACGGCCTGTACGAATATCTAGTCATGCTGTTCGGGCTGTGTAATGCCCCTGTGGCATTTCAATACTTCCTTGATGACGTCCTGAAAGACTATCTGGACCGCATAGCGGTCATGTATATAGATGATATACTCATCTATTCTTCTTCTCCGGCTCAGCATGCTAAGCATGTATGTATGATCTTACAACACTTGCAAGAAAACCACCTGTATTGCAAGTTAAGTAAGTGTGAGTTCAGCGTGCGACAGGTGGAGTTCCTGGGGGTGATCCTGAGTCCCCAGGGGTTCAGTATGGCAGATAGGAAAGTGGCAGCGGTGCAGGAGTGGCCGATCCCTAAGAACGTGAGAGAGGTACAACAATTCCTTGGTTTCGCTAACTTTTATAGGCGTTTCATCTCATACTTTTCTCAGTTGGCAACCCCCATCACTAGGCTTCTGAGAAAAGGGGTTCCCTTTGTGTGGACTCCAGAGACAACCAAAGCATTTGTACAGCTCAAGGAGGCGTTCTGTTCAGCACCTATTTTACGCCATCCTCAGGTCGATGTTCCTTTTATCGTTGAGGCAGACGCGTCAGATCTGGCTATCGGTGCGATTCTGTCACAAAGGGAACGGGAGGCAGGTCAATTACATCCGGTGGCTTTCCTGTCCAAAAAGCTGAACCAGGCAGAGGTCAATTATACCGTGGCAGAGAAGGAACTCCTGGCGATCAAGCGAGCCTTCCAGGAATGAAGACACTACCTGTGGGGGGCTCAACATCCTGTCACGGTATACACGGACCATCGCAATCTGCAATACATGAAAACTGCTCGGCATTTATCACAGAGGCAGATGCGATGGACTTTGTTCTTTGCAGAATATAACTTTGTGATTACTTTTCGTCCAGGCATCGACAACCGGAAAGCAGACTCACTGTCCAGACAAAGAGAGGAAGATGGTACGCGTATGGTTGCTCCTGAGGCCATTGTACCCCCTGAAAAGGTGGAGTGGTGTTGGGGTCACGGTGGATGGCTTTCTGGATCAGGTAAAGAACCATAGGACCTTAGCCCAATGGCAGAAATGGGTCACGAAGGATCAACATCGCTCCTTACAGCACGGGGTGCCTTTGTTTCGCAATAGACTGTATTTGCCGCAACATGAGATTCGCCAGAAAGCGTTTAACTGGTGCCACAACGCAGTGTTAGCCGGACATCCTGGATACACGAAGACGCTATCTTCTTTGCAACGGTCCTTCTGGTGGGAAAATATGGCTTAGGATGTGAAAACCTGGGTTTCCCAATGCGACACCTGTGCTCGAGCCAAGGGAGAGACCAGTAAAGCAAAGGGGCCGCTGCTGCCATTGCCCACACCTTCCAGCCCCTGGCAGACCATCAGTCTTGATTTTGTGGTGGGGTTACCCATGGATCAAGGGTGTAACGCCATACTGGTAGTGGTGGACAGTTTAACAAAAGCTGGACATTTTCTTCCCTGTAAAAACTTGCCGACTGCCGCCCAAACAGCCCAAATGTTGTTACAACAGGTGGTTCGGTTGCACGGACTACCCAAGGTCATAGTGTCCGACAGGGGACCGCAATTTGTTGCTCGGTTTTGGAAGGCATGGTGTAAGGCATTACAAGTGGAGGTGGCCCTATCCACAAGCTTCCATCCACAGACCGACGGCCAGACCGAAAGGTTAAACCAGACTCTCAAGAAATACCTGAGATGTTATGCAAAGGAGGCCTCTGAATCCTGGGTCTCGCTGCTGTGGCTGGCGGAACTCACGTATAATAACTCCTGGCACAGTTCCATCAAGGAAACCCCTTTTAGGGCGAACACCGGGTATCACGCCAACACGTTGCCCTTGACAATACCTCAGGAAGTTCTAAACCATCCATCAGTACATGCTCAGGTCAAGGACTTGCTGAAGGTACACAAATGTATACAGGCGAAGTTGGTGCGGTCTAAACTCACCTATAAGAAGTGGGCTGATCTTCATCGGCAGGCCGGGCCCCAGTACCAGGCAGGGGACCGGGTGTGGTTATCCACTGAGAACATCAGGTTCAGATACCGCAGCGTGTTCCTTCCTCGCTTAATTGGCCTGGATGTTGTCATCCGCCGAGTGAATCCGGTAGCGTATCGGTTGAAGTTGCCTGCCTCCCTACGGATTCATCCGGTATTCCATTGTAACCTACTGAAGCCGGCCAGTGGTCGCCAACGCGTGCCGGTTCCTCCTGTAGTACGGGACGGTCAGCTGGAGTTTGAGGTGCACAGGATTCTGGATTCCCGGTTTCGTAAGGGCCGGCTTTGGTACCTCGTTTCCTGGAAGGGATACACCTCGGAGGAGGATTCCTGGGAACCTACTTCGGGGGTGCATGCTTCGAGAGCAGTACGTTCCTTCCATGCTCGCAACCCTGGCAAACCCGGATCTAGGAGGCGCCTGGGAGGAGGACGTACTGTCAGGTTCTGAATCTCGGTATATCGCGCCTGCCTAATATTGGGACTACATGTCCCAGAAGCCTTAGAGGCATGAAGGCGGAAACTATATAGTATCATTGGACCCGGAAGTCGGGTTGTATTGGATTGGTGTTTGTTCCTGACTCGTTAGCGGTGCGGCTGCCCATTAGTCTGAGGGACCCGTGGTGCTTCGCAGAACATTTTGCGAAGACACGGATTACTGTGGCGGTGACCCATATCGGGGCCGGACTTTGAATCTGCTTTGGAGAGGCGTGTTGGCTGATGCGCCTAAGAGACGCTGTGGTGCTACGCTGTGTTTGGAAGACGCGAAGACACAGCCCCCGTTGGAACCACTGTGATAGCGGAGAAGCGCGTCGGCTGATGCGCTTAGGAGCAGCTGTGGTGCTTCTCTGTGTTTGGAAGTCGCGAAGACACAGCAACCGTCGGAACCACTGTGACAGCAGAAAAGCGTGTCGGCTGAGGTATCGATGAAACGCTGTGGTGCTTCGCTGTATCTTACGCGAAGACACAGACGCTGGCGGTATCCTGTACTCGGAGAGGGATTCTCTCGTGGGGGAGTGCTTAAAAACTCAAGGAGGAGACTGCTCACTTCTTACTGAGGAGCCCAGTACATTGTTGACTCCGGCTGTGTTGTGGTAAGGCGAGCAGGCTCACTTCTCCGAGGAGCCTCCTCGTTTTCATTTCCGATTATCATATTTATTTTCCGGGTTCTGGTGCATTAACTTCAGATACTTGCTTTAGCTTCTGTGTCGTTAACAGAAGAGGAGGAGTTATATCGTTTGTTTGCTAAAGATCATATTTCAGCGCTACCTGACGGTTTCCATAGAGTCCTCAGAGTGAGTGTCACTGGTAGGTACATAGAAGGGATTTACAGAGTATGAAACACCCTATAGGAGAGATAGGGGAGTAATGCTGTGCTTATTTTCTCATAGGAAACATCCAGGGGCGGTACGCAGGAGGAGAGCGTCAGGCGACAGTGAGGTTCTTCCAGCAAGTACTCTTAGCAAGGTATGAGTACGAAAGTAACAGTTTATAAAGTCAGATAGGTGCCCAAGAATATTTATAACGGGCTCTTCCTTTGTTTTCCAGATTGGCAGCCCCCAGGCAGCACCATCCCGGGCATTTACATTTTCCCTCGCCAGACCACCTCTAAGCTTAGGGTGTCTAAGAGAACCAAGCTTGGGGAGGTCTGGAGGTGGACCCTTTGAGCATCGCCCGGATCCCGAGGAGCGTTGTGATACCTGACATTTACTACACATATGCCATTACCACACATGCCATTACAACGCAAAGGCATGCGCGGTAAAGGTATAGACTTGGTAAAAGTGGTTAAGGTAAATATATGTACATGTGTGTGTGTGTATTTTGTTTTAATACGCTCTAAAACCCCATTACCTTTACTACTCCAATAACCATATCCCCCTAAAATCCTAAAATTACCCTTACCACCGCAATACCCATAACCCCTAAACCCTAAAATAACCCTTACCACCCCAAAACCCATACCCACCCTGAACCCTAAAATTGCCCATGCCACCCCAAAACCCATACAAACCTTGAACCCTAAAATTATACTTGGTACCCCAAAACCCCAACACACCCTGAAACCTAACATTTTCATTGGCACCCCAAAACCCATACCCACCCTGAACCCTGAATTTACCCTTGTCACCCCAAAACCCAAACCCACCCTGAACCCTAAAATTACCCTTGTCACCCCAAAACCCATACCCAGCCTGAACCCTAAAACTACCATTGGTACCACAAACCCCATACCTACCCTGAACCCTAAAATTACACTTAGCACCCCAAAACCCAAAGACACCAAACCCTAAAATTACCTTGGCATCCCAAAACTAAAACCCACCCTGACACCCTAATATTACACGTTGACACCCCAAACCCCAAAACCACCCTGAACCCTAAAATTACCCTTGGCACCCCAAAACCCATACCCACCCTGAACCCAAAAATGTCCTTACACCCCAAAACCCACACCCATCCTGAAACATAAAATTACCCTTGACACCTCAAAACCCAGACCCACCATGAAATTACCCTACACCCCAAAACCCCTACTCACCCTGAAACCTAAAATTACCCTTGGCAACCCAAAAAACATAGCCACCCTGAACTCTAAAATTTCCCCTACACCCCAAAACCCATACAAACCTTGAACGCTAAAATTATACTTGGCACCCCAAAACCCAACACACGCTGAACCCTAAAATTATCATTGGCATCCCAAAACCTATACCCACCCTGAACCTTAAAATCACCCTTGGCACCCCAAAACCCAAACCCATCCTGAATCCTAAAATTACCCTTGTCACCCCAAAACCCAAACTCACCCTGAACCCTAAAATTTCCCTTGTCACCCCAACACCAATACCCACACTGAACCCTAAAATTACACCTGGCACCCCAAAACTCATACCCACCCTGAAACCTAAAATTACCTTTGGCACCCCAACACCCAAATACACCGAACCCTAAAATTACCTTGGCACCCCAAAACGAAAAACAACCCTGACACCCTAAAATTACATGTTGACACCCCAAAACCCACACACACCATGAACCCTAAAATTATCCCTACACCCCAAAACCCATTTCCACCCTGAACCCTAAAATTACACTTAGCACCCCAAAACACATACCAACCCTAAACCCTAAAATTACACTTAGCACCCAAAAACCCAAACCCTCCCTGAACCCTAAAATTACCCTTGGCACCCCAAAACCCATACCCACGCTGAACCCTAAAATTACACTTAGCACCCCAAAACCCATACCCACAATGAACCCTAAAATTACCCCCCCACCCCAAAACACATACTCACCCTGAAACATAAAATTATCCTTGGCACCCCAAAACCTATACCCACCAAGAACCCTAAAGTTACCCCCACACTCCAAAACCAAAAGCCACCCTAAACCCCATATCCTTACCTTATACTTACAAGTAAAACACATATGCCTTTACGAATCATGCCTTTACAACGAAATTTGCTGTAAAGGCATGAGTGGTAAAGGCATATGTGTTGTAATGTCATGTGTTGCTTGTAATGGCTTTGCGATGTGATGGTACTAGCGTTGTGATGGCATGCGTTCTAATGGCATGCGTTGTACTAGTTTCCTTGTAATGGCTGTCTCCCAGGTCTGATCCCCCATCTCCTCCTCAAAACTTTTGGCAGGATAACCAAGTTGCGAACGACAGAATGAAGATTTCTACCTGGAGTGTACTGGTGGAACATAGCCCTAATTCCACCTGAATTCTCTTGATTGAGAGCCTTGTGTACAATACAGAAACCTGAAACATAATATGCTTTCTGATGGAGAGCCAGTGCAGCTCACACAGCCCCACAGCAGCTGATTGGCACCTATAAATGTCAAGGATCGCTCTAGCAAGAGCGTTCTGCACTACCTGCAGTTTTGCCTAGGTGCTGATATTAGAATCCAGATAGAGTTACAATAATCAATTCTGGATATGACTAATGTCAGGGCGACCTGCTTCCACGCCGACAGAGGAATGAAGGGGAAGATTTTCTTTAGATATCGTACAAGCCAAAGGCAGGTCTCAGCTGTACGACTGGCCTGACCATTCAAGGAGAGTTCACTATCTAGCATCACCCCAAGATTTTTGGCCTTCTCATCTGGAGCAGGGAGGGTGCCTACGGAGTCTGGACACCAATTTCCATTCCAAATCGAGGTTAGAGTCTCAAAGAGCAACATCTTGGTTTCTCACCATTAAATTTAGGAAAATTCCTGTCCATCCAGTCTTCGACTGCAGACATACACTGAGAGGAATTAAGGGCCATATTAGCAAGAACCTCGTTAAAATTATCGCCATTTTAACGCCCAGGAAACTGCCTCTAAAACGGCAATAATGGGCTTGCTAATATGCGTTATAGAATTTCAATAGAAGCCCAGGTTAGATGTCCTGCACATCTAACCTGGGCTTCTATTGGAATTCTATAGCGCATATTAGCAAGCCCATTATCGCCGTTTTAGCGACAGTTTCCTGCAGCTAAAACTGCGATAATTTTAATGAGGTTCTTGCTGATATGCCCCTTACTGCGGTAGCTGCCCAGGCCATAAGGATCAACACAATAATATGGTTGTCTTCGGAGTATGGTATTGCATGCAGCCCATAAGAGTAAATGTTGGTGGCAAGTGGAGAAACTTATAGAAAACATCTGAATGGTATTAATTTAGTAACACCCTGTGGGGCAGATCTACAAGGAAGTGCCACAGCTTGGCACAGCAAGCCCTTTGGCTCTGCCACGCTGCAGCACTTCTGAAGCACAGGAATGCAACATATTTACAATAATATGCGTTATAGTATTTCAATAGAAGCCCAGGTTAGATGTCCTGCACATCTAACCTGGGTTTCTATTGGAATTCTATAACGCATATTAGCAAGCCCATTATCGCCGTTTTAGCGACAGTTTCCTGCAGCTAAAACTGCGATAATTTTAATGAGGTTCTTGCTGATATGCCCCTTACTGCGGTAGCTGCCCAGGCCATAAGGATCAACACAATAATATGGTTGTCTTCGGAGTATGGTATTGCATGCAGCCCATAAGAGTAAATGTTGGTGGCAAGTAGAGAAACTTAAAGAAAACATCTGAATGGTATTAATTTAGTAACACCCTGTGGGGCAGATCTACAAGGAAGCGCCACAGCATGACACAGCAAGCCCTTTGGCTCTGCCACGCTGCAGCACTTCTGAAGCACAGGAATGCAACATATTTACAATAATATGTCGCATTACTGTGTTCTCACCTGAACTGGCGCACAAACTGCAGCCAGGCGCCGGCGCAGGCACAGTTGCACCATGGTTCAAGGATGCCTGCATCGTGAGGGGATGGTTTTTGTGCAGGAAGTGGCACCTTCCTGTACAAAAACAATCACTCCAGGCATTTTCCTCTTTCACAGCATGCTGTAGAATGCAGCACGCATTGAAAGAGGAAAAAACGAGGAGAAATGAACAAATTTCTCATTGTTGTGCCTAACTATGCCTCCCCTGGGGAGGTTTAGCATTCACACACATTTCCAGATTAACGATTCCTCATAAATCTGGAAATATGTCTGATTCCATGGGTGTTGCATTGGAACACCCACACCAACACCCATGGAATGGCCCTTCCACGCAAAGTGCTGCGTGTGAGGAGTCCATGTTTACAAGGAGAGAAAAAGTCATGCAGGGTGGCTTTTCCTCTCCTTGTAAATATGGAGAAATGAAATGCACCTCCAGTACATCACAAAAAGTGACATACTGGTGGCGCAGGGGGCTTGTAAATCTGCCCTCTCAGAGCAGTCATTGAAGAAGGAGGAAAACAGTGCCAATGCTTGATCTGTTGTGCCCATAGTTTGAAGGTGTTCATTCAACAGGGATGGGGAGATGGTGTTAAAGGCTGCAGACAGATCTAAAAGGATCAAATGTGTGCCTTGCCCCTCATTCACTAGCCACCAAATACAGTCTGTGGCTGAGACCAGTGCAGCTTCAGTTCCATTATGTTTCTGGAAACCAAACTGAGATCTGTCCAGCTCACGCCTGCTCTTCCACAAACTCCAACAGATGGGCATTCAGGTGTCTCTCAAAAATCTTGGCAGGTAGCGGAAGTAGCGTGATCGGATATTTTTTAAGATCCTCACTATCAAGATTAGGCTTTATTATAAGAGGCCTGATCACCGCCTCCTTCTATCGCTGAGGGTAATAACTAGAAAGAATACCTTTATTCATTAAGAAATTAAGAGGACATGAAACAGTACCTGCCACCATGTGCAAAATTGTAGGGCCACATGATTCCAGGGGACTTAGTATTAAGAAGGTGTTGTTCTACCATTTCAGGGGTAAGTAATGGAAATACTTTGAGCAAATTAAACTCTGGGGGCCTCATTTAAAAGGAACTGACGCATCTGCATAGATGTGTCAGTTTCCTTGTGCCAGCACGAAATGTCCTGGGCCACCATGGATGCGCTGCATTAACTATACAGTGCTCCATGGCTTAACAGATGCTTCAGAAATTCTGATGCATCTGTTGGCACAAAAGTGACGCATTGCTGGAGGTGCTCATGAAAGTGATGCAACACCAGCACTGTGCCACAACAGATAGGTGAGTCCCATTCAAAAAGCACTGCATCATTCATTATGCCTGGTCTTAGCAGGCGTAGGGATTTTGACGCAGTGAAGGCGTAGAGTGACGCAGTGAAATGTTGTAAATTTCACTGCATCACTTCTACATGGCTTTTTGTGTGAGAACGCCCACCCTGCATACCTTATACCTGACGCAGGTATAATGTGGTGCAGGGCTTTACAACGTGTCGCATCTCCCTAGATGCATCCTGTTGTAAATGGGCCGCAACATGGCGCCTTGTCCCCCCCCCTGCGTCACAAAACGTGATGCAACAGAAGCCCACAAGTGTCGCAAGGGGCTTGTATATCTGCCCCTGGGTGCATAGACTCCAGAGTATACAAGGGTTCTGACTAAGGTAAGTTGCTTGGTAATTGCAACATACAAGTCTTTTTTTTAGTTTTAATTATTCACGTTCGTCATAGATGTCAGTGACTTTACATTGGAAAAAAAATCAGCTAACTGATTACAGAAATCTTGTGAGCCATCAATCTCTCCAGCTGACAGGGCAGTGGATAGCTACTGCACCATCATAAAAAATTCTTTAGTGGATGTACCGCTAACCTCCACCCCTTCTCCACGCTCCCCCTACTCAAAACTCGCTCTCATCTCTCACACTCTGAAAATCTGTTTGAGGTTTGCATGTCTGTATTTACATAACCAGGGCATTCCTCTAAACAACAGAGTTGCATTAATTCCTACACATCACATCACATCACATCTTCCTACTGTAAACCACTCTGCATTTCCCCACCATCCTTCAATTACCAAACTGCACCACTACAACTATTATGTGTTCACTGATCAGTGTCTGCTCTTTTGTCCCTCCGTGGCATTACTACATTTTTCACAACACAATTGAGTGCATCTTCTTTGTGGAAGGATGGCTCATCCCCAGGGCAAACCCAACACCCCCCATCTAGACCTCATGCACTATTGAATCACATTATATATAGAAGTGCACAGACGGAAGCAACAATCCATGATGGTTTCCATCACATAACAGCCCATCCTGTATGCAAAGGAACTCACTTTTAACATCTACCTCACTCCCTTTTTTAGTTCCCAGATGCTCTGTGCTACTGTCTTCCTAGAAGACTGCATCTTCCTACCTCTTTCTTCATATACCACACTCTTGGGTGCTCACATAAGACAAACTCTGAATCCAATGCCTCTTCTGTGTCTAGGTCAGTGGTCTTTCAAGCTTTATACTGCTGAGCCCCCTCCCCCTCTTGAGCAAACAGTTTTTGTGTCAAGGCTCCCCACCCAAGAAAATGCATGTGGAGAGCAGAACATGTGTAATAGGAGGAGGCTTATTCCATTATATTGCACTTTGGCAATTGCACTGGGGCATGAGGGGCCCAGGAATGGGCCATTCCTCTTGCCTCCTCCCTCCACGATCCTTCAGCCCTCTGTAACTGCTGACTCCCATATTGATTCCCCTAGACCTGCAGTTTCCTTTTCTATCAACTGAATTTTTGAAGTGCCCCCTCCTTACTCCTACAGCTTTTCCTCCCTAGGTTCTTGTACTATTCCACCCCTTTCAGTCTTTTGGAGCATACATTGTGTTGGGCTTGGCCATTTTTGCAGGGTCATCCCTGTACTTCTTGCCTTCCATATGTATTGTTTCTGACCTGTTTTTGTTGATTTTAGGACTTTTGGCACCTTGCCACTGCTTATCAGTGTCAAGGTGCAAAGTGCTCCCTGTATAAAGTATTATGGTAATTGGTTGTCCATAATTGGTATGTTTGCCTTACTAGTAAAGTCCCTAGTAAAGAGCACTATGCGTGCCAGGGCTGGTAATGCAAATGCTACTAGTGGACCTGCAGCACTAATTGTGCCAATCACACAAGTAGCCCTAAGAAGAGATCTAAGGCCTGCCACTTCAGTGCCTGCAAGCAGTTTGTTAACTGCCTTGTTGTCCTGGCAAGTGCACCCACTTGCCAGGCCTTACCTTCCCTTTTTATGTATATCAGATACCCCTATAGTAGGCCCAAGGTACCTCCAAGGTAGGGTGCAGTGTATGTGAAAGGTAGGGCATATACTGAGGTGTGTACCATGTCACAAAAGTGAAATACTGCCAAATTCGTTTTTCACTGTTGCAAGGCCATCTTGCCCATAGGATAGAGTGGGGAATGCTGTGTCTCATGTTTCCTGCATATCTTCCCAGAGGCATGAGAGGGAGGGATGGAGTTTAGTGTGCCTGAGCTCAGAATGTAATAACACATCTTTTTGTGGAGATGGTTTTTGAATTGTGTGTTTAGAAACCATGCTTTTAGAAGTGGCTGGTTTCTTGTCTTAAACCATCCTGCATGCCACTGCCTGGTTGTATATTGCCTGCCTGGGTTTGGATGTGATAGGGTCTGGGAAGTGTCCTGACCCCAGGGAGGAGTAGGTGGGACAGCAAAAGGCTGCCCTGCATTTGATGGGGGGAGTAGCCCCCTGGATGTGAAGAGGGCTGTTTTGTTGCCACCAGAGGATGGCTCCACCTTCTGCTGAGCGTCTGGGCACCAGACCCTGACTATCAAAGGAGGAGGGTGTGCACTGGCAGCAAGACACCCATGTCTGGTTTGGACCGAGGTCAGAGTCCCCTGAGCACAAAGAGTTCAAAGGCATTTAGGGGTATAAATGTAAGAGCTAAAACCCCTGAACTCAAGACTGAAATCCATACTGAAAAAGAATTGAAACTACTTCGTGCTCAAGAGGAACCTCTGTCAAAGAAAAACATCTGAAGAGACTGAAGAGAAAGACTGCCCTTGCTGTATGTTCTGGGGCTGGCCTGCAGTTTGCTGATTTGACTAAGGAGAGGACAAGGGACTTTGCTGTGTTCAGTGTCCCCCTGCTTGAGAGGACTTTGCTATGTGCTGTGTCCTGAAGTAACTTGTCTCCAAGGGACCGAGGAGAGCTGGTCCCCTGTTGTGGAAACTCATGAACATAAAAGTTTCGAAGAGTGTCTCAGCGACGCTGTGTGTGTGTGTGCTTTTTGCACGCCTGAGACTGCAGTGTGGTCTGTGGTGCTGTTTACGAGGTGACCCGTGACCACATTGCCCCCGCAGTGCGAAACATCGCCCACGCTGCTGCATTGCTGTTTGTGGCCCGAGCTGTCACCGTAAAGGAGGCAATGAGTAAAGATCGCCGCCGCCGCCGGCCTTAGCCGCAACGTGCAAAGGGATTATTTGAAACTAAGAAGTGTGTCTCAGCGAGGCTGTGTGTGTGTCGGCTTTTTGCACGCCTGAGACTTCCGTGTGGTCTGTGGTGCTGTTAACGAGGTGCCCCATGACCGCATTGCCCCCGCAGCGTGAAATATTGTCCAAGCTGCTGCATTGCTGTTTGTGGTGCGAGCCGTCATCGTAACTCAGGCTGTGAGAAAAGATCACAGCCGGCAGCCCGAGCCACAACATGCTAAAGGATTTCTTGAAGCTAAGGAAGATACAAGGTGACAGGGATCGTGATCGTTGTTCATCAAAAGGAATCTGCCCAAGGTCGGCAACTAAGGAGAAGGCAGCACCGTAACCAGTCCGGCCACAGCATTGCCCAGCAGCAGAGCCGCAACCGGATTGGGATCGCCCAGCAGGACTTCTGATGAGCGGGTAGAGAGTGAGTGAGGCAGCGCACCCCCCAGGTAAAGCTAGGATTCCGGTAGGGAGCCGCAAGTGTGTGGGGGCTGGGGAGGCATGCAGGAGTAGTACAGGTCTCTCACGCGCTGGGTCCCCGAGCGGCCTGTACCTGCCCAGCAGTACCGGGGCCGCTCCTGTAAGTCTGCGACTGTTGTTTCTGCTGTTGGGGCCTAGTGGTGCCCGAGTTGATTGCGCAGATTGGCAAAGTGCATCATTATTGCATTACGAACTGCCTGATTCTTGCATTGCGAACTGCATTATTATTGCATCACGAACTGCCTGGTTCTTGCATTATGAACCACATTAATATTGCATTACGAACTGCCTGATTCTTGCATTAAGGACTGACTTATTACTTCATAACGAACTGCATTATGAACTGCATAGCATTGCATTAGGACTGCATTAGAGATTGTGAATAGCTCATTAATATGAAAGAAAATACAAGTGATTGCTGGCCTAATAACCGGCCAAGTGAAATATTACGAATACGCATATGTTGGATTTCTATCATTTGGTCTCATCGTATTCCTTTTTATAAAGATACTGCTATTTTTATTAAACCAGTGTGGTGTCCATTTGTGGTGTTATCACTGTGTTACTGGGAGTGTGGTTACAAATACTTTACACATTGCCTTGGAGATAAGCCTGGCTACTCGTGCCAAGCTACCAGGGGGTGAGCAGGGGTTATCTAAGTATGTGTCCCTCGTTACCCTGACTAGAAGCAAGGGTCCCTATTTGGACTAAGGTACCTATCTCTGCCAACTAGAGACCCCCAGTTCTAGCATTGGTGGTCAGCGGTTGGTATTTGAACGTGTATTTGCAACTGACTCACAGTGATTGGTGTACATCACTAGTTTTAGTGCAGACAACAGCACCACATATTGTTTTTTTGATTTTTTGGTTCTATTTTTTAGCGACCTTTAAGCCACACATCATGTCTCAAAGGAGTCAAGTAGCCAGTGAGGCTGGAGAATTGGAATTCATCATTGAGACATTGCTTACCTACTAAGATCTATTGAGGCAATTCTGCAGATCTTTGGGATGTCCCATGAAACGTAGCTCCAAGAAGTAGGAGCTGCAAATGGCCTTGAGGACCTGGTGGGAAGCCAAAGAGGCTCAGGAGACAGGTGATGCTGAGGTGGATGAGGATGACCCAGGGAATGGATGTGTTCCACAGGATTTGCCGGTGGGAGGACCAGCCTCAGGGGCTTATAGTAACCATTAAGGAAGGAGCATTTCCCCAGAAAAATTGGAGGAAAACCAAAGGGTCAGAGAGTGTGAGTTGGAGGTTTTGAAACTAAAGGCTCAGGTGGATGAGAATAAGTTGCTTATTGAAAGATAAAGGTGGGCAGAGGAGAGCAAGAACACTCTCGCTTTGGAGGAAAAGAGATTGCTTTTGGGACATAAGTTAAGAATGAGGGAGCTGGATTTGGAGCTCGAAAGGCTCGAGGCCATGAGTGTCTCAGCCAAGCCAAAAGAGATGTGTGTAGCTCAGGAAGTGAGCTCTGCTGGATTGGAGGAGGAGTCCAGCTCAGAATGTGGCAGCAAAAATGTAGTGTCTAGTGCTGAAAGAAAAGTACATACACCGTAGATGTGGAGCCTGACTTGAAGGAGGGGGTTAACATACACCAGGGGGTTCACGTTTATGAGGTATCTCCAGTGGTGTGCAGTGTCCCTGAAGTAGATTGGGAACTGACACAGGGGATCATATTACTAGTGGTGGGAGGGACACTCTACTGACCCTAGATGAGAGGTGTAGGGAGAGGGTTTCCCCCATGGTAGAAACCTTGGTATGTGAGTGTGGAGACCGCTCCCAGAAGGGTGCAGGTTGAGTGACAGAGACAGTCAGACCCTGTCTTGCCAATCTCAGGAGAGTGGCGTGTGGTACTTGTGTGAGGCACTGCAGGGTGAGGAAAAGGATAGCTTGGTTAACAACTGTGGGGGGGCTGTGTGATTCATTTGTTGGAGAGCATATTTTAAGTCCCTGTTTTCCAGAGCTATGCCAACACCCGGTGGAGTATGAGTTCTCTGACTCCAGGGAGCTTGCGCAGGAGGCAGACATTTGGGTGGATTCCCAAGGGTCTGAGAAAGCTTTTGGGAGTGACCCAGAAGGTGGTGGTTCAGGTTTTCCCCACCCAAGTGAGGTATGGGAGGTTTGTGGTAACCCAGATAGGTCCCAATATAGTGGGAGGGGTGTATGGTCCCACGTCCTGTCTCAGAGGAGTAGGAGTGAGAGGGGGCTGTCTCCCAAGGTGCCCGATACCCAGTCCGAGGACCTGGTTGGTTCCATAAGGGAACACCAGGAGGGGAGCCTAGTCTGTACTGGGGGGCCACTTCCTGAGGAGGAACCCAACATGTCAGTTGAACTGAGGGGGGCTGATGTAACCAGCATCCCACCAGTTCTGGTGTCTGGTAGTACCGCTTCAGGGGGGAGGATGCATGGGTCCAGAGAGGAAGGCAGGGTGTGGGAGAGCCCACCCCAGTCTCTTGTTCAGCTGGTGGGTACAGACCCTGGTTTGGCGGGCCAGTGTCAGGATGCCTACCTGACTTGGCAGAAGGGAGAGTGGAGAAAAGGTTCAAGGCACCTGGGGCTACTGCCCCCGCTTTCTGACGCCACAGTGGTTAGAGAGGCCTGAAAGGCACGAGGCCTGGCTCTCATCACTGACAGCTGTCAGTGGCCACTGTGGCTGGTTGTCCTGGTGGACAGAGTTGCCTCTGGGGGGGCTGGAGTCCCACCTCAAGGGTGGACTTGGTCACACCCCTGTATTGACCATGTGGGTACGGTCTACCAGTGTGGATACATCTGTGAGCAAAGTAAGTTTAGGCACTGCCCCGATGGGGTCCCCAGGTGAGGAGATGGGTTCCCCCTGGGTTAGCCTAGGGGGCCCTGAGAGTATGGACTGAGGGATCCAACTGGGTTCAGATTGGCGTAGAACTGGAATATGCCCCTGAAGTTGCAGGCCAGGGTCTGTGTTCTATGGCCCAAAGCAGGGAAGCCCATCAAGGTAGTGATTGGTCAACCCTGTGTTTTGGCTGGAAGGGGGTTGTGTTGTACTTGGCTCTTTTTGCAAGGTCATCCTTGAACTTCTTGTCTTCCTCCTGTATTGTTTCTGACCTGTTTTTGTCTTCCTCCATTTTCACTTGTTTTTTACTGATTTAATCTCCCCCCTCACTCTCCTACTGTGTCTTCCCCCCACTTTCACTCCCCCTCTGTGTCTTCCCTCCATTTTCAATCATTTTTCACTGATTTAATCTCCCCCTCACTCTCCTTCTGTTTCTTTCTCCCACCTTTCTTGCACCTTTCACTGCCTCATTTTCACTCTTTCCTCTCTTTTTGCCTTTTTCTGCCTCTTTTTCCCTGCTGCTGCTGCCCCTGCGGCCCCTCCCCTCAAGCACGACCAACGCGACCGGCCCAATCCATCTCCCCTCCCTGCTCCCGCCTCCCAGCTGTCCAGCCGTCCCGACCCCTACTTAATTGTGCCCTCTGCACGCCAAAGGCAAGCCCGTCTGCACCCATCCGTGACCCGACCAGCGCCAGGAACCCTGGACCTCTGCAATGCCAATGCACCGACCCAGCGGCACTCTACGCTCTCAACCCAGGATGCAACAACAACTGCAAGCTAGCATCACCAGCTGACACCCACGGACCCTAAAGCTGTCACCGCTGCCGGCACACTTGCAGCACTGCCAAGACCATGGACCCAGCGCAACCCACCAGCAAGACCACAACCCAACCGAAGACCCTGCAATGCATCCTCCTCAACGTTCCATCCCTCCACAAACAAGCCACCGAAATCTGGGACCTCCTCGACAGCACCACCCCGGACAAAGCGTTCGTCACCGAAACATGGACCAACACCATCTCGGGACCCGACATCGCTATCGCCATTCTCCAAGGATACACGATCTCCAGGAAGGACCGCCCACCCGCCCGGGAGGAGGAATCACCTTCATCCACAAATCCACCCTCCATCTGAGCACACTCCCTGACGAGCCCACAGACCTGATGGAACACCTTCACTTCAAGATACTGGCCAGTCCTACCACCACCCACCGAGGAACCCTCATCTACCGACCCCCTGGCCCACGGACTTTTCACTAACTCCATCATGGACATCATTTCCCCGCATGCCATCGCGTCCACCAACTACACCCTACTGGGAGACCTCAACTTCCACATCGACAACCACCTGGCACCAAATCCCTCTTGGACAACCTCCACAACATTGGACTCCGCCAGACTGTGATCGAACCCACACGCTCAGCAGGACACACCCCCACCCCCTCTTCACAACAGGTAACTCCATCAACTTCAGCCACACCACCAAACTCCCATGGACTGACCATCGATGCGTCCACTTCAAGTTCAGAACACCCACCATCCACAGACACCTGCACCTGCTCCCACAAAGAAACTGGACCAGAATCACCGATGACCAGCTAACCTCATCACCCCACCACCGCAGCCTGAACCCTGCACAGATGGATCTCCGACAGCGTCAACACCATAGCCCCCTCAAGAAAAATAACACCCACACCAGAAAGCCAGTTGGTTTACCACCGAACTTTGAGAGTCCAGATGCATTTGCAGAATCTCCACTCACGCACACAACAGAAAAGAACCCTTCAACATCATCAAGGAATTCGCCCAACCCACCAGCAAGTCCACCGTCATCCCTCTGCAACAAACTGAGCATCTTTTTCCACCACAAAATCAAGAGCATCTACGACAACTTCGACGAAGACAAACAACACACTGAACTCTCACCAACTACCCCCGACACCCTTAAGCCAGCGATCAACAACTGGACAGCCCTCACCACTGAAGACATACTGAAGAAGATGAAGTCAATCCACTCCGGGGCCCCCATGGACCCCTGACCTAACCACATTTTTAACAGAGCCGCCAACACCATTGCACCCATGCTCTGACACACCATCAACCGCTCCCTGGCAACTGCCACATTCCCTGATGACTGGAAACTCACTGAGGTCAACCCCCTCCCAAAGAAACCCTCGGCGGACCCCACTGACCTCAAAAACTACAGACCAATCTCCCTGCTCCTGTTCCCTGTGAAAGTCACTGAGAAAGCCATCAACAGCCAACTCGCCACATTCATCAAAGAGCACAACATCATCGACTCCTCCCAATCCGGCTTCAGAAAAAACCACAGTACGGAAACCGCCCTCCTCGCTGCAGCAGACAACATCCGCACCCTACTGGACAAAGGAGAAACAGCAGCCCTCATCCTCGTCGACCTCTCAGCGGCGCTCGGCACAGTCTCTCACCGCATCCTAATAAGCAGACTCCAAGACGCGGGGATCCAAGACGAGGCCTCAACTGGATCCGCTCCACCCTCTCTGGCAGAACGCAGCTGGTTAGACTCCCCTTTCCTCTCGGACCCTACACCTACCATCTGCGGAGCCCCCCAGGGGTCCGCCATCAGCCCTACACTCTTCAACGTCTACATGGTCCCGCTCGCCCCCATCGTCAGACCCTATGGACTCAACATTGTGTCATACGTAGACGACACCCAACTCATCCTCTCGCTATCCAACAAACCCAATACCACCAGACACAATTTTCGAGAAGGCATGGAAGCCGTCGCAAAATGGATGAAAAACGGCTGCCTACAACTAAACACCAACAAAACAGAAGTACTCATCAAGGGCCCAAACTCCAACGCCTGGAACAAAACCTGGTGGGCCCCCGCCCTCGGAAGCCCGGCCACCCCCACGGACCATGGTAATCATCCTGGACTCCGAGCTCAAAATGGACCGCCAAATCAACTCCGTCTTGTCCTCCTGCTTTCACACCTTCTGCCTCCTACGTAAGGCCTTCAAATTGATCCCCCTGGAACACGGAAAGACCGTCACTCACTCCCTTGCCACCAGCAGACACGACTACAGCAACGCACTCTACGCCGGAATAAACAAAAACCTCACCGCAAGCTACAGAGCACACAGAATGCCTCCGCAAGACTAGTCCTTGACCTGCCAAGACACTGCCCACATCTCCCAACACCTGCGCACACTCCACTGGCTCCCTAAGCTAGAGTTACCTTCAAGATTCTCACCCATGCCCACAAGGCCCTCCAAGACACCAGACCAGCATACCTGAACAGCCGACTCAAATTCCACGCACCCCAGAGGACCCTACGATCAGCCCAGCTCTCCTACGCCATTGTTCCCCGCACCAGAAAGACCAGATCAGGAGGCCGCTCCTTCTCCTTCCTCGCGACCCGAGTTTGGAACATCCTTCGCTCCAGCTCAGACAGACAACATCGCTCCCCATATTCGCAAGAAACCTCTTAACCTGGCTGTTTGACAGACCCCCCCCCTTGATGGACTGGAGCCTGCAAACCCCCCCCCCCCCCCCCCAGTGCCTTGAGACCCTTACAGGTGAGTAGTCACACTTAACAAACACCTGATTGATTGATTGATTGCCACTGCTGATCAGTGTGAAAGTGCAAGTGTTCCCTGTATAAAGTATTATGGTAATTAATTGCCCATAATTGGTATGTTTGCCTTACTAGTAAAGTCCCTAGTAAAGTGCACTATGTGTACCAGGGCTGGTAAAGCAAATGCTACTAGTGGGCCTCCAGCACTAATTGTGCCACCCACACAAGTAGCCTTAAAAAGAGATCTCAGGCCTGCCACTGCAGTGCCTGCATGCAGTTTGTTAACTGCCTTGTTGTCCTGGCAAGTGCACCCGCTTGCCAGTCCTTACCTTCCCTTTTTATGCACATCAGACACCCCGTTAGTAGTCCCAAGGTAACCCCCTGTGCAGGGTGCAGTGTATGTGAAAGGTAGAATATGTACTGAGGTGTGTACCATGTCCTAACAGTGAAATACTACCAAATTCGTTTTTCACTGTTGCAAGGCCATCTAGCCCATAGGACAGAAAGGGGAATGCTGTGTCTCATGTTTCCAGCACTTCTTCCCATAGGCATAAGATGGAGAGGTGGAGTTTAGTGTGCCTGAATTTAGAATTTAATAACACATCTTTTTGTGGAGATGGCTTTTGAATTGTGTGTTTAGAAACCACGCTTTTAGAAGTGGCTGGTTTCTTGTCTTAAACCATCCTGTGTGCCTCTGCCTGGTTGTATATTGCCTGCCTGGGTTTGGATGTGACAGGGTCTGGGAAGTGTCCTGACCCCAGGGAGGAGTAGGTGAGACAGCAACAGGCTGGCCTGCGTTTGATGTGGGGGGGAGTAGCCCCCTGGATGTGAAGAGGGCTGTGTTGTTGCCACCAGAGGATGGCTCCACCTTCTACTGAGCGTCTGAGCACCAGACCCTGACTATCAAAGGAGGAGGGTGTGCACTGGCAGGAAGACACCCAGGTCTGGTTTGGACCGAGGTTAGAGCCCCCTGAACACAAAGACTTCAAAGGCATCCAGGGGTATAAATGTAAGTGCTGAAACCCATGAACTCAAGACTGAAATCCATACTGAAAAAGGATTGAAACTACTTTGTATTCAAGAGGAACCTCTGCCAAAGAAAAACAGCTGAAGAGACTGAAGAAAGGACTACCCTTGCTGTGTGTTCCGGGGCTGGCCGGCAGTTTGCTGATTTGACTAAGGAGAGGACAAGTGACTTTGCTGTGTGCAGTGTCCCCCTGCTTGAGAGGACTTTGCTGTGTGCTATGTCCTGAAGTAACGTGTCCCCAAGGGCCCAAGGAGAGCTGGTCCCCTGTTGTGGAAACTCAGGAACATAAAAGTTTCCAAGTGTGTCTCAGCGACGCTGTGTGCATGTGCTTTTTGCACGCCTGAGCCTGATGTGTGGTCTGTGGTGCTGTTTATGAGGTGCCCAGTGACCCCATTGCCCCCGCAGTGTGAAACAACGTCCACGCCGCTGCTTTGCTGTTTGTGGCCCAAGCCGTCTTCGTAACGGAGGCTGTGAGTAAAGATCGTCAGCCCGAGCCGCAACGTGCAAAGGGATTACTTGAAACAAAGAAGTGTGTCTCAGCGACACTGTGTGCGTGTGCTTTTTGCATGCCTGAGACTGGCCTGTGGTCTGTGGTGCTGTTTACGAGGTGACCTGTGACCACATTGCCCTCGCACCGTGAAATATTGTCCACACTGCTGCATTGCTGTTTGTGGCCCGAGCCGTCATCGTAATTGAGGCTGTAAGTAAAGATCACTGCCCACGCTCCGAGCCGCAAGGTGCTAAAGGATTTCTTGAGGCTAAGGAAGCTACAAGGTGTTAGGGATTATGATCGTTGTTCATCGAAAGGAATCTGCCCAAGATCGTCAATGAAGGAGAAGGCTGCACCATAACCCGTCCGGCTACAGTGTCGCCTAGCATCTGAGCTGCAACGTGATCGGGATCGCCCAGCAGGACGTCCTAAGAGCAGGGAGAGAGAGAGCGAGGCAGTGCATCTCCCAGGTAAGGCTTGGACTCTGGTCGGGAGCCGCAAGCGTGTGGGGCCTAGGGAGGCATGCAGGAGGAGTACAGGAGTGCTCCGATCTCTCTCCAGCTGCACAGCGTTAGATGCGCTGAGTCCCCGAGCAGCCCGTACCTGCCCAGCAGTACCCAGGGCCGCCCCTGTAGGCCTACAACCGTTGTTTATGCTGTTGGAGCCTAGTGGTGCCTGAGTTGACCAGGGAGATTGGTGAACCACATCGTTATTGCATTACGAACTGCCTGATTCTTGCATTACGAACCGCATTATTATTGCATCATGAACTGCCTGATTCTTGCATTATGAACCCCATTATTGCAATACCAATTGCCTGATTCTTGCCTTACGAACCACATTATTATTGCATTCCGAACTGCCTGATTCTTGCATTACGAACCGCATTATTCTTGCATTACGAACTGCCTGATTCTTGAATTCAGGACTGTCTCATTACTACATTACGCACTGCATTACAAACTGCATAGCATTGCATTAGGACTACACCGAACTCAAGAACTACCGTCCCATCTCGCTCCTCCCGTTCCCGGCCAAAGTCATCGAAAAGACCGTCAACAAACAGCTGGCCGCCTTCCTCGAGACGAATGGATCCCTCGACCCCTCACAGTCTGGCTTCCGAGCCAACCACAGCACCGAGACCGCCCTCATCGCTGCCACCGATGACATCCGAACCCTGATGGACAACGGAGAAACAGCGGCCCTCATCCTCCTGGACCTCTCCGCGGCATTCGACACTGTCTGCCACCGCACCCTAGTGCAGCGCCTCGGCAACATCGGAATCCAGGAGAAGGCACTGGAATGGATCGCCTCCTTCCTCGACGGAAGAACACAGAGAGTCCGCCTACCACCGTACAAGTCAGAGGCCACCGAAGTCATCTGCGGCGTCCCTCAAGGATCCTCGTTGAGTCCCACCCTCTTCAACGTCTACATGAGCCCCCTCGCGGCCATCGCACGCCAACACAACCTCAACATAATCTCCTACGCCGACGACACCCAGCTGATCCTCTCCCTGACCAACGACCCCGCCGCCGCCAGAGCCAACCTGCACGAAGGGATGAGAGATGTAGCCGAAAGGATGACGACCAGCCGCCTGAAACTGAACTCAGACAAGACGGAGGTCCTCATCCTGGGCTCCTCGCCCTCCGCCTGGGACGACTCCTGGTGGCCCCCCGCCCTGGGCACCGCACCCAAACCGACGGACCACGCACGCAACCTGGGCTTCATCCTGGACTCCTCCCTCTCCATGACCAGACAAGTCAACGCCGTCTCCTCGTCATGCTTCAACATCCTACGCATGCTACGGAAGATCTTCTGGTGGATCCCCACCGAGACCAGGAAGACTGTCACCCAGGCCCTCGTCACCAGCCGACTGGACTACGGCAGCGCCCTCTACGCCGGAACCACCGCCAAGCTCCAGAAGAGACTCCAGCGGATCCAGAACGCCTCAGCCAGACTCATCCTCGACATCCCACGAAACAGCCACATCTCCGGACATCTGAGAGACCTGCACTGGCTCCCCGTCAACAAAAGAATCACCTTCCGCCTCCTCACCCACGCACACAAAGCCCTTCACGACCAAGGCCCAAGCTACCTCAACAGCCGAATCAACTTCTACGCTCCCAAACGCCACCTCCGATCAGCCAGCCACGCCCTCGCCGCCGTCCCCCGCATCCGAAGAGCGACAACAGGAGGAAGGTCCTTCTCCTACCTGGCCGCCAAGACCTGGAACTCCCTCCCGACCAACCTGCGCCTTACCCAAGACCACCTCTCCTTCAGGAAGAAGCTCAAGACCTGGCTGTTCGGGCAGTAACGGCACCCCCCCCCTCCTAGCGCCTTGAGACCCTACGGGTGAGTAGTGCGCTCTATAAATGTCTTGATTGATTGATTGATTTGAGATTGTGAATTGCTCATGAATACCGCAAGAACCTACAAGTGATTGCTGGCCTAATAACCGGCCAAGTGAAATATTACGAATACGCATATGTTGGATTTCTCTCGTTTGGTCTCAACGTTTCTTTTTATGAAGATACCGCTATTTTTATGAAACCAGTGTGGTGTCCATTTGTGATGTTATCGCTGTGTTACTGGGAGTGTGGATACAAATACTTTACACATTGTCTTGGAGATAAGCCTGGCTCCTCGTGCCAAGCTACCAGGGGCTGAGCAGGGATTATCTAAGGGTGTGTCCCTCCTTACCCTGACTAGAAGCAAGGGTCCCTATTTGGACTAAGGTACCTACTAGTACCAACTAGAGACCCCCAGTTCTAACACATTCCTTCTGAGACGTACTTCTCATCTCCCCCTCATCTGGAGCCTGTCGCTCTCTGTGGGCTAGTTTTATTCTCCCAACAATAACAAGCATTGAAAGTGCAATAGGTCTCGCCTTTGATTAAGTTAAAGCCATTTGCTTTGCTAATGGTATTTTATAGCTAAGCAAATGGCTTTAACTTAATAAAAGGCGAGACCTATTGCATTTTTAATGCTTGTTGATCTTGAAATCCTCATTCACACCATCAGTGCTCAAGCATAAAAGGCTTTGCATATCTTTTCCTCACTACATTCCACGTTGCATAGCCACACCGTGAAAAAAATGGCTAGTGTATCAGACATCTCTTTTTGCAATTTCCTCAAGACATTTTTCCTCACATTAACTCTCCCTGAGAGGAAGTTATCCAGTTGATGTAAGTGCACTGGCATATATATAAGACTATGCTTCTGAAATAAAACACGAGGAATTTGACTTCTAGGATTAGAGCCAGCATGGTTTCCGAGACAAAAGAGCCTTGCTTGGTCCACCCCACAAGCAGAACCATGAATCCACAGACCTGAGAGGTTTGTGATTGTTCTTGATGGAACTCGCAACCTAGTATTGGGCCAACTTCAACCTGACCTGCCATCTTATTCATCCTGACGTGAAATTCAGTGTTAGCAGGAGTCTAAGCCTTCAGCCCCTGATGTACAGGGGGCACTCTCCATTCAGGGGACCCCTATTTAGCCAAGGACGGTCTAATAAATCTTTAAGATACATGAGTCTCGGGAGGTACTCACCCAATTCTGTAGGGTGGAGAGGCTTCATTTTGCGTTAGGCCACTTAGTTTGAGCCTGCTGCCTAAAAGACCTCTGGTCAGGCTGCCCTCTGGGAAGAAAGAAACCATTGCATCTGGGATAGCACCAATGGATGAATTGACAGCTTCCTTGAGGGTCTCTCGAGCGGCCCCTGAGCTGGGGTAGGAGGGAGGGTGCTCTGGCATTGGCTAGTATGGGGGAGGGGTCGTAAACCCATCCTCATACTGCATCCGCGCAGCCGTGATGCCTTTCAGGCTAACCGCACGGAACAGAAATACTGTAAACTCTAGCTTATTAGGAGAGGGAAATACAAGGTTAATGAAGGTTGATTCCATCAACAATAATCACGGAGTAAACAACGAGCAATTGAGTGAAAAGGCGCGGGAGTGCAGGGCGCAGTCCCAGAGAGGGTTTGGATTTACAACCAGCTGCTTGGGAAGAGAGCGAGTGAAGGAAGGGAAGCCGGCTGATGACGAGAGAGGCAAAGACGGGCAATGCAAGGCGCGGGGTGGGGAAAGAGTCATGGAGCGGTAGAGAGAGAGGCAAAGAGCAACATTGAGAGAGAGAGTAAGAAGGGCCAGAAACTGAGAGATACAATGAAGTAAAGAAAAGCTGGTAGATCATGTCAAAGATAAAGAAGAACAGAGTGAGATAGCAGCGCAACAGGGTTTGGGGCATAAGGAGTAACATACTAACGGCTTGATTTATCAAAGAGTTTTACTCATACTGCCTCTATTGGGAAATGCGCGTGTTGGTACACTGTGGCATGTGGAAAGCGATTGACGGTAAGCGAGGGCTAGAGTTGGAAGGAGATGAGGGGAATGAAATGCAAACGAGAAAAACATGTAGGCAGAGATAGGTTCCAAGAGGGAGCAGATGAATGGGGTGGAACTGAGAGAGCACAGAAGAGGTAGTGAAATAAGTTGGAGAGTGAAAGAAAGAGAGAGACAGCTAGCAAAAAGGGGCAATGTAAAAGTGTAAGAGAGAGAGAGCGGTGCTCGAGATGCACACATTGCGAGAGAGAGAAGGGCAAAGAAAGGCAGCCAATAGGAAACAACATAGAGGTGAGCAGAGAGATAAAGGTACAGGTTGAGAGAACAAGGGTGGGAGAAATGGGGCAAAAGAGAGCCAAGAAACGGGAGCATGAGCCAAAGCAAACAGAAAACAAGCTCTCGGCTTTGGCAAAGGCAGCCGCTTGTGTATAATTGCATTGCGCTTTCACTTTAAGTGAAAGCGCGATGCAAAAATAAACACGCGGCTGCCTTTGCCAAAGGCGAATGCTAACAAAAAAGTGGCTAGCGGAAAATTAGGATACACTATCTCCCGCCGCCAGTAAGAGATCCAATCCCGCTGGGCGTGGATCAAAGGAGACAGGGTGGAAACAAGCAGCGATCGGCATGCCTTCAGTGCAATCATTGCACTGACTTTGGCATAATTTGTAATGCTAAACAATGCGCACAAATCAAAGCTGAAGGCGGAGCTGGGATGAGGCTTCTGGAATAGTATCGATTCCAAGAAGCCTCGTATGACGAGAGCAGCGCATGCGCTGATTACGTCAGGCCGAAACCTAAAATGTCTCCAGTTGACTAAAATGGAATCACCCACATCAGAAAATCTTCCTCAACCTACAATTTGTTTTGGCTACTGTGTTTCAATAGTAACACAACCCCCAAATGCAAAACACATTGGTGACGAATAATAAGAATATTCAGCACACTATCACTTCTTGAAGAACGGTGTTCAAAAATCAGCCTTCCGGCCAGAAGTCTCGTAACCAGCCATCACTCCCTGCACAAATTGGCTGCCCTGGGCACGGAGTCACCCCTGTTAGCCAGGGATCCTGCACTACACAGGGGCTGCTGGCCCCATATGTGCATGCGAACACACACACACCTGTGTCATTATCTGTTCAATTCCTTCTTCCACTTTAAATATTATTGTAATTATAATTAGCATATGTATGACTATCACTCTGTGTGCTTTTCAGAGAGGCCAAAGATTGAATGAACAATATAGTCAGACCATATTTTATGACACAGTGAAAGGTACTGTGAGAATTGCATTGCATGCACTCTCCCCTTCACAGGTTTTACTCAAAGATACACATCCATTCCTTGAACTCATCTATAGACAACGGAAATGTTGCTGGAGAAACAAAGTCTCAGATACACATTATTTGGGAAAAGGTTTTTGTTTCCTAAACTGCTGCGTCCTCATCCACAGCTAGGTTAATGTGAAATTATGAGTGCTAAAAGAAGGCAACACAAAGGGCCCGATTCACAGAACTAACTTAAGTCAAAATCCTAAACGTACTACTTTTGGTGGTCACAGATGGCATTTAGTAGTAGAAAAGTTAAGATTTTGTCTCAAATCTGTCTTAAGTCTGTCCTAAGTTTGTCTTAAGTTTCTCTTAAGTCTGTCTTAAGTCTTTCTTAAGTCTGTCCTAAGTCTGTCTTAAGTCTGTCTTAAGTGTGGCTTAAGTCTGTCCTAATACTGTTGGTATTCACAGAATGCATTTAGTAGTAGTAAAGTTAGGATTTTGTCTTAAGTTTGACTTAAGACAGATTTATGACAGACTTAAGACAGACAGACTTAAGACAAAATCCTAACTTTACTACTACTAACTTCTGTGAATGCCAAAAGTAGTAAGTTTAGGATTTTGTATTAAGTTAGTTCTGTGAATCAGGCCCAATGTGTTTGCAGGAAGCTTTGACTAGCGTGGCCAGAATATGCTTCTATTGGGTGCTGAAGCAGGGCTAGAAAACAGCCTCCACCAGGTACTAGGGCTTAAAGAACAATGCACTTTTTAAGCAGCCTACAATCTTAGCTGACCATATTCAAAGACCACTCCCATGCAAGCTTGCTTGCCTGTTCACACTTGAGAGTCGGGAAGGACAGAGGTTAATTAGTTTCTTTGATGTTGATGCGTATCCCCTTACTACGATGACACAGAACCCCGGGGGGGGGAGGGAAGGGGGGGGGACAGTTTGAAGACCTCTGGTATACGTGGGCAAACAAAAAATCCTGGCCAGCATCCACATTTCTGCACAGCTTCATGTAACACAGACCAACTTCACACCTCTCAAATAAAACAATTATTTCACCTTGTGAAGGGGGGGAGTCTGGAAGGAGGATAGACCTCATGCCAAGAAATACCGAAGACGGTACAAAAGGGGGTGGTGATGGACGGAGCATCTGAATCAATCAAACACTCACACCCAGTCAAAAGATCTGGGTTTAATCCATCACCGTTCTTTAGCCCACTCTGCCACCCCAGTTCAGACATGGCTATATGCAAATCAGTCTGACCCTGTGCCTCATGGGAACAGTCCAGCCCGAACTGCCAAGCCATGTCTTCCCTGGACCGGAAACAAGCTTCCGAGGACCGGTTTCTGGCATTCCATTCGTCTTCAGCCCGGCTTGCTTGAATCCCGTGGCAAAGTGAGCAACGGACTCACGTCTGAGCAACTTCACCGAATACCGAAGAGGCACTTTTTGCCCCCGATCCACCTGCTCCAAAAATAAGACAAAAAGCTTGCTGAGTCTGGTGCTGATGTCCTCGGATGTTTTCAAGCCACTACAGGGACGTTGGCAGTTCAAAGCCTCCAAACATTACCTGAAAATCCCCTATTTACAGTGGTTTTCAGCTTGTTTTTCCCTGCCACCTTGTGATATTGGCTCCTCACTTGAGGAGCATGTGAAGGGAGCCGATATTCTGTGTCATACGGTCTGACTGTATAAGTTGGAAAGTTTGCAGCTTCCTTTTCAATGCTCACTCGCACCACAAAGGCCAATGTGAGGCTGTTCATCTTCAAATAGCAATGAGTATATAAGACTCCAACATGATTTCTAGGCTTGATCAATCACCCCTGTATCCTTCAATCCAACCTTAAAATGCAACACCAGGCTGAAAACAATCATAGATACAGAGCTCAACAATTTTCCTCTGATTTCTGTCCACCGCTCTTTTTTCAATGTTCTTTTTCATTAGTACATAAAAGATAACCAACATTACATCTTGCAGAGTGTGATGTTTAGCCCTTTACGCAATCGGGCAATCATTCACGGCGATACCTAGACTTCGGAAATCAACCATACAAGTAGTGCTATGACATGAGCCCAGTATCCTCCTCGAGGGCACATAGATTTATACTACTGAAACATCATCTCATATTTAAAACATTAGCAGGCCATGTTAGTTCTTCCACGGGCCCCCAAACCTTTTGGAATTTACACGGGCACCTTCTCCCTTCATACACAAATGGCTCAGCTCCCATGCACCAATCCATGTCTGCAGTCGTTCCATGTGGGGCAGTATCGAGGAGCCCCATAGTTGTGCAACATTGCACTGGCCTATCACTAATCCCGGATTGCGAAAGAGGTGCCGATATCTGGTACCTTCCTGGTCACCCTATATACTTAGGATGCAGTTCTTCCCTTCCTGGGTCAGTGTCAGCCCTGTAACCATCGCCAGAGTATGCACCACTCTCCTCCAGTATAGTTGCAGGGCAGGACAGTTGCACAGTGTATGCAAAAAAGTTTCACTCTGCCCACAACCCCGGTGTCATTTGTAACTTTCAGCTCTACAAATCCAAGCCAGCGCCACTCTAATTTAGTAGATTCTATGCAGGACATTAAATTATACAAGGCGAAACCCGGTCTTAATTGCCACCTCTCTAGTCCAAAAGAGCACCTTAGTCTACTCTTCATCTGAGAATTCCCCCAAATCCCATTCCCTTTGTCTGCTCAAAACCTCTAGGGCTCCTGTAGGTTATTACTGAGCTTCCTATGGATCATAGATATTGCCTTGCTCCTCAGGGTTTCCTCAAGTATTCTATCTTCCTGTGGATTGGAATCTAGTATCCGAGTCCTATTCGGGATGGCCTTAGTTAGGACATGTTGAAGGCACAAAAAGAAGAAGACCTCCCACTCATGCATCAGGTATTCCTCTCTAAGTACTTGCACTTGCTTTGTGGGCATGCCCACCCATACATCTTTTATGGTGCAGATCCCTATTAGATCCGAGGAATGAAAGACCGTTAGGCCCTGTACCAATGGTAGCCTCCAGAAGTCCAACGGCGCGGTATTCTCAGTTATGGAAGTAGACCACCCCATCTGGTGGAGTACCTTTTCCCACCTTTGGAGCACTGCTTTGATAGATTTTGAAGCTCTCCCCGGAATAATGAAAGGCATATTTTGTAATATGTAAAGGAATTTGGGTAATATTATCCTTTTATTCAAAGCTGCCCAGCAGCCAGTTTGGCAATGTCTACCAATGCATAGCATCACTTTTAAATTTCTTCATTATACCATAGAGATTGTCCTTAAAGAAATTCTCAGGAGAGAGGTGTGTATAGAGTCCCAAATATCGAAAACCTCACCTGGAAATCCAGAGATTGACGTTTATTGGTTGAGATGGCTCCCAGCTCATGAGTGGATAGAGGACTGATTTTGACCAGTTTATGCAAAATCCACTATATCTCCTGAATTTGTCTAGCTTTCATTATCCTACCAACTGAGAATTCTGGATCAGAGACATACAGCAAGATGTCATCCTCATGCAGTGAACATGTTTCCACCCAATCTGTATTCTGTTGTAGACCTGTAGACTGTTGCACTCACTGGAGTGGGAATAGTCATTTTTACCCCTCCGCTATCCAGCACTTTCGCTACTGTTGCACTCATTGGAGTGTGAATAGTAAGTTTTACTCCTCTGCTATCCAGCACTTTCCCTACTGTTGCACTCACTGGAGTGGGAATAGTTATTTTTACCCCTTCGCTATCCAAAACTTTCCCTACTGTTGTACTCACTGGAGTGGGACTAGTAATTTTTACCCCTCCGCTATCCAATATTTTCCCTACTGTTGCACTCACTGGATTAGGAATAGTAATTTTTACCCCTCCACCATCCAATGCTTTCCCTACTGTTGCACTCACTGGAGTGGGAATAGTTATTTTTAACCCCTCCGCTATCCAGCACTTTCCCCCTCTGCTATGCCGCACTTTCCCCACTGTTGCACTCACTGGAGTGGGAATAGTAATTTTTACCCCTCCGCTATCCAATACTTTCCCTACTGTTGCACCCACTGGAGTGGAAATAGTAATTTTTACCCCTTCACTATCTAACAATTTCCCTGCTTGACTACTTATGCACTGGAATTAGAATAGTATATTTAATTATTCCGCTATCCAACATTTTCCCTACTGTTGTATTTATTGAATTGCGAAATGTACGTTTAAAATTTTTCTAATAGTTAAATGTTTTAATTAATTATAGAATTTTTTTATTATTGATATATGTATATATTTTATTTTTAGATCATTTAAAAGTTTAAAAATTAAATAAAGATAATAATTAATTCATTACTTTAAAGTAAATATATGTATATTTATAAATTATTATGTTTGTGTGTTTATATTTTTTTAATTAGGTGTATTTTTTATATTTAGTTAAAATATATATTACATTTAATTAATTTTATTAAAGATTATATTAATATTTTATGTATTTAACATATAATATTTCATTGTATTAAAATTTTTAAATCTATATTTTTTATATCTATATTTTTAACTTCAATATTTTTGATTCAATAGCGTTGTACTTACCTGTTAAGATATTGTACTCGATATTTTTGTAGTCGATATTTTTTTTTCGATATGCAGAACATCGATGTTTTTAGCATTGATGTTCTGTCAGTGAACCCACTGACTGGCATTGAGCATCTGTGCGGTGAAAGGATCTATTTATGTTTTCCAGTGTGAGAAATGTCCTGTGTGTTATGTAGAGTTGTATGAGGCAGAACCTTGTATTCCTGGGTGAATGGACTATTTGCGATTCCTAATGGGGTCACAAATGACCTGCCTCATCAATATTCACGAGGCAGGTTCAAATTTGCGACCCATTGGGAATGGTCAGCACTCACGGGATGGTGGCCTGCTGGGGTCAGCAGACCACCATGTCTGTGATTGCTTTTTAAATAAAGCTGTTTTTTCAAAAATGCAGCCCGTTTTCCTTCAAGGAAAATGGGATGCATTTAAAAATAAGAAATAAAATGTTTCTGTTTCATTTTTTAAGATTAGGCAGTGATCTGTGGGACTACTGCCTGCTCTTAAAAAATATTTTTGCATACATTCCCAAAGGGGAAGGGGGTCCCCTGGTGACACCTCCCTGTTTGCTAGTGGCTTACCACCTACTATAAGTAGGTGGTAAATTTGCAAGTGTTTTACAAAGCAATGGTACATACCATTTGGACTCCCTATTAGGAAGGGACAACCTTGTCACTGCCCCTTCCTAATAGCGACTCGCAAACAATATTTTGTGAGTCACCGACTTGCAAAATAGCGTTTGTACATACCACCACTGTTTTTTTACGGTTGCAAATGGGCCAATTTCCATTTGCTACTGCAAAAAACGTCCTACAACTGGACCTTATTGTACCTGAGCCTCCCTTCCCAGATAGATGATAAACTCCTGGAGTTTGAATGTAATAGTTTAATAAGGTTATTCCGGGCTTGAGAACAGGACTGGTTGAACCATCCTCTATTCTACAACCCTTTACTCTTTGTCCACTTTGCCAGAGATTGGCTTAAATAACTGGAGATGGATATATGGGCTTCCGGTGTTTCTTCCTAATTATTCTCTGGGGCCAAGCCATTCATAAAGAAATCCATATTCCTAACTACCTGGTCACATAAAAAGTTAAAGGGATCAACACCAGCCCATTTAACTTTTATTCCATTCTACCCTACCAGGGTTATAATAGCTATTTTGCCTGTATCATTAGCTATATGTAATTTAATCTGTAATGTCAGTATCACTGACTTCATGCACACCAATGCAATTTTCTCCCACCTGATAATTGTAGGTATAATTATTTCACTCTCCGAGGTGAGGAATTGATCTATGTTACTATTACAGACTCTCCCAATAACAGTTGAGGGTCAGAGATCACAGTTAGAGCTATGGAAGTCAGCTATGTTCAAATTATATTTAAGTAGTAGATAGTTTAGAGGTATTACATATGAAGAATGATTAAAATCACTAATATCATTGCCCCTGGTATCCATGAGGCCACACATCTGTTTTGAAGGAAAACGATTTGCTGATTTTAAAATTCCTAGTCCAAATTATAAAGAAATCCTCACAGGAATTATCTATACATTGATCCAAATCTGTTTTCATAGCTTTGACCACATCATCCCTTGAAGAATCAAAAATGCTATTGTAAAAGTTTATTACTAAGATGTTCGGGTTACCTTCTAAAGTGAGTAGCACAAATTGAAAGTAGGGTGGTGATAGGAAGGTTTTAGTTACTCTTATTATTAATCTGGTAAAAACTAACACCAGGAGGCCTCCTTTGGCCCTACCATATTCGAACAAGCATCTGCAGTGGAATAAGATATGAACCCATCAATATCAAAGGATTTTAAAAGCCAAGTTTCTCATATACGTACAATTTAGGCTTTTTCCACGTACTTTATCCAGTTCTCTAGGTTTGTTTTGTTGGCCAGACCAGCAATGTTCCATGATATTTTGGAAATTTCAGATGGACCCAGTTCATCAATGGAGAGGATATCTTTTCCCAGAGTTTTCTGAAAATCAGTTGTAGGTTGTACACTGCGAGCTGTTAATGCCTCCTCTGAGTTTACAGAATCAGATTCATCTGAAGATGTAAGTCAATCCAAATTATCCAGGCCTTCTAGGAGTCCAAATTGATTATTAGTTGGGACAAAAAGGCTCTGGGCTTGCATTTTCAAAATGTCCCTGTTCGGCCTTTGTTTTATTGTTTGTACCTGGGAATAGGGTCTATAAAAACACCACAACGGGACTGCTTTTATATTACTTTTCAAACGGCTGTTTAGGAGGTGTGGATTCTGGGGCAACTGTAGAATAAACTCAACCAGGTGGGGGATCTCTGAAGTTCAGTACTATACAATCCCCTTCTGCTGTTTTCTGGACGTTCCCTATCCACCCAACTGTTCTTACCATCAAGATTTCCTAAAATAATACATTCGCCTCAGGTACTTTTTGCACTATCCAATGAACTGCCTTGTTTTTAAGGTCCTCCTAAGGTTATTTTGCTGTAGATCTCAAAACAGGGACCCCAATTAAAATCAAAGCATAGGGAGTGACTTCCGGTGGTAGATGTAATACATCTTTCCATAACTGGGAGGCCATCCTCTATTATTAATGGAGGTACTTGGTCTTCTTATATCGTTAATGGCAATATGATTGGATTTAGGATTTTCGCTCTCTCTCTCTTGCAGAACTAGACTTCTTTGAGAGCCCAGTTAGGTTCAGCATCTTGCCTATTTGTGCCTCTGTTTGCCATTTCCCTATTTTGCCATGTATTTTGTTGGTCTGGGATATCTGCTTGTTTCTCAAGCCACTTTAGGACGCTTTCTAAACTGGATTCCATCTGAGTCAATTTATAAGCACCCCCCAGGGTCCTATTTGATCATTAACTCCACACTTTTTGTCTGCTCACTCAAAGACTGGACACAGGGGGTTAGGTCCCTTAAATTAGCCTCCTGTTGTCTGGATGCATTTTTCAGATCCCTTTTCTTTTTAGCTGATGGTGGGCTTGTAATTGATTCTGAAAGATTTGATATAGGAGAGGTCGCAGCATTTGGCACACAGGGGTTCAGTTTGGGAGACAGCTATGTTGTAGTCTTCAGAGTGTCTACTCTACTAAGTCTAGGTGTTTTCGTCAGGACCACAAAAAGATCCCTAGTACCACTCCTTTTATAGCTGCTGGCTAGTTATCTCCACTGGCAAGGGAGTGGCTTTAAAGAAAGTTTGACTATAAGTGTCATTTCCCCCACCAAATTGTGGCAAAATACATATCTAAAAGAAATACTACCGATTGGGTATTGTATTGTGTATATATTTATTTCTACTCATTAAGGATACTTTCATGAGAGTCGTTTACCAATAGGAGTGGTACTAGGGATCTTTTGGTTGTCTTGGCGAAATAACCTTGGGATAAGGGCTTGAAACATATAGACCTTTGAAATACATGCACATTACTGTATGTCTTTCAATTCCCATTTTAACCATACCAGATAGAGATCCAAATACATTATTTTTTTCCTAATTAGCCAAGCATTTTTAACTCTAGTCATTAGATAAGACCCTACCACTCTTTACTTCTAAATTCTTCATAGTATAAGATCAAAAGTACTCCCATGTATTTGTCGGTTGCAGCATGCCCCATTCCACAGCGGGACAGGAAGAACCCTATGATAAAGCATGCTAACAAGGGAAATCTTGGTAGTTGAGGTTTATTTTTTTTAAACTTTGTTTTCTATCTAAAAGAAAGAGTGGAAAGATAGTCCAAACAACACAGACAGACTCTCTTTGATTGTATAGTAATTTATCTTAAACAGCTAACAACCATTGACAAAGCCAATACTTCTGGCTGGTTTTAGGTGTACAACATTTGTTGTTTTATATATGTGGATGTAATGACAAATCTCAGAGAGGAACCAAAATACCAGATGAGTGGAACACGACGGGAATCACAGAAATCTAATTTACATGTTTAAGTCGTGCCCTTACTTACACAGGCCACACCCCTTTTAGAAACCCCCCTCTACACTTTCTACATCACATTTCAAGCCCTGTAAGGAACAGTGAAAGGTTGGTAAGACTCGCATTTCAAGTTAGTGTATCATCCCTCATTAATTGCAGTGCATACGCATTGTTCAATTCTCTTAATTTCACTTGAGCTTAAATGTATATTTCACCTTAACTCCCACCCTCTTCAAATTGTGACGGAAACATGTGCAGACTACTTATTTAGCGAGTCACGTAAAAGGAATTACAGAGCTACAGGCAGAAGTATATTTTCCCATTTGGTCACTCTCTGTCCCCTTGCAGCAAGGTCACTTTTATTGTGATCTTTTTCAATCTCATGCCCACTTTATGCCTTTGCTGAAAGTGTTATAAGGCAGCTGCATACCGTGTCTTTAATTTGTCTACAGCCTTGGATCGAATGGATAAACGTTCATTAAAAACTGATCTTCCAATAAAAAAAAAGACGTCTAATGAATAAGGTCAGGGAGCCCTTAAATCACTCGTATTTGTACTGTTAAATTGTCATCAAACTCCCCATTAAACACATCCTCGCTATGGGTAAAAAGGGGCCCCCTTGAGAAATATGACAAAAAAAAATATTATTCAGAATAATAGGCAATGAAATATTGGCTGTGCATGGTGATCCCAGCGGTGGTGCATCAGACAGTTTTAGAAAATGCTAATTTAGCATTTGATTTAAAGCTCCGTGGGATTATTTCCAGTCCATCCATCTTTTAGCAGGAGATTTGAGTAAATCCTTCATGGAAACCCTGTAAATCTTTGAACCTTTTTGCCGGAATCTGCCAAATTCATAGCTACAGTTTACTTGGATTCACTGAAGCCACTGATTAAGGTACATATTGCAGCATTTCTTTATCTATAAAAAAGTTTAGCAAGTTTTAATAGACCAGTCATATATTTCGAAAACGATTGCATGGGGTGTGGCTGAGCAAGAAAATCCCTTTCCTTTAACTGGATATACTACTGTGGGGTTTGAGAGCATGCCCAACAATCAGGTCGACCTTTGGGTGGGTCATTCTAGCATGGCAGTGACAAATTATAGCTAAATGACTTTGGTATTGTTTTGCTCCTATTATCTGTTTAATGTAATTCCCGATTCTCCAAGCAGATTTGTTCTGGGTTTCTAACAGGGACCTAGGGTTCAGTATTCCAGCAGGTGTAGTGGCACAGGGCCTAAGGGCACCAAGGACAAACTGCACCCAGACTATGGCTGTCTTTTAAAAGCTTGTCTCCAATTTCTTTATAATGTGCTACTCGTGGCACAACCAGTCATTTGTTATAAAGAAATGACATAGCTGCTCAACTATAAAAAAATGATTACTTTTGATTTCTGATATTATAATGGCTGCTGTCAGACCCAGCAGGAGAGGGGAAAGGCAGGTAAGGTCATAGAGCATAATTAGAGAAGCTGTTTAAAGAACAAAAATGAAATGTGGCTTTTCTTTCTTCTGCTCTATTTTTTCTAGTTTTACAGTGACAAATAGAAAGGAGATATTTATGGCAATGAGGTAATGGGTATTTAGAAACCCGTAGGTGCCAGGGGATAACACCTGAAGACCTCTGAGTTCTCCCTTGTTCCGGACCACAGAAACACTGAGTCTTCTAGTCGCAGTCAGAGATCGAATTTTATTGGTAGCTACCAAGTAACATGTGTCCTAGAAGCATGACAAACACGGGTCATGTGTTCTCAGGAGACTGTTCGTTTTTACAGAACCAGCCTTCTCCTTATATACAAAAATAATAGCTGCAAGCAAGAATTCTTGAGTTTATGGTATGGCTATACACATATTTCTACAATAATACAAAAGAGTGAAGTCATGTAGGCAAGCCCGTATTTTAGACGTCCAATTCGTGATGGATTACCCAGCCAGGCCCGGAACTCCCATCAGATATCGATGAAACCCCAATAAAGGAAGGCACCTCCTAGTCATAAAACTGGTCATAAACAGGGAGCGTGAACAGGTGTGTATGTGTGTAGAAAACATGATCTGGGTGTAGTGAATGGTTTGCGGCATGTTATGCATTGATGCTATCGTATTAGGCCACTGGGCGAGGAGCTGCCCAAACAGGTTCGGCTGGAGGCAATCGAGTCAGTTGGGACGGGTCAGGGGGAAGTCAGGGAAGGTGGACGTGTCCTTTTAGATCAAGCTCGACCTTTAATTGACTTATAATGAGGGCAAGACACAAGATGGATACCGTTTACAAAATGGAGTCTGAGGGGTCGGGACGGAAACTGCGATTCAGGGGTGTTAGCATACCTCGATCATGACGCAAATGCATAGGAATGATGTCCTAATCATTATCGGTTCGTCGACACCAAATTCGTCATGGTACGTTGATGTTTCGGGACACGGGTATTGGACCTCGATACCGGGACAACAGTAAGGTCCAGAATTTCAGAACCACAGCAACATATTTAAATTTGTGCACTCCCTAGGTAATTATAAAACAAGTTGGAATGTTTCTGCATTTTTCTACATATTTGGGATCTAAAAATGCAATAATAAACTGATTCTAAAATCTTTTTGCTTCTACCCTCTGTGGCCTACCTAGATCAACGTTGGCCCCTTTAAGAGCCTCTTTTAACTCTGCTGCAGGGCTCATCACAGGATCTAAAAGATACAACCACATCACTCCTGATCTACTGGCTCTAAACTTGCTCCCATTTGAAGCAAGGATTGAGTTACAAATCACATGCATGTCCCATAACGTTCTACATCTTAACACCCTGTTGTAACTAGCACAAAAACTTGGACTTTCTGCTGGCTGTAGATCTTCTAGGAGTTCAAGCACTTTATTACTGAAACCACAGAATTTCTTTAAAAAGAAAACTTACATTCAAGCTTTCTCTGGTATTGCCCCGAGAATCTGGAACTGCCTGCCCATTGAAATCAGACTGAACCCCTCACCCATATCATTTAAAAAGGAAGTCAAAGTGCTTGAAATGAACACGTTTTTGCTCTAAAGCTCTTGCACCTTAGTAGCCTAACACATTTGCCTACATTTGCTATGCCCATGTATAGTCTGGACTGCTATGATCTTGTATATTTAGTGGTGACTTGGTCTCGTTGGTGGTCTCCTGCCTCTTTTGGTACCCACCCCATCTTGTTTAGCTTGTAATTTTGTTGTTCGTTTTACTGTTTCTTCCTTCCAGATATCTTGTAAAGTGCTCTGATACCCTCTTGGGTCATGTTAGTGCTATATACAACTTCATAAATACATACATTAAAAAATACATATCTAACAGCTTTTTGATGTGTTTAATTTTGCACTAGAGAGTCTAATAATTTTTGTCTTCATGTTTGCAACCATGCTTGCTTTTTCATACAAAAGTGCTGCAAACCGAGGACTGAAGTAGTTAGTGGGAAAGGTGATGTTGTGACCATGTAATATAAGGAATAAATTACCCTTAGGCATACATGATAATGATATGGCAAGTCACCTCGGAGTTCCATAACCTAATAAAGGAACCAACCTTCTGCCTCATTCTACTACATAGTCATAGAAAACCTTGCAATATCCTTATAATGTACAGCAGGGGGTACTTTATCTCATATATTATGCAGCCTGTATGAACTAGAATAGACTGTCCAACTGCTGAGTGGTATAGAATTAGGGTGGTTTATATGTTGTTTTGTATTGTAATTGCATTTATATAGCAATTACCACTCTTGACAAGGTTTTCTGAATCCATGCATTGGATGGCAATATTAATGGATGAGCTACAGGAGAATAGGCATTGTTAGGTTGCAGTGTTGACTTTTAAAGGAAATGTTGTGATCTTTGAAATGAGGTGTGGGCAATTTGCAGAGGTACAATGATAGGAATTAAGGTAAACATGTATATAACTGTAGGCTGTGCACACAGAGAGGATGTATGCAGAGAACCTAAAGGAAGGACGGAGCCATTTGAAAGAAAAAGGAGAGCTGGCACTCAGAAGTTAAGTAACATTCAGTTATTCATGCAGGGTTTCTAGAAATAGTGTGGAGGCTTTTTGAGACAGCATTCAATACTGTAACTGTAAGAGGTGATCAGGGTAAACATGGAGAAATAGGCAAGGCAGGCCTAGGTCCACCCCTTTGCCTTTTTTGCACAAGCATTAAGTCCTAACTCTGAACTCTCTCTCTTTAAGACAGGTGTGAATGGATCTCCTTAAGAATCTGTGTCACCAGGAGCATCCCCATAACAACAGGTCGGGTAGCCACTTCCTGTCCTCACTCCCCAAGTGCAGACTTGTGTCAACTTATGGCCGCTGCACTTAGCCTGTCACAATAAGCCTTAGTGCGCACTGACCCTTCTTGTCATAATTCTTTTTAGAGTCTCTACATAGTGCAAGGAGACGCCCATACTAATACTTAAAAGATGGAGGCAATGATCACTCTGCTGACCGCTTGTGCTTGTTACACATATTTTCATGTTATTCTCATCACTATTGGCCTTGACAATGGTCTTGTTTACTCAGTATCTTTCTCTGTTGGTTACCAGTAATCATGGCAACGCCCCCACCCTCCAAAACGCCGAGCCGTTGCTGCTGGAGCAGACACCTGATTGTAATCACGCTAATTAATAGCACTTGAAATATTACTCGCTTTTCCCCACTTATTCCCAGATCAGGTGAGCAGAGGAAGGGTGGGTCTCTGGTGCTCTCCGCGAAGTAGACTGATTCATGAGGTAGGAGGTCACACATAAAGTCAGTTTGGGAGGGAGGGGTGGGGGAGAGTGAGCAGACCAAGAAACCAGTTAGAGTGTGAAAAAGGCCGCTTTAATGAAACAGGTGCACATTTACACAACATAACCTCGGCAAATGCCTAACAATCTAAACCTTACCAAATGATTGTATAGTTTTCAACCCCCCAAAAACCCGCCCCCGCCCCTCACCCTTCATCAAACCCGCCCCCACCCGTACATAACCAATCACATAATAAACCATACAACAATCCCACAAAAACATTATAACTTCCACATTTCCCAAAGCCATAACTCAAAACCCCAATTACATCTCAAGCCAATCCAGATCCCCCAACCCATGTCTCCGAACACAAATTCAACCTGCACAACTTCCCCCAACAAAATCCAAATTCAAAAACTATAAGCTCCCATCATGGCCCAAAACTGGCAAACCAAAATAATCCGCACCACACCTGTTCCAAGTGACAAAGCATAACAATATGAAAACCCCCCATGTCCACCTGTTGCAACCAGCTAAGCCTAAAATCAGAAAATAAAAAAGAAAAGAAGGGAAAACAGAAAAAACACCGCATAAAGGGAGGGAGGGAGGGACAAAAAATAGCTGCAAACCAACCGGCCACCAGGTCACCTATGCCTAAAATGGTGGCCGGAAAAAGGAGCCCAGCACATTTATAGGCTGGGCTCTAAAACACCCAAAACAAGCCCAAAAGGAGCCCAAAATTGGAGACTGCTCCAAAATGCCCCCCACCCAAACCTCCCAAACAGCCCCGGGGAGGAGACCTCCCAGGGGTCGGCTGCCCTCCCCCAAGCCCCCCTTGGGAGGGAGGGGTGGGGGAGAGTGAGCAGACCAAGAAACCAGTTAGAGTGTGAAAAAGGCCGCTTTAATGAAACAGGTGCACATTTACACAAAATAACCTCGGCAAATGCCTAACAATCTAAACCTTACCAAATGATTGTATAGTTTTCAACCCCCCAAAAACCCGCCCCCGCCCCTCACCCTTCATCAAACCCGCCCCCACCCGTACATAACCAATCACATAATAAACCATACAACAATCCCACAAAAACATTATAACTTCCACATTTCCCAAAGCCATAACTCAAAACCCCAATTACATCTCAAGCCAATCCAGATCCCCCAACCCATGTCTCCGAACACAAATTCAACCTGCACAACTTCCCCCAACAAAATCCAAATTCAAAAACTATAAGCTCCCATCATGGCCCAAAACTGGCAAACCAAAATAATCCGCCACCCAGAAAGCAGTGGGGAATAAGACCGAAAAAAACCCCACCTTTCTGCCCCCCACAAAGAAACCAAACCACAGGGGGGGGGGGTGGAAAGGGTTGAGATCGAAGCAGAAAAAACCACCAACCGAAACACTACTCACCCAAGAAACTTTGAATCGTCAAACAGCGAGACAGAACCTCTCGCAGCTCCAAGAGATATAAATCCATCCCTATTCCCGACAAATGCACCCCATCACTCTTAAAGAATTCCACAGCATCGTAACGAATGTCACTATGGACAATACGACCAAAGCCTAAATCTCTGCAAAACCTAGAAACTTCCAGGTTGACCTTCCTACGAGACTTATCAATGGCTTTAGGTTTCAACGCATTCCTCCAAACCCTCCTAGGAACCAATTCAGTCCACAGGACGTGACACCCGGACCAATGCTGATGCAACAAAGAAAGATCTTTTTTCATAGCTCGAAGAAGATCAACACCCTTAACCATACCCAAATCATTTTCCCCAAGATGCAGAACCAAAACATCTGGACAAACCCCACCTACCAACCAAGAATTAAGGGCTGGAATCAAGTCTTTCCACAACATACCCCCCTTTCCCTTCCAAACAATATTAAATAAACGTTCATTAAATCCCAACATCGAGCCAAAATAACGCAGGCGAGCTTGAAGTTGCGCTCTCTTTATGAATGAATGCCCCACGATCCAAATAGTCAAAAACTCAGCGCGAGGACCAGCCACGGAACCTGAAAAAGAAAGAAGTATCAGAGAGGCAAAACAGAAGAAGACGCAGGCGCTCCCTCTCGTCTGATATAGCGCTGAAAGCAATTGGAAGTCCAGCGCCCCAAGCTCATAATGTCTTCCCTCGACCAACCCCTGTTAAAAGCCTCAGTTGCGGCCCCAATTCTAAAAGAGTGAGTGCCATATAAAGACTCATCAAGGCCAAGATGACGCAGCGCTTTACGCAGTACCATGCGCAACTGATAATTGGTCACCACAGAACCATCCAGATGTTGAAAAACGGGATGCTCAGCAACACCACCCGAAACCTCCCACCAGCATCTAGCCCACCTCAAAGGACAAGTCTCCGGGGGGGAAACCGCCTCCAACCAAAAACCTTTGCCTTTATTCCTCTGATCCGTCTTAGAATGAGACAGCCAAATATGAACTCCCCTAACTGACAACTGAACATCCCCCCACAAAATACCTTTCGAAACTTTATTTCCCAACAACTCAGACACCCGAAACGCCCCAAAAAACATCCAAACCATCAAAGTGGCAAAAAGACAAGCTTCCACCCTATCAGTACACACCAAAGGCAACACTGATATGATATTGAACAGCTTCTGCCAAGACAAAGGAGACCTCAGCGCATGGACACTGCCCCGCTCCCGAGACCACCCTTCCAACATTCTTCTACCCAACTCCCCAGCCGACGGAGCATAGCCCCATAACAACTTACCCATAAAAGAAACACCCGCTAACTTCCCAGCAATTGTGACTCTGGATAAACCTTTATCCATTAAACCCAACATGAACTGAACCACATCTTCAGACCTCTGCCCAAGAGTCTCCCTCTTACAAGCTCCTGAATACAAAAATTATTTCCAAGCCAACTCATATGCCACCCTAGTAGAGGGGGCCAAAGAACCTAGAACCAGTTGAACAACCCTGTGTTGCCTACCGTCCACAGATGCTCCGGCATGGGAGTCGGCTCCTCGTCTGCCTCCAAAAGCGAGCCCACGGAATCTCTCCCACTGCGAACGAGACAAAGCATCCGCAATGTCATTGTCCACACCAGGAATGTGCAGGGCCCTAAAGCAGATGTCAAATCTAAGGCATCCCAACACAAAGACCCTGAGCAATTTCAGAACTTGCACATCCTTCGCAGATGGTCTATTGATGACCTGCACCACAGCCAGATTATCAATCCTGAAAAGAACTTTTTTGTGAGCCAATGGTACACCCAAAAGAACCATAAGTTTTTGAAACGTAACCAAAGCATTCTGGCAGTCCAAAGAATCAGCAGCGCCCACAAAAAAGAAATCGTCCAGATAGTGTGTGACCAAAGTGTGACCAGATGTCTGAGTGAAGAACCATTGTAAAAACGTACTGAACGTTTCGAACAACGCACATGACATGGAGCAGCCCATTGGCAATGCTTTGTCCACGTACCACTTCCCAAGGAAATGGATACCCAGAAGAGGCCAATCTTCGGGATGAACTGGAAGCAATCTGAATGCGGATTTAATATCGCATTTTGCCATTAACGCAGAAGGGCCCGCAGCAACTACCAATGACATGGCCACATCAACAGAAGAATAGGAAACAGAAGCCGCTTCATCATCGATAAAGTCATTCACTGACCCACCCTCTGGCCACGACAAGTGTTGTATGAGCCGAAACTGCCCCGGTTCTTTTTTGGGGACCACTCCAATGGGTGAAATTATTACGTTCTCCAAAGGCCAATCATCAAACGGACCTGCCATTCTGCCTTCACACACCTCCTTATTCAACTTTTCCTGGACAACAGCCTTATGCTCACCTGCTGATTTAAGATTCTTCGACCACCGCCTCACACGAGGCCCCACATAACCTAGATGAAAACCGTCTCTAAAACCAGACACCAAAAACTCTCGCAACTCCGCTGACCCATAACCTTGTAACGCTTCGGACAAATGAATAACATTAACCGGTGTATGAGCCTTTGGGCCCAACACCTGATGAAGATTTTCCTCCCCTGGGAGCCTGCGGTGGCTGTGTTGTGGCGTGATGTCCCGAACCCTGCTGTGACCATTGTTGCCCACCTGGAGGCCTAAGCCCCCAACATCTCGACAAAGGGTGGCTCTTGTTCCCACACTGGGAACATTCATGCCGAAACTTACAGAACTTCCTATTGCATGTCCCTCTATTGAAATCCCAACAGGTCCCCACACTAGGCTGCGCTGATGTAACTGTCCCCACCCCTCCCCGGGTGGGTCGTGCCTGAAAGGGGCGATAAAGTAAAGGCAAACCGCTTGCTGTAAAGATTGTTTTCCCACTCGCTGAAGCACCCATAGTGTGTTGCCAAAGGTCTGTGTCCAATTCCCCCCATTTCGCCTCAGGATCCTAAGCCATACGCGCCCTAAACTCTTCATCATATTGCGCCCATGCAAAATCATTCCTTGTGATTTGCGCTTTACGAATCACATCCATGTACTTAAACAGTGAAACACATCGCTCAGGGAACTTCTCACAGTATACACTGGCATATATCAAAAAGGCCGCTGTCCAATTTTCGATGGTCAAAGGGACTTTAGGGCGCTTAGCTAATTCGTACTCCTCCTCTTTGGAACCCTCTTTAGCACGCACCTCCCTATGCAATAACTTTAAGAGTTCCACATACTCACCATTCCATATTTTTTCCTTAGTGCTCAACATTAAATGAGCCCCCAATGGCTTAGTGACGCCCATATAGGGCAACTTTTTAATTTTCAGCTCTTTACTATGTAAAACCTTTCCCGTTTCCACCCCGCCCGTAGAAGTCCCACCGTCGACCTTAGCAGCCACCCCCTTATCAACCCCGTCAGTACCCACACTCTGATCCTTCACATAGCGACCCTTGTATAACCTACCATCAGACCCCTTAGAAACTACATCCTCCCCAATCCCAACAGATACCATTTTAGCCCGAGGCACCACAATCTCACCTGGACGTAACAAAGGAGGCCGACTCGGCTCAGCTCTCCATGCCACATGGGAAACATCATCTGCTGTCCGAGGAGCCCTCACCGAGGGGCCGAGCACTCGTGGTCTGGACAACTCCGCTTGACTCTGCACCACCGGTGCCTGTAACGAACTACAAGAGACATGAGAATGCCCCCCCTCCAGACACCACGTCCCGCAATTCGCCCTCCTCTGGGCTATCCTCATCATAATCCAGAATTAACGACTCCTCTAATTGGGGAGGAGCATGTAACACCACATTCTTTTGAACCTTTTCCAATGTATGTGAACGTCCACGGGCCTTACCAACCCTTAACTGTGACCGTGGCGGGGAGGCCGACTGTACTCGCCGGTACCCTCCTCCACTATTACCAACCACAAAACCTTTGTCAATGGGCAAAACCATATTATGACCTTGAAGAACTGGAGGCACCAGAGAAGTCGTGCCGGACCTGCTCCGATGAACAGCGCTGTAATCCCTCGATGAGGCCAGTAAGGTCGCGCTTGACCTACTTACACTGCCTGTGGTGACTTCCCTCGTTGGGGCCACCGAGGTCGCATTGAACCTGCTTGTGGTAGCCACGACGGGATTCCTCGATGGTACGGGACGTGCCGCGCAAGGCTCCACCCTCCCTTCACCTTGGCGCGACTGGGCTGCATGCCGCCCTACCAAGTCCGCTGCTCCAGACCGCTCTCTATCCTGCAAAGAAAAAGGCCGGACTGATGTGCCGGGTCCCTCACTACATAAAACACCAGAAGCTGAAGACAATTCACCTGTCGCCCTACTACAACCCTGACCACTCTCCCGGAAAACAACTGAACCAACAGGATCTTTCCCTTTAAGAACAGCCCTCAACTGAGGGGGAGAGGGGGAAGGGCTGCACACCTCCTCATCAGTACTACAATCCAACAACTCTTGAAGAAACTTGGACTCCGGGCCCTGTACCTGTGAACCCCGAACCACACTCTCCTCCAAAGCACCTGAAACCCTACCCTTCCCTCCTACCTGTAAACCAGGAAAAGTCACCGCACCAGACATTGCAACCAGACCCCCATGACCCCCCCTCTTCTGAAAGTTAGCAGCGTCCCTCAGCCCTTCCTCCCAAGATGGAAAAATATCCAGACCCCCCCAGGACCGAACCCGAACCCCCGAGGGAGGCTCACTAAACTGACCCCTTACAGAAGAAGACCCCTCCACACCCTTGTCCACTGCCCTAGGAACAGACGGAACCTGTGAAAAAAGCAACGCCTCCTCCCCAAGGCCTGAACGCAACAAAGAAGAACCTTCATGACCCCCCATCTGAGCCCACTCACCCTCCCCCACAGAACCACTGCACACGGAAAACACCTCACCCCTCGCTGAAACCGGAGGAGAAAACAATAAGGGGCTAAAATGACTCATGTCTGCACCAGCACCCCCAAAATCCCCAGATAAATCAGACATCTCATGACCTACAGGCAAAGACTCTCTATGTATGTGCCTAGGCGTAAGAAAACTTTCACCCTGTAAGGCCACATGCGCCGAAAAATCAGCCTGCCTATGACCACCCTGCTGTGAAAACCCCTCAGACATAGGAGCAACTTGCCCGCTGCGCGCTGGCCTAAAAACCACTGCCTCGCGCTCTAAAACGGCCTCCGCCCCTCCCCCTCCAGTGACGTCACCAACCGTCACCGCGGAGGCCGAGGCAGAGCGTCGCGTGCAACCGCGCTGCCTAGATGCACGACGACCTCGCAAAACTGGCGCAGAAGCCGCCCTGTCACGCAAGGCTGCTACCGATACTTCAACCGGCGCAGCCTGAAGCTCTCCAACCATCCCAGGACCGCCCACAGCAAGCCCTACCGCACCCACAGACTCAGAGGGCCCCGAACCACTCCCCCGCCGAATCCTCACACCCGGGGCCGCTTTCCTAGTTCTGGAGCGGCCCCGCACACTTACCGCCTCTTGGCGCCGACGTTTTGGGGATAAACACGCCGCCACGACCGCCGGCACCCCTGCAGAAGCCAAACGCTGGGGACGTTGAGGCCCGACCTGCTCCCGGTCACCGATGACCAAATCTAAGCGTCCCGCTTCGCTAAGCAAGCGAATCGCTTCCAGCACGCGATAATCCTCGCCCGCCATCACAAACAACTAGACAAAATGTTAACAAATTAGCCTACAAAAACTACTGACAAAAAATTGCTGCAAACCAACCGGCCACCAGGTCACCTATGCCTAAAATGGTGGCCGGAAAAAGGAGCCCAGCACATTTATAGGCTGGGCTCTAAAACAACCAAAATAAGCCCAAAAGGAGCCCAAAATTGGAGACTGCTCCAAAATGGCCCCCACCCAAACCTCCCAAACAGCCCGGGGGAGGAGACCTCCCAGGGGTCGGCTGCCCTCCCCCAAGCCCCCCTTGTGATCGTTTTTATTGATAATTTTAGAAATCAGTGCTGACCATTTCGAACTACCAGGCGGGTAAGTTCATGGCATAACGTTTTTGACGGTAGCACTTAGAAACACTTGGTGAAATGCGGTGGCGTTTTCCCTTCCTTCACGCTTTTTTCTGTTTCTAAATATCTGTACATGGTTTTGGTTCATAACAAGCTTTCATGAATGCAATGTCCTTGACCCCCTGCATGTCAGGATCTTACATTTTGTCTTTATATGTTTAGATTTCAGGCCCCAGAAGGAGAGCCATCTCAGGCTCGAAATGCATCGGGCATATCAGTGAAATGGATTTAAAGTTTCGATTCTATGTATTGTTTGAATGAAATTCAATGTTTATCTCTTTGTTCATGATCAAAATGAATATGTGAATTGATGTGCTCATGCACAAGTTCTAAATGTTTGAAAATAATATAGAGTGATTCAATGATTTTGGAAATCAGAATAAAATTCTGAGTGTACATTGTATATTTTCAGAGCGTTTTTTGAAAATAATATTGGAAAATTGTTCCAAGCAACAGTGCACAGAGGTCGAGTGTGCTCATACTCGAGGTAGGAAGGCTCTCCGCGAAGTACCATGTGAGTACTATCATTGATTTGAGCTCTTAACAGGTAACATTTCTCCGCACTTTCAAGAGGTCTTGTTACCGTCATCTTGACTTGCTAATACTTCCTTGTTATTTTTAAACAGTTTTTTAGCAGTACTGCGCTACCTACTGCTCTTGGCCTAAGGGGAGTTACTGATTGATCCAAGGGGTGAGATCCCTGATGTCACCTTTAGAGTATTCTTCACCCTATCCATGCTGTCAGTATGTCTTGTATGTCTTAAAAGCAAATGTAATTTGTTTTATTTACACCTGTGTCCACCTGCCTGGCCTGCTATATGTACACGTTCACTTTACAGTGACTTTTCAGTGCCAACAAAAGTATGAGTATGTCTACCACGAGCAGACTTTTGCAAATAATGTGCAACTTGATAAGCATCTTGCCATATACTATGAAAACTGGTCTTCTTAACCGCATGCGCGCTAGCGGTTTTCCCGCTGTGCGCTGCGTTTTTAAAAAAAATATGCGTTACATGACGAGCTCAGCTAGTCATCAGCGTAGGAGCGTCGTCGCTCATGACGAGCTGAGCTCGTCATGAGCGCGGAAGGGGTTAATGTCTTTCCTGTATTCTACATTCTATATAGGTTGGACAACTAATTTATAAGGTATTTTCCTAGCGGGGAGTACCTGGCACCACATATCACATGATAGGGATCTTTTTAGGTCAGAGGAAGTGCCAGGGATCTGGCTGGACCATTGGGTACGGAACATGTTGACCTGACCACACTCTTTTTTCCAGGCTATCGTGGTCCATTGAGCCCTTATGATAGCCTCCCTTTATTGGTTTAAATCCTGTCAAGGGGACATCCATGACTGTTCGGTATCCCTTAGGCAGTTTTAACTTTTTCCCTCTCCACCTTACATGCTCCATGCCCTTATACACACTTGCATTGTTACGGATAAAAATAAAAAGATTATGACAAAGAGACCCTTCGTGCAGCTCTTAGGGCAATGCAATGCGGGCCCTACAAGGTGCACACCCTATGATGAAGCATGACATTCATTTGGTTGTGTGAGGGCAACAAGGAACAATCACTAGGATTCTTCAACCGCTTCCACTTACTCCCTTTCCACTATAGAAACAGTACCTTCCTGTATTTAATAAGAGATACTTTATATACTTTTTTTTTTTTTTTGGCAGAGTTTTATATAGCGCGAACTAGAACCGAACCGAATCAGTTATCAGAGCGCTTTACATAGCACCAGTTACGTTACATGAGGACACACTTTCATTTTTTTTAGGCACGGGGAGATTAAGTGATTTGCCCAGAATCACAGGGGGTTTTTGGCGTCGTTACCGAGACTCGAACCCAGGTCCCCAGGTCCGAGGTCGAGCGCCTTAGCCGTTAGGCCAACCATACTTGAATTGTTTGGGGCATTAATAATCCGCCCTTAAGATAAGCAGTCAGTGTATCCTCATAATGAAACAACAAGGTGGCATGCACTTCAGGAGAAGCCCATGCAGGTAAGAGCGATGGGGCGGAGGGGGGCTGGGTGGGGGGGGGTATTTCGACAGACGACCACAAGGAGAAATCAAATAATTAATTTTCCCTCGCCTTCGTCTCTCGAAATCCCACCCTCACCTGGCCTCACCGCTCTTACCTTGTATGGACCGCTCCTGGTTTACATAGAAGGTGAATATGTGTGACATAGTACTCAAAGCTGCACTTCCTGAAATAGCTTTACAGAGATCTGATTGTAAAAAAAAAGGCAGCGATGTACTCTTGTTAGGTTGCTGCTCTGCGTAGAATAAATATCTAACTTTTTTGGTATCCACTGAGATTTGCAAGAGTACTTCTGGGAAGCTCCGACAGTGGCAGCATTCCACAAGTGGTTGTGGGATTATTTTGGGAATTCTTCTCCACCCTGTTCATTTTATGCATTTCAGATGCATAATGTATTTCAGTTTTATGCACCGCAGTCATCATTTAAGGAGCTATCATAGTACTTTTCACAGGGGGATTGAGCTGTGCCTTTCCATAAACATTTGGGTTGTGCAAAAACTAATTTCAGGAGAACTTCCCATAATCAGCCTGAATATAATGATTATCACTTGTAGTTGCCAAGGGATCACTGAGACAATATCGATGACAAAAATATAGAACTACCATAATATTGAGTAAAAAATATAGAATGCCAAAATATCGAATTCCTATCTCCAAACAGGTAAGTACAAAAATATCGAATCAAAAATATCGTTGTAAAAAATATAGTTAGTCAAAATATCATTTTTTTTTAAATGCTTTAAAGTAATTAAAAAATAATGAATTAATAAATATAATTAACGTAAACATACTTAAAATACTTAAATAACCTTAAAATTAATAAATATTTAATGTAAGTAAAAAAACAAACATACAAATTGATTTGTTTATACATATATATATATATATATATGAATGTAATATTATTAAAAATTATACAATATTTTTACCATAGGATAGCGGAAAGGGTAAAATTTACTATTACCACTCCAGTGAGTGCAACAGAAGAGAAAGCGTTGGATAGCGTAGGGGTAAAAATTACTTTTCCCACTCTAGTGAGTGCAACAGTAGGGAAAGTGTTGGATAGCGGGAGGGCAAAAACGTATTATTCCCACTCCAGAGAGTGCAACAGTAGGGAAAGCATTGGATAGCATATGGGTAAACATTACTATTCTCACTCCACAGAGTGCAACAGTAGGGAAAGCGTTGGATAGCGTAGGGGTAAAAATTACTATTCCCACTCCAGTGAGTGCAACAGTAGGGAAAGCGTTGGATAGCGGGAGGGTAAAAATTACTATTCCCACTCCAGAGAGTGCAACAGTAGGGAACGCGTTGGATAGAGTAGGGGTAAAAATTACTATTCCCACTCCAGAGAGTGCAACAGTAGGGAAAGCGTTGGATAGCGGGAGGGTAAAACTTACTATTCTCACTCCAGAGAATGCAACAGTAGGGAAAGCATTGGATAGTGTAGGGGTAAAAATTACTATTCCCACTCCAGAAAGTGCAACAGTAGGGAAAGCGTTGGGTAGCGTAGGGGTAAAAATTACTATTCCGACTCCAGAGAGTGCAACAGTAGGGAAGGTGTTGGATAGTGGGAGAGTAAAAATTATTATTCCCACTCCAGTGAGTGCAACAGTAGGGAAAGCGTTGGATAGCGTAGGGGTAAAACTTACTATTCCCACTCCAGAGAGTGCAACGGTAGAGAAAGCGTTGGATAGCGTAGTGGTAAAAATTACTATTCCTACTCCAGAGAGTGCAACAGTAGGGAAAGCGTTGGATAGCGTAGGGGTAAAAATTACTATTCCCACTCCGGTGAGTGCAACAGTAGGGAAAGTAAATACTTCATATATTAATTTAAAAAAAATATATTAATACCAATTACAAATTAATTTTAAAAAATGACCAATTTAATATAATATAATAATTATTCAATTAAAAATACAAATACAAAATATTTATTAAAAAGCATTACCTATTAATACATATTAATTACCAATTTGCAATTAATTAGTTAGGAATTGAAAAACAAACAATTAATTAGAAATAAATACCAATAAATACATTTAAACATTTATTTAATTACAATTAAATTACTTCCCACCCTATTCCCCTATAAACCCACAACCGGCTACAGTAAATAAATTAACAAAATTAACATAATTATCAATTAATCAATTAATAAAAATTAATTACCAAATATCATTTAATTAATTACCAATTGAAAATTAATTAACAATTAATTCAAGATAAATACCAATAAATAAATTAAAACATTAAATCAATTATAATTAAATTACTTCCCACCCTATTCCCCTATAAACCCACAACCCACTACAGAAAAAAATTAAATACAATTAACATAATTATCAATTAATCAATTAATAAAAATTAATTACCAATTATAATTTAAATAATTACCAATTAAAAATTCATTAACAATTAATTCAAGATAAATACCAATAAATAAATTAAAACATGTAATCAATTACAATTAAATTACTACCCACCCTATTCCCCTATAAACCAACAACCCGCTACAGAATTAAATTACGCAAAAATTAAATACCATAACATTCATTACTTAAAATAAAATCTAAAATAAATATACACTTTTCACACATATACTAACATATAAAACAACTTTAAAAAATTCGATAATATTAAAAAATCGATATCTTTAACATCTATATTATATACTTCCATATTTTGACCTTCTATATTTATGTAAATCGATATTAACTTACTTACCTCAAAATCGATATTTTTGTTGTCTATATTCTGTCCATTCGATATTTTGTCCATTACATTCGATATTTTTGTTGTCTATATTCTGTCCATTCGATATTCAGTCCATTCTTTATTTTTTACTCGATATTAATGCAATTCTATATTTCTAACTCAATATTTTGACTGTATACCATTGCCAAATTTCCTTCATGTGTGTATGAGCAGAAAAAAGGGTTTAAGCGTTCATCCGGTTTCAGAGTTGCGAGGAAATTCCTTTTAAGGTTTACACAAGTAAAGGACATATCCATTTTCATCTACAACCTGCACTTACGATAGTACCTGTTCTCTGAGAAAAACCAGATATAGGAAAATCAGGATACTCTGCAAGTAGCTAAAAAATGTGGAACTACGCAAGATGCTACTTATGTAATAAAATGTTTGCACACCCTTAAAAAAACATGAGTAGCAGTAACAATATTGTACCATTCGGCCACGATAACCACGAAGGCAGAGAAATACACATACAGAAGCAGAGATAGGGTTTAATTAATTGAGAGAGAGAATAGTGTGGCTACATATCAGCCGGGTGGCTGTCTACAGCCACAGGAGGAAATGGAACAGTCTGTAGGGACCCAAGGGGACGTTAAAAAAGCAGGCCGATAAAGGCAGACAACTCAGATTGGGTACAAATATCGGGGTGAAACTGCCACTACGTTGGGAGAGAGGGAATTCAGGAAGGAGAAAGAGTGAAAAGGGCACAGAGAGGGCTTATGCAGTTGAGAGGAGCCTCGAGAGGAGGTGATCATTCAGTCTGTTTGTGACTGATGATAGGGAGAGCGCTTGTCTGATGCGGTGTACATGTTCCATATTCAGCGGTAAAGAGAGAGAAGGTGCATGGCAGAGGGGATTTTGGGGGATGGGAGGAGTGGGGAGAAAAAGCCCGGTGAGCCCAATGGGTGTTGCTTGCCTGGTCCCCACACATGTTAGGGTTTTGCCCACCGCTTCCAACCCGGCGCACGCATATTCTTCTGCCCTTGGAAGAAATACATCTGCTGTGGTATCCACAATTAGAAACTGTCTTGCAAATATTCGTGAATATCCACACTATTGTATATTTGTATATGCTCATCTACTTTGCAACACCCTTGCCCCACCCCTTATAATCATTTACTGATTTACCCAAGCCCTCTCCACTGCCTCCGGAGTTCGCCACTGATGCGTTTCCCACTGCCATCCCTCTTGGTTTGCCTCCCTCTAACGCGTGGATCAACATGGAGATTTTATCTGGAGGTATGAAGAAGCTATACCTCGGTTCTTTTGAGCGGCATTGCCCCCCACCATTTTGGGTCCACCTTCAATGGTCACTCCGGTCGAGCTCCGCCGCCATGTTGCAACTTGGTCCCTACTGCCAGTCCCACTGACCCCCTCACAAACTATTATTGGTGTCCTTCTCTCCCCCACATGGATACTCACATTGTTTTAAAATTGTTATTGATAACTCTGTTCCTCCCAGTCTCTCATGTTATGTCCCCCCGCAAATATTTGCATGTCTTAATGTTCTAATACTATGGTTTGTATTGTACTGCACTACTTCATTCCTTTATGCTCTCCGTTAATTTTTGTCTCTTACCATTACCCTTGCTTGCACACCGACTCCTCTGGGTTTTTGCCAGCTCCGTTGACTGCTCCCTGTTGAGCCTGCTTATACCATTCTTTTGACTCTGTTTCTTCTCTAGTCGCCCTTGCGTTTCCCAACCCCTCCCTCTCCTCTTTCATCCCTCACTTCCCCTAATTTCTTTAAATAACTCCTATTTCTCCTTCATTTTTGTTCCTGAAACTGTTGTAATTATGTAACTTCGTTCTTGAAGCAACTGTACCTCGCTATGTATAGCGCTCTGATACCTCCTGGTCTGCCAGCGTTATATAAAACTTTTCTCTCCGCTCTACGCTTCTCCACTTCCCTGCTACTGACCTTTGCCCTCACCTGTCATGGCCCTTAGTCCCCACCCTGTTTATCTGTGAATTTTCCCTTGTCAATTGAGACCTAGCTATTTTGTCTGATGCCCGATGGAGCTACCTGATTTAGCTGTAGGGGAGACAGGCCGGGGATTCCCTCCTTGGACGTCACCTACCCAGTCAGTCTTTAGACAGACTTCCTTTCGTCTCTCCTGTCGTCTCTTCCCGCATCCTCCCTCTATTTATGTCTCTCCTCTCTCAATGTATTGAGACTGAACTATTTTGTCTGATGCCCGATGGAGCTACCTGGTTTAGCTATAGGGGAGATGAGCCGTGGATTCCCTCCTTGGTCGTCACCTACCCAGTCGGTCTTTAGACAGACTTCCTTTCGTCTCTCCAGTCATCTCTTCCCGCATCCTCCATCTATTTATGTCTCACCTTCTCTCCTCTCTCAATGTATTGAGACTGAACTATTTTGTCTGATGCCCGATGGAGCTACCTGGTTTAGCTATGGGGGAGATGGGCCGTGGATTCCCTCCTTGGTCGTCACCTACCCAGTCGGTCTTTAGAAAGACTTCCTTTCGTCTCTCCTTGTTGTCTCTTCCCTTATCCTCCCTTTCGCACCTCCCCTGCCCCTCCACTACTTTTCTCTCTCCTTTCTCTCCTCTCCTAATTGTATTGCCTATTTTTATTTTGTTGTATTGTGTAATTGTTGATCTTTTTCTGTTACATTGTTGATTCTCATGTAAAGCGCTCTGATACCTTCTGGTCTAGCCAGCGCTATATAAAACTCTTTAAATAAATAAATAAATACCGCTTTCTGGTATAATAGCGTGAGTGAGTAAACTGCTGTGTGAGCGTAAGCTGACATTTTGTGAATAATCAATATGAATGTACATACTATAGCCCCTTCGACGCTGATGACGGAGCGGTTCCGTCATCAGCGTCGGTTGGGCTGTGCTGATGACGGAACCGCTCCGTCATCAGCACAGCCCTCGGGGGGAGCGCTGGCGCTCCCACCCCGAGGCATGGATCTGTGTCTTTTAAGCAGGGGTGGCAGCGGAAGACTTTCCGCTGCCACCCCCTGGCCCCCCCACGCTTCCTGGTGACGTCAGCGCGCACAGCGCGCGCCGACGTCATCAGGAAGCGCTGGACGCGCTGGAATCCATTTCTTTCCAGCGCGTCCAGGATGAAGGTAGGATTTGTGTCTCCGGTGGGGTGGGGGGGCCGTTTCTCGGTGCCTTGTGGCATCGGGGGGGAGGAAACAGTGTTTCCTCTCCCCTGATGTCCCAATGCAGGGCATTTCTGGTTCAGGATCGCGCACAGCGTCGCGATCCTGCACCAGAAATGCCACCACTAGACACCAGGGATTGTTTCTTTGTTTTGATGTTGTGTGCAGGAAGCGACCCCTTGGGCAAGGGTCGCTTCCTTAGGGGGCACATTTAATTACAGACTTTTCTGCCCCCCCGGGGCAGATCGGCCGTTTTTTTGGCCGATCTGCACCCGGGGGGGGGGGGGGGGGCAGAAAAGCCCACTAGACACCAGGGATTTCATTTATTAAGGAAGCGACCCCTTGGATAAGGGTCACTTCCTAGGGGCCCCCATTTTTTTTAGACTTTTTTTCCCCCCCTGGGGGCAGATCGGCCTGTTTTTGGGCCGAATCTGGACCCGGGGGGGGGGGGGGGGTAGAAAAGCCCACTAGACACCAGGGATTGTTTTTTTTATAAAGGAAGCGACCCCTTGGGCAAGGGTCGCTTCCAGGGGGCTAAATCATTTTTTAGACCTTTCTGCCCCCACTGGGGGCAGATTGGCCGCTTTTTGTGCCAAATATGGACCCAGGGGGGGTAGATTAGTTTTTTTATATGGGAAGCGACCCCTTGGGCAAGGGTCGCTACCAGGGGGCAATATACATATTTTAGACTGTTCTTCCCCCCCTGGGGGCAGATCGGCTGTTTTTTTACCGTTTCTGGACCCAGGGGGGTAGAAAAGTCCATTAGACACCAGGGATTGGTTTTTTTTTGTTATAAGAAGCGACCCCTTGGCCAAGGGTCGCATCCTTGGGCCCGTTTGTTTTCAAAAATATGTTCTGCCCCCTCTGGGGCAGATTAGTGTCTTAATTTGGCCTCTCTGCCCTACGTAGGGTTGATTCCAGGGGGCCCACATTTATAAAGATTTATATTCTGCCCCCTAGGGGACAGACACCCCATTTGTGACATACCCTGTGACATAGCCTGTTGTAATGTGTGTTGTTTTTCTTTCTTCTAATGTGTATTGTTTTATTTTCTCTTTAGATTGTTGCAGTGTGCGGTTCCGTTACTGGTGGTTCTGTTGTTCTGCTGTTTGTGTAGTTGCATGTGTTTGGTAAGAGACCTTTTTTGTTCTATTGTAATGTAATTGTTTTTTTTGCAAAGTGTGTAATAATACGAGTATGTTTGGTTTCTGTTTTTTCTGATTGTAAAACATGTTTTGCATTTGTTCTTGATGTGTACTTCTGGAGATGTAATTTTTTTTTTCTTCTTTCTAGTGGGATATCGTTGCCTATTTGCTGTGTCTTTGCAGAGTAGGTGCTGATGAGTGTAGTTGTCTCTTGTAAGTGAATTGTATATTTTTTCAAAATATAGATATTTGTGATAAAGGCTTACATTTTTTTTACTTACTTTGCACAGTGTTGGGGTTGTTGAGTTGTTTGTGCAGACTCCTTTATTTGTAAGGATAATGGCTAGCCACCGGATTACTGCTCAGCAAGTTGTTGGAATGCTTTTTGATTCTTCCTCTGACCATGGTCCAGAAACTGACTCTGATTCTGAGCCAGAGTTGGGAGGTGAAGATTCAGGTAGTATGTTTTCTCTACACATGGCTTCATCTGATGATGAAGATACTCTGAGTGCTGATGAAGCTACTTTTGGTGTGGATGAAGTGCCTGTGGTTGCGGAGGACATTGCTGTGCCATTAGTGTGGCAAGAGACATCTGGGCTGCAGCCTGGGGCTGCTAGACTTCCAGTTGGTGTAGTGAGACAAGAGGCAGCTGGGCGGGAGCCTGCGGCTGCAAGACTTGATGTTGAACGTTCTGACCTCTGGGTTGCACCAGGCATGGTGCAGCCGGCATTGCCTGAATCTACTGGTGTTCCAGGGTGTAGGGTGAACACTGAAAACTTTTTGCCTTTTGATTTTTTCAAGTTGTTTATGGATGATGTGTTTTTGGCAGATTGTAGAGCAGACTAATTTGTATGCTGAACATTTTTTGAGGGTGGACAGTGCCAGCCTTAAGCCCCACGCCAGAGCTGCCAGGTGGACTCCCACAAATTTGGAGGAGATGAAAAAGTTTTTGGGTTTAACTTTTTTGATGGGCTTGCTTAGGAAACCATCAATGGCTCCATATTGGTCTACGAGTCCCTTGATGGCAACAGCTATATTTCCGGCAGTCATGAGTCGTGATAGGTATTTGCTTCTGCTTCGGATGATGCATTTTGTTGACAATAGTTCTGCTTTGGCACGAGATCACCCTGATTGTGACCGTCTTTTCAAGATTCGGCCTGTCATTGATCATTTCGTTGATCGATTTCCGGAGATCTTTTACCCTGGGAAAGAATTTGCAGTGGATGAGTCTTTGCTGTTGTTCAAGGGCCGCTTGGTATTTCGGCAATACATTCCTAGTAAAGAGGGCACGCTATGGAATTAAGCTTTATATGCTGTGTGACAGTCTGACTGGATATGTCTCTACTTTCAGGGTGTACACTGGTAAGGAATCCAGGATTAACCCCCCTGGTTGTCCGTCGACTTTTGGAGTGACTGAGAAAATTGTGTGGGAACTTGGTCGTGGATTTTTTAACAAAGGCCATCATTTGTATGTCGATAACTTCTACACTGGTGTGCGGTTGTTCAGGGAATTGGCCAAAGTGGACACTGTTGCTTGTGGCACAATCCGCTCAAACCGTAAAGGTTCCCAAAATAACTTTTTTGTCAAAAGCTTGCTCGGGGACAGTGCAGTGCATTGCGTTGTGAGGAGCTTCTAGCTGTGAAGTTTTCAGACAGGAGAGATGTCTACATGTTGACTTCCATACATGATGAAAGCACTGAACCAGTGACTGTTTGGGGTCAGGTTGCAGAAGCGCGCAAACCTGTATGCATAATTGACTATAATAGGCACATGGGTGGTGTTGACAGAGTAGATCAGAGGTTGGAACCTTATGCTGCTCTTCGTAAGGCTTACATTTGGTACAAGAAGTTGGCTATCCATCTTTTCCTCTTGGCAACCTTTAATGCTTTTGTTGTGTTCCAGAAATCTTGTCCCTAATCAAAGATGACTTTTGTAAAGTTTCAGGAGTCTGTAATAGGCAGCCTTGTTTTAGTGGAACAGGCAAGTGTTCCTAGAGTTGGAGTGGTGGAGGATGTTGCCAGATTGAAAGATCGCCACTTTCCTGATCAAATTCCTCCTACAACCTTAAAAGACTATCCTAGTCGGAGATGTAGAGTCTGTTGGCGAAGAGGTTTGCGGAAGGAGGTTCGTATGTACTGCCCCGACTTCGGGAGACCTGGGGGAACACGGGGTGGGTGGAAATTTGTTGATCCACGCAGATTCCAGAACTTTCCACCACAGAAATGTGAGGAAAATGCATTTTTTTTGTCAATTTTTGAGGTTTGCAAGGGATTCTGGGTAACAGAACCTGGTGGGAGGCAGTTGAGTCACCCCATCCTGAATTTCCCTGGGTGTCTAGTTGTCAAAAATGTATAGGTTTGCTAGGTTTCCAAAGAGGCCGGCCGAGCTAGGGTACAAAAACGAAAGGTAGGTACTTTGCCAAAAAAGGGCCCGTTTTCCCTGCGAAATTGCGGTGCAAACATGTTGCGTTTTGCGCAGTTTCCTGTCGCAGGCACTAAGCAGACCCAGGCAAGTGAGGTACCATTTTTTTCGGGAGACCTGGGGTAACGCGGGGTGGGTGGAAATTTGTTGATCCTCGCAGATTCCAGAACTTTCCACCACAGAAATGTGAGGAAAATGCGTTTTCTTTTTACAATTGTTTAGATTTGCAAGGGATTCTGGGTAACAGAACCTGGTGGGAGGCAGTTGAGTCACCCCATCCTGAATTCCCCTGGGTGTCTAGTTTTAAAAAATTTATAGGTTTGCTAGGTTTCCCTAGGTGCCGGCAGAGCTAAGGTTAAAAAACGAAAGGTAGGCACTTTGCCAAAAAAGGGCATGTTTTCACTGCGAAATTCCGGTGCAAACATGTTGCGTTTTGCGCTGTTTCCTGTCGCAGGCACTAGGCAGACCCAGGCAAGTGAGGTACCATTTTTTTTGGGAGACCTGGGGAAACACGGGGTGGGTCGAAATTTGTTGATCCACGCAGATTCCAGAACTTTCCACCACAGAAATGTGAGGAAAATGCGTTTTTTTGTCAATTGTTTAGGTTTGCAAGGGATTCTGGGTAACTGAACCTGGTGGGAGGCAGTTGAGTCACCCCATCCTAAATTCCCCTGGGTGTCTAGTTTCCAAAAATGTATAGGTTTGCTAGGTTTCCCTAGGGGCCGGCCGAACTACGGTTAAAAAACAAAAGGTAGACACTTTGCCAAAAAAGGGCCCGTTTTCACTGCGAAATTGCGGTGCAAACACATTGCGTTGTGCGCTGTTTCCTGTCGAAGGCAATAGGCAGACCGAGGCAAGTGAGGTACCATTTGTTTCGGGAGACCTGGGGAAACACGGGGTGGGTGGAAATTTGTTGATCCACGCAGATTTTAGAACTTTACACCACAGAAATGTGAGGAAAATGCATTTTTTTTGTCAATTGTTTAGGTTTGCAAGGGATTCTGGGTAACAGAACCTGGTGGGAGGCAGTTGAGTCACCCCATCCTGAATTTCCCTGGGTGTCTAGTTTTCAAAAATTTATAGGTTTGCTAGGTTTCCAAAGAGGCCGGCCGAGCTAGGGTACAAAAACAAAAGGTAGGCACTTTGCCAAAAAAGGGCCTGTTTTCCCTGCGAAATTGCGGTGCGAACACATTGCGTTTTGCGCAGTTTCCTGTCGCAGGCACTAAGCAGACCCAGGCAAGTGAGGTACCATTTTTTTCGGGAGACCTAGGGTAACGCGGGGTGGGTGGAAATTTGTTGATCCACGTAGATTCCAGAACTTTCCACGACAGAAATGTGAGGAAAATGCATTTTTGTTGTTAAATGTTTAGGTTTGCAAGGGATTCTGGGTAACAGAACCTGGTGGGAGTCAGTTGAGTCACCCCATCCTGAATTCCCCTGGGTATCTAGTTTTCGGAAATGTATAGGTTTGCTAGGTTTCTCTAGGTGCCGGCAGAGCTAGGGTTAAAAAATGAAAGGTAGGCACTTTGCCAAAAAAGGGCCTGTTCTCACTGCGAAATTGCGGTGCAAACACGTTGCGTGTTGCGCTGTGTCCTGTCGCAGGCACTATGCAGACCCAGGCAAGTGAGGTACCATTTTTTTCTGGAGACCTGGGGGAACACCGGGTGGGTGGAAATTTGTTGATCCACGCAGATTCCAGAACTTTCCAAAACAGAAATGTGAGGAAAATTCATTTTTTTGCCAATTCTTTAGCTTTGCAAGGGATTCTGGGTAACAGAACATGGTGGGAGGCAGTTGAGTCACCCCATCCTGAATTCCTCTGGGTGTCTAGTTTTCAGAAATGTATAGCTTTGCTAGGTTTCCCTAGGTGCCGGCAGAGCTAGGGTTCAAAAACGAAAGGTAGGCACTTTGCCAAAAAAGGGCCCATTTTCACTGCGAAATTGCGGTGTGAACACGTTGAGTTTTGCGCTGTTTCCTGTCGCAGGCACTAGGCAGACCCAGGCAAGTGAGGTACCATTGTTTTGGGGAGACCTGGGGGAACACGGGGTGGGTGGAAATTTGTTGATCCACGCAGATTCCAGAACTTTCCACCACAGAAATGTGAGGAAAATGCATTTTTTTGACAAATTGTAAGCTTTGCAAGGGATTCTGGGTAACAGAACATGGTGGGAGGCAGTTGAGTCACCCCATCCTGAATTCTCCTGGCTGTCTAGTTTTCAGAAATGTATAGGTTTGCTAGGTTTCCCTAGGTGCCGGCAGAGCTAGGCTTCAAAAACGAAAGGTAGGCACTTTGCCAAAAAAGGGCCCGTTTTCACTGCAAAATTGCGGTGCGAACACGTTGCGTTTTGCGCTGTTTCCTGTCGCAGGCACTAGGCAGACCCAGGCAAGTGAGGTACCATTTTTTTCGGGAGACCTGGGGAAACACGGGGTGGGTGGAAATGTGTTGATCCACGCAGATTCCAGAACTTTCCACCACAGAAATGTGAGGGAAATGCGGTTCTTTTTCCAATTTTTTAGATTTGCAAGGGATTCTTGGTAACAGAACCTGGTGGGAGGCAGTTGAGTCACCCCATCCTGAACTCCCCTGGGTGTCTACTTTTCAAAAATGTATAGGTTTGCTAGGTTTCCCTAGGTGCCGGCAGAGCTAGGGTTAAAAAACTACAGGTAGGCATTTAGCCAAAAAAGGGCCAGTATTTACTGCGAAATTGAGGTGCTACCACGTTGCGTTTTTCACCGTTTCCTGTCGAAGGCACTAGGCAGACCCAGGCAAGTGAGGTACCATTTTTCTTGGGAGACCTGGGGGAACGCTGGGTGAGTGAAAATGTGTTGAGCCACGCAGATTCCAGAACTTTCCACCACAAAAATGTGAGGAAAATGCGTTTTTTTTTGGTCAATTTTTTAGCTTTACAAGGGATTCTGGGTAACAGAACCTGGTGGTAGGCAGTCGAGTCACCCCATCCTGAATTCCCCTGGGTGTCTACTTTTCAAAAATGTGTAGGTTTGCTAGGTTTCCCTAGGTGCAGCAGAGCTAGGGTGCCAAAACTACAGCTAGACACTTTGCCAAAAAAAGGGTCAATTTTTAACTGCAAAATTCAGGTGTGACCATGTTGCATTTTGCGGTGTTTCCTGTCGCAGGAACAAGGCCGACCCACACAAGTGAGGTACCGTTTTTATCAGGAGACTTAGGGTAATTCAGATTTGCAAATCAACGGTTAGTACCTATTGAGTTTTCATGCATTTCTCCCTTCCCAATGAAAGACATTGTGTAAAAAAAACATCTTTTTGAAAAATGACCAATAATTCAAATGCTAGTATGAGTATTCCCAATTTTGAAAATTTACAAATATATACCGTTTCTAAACTCTATAATTTGTAACCAATTCAGAAATACATAGGTGTCTTTCATACCGATTTTTCCATGTATATATTTTCCAAGAATAAGTGCCCTATACTCAGTAAACAATAAAATACCATTGAAAGTTGCTGCTCAGTTTTTGGCTCTGGGTTTGTCGGGTTCTTGATGAAACTAGAAGTCCTATATATCCCACAACCAGGAAGGTCACCCGGATGTAACGGTATATTGCTTTCAAAGAGTTGTCAAAATTACAAGAAGTTATAGGTGAAAACGTTGAGACAAAAGGCTGTGTTTTTTCAACTAATTTTCAATTATTCCAATATTTAAATGTTAGTTTCTATAAAGAAACCTTCATGGATTTAGACAAATTACCCCTTTCTGAATTCAGAAGTTTGTCTACTTTCCGTAAATGTATAGCTTTCCAGGATCCATTATTGCTTTTAAACTCATTTCTACCATTAACTGGAAGGAGGTTGAAAGCTCTAAAAATAGCAAAAATAGGCTATGTCCCAGAAAAATGCCAAAACTGTGTGAAAAATGTTGGTTCTCTGAAAAAAGACTGTCATTACCTAAAAGCTGAGAAAAGGGAGATTTCAGTCCCACAAACCCTTTTTTGATAACATTTGCAGGGAAAACCCAGAGGCTTTCATTTGCAGCCCGTTTTCCCCATTTTTCTGACAAAAACTAAAATTTCACTGTATTTTGCTTAATTTCTGGGACCCCTCCAAGGGAATCCACAAACCCTGGGCATCTTTGGAATCCACATGATGTTGGTAGAAAAGGACGCAAATTTGGCGTGGATACCTTATGTGGTCAAAAAGTTACAGAGGCCTAAGCGCGCACTACCCCAAATCGCCAAAAAAAGGCTTAGCACAGGAGGGGAAAAGGCCTAGCAGCGAAGGGGTTAAAAACATTTCTCACCTATGCCCAACTTAGGAGAGCAAGGGCTTTGTCAATCACCTCCATGAACTTCAAATTATGAGCTATGGGAAAAAAGTCAAACGTTAAACTCTCATAGAAACAAACGCAATACAAAAAATGTAAGGCAGAGCAATAACCTTATTCTACACTGTAGATGGCAGTCCCAGCTCAAAATAATTTCAACAATATAACCCCCAAAATGATATCTTCAGACCTTAGCATTATCTCAGACGTGTAAAACCTTGATGGCCAACCCTAAAATGGGGTCCAGAATCAGTAGAAAACAGCAGATATGTTGCGCTATCTGTTCTGAAATAAACTCCATACAATCTGAGAAGGCAGACTGGCCAAGTGTAAGAACAGTGCTTAATTCATAAAGAAATAAGTGCACGAGCCAATAGTTTATCTCCACTGGCACTGCCCAATGTCTGGGTTGCCAAATTTCGTGCTTGCCAAATATGGAGGTTGCCTAGCCTTGATTGTACTGCAGACCTCTGTTTCCCACTACCCAACACTCCTGCAGGGACATCCTAACCATTTTGGGGGCCCAGGGCCAAACGCATTTTGGGGGCCGCTGTTCGGATCAGCTTTGCAGTTATGAACAGTTTCAGCTCTTTCAGGCCCTCTTTTGCCAGGTCCCCGTCAGTGCACAGGAACACTCGTCCAAATTCTAAATGTGTTTACATTTCATTTTCAGGTATAGTGATGCTTGATTTAAATATTTAACACAGCAGCAACTCACCAATATTACTGCAAATAATCTCTGCCACCCTCTCCCATTTCTCATATGTGAGGCCTGTTTTGATCTAAAGGAAACTTTTTATGGATGTTGCATGAAACATAAATACTACATTTCTCTGCAGAATGTCTGTACTAGACTCTCACACATCACCCACATTAAAAGTAAATTAAAGGAAAACCGGATTTAAAGTAATTGTTTAAGAAATATTCAAGGTCATTAGGGCAAGACTGCAGAAGAGAGCTCGTGCTATCAGGAGACCTTGGTCCAGACCCCACTTTGCCCATGCATTGATACGTCCCTGCTCTCCTGGTCTCTTTATCTCACTCTTGCAGGTTCTTCTCATCCTTGTTTTCATTCTTTGTCACGGTTTCTTATCTTTCTCTTTCTCCTTTTTTTCTTCTTTTCACTCTCTTTGTTCTGGTTAAAGGTCACATAGTGATAAATAAAGCCTGGTTCCTAAAAATGAGCAGCGGTTCACACCTCCTTCAAGCACCTGCACAAATTAAGCATAAGAGCTCCTCCTTCACATTTAAAATATGACAACAATCATTCATTTTCTGTATGAGATGATGTCAGTTATTGCTGTGTGAATGAAGTACAGGCTGGTTTGCTACCGCGGATACACTCTTCTCCACTGGTTGCTCCTGCTCGGTGGGGTTGGTAATAAGAACTACAATCCATTATTCAATCCATTGTGTCTCGTGAGGCAAAATGCACAAAATTCATTGGCCACTAAATAAATGGAATAGGGCCAACGAAAAGCAGTTCTGCTTTGTAATAAGCAGGCTTTGTGGTCATTAACCCTTTGCACATCCGGACATTACAGTCTGCAAAATTGAAGGGGTTCTGGAAACCAAGTATTAATATTTGCCAAAACAGCACATTGCTTGACAAATTTAAAAAAAAACCAATATATAAATAAGTGAATTTTAAAAGACATAGCAGGACAGGCAGCTTCATCATAGTACGTGCATTGTGTGGCTCTTTATTGGGAAACTGTCTCATCCCAAGAAGGCTGCCATTTGCCCACTCTTTTCTCGGTGTGGCTGCTTTCTCCTAGGTGATTAATTAACAGGAACATTTTTCTTCATGCCATGATTAGATAAGGCACATCAATAGCAATTCGTAGAAAAGAAACTACAGTGCAGGAAATTGCTGAACATAGCCAGACTATCACCCGGGAAACCCACGACTGGTATCCAGTGGGACTTTCGGATAACACCATGTGGCATGTGGAATAAAATGATATCTGGAACCCATGCCAACAGCCAGCATTGCACCAGCCTTGTGTGGTGAATTGAAATTGTATTGCCAACGTCTAACGACGGCAATCTTTATATTGTCAAGAAAATCACTTTCTCTGTCTTTCAAGTCTTGTGATTGTGTACAATAACATTATGCTAATTTGTTATATGGTTTTTCTATTATGTCGTACAGCGCAACGGTGTTATTACTCCAGTAGAGTGTAGGTAACTTTGGAAAACACTTCTTAATGCTCACAGAGTCCATTCCAAAATGGCTTTACAGAAGAAAACAACTAAGAAGGCCTTGTTATTGTGATTTTATCTCCCTGTGCATATTTAACCCCTTGTGCTCTGGTCATGGTGAAGCACATTTCTTTATACCTTCAAAACAGTATTTATTAACAGTGGCATCATGACTATCCATGGCAAGACTCGCCTCTCGTGACCCCCTAGCATTCAAGAAAACAATGGTAATAAAATAGCTATTTCCTATTTGAGACTCTTCAATATATACCCTATATTACCTGTATGGATAGCTATGTTATATGTCATTTATGTTGTAGTCGGATATTAGCCTTCTTTCATGCATCCATCATTGGTGTTTCTGTGTTCACCAACGTTTCAAAATTTTGTGGATTTTGTTTTACATTTGAGCATTTTATTCTGTTTAGTGGTTCTGACTCTTGTAAAATGGTTTGATATGGGCTCTGAGTACACTGTAAGGTTTGGAAAACTCTACAACAGCTGGAATAAAAGTAACTGTAAATATATTGTGATATGGTGATGCACCATGTACGTGCTAAAGAGATAATAAACACAAACTAAGACTCGGGGAGACCACTTTCTATGGTCAAAATTCGAATCTAGCTCCCTCTTGGTTAATTCTCTGTAGCTGAAGTAAAAAACCATTTGTGTGATGGAGAAGTAATATGGAGTTTCGATAACATTTTCGTACAGTGCCTGCTTCCACAGTTTTGACTTTGCATGGTGATTTAATTATTAGCCAGCACTGTCGGCATCGCTCCTGCCTCCGCCCCCAGCGACGCCACCCAACAGACCTTCTCACTTGGACTTCACTCACGACAGACGACACCTTAAAGACCATGAGGAGCATCCACTCAGGAGCACCCGCAGACCCCTGCCCACCCCACATCTTCCACAGAGCTGCCACGGCCATCACACCCTAACTACGCTGGACGATCAACTGCTCCCTCGAGACCACCACATTCCCAGATGACTGAAAACATGCCAAAGTCAATACCCTCCTGAAGAAACCCTCTGCAGACCTGATGAACCTTAAGAATTTCAGGCCCATCTAACTGCTTTCATTTGCAGCCGAAGTAATCGAAAAGGCTGTCTACACCCAGCTAGTGAACTTAATCGAAGCCAACATCATCCTGGACATCTCCCTATCCGGATTCCGCAGCAACTACATCACCGTGACCCCCCTACTCGCTGCCACCGACGATATCTGCACCCTCCTCAACAAGGGCCAAATGGCATCCCTCATCCTCCTGGACCTCTCAGCTGCCTTGGACACTGTCTCCCACCGCACACTAGCCACCAGAGTCCATGACACCGGAATCAGAGGAAAGTCCTTCGACTGGATATAATCATTTTTCACAGGCAGAAATCAGCGAGTAAGACACCCGCCCTAACTCTAAGACGCAACAAAGCCCAGATGTGAAGTACCCCAGGGATCCTCCGTGAGCCCCACCCTCTTCAACATTTACATGGCCGCCCTCGCTACCATCACCAGAAACCACAGGCTCAACATGGTCTCCTATGCTAACAACACCCAGCTCAACTTCTCCCTCACCAAGTAACCCAACATCACCAGGCACAACTTCTAAGAAGGGATGAAAGACGTCACCACCTGGATGAAGGACAGCTGACTGAAAGTCAACTCCGTGAAAAAAGAAGTCCTCATCCTTGGCTCCACGCCCTCTGCATGGGGCGACTCTTGGTCGCAACCCCGCCCTTGGAAAACCCCCCACTCTGACAGACCATGCACAAAACCCCAGAAACCTACTGGACTCATAGCTCACTATGAACTGCCACATCAATGCTGTATCCTCACCCTGCTTCAACACCCTCCACTTACGCCCCAAAACGTTCAGATGGATTCCCTCCAAATGCAGAAAAATGGTCATCACTAGCAGACTGCACTATGGCAACGCCCTCTATGCCACAATCAACAACAATCTCCTTAGCAAGCTCCAGACCACTCAGAACGCCACAGCCAGGCTGATCCTAGACATTCCCGGCTGCAACCACATCACCCAAGACCACCGCAAACTCCACTGGCTCCCCATTGAAAGAAGAATAACCTTCAAACTCCTCAGGCATGCATACAAGGCCCTCCACAACATCGGACCAGCATCCCTAAAACAGATGCCTCTCCTTCCAAGCACCCAAGAGCAACCTCCGATCAGCCAACCTCTCTCTGGCCACCATACCACGCATCTACAAGTCCAGAATGGGTGGAAAGTCCTTCGCCTACCTCACAGCCAAGAACTGGAATGACCTCCCCTACACCTACAGCAAGGCCCTACACTGCTTCAATTCAGGAGGTACCTCAAGACCTGGCTCTTTAGATGACCCCAGCACCCTACAGAGACGCCCAACCAGCGCCTTGAGACCCTCACTGGTGAGTAGCTGTGCTATACAAGCCCCTTGATTGATTGACTGTTAGCTAAGATTTTATAAGGCATGGAGGAAGAAAAGGTTCGTGCTGCAAGTCCAATTTTAGATTTGTGGGTCACATATACAGCTCTGCAATAAGTACCTAGCTCACAGTGCTAATTTACATGAATGTTTACTGGAACACATACATCGTTTTTCTGTGTAGCTGTCAATAAAGGGGCTGTTTTCCACCAAGGGGTTCAAAATTACATCAGGTAGACAACAAAAGTGAAACCTGGACTGTCTATGATGCTGCATTGGATACATGAGGTTAAAAGCTTCCTCTTATTGACAAATAAATATGTACACTTTCATGCTCTGTTTATATCCCAACCTCATTTCCCTACTGAGAGTAGCAGCACAGAGGTGCGGGGGGTCCAAGTAAGCCAAGCACAGCACCTCAGTGAGATCCTCAACCTGAGCTCTAAAGTAAAAATAACTGGTGTCCTGCCACCCATGTCTACTGCCTTCTGATAACCTCACCCACTAAAATGTAAAAAACAAGCTGGTGTACTGCTACCCTCCCCCACCGCCTTTGGGAGAGTTCACCCAAACAAATAAAAACACACACCTGCAGTCCTGAGGCCATACAGCACCCCTATCACAATTGCCCATACCTACCCTTGTTTAAAAAAAAATACACCTGGCATCCTGTCACTCTCTCCATCCACTTTGCAGCGCTCTTCCACCTCAAACATTAAAAAAACACCTGGCATACTTTGAACCTGCCGTACTCCCAACCGCTCTCCATGTTCTCTGGCAAACAGACACCACGCTAACAGTAGTTCTGTGCAGTGCAGCCTCAAAACTGTCAGCAGCTGCTCTACATAGATCCACGATTAACAGGGAAGATTGCAGGTGGCAGCACCCAATTGCCATCTACTTTTACTTGCCTCTCTCAGGTCTGCTGACACGTGGGGGAGGAGCGAATCAGAGATCGATATTTTGCTGCTCTGACATAGGAGCTGTTAAAAACTGTCCACCAAATGAGGGCTCCTAATGATAACCTCATAGCAGAATGGCCATCTAGCGCTCGACCGAGGAGAAACCAGTGACCTCAAACTCCTAGACCTCACCTCTTCGAATCCAGCAGAGAGATCCAGCAGTTTGAGGTCACGAGTCACTGTGTCTTACTCGAGCCTCATCAAAAGACCAAACAAAAAAGGGATCGAAGGACCAGTCCTGAAATAGATATGCTCTGTCCTCAAAGGAAGAACAGAGAGTAAGACTCCCACCCTACACCTCAGAGGCCAAGGACTGACTTGCAGAGTTTTAAGGCTCATCATTCAGCCCAACTCTGTTCATCATTTACATGACACCAGTCACCAACGTCAACAGAGCACATGGCGTCTTGAAAATTTCTTACTCCGATGACACCCATTTCAGATAAAAACCTACTGCATAAAGCTTGACCCAACAAGATGGAAGTGCTGATCTAAGGAAAAAGAAATTTACTCTGGGACTCCACTTGGCAACCGTCAGAACCTGGTCCTACACCAACATCCAACAGCCATGCAAGAAACATGGGTATCATCTTAGACGACAAGCTCAACATGGCAGCACAGGCAAATGCAGTCAGCTTCCATATACTGTGCATCCTCAAATGGATTCCCAGGAACACCAGACATGTTGTCACTCAAACCCTCAGCGCAAGCAGACTAGATTAAGGCCAAGCACTCTATACCAGATTCTCCAACCACTTCCTTCACCGACTTCAGACCTTCTATAATGCTGCAGCAAGACTCATCTTAGCCCTCCTACATTGCACCCACATCATGCCACACCTTAGACACCTCCACTGGCAGCTGATACACAAACACTGTTAATGCAAACTCCTCACGCATGAATACAGGGCACTGCACAACTTAGCTCCAGCATACCTCAACAGTCGCCTCCACTTCCACCAACCTACAAGACACCTGCGCTCAGTCTAACTCTCACTTGCACACACTCCCTATATCCACAAAATCAGAAAGGGAGGCCCAGCCTTCTCCTACATAGCACCCAAAACGTGGAACAACCTCCTTCTACACATTAGGGCTGCCTCCTTTCTTCTTGCATTCCACTAGAAGTTGAAGACCTAGCTCTTCAACTAACCCCCGTACAACTCTCACACCTATACACCATCTTGAACGCCTAGATACCCTGTCAGGTGATAAGCCTGTGCGCTACACATCCTGTTAGCATGACAAAATAAGACTCCTTTGAACTCACATCATCTGGGGCTCGCTAGGTTTATGCTTGGCGGCCAGTGACTAAAGGCTGGCCTAGCTTTCCTTGCTGTTGCGTTATGCAGTGAGAACTAGAAAGTTCACCTTCATGAGCGACACCGTTCTCTGGATGTGAATGTGATTGTTCATCGTGCTGCATAGGTCAACCTCACACTATCCAGTTGGGTTCACAGGGGTGGTATCATACTGAGAGCACTGGGGCCACTCCCACTCATTCTCAGCCTTTCCAATGAAGAAAGGCACAAGGCGAGCAGCGCGAAAACGCAGTATTTTCTGGATGCAGGACTCACCAGCCCGGTCTGTTTCTGTAGGGGTAGCCATGGTCCAAATGTGCCTTTCACTTCCTCCTTTTCTAATGTCAAGGGCTGGGCGGGGTCAGGTTTTGATTGCCCCACCCACAGCCAGCCGTGGCCCGTGGAGGAAGTTGAGGTGGGGGCAGAGAGGCGGGGCGGGGGCGGTGCTAAAAACCGGCATATGGATAATTGGAGGTAAGTAAACAATTTAATAAATAAAACGAATTTCATAGCGTGCCCTGCATCGCAAAATGATTGTTGCCTGCATCCTGCCCTTTCCCAGCCCGATCAGGTCTGCGTAGGTGCCTGAGCAGCTTTTCCAGAGGCAGTAGGGCCTCTGTTCTTATCTCCCTTTTACTACCCAGGCGGAGGTGTTGGACCGGCCCATTAGCTCAGGCCTTCTGTTGATCCCAATCCAAACCTGCCGTGACTGGTTATAGAAAAGTGTGTGTCAAAGGATTGGGAACGCTTGCTGTGCAGTGCACGCTTTTAGTGGTGCTTTTTGGTCGGTGGGTCTCCTTCGTATTTGGTCGCTGCTTGACCCAATTCTAACGCCTTGAAAACAGTGGAGCGCTTTGAAAATCATGCTTTAGTTTATAGTGTCGTCAGCCTGGTTTACTCACCTTGTTAGCAAAACATAGGGGCCCATGTAATTCTGTAAACACCAAGTGGAGAAAGTGCCTTTCAGTTACACTGCAGATCTCGATCTGCATTCGTGCCTGTGTGACCCCTGGCCAAGGGGTCACACAGGCATGGGCATAGGAAGTGTGGGGGATTTATCCCCTCAGATTTTGTAGTGGAGGGGACACGGGGCCCAAAAAATACTGTACACTTCCACTGTTTTCAGGACCATTGGGAGCGTTAAAACGCCACCTATACCGGCCCTGCTTTTGACCTGCTAACCTGCGTTCTGTCAGGGTCGAATTTAGAAGATGGGTTATTCGCTGGTGCCAGAGGCTAGATTCCTGAGGCCAGATGTTGGATGTTGTTTTTCAGGGATGGACTAGGCTCCCCACTTAGCACAAACTCTTGGTCGCCCATTGTCATTCTATATAGAACGACAATGATCGGCTGAGCAGGCAAAACATGCAGGGAGTCTCCTCCAATCCTGGGCTAAGGGCCCAGCAAGGAGGCCTCTGCCTCTGAACAGGAGCGTTCACAACCCCCATGGCAAAGACAAGTTCTGGGGGCTATAGAAGGAGCTCTTCTTTAACCAGGTGATGCATTTTTCTTATGCCCCCCCACCACAAATACAGAAATACACAGGAAATCAAACCTCTTGCTTTTCTGTATTGCAGAATTGCCACTTATTTAATGGAAGTACATTGCCAACAGATGCGCTGAGCAACGTGTGAACTGTACCTTAAGGCTACTGCAGTCTAGTCTTTTAATTACCTTAGTGCAGCAAGAGGCTCCCAAGAATGCATTTCGAATATATAAAACAGATAAAATGTTTGATCATATTCTCCTTTTTGGGAAAAAAAGCTTTCAGACCAAACAAATAAACTGAACGTGTTTATACCCTGGAAATTAATAGTTAAGAAATCACTCTCATTTAAGGTCTTTCTGCTGTGGTATGTTGGCAGGGTAGGACTGGCCGATAGGGTAATCTGCTGTTTGTGGACCAGTTTATTGTTTTGATGACCTGATCTTCTTTGTTGATCTCCCTGATATTACAAAAACACTGCTTGTAGCAAGCGCACATGTATGCGGTCTGCCGTACCCAGGGTCACTGGAAATATGTGAATTTTGAATAATTATGCATTTGCCACGTAATGCATCATCTGCTGCATAATCTGCAGATTTTAGTGGAAAAAGCTTGTAGCTCAAACGATTCAAAAATAAAAACACAGCGGCACTATTGCAGCGCTGTAGAAGGCCCTCTGCAAAAGTTAACTGGTCACTTTTCTGTTGCATATTGCTGCATTTGGATATTAAACTGGTACTAATGAGGAGCAACCAATACTCATGCAGTGTTAAAAAGTGTAAGATTGACTAAATAATGGAATAATACTATTACAAAATGTGCCACATTACTCTGCATAATTTGCTTTTTCTTGACACATAATTTACTAAACTCTGCTACTTAGTTTGGTCCTTCCCTGTCACATAATTCCAGTGGCCCTGGCCATACCTTGCAAAACGCCTATGAAAGATTTTCTTTACATATGTAGTCCTGCCACGATTTGCAAATGTTGGCCACTTTTCTAGCTACCTGATTAGCTTTTGGGGACTCATATTGGTGCCCCAGTCGGTTTTCTGTCCCAGTCTTACCCTGCCTCCAGTACTCATGACTACCTTGTGGGTCACACAATGCGGCTGCTGTCACAAAGGTCCTCCCCAAAGAGACAGCAATGCAATGTTGTGCATATGAAAACTCTAGGAACTGTGATCCTGAGTATGATGTGGAGGCAAGGTCAGACATTTGACTACAAAGGGCTTGCCCTCCATTTTCGGCAGAACCAGAATAAAACCAGACAATTTCTACCCTACACCTTCCCTTGGCCTCCTATTGCACTTCAGCAACCTCAGCAAGGCACATACACTTTCTATCTACACATTGCCAGGGCTAGGCCCACTGCTCTTCAGCAACCTTTGAAAGGAACAAGCAGATGGGCCCAAACAACCTCACTTTTTCTCAACTTACACCATAGTGGCATGAAACAATGATCCTCCTTTCCTGACTGCAACACTCCATTTGTGAGCAACATGAGGTGCTGCCTTTGCGGATTGCCCAGTCTGTGAGAAAAAAGACCATACAAAAGAGAAGATTTATCTATTTCAAGGCTCCCACCTCCAGCTTAAGCTCTCTACCTCGTCTCTGCTTCAAGACACATTTAGTGTGTTTTGTTCTTTCGCCGGTCTTTTTAACTAATTCAGAGCACATTTACATAAAAGATGTGGATTATCAGCATGCAGTCAGGCAAGTTAGGTGTCTTCTGACCATAAATCCAGTTAGGAGAGCTACCTGTTTTTCAAAATACATTTTGTTGTATTTTATCTCGGGAGAGGATGTGTCATTATGGTCAGAGATGCAGACGTTGAAACTGGGGAACCAAGTTCAAGTCTTGGTATCGGCTCAGCAGCCTCTGATTCTTGACAATCACTTAATCTTCCTGTGCCAAAAAAATAAATAATGTAATCTTGTGTAATGTAACGGTGCTGATGTATAGGTCTCGAATTCCTTTGGGTCGATTTCCTGCTATTTAAAGCTGTAAAAAGAATCGCTTCCAAACATGCTCTCACAGCCTCATGGAATAGAAAATTACAGGGGTTAAAATTATACATATCCGGTAGCACTCCTGATATGAACCTTTGAAGGATGAAAAGCAGATCCCGCAGAGATTCAAACCATGACATCCAGGTTGCGTTTGGCCTTTGGCAGCAGATGTCTTGACTCCCTGACCTACCCTACATTAGGCTGGTTTTTTATAAAACCACACCTGAACTTTGTATAAAATAGCTTATAGTAATATCACTATTTAACTTCAAAACTCTGTGATTGTACAGGTTTATCAGTGCCAGCGGTGCGGAGATAGATCGCAGCCGGTTTGATTCGGGTCACCGAGGCTAAGCATGTGTCCGGCCCGCCCCCCCCCCCCCCCCTCCCCAGAAATATAGTGTCTCCGACGCCCCTGCTGTCAGGCAACCATGCTCCTCACCTCAATATAACTATATAAGCCACCGCGGCAAGGCAGCCGAGTCAGTATTTTACTCGCTATTTTAGACAATATAACTTGACCAAGAACTGCAAGAGACAGAGAAACTGGTGCGCGATGCATTGAGGCTCGTTGCTGTTTGCAACACTCGCCACAGCACAGTGGTTTTCCCCAACAAATATTATTAATATTGGTTAGCACACTTTGCCCAGACTTATTGATCAAAGAGTCTTCCCCTTCCTCGCCTCCGACTCACTTCACATGCCTTTTTGGAGAGCTCTGATTGACAAGATTTTATCCGGACACGTGTGCCCCCAGCACAAACCCTCACCAAGAGAGTGCACCTTGCCCACTTTGCCATGGCATAAAGCTTTGGTTTGTGCGCCAGCACACGGGATCACTCCAGCAGCAGTCCAATCTTGATTGCTATGGCGCTGTGCTTTCCCCTTTTCAAAACACATTACAGCGTTGACATACAAGAATTCTAAGTATCTCTAGGTTGCTATGTTCCACTTCCCTAAATTACAGGCAATCACTGTGCTGAAGAAAAGTAAACACAGGTAGGCAATCATTTTAAGTACTCATCCTTTTTTGTACAGAAGGACATCTTGTACGAGTTAACCCAGGCTTCCAGAGACAAAATATATCCACAATTGAACAATGCAAACAACATTCTATAGCGTAAATGTATTTAAAGACAGTGGGTGTTCAGGAAAAGGTGTATTCTTTCTGTTTCTTAGTGCAGCTTTCCTTTCCGTTGCTTAACACTGAACCAGGAAGCCAGAGGGATTGCATGTATGTCAAGAGATATAGAAGATTAGTTGATTTGCACTGCGCTTGTAGAAATGCAGAGGTTTATAGTTTTGAATCTAATAAAACTCATCTGGAAATTTTCCAGGTGCACAGTAAACCTGTAATTAGATTGCTGAGTATTATCTCAGAACCTAATAGAAAGCTCGTTTTAGGTAAAGAGCTTTTTTTTTTTTTTAAGTTCAAGTAGAATTTTATTAGGATAAATAGGTAAAGAGCTTTTATACCTATACATTTCGTATTTATATCAACTAGATGATGCTCTTTCTACTACAACAATGCGAAAGTACTATAAGGACATTTTTCAAAAGATGAGGGTTATAAGATCTGTCCAGTCATAGGTAGCTATTCTACTAATCAAGTGGAACCTATGCACGCTCCTATGGTCCATTCATAACCTCCTCACAGCCATCGTTTTTGCGGCAAATGGGAGTCGATGATCAGATTTCCACCATGTCAAGGAAGCAGTTGAGAGATGGGTGGTAAAGAAGAAATCTTCTGATTGACAGGTGAATGCCAGGCCCTGTGGGTAACCCACTCAACACTTGGCCGAAGCAGGGTGTGCAAGCGTTTGCTGCGAGCTAGGGGCAGGGGGCAGTACCTGCCCTGGGGTTTGGACATGTGTGTAACCCCCACTGCACATGGCGAAAGGCTGGTCACAGCAGAAGTTGGGTGTGCACACTGGGTTGGCCATATATGGTGGGTTGGGTACAGAACCTGGCTGGAGGGTCCACACAGCTGGTTTAGCTGCATACAGGTAATTGGGTACTAGACCCATCGTAACGGTTAACATCCCAGCAGACCCTGAAACCTATAACCACAATCCCCCTTCACATATACCAGAAACAATAAAAATGGGTTGTAGTTATCAAAGGCATTCCTACTGGCTTTGTCAGGGTTTCACCACATTAATATAAGCAGAAAAACATCAAATGAGTAAATGTAACACCATTTAAAACTGCTATGGATAGTGCCATCTTCCAATGATATTCAGTAGAACAGATAATCTCTTACTGTTAACCTTGTGATTGTCAAAAACAAACACATTTTAATGACTTTCATTAAAACTTAATGATTCATTATAACGTTTTTGCTGTCAGTAAAGTGTTTTACCCTCAATAAAACATGTACATAACAGTTTTTTCAACTTATATCATGTTGAAAATACAGTCTGAGAAGCCACCAACAGGAGCCAACCTCAATTCAGAACCTCCATGCAAATGCACCAGTTCTAGGAGTTCTTAAAAGATTGATTATCTCTCCCGGATTCATCATTTTGATCCCTTGAGAGACTTATGGTGGCCATTAAACATATAATTTGGCCTCCAATAGGGGTGGCTACACTCCTGGCAGCCCTCAAAAGGCTTCTGGGCCTCTCCTTTGCCAATTAACCCTGAGCGATGAAGGCTTAGGGGCGATCCCCAAATCACACGCTATGCTTCTCCATTTTGTTTTTGTATAAGGTGGCTCGGTGATACAACTTTTAATATGGGCCCGAGTGTCTCTACTACTCCATGGAAAACCAGGGTCTCTGACTGCCCTAGGTCATGCAGTGAGTCCAAGACCATACGGCCTTGCTGGCTTCCCAGTGCGACGATACTGTACAGTGCTGGCACCGGAGATGGCTTCCTCATTCGCCCACCAACTACAGTGTGGGTAAGGTGCTGGCTGTTGTGCACTCCCTACCCACCCCATACACAGGCACAGGGGGTGGAGGAGACTCACCACCATGCCCTTTGGGTGATGGTGGTCCATGGAGGCAAATACAATAGCAGGGACGGTGATCCATGCATGCCCCTTTCCGATGTCACTTTCCACTAGTCAGTCTCCTAAACACCTGGGAAGATGGAGCCCTAGGTGATCATTTTTGATCGTAAAGTGGGGGGCGCACACTTGCATCCCACACCCTTTCCTTGCTGCTTCATCCCAGGAGATGTGATCCTCATGACATTTCCTGGGCACAGCACAAGGACACCATGTGCACCATGTCCCCAAGAGAGACTGAGTTTCTTTCTGTGTTTTCTTGTCCCGGTAGGCTATTTGGGACACTTTTGGTGTCATTTGAATGTTCTGGTACTCTCTAGCCACCAGGAGCTGTCTCCTCAGGCCTCCTGCCTCCCATTTAGACCCGGTGGACACGGTGTGCCATACCCTGGCCCTTATATGGCCTTTCATTTTTTTTCAGGAGTCATGTAATGGGCGCCACAATATATTCGCCATATTGTGGTATTGTGGCCAGCCAGTCAGGATCTTCCCATCCACCTTGAATGGGCCAATCAGATCATATCTGGACACCAACGGTACATATATCTTTACCCTTTTTCTTTTACAGTATAAATATACAAGTAAAAGTAACATTATTGTTAGGAGAAAATTTTAGTGAGAGCGTAACATTTTAAACTGAAAAAAACCACTGAAAATTCACCAGTTATAGTTATTTTAGGGCACAAGTTATGGTTACTGGAGACAACAAAATCTGGTGAATTTCAATAGTTTGTTTTTAGTTAATAACTTTACGCTGTCACTGAAATTTTCATCTAACTATAACATCACGTTAACCTTTGTTTTTTTTCAGTGAATTTCTAAGTTTTTTAAATGTAAAGTAAGAGATAATTAAAATTCCTAACTATAACTTCACCTCAACCTTTGTTTTTTAGGGAATTTCTAGGGTTTTTTGAAGTGAAGTAATATTTTATTAGCATACGTAACACCAGCTCCATGCTGTGCGCAGTCTACGACTGTGCGCCCACCTCCACTTAAAAAATAATATGGCCCATAGGGATGGGTTTTCCACCTGCAGTAAAGGGCCTCGTAGTAGGGCTGCATGCCCCCTCTTAAAAAACAAAGGCCCAGAGTCCCCAGGCGTGTAGTGTTTGGGGAGGGGGCTGTGTACCTCTTCTTCTTTATTATTTATACCATGCCACAAGAGATGGGGTCCCTGGAGCCTTGATCGGCTCGGGAAGGGGGTCTGTGTATCCCCCCCTCCCCTTCAATGTTTATGCTGGGCCCCCAAGATTGAGTCCATGGGCCACGATCAGCTCGAGGAGGGGGGAAATTGTATATTTAAGGTATAACTATAACTTTTGAATTTCTAATGTTTGTGTAGTTTAAGGTTTTTTGTATAGAAAGAACAATTTAAGTTTCTTAACTACAACTAAGCTTGAACTATTTGTTTTTTCATTGAATTTCAATGGTTTTCTTTTTCAATAAAAAAGTGCTTGAAATTGTAGAGTGTAGTGGTGTCAAGTGTAGTGTTGTTAAATGGAGTGTCGCAGAGTACAAGGGAGGAGAGTGTCATAGAGCGTAGTGTCATACAGTGGAGTAGAGTGGAGTGGTGTAGTGTAGAGTGGAGTAAAGTGTCATAGAGTGAAGTGGTGTGGTGTGTTCTAGAGTAGAGTGGAGTGTCGCAGAGTAGAGTGGCGTGTGTAGAGTGGAGCGGTGTGTGGTACAGTAGAGTTGAGTGGGCTAGAGTGGAGCATTGTAGAGTACAGTGGAGTGGTGTGTCATAGAGTGTCTTACAGTGGAGGGGTGTAGATTGGAATGGGTGGAGTGCAGTGGCATGTCATAGAGTGGAATGCTGTTTCGTAGAGTGGAGTGTCATACAGTGGAGAGGTGTGTCATACAATGGAGGTCCGTTCAATAAAGTGGATTGGTGTAGAGTCGAGTGGAGTGGTGTCTCGAGAAGTAAAGTGAAGTGTCGTATCATAGAGTGGTGTATTAAACACTATGTTACAGAGGAGCGGTGTTGAGTGGAGTGGTTTAGAGTAGAGAAGTGAAGTAGAGTGAAGTAGAGTCAAGAAGTGTGTCATAAAGTATAGTTGAGTAAAATGGCATTAAATGAAATAAAGGGAGTTGTGTAGAGTGTCATACAGTAGAGTTCACTGTTGTACAGTGGCTCAGAGAGGAATACAATATTGTAGAGTGGAGAGGCATAGAGTCGAGTAAAGTAGAGAGGATACAGTAGAGTGGAGTGGCGTAGAATGGAATGGCATGTTGTACAGTAGAGTAGAGTGGTGTGCCATAGAGTGGCATGTGATACAGTGTCATAGAGTAGAGGGGCATAGAGTGTAATGGTGTATAGTGTTATGGCATGTTGCAGAGTGGACTGGTGTGTTTTAGAGTGAAGTGGCGTGGAATGTCCAAGAGTGGAGTGAAGTGCTATAGAGTGTAGTGGCTTGTCATAGAGTTGAGTGGCGTGTCATAGAGTGTTGCAAAGTGTATTAGAGTGGTGTAGTGTGTAGGCACTTAGAGTAGATTAAATTGTTGTAGGGTACAGTGGTGTTCAGTGGAGTGGCATGTTGTAGAGTAGAGTGGCATGCCGTACCGTGTCATAGAGTAGAGGGGTGTAGAGTGTAATGGTGTATAGTGTTATGGCATGTTGCAGAGTGGACTGGTGTGTCTTAGAGTGAAGTGGCGTGGAATGTCCAAGAGTGGAGTGAAGTGCTATAGAGGGTAGTGGCTTGTCATAGAGTTGAGTGGCGTGTCATAGAGTGTTGCAAAGTGTATTAGAGTGGCGTAGTGTGTAGGCACTTAGAGTAGAGTAAATTGTTGTAGGGTGCTGTGGTGTACAGTGGAGTGGCATGTTGTAGAGTAGAGTGGCATGTCGGACCGTGTCATCGAGTGGAGATCATTGACATGGAGTGGAGGGGCAAAGAGTGGAGTAGAGTTTTGTGCAGTGGAGTGGCATGCCGTGGAGCAGAGTGGAGTGGTGTGTCATAGAGTGGTTGGTTGTGCAGTGTGCTAGAGTGGAGAGGCGTAGAGTGGACTGGCAGAAAGTGACGTAGTTGGGTAGAGTGGATTAGTGTGTCGTACAGTAGTGTGGAGTAAAGTGCAGTAGAGTGGCATAGGGGAAGTTGCGTAGATTGTCGTAGACTGGAGTACAGTGTCATAGAGTTGAGTAAAGTGTTATAGTGTGGAGTTAAGTCGCATAGAGTGAAGTGCCATAGAGTGGAGTGTCATAAAGTTTTGTACAGTGTTGTAACTTAGATTGTTGTGGCGTACAGTGTCGTGGCGTACAGTGTGGTAGCATACAGCTGAGAGGCATAGAGCGGACTGGTGTAGAGTGAAGTGGCATTGAGTGAAGTGAGTAAGGTGAAGTGGCATACAGTGGGGTAGCATGTCACAGATTAGACTGTAGTGGCATAGAGTGTAGTGGCATTTCATAGAGTAGAGTAGAGTGGGGTGTCAAAGAGTGGCATGTCGTTGAGTATCTTAGAGTGGAGAAGCTTAAAGTGGAGTGCCGTAGAGAGGAGTGTCATGTCATAAAGTGGAGTGACATATCATACAGTGAAGTGGCATTTCGCAAAGTGGACTAGCATGGAGAGCATAGAGTGAAGTGTCATACAGTGCACTGACATTTGGCACAGTAAAGTGGTATGTCGTAGGGTGGAGTGGTATTCAATTAAAGAAAGTACATTGGAGTGGCTTACATTTCAGTTGCATTGAGTGGAGTGTCGTACAGTGCTGTTTTATCTAGTGTCATGCCTTAGAGTGTCATGGCATAAAGTGTCACGGCATAGAATGTCAAGGCTTAGAGTGTTGTTGTGAAGAGTGGAGTGGTGTACAATGGAGTGGCATACATTGAGTGGTGTACAATTGAGTGGCATGCCATACAGTGCAGTGGCATATCAAAGAGTGAAGTGTTGTAGAGTGGAGTGGAGATTCATAGAGTGGAGAGGTGTGTTGTAGACTGAAGTGGGATGTCATACTGTGGAGTGGCATGTCATAGAGTGGAGTGGAGTGGCATACAGTGGAGGGGCATAGGGCCAGCTGTACAACCGTTTTTAGCGGTAACAAACGGAAGATCGTCCCGTTTGGCGACCACTAAAAAGGGTGGTGGTATGTACAAATCCTATTTTGTGAGTTGGTAACCAATTACTGACTCACAAAATAGGTTTGCGAGTTGCTATTAGGGAGGGGCGTGCCAAGGGCATCCCTTCCTTATAGTGAGTTGCACTGATATGTACCATTGTTATGCAACCGCAATTGTGGTCGCAAAACACTAGCAGTTTACCACCTACTTTAAGTAGGTGGTAAACCACTCTCAAACAGGAAGGGGTCCCCAAAGGATCTTTTCTTCTTTGTGAAGGGATACAAAAATATTTTTTAAGAGCAGGCAGTGGTCCCACGAACCACTACCTACTCTTAAAAAATGAAACAGAAACGTTTCTTTTTTTAAAAAAAATGCATCCCGTTTTCCTTTAAGGAAAATGGGCTGCATTTGAAAAAAACCTGCTTTATTTAAAAAGCAGCCACAGACATGGTGGGCTGCTGACCCCAGCAGGCCACCATCCCTGAGAGTGCTGGCCATTCCCAATGCGTCGCAAATCGCGACCTGCCTCATGAATATTGATGAGGCCGATCATTTGTGTTCCCCTTTAGGAATCGCAAACAGCGTCTAAGACACTGTTGTACATTCCATTTTGCGAGTCACAAAACGTCGCAATTTGTGACTATCAAAATGGAATGGTCATACATCTGGCCCATAGAGTGAAGTAGAGTGTTGTAGAGTGGAGTGTTGTACAGTGTACTGAGAGAGGGGCATAGAGTGTTGTAGAGTGGAGTGGCATACATTGGTATACAGTAGCATGGCCTAGAATGGAGTACATTAGTACAGTGGAGTATAGCATAGTAGTGTGTCATTGAGACTAGTGATGTACAGTGGCATGGAATGGCATTGAGGGAGTTGCGTAGAGTCTTGTATAGTGGAATACAGTGTCACAGAGTGGCATAGAGTACAGTAGAGACAGGCATGGAGTGGAGAAAAGTGTCATAGAGTGGAGAAGCATAGAGTGTTGCAGAGTGGAGTACAGTCTTGTAAAGTGGCATAGCGTGGAGTGGCATATCGTACAGTGGAGTTGTATGTAGTAGAGTGGAGTGGAATTTCATAGAGTAGAGTGACATTGGAGAGTCATAGAGTGAAGTAGAGTGTCGTAGTGTAGAGTGGAGTGGCATGTCATAGAATGGAGTAGCATGTCATAGAATGGAGCGGGATGTTGTAGAGTGGTTTGGCATATCATACAGTGTCATAGAGTGGAATAGAGTGCTATACAGTAGAGGGGTATAGAGTGCAATACAATGTTGTCGAGTGGCATAGAGTGTAGTGGTGTGTCCTACAGTAGAGGAGTGTATTACAAGTGTCAACATGATCACCTGACCCTCCCTGCACAGCTATTGCAACCAATGTTTTGCAATTATTCTAACACAGTTTCTTGTGATATATTCGTTAGTGTCCAATTTTTGAGTAAAATTTTATCGAAACAGTTACATTGCTTTAAAATTATTCGTATTTATTTGCTTGTAGCTTCGTACTTATTTTCGTTTCATAAATACAATGTTAAACATGAAATCAATTCTCATATATATATATATATATAAAAAATACACAAACATTCTTTACAATAATACATGAACCTTAATTTTGTCGTAAATCCCAATGCATTTCGGGATCTGAGGATCCCTTTTTCAGGGGAACTGAAAAAAGTAAAACAAAGCATTTGTCATAGTTCCGTAAACTTAACAAAGTGGTTCAGAAATATGTTATGTTAGCATACACAAGAGGAACTGTCTTCAGTAATTGTCATTGTACCTCATAATAAGAGAAAACCTTCACCAAGAGGAAACAACCACTTGAGATCCAAAATAAACATCAGAAAGACTGTAAACGCGCTTGTCGGTACACTTACCGACACAAGTCTCTTCCTGCCACTTATCAACAAATAGAAATGTGAAAAGATCGGCAAGGCCTGAAAACAAAAGTTCACAAATTCAACACCTGTATTTGCCTATGTGGGAATTAGAGCATTTATGCTATTACTGGTCTTCTAGCGTGAGGTGATTAATAAATTACCTGGAGACTCAAGAACTTGATCCAATGGAAAATGTGAAATCAATCGTTGATTCAAATTTTTAACTCGGTCTCCCAAATTTCATCTCAATAAATGCCTGCGGAGTTGTAAAATGCAGGTTATGTAATAAGACAACTACGTGGGTTGGACTAAATCGAAACCCAGATACAAAAATGCTCTATGATTACCTTAAAAGTCCCCGCTAGCTCCCGTCTGAGCCAATTATGCTAAATTGTGGCTGTGTTGCTGAATATGCAGCTATTTTGCCAGACTCTTGTTCTGTAGCGAAGTATGCGGCTGGTGGGAAATTTACAGTCTTTCTAATGTTTATTTTGGATCTCACGAGGTTGTTTCCTCTTGGTGAAGGTTTTCTCTTTTTATGCGGCACAACGACAATTACTGAAGACAATTCCTCTTGTGTATGCTAACATAACATATTTCTGAACCACTTTATTAAGTTTACGGAACTTTGACAAATGCTTTGTTTCACTTTTTTCTGTTCCCCTGAAGAAGGGATCCTCAGATCCCGAAATGCATTGGGATTTACGATAAAATTAATGTTCATGTATTATTGTAAAGAATGTTTGTGTATTTTTGTTATATATGAGAATTGATTTCAGGCTTGACATTGTATTTGTGAAACGAAAATAAGTACGAAGCTACAAGCAAATAAATACGAATAATTTTAATGCAATGTAACTGTTTCGATAAAATTTTACTCAAAAATTGGACACTAACGAATATATCACAAGAAACTGTGTTAGAATAATCGCAAACCATTGGTTTGCAATTGCTGTGCAGGGAGGGTCAGGTGATCATGTTGACACTTGTAATACAGACCTAATTCAAATAGGAGGGTAGCTTCCTCCTCCCAACCTAGCACGCCCCTCTTAAATAGTGGTCAAAACAAGCTTAGTAATAAATTAATACTTAAACAATAAAGCAAAGAGTGCACAGTACAACCCACTATTTGTTTCTACAGTAGAGGAGTGGCATGTCATACACTGTCTTCAAGTGGAGGGGTATACATTGGAGTGGTGTAGAGTGAAGTGGGATACCATAGAGTGGAGTGGCATAGAGTAGAGTGACATGCCGTAGACTGGAGTGTTGTATGGTAGATTGGGGTGGCGTATCATACAGTGGAGTGGTGTGTTGTAGAGAGGAGTGGTGTGGAGTGGACTGTTATTGAGTGTAGTGACATTTTGTACAGTGCACTTGCATAGAGTGGAGTGGCAGGTCGTAGAGTAGAATGAAGTTGCGAGTCAAAGAGTGGTGCCTGGTACAGTGTCTTAGAGTGGAGGGATGTAGAGGGAAGTTGCATACCGTGTACTGGGATGCCGTAGTGTGGAGTGGCGTAAAGTGGAGTGGAGTGGTGTGTCGTACAGTGGATTGGCGTGAAATGAAGTGTCATAGAGTGGAGTGGCATGCCATAGAGTGGAGTGACATGTTACAGAGTGGAGCGGTATGTTGTACAGTCAAATGGAGTGTTGTGTCTTGTCATTAAGTGTAGTTTAAAGAGACCTAATGAGAAAATTGCTGAACGGACGTAATACAATTTTGCAGGAGCATAGATTATTTGATTTATACAATTTTTTTATGGACTACCGTACTAGTAACTAGAAAGTCCGGTTGTAGTTACAGGAACAAATAAATTAAAATATGTAACAAACTCTGCTTGTGAAATATAGTGTAGAACAGTGTACATTTCACTTTTTTTAAACAATTTTTTTTGTAAGTACCAAAGTACTTTCTAGATAGCACTGTGGTACTCCATAAACTTTTTTTTTCTAAATAAAAATGCACTGGAGTGCACCATATTAGTGAAATGTAGTGTACTAAAATGTATTTTTAATTTTTCACATATTATTAGTATTTTTTTAAATGTAAGTACAGCTGTACTTTCTAAGTAGTATTGTGGTACTCCATAAGCATTTTAAAAAATATAAACAGTAATAAAACTTTACCTTAAAGAACCTTGCCAACAATAGCGAAATAGTAATAAAACCTTGTGATAAAGGTGGGGGTATATTGGTGTTTGATAAATCTGACTACAATACCAGAATGAGAGTAATGCTAGCAAATATAGATCATTACAGACCGGCCAATGTTAGAGAGATGCACAGACTGAGTGGTCAAATTAAAGAAATGACCCAAGAAGCCTTTACCAATGGCTATATATGTGACAAAGAACTTCAATTTCTTAACAAAACTTGCCCTGTTACTCCGGCAATGTACGGTCTCCCAAAGACACACAAGAGCGAAATTGATCCCGCGTTACGCCCAATCATCTCAACAATTGGCTCAAATACTGAACCATTATCTAAATATGTAGATACATTTATCTGCCCCTTGACTCAGAGATACGACTCTTTCGTAAAGGACACAGGTGATATGATCAACAAAATAGAAGGCCTGGCTTTTAACCCTGTGACAGACATCCTAGTAACGCTTGATGTTGAGGCACTTTATACCAACATTCCTCAACATCAAGCGTTACAGGCAGTCACAGCATTGTTACAAAGATATCCCAACAACAGACCAGATGAATTCATCATCCAGTGTCTGGAAATTGTACTTTTGAATAATTTTTTGGAGTTTGAGGGTACCCTTTTTAAACAGATAAAGGGTACAAGTATGGGTGCTTCTTGTGCCCCATCTGTGGCAAATACATATATGGGCGAATGGGAAATAAAGAATATCTACAATATAGATGCCCCCTTCTATGAGAACGTCTCGCAATGGAGACGTTTCATAGATGATATATTCTTTATATGGCATGGCAATGAAACTCAACTGGAAGAATATATCAAATGGTTAAACGCCAGTGACAAAAATCTTAAATTCACTTCGAATCATAGTGATACAAGAGTTGAATACTTGGATATTGTAATTGAAGGACTTGATGGTCAGTTGAAAGTAAGTCTCTATCGGAAGCCCACTGCGAAAAACACCATTTTAAAGTTTGAGAGCTTTCACCCTCACTGCCAGAAGGACTCTATCCCCTTCGGGGAATTCCTTCGCACCCGACGCAATTGTACTTCCCTTGCTGATTATGATTACCACAGTATATCTTTGCGAGAGCGTCTAACCGAAAGGGGATACCCACACCGACTAGTCCGCCAAGCGTATAAAAGGGCGAGATTTTATGACAGAGATGCCCTACTCAAAAACAAGAGAGACAAAACTCAGGATAAGATCGTTTGTGTCATAAATCACTCTACTCTCAACTATAAAATAAAGAATATAATTAACAAAAACTGGCGTATTCTTGAAGTAGATAACGAAACCACCTTAGAAAAACCATTGGTGACATATAGGCGCAACCAGAATCTTAGAGACCGGTTGGTCCACACTAGACCCAGGAATAACTTAGTTGAGAAGCAAACCACCCTGACAAGGGGTGACATCATTCGAGGGAATCATAGATGTGGCAATTGCCACGCATGTGATTCCGCGATTGTTGGAAATGACCTTCAACACAACAATATAACTATCTCATTAAAATCATTCACGAATTGCCGAAGTAAGAACATCGTCTATTATATTGTCTGTCCCTGTGGCCTTCCATACATAGGCGAGACAGGACGAGAATTTAGACAACGATTTAGTGAACATAAATCGTCAGTGAGAACCAGCAAAATAACAGCCCCTTTAACCCAACATTGTTTGGACCTAAATCACAAGGAAATAGAACTCAAATGGTGTATCTTAGAAAAAATTCAATGCAGGAAAGGGGAATCACTTGAGAGAACAAGGAAAAAAAGAGAGTGTTATTGGATTTTTTTCTTTGATAGTGTCAAGAAAGGCCTCAATGAAAATATATCGTGGTATGTGACAGAATAGCCCCCCCCCCCCTTTCTTTGTCCAATTTGGTTAACATAAGCCCCCCCTATTTGTCCAATATGATTAGTATAAATAGATAGTGATGTATCACAACAAAATGGCCAAAATAGTTTGCGTGGGCAGGACAATGCATAACGTAGGGAGCAGCCTTGATAGGTCTATAATGAATTGGACTTGTGATTCCCTATATAAACTGTAATGAGTACACTGATACTTTGTTTTGTCCCTTAGAGGAGAACCATAATACACGTCTACATCGTACATAGCGAGTAAACTATTTCAAGTAAAATCTTATAAAATACTTTTTATGGTATTATCCATGTTTGTAATTCATGGCCCCTGTATATATTGGCATGCAGAGATACACGTGCTAATCCCACTACAATTACGTGAATTATTGGAGGTATTCACGTTTTGTGGTATACTTTAGCCTGGCTCTTTGTCGAGGTACTTACATCACTTAGTAATGGCGCGGAAGAAATCTGTATCGCCCCATATGCGGTATGTTAGACCCTCTGGACCCACGGATAAACAATAAAGAGTCAACTTGCTTACAATCTTACAATATGATAAGAGTTAGGATGACTGATAAATCTGCAGGCGATGTGTAAATAGGAGTGAGATTGCAGCATAAAATCACTGTAGAAAAACTGCCACTTAATAATGGCGGTCGGGTCTGCGATCACGTGACCTATACCACATACAGATCGTAACTGTTGTAATAATACGATACGCTCGAAAAATTCGCTCCATTCTGTGGTTAATTAAATTTGAAACGAGGGCCGAAATAAGAATAACTCATTCAGCAATAATAAAAATAAATATACTTAAACAAACAAAGTCAGGCCGATGTTTGTAAACCACTTAACAATGGCGACCAATATGGTGGTCACATGACCAAACACGTTGGCGCCACCCGACGGGTATTTAAATAGAAATGCGAGTGATAGTGTGTTCGGTCCACGCGTTGTGACGAGGATACACCTTCGGAATCGGGAATTTGAGCACTGGTAAGTCAATCCTGAATTCGGGTCGGCGAAGCAAGGGTAGAGAGCGCTATGCCCTGGCTCCAAGTTTAACAGGGACACCACAGGACTCTTTTAACTTTGAACTAAATGGGAAGCTTTATGGCCCAATCTATACTAGCTGAGTGTAGGGAGACGCTCTGTCTCTACGACTATCCGGGTGTAAGAGGACTCTTTAATATTTAATTTGAATGGGAGGCTGCCAGCCCAACACGCTTTTTTTTCCAAATAAAGAGATAGATTTCACCTTAGTAGTTACCAAATCCCATATGGGGTGAGTACATGACTGATGGCCTTTTGTTGATTCCAGCGATTTAAAATCAAGACAGACGTGGTCAACCTAAAAGAAATAAGTCTGCAAATACCAGATACAAGAGAAGGTGAAGAGGTGATATCTACGGATTTGGGAAGTACAACAACGCGTAAAAAAAGCTAGTAAGTCAGTCCTATACCTTACTTCACCTAAATCGAGGTAGAGAGTGTGACGCCGTGCTGTCCAGTTTTACGGGGGGAACTAGTACTCGCTTATATTAAATTATGCTGATATACATGGGAAGTTATAGGCTAAAAAATTCTTGAGCCGAATTTAAGAAATAGACTGCAGCCTAGGACATAATCAATTAAACGGTTGGTATTCTGTTAATTACAGATATAAAACATCCAAAATAGACGTGACCAAAACCAAAAAACTATCGGAACACAATAGTTACAAAAGGAGGCCCCTAATTTTGTGGACACGAGAGCGACAAAAAGGTTAGTATTATGTTTTTTCTCTCTAATGAATAATCTTTAGTTCACTGTACATAGTCCTGAGAAAACTGTTGGTTCTTTACAGAATAATTTGGCTTTTGAAAAAAAGGAAGAACCCAAGACAAAAACCCGAGGTCTACATAAGATTAAGGAATAGGCGTTTTTAATACGTGGTAAGCTGGGTTTAGTGTATATCAGCATTTTGATTTGTAACTATCTTTTACTAGTATGCATTTATACAGAACAATTTCTAACCTAATGCAGGATCGCCTAAAGAATTTTGGGTGTTTAAGTTGAGACTAGCTGACCGAAGCAGGTTTCCACTCTAAAAATTGCGGGTAAGAAAAGATGATCATTTCTGTAGACCTAATTTTTGAATTTAGCGTAGAATCTGAGTCTCATAGTTCTAGTATATAAATCATATTTAAGTTTCTAAAATGGAAGGTGTGCAGCTAAATAGGAAGTCAAAGAGATCTTTCTTCCTTTTTCTCTTCTTTTTCTATGACTCTTTTTAAATTTGTTTGACATCTCGACAAACTATAATTGTATGAAGCTAAAGAAGGGTGTTGTTACACTGGATATGCACCAATTATGCCAGTAACAAAGTATTGAATCTTTTTTAAAAAAAATGAAATGTTGGTCTGATATGACTACACAGGGCAACTGGAAGTGTGGTTTCTAGATAAATTTATTTGTACAAATCTGTAAAAACGCATGTTACAAATATATATATTTTCTTATTGTTACAGATATCATACCGTGCAGTGATTATTTTTGTGCAAAGAGTATCTGTCTTTTCTGCCAGAAGGTCCTGAGGAAGGTGGTTTCATACCACCGAAACGCGTCGACCTTGCGTAAAAAATCGCGTGTCTATCTGCGATCCCTCAGACGCAGAGAAAGGAGCGAATGTAGTATGAATGAGTGAGTTTGTGTGTGGTGAAGTTTATTGGTGTATTCAAGTATGTTTTTTTCTGCACGGTAGACAAAAATGTTTTTATTGTCTTAAATGAATTATTGTGTATTCGACCAAATGATTTTCAGGAAACATATATGTTATAAATGATAAATTGATAAAAGTGACTTTTGTACTTATAAAAATATATAAAAAATTTCAGAATAAAAAATACAAATGAAAAAAAGTTGATGTTGCCGTATACTGTGTGAAACAATAAGAGTAAAAGTATAGAAGTGGTATCACTTTCACTATATAGGTCGTGAGGGAACATTGTTCATTGTATAAAACTTTTCCCAACCTGTACATACTAACCTAAAGTGAAGGGTATCTCATCTGCTGAAAAAATGAATCCCATTAGGTTCTATGGAATTGATATATCGGCGGAAAGGATATCCATCACGTTTTTGATGGAGTAACCAATCTGCCGAGATCTAAATGGGGCCATAAGTGTGGGCTAAACATGATATTTGAGGGATGAAGTCCCCTTGGCTGCAGAGGGTCCTAGGGGGCCCAGAAGCCCTACTGCTACCTCCAGTAAGGCTGACTGAGAGATGGTCAGAGGCCCCTCCCCTATTCTCCACCACTCTGCAAACGTGACTACTAGTTAAAAAGCTATCAAAATTCATTAAAAAAAAAACAAAGGTTACAGGGACGTTATAGTTAGGAAATTGAATTTGAAAAACCTTAGAAATTCACTTAAAAAAGCAAAGGTTACAAGGTCATATAGTTAGTAAACAGAATTAAAAAATCCTTAAAAAATCAGTGAAAAAAACTAACGGTTATATGGATGTTATAGTTAGTCTCAGATTTCAGTTGTACAACACCAATGAAACTCAGCAGTTACAGTTACCTGAGCTAACTTCAATTTATGCCTCGAAATGCACTGCTTATGACCTCATATATTACATCACTCATGACGTGGACGGAGAAAGGGCTATGGCAGGCAGAGATAGCATGACAAAAATGTTGTGCACTGACCTACAGGAGCAGGTTACTGGCAGTGCATACTCGGGGTCACTCAAGATCACTACCTGTCTGCAGAAGGCTAACCAGGAATCAGGTGTTTGTGTACAAGGAATCGGAAGGTGGGAGAGTAGCCTTGAAATCGGTAGTCTCCCGTCTGAATCGGGATCGTTGGCATGTATGGTTTTGCTTCATTCCAGCTGACTTCAGATGCATAAATAGCAACAGACCCAATTCAAGCATGAGGCTCCTGATTTTTAAAGCGAAAAATGGCTTTATTTTAGCAGTCTTCTGACTAACATTGCTTCCGTTTCAATAGAAGTTAATGGGGATTTTGCATTTCCCGCTTTCGTGGTCTAAAATGGTGGTAGGTATGCAGGTGTGCCACACTTTTCTAATAAATACAGAAAGTTAGTGTTCTAATTGTCTTTAGAACACTGTTCGGAGGAATGTGGAAGGGTCATGGATTCAGACAATGGAGGGCAGCAAAGCAGACAATGGAGGGCAAGAATTAGAGGCCAGGAGCATGCACCAAGAAAATAGAGGGCAGGGAGAGGGACCAGGGGCAGCAAGCTGACCAAGCAGGGCAGGATGCAATGGCAGTTGCAGCACAACAGACTATGTAGAGCAATAGGTAGGGGACAATGGCATTGCTCATTAACAATAGAGGGCAGTAGGGTGGTAGTCAAGGGCAGTAAGCTGAACATGCAAGGCAGGCACAAGGGGCAGAGGTGGTGCAATGGAACATGGAGGGCAGAAGGGAATTTGAATTTAAAAGCATTTATAGAGCGCTCGTGTACTAGGCAGTTTCTTGGCGCTTAAAGGCAACAGTGGCAAGAACAAGCAGACAGAGAACAGTAGGCTAGCAGTTAAACGCTTGCTGGAACAAATGGGTTTTTAAGGCCCTACGATATTCCATATAGGTGGGCAAAAGTCTTATTGAAGGTGGGAGGGCATTCCAGAAGGTGGGGGCCAGAACTGAGAATTTCTGAGGGAGGGGGCAGGGGCAATCCAATGGACTGTGGAAGGTATGAAGGAGGATATGGGGCCTGGACTCAGACAAAAGAGGGCAGGAGGTGGCAAGGGCAGGAGAAACACAATGAGACCAATCAGAGCAGGTGGGAGGGGGAGTCACAGCACAGAGTCCCATGGCAGGCAAGAGAGAGGGACAACATAACGGACCATGGTGGGCAAGAGGGAGGAGGGTAGGGGCATGGACTCAGACAATGGAGGGTCAAGGAAGGGACAGGAACAGAAAGCTCACCACACAGGGCAGGTAGGAGGGCAGTGTAAGAACAATGGACCATGCAGGGAAGGCAGGAGGGCCAATGACAGCACAGAAAACCTTGGAGGGCAAACACACAGACAATGGACAGACGATGAGAGGAGGTCAGGGGCAGCAGGCTGACAAAGAAGGGCAGGTGTGAGAGACAGTGGCAGCACAGCAAACCACACATGGCAGGTGGGAGAGTTAGTGTCAGAGCAACAGACGGTGGTGGACAAGAAGGCGGGGCAGAGGCATGCACCAAGGACCATGATGGGCAGAAGGTAGGGGATAGTGGCTGGACTGAGACAGCAGAGGGCATGTGGACGGGATCAGTGTCAGCACAGCAGACTATGGAGAGCAGGAGGGAGGAGTAACACAATGGACTATGGAGGGCATGGATACTGGCATGGACTCACACAATGGAAGGCAGGGTGGAGGGCGCAGAGACTAGGACAACAAGCTAACCAGGGTCGGCAAGCAGGAAGGGCAGTAGCAGCACACTGGACCATGCAGGGCAGGGAGGAGTTGACAGGGTCATAAACTCAGACAACAGAGGGCAGGGGTGAACTAGGTAGGGGCTTGAAGCTAACCATGCAGGGCAGGCGGGAAGAGTAGTGGCAGCACAATGGCCACTGGGGGCAGGAGTGAGGGTGCAAGGGCATGGACTTGGGCGATGGAGATCAGGGAGGAGCAGGACACGGGCAGCAAACTGATCTCGGAGGCTAGGCCTGCTTGGACCGGGGCAGTACAACATACCACAGAGGTAGGGTGGTAGGAGGCAGGGGCACACACACGGAGGAAGGGTAGGAAGGAATAGGCAGGCAGGAGCAGGGGAGCATGGTGACCCGGTAGGACAGGCTACCTGGTGTAGTGAGCTGTCCACAGAGGGCTGTCTGAATGTGGCGGGGTATGCAGATGGTGAACAGAGAACATTGAGAATGGGGCAGAGACAGCAATCTGACAATGGGCAAGGACAGCACAGTGGGTCATGGAGAGTAGGAGGATATGGGAAAGGTCATGCATTAAAGGGAGAGGAGGGGCAGCAAGCAGATCACGGAGGGCAGGTGGGAGGGTCAGGGGGTACACCGATGGAGAACATAGTACAGGGAGGAGCAGGGTAGGGTCAGCAAGTCATAGAAAGCAGAAGGTACATGCAGGGTCTTTAAGATGGAGAATGGAGGGAAAGCAGGTGTGGAGCTGCCCACGGAAGGCAGACTGCGGTGGGTTCACCAGCTGGAAAATGGCCTGTGCCAAGCTCATTCTGGAAATGGCTGATGGTTGTGCACAGTAGAGGTGTTGGTTAAATACATTTTATAGTCAAGTACTGTAATATATTCCCTAACATTAAAAAAAAACTGAAATTCTGAAAAAAAAGCAAAGGTTATAGTGACATTATAGTTAGATATGGTAATAAGACCATAGCTTACATTAACAAAAAAAACTAGAAACTCACTGAAAAAAACAAAGGTTAAAGTAACATTATAGTTTGTTTTTGACATGAGTAAAGAACTAATGGTTAAAAACCAAAAAATCTCTGAAGTTTGCAAGTAATAGGTCAGTGCGCAGACTATAACTTGCGCCCTGCCATGTGCTGCTTATGACTTTACAAACAAAATCACTCATAACAATCTAAATGACATCATTGACGACAACTCAAATGACATCATTGATGACATCACTGATAAAATCATCCAATGAATGCCAAATTTTGCTATACTTATGAGTGTACATGTACACATATTACTTGCAATACTTTGCATTTAATCTTGATATATATATAATTGCACATTTTCTTTCGACTGATTTTTACGTTTGGTATTTATGGATACCAGTGACTTTCATTCCACCCCTGTAACTTGTCCACTCCTTTAGTCATGGACTGATTCACACACTTTCTTAGAGGGCAGGTCACAACGAAAAGTCAAATTCAATTTGGCGCCTGCCATTTTCGGTCAAATCGTGTTACACAGTCAATACACCCCTTGATATGTCAGTGCCACAATGGGGTTTTGGGGGGGGGACCGAGTGGAGGGAGGTTCCACCTCGGGATTATTGTGGGAGTTGGTGCAGTCCGACAACTGCAAACAGCTGTTGTGCTATGGTTGGGCTATTTTGCAGCCCATATATATGGGGAATAAATGTTCGTCAGGCACCACTTTTGCATAGGTGACACGATGGCTGGTGACAAATAGAGAATACATATTTGTGTGTCAGTCATGGTGGGCCAGCCATCCAGCTGCTTGAAGAAGCAGACCGGCATGACCTCCTGATGGGAAACATGCTTTATGCCACATGCGCATGCCAGTACCCCGCATTTTTTACACCGCAAAATCTTTTACAATGCAGGGCTTTACACCACAAACTATTACAACGCATTCCCCAAAGTAATGCCCCTGTGGAGGTAGAATAGTACATTGTATTGTAATGGGGATTGTGTTGTAATGGATTGCGTTGTAAAGTCTTGCGTTGTAATAGATCTTGCAGTGTAAAAACTGTGGTGTATTCGCATGCGGAGTAAAAGTGTGCAAGGTAAAGGGTACTATTCCCTCCTGATAGGAGGAGTGGGAGATTGAGGAGGGCGCAGGTGCATCGGGCTTCGTTGGGGGTCACGGCTGTGGTAATGGCATTTTCATCTCTGCGCTGCACCCCGACTGACGGCAGGAATATGCTGAGTATGAGGGGCTGCTCAAGAGGGTGGAGAGCAGCCTAGGCAAGCATTGTCTGAGGCTGGTGGAAGAGTGGGAGCTCGCTGGGCCTCGTGGAGGGAGGCAGGAGGCACTATGAGCCATCACTGTGTAGTGTAGTGCATTAAAAGTGTTGGCCCGCAAGTGTTGCACTAGACAGGTGAAGGCTAGAAAAGGGAGGGACAAGGCGGGGATGGGCACAGAGAGCCGTGATTTGGGCAGTCCTTTCAAGGGCAAAAACAAGGTGGGGGGGGGGCTGGGCCTGGTGTTGACGGATGGATCGACAAGGTGCTAGAGCACTCTGAGGCCACAAAAAAGCCAGGTTGAGGTGTGAGGGCACTGGCAGGGACAAGAGCAAGGAGAGAGGATGTGGCCTAATGGCTAGAGCGGTCGACCTTGAATCTGGAAATCTGGGTTAAAGTCTCAGTAGGGAAGCTCAACATTCAGTGATTCTGGGCAAATCACTTAATCGCCCCGTGTCTAACAAAATGATTGGTGCTCTGTAAATCACTCTGAAACATTCGGGTCGAGTTTGCGCTATAAAAAACTCCCACAAAAAAAATTCCCTCCCACAAAAAAGGACTGTGGCCTCTGAGGAGGCTGTGCAGAGGGCGTACCATACTTCTGAGAACGTGCTGGACCATGATGGGCGTGTGCCCAGTCTCCGCTAGATGCCGGTATCTTTGGACAGGAAGAGGAGGATGGAGAGGCTAGAAGATAGCATCAGGGCCATATGGGAGGTGAAGGTCCTCAGTGAGAGGAACTTACCAGCCCTGACCCAGCAGGAGGAAGAAGTAAGGAGGCTACTTGGGCCTGGTATAAGCAAATTAAAGAGCATACAGCTGGTGGCAATGCTCGAATGGAGCAAAGAGCTGGAACTGGTCGGGGTGGAGGACATGGGGAGGCCCAGATTCTGTGGGGGAAGACCCCTTCAGGCATGTAGGGGCATGCCGTAACAACCAGATATGGTGAACGCATGAGGCACAGGGTCAGACTGATTTGCATATAGCCATGTCTGAACTGGGGTGGCAGAATGGGCTAAAGAACGGTGATGGATCAAACCCAGATCTTTTGACTGGGTGTGAGTGTTTGATTGGTTCAGATGCTCCGTCCATCACCACCCCCTTTTGTACCGCAGTTGGGGGCCAGAGTCACAGCGAGCAGCCACAGGTAAAGGGACAGAGGCTTCCTGGAGGGGGACAAAACTGGTGTGGGGCAATATGCAGGATCAGGTGTGGCGTGAGGTTGAAAACAGCAAACTGGGCCTATGTCCTTCTATTTCACAGGTTGCAGCAGGTAGCTGGGAAGCGGGCTTGAGAGAGCTCAGTGTGGCTCATGGATCTAAAAATGAGGCGAAAGCAGGGTATAGAGCGGCCAGTAGGATGGCATTGTTGGACTTCAAGATCACAGTCATACGAGGGTCTAGCATGGCCCTGTCAAAGCAACGGGCTAGAGGCTTTGGGATGGCCCCAGGCACAAAGTGACACAGGACACAGCATCCTGCATTGGCAGACACGTTGGCAGGGTAGGGTACAGTCCCTCTACAGACAAAGTTTATAAACCCATCAACAGGGCATGACATACAGCTAAGCAGCAAATGCAGTAATTGCTGATAGAATTGGGGCTGATGATGGCATTTATTTATTTATATAAGTCTTATATGACACTAGCTAAACCCGTAGGTGTCAGAGCGCTTTACATGGTCGTGATAGAATACAGTAATGCAGGCATGCAATTAACATAGTTCAGTAGACAAATGGTGCCCATCAAAGGTGCCAGTTGAGTGACCAGAACTAGAGACGCAATTCGAGAGGTTCTAAAAGTTAGAGAAGCACAAAAAAGAAAGAGAGAACCGTCGCTTTAGACAGAGGGTCTAGGTCTGATAAAGCAATAATTACTAAAATACGTAGACTAAGAGTTAAAGTATTTGTTGAGGAGTAGGAGTTTCAGGTTTCTCTTGAAGCAAGGGTAGGAAGGGTTGTGTCGAAGGTCACACGGTAGGGAGCTCCATATGCGTGGAGCATTTCCAGAAAAAGAGTGTGATTTGGTTGCATGGAAGGTACCATGTTGGATTAGGATTAAGAGAGCCCAGAGGAGGGCGAATTACTGGATGAGGGTCTTGTGGGGAAAGCTAGCAGGTAAGGGGGCCATCTAGACAGGGGGCATGTACATAGTGTTTTTCAGGGTTCAAGGACTGGTCAGTGGCAGACTGGAGGAAATGGTGCAACCGGAGAGATGGTGCAGCTGGAGAGGTGGCAAGCTCCGGAGCAAGCACCAACCTTCACGCCAGGTAAGGCCTGTCCAAAGGTTGTTAGGATGGTGTTGGTTGGCATAGATGCAAGAGAAGCATTAGGCTGCGATGATACAAGGCTGAGGAAAGGGCTATATATGAAGGACATAGGGGTGGTCACGGAGGACCGCAGCAACACAGCTAAAGGTGAATCGGGCCTGGGACAAAGTGGTAGTTTGCAGGAGACTAGGGCAACCAGCAGGGGATCAACAGGTTCTACAGCAGGCAGCATATAAAGAAGTGGATAAGGCAAGGGGGGAGTGACAGAGGGGAGTGCAGGGGATAGTAAAGCAGATGGGCCAGAGAGCAAGGAGATGAAGATTAAGAAGCTTCCCTGTATATGGGGTTGTTCAAGCCTCTGGAGGCGCATTTAATGTTGTCCACTAGAGAAACAATTTGGAAGGGCGAATATGTAGAAATGCTCAATCTCCTACATAGGGGATTGATGGCCAAAGAAGGGTCTAAGGGAGAAGAGTATGAGTTAGCTAAAAGAGCGAAAGTGCCCATGGCTTTAGTAAACTGGAATGCAGAAGTCCTAATATACAACAGTGTATATTGGGAGAAACTTCCACAGAGGTGTGTCGCACTCTTTATACACATGGATGTGATAAGGAAGGTGCAGCTTAGTTATGGGGAGTATGTGTGGGCCCAATATATTGACAAATTCAGGGCATTGAGGTACTGGGTTTTTAAGAACCGGCACAGAACCGGTAACCCAGCGGTGCCAGGGAATCAACACCCAGAGACCTCGGGTTCTTCCTGATCCAGACCACAGAAACTCAGAGTCTTCTAGGTGAAGTCAAAGATTCGTTTATTGGCTGCAACCAAGGTAACAAGTGTCCTAGAAGTACAATACGGGTATGTTCTCAGGAGACTGCACACTTTTACAAAGTCAGGCTTCTCTTCTTATACACAATTTTAGGCTTCAGGCAAAACATTCTTGGTTGTAAAGTAAATCGTTAACATACTTTTAGTACAAAGAAAAAGCAGAGTCATGATGACATGTCCATATTTCACTTCGTGCTGCCTACAACAAATCATTTGGCAAGGCCCAACATTTCATCAGATATCACTGGACCCCTAATAAAAACGGGCACCTCCCCACCATAAAGTAAGTGAAGCAAAGGAGTGGAGATAGATGTGAGTGAGATATGGCAGGTGTGCGCGCTGAAATGGTTTTATGGTTTGTTGAGCCTAGATGCTATCTTGCTCGGCCACTGAGAGGGGAACTGACCTAACGAGTTCGGCCTGGGGCAATGGTTCCAACTTGTACAGGTCATGGAAAAGTCGATTAAGGAGTATGTGTCCTTGTGGAGTTGAATTCAACTGGATTAAGGCCTATGTAAAGGGCAACACATAAATGAAAGCCAAGGGTTCAGAATGTAAGTGATGATTTCGAGGTGAAATCGTCACTCGAATAGGCTGAAAATACATGTACATGATGTACTCGTCATTCTCGGTCTTTTGATACCGAATTCGTCATGTTTCGACGAAGTTTTAATTCTCGAGTCCAGAACTATTATATGAATCCAGATTTTTCAGAACCACAAACCCTCCTTTTGCCCTTACATAGGCAATTAATCTATCCTCATGTTAGTCTGAGTCCAGATCTATATTCCTAAAGTCATTGAGATGTTGCTGTAACATCATTCTTGTACTTAGTTCATCTCTTGACACAGGCTTCCTTACACATGATGTAACACAGAGGCCACATATTGCAGGAGCACACTGTATGCACAGACAGAACATGAAAAGAATGGCTAAGACCATCCCAATGACCATTAGAATTTTCCATCCCCAGGCAGATATCAGTTCCCAGAACCATCCCATTAACGACCAATCTCCTTTATCCACATGAATAGATTCGGAAATCTTATGCAGTTTGGAGATGGCCCTGTACACTGTTGGAGCATTATCTGGGATGAAAATGCAACAACTAGACTGGATCAATTTGCATACTCCACCTCGGTCTGCAAGTATAACATCCAAAGAGACCCGGTTCTGAAGGGTCATAAGTCGATCCGACTGGAGCTCAGCAGTCAAGTTACTAAGGGCACCAGCAGTTTCGGTCACGGTGGACTCAACTACCCTTGTTAATTGCCTTATGTTTCTACTGTTAGCCATGGATCCCCAGAACGGCAGAAAACCCTTTGCAAAGTCTCCAAATTCTTGACCTGCAGTGTTTTCTTTACTCAAAACACCTCTAACTACCCTTGTCCGGTGGTAATCCGCCGCTGCTGTGTAGGTGGGAGGCAACAGGAATTAAACAAAACATGAGCCCGAGAAGTCAGGGGGCAACCATGTGTAGGCTCTATCATGGCAGATGAAATAAGTACCCTTAGCGGCTAAAAACGCAGGGGAAGTCTGAGATCCAAAAACATACGTTTCTGTACAGATACTCTTCCCTAGCTGAGCTCTGGGATTTTTGCCAATACCTTGCAGACACAGGTGACCTTGATGGGGTACGATCCAGATAGGGGACGATCTTTTGGCTTGCTGTTTCTCACTTAAAGTAGTGCCATGTCCGGTCACGTTCCAACCTACATATGCAAGTATCTCATCATCCGGAGTATCTTCATAGGAAGTTACTTCCTTGATCATGTCAACTATACCTTTGACTAAGGCGCTAGTCTTGAGGTTGTCTTTTACAGAACGTAGTGGTTGGACTTCTCGTGCATATATGAACATTGTCCTATATGCCCATACTGAACCATTGTGACTAAATGGCAGGACCGACTATGGGATACCTTTATCCGTTGTGTGAGGCATGAGACCGCACACCCAACAGTTAGTCGTGTTCATTACAAGTTGGTGTTGGTGTAATAACTGAACAAAGGAGTTATTAACGAACTCTAATCTCCTATTTGATTTGTGGTCAGGCAGAGGGTGGAAAGAATGAGAGGAAACAGTAGGAGGAGGTATGGGTGATGCAGTGGGCGCAAAGATTGCATTGAAAGAGAATAAAACATAACTTATCAAAAAGATCATTACGCTGGATAGCATAAAAATACACAATATTATAAAACTTTTCTTTGTCATCGTGTTACACAGTCTCTGCTTAAAGTTCATTTGTTTGGCAGGTCTCTCCACATCAGGAAACTCCATCCTCTCTAAGGTGCTGCCCGCGGTGGGAGGTTGATTCTGCCAAAGGATGCTTCCGTCAGTCTAGGGCAACTCCCTTGGACCAACCAGAACTACCGACCTAACGTCGTCAGCTGCACCCCAAAGACTTTAATCAACCGCGGCCCTAGCAGCGGAACCCGGATGGCGGTTCGAAAAAACAAAAATAAGCAAGTTACCTAGATGGGAGATCTGCACTTTCAAAAAGAGTACTTGGGAGGAAAAAAGGATATTTTATTTGTCCATAGGTCTTGGTCTCAATTCATAAAAAGGAATCACTTGTGTTAGTTCGTTTTTCTCGGTCGCAAATTGTAGCGTCTTTTTCCTGGTACTGTCTGGTCCTGAAACAGGAGTTCAGGCTCCAAAAAGTTCAATTGTTCTGATGGTGGCACAGTTTCTTGAAAAATGTTCTCGCTTTCACATTCAGGGTTAGTTTCTTTTACACAGTCATCACTGACAGGTATGACACGTGGCACAGTTGTAAGCTCTGAGTCAGTGACACCCTTCTGGACCCACTGGTCATGTGGCGAAGGTGAAGGGATTCTTTTGCAATGGACCCCGTGGATCCAGTTGGCCTTCCCCTCCACTCGAACAGCTGACCTCGTGGAAAGAAGGACGAGATGCGTCCCGGTCCACCTGGGCTGGTCGTTCTTTGTTCTTTGAAAGTTTTTCACGAGAATCCAGGATCCAGGGACAATGGAGTGACCTGGAGTCTCAGAGACCAGAGGCTGGGTGTTGTGGACCTGTTGATGTAAAACACGCAATTTAGCCGTCAATTCATACAAGTAATCAAGCAAAATAGGGTGTTGCAGCTCGCTGAACTTCGTGGGTCTAGGCACTCCCCATATGTTGGCTGGCCGGCCAAAGACAATTTCGTAAGGGCTGAGTTTCACTCACGAATGCACAGTCATTCTGGTGGATAGGAGTGCTAAGGGTAGAGCGTCAGGCCATTTACGACCTGTGCTCGCTTGGATTTTGGCCAATTTAAGTTTTAAAGTGCCATTGTAACATTCTACTAATCCAGCTGATTGGGGGTGATTTGCAGCGTGGAACTTCTGCCTAATGCCTAGCCCTTCACACACTCTTTTCATCACACGACCCACAAATTCACTTCCGTTGTCAGACCAGACCATTCTATGCATTCCAAACCTGGGGAAGTACTCTTTTCCAAGGGCTTTTGCTGTGGACAAGGCAGTATTGTCTTTTAGGGGATAGGCTTCTACCCATCTTGAGAAGGCACAAACAACAACGAGCACGTATTTTAAGTTGTTGCACCTCTCCATGTGTATGAAATCTAGCTGCAAAACCTCGAACGGATACGTAGGAGGTGCAAAATGACCAGCTGGAGTTGGGGTTCCCCTACCAGGATTGTGCTTCAGACATACCATGCAATTCTTGACAACATTCTCTGCACACTTGGGAATCCCTAAATTCTTCCATACTGGGGCCAACAACTCGCAAATCCCTTTCACGCTGATATGAGCCATTCCATGAGCCATTGTAACCACTGCAAGCACATATGCATCGGGTAACAACCATCTCTGATGCTCTGTCAATTCAATCCAACAACCATTTGCATCCATTCTACCTGTACTCTCTCTCCACGTGCTCAACTCTTTCTCTGTGGCCTCAGCTTGGATGGATTTCACACTCTCTATCGTGTCCTCACATATTCCAACATCACCATTCCATCTTTCAGGGCCTGCAACATACATTCGGCTCATCACATTCTTTGCCGTTTCTTTAGCGATCTCATCAGCAAATGCGTTTTCCCGACCAACATCATCAGTCACCTTCTTGTGAGCACTACATTTCACAATCACCATTTGCAGAGGTAAGGTCAGTGATTCAAGAAGCTCATTCACCAACTGACCATGCTGAATCTTAGCTCCATGCGAAGTCAGGAACCCACGTTCTCTCCACAATCGTCCAAAGCTGTGAGCCACGCCAAAAGCAAACTGACTATCAGTGTAGATAGTCACTCTCATTCCTTTAGACAATATACATGCTCTCGTTAGTGCAACTAATTCTGCGGCTTGAGCTGAACCATGTGGTATTCGTGCAGTTTCAACAACTGTGTGTAAAGTCGTGACAGCATATGCTGCAGTCACGTTCCCATTTGGGAGCTTAAAGCATGAACCATCCACCCATAATGTACCATCACATTCAACAAGAGGAGTGTCAAATAAATCTACTCTCCCTTTTGTTTCTTCCTCTGTTGCGAGAAAACAATCGTGCTGTTCTAAAGCATCTGATTCCTCTGCAATTGGTAACAACGTGGCTAGATTCAAGGTACTGCACCTTTTTATGTGCACATGGCTCGCTAGCAGCGTCAATTCGTAACTGGACAGTCAGGCACTAGTTAAGTGCTGTGTCTTGGTCCTATTTAACAATGTGTCTACTGCATGTGGAACCATCACAATTAGTGTATTATTCATTACTAGACCAGCAGACTGTTGAATAGAAACAGCTGCTGCTGCTGTGGCCCTTAAACAACTTGGCAATGCTTGTGCTACCGGATCCAAAGTTGACGAAAAATAGGCGCATGGCCGCTGTCTACCTCCAAATAACTGAGTCAACACAGACAATGCACAGCCTTCCTTCTCGTGGACATACAATGTGAAAGGCTTACTGTAGTTGGGGGTACCTAACACAGGAGCCGAACATAATGCTGTGCGTAATTCGAGAAAACTTTTCTGACACTCTTCAGACCAAGGAATGGGATTGGGTGTATTTTTACACGTTAATGCCACCAAGGGTTTGGCCAATAACGAAAAATTTGGAATCCACTGTCTACAGTACGATGTAATGCCCAAGAAAGCACGCACTTCTCTCTGTGTTCTTGGCACATTCAATTTTGCTATTGCCTGAATTCTTTCTGGGGTCAGTTTCCTTCCCTCCTTCGATAAGAGGAGACCTAAGTAGGTCACTTCTTGTCGGCAATATTGAAGCTTGGAAAGTGACACCTTGTGATGCAGATCACACAGATGACGCAACAATGTCAATGTGGCCTGTTTACACATTTTCTCAGTATCTGCAGCAATGAGAAAATCGTCCACATACTGTACAAGAGTGGCACCTTTAGGCAAAACAATCGTGTCAAGCTGAGTTTTCAGAGCTTGACTGTATATTGAGGGGCTTTCACAGTAGCCTTGAGGAGCGCGTTTAAAGCGGAAACTTCGACCTCCTAAACTAAAGGAAAAAATGTCCCTGCTCTCCTCAGCAATTGGGATGCTGAAGAAAGCATTCTTTAGGTCAATCACTGAAAACCATGAAGCAGAAGCTGGAATCATAGTCAATAATGTGATAATGTCGGGCACAACTGGGAATTGTGGCACGACTATCTTATTTACTTCTTGAAGATCAATCACAAATCTGTACACAGGTGGCTGAGAAGGGTCAGTTCGTTTTAAAACAGGCAGAACAGGACTATTGCAAATGTTGCCTCGTGTTTCCTCAATCACATCCTTTTTAATTAATTCGTAAACGATCGCTAGCAAAGCTTTTTCACCCTCATTAGATATTTTGTATTGGGGAATTCGTGGCATTTTGACATTGGACTTTAATGTTACAACATATGGTGGAATTTCTAAAAGACCTACATCATTAGGACCAGTGGCCCAAAGAATATCTGGGAGAAGTGACAATTCTGCTGGAAGTGCATCTCTCGACAAATACATGGGAGAAACCACTTTCTTACCTAAAGTAAGTTGTACTCCTGAAGGAGAACAGTACAAAGTCGCATACAATCTTTTTTAACAAATCCAATCCTAGCACATTTTCACCACAACCTGTCGTCAGAATAAGGGGGGCTTCGAATTCACAAGGACCAACAGAAAGAGATAAAGGGTCAGAAATTGGATTTCTAACTGGGGCGCCGGAAAAACCTACAGAAACGTTCATTTTGCCAGACAAAGGTGCACCAGGGAGTTTGGAGTGCATAATAGAACTCTTTGTAGCACCAGTATCCAACAGAAAAGGTTCTGACACACCTGATGTAATCACCTCAACGTAAGGTCCATTCTGATCTACTGGAACTGAAACAACTCCCTCTCTTTGTCTATGGCTGTCCTAGCAATCATTATCTTCCCACTGCTCATTTTCTGTGTAATAATCATCAACGTAGTATTGAGCTGTCCTGTCAGATACGTTATTTTGCTGATCAGACCTGTTGATAGAGTTTTGCGGTGGAAGGGGACGTGTGTCCTGAGGGGCATTTCCACGCCCTCTACCTCTAGGTGCTTGCTGACTGCCACGACCCCTAACACCAGAAACTCCATTTGCACGTTGTAATAGAATAGGACAATTATACTTGTAATGACCCTCTTGTTTGCAATATAAACACTGGTTGGGGCCTACAGGTACACAGGGTTGAGTATACTCGAATCTTGGCGAGTTTCTCTGATACTGTTGAGGCTGCTGAAAAGTATTTTGGTAGTGATTTTGACCATTATTATTTTGATTACCACCACCACGTGGCGGATAGGCTTGCTGTAGCAAAACCTTCGTTTTTAGTTCTCTAGTTTTCTTTTCCACTTTATCTTTCTCATCTTTGTCTCTATTCTCGTAGTATTGTGCAGTAGCCAATATCTGGGCTGAAGATGAGACTGCCCAAGAACGTTCTGAATCTTTTAATTTTTTACACAATTCTGGAAGCAGATTGTGCACTAATTTATCGACAAATAATCTCTGACCACCTTCTGTGGTCATATCTTGACCGCTGTGGTCAACAAATGTTTCTTCAAATCTGGTGAAGAAATCTGAGACTGTTTCTTCTTTCTTTTGTTTGCATGCAGACAACTTATCCCAATTTACGCGTATTGCAGGCATTATCGTTTTCATGTAATCTACTATTTTACCAGGGAGTTCTGCTATCAAAGGCTCAGGCTTGGCACCACCAACTTGGCGGGCATCTGCAGCAGTAATATTAGCCCATGTGTCACCTAATTCCTGGTCATGATCTATATGACGAATTTTACCCCATAAGGGCTGTGGAACAACATTCCCAAATAACATATCGATGTCGGCTAAATTCATTATACATGACCCAGCAGTTTGCGACAACTCTTTATAGTACCCTGCAGGATTTTTACGCGGATCTGGTAATGTTTGTTTGAGTGCTAAAACTTCAGCTCGCTTCCATGGGACATGCACCCATACACGCTGAAAGTGTGGCAGAATAGGTGGGACAGCAGTCGTGTCACCCTCTCTCCATTGTGGGGGAACTTCTCTCATAGGGTATTGTCGCGCCTTTTTCCTACTGGATGTATTAGATTCAGATGGTGACCCAGAACTGCTTCCCTTACTCCGATATGATAACAACATTTCAACTGCTTTCTCCACATCTGGACCTACAATCATACCCTCTCCGAACCTAAACCGTACACAACACATTTCTCGTGGGATGCATTCCTGATCATTGTCTTCTAAATCCTCGCAAAGGAAAACACACATCTGTTCGAAAACATACCTCTGTGTCGCTGCTTCCCATTGATGGAAGACTTCCATGACAGACTGTACATCATATTTTACAGTGTCCATGACCCATTTCCGTGCTAAACTATTTAGTGAATCTCTCTCTTGATAATCGGGTAGTTGACTTCGCAACTGTCTTCTTCCCATGTTAGGGGTCGTAGTAGGCGACCCGAAAAGAGGTAAAAGAAGATTAGTAACAGTGCGGCGATTTTCTGCCGAATGGAAGGTGAAACTGAAGGACAAACAGGTGGAAAAACGGGGTGAGATAAGGCAGGGGTAGAGATAGCAGAAGAGGTATCAGGGGAAATAGAGGGGGCACTAGGCAAAATCGTAGAGGGAGCGTTAGGAGATGTAAAAAGTACAGTAGGCAAAATCGTAGAAAACACAGGTGAAACAGAGGTGGTCGGTGGGCCTGAAGGAGGCTGCACCGAAGAAGTAGGAGCCAGCTGAAGAACAGCTGGTGGGTGCTGTGGAGGAGCAGGAGGCGTAGTTTGCGCAACTAAAGGTTGCGGGGGTGCTGTGGCATTCTGCGCATAGGGGGTGGTGAATTTAGTAAATGCGACATTAATGGGTCTTTTTCATGCTCTTTTGCTGCCTCTTTCTGAAGAGACGGCAAAACTGGATAACACTTATCTATTGCCATTTTACGTTGCCTGTGCAACTGCTCATTCATCTGCTCTTCTTCATTATCTTTAAACTGCACAGCAGCTTGCATTACTGAAAGTCCCCCTTCTCTCTTATTTTTCTTAACTAATTTAATTTCTTTTTGTTTGGCTTCTTTACGCCATAAGCAGAAAGAGTCAAACATCGCCGGCCGGGCTTTCTTTTTAAAGAGTTTTACTTCAAGGTTGTCTAAGATTTCGGAATCAAAGCTACCATATTGGGGCCATTTTAAAACACCATCTTTCCTGGTGTATTTAATCCATGCTTCGTTGTAGGTGATGGGGCCTACCCCATGTTTTACATATAGCTCATAAGTCGGAGTTCCAACTGGAGGAACCGGACATGAGTACTACAATCGGGAGTCCCTATTATTTCCACCAAGACAAAACAAATTCCCAAGTCTAAGACTAGGCATCTTCGCTCTCTAGTCTAGTTCCAAACTTCAAAGGATTATCGATTACGATATTTCTCGTGAATACACGAGTCCTTATGTTTTGGTGCTTGCAAGTACCAATACAAAACTTTGTATCCCAAAGATACCCAAAACTAAGTCCAACTAAGGACTGGGAAACGCTCCACTTATACTTAACTGAAATATCGATGACGTCACCAGAAGACTCGTCTTAGTGTTTCGCTCTACCAAACTTCGAGGGTCCAAATCAGGGCGATAGCCAGGGCAGCAGTCCTTGTAGCCGTCGGGAAGCGGGGAACCTCGCAGCAAAGACCTTTGGACCACGTCGACATGCAGGGGTCGATGAGGTGGTTGGCCGTCCTCCGGAATTTTCACACGAAGCTCCTCACGATCTTCAGGCTGACTGGAATCGCCCCAAACGTTGGGCGCCAACTGAGGTACTGGGTTTTTAAGAACCGGCACAGAACCGGTAACCCAGCGGTGCCAGGGAATCAACACCCAGAGACCTCGGGTTCTTCCTGATCCAGACCACAGAAACTCAGAGTCTTCTAGGTGAAGTCAAAGATTAGTTTATTGGCTGCAACCAAGGTAACAAGTGTCCTAGAAGTACAATACGGGTATGTTCTCAGGAGACTGCACACTTTTACAAAGTCAGGCTTCTCTTCTTATACACAATTTTAGGCTTCAGGCAAAACATTCTTGGTTGTAAAGTAAATCGTTAACATACTTTTAGTACAAAGAAAAAGCAGAGTCATGATGACATGTCCATATTTCACTTCGTGCTGCCTACAACAAATCATTTGGCAAGGCCCAACATTTCATCAGATATCACTGGACCCCTAATAATAACGGGCACCTCCCCACCATAAAGTAAGTGAAGCAAAGGAGTGGAGATAGATGTGAGCGAGATATGGCAAGTGTGCGCGCTGAAATGGTTTTATGGTTTGTTGAGCCTAGATGCTATCTTGCTCGGCCACTGGAAGGGGAACTGACCTAACGAGTTCGGCCTGGGGCAATGGTTCCAACTTGTACAGGTCATGGAAAAGTCGATTAAGGAGTATGTGTCCTTGTGGAGTTGAATTCAACTGGATTAAGGCCTATGTAAAGGGCAACACATAAATGAAAGCCAAGGGTTCAGAATGTAAGTGACGATTTCGAGGTGAAATCGTCACTCGAATAGGCTGAAAATACATGTACATGATGTACTCGTCATTCTCGGTCTTTTGATACCGAATTCGTCATGTTTCGACGAAGTTTTAATTCTCGAGTCCAGAACTATTATATGAATCCAGATTTTTCAGAACCACAGCATGTATAGTGTTGGACCCCGAGATACAATAGGGGGAGTTACACTCTGATTTGTGGCAACAGATGATGGGGCCAGCAAAGTTCCTGAAGATTATATTCACAGCAAGCCAGCTACCAAAAGGATATCAGCCCTTTCAGGACTGCCCCACTTGGGTAGGGGTGAGGACTACAGGGAAGGGACAAGATAACCACCTGGGAGCCTTTTGGAATTTCAACAAAGAACTGTGTACAAGGGACTATTACAAATTCCGCCACGAGTGCTCCAAATGTGCAGGTAGAGAGGCCCTTATCCAAATTTTATTTGGCATGGACTGGGAGTCAGCCGAGCTTCTATTCTGGGCAATGGCATCAGAACCAGGGCATGCAGGCACTCAGCAACAGGGGTCAGGTTTCTGAAGAGAACGAGAGGTCCAGGGACATGGAAGCAAGAGCTCATCCACCAATTTAGCCGGAGAGAGGCTAGAATTCTGGCTGCGGCAATACCATCAGAAAGATGATGCAATGCTGTTCAGGGAGGGGTTTTGCAGGGGTTTCCGACTGGGATATGAGGGCCAGAGTGTGCCAAAATGGCCTACCAACTTGAAATCGAAGGGGAATTTACAAACAGGTAGTGAGAGACATATTTTTCATGGAAATTCAAGAAGGCAGGACAGCTAGACCTTTTGATGACTGTCCTTTGACAAATCTGATAGTGCCCCCGATTGGGGTGGTCCAGAATAAAGAGAGAGGGCAGTTCAGATTAAACAGCACTTATCCTGGCCAGAAGAATCTTCAGTGAACTATTTTATTCCGGAGGACCAGGCCTCTGTTTCTTACTCATCAGTGGATTTGGCACTCTCCATGGTGGAGAAAGCAGGCCAAGGGGCGCAAATGGCAAAGAGTGATATCAAATCAACTTTCTTTGCTGTTGCCAGTACACCAGGAAGACTTTCAGCAGTTGAGTATACAGTTTGAAAGAAAATGGTATGTGGAAAAGGCACTACCAATGGGTTGTTCAGTTTCTGGCGCCTTTTTGAATGCTTTAGAACGTTCTTCCACTGGCTATTCTCATGGTGGACAGGCCACAAATATGTAACACAGTATCTAGAACTTCTTTTTTATTAACAACCCCAGTTCCGTGGACTGCCAGCAGCTTCCGGCAAGTTTCCAGATGCTTATGGGGGACCTAGTAGTGCCATTGGCACCAGAGAAGACAGTGGGACCGAGTACGATCTGTCTTTCATTGGGGAAGCTTTACTTGGGCCACGCTCCTTCAGTAGGTGAAATGGGAAGAAAGTTGCTGAAAGTCTGGGTTAGGGAGCCAGGTATGGTGGGACTAAGAATGAGGCCCCTGTCTAGGGGTATGTTATGAGAAGTAATGCGCTGCCTGCCAGCGATTAGTTTGGTTGAGAATGAGACAGTATTTTTTTCCAGTTTGATGTTGAAGATGTTCTTTGAGGATTTTGAGTATCTGAACTGATGAGACAGGGGAAGTAGGGGCCTGGCCAAGGCGGTGATGCTCCATGAATATCCAATAGATAGTATCTGCCTGGTGCAATGGGCTGGCATTCTTCGGGGCAGGGACAGAGCACCAGTGGGGCCAGTCTTTACACACTAGGATGGTAGAAAGGTGACTGCATTTCAGCTGTTATCAGTTTTGTGAAGGGCCCTTTCCCTCTTGGGAATTTATGCAGGGGGCTATGGGATGCATTCCTTTAGAATTGGTATGGCAACTGAAGCAATCTGGAGGGGATGGGGCCTGGAACAGATCATGGGTTTGTGTAGGTAGTCATCCAAATGTTTTTGGTGGTATGTTCGGGATGGGGATTGTTGATCTAATGTTCGAGTCCTCATCTGACTTTTGCTGTGTTTGAGGTTCTGTTCCTGGCCCAGAAACCACTGGCTTGTCCAGTTAGATTGTGGGTTGCTCGTTCCTAAAATGGGTGGAGGGGCAAGCAGTTCAGCAAAACAAAGGAGCACATTTAGGGTTCAACCCCAGCCTTTTAATATCGCGGTGGCATGGCAGAGGGGGCATGAGATGGAAAGAACAGTTGGCTTGCCTGAATAGATCATTGATGGGGTGGGCAGGTTTACAGATATATTGGTGTTGCACGTAGGTGAGAATGATTTGGTGGTGGAAAAGGGGGTAGCACTGATGAGGGACATGAAGGAGGATTTGCGGGAGATTCTCAGATAGTGGTTGGGTTGTCACGTTATATGGATGGAGTTTATTGTCAGGAGAGTTTGGTCAGGGCGTTGCAGCAAGTAGCAACTAGCAAAGCCAGGAAGAAGATAAACAAGGAGATGAGGTCTTTTTGCAGGAAGGAGGTTTGGATTTTGTAGAATAGAGCAGGAGGATTTGAGGTATGAGAATGTGGAATTTTTCAGGCGAGGCAATGTGCATATGTCGCCTTATGGCATGGAGCTTTACCTGTGGCAGCTTAAGTAAACATTTGCCTTTACACTGAGAGTTTGACTTTGAGAGGTGGGAATAATGGGGGGAGGCCAGAAAAGGTGGTCAAAGTCCTTTTTCTGGGTGGTGGTTACCAGAGAAGTTGCCATGAGTTTTAGCCTATTTGATTGTTGTTTGACAGCGTTAATCTAGGCCCAAAGAGAATAGGGGGTCAAGCTCACGCCTGGAAAAGGCAGGGCGATAAGTTAAATAGGAATTTAAGTTTGGTAGAGCTTAATAGTTTCAGTTAAAGTGGGTAGGAGGTTAAAGGTCTCAATTGCTGAAGGAGTTAGAAGCTTGCAGGTTGTGATTTAGGGGTGAGGGGTAGTCTGAAATAGCCAAACATCTGTGCATGGTGAGTTTCTGTTTTTATATGGCGTAAGGTCTAGTGTTTTAATTGTTATGTGCACCTGTTTCAATAAAGCAGCCTTTTCCACACAAAGCTGGTGTCAGTGGTCTGTGCTGCGCCTCGTCTTCCCCAATGGTGTTTTGAGGAGTTGGTGTAGTCCGACGGCTTCAAATGGCTCTTGAGTAGGCTGGGCAGAGCTTGCCAAGTTCCACTATGTGAAACTCTGTAAAGTGACCAAAAACTCTGCCCTGCTACGCAGAGTTGCGCAAGCGCCAGAGTGCGTTAGGTTGCACCGTTCAAGTTGATTTTTAGCACCCGGTGTTTGTCCTGTGCTGGAAAATCAGCATGAACTGCACCATGCGAAGTGCAAGAAAGCGGTGGTTCTTTCTGCCACTTGAGTAGATGTTCTACTCGAGCAGCAACTTCCTCAATGCGAACAGGAGGTTTCTCAACGCGAGAAGTTGTGTCCATCCACAACCACACGTGTTAAGATATATCGCTGGTGGTCTGGAGTAAGATTTTCCTCGCTCCTGCTCATTAACTTAATGTTGGCAAGCTTAGTGGAGGTTTTTGGAATTCTGCAAGCTACACAGAGCACCGAATGGGAAAAACTCTGCAAACTCCACAATCAGAGCAACATTTCACATCCAGAGCTACTGTTGGGCTCATTTATAGAGGGAATAAACATTCACCAGCCACCGTTTTGTCATAGGTGACATGGTGGCTAGTTACAAATAGAGAATACATTTTCCCACCCACCCTCTCCTTTTACTGGTTTTCATTGGTGGGGTTCTATTTGGTGCTTTCTTATATCTCTTAGGCTGACGGTTGTTCGAACAGTGTGCAAGGAAGGGGAAGCATGTACGATTGTCGTTGATTTGAAGCAGATGGGTAGGCAGTAAGCAGAGAAGTTGTCATGAGTTTTACCTATTTGATTGTTATTGACTGTGTTAATCCAGGCTCAAAGAGAATGGGGTCAGGCTCACGCCTGGATGAGGCAGGGAGATAAGTTAATTATGAAGTTAAGTTAGGTAGAGCTTAATAGTCACAGTTAAACTGGTTGGGAGGTTACAGGTCTCAATTGCTGAACTCCAGCCCAGTAGGAGTTAGAGGCATGCAGATGTAAGTTGTGGGGATGGAGGGGACATTTAGGAGTGGGGGTAGTTTGACATAGGCGAACATCTTTATATAGTGAGGTTCAGGTTTGTAAGGCATAGGACCAAACGTTTACATTTTTATTTGCATTTGTTTCAATAAACTGGCCTTTTGCTCACAAAGCTGGTGTCAGTGGTCTGCGCTGTGCCCACCCTCCCGGACTTTAAGATGCCTCCCGTGACAGGTCCAGAAAAATTGCCAGGGCTGGTTTGTGTTCCTAGCCAATCCCCAGTTTTCTATATCCGGGACCACTTAGCCATGCAGAAAAACGCTCCAGGCTTAACAAACGTGTACAGCTTTAAGAAACCTCTACATAAAGGGACACCAATAGTGCTCACTCCAGAAAATGGCAGTGTTCTTTTTATGCTATAAACCATACTTCTGGGACAGAGACGGGTCTTTATTTAAACATAAGTATGCATATCTTTTTTGTAGTAGGAAGATATTTCTCTTTAAATTTATATACATTTTTTCCTCCTCCTCTTCCTGCATACACTGGTTTCCAATTTTTGTGCCTAGTCCCGGAGAGACTACTTTGAAATAGGTGCTCATTTTCAGTATTTGGTCCGATGGGTTCTACTTACTAGTAGTACATGACACATTTTTTGTGGCTGTCCTTAACTAACTGGCTAAGCAAGGATGGACTTATATTTTGAGATGTATGATCATGGTCAGTTCTTAGTATAGTATATAATTTTCCTTGTCGAGATTTGTTTGTTGTTTTCTTTAGGAGGATGGATCCACCGGGGTGGGGGGTGAATATACACAAAAAAAAGAAATGGGGCGTACATGACACACTTAATGCACTTCGGGGCATATTCTCAGGAACTTACCGCCGATTTATCTGCACTTTAGCACCGAAAAAGTGGTGATAGATTTATTGCCCTATTTCTAAGCTCGTGAAAACTGCCAATATCGCCAGTTTTCCAGCGACAGCTGCCAAAAAAACATAGCCACGGATGAGAGCGACAACTAACACTAATGATATGCAGAGTAGGCGTTCCATGCAAAAACACAAGATAACACCACTTCGCGATATTCTCATTGACCAGCCAGATCGGCGAAGTGAACCAAAAACAAGCAATAAGGCGCGATAGCAGCAGGGATTTAACACCTGCATATTTCTGGTGTTAAGCAGAACGACAACCTGAAGTAGAAAGGGAGCCACATCTGAAGACCAATAGATGCCATGGAGCCAATTATCATGCAGCCTAGAGACCCAAGAGGGCCACAACACCCACTGCCACCACCCCCAGGACCCACCCTTAAACCCGGACCACCCCTCCCGGACTACCACCTAGGCAAGGCAGAACAAGACAGCCAGGTTCCTAAAATGCACCAGCCTCAGAGACTCAATGCCAGAGGATGCCATTTACCACTACAGGCACAAAAGGACAACCATCCCCGCATCTTGACCCACATTGCCCACAGGTTGACGGTACCATCACAGCGGAGAACCAACATCCCTCCGCAGACAAAGCTGTTGGCTGTGCTGCACCTGTTGGCCTCTGGTACCTTCCAACCAACAACTGCCGGAGTCGGAGGAGTCTCACAGCCAGCCCTATCAAACTTCGTCACACATGTCTTGGATGCATGTCCACAAAAGCAATGGCGGGCCCCTGTGTCCGCACCACACGCTAGTTCCAATTCGTAGTGTTCCTACGCTACCAACCCCGCTGCAGTTGCTTGACGTCTCTGTGCTCCTTATCCAAGATTGTAGTTACTGAAATGGGGATGCACCATGTCATGAAGTTCAATAGTCAACAGTAGTGTAAAAACAGTTCTTCAATACAAATACATAAATCAACAATACGAAAAGCTCAGCCAATGCGATGGCGAACTACATCAGGGCAACGTGTGGATTCAATTAACTGCATATGCTGCGGGAACTCCCCAATACAATTCCATATTCCGAAAGTCAGTATTCAGAAACCTGTTGGACAAATGGTGACAATGGTCAAGCATCTGTATAGTCACAAACAAACTGGTACAGTGTATTGCACTTTGACAAACCAGAATGCTTACAGGTATGAAAAATCCTGCATAAAAAGACCGTAGCAGAAGTTTGTGTGGTCATAACCTTCGTAGGAAAGAAAAGGAAGGTTACGACCACACAAACTTCTGTTAAGACCTTATTATGCAGGATTGATCATACCTGTAAGCATCACGGTTTGTATCAGCTTGATACCCCTGCACCTTCACTTTCCCCACACTGCACAGGAACTACTGGAGACCAAGCAAGGGAACTACACCATAGCTGGTTTCCTGCACTTGTTGGGGGCAATTGACTGCACACATGTACTACTTGAGCCCGCTGCCGACACTGCATACAATCACTGCAACAGAAACCACACGCATTCCATCAATGTGCAGGCAAAAGTGGACCACCGGGGCCTGTTCACCAATGTCATCGCAAACTTTCCAGGCAGTGTGCATGATTCCTACATCTTCTGCAAGTCCATCACCAACCAGCGCTTTGAGGATGGCACCTATGAAAATGCACTGCTCGTCGGTAAGTACCAACTGAACACACCACACACCTCAACTCCACAATCACACAATTCACAACTGTATGAATGCACACGTTACAAAATCACATACAACATGCCAATCAACAACCCCAACTACCAGACACGACAACACAAGTAACTGTGGTAACCGTTGCCAGCCATGTAGACAAACCTTCCACAGCATGGCACCTCTGCCACACAATTGCAGAATGTGGGGAGAGGTGTGAACCAAGTATGTGCGAAGGACTCATGTGCCCCATCAATGAGAATGTACACAATGCCAAGTGTGGCGGAGATGCGCTGGACAGACTTTAGTATGCAGAGCACAGACATGTCCATGTGGACATATACTGCTGGTGTTTGTAGTGTTGTGGACAGTGGATGCAAACAGGTCACCTCAGGCAGTGTGGAAGAACTTGGACATGTAGCTTTGTCGGCTCCCCTGTAAGCGTGAGCAGAGTCGCCTTGGCCGGCATATTTCGTGAATAAATAGCCCGGGGCTCTCGGCGCGGTTCAGTTCCAGGATGGCCACCAAAGTTACTACTGCGTGTGTCTCTGTGTCCGCCATATCCTGTCCATAGGCCTACACACATGTGACCGACCACCTTCAACGGCCAGATTTACACTGGAGACGAGGTGGCTACACCCCAAGCCAACCAGCGCACATCTCGTCATCGCATGCAGGGTCGTGTCTGCCAGGGCGGTGCTCCCCACCAAGCCACGAGGCCGCCGCCATGACCAGTGGTGACCAACATGATCCTGTGCGCCTGCTGCACCCCAGCCCTGGTCCCCAGACCTGGCCGCCGCCCAGCAATGACTGGCCGCCCATGTGCACCCAGGCCTCAATGCTCACCTGCTGCCCCCGGCGTGTCTCCAAAAGGGCCCACCACATGTTGGTGCAACCTCCTCAGTCGATCGCTGGATTCCACGCCACAGGCCCCAGCGCACCCTGCGGCACCGCACCGCGGAGTCTTGTGTGTTCTGACTGCTGCTGACTGCTGCCTTCGGCGTACACTGCGGTCCAGCTGGGCTCTCAATTCAAATCAAATCTCGATTGTCAGGATGGCGTATTGAGGCATACGCATCATCACAGGCTGCACACCCGCTCAGTTCTTCAGGTGCCCCTACCTCAGTGCATCGGGTGCCACTAACCTAGTGCGCCACAAGTCATGGACCCTTCATGATCGAGAATCGTGGTGTGGACACCATCATGTCACCTCCTGCAGTGGGAAAAGTGATGTGGTAGGCTCCTTTTATTGGCAGGGTCACATGTCCTGTGATGCCTGTGCTTGATGGGTTTGGTGTGGGTGTAAACCAGCCCTCAGGGAGTGGCTGTGGCATGCTGTACTTCGGGGTCCAGTATACGAGGGAGATACAGGTGCCTAGTGGGTGTCTAGCTTTCAGGGCGGTGTGCCATTTAGCTACCACCCCCCTCCCGTGACCTATGGCGCGTTGACTCTTAGCGCTTTCTAATAAACTCGGTTCCACTCTAACACACTGGAATCTTAATAGAATATAGTTTTTCTATTTTTCACACTAGTAACCCCAGGCTAGGGTGGGCCATAGCGCACCCATACCACCGGGGTTCTGACACTACACTTTCTTTTTGTACTCACTGGTCCTGACGAATGCCTGATAGAACATTTCACATAGGCAGAAACATGTTTACCTTATTTTAGGATAATATCGGGCTTGTAATTTTGGTCCCTTATCCTACACTATAATTCTTTTATCCCTGTCCAATTGGCAAAACCAATAAAATCTATTTTTTTGACTCAATTGTGACATTTTATTATCACTCTCTTTCACTTCACATTCACAAAACCAGCTCCGCAGTAATCTGGCGTTGCAGCACACCAGGGTGGCATTCGGCCACTCCTGGTGGGGCCCGATGATGAAGCATGTCACCAACCAGGTTGGTGAGTGAGGGCTTTCTATTTAACCTATTAAGGTTCTCATTAACAAGAGACTCAGACTCTTTGCTTGACCACTTAGCTATCCTGCTCTGATGCATTGCAGAAAATAGTGACTCTCCTTTGTTGAATTTTTAGTATACCGCCCAAGTGGAACAGGAGCGCTCCACGTTTCCCTTTCTCTCTTGTTGTTATAAGATGCTGACAACTAGACCAGTGATTAACAGATAACTACAGGGAAGACCTGGGACATGTAGCTTTGTCGTCCCCCCGTAAGCATAAGCGGAGTGGGCTGGGCAGGAGTATACCAGTCCAGCACAGGGGTGTGAACAATGAGTCCAGGGCTCTGGCCGTGGTTCAATTCTGATTTAGAAAAGGGGGTGGTGATGAACAGAGTGTCTGAATTAAGCAGACCACTCTTACCCAGTCCAAAGATCAGGGCTTGATCCATCACCGTTATTTAGCTCACTGCCCCATCCCAGCTCAGAACCTGGCTATATGCAAATTAGTCTGTCCCTGGCCCAGTGCATCATGGGAACAGGGCAGACCAAACTACCAAGCCAATTCTTCACCAGAAAGGAGACAAGCTACGGGGGACCGGTTTCTGGCATTTCAGCCTCGTCGGCCCGGCTTGCTTGAATCCTGATGGAGCAGTGAGCAAGGGACTCATGTCTGAGTATACCCTGCCACACCTATAGTGGCCAAAAACGATTCAGAAAAGGGGGTGGTGATGAACAGAGTGTCTGAATTAAGCAGACCACTCTTACCCAGTCCAAAGATCAGGGCTTGATCCATCACCGTTATTTAGCTCACTGCCCCATCCCAGCTCAGAACCTGGCTATATGCAAATTAGTCTGTCCCTGGCCCAGTGCATCATGGGAACAGGGCAGACCAAACTACCAAGCCAATTCTTCACCAGAAAGGAGACAAGCTACCGGGGACCGGTTTCTGGCATTTCAGCCTCGTCGGCCCGGCTTGCTTGAATCCTGATGGAGCAGTGAGCAAGGGACTCATGTCTGAGTATACCCTGCCACACCTATAGTGGCCAAAAACGATTCAGAAAAGGGGGTGGTGATGAACAGAGTGTCTGAATTAAGCAGACCACTCTTACCCAGTCCAAAGATCAGGGCTTGATCCATCACCGTTATTTAGCTCACTGCCCCATCCCAGCTCAGAACCTGGCTATATGCAAATTAGTCTGTCCCTGGCCCAGTGCATCATGGGAACAGGGCAGACCAAACTACCCAGCCAATTCTTCACCAAAAAGGAGACAAGCTACCGTGGACCGGTTTCTGGCATTTCAGCCTCGTCGGCCCGGCTTGCTTGAATCCTGATGGAGCAGTGAGCAAGGGACTCATGTCTGAGTATACCCTGCCACACCTATAGTGGCCAAAAACGATTCAGAAAAGGGGGTGGTGATGAACAGAGTGTCTGAATTAAGCAGACCACTCTTACCCAGTCCAAAGATCAGGGCTTGATCCATCACCGTTATTTAGCTCATTGCCCCATCCCAGCTCAGAACCTGGCTATATGCAAATTAGTCTGTCCCTGGCCCAGTGCATCATTGGAACAGGGCAGAGCAAACTACCAAGTCAATTCTTCACCAGAAAGGAGACAAGCTACCGGGGACCGGTTTCTGGCATTTCAGCCTTTTCGGCCCGGCTTGCTTGAATCCTGATGGGGCAGTGAGCAAGGGACTCATGTCTGAGTATACCCTGCCACACCTATAGTGGCCAAAAACGATTCAGAAAAGGGGGTGGTGATGAACAGAGTGTCTGAATTAAGCAGACCACTCTTACCCAGTCCAAAGATCAGGGCTTGATCCATCACCGTTATTTAGCTCACTGCCCCATCCCAGCTCAGAACCTGGCTATATGCAAATTAGTATGTCCCTGCCCAGTGCATCATGGGTACAGGGCAGACCAAACTACCAAGCCAATTCTTCACCAGAAAGGAGACAAGCTACCGGGGACCGGTTTCTGGCATTTCAGCCTCGTCGGCCCGGCTTGCTTGAATCCTGATGGAGCAGTGAGCAAGGGACTCATGTCTGAGTATACCCTGCCACACCTATAGTGGCCAAAAACGGTTCAGAAAAGGGGATGGTGATGAACAGAGTGTCTGAATTAAGCAGACCACTCTTACCCAGTCCAAAGATCAGGGCTTGATCCATCACCGTTATTTAGCTCACTGCCCCATCCCAGCTCAGAACCTGGCTACATGCAAATTAGTCTGTCCCTGGCCCAGTGCATCATGGGAACAGGGCAGACCAAACTACCAAGCCAATTCTTCACCAGAAAGGAGACAAGCTACCGGGGACCGGTTTCTGGCATTTCAGCCTCGTCGGCCCGGCCTGCTTGAATCCTGATGGAGCAGTGAGCAAGGGACTCATGTCTGAGTATACCCTGCCACACCTATAGTGGCCAAAAACGATTCAGAAAAGGGGGTGGTGATGAACAGAGTGTCTGAATTAAGCAGACCACTCATACCCAGTCCAAAGATCAGGGCTTGATCCATCACCGTTATTTAGCTCACTGCCCCATCCCAGCTCAGAACCTGGCTATATGCAAATTAGTCTGTCCCTGGCCCAGTGCATCATGGGAACAGGGCAGACCAAACTACCAAGCCAATTCTTCACCAGAAAGGAGACAAGCTACCGGGGACCGGTTTCTGGCATTTCAGCCTCGTCAGCCCGGCTTGCTTGAATCCTGATGGAGCAGTGAGCAAGGGACTCATGTCTGAGTATACCCTGCCACACCTATAGTGGCCAAAAACGATTCAGAAAAGGGGGTGATGATAAATAGAGTGTCTGAATTAAGCAGACCACTCTTACCCAGTCCAAAGATCAGGGCTTGATCCATCACCGTTATTTAGCTCACTGCCCCATCCCAGCTCAGAACCTGTCTATATGAAAATTAGTCTGTCCCTGGCCCAGTGCATCATGGGAACAGGGCAGACCAAACTACCAAGCCAATTCTTCACCAGAAAGGAGACAAGCTACCGGGGACCGGTTTCTGGCATTTCAGCCTCGTCGGCCCGGCTTGCTTGAATCCTGATGGAGCAGTGAGCAAGGGACTCATGTCTGAGTATACCCTGCCACACCTATAGAGGCCAAAAACGATTCAGAAAAGGGGGTGGTGATGAACAGAGTGTCTGAATTAAGCAGACCACTCTTACCCAGTCCAAAGATCAGGGCTTGATCCATCACCGTTATTTAGCTCACTGCCCCATCCCAGCTCAGAACCTGGCTATATGCAAATTAGTCTGTCCCTGGCCCAGTGCATCATGGGGACAGGGCAGACCAAACTACCAAGCCAATTCTTCACCAGAAAGGAGACAAGCTACCGGGGACCGGTTTCTGGCATTTCAGCCTCGTCGGCCCGGCTTGCTTGAATCCTGATGGAGCAGTGAGCAAGGGACTCATGTCTGAGTATACCCTGTCACACCTATAGTGGCCAAAAACGATTCAGAAAAGGGGGTGGTGATGAACAGAGTGTCTGAATTAAGCAGACCACTCTTACCCAGTCCAAAGATCAGGGCTTGATCCATCACCGTTATTTAGCTCACTGCCCCATCCCAGCTCAGAACCTGGCTATATGCAAATTAGTCTGTCCCTGGCCCAGTGCATCATGGGAACAGGGCAGACCAAACTACCAAGCCAATTCTTCACCAGAAAGGAGACAAGCTACCGGGGACCGGTTTCTGGCATTTCAGCCTCGTCGGCCCGGCTTGCTTGAATCCTGATGGAGCAGTGAGCAAGGGACTCATGTCTGAGTATACCCTGCCACACCTATAGTGGCCAAAAACGATTCAGAAAAGGGGGTGGTGATGAACAGAGTGTCTGAATTAAGCAGACCACTCTTACCCAGTCCAAAGATCAGGGCTTGATCCATCACCGTTATTTAGCTCACTGCCCCATCCCAGCTCAGAACCTGGCTATATGCAAATTAGTCTGTCCCTGGCCCAGTGCATCATGGGAACAGGGCAGACCAAACTACCAAGCCAATTCTTCACCAGAAAGGAGACAAGCTACCGGGGACCGGTTTCTGGCATTTCAGCCTCGTCGGCCCGGCTTGCTTGAATCCTGATGGAGCAGTGAGCAAGGGACTCATGTCTGAGTATACCCTGCGACACCTATAGTGGCCAAAAACGATTCAGAAAAGGGGGTGGTGATGAACAGAGTGTCTGAATTAAGCAGACCACTCTTACCCAGTCCAAAGATCAGGGCTTGATCCATCACCGTTATTTAGCTCACTGCCCCATCCCAGCTCAGAACCTGGCTATATGCAAATTAGTCTGTCCCTGTCCCAGTGCATCATGGGAACAGGACAGACCAAACTACCAAGCCAATTCTTCACCAGAAAGGAGACAAGCTACCGGGGACCGGTTTCTGGCATTTCAGCCTCGTCGGCCCGGCTTGCTTGAATCCTGATGGAGCAGTGAGCAAGGGACTCATGTCTGAGTATACCCTGCCACACCTATAGTGGCCAAAAACGATTCAGAAAAGGGGGTGGTGATGAACAGAGTGTCTGAATTAAGCAGACCACTCTTACCCAGTCCAAAGATCAGGGCTTGATCCATCACCGTTATTTAGCTCACTGCCCCATCCCAGCTCAGAACCTGGCTATATGCAAATTAGTCTGTCCCTGGCCCAGTGCATCATGCGAACAGGGCAGACCAAACTACCAAGCCAATTCTTCACCAGAAAGGAGACAAGCTACCGGGGACCGGTGTCTGGCATTTCAGCCTCGTCGGCCCGGCTTGCTTGAATCCTGATGGAGCAGTGAGCAAGGGACTCATGTCTGAGTATACCCTGCCACACCTATAGTGGCCAAAAACGATTCAGAAAAGGGGGTGGTGATGAACAGAGTGTCTGAATTAAGCAGACCACTCTTACCCAGTCCAAAGATCAGGGCTTGATCCATCACCGTTATTTAGCTCACTGCCCCATCCCAGCTCAGAACCTGGCTATATGCAAATTAGTCTGTCCCTGGCCCAGTGCATCATGGGAACAGGGCAGACCAAACTACCAAGCCAATTCTTCACCAGAAAGGAGACAAGCTACCGGGGACCGGTTTCTGGCATTTCAGCCTCGTCGGCCCGGCTTGCTTGAATCCTGATGGAGCAGTGAGCAAGGGACTCATGTCTGAGTATACCCTGCCACACCTATAGTGGCCAAAAACGATTCAGAAAAGGGGGTGGTGATGAACAGAGTGTCTGAATTAAGCAGACCACTCTTACCCAGTCCAAAGATCAGGGCTTGATCCATCACCGTTATTTAGCTCACTGCCCCATCCCAGCTCAGAACCTGGCTATATGCAAATTAGTCTGTCCCTGGCCCAGTGCATCATGGGAACAGGGCAGACCAAACTACCAAGCCAATTCTTCACCAGAAAGGAGACAAGCTACCGGGGACCGGTTTCTGCCATTTCAGCCTCGTCGGCCCGGCTTGCTTGAATCCTGATGGAGCAGTGAGCAAGGGACTCATGTCTGAGTATACCCTGCCACACCTATAGTGGCCAAAAACGATTCAGAAAAGGGGGTGGTGATGAACAGAGTGTCTGAATTAAGCAGACCACTCTTACCCAGTCCAAAGATCAGGGCTTGATCCATCACCGTTATTTAGCTCATTGCCCCATCCCAGCTCAGAACCTGGCTATATGCAAATTAGTCTGTCCCTGGCCCAGTGCATCATGGGAACAGGGCAGACCAAACTACCAAGCCAATTCTTCACCAAAAAGGAGACAAGCTACCGTGGACCGGTTTCTGGCATTTCAGCCTCGTCGGCCCGGCTTGCTTGAATCCTGATGGAGCAGTGAGCAAGGGACTCATGTCTGAGTATACCCTGCCACACCTATAGTGGCCAAAAACGATTCAGAAAAGGGGGTGGTGATGAACAGAGTGTCTGAATTAAGCAGACCACTCTTACCCAGTCCAAAGATCAGGGCTTGATCCATCACCGTTATTTAGCTCACTGCCCCATCCCAGCTCAGAACCTGGCTATATGCAAATTAGTCTGTCCCTGGCCCAGTGCATCATGGGAACAGGGCAGACCAAACTACCAAGCCAATTCTTCACCAGAAAGGAGACAAGCTACCGGGGACCGGTTTCTGGCATTTCAGCCTCGTCGGCCCGGCTTGCTTGAATCCTGATGGGGCAGTGAGCAAGGGACTCATGTCTGAGTATACCCTGCCACACCTATAGTGGCCAAAAACGATTCAGAAAAGGGGGTGGTGATGAACAGAGTGTCTGAATTAAGCAGACCACTCTTACCCAGTCCAAAGATCAGGGCTTGATCCATCACCGTTATTTAGCTCACTGCCCCATCCCAGCTCAGAACCTGGCTATATGCAAATTAGTCTGTCCCTGGCCCAGTGCATCATGGGAACAGGGCAGACCAAACTACCAAGCCAATTCTTCACCAGAAAGGAGACAAGCTACCGGGGACCGGTTTCTGGCATTTCAGCCTCGTCGGCCCGGCCTGCTTGAATCCTGATGGAGCAGTGAGCAAGGGACTCATGTCTGAGTATACCCTGCCACACCTATAGTGGCCAAAAACGATTCAGAAAAGGGGGTGGTGATGAACAGAGTGTCTGAATTAAGCAGACCACTCTTACCCAGTCCAAAGATCAGGGCTTGATCCATCACCGTTATTTAGCTCACTGCCCCATCCCAGCTCAGAACCTGGCTATATGCAAATTAGTCTGTCCCTGCCCCAGTGCATCATGGGAACAGGGCAGACCAAACTACCAAGCCAATTCTTCACCAGAAAGGAGACAAGCTACCGGGGACCGGTTTCTGGCATTTCAGCCTCGTCGGCCCGGCCTGCTTGAATCCTGATGGAGCAGTGGGCAAGGGACTCATGTCTGAGTATACCCTGCCACACCTAGGCCAAAAACGATTCAGAAAAGGGGGTGGTGATGAACAGAGTGTCTGAATTAAGCAGACCACTCTTACCCAGTCCAAAGATCAGGGCTTGATCCATCACCGTTATTTAGCTCACTGCCCCATCCCAGCTCAGAACCTGGCTATATGCAAATTAGTCTGTCCCTGGCCCAGTGCATCATGGGAACAGGGCAGACCAAACTACCAAGCCAATTCTTCACCAAAAAGGAGACAAGCTACCGTGGACCGGTTTCTGGCATTTCAGCCTCGTCGGCCCGGCTTGCTTGAATCCTGATGGAGCAGTGAGCAAGGGACTCATGTCTGAGTATACCCTGCCACACCTATAGTGGCCAAAAACGATTCAGAAAAGGGGGTGGTGATGAACAGAGTGTCTGAATTAAGCAGACCACTCTTACCCAGTCCAAAGACCAGGGCTTGATCCATCACCGTTATTTAGCTCACTGCCCCATCCCAGCTCAGAACCTGGCTATATGCAAATTAGTCTGTCCCTGGCCCAGTGCATCATGGGAACAGGGCAGACCAAACTACCAAGCCAATTCTTCACCAGAAAGGAGACAAGCTACCGGGGACCGGTTTCTGGCATTTCAGCCTCGTCGGCCCGGCTTGCTTGAATCCTGATGGGGCAGTGAGCAAGGGACTCATGTCTGAGTATAACCTGCCACACCTATAGTGGCCAAAAACGATTCAGAAAAGGGGGTGGTGATGAACAGAGTGTCTGAATTAAGCAGACCACTCTTACCCAGTCCAAAGATCAGGGCTTGATCCATCACCGTTATTTAGCTCACTGCCCCATCCCAGCTCAGAACCTGGCTATATGCAAATTAGTATGTCCCTGGCCCAGTGCATCATGGGTACAGGGCAGACCAAACTACCAAGCCAATTCTTCACCAGAAAGGAGACAAGCTACCGGGGACCAGTTTCTGGCATTTCAGCCTTGTCGGCCCGGCTTGCTTGAATCCTGATGGAGCAGTGAGCAAGGGACTCATGTCTGAGTATACCCTGCCACACCTATAGTGGCCAAAAACGATTCAGAAAAGGGGATGGTGATGAACAGAGTGTCTGAATTAAGCAGACCACTCTTACCCAGTCCAAAGATCAGGGCTTGATCCATCACCGTTATTTAGCTCACTGCCCCATCCCAGCTCAGAACCTGGCTATATGCAAATTAGTCTGTCCCTGGCCCAGTGCATCATGGGAACAGGGCAGACCAAACTACCAAGCCAATTCTTCACCAGAAAGGAGACAAGCTACCGGGGACCAGTTTCTGGCATTTCAGCCTCGTCGGCCCGGCCTGCTTGAATCCTGATGGAGCAGTGAGCAAGGGACTCATGTCTGAGTATACCCTGCCACACCTATAGTGGCCAAAAACGATTCAGAAAAGGGGGTGGTGATGAACAGAGTGTCTGAATTAAGCAGACCACTCTTACCCAGTCCAAAGATCAGGGCTTGATCCATCACCGTTATTTAGCTCACTGCCCCATCCCAGCTCAGAACCTGGCTATATGCAAATTAGTCTGTCCCTGCCCCAGTGCATCATGGGAACAGGGCAGACCAAACTACCAAGCCAATTCTTCACCAGAAAGGAGACAAGCTACCCGGGACCGGTTTCTGGCATTTCAGCCTCGTCGGCCCGGCCTGCTTGAATCCTGATGGAGCAGTGAGCAAGGGACTCATGTCTGAGTATACCCTGCCACACCTATAGTGGCCAAAAACGATTCAGAAAAGGGGGTGGTGATGAACAGAGTGTCTGAATTAAGCAGACCACTCTTACCCAGTCCAAAGATCAGGGCTTGATCCATCACCGTTATTTAGCTCACTGCCCCATCCCAGCTCAGAACCTGGCTATATGCAAATTAGTCTGTCCCTGGCCCAGTGCATCATGGGAACAGGGCAGACCAAACTACCAAGCCAATTCTTCACCAGAAAGGAGACAAGCTACCGGGGACCGGTTTCTGGCATTTCAGCCTCGTCGGCCCGGCTTGCTTGAATCCTGATGGAGCAGTGAGCAAGGGACTCATGTCTGAGTATACCCTGCCACACCTATAGTGGCCAAAAACGATTCAGAAAAGGGGATGGTGATGAACAGAGTGTCTGAATTAAGCAGACCACTCTTACCCAGTCCAAAGATCAGGGCTTGACCCATCACCGTTATTTAGCTCACTGCCCCATCCCAGCTCAGAACCTGGCTATATGCAAATTAGTCTGTCCCTGGCCCAGTGCATCATGGGAACAGGGCAGACCAAACTACCAAGCCAATTCTTCACCAGAAAGGAGACAAGCTACCGGGGACCGGTTTCTGGCATTTCAGCCTCGTCGGCCCGGCCTGCTTGAATCCTGATGGAGCAGTGAGCAAGGGACTCATGTCTGAGTATACCCTGCCACACCTATAGTGGCCAAAAACGATTCAGAAAAGGGGGTGGTGATGAACAGAGTGTCTGAATTAAGCAGACCACTCTTACCCAGTCCAAAGATCAGGGCTTGATCCATCACCGTTATTTAGCTCACTGCCCCATCCCAGCTCAGAACCTGGCTATATGCAAATTGGTCTGTTCCTGGCCCAGTGCATCATGGGAACAGGGCAGACCAAACTACCAAGCCAATTCTTCACCAGAAAGGAGACAAGCTACCGGGGACCGGTTTCTGGCATTTCAGCCTCGTCGGCCCGGCCTGCTTGAATCCTGATGGAGCAGTGAGCAAGGGACTCATGTCTGAGTATACCCTGCCACACCTATAGTGGCCAAAAACGATTCAGAAAAGGGGGTGGTGATGAACAGAGTGTCTGAATTAAGCAGACCACTCTTACCCAGTCCAAAGATCAGGGCTTGATCCATCACCGTTATTTAGCTCACTGCCCCATCCCAGCTCAGAACCTGTCTATATGCAAATTAGTCTGTCCCTGGCCCAGTGCATCATGGGAACAGGGCAGACCAAACTACCAAGCCAATTCTTCACCAGAAAGGAGACAAGCTACCGGGGACCGGTTTCTGGCATTTCAGCCTCGTCGGCCCGGCTTGCTTGAATCCTGATGGGACAGTGAGCAAGGGACTCATGTCTGAGTATACCCTGCCACACCTATAGTGGCCAAAAATGATTCAGAAAAGGGGGTGGTGATGAACAGAGTGTCTGAATTAAGCAGACCACTCTTACCCAGTCCAAAGATCAGGGCTTGATCCATCACCGTTATTTAGCTCACTGCCCCATCCCAGCTCAGAACCTGGCTATATGCAAATTAGTCTGTCCCTGGCCCAGTGCATCATGGGAACAGGGCAGACCAAACTACCAAGCCAATTCTTCACCAGAAAGGAGACAAGCTACCGGGGACCGGTTTCTGGCATTTCAGCCTCGTCGGCCCGGCTTGCTTGAATCCTGATGGAGCAGTGAGCAAGGGACTCATGTCTGAGTATACCCTGCCACACCTATAGTGGCCAAAAACGATTCAGAAAAGGGGGTGGTGATAAACAGAGTGTCTGAATTAAGCAGACCACTCTTACCCAGTCCAAAGATCAGGGCTTGATCCATCACCGTTATTTAGCTCACTGCCCCATCCCAGCTCAGAACCTGTCTATATGAAAATTAGTCTGTCCCTGGCCCAGTGCATCATGGGAACAGGGCAGACCAAACTACCAAGCCAATTCTTCACCAGAAAGGAGACAAGCTACCGGGGACCGGTTTCTGGCATTTCAGCCTCGTCGGCCCGGCTTGCTTGAATCCTGATGGAGCAGTGAGCAAGGGACTCATGTCTGAGTATACCCTGCCACACCTATAGAGGCCAAAAACGATTCAGAAAAGGGGGTGGTGATGAACAGAGTGTCTGAATTAAGCAGACCACTCTTACCCAGTCCAAAGATCAGGGCTTGATCCATCACCGTTATTTAGCTCACTGCCCCATCCCAGCTCAGAACCTGGCTATCTGCAAATTAGTCTGTCCCTGGCCCAGTGCATCATGGGGACAGGGCAGACCAAACTACCAAGCCAATTCTTCACCAGAAAGGAGACAAGCTACCGGGGACCGGTTTCTGGCATTTCAGCCTCGTCGGCCCGGCTTGCTTGAATCCTGATGGAGCAGTGAGCAAGGGACTCATGTCTGAGTATACCCTGTCACACCTATAGTGGCCAAAAACGATTCAGAAAAGGGGGTGGTGATGAACAGAGTGTCTGAATTAAGCAGACCACTCTTACCCAGTCCAAAGATCAGGGCTTGATCCATCACCGTTATTTAGCTCACTGCCCCATCCCAGCTCAGAACCTGGCTATATGCAAATTAGTCTGTCCCTGGCCCAGTGCATCATGGGAACAGGGCAGACCAAACTACCAAGCCAATTCTTCACCAGAAAGGAGACAAGCTACCGGGGACCGGTTTCTGGCATTTCAGCCTCGTCGGCCCGGCTTGCTTGAATCCTGATGGAGCAGTGAGCAAGGGACTCATGTCTGAGTATACCCTGCCACACCTATAGTGGCCAAAAACGATTCAGAAAAGGGGGTGGTGATGAACAGAGTGTCTGAATTAAGCAGACCACTCTTACCCAGTCCAAAGATCAGGGCTTGATCCATCACCGTTATTTAGCTCACTGCCCCATCCCAGCTCAGAACCTGGCTATATGCAAATTAGTCTGTCCCTGGCCCAGTGCATCATGGGAACAGGGCAGACCAAACTACCAAGCCAATTCTTCACCAGAAAGGAGACAAGCTACCGGGGACCGGTTTTTGGCATTTCAGCCTCGTCGGCCCGGCTTGCTTGAATCCTGATGGAGCAGTGAGCAAGGGACTCATGTCTGAGTATACCCTGCCACACCTATAGTGGCCAAAAACGATTCAGAAAAGGGGGTGGTGATGAACAGAGTGTCTGAATTAAGCAGACCACTCTTACCCAGTCCAAAGATCAGGGCTTGATCCATCACCGTTATTTAGCTCACTGCCCCATCCCAGCTCAGAACCTGGCTATATGCAAATTAGTCTGTCCCTGTCCCAGTGCATCATGGGAACAGGGCAGACCAAACTACCAAGCCAATTCTTCACCAGAAAGGAGACAAGCTACCGGGGACCGGTTTCTGGCATTTCAGCCTCGTCGGCCCGGCTTGCTTGAATCCTGATGGAGCAGTGAGCAAGGGACTCATGTCTGAGTATACCCTGCCACACCTATAGTGGCCAAAAACGATTCAGAAAAGGGGGTGGTGATGAACAGAGTGTCTGAATTAAGCAGACCACTCTTACCCAGTCCAAAGATCAGGGCTTGATCCATCACCGTTATTTAGCTCACTGCCCCATCCCAGCTCAGAACCTGGCTATATGCAAATTAGTCTGTCCTTGGCCCAGTGCATCATGGGAACAGGGCAGACCAAACTACCAAGCCAATTCTTCACCAGAAAGGAGACAAGCTACCGGGGACCGGTTTCTGGCATTTCAGCCTCGTCGGCCCGGCTTGCTTGAATCCTGATGGAGCAGTGAGCAAGGGACTCATGTCTGAGTATACCCTGCCACACCTATAGTGGCCAAAAACGATTCAGAAAAGGGGGTGGTGATGAACAGAGTGTCTGAATTAAGCAGACCACTCTTACCCAGTCCAAAGATCAGGGCTTGATCCATCACCGTTATTTAGCTCACTGCCCCATCCCAGCTCAGAACCTGGCTATATGCAAATTAGTCTGTCCCTGGCCCAGTGCATCATGGGAACAGGGCAGACCAAACTACCAAGCCAATTCTTCACCAGAAAGGAGACAAGCTACCGGGGACCGGTTTCTGGCATTTCAGCCTCGTCGGCCCGGCTTGCTTGAATCCTGATGGAGCAGTGAGCAAGGGACTCATGTCTGAGTATACCCTGCCACACCTATAGTGGCCAAAAACGATTCAGAAAAGGGGGTGGTGATGAACAGAGTGTCTGAATTAAGCAGACCACTCTTACCCAGTCCAAAGATCAGGGCTTGATCCATCACCGTTATTTAGCTCACTGCCCCATCCCAGCTCAGAACCTGGCTATATGCAAATTAGTCTGTCCTTGGCCCAGTGCATCATGGGAACAGGGCAGACCAAACTACCAAGCCAATTCTTCACCAGAAAGGAGACAAGCTACCGGGGACCGGTTTCTGGCATTTCAGCCTCGTCGGCCCGGCTTGCTTGAATCCTGATGGAGCAGTGAGCAAGGGACTCATGTCTGAGTATACCCTGCCACACCTATAGTGGCCAAAAACGATTCAGAAAAGGGGGTGGTGATGAACAGAGTGTCTGAATTAAGCAGACCACTCTTACCCAGTCCAAAGATCAGGGCTTGATCCATCACCGTTATTTAGCTCACTGCCCCATCCCAGCTCAGAACCTGGCTATATGCAAATTAGTCTGTCCCTGGCCCAGTGCATCATGGGAACAGGGCAGACCAAACTACCAAGCCAATTCTTCACCAGAAAGGAGACAAGCTACCGGGGACCGGTTTCTGGCATTTCAGCCTCGTCGGCCCGGCTTGCTTGAATCCTGATGGAGCAGTGAGCAAGGGACTCATGTCTGAGTATACCCTGCCACACCTATAGTGGCCAAAAACGATTCAGAAAAGGGGGTGGTGATGAACAGAGTGTCTGAATTAAGCAGACCACTCTTACCCAGTCCAAAGATCAGGGCTTGATCCATCACCGTTATTTAGCTCACTGCCCCATCCCAGCTCAGAACCTGGCTATATGCAAATTAGTCTGTCCCTGGCCCAGTGCATCATGGGAACAGGGCAGACCAAACTACCAAGCCAATTCTTCACCAGAAAGGAGACAAGCTACCGGGGACCGGTTTCTGGCATTTCAGCCTCGTCGGCCCGGCTTGCTTGAATCCTGATGGAGCAGTGAGCAAGGGACTCATGTCTGAGTATACCCTGCGACACCTATAGTGGCCAAAAACGATTCAGAAAAGGGGGTGGTGATGAACAGAGTGTCTGAATTAAGCAGACCACTCTTACCCAGTCCAAAGATCAGGGCTTGATCCATCACCGTTATTTAGCTCACTGCCCCATCCCAGCTCAGAACCTGGCTATATGCAAATTAGTCTGTCCCTGTCCCAGTGCATCATGGGAACAGGACAGACCAAACTACCAAGCCAATTCTTCACCAGAAAGGAGACAAGCTACCGGGGACCGGTTTCTGGCATTTCAGCCTCGTCGGCCCGGCTTGCTTGAATCCTGATGGAGCAGTGAGCAAGGGACTCATGTCTGAGTATACCCTGCCACACCTATAGTGGCCAAAAACGATTCAGAAAAGGGGGTGGTGATGAACAGAGTGTCTGAATTAAGCAGACCACTCTTACCCAGTCCAAAGATCAGGGCTTGATCCATCACCGTTATTTAGCTCACTGCCCCATCCCAGCTCAGAACCTGGCTATATGCAAATTAGTCTGTCCCTGGCCCAGTGCATCATGCGAACAGGGCAGACCAAACTACCAAGCCAATTCTTCACCAGAAAGGAGACAAGCTACCGGGGACCGGTGTCTGGCATTTCAGCCTCGTCGGCCCGGCTTGCTTGAATCCTGATGGAGCAGTGAGCAAGGGACTCATGTCTGAGTATACCCTGCCACACCTATAGTGGCCAAAAACGATTCAGAAAAGGGGGTGGTGATGAACAGAGTGTCTGAATTAAGCAGACCACTCTTACCCAGTCCAAAGATCAGGGCTTGATCCATCACCGTTATTTAGCTCACTGCCCCATCCCAGCTCAGAACCTGGCTATATGCAAATTAGTCTGTCCCTGGCCCAGTGCATCATGGGAACAGGGCAGACCAAACTACCAAGCCAATTCTTCACCAGAAAGGAGACAAGCTACCGGGGACCGGTTTCTGGCATTTCAGCCTCGTCGGCCCGGCTTGCTTGAATCCTGATGGAGCAGTGAGCAAGGGACTCATGTCTGAGTATACCCTGCCACACCTATAGTGGCCAAAAACGATTCAGAAAAGGGGGTGGTGATGAACAGAGTGTCTGAATTAAGCAGACCACTCTTACCCAGTCCAAAGATCAGGGCTTGATCCATCACCGTTATTTAGCTCACTGCCCCATCCCAGCTCAGAACCTGGCTATATGCAAATTAGTCTGTCCCTGGCCCAGTGCATCATGGGAACAGGGCAGACCAAACTACCAAGCCAATTCTTCACCAGAAAGGAGACAAGCTACCGGGGACCGGTTTCTGCCATTTCAGCCTCGTCGGCCCGGCTTGCTTGAATCCTGATGGAGCAGTGAGCAAGGGACTCATGTCTGAGTATACCCTGCCACACCTATAGTGGCCAAAAACGATTCAGAAAAGGGGGTGGTGATGAACAGAGTGTCTGAATTAAGCAGACCACTCTTACCCAGTCCAAAGATCAGGGCTTGATCCATCACCGTTATTTAGCTCATTGCCCCATCCCAGCTCAGAACCTGGCTATATGCAAATTAGTCTGTCCCTGGCCCAGTGCATCATGGGAACAGGGCAGACCAAACTACCAAGCCAATTCTTCACCAAAAAGGAGACAAGCTACCGTGGACCGGTTTCTGGCATTTCAGCCTCGTCGGCCCGGCTTGCTTGAATCCTGATGGAGCAGTGAGCAAGGGACTCATGTCTGAGTATACCCTGCCACACCTATAGTGGCCAAAAACGATTCAGAAAAGGGGGTGGTGATGAACAGAGTGTCTGAATTAAGCAGACCACTCTTACCCAGTCCAAAGATCAGGGCTTGATCCATCACCGTTATTTAGCTCACTGCCCCATCCCAGCTCAGAACCTGGCTATATGCAAATTAGTCTGTCCCTGGCCCAGTGCATCATGGGAACAGGGCAGACCAAACTACCAAGCCAATTCTTCACCAGAAAGGAGACAAGCTACCGGGGACCGGTTTCTGGCATTTCAGCCTCGTCGGCCCGGCTTGCTTGAATCCTGATGGGGCAGTGAGCAAGGGACTCATGTCTGAGTATACCCTGCCACACCTATAGTGGCCAAAAACGATTCAGAAAAGGGGGTGGTGATGAACAGAGTGTCTGAATTAAGCAGACCACTCTTACCCAGTCCAAAGATCAGGGCTTGATCCATCACCGTTATTTAGCTCACTGCCCCATCCCAGCTCAGAACCTGGCTATATGCAAATTAGTCTGTCCCTGGCCCAGTGCATCATGGGAACAGGGCAGACCAAACTACCAAGCCAATTCTTCACCAGAAAGGAGACAAGCTACCGGGGACCGGTTTCTGGCATTTCAGCCTCGTCGGCCCGGCCTGCTTGAATCCTGATGGAGCAGTGAGCAAGGGACTCATGTCTGAGTATACCCTGCCACACCTATAGTGGCCAAAAACGATTCAGAAAAGGGGGTGGTGATGAACAGAGTGTCTGAATTAAGCAGACCACTCTTACCCAGTCCAAAGATCAGGGCTTGATCCATCACCGTTATTTAGCTCACTGCCCCATCCCAGCTCAGAACCTGGCTATATGCAAATTAGTCTGTCCCTGCCCCAGTGCATCATGGGAACAGGGCAGACCAAACTACCAAGCCAATTCTTCACCAGAAAGGAGACAAGCTACCGGGGACCGGTTTCTGGCATTTCAGCCTCGTCGGCCCGGCCTGCTTGAATCCTGATGGAGCAGTGGGCAAGGGACTCATGTCTGAGTATACCCTGCCACACCTAGGCCAAAAACGATTCAGAAAAAGGGGGTGGTGATGAACAGAGTGTCTGAATTAAGCAGACCACTCTTACCCAGTCCAAAGATCAGGGCTTGATCCATCACCGTTATTTAGCTCACTGCCCCATCCCAGCTCAGAACCTGGCTATATGCAAATTAGTCTGTCCCTGGCCCAGTGCATCATGGGAACAGGGCAGACCAAACTACCAAGCCAATTCTTCACCAAAAAGGAGACAAGCTACCGTGGACCGGTTTCTGGCATTTCAGCCTCGTCGGCCCGGCTTGCTTGAATCCTGATGGAGCAGTGAGCAAGGGACTCATGTCTGAGTATACCCTGCCACACCTATAGTGGCCAAAAACGATTCAGAAAAGGGGGTGGTGATGAACAGAGTGTCTGAATTAAGCAGACCACTCTTACCCAGTCCAAAGACCAGGGCTTGATCCATCACCGTTATTTAGCTCACTGCCCCATCCCAGCTCAGAACCTGGCTATATGCAAATTAGTCTGTCCCTGGCCCAGTGCATCATGGGAACAGGGCAGACCAAACTACCAAGCCAATTCTTCACCAGAAAGGAGACAAGCTACCGGGGACCGGTTTCTGGCATTTCAGCCTCGTCGGCCCGGCTTGCTTGAATCCTGATGGGCAGTGAGCAAGGGACTCATGTCTGAGTATAACCTGCCACACCTATAGTGGCCAAAAACGATTCAGAAAAGGGGGTGGTGATGAACAGAGTGTCTGAATTAAGCAGACCACTCTTACCCAGTCCAAAGATCAGGGCTTGATCCATCACCGTTATTTAGCTCACTGCCCCATCCCAGCTCAGAACCTGGCTATATGCAAATTAGTATGTCCCTGGCCCAGTGCATCATGGGTACAGGGCAGACCAAACTACCAAGCCAATTCTTCACCAGAAAGGAGACAAGCTACCGGGGACCAGTTTCTGGCATTTCAGCCTTGTCGGCCCGGCTTGCTTGAATCCTGATGGAGCAGTGAGCAAGGGACTCATGTCTGAGTATACCCTGCCACACCTATAGTGGCCAAAAACGATTCAGAAAAGGGGATGGTGATGAACAGAGTGTCTGAATTAAGCAGACCACTCTTACCCAGTCCAAAGATCAGGGCTTGATCCATCACCGTTATTTAGCTCACTGCCCCATCCCAGCTCAGAACCTGGCTATATGCAAATTAGTCTGTCCCTGGCCCAGTGCATCATGGGAACAGGGCAGACCAAACTACCAAGCCAATTCTTCACCAGAAAGGAGACAAGCTACCGGGGACCAGTTTCTGGCATTTCAGCCTCGTCGGCCCGGCCTGCTTGAATCCTGATGGAGCAGTGAGCAAGGGACTCATGTCTGAGTATACCCTGCCACACCTATAGTGGCCAAAAACGATTCAGAAAAGGGGGTGGTGATGAACAGAGTGTCTGAATTAAGCAGACCACTCTTACCCAGTCCAAAGATCAGGGCTTGATCCATCACCGTTATTTAGCTCACTGCCCCATCCCAGCTCAGAACCTGGCTATATGCAAATTAGTCTGTCCCTGCCCCAGTGCATCATGGGAACAGGGCAGACCAAACTACCAAGCCAATTCTTCACCAGAAAGGAGACAAGCTACCCGGGACCGGTTTCTGGCATTTCAGCCTCGTCGGCCCGGCCTGCTTGAATCCTGATGGAGCAGTGAGCAAGGGACTCATGTCTGAGTATACCCTGCCACACCTATAGTGGCCAAAAACGATTCAGAAAAGGGGGTGGTGATGAACAGAGTGTCTGAATTAAGCAGACCACTCTTACCCAGTCCAAAGATCAGGGCTTGATCCATCACCGTTATTTAGCTCACTGCCCCATCCCAGCTCAGAACCTGGCTATATGCAAATTAGTCTGTCCCTGGCCCAGTGCATCATGGGAACAGGGCAGACCAAACTACCAAGCCAATTCTTCACCAGAAAGGAGACAAGCTACCGGGGACCGGTTTCTGGCATTTCAGCCTCGTCGGCCCGGCTTGCTTGAATCCTGATGGAGCAGTGAGCAAGGGACTCATGTCTGAGTATACCCTGCCACACCTATAGTGGCCAAAAACGATTCAGAAAAGGGGATGGTGATGAACAGAGTGTCTGAATTAAGCAGACCACTCTTACCCAGTCCAAAGATCAGGGCTTGACCCATCACCGTTATTTAGCTCACTGCCCCATCCCAGCTCAGAACCTGGCTATATGCAAATTAGTCTGTCCCTGGCCCAGTGCATCATGGGAACAGGGCAGACCAAACTACCAAGCCAATTCTTCACCAGAAAGGAGACAAGCTACCGGGGACCGGTTTCTGGCATTTCAGCCTCGTCGGCCCGGCCTGCTTGAATCCTGATGGAGCAGTGAGCAAGGGACTCATGTCTGAGTATACCCTGCCACACCTATAGTGGCCAAAAACGATTCAGAAAAGGGGGTGGTGATGAACAGAGTGTCTGAATTAAGCAGACCACTCTTACCCAGTCCAAAGATCAGGGCTTGATCCATCACCGTTATTTAGCTCACTGCCCCATCCCAGCTCAGAACCTGGCTATATGCAAATTGGTCTGTTCCTGGCCCAGTGCATCATGGGAACAGGGCAGACCAAACTACCAAGCCAATTCTTCACCAGAAAGGAGACAAGCTACCGGGGACCGGTTTCTGGCATTTCAGCCTCGTCGGCCCGGCCTGCTTGAATCCTGATGGAGCAGTGAGCAAGGGACTCATGTCTGAGTATACCCTGCCACACCTATAGTGGCCAAAAACGATTCAGAAAAGGGGGTGGTGATGAACAGAGTGTCTGAATTAAGCAGACCACTCTTACCCAGTCCAAAGATCAGGGCTTGATCCATCACCGTTATTTAGCTCACTGCCCCATCCCAGCTCAGAACCTGTCTATATGCAAATTAGTCTGTCCCTGGCCCAGTGCATCATGGGAACAGGGCAGACCAAACTACCAAGCCAATTCTTCACCAGAAAGGAGACAAGCTACCGGGGACCGGTTTCTGGCATTTCAGCCTCGTCGGCCCGGCTTGCTTGAATCCTGATGGGACAGTGAGCAAGGGACTCATGTCTGAGTATACCCTGCCACACCTATAGTGGCCAAAAATGATTCAGAAAAGGGGGTGGTGATGAACAGAGTGTCTGAATTAAGCAGACCACTCTTACCCAGTCCAAAGATCAGGGCTTGATCCATCACCGTTATTTAGCTCACTGCCCCATCCCAGCTCAGAACCTGGCTATATGCAAATTAGTCTGTCCCTGGCCCAGTGCATCATGGGAACAGGGCAGACCAAACTACCAAGCCAATTCTTCACCAGAAAGGAGACAAGCTACCGGGGACCGGTTTCTGGCATTTCAGCCTCGTCGGCCCGGCTTGCTTGAATCCTGATGGAGCAGTGAGCAAGGGACTCATGTCTGAGTATACCCTGCCACACCTATAGTGGCCAAAAACGATTCAGAAAAGGGGGTGGTGATAAACAGAGTGTCTGAATTAAGCAGACCACTCTTACCCAGTCCAAAGATCAGGGCTTGATCCATCACCGTTATTTAGCTCACTGCCCCATCCCAGCTCAGAACCTGTCTATATGAAAATTAGTCTGTCCCTGGCCCAGTGCATCATGGGAACAGGGCAGACCAAACTACCAAGCCAATTCTTCACCAGAAAGGAGACAAGCTACCGGGGACCGGTTTCTGGCATTTCAGCCTCGTCGGCCCGGCTTGCTTGAATCCTGATGGAGCAGTGAGCAAGGGACTCATGTCTGAGTATACCCTGCCACACCTATAGAGGCCAAAAACGATTCAGAAAAGGGGGTGGTGATGAACAGAGTGTCTGAATTAAGCAGACCACTCTTACCCAGTCCAAAGATCAGGGCTTGATCCATCACCGTTATTTAGCTCACTGCCCCATCCCAGCTCAGAACCTGGCTATCTGCAAATTAGTCTGTCCCTGGCCCAGTGCATCATGGGGACAGGGCAGACCAAACTACCAAGCCAATTCTTCACCAGAAAGGAGACAAGCTACCGGGGACCGGTTTCTGGCATTTCAGCCTCGTCGGCCCGGCTTGCTTGAATCCTGATGGAGCAGTGAGCAAGGGACTCATGTCTGAGTATACCCTGTCACACCTATAGTGGCCAAAAACGATTCAGAAAAGGGGGTGGTGATGAACAGAGTGTCTGAATTAAGCAGACCACTCTTACCCAGTCCAAAGATCAGGGCTTGATCCATCACCGTTATTTAGCTCACTGCCCCATCCCAGCTCAGAACCTGGCTATATGCAAATTAGTCTGTCCCTGGCCCAGTGCATCATGGGAACAGGGCAGACCAAACTACCAAGCCAATTCTTCACCAGAAAGGAGACAAGCTACCGGGGACCGGTTTCTGGCATTTCAGCCTCGTCGGCCCGGCTTGCTTGAATCCTGATGGAGCAGTGAGCAAGGGACTCATGTCTGAGTATACCCTGCCACACCTATAGTGGCCAAAAACGATTCAGAAAAGGGGGTGGTGATGAACAGAGTGTCTGAATTAAGCAGACCACTCTTACCCAGTCCAAAGATCAGGGCTTGATCCATCACCGTTATTTAGCTCACTGCCCCATCCCAGCTCAGAACCTGGCTATATGCAAATTAGTCTGTCCCTGGCCCAGTGCATCATGGGAACAGGGCAGACCAAACTACCAAGCCAATTCTTCACCAGAAAGGAGACAAGCTACCGGGGACCGGTTTTTGGCATTTCAGCCTCGTCGGCCCGGCTTGCTTGAATCCTGATGGAGCAGTGAGCAAGGGACTCATGTCTGAGTATACCCTGCCACACCTATAGTGGCCAAAAACGATTCAGAAAAGGGGGTGGTGATGAACAGAGTGTCTGAATTAAGCAGACCACTCTTACCCAGTCCAAAGATCAGGGCTTGATCCATCACCGTTATTTAGCTCACTGCCCCATCCCAGCTCAGAACCTGGCTATATGCAAATTAGTCTGTCCCTGTCCCAGTGCATCATGGGAACAGGGCAGACCAAACTACCAAGCCAATTCTTCACCAGAAAGGAGACAAGCTACCGGGGACCGGTTTCTGGCATTTCAGCCTCGTCGGCCCGGCTTGCTTGAATCCTGATGGAGCAGTGAGCAAGGGACTCATGTCTGAGTATACCCTGCCACACCTATAGTGGCCAAAAACGATTCAGAAAAGGGGGTGGTGATGAACAGAGTGTCTGAATTAAGCAGACCACTCTTACCCAGTCCAAAGATCAGGGCTTGATCCATCACCGTTATTTAGCTCACTGCCCCATCCCAGCTCAGAACCTGGCTATATGCAAATTAGTCTGTCCTTGGCCCAGTGCATCATGGGAACAGGGCAGACCAAACTACCAAGCCAATTCTTCACCAGAAAGGAGACAAGCTACCGGGGACCGGTTTCTGGCATTTCAGCCTCGTCGGCCCGGCTTGCTTGAATCCTGATGGAGCAGTGAGCAAGGGACTCATGTCTGAGTATACCCTGCCACACCTATAGTGGCCAAAAACGATTCAGAAAAGGGGGTGGTGATGAACAGAGTGTCTGAATTAAGCAGACCACTCTTACCCAGTCCAAAGATCAGGGCTTGATCCATCACCGTTATTTAGCTCACTGCCCCATCCCAGCTCAGAACCTGGCTATATGCAAATTAGTCTGTCCCTGGCCCAGTGCATCATGGGAACAGGGCAGACCAAACTACCAAGCCAATTCTTCACCAGAAAGGAGACAAGCTACCGGGGACCGGTTTCTGGCATTTCAGCCTCGTCGGCCCGGCTTGCTTGAATCCTGATGGAGCAGTGAGCAAGGGACTCATGTCTGAGTATACCCTGCCACACCTATAGTGGCCAAAAACGATTCAGAAAAGGGGGTGGTGATGAACAGAGTGTCTGAATTAAGCAGACCACTCTTACCCAGTCCAAAGATCAGGGCTTGATCCATCACCGTTATTTAGCTCACTGCCCCATCCCAGCTCAGAACCTGGCTATATGCAAATTAGTCTGTCCTTGGCCCAGTGCATCATGGGAACAGGGCAGACCAAACTACCAAGCCAATTCTTCACCAGAAAGGAGACAAGCTACCGGGGACCGGTTTCTGGCATTTCAGCCTCGTCGGCCCGGCTTGCTTGAATCCTGATGGAGCAGTGAGCAAGGGACTCATGTCTGAGTATACCCTGCCACACCTATAGTGGCCAAAAACGATTCAGAAAAGGGGGTGGTGATGAACAGAGTGTCTGAATTAAGCAGACCACTCTTACCCAGTCCAAAGATCAGGGCTTGATCCATCACCGTTATTTAGCTCACTGCCCCATCCCAGCTCAGAACCTGGCTATATGCAAATTAGTCTGTCCCTGGCCCAGTGCATCATGGGAACAGGGCAGACCAAACTACCAAGCCAATTCTTCACCAGAAAGGAGACAAGCTACCGGGGACCGGTTTCTGGCATTTCAGCCTCGTCGGCCCGGCTTGCTTGAATCCTGATGGAGCAGTGAGCAAGGGACTCATGTCTGAGTATACCCTGCCACACCTATAGTGGCCAAAAACGATTCAGAAAAGGGGGTGGTGATGAACAGAGTGTCTGAATTAAGCAGACCACTCTTACCCAGTCCAAAGATCAGGGCTTGATCCATCACCGTTATTTAGCTCACTGCCCCATCCCAGCTCAGAACCTGGCTATATGCAAATTAGTCTGTCCCTGGCCCAGTGCATCATGGGAACAGGGCAGACCAAACTACCAAGCCAATTCTTCACCAAAAAGGTGACAAGCTACCGTGGACCGGTTTCTGGCATTTCAGCCTCGTCGGCCCGGCTTGCTTGAATCCTGATGGAGCAGTGAGCAAGGGACTCATGTCTGAGTATACCCTGCCACACCTATAGTGGCCAAAAACGATTCAGAAAAGGTGGTGGTGATGAACAGAGTGTCTGAATTAAGCAGACCACTCTTACCCAGTCCAAAGATCAGGGCTTGATCCATCACCGTTATTTAGCTCACTGCCCCATCCCAGCTCAGAACCTGGCTATATGCAAATTAGTCTGTCCCTGGCCCAGTGCATCATGGGAACAGGGCAGACCAAACTACCAAGCCAATTCTTCACCAGAAAGGAGACAAGCTACCGGGGACCGGTTTCTGGCATTTCAGCCTCGTCGGCCCGGCTTGCTTGAATCCTGATGGGGCAGTGAGCAAGGGACTCATGTCTGAGTATACCCTGCCACACCTATAGTGGCCAAAAACGATTCAGAAAAGGGGGTGGTGATGAACAGAGTGTCTGAATTAAGCAGACCACTCTTACCCAGTCCAAAGATCAGGGCTTGATCCATCACCGTTATTTAGCTCACTGCCCCATCCCAGCTCAGAACCTGGCTATATGCAAATTAGTCTGTCCCTGGCCCAGTGCATCATGGGAACAGGGCAGACCAAACTACCAAGCCAATTCTTCACCAAAAAGGAGACAAGCTACCGTGGACCGGTTTCTGGCATTTCAGCCTCGTCGGCCCGGCTTGCTTGAATCCTGATGGAGCAGTGAGCAAGGGACTCATGTCTGAGTATACCCTGCCACACCTATAGTGGCCAAAAACGATTCAGAAAAGGTGGTGGTGATGAACAGAGTGTCTGAATTAAGCAGACCACTCTTACCCAGTCCAAAGATCAGGGCTTGATCCATCACCGTTATTTAGCTCACTGCCCCATCCCAGCTCAGAACCTGGCTATATGCAAATTAGTCTGTCCCTGGCCCAGTGCATCATGGGAACAGGGCAGACCAAACTACCAAGCCAATTCTTCACCAGAAAGGAGACAAGCTACCGGGGACCGGTTTCTGGCATTTCAGCCTCGTCGGCCCGGCTTGCTTGAATCCTGATGGGGCAGTGAGCAAGGGACTCATGTCTGAGTATACCCTGCCACACCTATAGTGGCCAAAAACGATTCAGAAAAGGTGGTGGTGATGAACAGAGTGTCTGAATTAAGCAGACCACTCTTACCCAGTCCAAAGATCAGGGCTTGATCCATCACCGTTATTTAGCTCACTGCCCCATCCCAGCTCAGAACCTGGCTATATGCAAATTAGTATGTCCCTGGCCCAGTGCATCATGGGTACAGGGCAGACCAAACTACCAAGCCAATTCTTCACCAGAAAGGAGACAAGCTACCGGGGACCAGTTTCTGGCATTTCAGCCTTGTCGGCCCGGCTTGCTTGAATCCTGATGGAGCAGTGAGCAAGGGACTCATGTCTGAGTATACCCTGCCACACCTATAGTGGCCAAAAACGATTCAGAAAAGGGGATGGTGATGAACAGAGTGTCTGAATTAAGCAGACCACTCTTACCCAGTCCAAAGATCAGGGCTTGATCCATCACCGTTATTTAGCTCACTGCCCCATCCCAGCTCAGAACCTGGCTATATGCAAATTAGTCTGTCCCTGGCCCAGTGCATCATGGGAACAGGGCAGACCAAACTACCAAGCCAATTCTTCACCAGAAAGGAGACAAGCTACCGGGGACCGGTTTCTGGCATTTCAGCCTCGTCGGCCCGGCCTGCTTGAATCCTGATGGAGCAGTGAGCAAGGGACTCATGTCTGAGTATACCCTGCCACACCTATAGTGGCCAAAAATGATTCAGAAAAGGGGGTGGTGATGAACAGAGTGTCTGAATTAAGCAGACCACTCATACCCAGTCCAAAGATCAGGGCTTGATCCATCACCGTTATTTAGCTCACTGCCCCATCCCAGCTCAGAACCTGGCTATATGCAAATTAGTCTGTCCCTGGCCCAGTGCATCATGGGAACAGGGCAGACCAAACTACCAAGCCAATTCTTCACCAGAAAGGAGACAAGCTACCGGGGACCGGTTTCTGGCATTTCAGCCTCGTCAGCCCGGCTTGCTTGAATCCTGATGGAGCAGTGAGCAAGGGACTCATGTCTGAGTATACCCTGCCACACCTATAGTGGCCAAAAACGATTCAGAAAAGGGGGTGGTGATAAACAGAGTGTCTGAATTAAGCAGACCACTCTTACCCAGTCCAAAGATCAGGGCTTGATCCATCACCGTTATTTAGCTCACTGCCCCATCCCAGCTCAGAACCTGTCTATATGCAAATTAGTCTGTCCCTGGCCCAGTGCATCATGGGAACAGGGCAGACCAAACTACCAAGCCAATTCTTCACCAGAAAGGAGACAAGCTACCGGGGACCGGTTTCTGGCATTTCAGCCTCGTCGGCCCGGCTTGCTTGAATCCTGATGGAGCAGTGAGCAAGGGACTCACGTCTGAGTATACCCTGCCACACCTCTAGAGGCCAAAAACGATTCAGAAAAGGGGGTGGTGATGAACAGAGTGTCTGAATTAAGCAGACCACTCTTACCCAGTCCAAAGATCAGGGCTTGATCCATCACCGTTATTTAGCTCACTGCCCCATCCCAGCTCAGAACCTGTCTATATGCAAATTAGTCTGTCCCTGGCCCAGTGCATCATGGGAACAGGGCAGACCAAACTACCAAGCCAATTCTTCACCAGAAAGGAGACAAGCTACCGGGGACCGGTTTCTGGCATTTCAGCCTCGTCGGCCCGGCTTGCTTGAATCCTGATGGAGCAGTGAGCAAGGGACTCATGTCTGAGTATACCCTGCCACACCTATAGTGGCCAAAAACGATTCAGAAAAGGGGGTGGTGATGAACAGAGTGTCTGAATTAAGCAGACCACTCTTACCCAGTCCAAAGATCAGGGCTTGATCCATCACCGTTATTTAGCTCACTGCCCCATCCCAGCTCAGAACCTGGCTATATGCAAATTAGTCTGTCCCTGGCCCAGTGCATCATGGGAACAGGGCAGACCAAACTACCAAGCCAATTCTTCACCAGAAAGGAGACAAGCTACCGGGGACCGGTTTCTGGCATTTCAGCCTCGTCGGCCCGGCTTGCTTGAATCCTGATGGAGCAGTGAGCAAGGGACTCATGTCTGAGTATACCCTGCCACACCTATAGTGGCCAAAAACGATTCAGAAAAGGGGGTGGTGATGAACAGAGTGTCTGAATTAAGCAGACCACTCTTACCCAGTCCAAAGATCAGGGCTTGATCCATCACCGTTATTTAGCTCACTGCCCCATCCCAGCTCAGAACCTGGCTATATGCAAATTAGTCTGTCCCTGGCCCAGTGCATCATGGGAACAGGGCAGACCAAACTACCAAGCCAATTCTTCACCAGAAAGGAGACAAGCTACCGGGGACCGGTTTCTGGCATTTCAGCCTCGTCGGCCCGGCTTGCTTGAATCCTGATGGAGCAGTGAGCAAGGGACTCATGTCTGAGTATACCCTGCCACACCTATAGTGGCCAAAAACGATTCAGAAAAGGGGGTGGTGATGAACAGAGTGTCTGAATTAAGCAGACCACTCTTACCCAGTCCAAAGATCAGGGCTTGATCCATCACCGTTATTTAGCTCACTGCCCCATCCCAGCTCAGAACCTGGCTATATGCAAATTAGTCTGTCCCTGGCCCAGTGCATCATGGGAACAGGGCAGACCAAACTACCAAGCCAATTCTTCACCAGAAAGGAGACAAGCTACCGGGGACCGGTTTCTGGCATTTCAGCCTCGTCGGCCCGGCTTGCTTGAATCCTGATGGAGCAGTGAGCAAGGGACTCATGTCTGAGTATACCCTGCCACACCTATAGTGGCCAAAAACGATTCAGAAAAGGGGGTGGTGATGAACAGAGTGTCTGAATTAAGCAGACCACTCTTACCCAGTCCAAAAATCAGGGCTTGATCCATCACCGTTATTTAGCTCACTGCCCCATACCAGCTCAGAACCTGGCTATATGCAAATTAGTCTGTCCCTGGCCCAGTGCATCATGGGAACAGGGCAGACCAAACTACCAAGCCAATTCTTCACCCGAAAGGAGACAAGCTACCGGGGACCGGTTTCTGGCATTTCAGCCTTCGTCGGCCCGGCTTGCTTGAATCCTGATGGAGCAGTGAGCAAGGGACTCATGTCTGAGTATACCCTGCCACACCTATAGTGGCCAAAAACGATTCAGAAAAGGGGGTGGTGATGAACAGAGTGTCTGAATTAAGCAGACCACTCTTACCCAGTCCAAAGATCAGGGCTTGATCCATCACCGTTATTTAGCTCACTGCCCCATCCCAGCTCAGAACCTGGCTATATGCAAATTAGTCTGTCCCTGGCCCAGTGCATCATGGGAACAGGGCAGACCAAACTACCAAGCCAATTCTTCACCCGAAAGGAGACAAGCTACCGGGGACCGGTTTCTGGCATTTCAGCCTTCGTCGGCCCGGCTTGCTTGAATCCTGATGGAGCAGTGAGCAAGGGACTCATGTCTGAGTATACCCTGCCACACCTATAGTGGCCAAAAACGATTCAGAAAAGGGGGTGGTGATGAACAGAGTGTCTGAATTAAGCAGACCACTCTTACCCAGTCCAAAGATCAGGGCTTGATCCATCACCGTTATTTAGCTCACTGCCCCATCCCAGCTCAGAACCTGGCTATATGCAAATTAGTCTGTCCCTGGCCCAGTGCATCATGGGAACAGGGCAGACCAAACTACCAAGCCAATTCTTCACCAGAAAGGAGACAAGCTACCGGGGACCGATTTCTGGCATTTCAGCCTCGTCGGCCCGGCTTGCTTGAATCCTGATGGAGCAGTGAGCAAGGGACTCATGTCTGAGTATACCCTGCCACACCTATAGTGGCCAAAAACGATTCAGAAAAGGGGGTGGTGATGAACAGAGTGTCTGAATTAAGCAGACCACTCTTACCCAGTCCAAAGATCAGGGCTTGATCCATCACCGTTATTTAGCTCACTGCCCCATCCCAGCTCAGAACCTGGCTATATGCAAATTAGTCTGTCCCTGGCCCAGTGCATCATGGGAACAGGGCAGACCAAACTACCAAGCCAATTCTTCACCAGAAAGGAGACAAGCTACCGGGGACCGGTTTCTGGCATTTCAGCCTCGTCGGCCCGGCTTGCTTGAATCCTGATGGAGCAGTGAGCAAGGGACTCATGTCTGAGTATACCCTGCCACACCTATAGTGGCCAAAAACGATTCAGAAAAGGGGGTGGTGATGAACAGAGTGTCTGAATTAAGCAGACCACTCTTACCCAGTCCAAAGATCAGGGCTTGATCCATCACCGTTATTTAGCTCACTGCCCCATCCCAGCTCAGAACCTGGCTATATGCAAATTAGTCTGTCCCTGGCCCAGTGCATCATGGGAACAGGGCAGACCAAACTACCAAGCCAATTCTTCACCAGAAAGGAGACAAGCTACCGGGGACCGGTTTCTGGCATTTCAGCCTCGTCGGCCCGGCTTGCTTGAATCCTGATGGAGCAGTGAGCAAGGGACTCATGTCTGAGTATACCCTGCCACACCTATAGTGACCAAAAACGATTCAGAAAAGGGGGTGGTGATGAACAGAGTGTCTGAATTAAGCAGACCACTCTTACCCAGTCCAAAGATCAGGGCTTGATCCATCACCGTTATTTAGCTCACTGCCCCATCCCAGCTCAGAACCTGGCTATATGCAAATTAGTCTGTCCCTGGCCCAGTGCATCATGGGAACAGGGCAGACCAAACTACCAAGCCAATTCTTCACCAGAAAGGAGACAAGCTACCGGGGACCGGTTTCTGGCATTTCAGCCTCGTCGGCCCGGCTTGCTTGAATCCTGATGGAGCAGTGAGCAAGGGACTCATGTCTGAGTATACCCTGCCACACCTATAGTGGCCAAAAACGATTCAGAAAAGGGGGTGGTGATGAACAGAGTGTCTGAATTAAGCAGACCACTCTTACCCAGTCCAAAGATCAGGGCTTGATCCATCACCGTTATTTAGCTCACTGCCCCATCCCAGCTCAGAACCTGGCTATATGCAAATTAGTCTGTCCCTGGCCCAGTGCATCATGGGAACAGGGCAGACCAAACTACCAAGCCAATTCTTCACCAGAAAGGAGACAAGCTACCGGGGACCGGTTTCTGGCATTTCAGCCTCGTCGGCCCGGCTTGCTTGAATCCTGATGGAGCAGTGAGCAAGGGACTCATGTCTGAGTATACCCTGCCACACCTATAGTGGCCAAAAACGATTCAGAAAAGGGGGTGGTGATGAACAGAGTGTCTGAATTAAGCAGACCACTCTTACCCAGTCCAAAGATCAGGGCTTGATCCATCACCGTTATTTAGCTCACTGCCCCATCCCAGCTCAGAACCTGGCTATATGCAAATTAGTCTGTCCCTGGCCCAGTGCATCATGGGAACAGGGCAGACCAAACTACCAAGCCAATTCTTCACCAGAAAGGAGACAAGCTACCGGGGACCGGTTTCTGGCATTTCAGCCTTCGTCGGCCCGGCTTGCTTGAATCCTGATGGAGCAGTGAGCAAGGGACTCATGTCTGAGTATACCCTGCCACACCTATAGTGGCCAAAAACGATTCAGAAAAGGGGGTGGTGATGAACAGAGTGTCTGAATTAAGCAGACCACTCTTGCCCAGTCCAAAGATCAGGGCTTGATCCATCACCGTTATTTAGCTCACTGCCCCATCCCAGCTCAGAACCTGGCTATATGCAAATTAGTCTGTCCCTGGCCCAGTGCATCATGGGAACAGGGCAGACCAAACTACCAAGCCAATTCTTCACCAGAAAGGAGACAAGCTACCGGGGACCGATTTCTGGCATTTCAGCCTCGTCGGCCCGGCTTGCTTGAATCCTGATGGAGCAGTGAGCAAGGGACTCATGTCTGAGTATACCCTGCCACACCTATAGTGGCCAAAAACGATTCAGAAAAGGGGGTGGTGATGAACAGAGTGTCTGAATTAAGCAGACCACTCTTACCCAGTCCAAAGATCAGGGCTTGATCCATCACCGTTATTTAGCTCACTGCCCCATCCCAGCTCAGAACCTGGCTATATGCAAATTAGTCTGTCCCTGGCCCAGTGCATCATGGGAACAGGGCAGACCAAACTACCAAGCCAATTCTTCACCAGAAAGGAGACAAGCTACCGGGGACCGGTTTCTGGCATTTCAGCCTCGTCGGCCCGGCTTGCTTGAATCCTGATGGAGCAGTGAGCAAGGGACTCATGTCTGAGTCTACCCTGCCACACCTATAGTGGCCAAAAACGATTCAGAAAAGGGGGTGGTGATGAACAGAGTGTCTGAATTAAGCAGACCACTCTTACCCAGTCCAAAGATCAGGGCTTGATCCATCACCGTTATTTAGCTCACTGCCCCATCCCAGCTCAGAACCTGGCTATATGCAAATTAGTCTGTCCCTGGCCCAGTGCATCATGGGAACAGGGCAGACCAAACTACCAAGCCAATTCTTCACCAGAAAGGAGACAAGCTACCGGGGACCGGTTTCTGGCATTTCAGCCTCGTCGGCCCGGCTTGCTTGAATCCTGATGGAGCAGTGAGCAAGGGACTCATGTCTGAGTATACCCTGCCACACCTATAGTGGCCAAAAACGATTCAGAAAAGGGGGTGGTGATGAACAGAGTGTCTGAATTAAGCAGACCACTCTTACCCAGTCCAAAGATCAGGGCTTGATCCATCACCGTTATTTAGCTCACTGCCCCATCCCAGCTCAGAACCTGGCTATATGCAAATTAGTCTGTCCCTGGCCCAGTGCATCATGGGAACAGGGCAGACCAAACTACCAAGCCAATTCTTCACCAGAAAGGAGACAAGCTACCGGGGACCGGTTTCTGGCATTTCAGCCTCGTCGGCCCGGCTTGCTTGAATCCTGATGGAGCAGTGAGCAAGGGACTCATGTCTGAGTATACCCTGCCACACCTATAGTGGCCAAAAACGATTCAGAAAAGGGGGTGGTGATGAACAGAGTGTCTGAATTAAGCAGACCACTCTTACCCAGTCCAAAGATCAGGGCTTGATCCATCACCGTTATTTAGCTCACTGCCCCATCCCAGCTCAGAACCTGGCTATATGCAAATTAGTCTGTCCCTGGCCCAGTGCATCATGGGAACAGGGCAGACCAAACTACCAAGCCAATTCTTCACCAAAAAGGAGACAAGCTACCGTGGACCGGTTTCTGGCATTTCAGCCTCGTCGGCCCGGCTTGCTTGAATCCTGATGGAGCAGTGAGCAAGGGACTCATGTCTGAGTATACCCTGCCACACCTATAGTGGCCAAAAATGATTCAGAAAAGGGGGTGGTGATGAACAGAGTGTCTGAATTAAGCAGACCACTCTTACCCAGTCCAAAGATCAGGGCTTGATCCATCACCGTTATTTAGCTCACTGCCCCATCCCAGCTCAGAACCTGGCTATATGCAAATTAGTCTGTCCCTGGCCCAGTGCATCATGGGAACAGGGCAGACCAAACTACCAAGCCAATTCTTCACCAGAAAGGAGACAAGCTACCGGGGACCGGTTTCTGGCATTTCAGCCTCGTCGGCCCGGCTTGCTTGAATCCTGATGGGGCAGTGAGCAAGGGACTCATGTCTGAGTATACCCTGCCACACCTATAGTGGCCAAAAACGATTCAGAAAAGGGGGTGGTGATGAACAGAGTGTCTGAATTAAGCAGACCACTCTTACCCAGTCCAAAGATCAGGGCTTGATCCATCACCGTTATTTAGCTCACTGCCCCATCCCAGCTCAGAACCTGTCTATATGCAAATTAGTCTGTCCCTGGCCCAGTGCATCATGGGAACAGGGCAGACCAAACTACCAAGCCAATTCTTCACCAGAAAGGAGACAAGCTACCGGGGACCGGTTCCTGGCATTTCAGCCTCGTCGGCCCGGCTTGCTTGAATCCTGATGGAGCAGTGAGCAAGGGACTCATGTCTGAGTATACCCTGCCACACCTATAGAGGCCAAAAACGATTCAGAAAAGGGGGTGGTGATGAACAGAGTGTCTGAATTAAGCAGACCACTCTTACCCAGTCCAAAGATCAGGGCTTGATCCATCACCGTTATTTAGCTCACTGCCCCATCCCAGCTCAGAACCTGGCTATATGCAAATTAGTCTGTCCCTGGCCCAGTACATCATGGGGACAGGGCAGACCAAACTACCAAGCCAATTCTTCACCAGAAAGGAGACAAGCTACCGGGGACCGGTTTCTGGCATTTCAGCCTCGTCGGCCCGGCTTGCTTGAATCCTGATGGAGCAGTGAGCAAGGGACTCATGTCTGAGTATACCCTGTCACACCTATAGTGGCCAAAAACGATTCAGAAAAGGGGGTGGTGATGAACAGAGTGTCTGAATTAAGCAGACCACTCTTACCCAGTCCAAAGATCAGGGCTTGATCCATCACCGTTATTTAGCTCACTGCCCCATCCCAGCTCAGAACCTGGCTATATGCTAATTAGTCTGTCCCTGGCCCAGTGCATCATGGGAACAGGGCAGACCAAACTACCAAGCCAATTCTTCACCAGAAAGGAGACAAGCTACCGGGGACAGGTTTCTGGCATTTCAGCCTCGTCGGCCCGGCTTGCTTGAATCCTGATGGAGCAGTGAGCAAGGGACTCATGTCTGAGTATACCCTGCCACACCTATAGTGGCCAAAAACGATTCAGAAAAGGGGATGGTGATGAACAGAGTGTCTGAATTAAGCAGACCACTCTTACCCAGTCCAAAGATCAGGGCTTGATCCATCACCGTTATTTAGCTCACTGCCCCATCCCAGCTCAGAACCTGGCTATATGCAAATTAGTCTGTCCCTGGCCCAGTGCATCATGGGAACAGGGCAGACCAAACTACCAAGCCAATTCTTCACCAGAAAGGAGACAAGCTACCGGGGACCGGTTTCTGGCATTTCAGCCTCGTCGGCCCGGCCTGCTTGAATCCTGATGGAGCAGTGAGCAAGGGACTCATGTCTGAGTATACCCTGCAACACCTATAGTGGCCAAAAACGATTCAGAAAAGGGGGTGGTGATGAACAGAGTGTCTGAATTAAGCAGACCTCTCATACCCAGTCCAAAGATCAGGGCTTGATCCATCACCGTTATTTAGCTCACTGCCCCATCCCAGCTCAGAACCTGGCTATATGCAAATTAGTCTGTCCCTGGCCCAGTGCATCATGGGAACAGGGCAGACCAAACTACCAAGCCAATTCTTCACCAGAAAGGAGACAAGCTACCGGGGACCGGTTTCTGGCATTTCAGCCTCGTCAGCCCGGCTTGCTTGAATCCTGATGGAGCAGTGAGCAAGGGACTCATGTCTGAGTATACCCTGCCACACCTATAGTGGCCAAAAACGATTCAGAAAAGGGGGTGGTGATAAACAGAGTGTCTGAATTAAGCAGACCACTCTCACCCAGTCCAAAGATCAGGGCTTGATCCATCACCGTTATTTAGCTCACTGCCCCATCCCAGCTCAGAACCTGTCTATATGCAAATTAGTCTGTCCCTGGCCCAGTGCATCATGGGAACAGGGCAGACCAAACTACCAAGCCAATTCTTCACCAGAAAGGAGACAAGCTACCGGGGACCGGTTTCTGGCATTTCAGCCTCGTCGGCCCGGCTTGCTTGAATCCTGATGGAGCAGTGAGCAAGGGACTCATGTCTGAGTATACCCTGCCACACCTATAGTGGCCAAAAACGATTCAGAAAAGGGGGTGGTGATAAACAGAGTGTCTGAATTAAGCAGACCACTCTTACCCAGTCCAAAGATCAGGGCTTGATCCATCACCGTTATTTAGCTCACTGCCCCATCCCAGCTCAGAACCTGGCTATATGCAAATTAGTCTGTCCCTGGCCCAGTGCATCATGGGAACAGGGCAGACCAAACTACCAAGCCAATTCTTCACCAGAAAGGAGACAAGCTACCGGGGACCGGTTTCTGGCATTTCAGCCTCGTCAGCCCGGCTTGCTTGAATCCTGATGGAGCAGTGAGCAAGGGACTCATGTCTGAGTATACCCTGCCACACCTATAGTGGCCAAAAACGATTCAGAAAAGGGGGTGGTGATAAACAGAGTGTCTGAATTAAGCAGACCACTCTTACCCAGTCCAAAGATCAGGGCTTGATCCATCACCGTTATTTAGCTCACTGCCCCATCCCAGCTCAGAACCTGGCTATATGCAAATTAGTCTGTCCCTAGCCCAGTGCATCATGGGGACAGGGCAGACCAAACTACCAAGCCAATTCTTCACCAGAAAGGAGACAAGCTACCGGGGACCGGTTTCTGGCATTTCAGCCTCGTCGGCCCGGCTTGCTTGAATCCTGATGGAGCAGTGAGCAAGGGACTCATGTCTGAGTATACCCTGTCACACCTATAGTGGCCAAAAACGATTCAGAAAAGGGGGTGGTGATGAACAGAGTGTCTGAATTAAGCAGACCACTCTTACCCACTCCAAAGATCAGGGCTTGATCCATCACCGTTATTTAGCTCACTGCCCCATCCCAGCTCAGAACCTGGCTATATGCTAATTAGTCTGTCCCTGGCCCAGTGCATCATGGGAACAGGGCAGACCAAACTACCAAGCCAATTCTTCACCAGAAAGGAGACAAGCTACCGGGGACCGGTTTCTGGCATTTCAGCCTCGTCGGCCCGGCTTGCTTGAATCCTGATGGAGCAGTGAGCAAGGGACTCATGTCTGAGTATACCCTGCCACACCTATAGTGGCCAAAAACGATTCAGAAAAGGGGGTGGTGATGAACAGAGTGTCTGAATTAAGCAGACCACTCTTACCCAGTCCAAAGATCAGGGCTTGATCCATCACCGTTATTTAGCTCACTGCCCCATCCCAGCTCAGAACCTGGCTATATGCAAATTAGTCTGTCCCTGGCCCAGTGCATCATGGGAACAGGGCAGACCAAACTACCAAGCCAATTCTTCACCAGAAAGGAGACAAGCTACCGGGAACCGGTTTCTGGCATTTCAGCCTCGTCGGCCCGGCTTGCTTGAATCCTGATGGAGCAGTGAGCAAGGGACTCATGTCTGAGTATACCCTGCCACACCTATAGTGGCCAAAAACGATTCAGAAAAGGGGGTGGTGATGAACAGAGTGTCTGAATTAAGCAGACCACTCTTACCCAGTCCAAAGATCAGGGCTTGATCCATCACCGTTATTTAGCTCACTGCCCCATCCCAGCTCAGAACCTGGCTATATGCAAATTAGTCTGTCCCTGGCCCAGTGCATCATGGGAACAGGGCAGACCAAACTACCAAGCCAATTCTTCGCCAGAAAGGAGACAAGCTACCGGGGACCGGTTTCTGGCATTTCAGCCTCGTCGGCCCGGCTTGCTTGAATCCTGATGGAGCAGTGAGAAAGGGACTCATGTCTGAGTATACCCTGCCACACCTATAGTGGCCAAAAACGATTCAGAAAAGGGGGTGGTGATGAACAGAGTGTCTGAATTAAGCAGACCACTCTTACCCAGTCCAAAGATCAGGGCTTGATCCATCACCGTTATTTAGCTCACTGCCCCATCCCAGCTCAGAACCTGGCTATATGCAAATTAGTCTGTCCCTGGCCCAGTGCATCATGGGAACAGGGCAGACCAAACTACCAAGCCAATTCTTCACCAGAAAGGAGACAAGCTACCGGGGACCGGTTTCTGGCATTTCAGCCTCGTCGGCCCGGCTTGCTTGAATCCTGATGGAGCAGTGAGCAAGGGACTCATGTCTGAGTATACCCTGCCACACCTATAGTGGCCAAAAACGATTCAGAAAAGGGGGTGGTGATGAACAGAGTGTCTGAATTAAGCAGACCACTCTTACCCAGTCCAAAGATCAGGGCTTGATCCATCACCGTTATTTAGCTCACTGCCCCATCCCAGCTCAGAACCTGGCTATATGCAAATTAGTCTGTCCCTGGCCCAGTGCATCATGGGAACAGGGCAGACCAAACTACCAAGCCAATTCTTCACCAGAAAGGAGACAAGCTACCGGGGACCGGTTTCTGGCATTTCAGCCTCGTCAGCCTGGCTTGCTTGAATCCTGATGGAGCAGTGAGCAAGGGACTCATGTCTGAGTATACCCTGCCACACCTATAGTGGCCAAAAACGATTCAGAAAAGGGGGTGGTGATAAACAGAGTGTCTGAATTAAGCAGACCACTCTTACCCAGTCCAAAGATCAGGGCTTGATCCATCACCGTTATTTAGCTCACTGCCCCATCCCAGCTCAGAACCTGGCTATATGCTAATTAGTCTGTCCCTGGCCCAGTGCATCATGGGAACAGGGCAGACCAAACTACCAAGCCAATTCTTCACCAGAAAGGAGACAAGCTACCGGGGACCGGTTTCTGGCATTTCAGCCTCGTCGGCCCGGCTTGCTTGAATCCTGATGGAGCAGTGAGCAAGGGACTCATGTCTGAGTATACCCTGCCACACCTATAGTGGCCAAAAACGATTCAGAAAAGGGGATGGTGATGAACAGAGTGTCTGAATTAAGCAGACCACTCTTACCCAGTCCAAAGATCAGGGCTTGATCCATCACCGTTATTTAGCTCACTGCCCCATCCCAGCTCAGAACCTGGCTATATGCAAATTAGTCTGTCCCTGGCCCAGTGCATCATGGGAACAGGGCAGACCAAACTACCAAGCCAATTCTTCACCAGAAAGGAGACAAGCTACCGGGGACCGGTTTCTGGCATTTCAGCCTCGTCGGCCCGGCCTGCTTGAATCCTGATGGAGCAGTGAGCAAGGGACTCATGTCTGAGTATACCCTGCCACACCTATAGTGGCCAAAAACGATTCAGAAAAGGGGGTGGTGATGAACAGAGTGTCTGAATTAAGCAGACCTCTCATACCCAGTCCAAAGATCAGGGCTTGATCCATCACCGTTATTTAGCTCACTGCCCCATCCCAGCTCAGAACCTGGCTATATGCAAATTAGTCTGTCCCTGGCCCAGTGCATCATGGGAACAGGGCAGACCAAACTACCAAGCCAATTCTTCACCAGAAAGGAGACAAGCTACCGGGGACCGGTTTCTGGCATTTCAGCCTCGTCAGCCCGGCTTGCTTGAATCCTGATGGAGCAGTGAGCAAGGGACTCATGTCTGAGTATACCCTGCCACACCTATAGTGGCCAAAAACGATTCAGAAAAGGGGGTGGTGATAAACAGAGTGTCTGAATTAAGCAGACCACTCTTACCCAGTCCAAAGATCAGGGCTTGATCCATCACCGTTATTTAGCTCACTGCCCCATCCCAGCTCAGAACCTGTCTATATGCAAATTAGTCTGTCCCTGGCCCAGTGCATCATGGGAACAGGGCAGACCAAACTACCAAGCCAATTCTTCACCAGAAAGGAGACAGCTACCGGGGACCGGTTTCTGGCATTTCAGCCTCGTCGGCCCGGCTTGCTTGAATCCTGATGGAGCAGTGAGCAAGGGACTCATGTCTGAGTATACCCTGCCACACCTATAGAGGCCAAAAACGATTCAGAAAAGGGGGTGGTGATGAACAGAGTGTCTGAATTAAGCAGACCACTCTTACCCAGTCCAAAGATCAGGGATTGATCCATCACCGTTATTTAGCTCACTGCCCCATCCCAGCTCAGAACCTGGCTATATGCAAATTAGTCTGTCCCTAGCCCAGTGCATCATGGGGACAGGGCAGACCAAACTACCAAGCCAATTCTTCACCAGAAAGGAGACAAGCTACCGGGGACCGGTTTCTGGCATTTCAGCCTCGTCGGCCCGGCTTGCTTGAATCCTGATGGAGCAGTGAGCAAGGGACTCATGTCTGAGTATACCCTGTCACACCTATAGTGGCCAAAAACGATTCAGAAAAGGGGGTGGTGATGAACAGAGTGTCTGAATTAAGCAGACCACTCTTACCCACTCCAAAGATCAGGGCTTGATCCATCACCGTTATTTAGCTCACTGCCCCATCCCAGCTCAGAACCTGGCTATATGCTAATTAGTCTGTCCCTGGCCCAGTGCATCATGGGAACAGGGCAGACCAAACTACCAAGCCAATTCTTCACCAGAAAGGAGACAAGCTACCGGGGACCGGTTTCTGGCATTTCAGCCTCGTCGGCCCGGCTTGCTTGAATCCTGATGGAGCAGTGAGCAAGGGACTCATGTCTGAGTATACCCTGCCACACCTATAGTGGCCAAAAACGATTCAGAAAAGGGGGTGGTGATGAACAGAGTGTCTGAATTAGGCAGACCACTCTTACCCAGTCCAAAGATCAGGGCTTGATCCATCACCGTTATTTAGCTCACTGCCCCATCCCAGCTCAGAACCTGGCTATATGCAAATTAGTCTGTCCCTGGCCCAGTGCATCATGGGAACAGGGCAGACCAAACTACCAAGCCAATTCTTCGCCAGAAAGGAGACAAGCTACCGGGGACCGGTTTCTGGCATTTCAGCCTCGTCGGCCCGGCTTGCTTGAATCCTGATGGAGCAGTGAGAAAGGGACTCATGTCTGAGTATACCCTGCCACACCTATAGTGGCCAAAAACGATTCAGAAAAGGGGGTGGTGATGAACAGAGTGTCTGAATTAAGCAGACCACTCTTACCCAGTCCAAAGATCAGGGCTTGATCCATCACCGTTATTTAGCTCACTGCCCCATCCCAGCTCAGAACCTGGCTATATGCAAATTAGTCTGTCCCTGGCCCAGTGCATCATGGAAACAGGGCAGACCAAACTACCAAGCCAATTCTTCACCAGAAAGGAGACAAGCTACCGGGGACCGGTTTCTGGCATTTCAGCCTCGTCGGCCCGGCTTGCTTGAATCCTGATGGAGCAGTGAGCAAGGGACTCATGTCTGAGTATACCCTGCCACACCTATAGTGGCCAAAAACGATTCAGAAAAGGGGGTGGTGATGAACAGAGTGTCTGAATTAAGCAGACCACTCTTACCCAGTCCAAAGATCAGGGCTTGATCCATCACCGTTATTTAGCTCACTGCCCCATCCCAGCTCAGAACCTGGCTATATGCAAATTAGTCTGTCCCTGGCCCAGTGCATCATGGGAACAGGGCAGACCAAACTACCAAGCCAATTCTTCACCAGAAAGGAGACAAGCTACCGGGGACCGGTTTCTGGCATTTCAGCCTCGTCGGCCCGGCCTGCTTGAATCCTGATGGAGCAGTGAGCAAGGGACTCATGTCTGAGTATACCCTGCCACACCTATAGTGGCCAAAAACGATTCAGAAAAGGGGGTGGTGATGAACAGAGTGTCTGAATTAAGCAGACCACTCATACCCAGTCCAAAGATCAGGGCTTGATCCATCACCGTTATTTAGCTCACTGCCCCATCCCAGCTCAGAACCTGGCTATATGCAAATTAGTCTGTCCCTGGCCCAGTGCATCATGGGAACAGGGCAGACCAAACTACCAAGCCAATTCTTCACCAGAAAGGAGACAAGCTACCGGGGACCGGTTTCTGGCATTTCAGCCTCGTCAGCCTGGCTTGCTTGAATCCTGATGGAGCAGTGAGCAAGGGACTCATGTCTGAGTATACCCTGCCACACCTATAGTGGCCAAAAACGATTCAGAAAAGGGGGTGGTGATAAACAGAGTGTCTGAATTAAGCAGACCACTCTTACCCAGTCCAAAGATCAGGGCTTGATCCATCACCGTTATTTAGCTCACTGCCCCATCCCAGCTCAGAACCTGTCTATATGCAAATTAGTCTGTCCCTGGCCCAGTGCATCATGGGAACAGGGCAGACCAAACTAGCAAGCCAATTCTTCACCAGAAAGGAGACAAGCTACCGGGGACCGGTTCCTGGCATTTCAGCCTCGTCGGCCCGGCTTGCTTGAATCCTGATGGAGCAGTGAGCAAGGGACTCATGTCTGAGTATACCCTGCCACACCTATAGTGGCCAAAAACGATTCAGAAAAGGGGGTGGTGATAAACAGAGTGTCTGAATTAAGCAGACCACTCTTACCCAGTCCAAATATCAGGGCTTGATCCATCACCGTTATTTAGCTCACTGCCCCATCCCAGCTCAGAACCTGTCTATATGCAAATTAGTCTGTCCCTGGCCCAGTGCATCATGGGGACAGGGCAGACCAAACTACCAAGCCAATTCTTCACCAGAAAGGAGACAAGCTACCGGGGACCGGTTTCTGGCATTTCAGCCTCGTCGGCCCGACTTGCTTGAATCCTGATGGAGCAGTGAGCAAGGGACTCATGTCTGAGTATACCCTGCCACACCTATAGTGGCCAAAAACGATTCAGAAAAGGGGATGGTGATGAACAGAGTGTCTGAATTAAGCAGACCACTCTTACCCAGTCCAAAGATCAGGGCTTGATCCATCACCGTTATTTAGCTCACTGCCCCATCCCAGCTCAGAACCTGGCTATATGCAAATTAGTCTGTCCCTGGCCCAGTGCATCATGGGAACAGGGCAGACCAAACTACCAAGCCAATTCTTCACCAGAAAGGAGACAAGCTACCGGGGACCGGTTTCTGGCATTTCAGCCTTGTCGGCCCGGCCTGCTTGAATCCTGATGGAGCAGTGAGCAAGGGACTCATGTCTGAGTATACCCTGCCACACCTATAGTGGCCAAAAACGATTCAGAAAAGGGGGTGGTGATGAACAGAGTGTCTGAATTAAGCAGACCTCTCATACCAAGTCCAAAGATCAGGGCTTGATCCATCACCGTTATTTAGCTCACTGCCTCATCCCAGCTCAGAACCTGGCTATATGCAAATTAGTCTGTCCCTGGCCCAGTGCATCATGGGAACAGGGCAGACCAAACTACCAAGCCAATTCTTCACCAGAAAGGAGACAAGCTACCGGGGACCGGTTTCTGGCATTTCAGCCTCGTCAGCCCGGCTTGCTTGAATCCTGATGGAGCAGTGAGCAAGGGACTCATGTCTGAGTATACCCTGCCACACCTATAGTGGCCAAAAACGATTCAGAAAAGGGGGTGGTGATAAACAGAGTGTCTGAATTAAGCAGACCACTCTTACCCAGTCCAAAGATCAGGGCTTGATCCATCACCGTTATTTAGCTCACTGCCCCATCCCAGCTCAGAACCTGTCTATATGCAAATTAGTCTGTCCCTGGCCCAGTGCATCATGGGAACAGGGCAGACCAAACTACCAAGCCAATTCTTCACCAGAAAGGAGACAATCTACCGGGGACCGGTTTCTGGCATTTCAGCCTCGTCGGCCCGGCTTGCTTGAATCCTGATGGAGCAGTGAGCAAGGGACTCATGTCTGAGTATACCCTGCCACACCTATAGTGGCCAAAAACGATTCAGAAAAGGGGGTGGTGATGAACAGAATGTCTGAATTAAGCAGACCACTCTTACCCAGTCCAAAGATCAGGGCTTGATCCATCACCGTTATTTAGCTCACTGCCCCATCCCAGCTCAGAACCTGGCTATATGCAAATTAGTCTGTCCCTGGCCCAGTGCATCATGGGAACAGGGCAGACCAAACTACCAAGCCAATTCTTCACCAGAAAGGAGACAAGCTACCGGGGACCGGTTTCTGGCATTTCAGCCTCGTCGGCCCGGCTTGCTTGAATCCTGATGGAGCAGTGAGCAAGGGACTCATGTCTGAGTATACCCTGCCACACCTATAGTGGCCAAAAACGATTCAGAAAAGGGGGTGGTGATGAACAGAGTGTCTGAATTAAGCAGACCACTCTTACCCAGTCCAAAGATCAGGGCTTGACCCATCACCGTTATTTAGCTCACTGCCCCATATCAGCTCAGAACCTGGCTATATGCAAATTAGTCTGTCCCTGGCCCAGTGCATCATGGGAACAGGGCAGACCAAATTACCAAGCCAATTCTTCACCAGAAAGGAGACAAGCTACCGGGGACCGGTTTCTGGCATTTCAGCCTCGTCGGCCCGGCTTGCTTGAATCCTGATGGAGCAGTGAGCAAGGGACTCATGTCTGAGTATACCCTGCCACACCTATAGTGGCCAAAAACGATTCAGAAAAGGGGGTGGTGATGAACAGAGTGTCTGAATTAAGCAGACCACTCTTACCCAGTCCAAAGATCAGGGCTTGATCCATCACCGTTATTTAGCTCACTGCCCCATCCCAGCTCAGAACCTGGCTATATGCAAATTAGTCTGTCCCTGGCCCAGTGCATCATGGGAACAGGGCAGACCAAACTACCAAGCCAATTCTTCACCAGAAAGGAGACAAGCTACGGGGGACCGGTTTCTGGCATTTCAGCCTCGTCGGCCCGGCTTGCTTGAATCCTGATGGATCAGTGAGCAAGGGACTCATGTCTGAGTATACCCTGCCACACCTATAGTGGCCAAAAACGATTCAGAAAAGGGGGTGGTGATGAACAGAGTGTCTGAATTAAGCAGACCACTCTTACCCAGTCCAAAGATCAGGGCTTGATCCATCACCGTTATTTAGCTCACTGCCCCATCCCAGCTCAGAACCTGGCTATATGCAAATTAGTCTGTCCCTGGCCCAGTGCATCATGGGAACAGGGCAGACCAAACTACCAAGCCAATTCTTCACCAGAAAGGAGAAAAGCTACCGGGGACCGGTTTCTGGCATTTCAGCCTCGTCGGCCCGGCTTGCTTGAATCCTGATGGAGCAGTGAGCAAGGGACTCATGTCTGAGTATACCCTGTCACACCTATAGTGGCCAAAAACGATTCAGAAAAGGGGGTGGTGATGAACAGAGTGTCTGAATTAAGCAGACCACTCTTACCCAGTCCAAAGATCAGGGCTTGATCCATCACCGTTATTTAGCTCACTGCCCCATCCCAGCTCAGAACCTGGCTATATGCTAATTAGTCTGTCCCTGGCCCAGTGCATCATGGGAACAGGGCAGACCAAACTACCAAGCCAATTCTTCACCAGAAAGGAGACAAGCTACCGGGGACCGGTTTCTGGCATTTCAGCCTCGTCGGCCCGGCTTGCTTGAATCCTGATGGAGCAGTGAGCAAGGGACTCATGTCTGAGTATACCCTGCCACACCTATAGTGGCCAAAAATGATTCAGAAAAGGGGATGGTGATGAACAGAGTGTCTGAATTAAGCAGACCACTCTTACCCAGTCCAAAGATCAGGGCTTGATCCATCACCGTTATTTAGCTCACTGCCCCATCCCAGCTCAGAACCTGGCTATATGCAAATTAGTCTGTCCCTGGCCCAGTGCATCATGGGAACAGGGCAGACCAAACTACCAAGCCAATTCTTCACCAGAAAGGAGACAAGCTACCGGGGACCGGTTTCTGGCATTTCAGCCTCGTCGGCCCGGCCTGCTTGAATCCTGATGGAGCAGTGAGCAAGGGACTCATGTCTGAGTATACCCTGCCACACCTATAGTGGCCAAAAACGATTCAGAAAAGGGGGTGGTGATGAACAGAGTGTCTGAATTAAGCAGACCTCTCATACCAAGTCCAAAGATCAGGGCTTGATCCATCACCGTTATTTAGCTCACTGCCCCATCCCAGCTCAGAACCTGGCTATATGCAAATTAGTCTGTCCCTGGCCCAGTGCATCATGGGAACAGGGCAGACCAAACTACCAAGCCAATTCTTCACCAGAAAGGAGACAAGCTACCGGGGACCGGTTTCTGGCATTTCAGCCTCGTCAGCCCGGCTTGCTTGAATCCTGATGGAGCAGTGAGCAAGGGACTCATGTCTGAGTATACCCTGCCACACCTATAGTGGCCAAAAACGATTCAGAAAAGGGGGTGGTGATAAACAGAGTGTCTGAATTAAGCAGACCACTCTTACCCAGTCCAAAGATCAGGGCTTGATCCATCACCGTTATTTAGCTCACTGCCCCATCCCAGCTCAGAACCTGTCTATATGCAAATTAGTCTGTCCCTGGCCCAGTGCATCATGGGAACAGGGCAGACCAAACTACCAAGCCAATTCTTCACCAGAAAGGAGACAAGCTACCGGGGACCGGTTTCGGGCATTTCAGCCTCGTCGGCCCGGCTTGCTTGAATCCTGATGGAGCAGTGAGCAAGGGACTCATGTCTGAGTATACCCTGCCACACCTATAGAGGCCAAAAACGATTCAGAAAAGGGGGTGGTGATGAACAGAGTGTCTGAATTAAGCAGACCACTCTTACCCAGTCCAAAGATCAGGGCTTGATCCATCACCGTTATTTAGCTCACTGCCCCATCCCAGCTCAGAACCTGGCTATATGCAAATTAGTCTGTCCCTAGCCCAGTGCATCATGGGGACAGGGCAGACCAAACTACCAAGCCAATTCTTCACCAGAAAGGAGACAAGCTACCGGGGACCGGTTTCTGGCATTTCAGCCTCGTCGGCCCGGCTTGCTTGAATCCTGATGGAGCAGTGAGCAAGGGACTCATGTCTGAGTATACCCTGTCACACCTATAGTGGCCAAAAACGATTCAGAAAAGGGGGTGGTGATGAACAGAGTGTCTGAATTAAGCAGACCACTCTTACCCAGTCCAAAGATCAGGGCTTGATCCATCACCGCTATTTAGCTCACTGCCCCATCCCAGCTCAGAACCTGGCTATATGCTAATTAGTCTGTCCCTGGCCCAGTGCATCATGGGAACAGGGCAGACCAAACTACCAAGCCAATTCTTCACCAGAAAGGAGACTAGCTACCGGGGACTGGTTTCTGGCATTTCAGCCTCGTCGGCCCGGCTTGCTTGAATCCTGATGGAGCAGTGAGCAAGGGACTCATGTCTGAGTATACCCTCCCACACCTATAGTGGCCAAAAACGATTCAGAAAAGGGGGTGGTGATGAACAGAGTGTCTGAATTAAGCAGACCACTCTTACCCAGTCCAAAGCTCAGGGCTTGATCCATCACCGTTATTTAGCTCACTGCCCCATCCCAGCTCAGAACCTGGCTATATGCAAATTAGTCTGTCCCTGGCCCAGTGCATCATGGGAACAGGGCAGACCAAACTACCAAGCCAATTCTTCACCAGAAAGGAGACAAGCTACCGGGAACCGGTTTCTGGCATTTCAGCCTCGTCGGCCCGGCTTGCTTGAATCCTGATGGAGCAGTGAGCAAGGGACTCATGTCTGAGTATACCCTGCCACACCTATAGTGGCCAAAAACGATTCAGAAAAGGGGGTGGTGATGAACAGAGTGTCTGAATTAAGCAGGCCACTCTTACCCAGTCCAAAGATCAGGGCTTGATCCATCACCGTTATTTAGCTCACTGCCCCATCCCAGCTCAGAACCTGGCTATATGCAAATTAGTCTGTCCCTGGCCCAGTGCATCATGGGAACAGGGCAGACCAAACTACCAAGCCAATTCTTCGCCAGAAAGGAGACAAGCTACCGGGGACCGGTTTCTGGCATTTCAGCCTCGTCGGCCCGGCTTGCTTGAATCCTGATGGAGCAGTGAGAAAGGGACTCATGTCTGAGTATACCCTGCCACACCTATAGTGGCCAAAAACGATTCAGAAAAGGGGGTGGTGATGAACAGAGTGTCTGAATTAAGCAGACCACTCTTACCCAGTCCAAAGATCAGGGCTTGATCCATCACCGTTATTTAGCTCACTGCCCCATCCCAGCTCAGAACCTGGCTATATGCAAATTAGTCTGTCCCTGGCCCAGTGCATCATGGGAACAGGGCAGACCAAACTACCAAGCCAATTCTTCACCAGAAAGGACACAAGCTACCGGGAACCGGTTTCTGGCATTTCAGCCTCGTCGGCCCGGCTTGCTTGAATCCTGATGGAGCAGTGAGCAAGGGACTCATGTCTGAGTATACCCTGCCACACCTATAGTGGCCAAAAACGATTCAGAAAAGGGGGTGGTGATGAACAGAGTGTCTGAATTAAGCAGACCACTCTTACCCAGTCCAAAGATCAGGGCTTGATCCATCACCGTTATTTAGCTCACTGCCCCATCCCAGCTCAGAACCTGGCTATATGCAAATTAGTCTGTCCCTGGCCCAGTGCATCATGGGAACAGGGCAGACCAAACTACCAAGCCAATTCTTCACCAGAAAGGAGACAAGCTACCGGGAACCGGTTTCTGGCATTTCAGCCTCGTCGGCCTGGCTTGCTTGAATCCTGATGGAGCAGTGAGCAAGGGACTCATGTCTGAGTATAACCTGCCACACCTATAGTGGCCAAAAACGATTCAAAAAGGGGGTGGTGATGAACAGAGTGTCTGAATTAAGCAGACCACTCTTACCCAGTCCAAAGATCAGGGCTTGATCCATCACCGTTATTTAGCTCACTGCCCCATCCCAGCTCAGAACCTGGCTATATGCAAATTAGTCTGTCCCTGGCCCAGTGCATCATGGGAACAGGGCAGACCAAACTACCAAGCCAATTCTTCGCCAGAAAGGAGACAAGCTACCGGGGACCGGTTTCTGGCATTTCAGCCTCGTCGGCCCGGCTTGCTTGAATCCTGATGGAGCAGTGAGAAAGGGACTCATGTCTGAGTATACCCTGCCACACCTATAGTGGCCAAAAACGATTCAGAAAAGGGGGTGGTGATGAACAGAGTGTCTGAATTAAGCAGACCACTCTTACCCAGTCCAAAGATCAGGGCTTGATCCATCACCGTTATTTAGCTCACTGCCCCATCCCAGCTCAGAAACTGGCTATATGCAAATTAGTCTGTCCCTAGCCCAGTGCATCATGGGAACAGGGCAGACCAAACTACCAAGCCAATTCTTCACCAGAAAGGAGACAAGCTACCGGGGACCGGTTTCTGGCATTTCAGCCTCGTCGGCCCGGCTTGCTTGAATCCTGATGGAGCAGTGAGCAAGGGACTCATGTCTGAGTATACCCTGCCACACCTATAGTGGCCAAAAACGATTCAGAAAAGGGGGTGGTGATGAACAGAATGTCTGAATTAAGCAGACCACTCTTACCCAGTCCAAAGATCAGGGCTTGATCCATCACCGTTATTTAGCTCACTGCCCCATCCCAGCTCAGAACCTGGCTATATGCAAATTAGTCTGTCCCTGGCCCAGCGCATCATGGGAACAGGGCAGACCAAACTACCAAGCCAATTCTTCACCAGAAAGGAGACAAGCTACCGGGGACCGGTTTCTGGCATTTCAGCCTCGTCGGCCCGGCTTGCTTGAATCCTGATGGAGCAGTGAGCAAGGGACTCATGTCTGAGTATACCCTGCCACACCTATAGTGGCCAAAAACGATTCAGAAAAGGGGGTGGTGATGAACAGAGTGTCTGAATTAAGCAGACCACTCTTACCCAGTCCAAAGATCAGGGCTTGATCCATCACCGTTATTTAGCTCACTGCCCCATATCAGCTCAGAACCTGGCTATATGCAAATTAGTCTGTCCCTGGCCCAGTGCATCATGGGAACAGGGCAGACCAAATTACCAAGCCAATTCTTCACCAGAAAGGAGACAAGCTACCGGGGACCGGTTTCTGGCATTTCAGCCTCGTCGGCCCGGCTTGCTTGAATCCTGATGGAGCAGTGAGCAAGGGACTCATGTCTGAGTATACCCTGCCACACCTATAGTGGCCAAAAACGATTCAGAAAAGGGGGTGGTGATGAACAGAGTGTCTGAATTAAGCAGACCACTCTTACCCAGTCCAAAGATCAGGGCTTGATCCATCACCGTTATTTAGCTCACTGCCCCATCCCAGCTCAGAACCTGGCTATATGCAAATTAGTCTGTCCCTGGCCCAGTGCATCATGGGAACAGGGCAGACCAAACTACCAAGCCAATTCTTCACCAGAAAGGAGAAAAGCTACCGGGGACCGGTTTCTGGCATTTCAGCCTCGTCGGCCCGGCTTGCTTGAATCCTGATGGAGCAGTGAGCAAGGGACTCATGTCTGAGTATACCCTGCCACACCTATAGTGGGTCAAAAACGATTCAGAAAAGGGGGTGGTGATGAACAGAGTGTCTGAATTAAGCAGACCACTCTTACCCAGTCCAAAGATCAGGGCTTGATCCATCACCGTTATTTAGCTCACTGCCCCATCCCAGCTCAGAACCTGGCTATATGCAAATTAGTCTGTCCCTAGCCCAGTGCATCATGGGAACAGGGCAGACCAAACTACCAAGCCAATTCTTCACCAGAAAGGAGACAAGCTACCGGGGACCGGTTTCTGGCATTTCAGCCTCGTCGGCCCGGCTTGCTTGAATCCTGATGGAGCAGTGAGCAAGGGACTCATGTCTGAGTATACCCTGCCACACCTATAGTGGCCAAAAACGATTCAGAAAAGGGGGTGGTGATGAACAGAGTGTCTGAATTAAGCAGACCACTCTTACCCAGTCCAAAGATCAGGGCTTGATCCATCACCGTTATTTAGCTCACTGCCCCATCCCAGCTCAGAACCTGGCTATATGCAAATTAGTCTGTCCCTGGCCCAGTGCATCATGGGAACAGGGCAGACCAAACTACCAAGCCAATTCTTCACCAGAAAGGAGACAAGCTACCAGGGACCGGTTTCTGGCATTTCAGCCTCGTCGGCCCGGCTTGCTTGAATCCTGATGGAGCAGTGAGCATTTTGCCACCATATGCGTGGAAGGGTATACTCAGATGTGAGTCCCTTGCTCATTGCACCATCAGGATTCAAGCAAGCCGGGCCGACGACGCCTGAAATGGCAGAAACCGGTCCCCGGAAGCTTGTTTCCTTCCCAGTATAAGAATTGGCTTGGTAGTTTGGTTTGCCCTGTTCCCATCATGCACTGGGACAGGAACAGACTAATTTGCATATAGCCAAGTTCTGAGCTGGGATGGTGCAGTGAGCTAAAAAACGGTGATGGATCAAGCCCTGATCTTTGGACTGGGTAAGAGTGGTCTGCTTAATTCAGGCACTCTGTTCATCACCACCCCCTTTTTTGAATCATTTTGTCCACCATATGCGTGGAAGGGTATACTCAGATGTGAGTCCCTTGCTCATTGCACCATCAGGATTCAAGCAAGCCGGGCCGACGACGCATGAAATGGCAGAAACCGGTCCCCGGAAGCTTGTTTCCTTCCCAGTATAAGAATTGGCTTGGTAGTTTGGTTTGCCCTGTTCCCATCATGCACTGGGACAGGAACAGACTAATTTGCATATAGCCAAGTTCTGAGCTGGGATGGTGCAGTGAGCTAAAAAACGGTGATGGATCAAGCCCTGATCTTTGGACTGGGTAAGAGTGGTCTGCTTAATTCAGGCACTCTGTTCATCACCACCCCCTTTTCTGAATCATTTTGTCCACCATATGCGTGGAAGGGTATACTCAGATGTGAGTCCCTAGCTGATTGCACCATCAGGATTCAAGCAAGCCGGGCCGACGACGCCTGAAATGGCAGAAACAGGTCCCCGGAAGCTTGTTTCCTTCCCAGTATAAGAATTGGCTTGGTAGTTTGGTTTGCCCTGTTCCCATCATGCACTGGGACAGGAACAGACTAATTTGCATATAGCCAAGTTCTGAGCTGGGATGGTGCAGTGAGCTAAAAAACGGTGATGGATCAAGCCCTGATCTTTGGACTGGGTAAGAGTGGTCTGCTTAATTCAGGCACTCTGTTCATCACCACCCCCTTTTCTGAATCATTTTGTCCACCATATGCGTGGAAGGGTATACTCAGATGTGAGTCCCTTGCTCATTGCACCATCTGGATTCAAGCAAGCCGGGCCGACGATGCCTGAAATGGCAGAAACCGGTCCCCGGAAGCTTGTTTCCTTCCCAGTATAAGAATTGGCTTGGTAGTTTGGTTTGCCCTGTTCCCATCATGTACTGGGACAGGAACAGACTAATTTGCATATAGCCAAGTTCTGAGCTGGGATGGTGCGGTGAGCTAAAAAACGGTGATGGATCAAGCCCTGATCTTTGGACTGGGTAAGAGTGGTCTGCTTAATTCAGGCACTCTGTTCATCACCACCCCCTTTTCTGAATCATTTTGTCCACCATATGCGTGGAAGGGTATACTCAGATGTGAGTCCCTTGCTCATTGCACCATCAGGATTCAAGCAAGCCGGACGACGACGCCTGAAATGTCAGAAACCGGTCCCCGGAAGCTTGTTTCCTTCCCAGTATAAGAATTGGTTTGGTAGTTTGGTTTGCCCTGTTCCCATCATGCACTGGGACAGGAACAGACTAATTTGCATATAGCCAAGTTTTGAGGTGGGATGGTGCAGTGAGCTAAAAAACGGTGATGGATCAAGCCCTGATCTTTGGACTGGGTAAGAGTGGTCTGCTTAATTCAGGCACTCTGTTCATCACCACCCCCTTTTCTGAATCATTTTGTCCACCATATGCGTGGAAGGGTATACTCAGATGTGAGTCCCTTGCTCATTGCACCATCAGGATTCAAGCAAGCCGGGCTGACGACGCCTAAAATGGCAGAAACCGGTCCCCGGAAGCTTGTTTCCTTCCCAGTATAAGAATTGGCTTGGTAGTTTGGTTTGCCCTGTTCCCATCATGCACTGGGACAGGAACAGACTAATTTGCATATAGCCAAGTTCTGAGCTGGGATGGTGCAGTGAGCTAAAAAACGGTGATGGATCAAGCCCTGATCTTTGGACTGGGTAAGAGTGGTCTGCTTAATTCAGGCACTCTGTTCATCACCACCCCCTTTTCTGAATCATTTTGTCCGCCATATGCGTGGAAGGGTATACTCAGATGTGAGTCCCTAGCTGATTGCACCATCAGGATTCAAGCAAGCCGGGCCGACGACGCCTGAAATGGCAGAAACAGGTCCCCGGAAGCTTGTTTCCTTCTCAGTATAAGAATTGGCTTGGTCATTTGGTTTGCCCTGTTCCCATCATGCACTGGGACAGGAACAGACTAATTTGCATATAGCCAAGTTCTGAGCTGGGATGGTGCAGTGAGCTAAAAAACGGTGATGGATCAAGCCCTGATCTTTGGACTGGGTAAGAGTGGTCTGCTTAATTCAGGTACTCTGTTCATCACCACCCCCTTTTCTGAATCATTTTGTCCACCATATGCGTGGAAGGGTATACTCAGATGTGAGTCCCTTGCTCATTGCACCATCTGGATTCAAGCAAGCCGGGCCGACGACGCCTGAAATGGCAGAAACCGGTCCCCGGAAGCTTGTTTCCTTCCCAGTATAAGAATTGGCTTGGTAGTTTGGTTTGCCCTGTTCCCATCATGCACTGGGACAGGAACAGACTAATTTGCATATAGCCAAGTTCTGAGCTGGGATGGTGCAGTGAGCTAAAAAACGGTGATGGATCAAGCCCTGATCTTTGGACTGGGTAAGAGTGGTCTGCTTAATTCAGGCACTCTGTTCATCACCACCCCCTTTTCTGAATCATTTTGTCCACCATATGCGTGGAAGGGTATACTCAGATGTGAGTCCCTTGCTCATTGCACCATCAGGATTCAAGCAAGCCGGGCCGATGACGCCTGAAATGGCAGAAACCGGTCCCCGGAAGCTTGTTTCCTTCCCAGTATAAGAATTGGCATGGTAGTTTGGTTTGCCCTGTTCCCATCATGCACTGGGACAGGAACAGACTAATTTGCATATAGCCAAGTTCTGAGCTGGGATGGTGCAGTGAGCTAAAAAACGGTGATGGATCAAGCCCTGATCTTTGGACTGGGTAAGAGTGGTCTGCTTAATTCAGGCACTCTGTTCATCACCACCCCCTTTTCTGAATCGTGGTTCAATTCTGGGCTGGACAAGAAAGTAACTAATGCATGTGTCTCTGTTGTAGTGTCGGCACCACCCGGACCGCAATCAGCAATGTTGCACCCTGTGACTCAAGTCCCACAGCATGAGCAACATGGACATAAGGGGGATTCACTGACCCTACATTCATCCATACTTTCATACTTGAATGATCATAGACATGACACATCTGCGTGAATTTTAATGTTTTATTCACATTCAGTGGCGTGTTGAAGCTGGAGCAGTACAGGGCCATGCAAACCTCACTTTATATTGTTGCCCGGTGGAGGGTCAGCCAGAAACCTTTAGGGAATGACAAGTTCATCAGAAGAGGAAGAGTTCAGTCCGCTGTCTGATTGCTGTGTCATTGGTAACCAAACAGAATATGGCAGTCCATGTCAAGGCACAAGGTGAGTGTCATAGAGTGTATCTGGGACAGTGGAAGGTGATGTGGCAGAGGGCAGAACCAAGCAGAAACAGACCATATGACGGAGTTGAATCCTACTGCTTCCTTCTTACCACTAAGGCAGAATCATCTGCATCTTCATCTTTCTGATGTTTAATGTGCCTCACATGTGGGTGTTGTTGTTTTGTCTGCAATACTGTGTGGTAGTGACACATCAATGGCTGGAGGTGGATTGTCTGCAGCACCGTGGGTGGAGATGTGGATATAGAAGCAGCAGCTGCATTCATCGGCAACGGGCCTTGTGGTGGCAATGCCATGATAAGGGTCTGCAGGGCATGGAAGAACCCAGCTACATCTCGCTGGTGTGCAGCCGTGGCAGCCATTCTTTCTGCCTGCATCCATTCCATGTTCTCCATGATCCTCCGCATGTCTCCCAAATCCCAGCTGATATCGCTGGAGCCACTCAAACTACGCAGTTGTTCTTGTGTCAGAGTCAGGACTCCAGCGATGTCAGCCATGGATCATTGGAGAGCATGACGTGGACTGTGGGTGTCCGCTAGGGACTGTAAGTGGTCCCTGATGGGACTTAGACACCCACGTATGGCATCTAGTTTGGCTGCCATGAGGTCGGACCCCACCTGCACCTGATCGGCCATCTTCTCCTGGCACCCTAACACACGGCGTTGGAAGGATATGTGTTGTTTGTGGGGGTCCTGGGAAACAGCTGTGGTGGTGGGTCTTCCTGCTGTGTGGTCTGTGCAGGGGGTGAGGTCTCCTTGTTGCAACTGGGCAGCCCTGCTCCTGGAGGTGAGGTGCCGAAGCTGTCCATGAGCTCTTGGAGGGCAGCGGTATTGAAGGTGTGGAGGTCATCTTCGTCATCAGTGAAGAGATGTTCGGTCTGCTCTGCAGGAGGTGTTGATTGTCCCTCTGCAATGTGAAGGGGAGATGCGGTTTAACATTGTGTTCACATGTATGTTGACACATTGTACAAGTTTACATACATACTGCCTGACAATGTACATTGTGACTGATTGGGAGGAGCTGCCTATATGCGGGAAGGTTGACATTTTGACAACATCATGGATGTGTATTTGTACTTCTACATTATCATCTCACATTTCCCTGCTATGCCAAATGTGATTGGCCAGTTTCTACACACAAGCAGCACCAGTTGTGTCGTCTGTTATGTTGTGAACCTATTGCATTTTGTACCACATTGTTGTGAATGTTGATGTACTATGAATGTTATATGTGTGTGTTGCATTTTGGGAGAGTCGCCCCTGCAGCTCTGATTTTGCTGCCCCTTATCCCTTTCAGGCGGTGTGCCTTTGACTTCTGTGCTTATACAGTGCTGAGATGTTGCATACTTGGGTAAATTGGGCTCTTGGTGGGAGTTGGGACTCTGGGGCATGGTTTGTCCGCAGATGTGTTGTTGACGTCAGGGGTTGTTTGTGCACGTGGATGTGTCAGAATGTGACCTGCTTCTTTACTGATGTGGTCTACACTCAGCCATCTCAGTGTCGTGGCGTGCAACATGTCATGATATATTGACTGCAGCCATGCTATTCGTCATGCAGTGTCACTTGCATTGTCAGTGTGGCTCACAGACACGCCACTTAGCTGCGTTTGGCACATGTTCATGGGTTGGTTGTGAGATTGGTGATGTGTGGGAAGGGCCCCCTTTGGGCACATAGTTGACAGGGGCCTACTTGCTGTTTCTAGGTGTACTACAGTGTGCCAAGGGGATCAGGGACATTATCTTGAGTCATTGTGGGTGTGCACAGTGCTATACTTAATTGTGCATGTGTGCCATTGTGCCCATCTCCTCCTGTCCCCCAGTCCCTAGTCGTTACTCACCCTGTTGCTGTTGTGTCAGGTCATGTTGAGCAGTGTCCGGTCCTCCAACTCCTGCCTCCGTCTCCGTCTCCACACTGATGACTGTGGACACCATTTCCTCCATCTCATCCAGCTCCTTCTGTGGTGCAGGACTCCCACCTCTGGTTTGCATTGCTGCCTTCTGTTTGTTGCTAAGTTTCTGCTTGGTTTAGCGCTACTCATCATTCCAGCGCCTCTTGAGCTCTTACATTGTCCTCCTCAGCACTCCGACTGCATTCACCTTGTCCACGATGGAATGCCATATTCCATTTTTTGTTGCCAATGACACAGTGGAGGTGACAAACAGTTGTTGATGGTGTTCTGTGACCTCTGTTATCAGGATCCTGTTTTCCTGTGGACTGAACAGTGTCTTCCTCTTCTTCTTCTCCTTGCCCTTCCCTGACCCGAGGTCCCAGGCTGGTCCTCCGTGGGGCTTGTGGGGTTCTGGTTGTCCTCTGTACTTGCTCCGGCTACCTCCATTGTGCTTCGCAGTTGTTCAGGTTTTGTTTGTGGTTTTTTTTCTGCTTTTAAGTGATTTTTCCCGCCTGTTATGTATGAATTGCAAACCTGGCACAGCTTATTGCTGATTTTTTTATCGCGGTTGGGCCCATCACCACTTTTTTCACAGTTGGCTTTAGATTTTTATCGCCGTCCCGGTAATTTTATCGCAGACATTTGACGCGGTGCGGGCCCTAGAAAGCAGTACAACCAACAAACAAAGTATAGTTGCACACCGTGGACTACAAGCATTTGGGTAAAATTTAGCTACGCATAACTCTATGTAAAACGCATTTAACAACCTGTTTAGTATCTCATCAGGCTTTACTTGCATATCTTCTGTAGGACCACTAATCTGCCCTCTGAGTCAGAATATATGCGCCAAGCAGAACAATACTGCCAAATATGTTATGAAAGAAACTCCAAAGTTACAGGTAGACTTAACACGTTTAAAACACCTACAGATGGAACATATAAGAGCACTTTGCATGTTAAGTATGTTCAGACACGATAGTAGGTGAGCATGGAGACATACTACCCTCTACCGGCCAACTCTCCAAAAACCTTGGGGTCACAGGACTTCTTTATATTTATCTTCTCTACTAACTTCTTCCCAACTTCTTCCTAACTTTGGGTACTAAGGCTCTAACTGCTTACTGCACTTTATTACCCGTTTATTATATTTTCTGACTTTAACACTAATTGGCCTATAGCATGGCATGTTCATCTAAACAGTTAACAATTGTATTGATTTATGGATGCCCAGGAATTAAAGAAATTAATGAAGGTACATATGTTCATTTTTCAGACAATGAGAACTCCCTGGTTTTAATAGTATTCATGCACCTGTCTGTTGTCCAGTTTCATGTTGGCCCTGAGGAAGGTGTAGTAAAATAATGACACCACCAAAACGTACGTAGGCCGTACGCACCAGGGACCCTCACAAAAAATCAAATCAAATCCTGAAGAAAAAAAGGAAAGGATCAAAAAGACTGTTAATCCTTACAATAAAAAAAAAGGAAGAACTAGACCAATGGTTCAGATATACTTTGAGGAGTCTACGATAGGACACACTATATGTTTTTCACTTATTTCACTGTGTATGTTGTGTTAGTATTGTTAGGACAATGCACTGAGAACACAATGGTGTGTAGAGTGCTCCCTTCTCCCTTGGAAAGTTAACACACCTGCATGGGAGAATCCAATAAGAAACGGAGGGCAGAGATTTCAAGACCAAGAGCCCGTTTTGGAAGATTGAGCTAGGAAACATAAAGAATGTGACATCTTGGTAGTCGGACCTAGCCTTGATCCATTTCAGATTCTTTGTTTGCTAATTCTCTGCAGGTTACCCAATGTGACAAATCTCTCTTGACTACCCCAGCTCTGACGGCCACAGTGGGTCCAAGGGGAGACCCTGTTGATTTGCCTATGGAACCCAAAGGGGGTCCACCTTCTGAGGGGAGCATGACAGAGGTCCTGATGACATACTGAAAGGCATGTCCTTGGACTTATTCCAAGTGCTACTCTGCTCTCTAATCGCTTCTCTTGGGAGGGTCCACCATCTGGGATTAATGTAGGGGTGGGGAGACAATAGATGTCCATTTGGTATTCACCACACACTTCTAAGGAGGATGGTTGCACCTGCTGGGAGTTAACCATGTGGATAGTTGCCTGCTACTCTACAACCTCAGCCTTTCCTGTCCCCTACTGGCCCATCATACTGCATGTAGTTCATGCCAAAGATAAAGCATGCCAAATGAGGGTCACACACCTTTTCTCCACCACTACTCTTCGAGCAGGTGAGTCTGCAGCCACATCAACAAATCCTCACTAAGCACCACAGGTGACCATGGCAAGATTAAACCCCTCATTAAAGATTACCTCCGGGCCAGTCTCCTAATCTTCAAAGCTGAGCTGAGAGAGGAAATCAAGACTGACTTTTCCAAAGGCTTTTCAGAGCTGGGTGCTGACTAGGTCCCAAAATACAAATTCTCTGTTCTAATATTAACTGTGCAGCAATGAGTGTACTTGATCTGGAAGCCAAGGTCAAACGACTTTAACTGGCTGAGTCCTTCCAGAAAGCTACAATAGCCACCCTGGAAACACTGATGGCAATCCTCCTTTGTAAAATGAGCCCCACTTTAAGCATAATCAATACAAAATAACTATGAGACCTTAGCCCAAACAAAAACACAATAGAGTCTCTCTCTTCTTTCACAAATCCCTAGGTTTGTCACCTATGGTGAGCATGAGAAATATAGAGGGGACAGTTTATGGTCATGGGCTTTTCTAAAATCTTCGTTAACTCTCCGACCACATATTTCACCATACCAAACTTTTTAATACATTTTCAAAGGTAGGGAAAGTGACCACTACGATGGGTGAGGTCAACATTTCCTTGATGCGAAAGTGAGGAAAAAAAACCACAAGAGTCTCTCTCTTCTTTCACAAATCCCTAGGTTTGTCACCTATGGTGAGCATGAGAAATATAGAGGGAACAGTTTATGGTCATGGGACAGTTTCAGAGCAGATGGGTCATGACAGTCACTCTATACGGTCCTAGTGGTGACCAGGACACCCTTTTAGTGGCTTTTTTTTAGATGTTGGCTGGCATTCCAGAGGGAGTATTAGGAAGCAGGAGCCTGGTTTGGGACATTAGAAGAATAGATCAGGTGCTTCCGCAACACAGTCAGGTGTTTTTGCTACGACCCTTTAGAATATGTTAAAAATATGTTAAAAACCCTGGGCTTGCGTGATGCCCGGAGACAATTTGCATGATGCCTAGAGACAGTTAAGACAAAACACACAACTCCTAATGGGAACGGTCCCCACCTAGTAAGAGGATAAGTTAGAAGCTTTTTGAGACTTTTAAGCTTTGTTATATTCTTCTGCCCCTCTCTCTGAGGAGGAGCCATCCACATACCTATCAAGTGTCTCTACCCCACTCCTAAGCCCTGATGGGAAGAGATGACCTTAAGGCCCCTATCACAAATTCTCAACTATTGGCAGCCATGAAATCCATTTAGATACACAAACCCCCTGGCCCTGATGGCTTCACTGGAGGCTTTTCTAAAATCTTTGTTAACTCTCCGACCACACATTTCACCATACCAAACTTTTTAATACATTTTCAAAGGTAGGGAAAGTGACCACCACGATGGGTGAGGTCAACATTTCCTTGATGCGAAAGTGAGGAAAAAAAAACCCACAAGAGTCTCTCTCTTCTTTCACAAATCCCTAGGTTTGTCATCTATGGTGAGCATGAGAAATATAGAGGGAACAGTTTATGGTCATGGGACGGTTTCAGAGCAGATGGGTCATGACAGTCACTCTATACGGTCCTACTGGTGACCAGGACACCCTTTTAGTGGCTTTTTATTAGATGTTGGCTGGCATTGCAGACGGAGTAATAGGAAGCAGGAGCCTGGTTTGGGACATTAGAAGAATAGATCAGGTGTTTCCGCAACACAGTCAGGTGCTTTTGCTATGACCCTTTAGAATATGTTAAAAATATGTTAAAAACCCTGGGCTTGCGTGATGCCCGGAGACAATTTGCATGGTGCCTAGAGACAGTTAAGACAAAACACACAACTCCTTATGGGAACGATCCCCACCTAGTAAGAGGATAAGTTAGAAGCTTTTTGAGACTTTTATACTTTGTTATATTCTTCTGCCCCTCTCTCTGAGGAGGAGCCATCCACATACCTATCAAGTGTCTCTACCCCAATCCTAAGCCCTGATGGGAAGAGATGACCTTGAGGCCCCTATAACAAATTCTCAACTATTGGCAGCCATGAAATCCATTAAGATACACAAAGCCCCTGGCCCTGATGGCTTCACTGGAGGCTTTTCTAAAATCTTCGCTAACTCTCCGACCACACATTTCACCATACCAAACTTTTTAATACATTTTCAAAGGTAGGGAAAGTGACCACCACGATGGGTGAGGTCAACATTTCCTTGATGCGGAAGGCAGGAAAAAACCCAAAAAACTATGCATTTCTTAAAGCTCCAAAGAGTTGCTTACTGTTGATGCCAAAGTAAACACAAATATTCTTGTGACCAAATTGGACTCTCTCCTCCCCGACCTGATGCAACCCAACCAATCAAGGTTTATTAAGGGCATCCAAATGCATGATAATATTTGCCAATACAGTCCACCTGATCGAAAAAGCCAGAAGAGAATTTATTTATTTTATTTATTTATTTTAACGACTTGTAGAGCGACTGGTGACCTGACGGCATCCCCGCGCTGTAATGATTTTGATATCCAGATGAGATGGAGGAGAGAAAAGGAAGAAAAAAAAAAAAAAAAAAAAGGGGGGGGACGTTATTTCGGAAATAGAAGTGTTTTCAATTTTTTTCTAAAAATAAGATAGCTGGGTTCCAGTCTGAGGGAACGGGGGAGTGAGTTCCATCTGGTGGAAGCTTTCACAGAGAAGCGTCGGCCACCAGTGCGTGTCTTTTTAAATTTGGGGATGATGGCTAGATGTTCATTCTCGGACCGCAGGGATCTGGGAGCTATATAAGGCGTTACCAGGTGGCTGAGAATCGGGGGGCCAGCTCCATTAATCAGTTTGTAAGCCGTGCACATGGCTTTGAATTCCACTCTTTGACGCACCGGGAGCCAGTGCAGGGCTTTGAGGGCAGGTTTAGCTGACACTCTGGAGGGAAGGTTCATGCGTAGTCGGGCTGCAGCGTTCTGTGTTCGTTGTATTTTAGCCAAGGTGACCTCAGGGGCACCAAGGTAAACCATGTTACTGTAGTCCAGCCGTGACAATATTAGCCCTTGGACTAGGAGTTTTCTGGAGGTGGGCGGGAGTAGGGGAAGAATCTTGCGGGTGGTGCGCATAAGCCCAAAACAGGTTCCTGCAGTTTTGGTCGCTTGTGTTTTCATTGATAACTCGGGTTCTAGCCAGACTCCTAGGGTCTTAATTTCTTTTTTCGGGGTGGGAATTTCCCCGAACACGTCTGGCCAGGCTGATGGGGGGATGGTCACCCATTGCTTTCCCATGAGCATCACTTCGGTCTTCGACCCGTTTAATTTGAGTGAAGATTCACACATCCAGCTGTAGATTTTCGTAAGGCAATTTGCCAAATTGTCTGGGTGATCGTCTAGTTGGGATAGGGAGACGACCAGCTGTGTGTCATCCGCGTAACTCAATTGAGACCTCCAGTAATGTATTTATTGGATGCAGGAGAGACATTCAACCAGGTGAAGTAGTGATTTCTTCTGGCAACACTTAAGTTTGGAGTACGGTCTACCACAACATCCATGGCAATTGGGAGGGTATGATGCACCCACTTCGAGGTTTTTGGCCATGTATTACTCAGCGGCACAGCTGTCCATTTTCTCAGATCGGCCCCTCATGAGATCGATAAACTATTCCCACACATGACAGTCTGTGGCACCTTAACAAAATTCTTATATCTAACTACTTTTCACTCACCACAAGCCCCTGTCCATTACAAATCTTCCCTAACAGCAGCACTAATACCAGGCCATTTTGATTAATGGAAACAAGGGAGCTGCCTCATGATATCATACATGTTCCACTAAGCTAAAAGGAAGCCTTTTAGAAATGCAAACAAGTCTTTACATTGAGTCAGGCAGAACGGTTTTATTTCAACAGTTTAAGACACTTAGGGCCAGATGTAGGTAAATAGTCTTTACAGATTCTAAAATACCGAATTTTACCGATTCGGTATTTTAGAATCGGTAAATGCTATGTAGCAAAAAATTTGGTAAAAATTACTGAATAAGTAAGATTCGGTAGTTACCAAATTGGTATTTACCGATTTGGTAATTGCCCATAGGAATGAATGGCAATTACCGAATCGGTAAATACCGATTTGGTAAAATGGGGGACACATTCAAGGGTGCCAGGGTGTCACTTTAACACCCTGTTGCACCCCTGAATCGTGCTTGTGTGTAGATGTGACACACATACATGCCCTAAGGGCATGTATGTCTGCCACATGGCACAGTTGACAATGCACTGATTTGCATTTTCAAAGGTATTCCTTATTTATCACCAACTTATAGTTGGTGGTAAATAACAAATCCTAAAATGGGAAAAGCACTCATTTGAGTGCTCCCTACATTGCAAATTCGGTAATTTACCGATTCGGTATTTTAAGGAATCGGTAATTTACCGATTCCTTAAAATACCGAATTGGTAAATTACAGAATTTGCAATTTAGGCCACCTACATCCCAAATGCCCAATACCGGTCGGTAACGGCTGAAATTCGGTAATTTCGGCCGTTACCGACCGGTATTGGGCCACCTACATCTGGCCCTTGGAGATGAACTTAATTGTTAAAGAGGGTGTCATCCGCCTTACTGGCACCAAATGAAAAAATTGGAAAAGCAGCAAGCGGCTCAAAGGGTATAATCGCTGCTTTATAGCCTTTGGCTGGAGGTTTCTCCAAGCGCTATCGAGATGTATGAGACAAAGTAGAAGCTGACATATGCACCTATCACCCACTGTTCTGGTAGCATACAGGGCACAGAGGTCCACTGTAGTATTTGGCAGGTACCTTAGGTTGAATACTTTCTATCTTATCAAAAAGTGGCTTGTACAGGACGGGTCGTGGCTTCTTTAGTGATTTCTACCATATTTAATGGGATTTGGTGGGGTTGTCCCTACATTCATCTTTTCTGGGAAGGGATTCTCGTAGCCATGAAAACAATATTATGATAGACTTTTCCATTGCCTGTGTTCTACTGATTCTTTGTTCATGTCCCTTCAGACTAAAGTGGACAACCTTTCCCTTCGGAATTGCCTGAAGGGCAGCAGAAACCACCCTACCCATGTACTGGAAGAAGAGAGACACTCCTCCTACCCATGTGGCTATTTGTGTGTTGCCACCTTTATACTAACAATTCTTTTTAATTGAAATCATTGACTTATTTTCTATGAATAAGTATATTCCAGCCACAGTATTGTTGCTTGACATTTAGAAAGACTTTGATCTTGTGCACTGGGACCACAATTCACCATTTTGGCAACATTTAGATACCCATTCCAACTGACAAAGTTAACAGCAAATGTGTACAAGAAATCTAAATCCCCTTATCTGGTTAACTCTCTGAAGGCAGGCTTAGATTTTTTTATTGAACCACTGGCCATAAGGATAGCTATGCTCTCATTGTGGGTTTCAATTCCATCTTCCTAACTTTCCTAAGATCAAACTTTATGCAGACAATATTGCTTTGTATCTTAGGGGCATATGAATGAAACTATTTCGTGTTTGCAAATGCTGCGAATCGCAAAAAAATTGTGTTTGCGAACACGAAATAGAGAAACGCGATGTGTGACACATTTTCGCATCGCAAACAAAAAAATCACAATTTTTGCGATTTCTTAATTTGCACGGCCCGAAGCCTGTGAATTTCCATGCGAATTCTCAGTCTGCAATACGCAGACGGCGAAACCTGCAAAATGAGAAATCGCAATTTAAGATTTCGCAAAGGAATGTATGAAAAATTTGCAAACTGCAATTTCCAAAAATTCGCAATTTTGCACATTAATTTTACGACCAAATCAATGCAGGTGGTAACCAGGTGGAAGCTATATAAACAGGCCCTCAATGCAACAGGGACTTCCACAATGGCAGCGCTATATGTGACAGCCAGGAGGCTGCGAATTCGGGCAGCAGCAGAGAGGAGGATGCGACAGGAATGTATCTTCAGAGTTCGCATCACTCTGTTCCAGCAGACTGAGGAGGAGATCTATGAGAAGTACAGGCTGGACTCAAAGACCATTTTAGACCCGATAGGGGAGCTGAAACCCTATCTGGAACACCCAACACGCAGGACCAAAGCCATTCCTACCCATGTGCAGGTCCTGTGCTCATTGTACCTACTGACCTCAGGGAGTTTTCAATTGGTGATAGCAGTGGCAGGTGGGGTCTCACAGAGTGGCCTGTCGAGCTTCTTCCATGTATTCTGAGATGCAATTGTACAGGGGCTACAACATCACATGCAATTCCCCAGCACACAACAGGCATTACAGCAAACAAAACTGGACTCCTACCAGATTGCACAATTCCCCCACGTAATTGGCTGCAAAGATGGGACCCATGTGGCCCTCACACCCCCATCAACCAATGAATATGTATTCAGAAACCGTAAATCATTTAATTCCCTGAACATACAGATCATCTGCAATGCCAAACATATAATCAATTACATTTTAGCTAAATACCCAGGCAGTACTCACAACTCTTTCATCTTTAGACATAGTGGGATGTACAGACGTCTCAATGCTGGCGAGTTTGGTGAGGGCTACCTGCTAGGTAAATGCATGGCACACATCCCTACATACAGTACATCTTTGGGGGCTGGACATTGACTCACCTCTTGTTTCCATTCCTGCAGGTGACAGTGCATATGTAGTGCGTGACTTCATTTTGACCCCGTACCTAAATCCCGCCAATGCAAGGGAGAGGAGATACAACCGTGCACACAAATCTATGCGCTGTGTAATAGAGCGGACGTTTGGGATCCTGAAGAGCCATTTCCGCTGCCTGCATAAAAGCAGAGGAGCACTCCAATACAGCCCGGAGACCTGCTGCAAGATTGTGGCTACCTGTGCAATGCTCCACAACATAGCTATGAAAAAAAGGCTTCTCACAAGAACTGAGTGATACTGATACATTAGACGATGATGGCCCAGGTCCCCCTGGCAGACCAGCTGTTGGAGTTGGGGCAGCTGCCGGACAGCTGAGACGGGCTGAGATCACAGAGAACTACTTCTAGGTGAGTAATGATGACAAGAGGCAAAAGATATTTTGTAGCAGATCTGTGTTTATTCAAACTTTTAACTACATTATGAAAGTTTGTCACACAGCCTGACCAACACAATGAGTGCCGCTGTACGTAGCACATGTTTGGTCCACAGTGCAGGTAGTCATACAAGTATGGAGTCCTGTAGGAATAGCTTGCCTCACCCATTTGCATGACTCAGTGTTGCAAATTCACCTCCTTCTGGGACGGACTGCTGCTGCCCGTTCTAGGGGCTGATTGCCCTCCCTTGGGTCCACAGGTGCTGCACCCTGTCTCCCACTGCGCCTTCTTGGATGGGCACTGGTGGGGTGATACTGCTCCTGATGGATGTCTCCTCACTCTCCCCTGAGCCCATGAGTGCTGGGCCACCTCTGTTTGCTGTCTGCAGTTGTTAACATTAGTGATGACCTGTGCCAACCCTTTGGCAGCATCATGGCAGCAGCATGCTGTAGCTGTGACATGTCAGCTGGCTAGTGGCCGTGCGCAGGAGGTTCACCGCCTTGGTGTAGATGTGCAGATGGATGTTGGAACATTGGCTCACCCTGTGCCTGGCTGCCTCGTCCCTGTTTAATGTTGCACACAGTTCACAAATGGCACCTGCCATGCCCATGATGCCCTCCCCCATGTATCCCAGGCTTTTGTTCATTGTGCACAGCTGATGGTTAATGGTTAATGGATCTCATCGATTTCTGTTGCAGACGCTGTATCTGCAGCATGCTGCCTCCAGTCCAGCAAACACTGTAGCCTCTTCGTCTGTGGTAGAGCTGGTCCTGGCCCTTGGCCTGCGTCACACTGCTCCTAGCTCCCTATGTTGGGGTGTGTGCTGTTCACGTACCTGTGTCACATGCTGCACTGGCTCTACCCATACATCATCCTCCCCTGTGGCCTGTGTTTCATCCTCCAGTGGTGGCAGTGGTGGCACAATTGTGCGCTTTCTACGTGGGACAGGTGTGGCCTCACAAGAATATGGCAGTCTCCGCTTTTGATGCTGCAAAAACACAGTCGACCCCACTCGGTATGATATCATTAGATGCTGAGAAAGCATTCGACCGAGTGGGGTGGGACTTTTTATGGGCCTCACTCGTAGCCTTTGGTATTAAAGGGCAATATCTCACGTGGATAAAAGCTCTATATGATAAATCTAGCACCAAGGTAATGTATGCGGGGTTAAAGTCAACTGCTTTACCGATTCTTCGGGGCACCCGGCAAGGGTTCTCCTTATCACCACTTTTATTTGCTCTTTATATAGAGTATTGTAGGAGAGTAGGGTCTGCTATCCTATGGTCACCCCAAATTTTTGCTTTTTGCTTCACTGGTTTTAGACTACTGAGGCTGTGGGCCTGCTAATCAGACCCCCAGACTGCTGTTCTCTCTCTAAATTATTAATACATGTGCTATAGGTACATACCACAATTGGAAATGGACTCCTTGTCAGCCCCTGTACCATGCACTATAGGTGCTCAGGGCATAGGTGCCACCAAGGCCTACCAGGGGCTGCAGCATATCTTTTGCCACCCCAGGCTGGTTCTTAAATTGACACAACTGGCTGATCACTCAGCTGGGGCAAGGTGGTGTAATCACCCCTTGCTTAGATATAGTATACCTATATCTAAACCTATATCTGGACACATATAAACCTGTGAGTCACTCCTATGGTAGGCCTTAACAATCCTGGAGGCAGAGTGCGTGGTTTAATGTGAGATGGAGCTCTAGCATGAGCTGAGCCTGTCTGCAGCCGTCGGGAACAAATCCCTAAGCTGTTTCAGGATAATGCCATACCATATACTCTTAAGTGCATTATAATCCTCGCGGTTATATAGCAACTTTGGTTTGGCTTTATCAAAACATGTCGTGTAAGGTGTCATACGATTTGGAATACTATCCCCTCGCCAGTTCTGGCGACGGGGATAGCATTCCACCCCTCTAGAGGGGTAAGACATGTTACTTTACTTAAATGCGGTTAATTTCTAAAAGGGCCTCAGATCCACAAAATGGATGCTTCTGCCACAGACACAGGTCTGACCCCCTGCTGCTGACCGAAACTCAGCCAAGGGGGCCTGGACAAAGGGTTTCCTGTCGCAGGGCGGTGTTACAACCCCCCAGACAGGAGATAGTGGATTGTAGCAGGGAGGTTTGAAAGAAACCAGACACTGCATGGGGAGCACAAGGCTGCCCCTTGCATAATCCGGCCAAACCGGTTCTGGGGCACTCCAGCCCCCGCTCCAGCGCGGCCAGGATCAAAGGAAGGGGGTGTATCCACCCACTTCCTGGGTCCCACCCATAGGAGGGGACCTAGTAGGTAATCCAGCCCCCCAGATTCGAATAAGAGTGGGAGCAGTGCCAATGCACTTCAGATTATCCTGATGAAACATAAGAAACGAAACACTGGACCCTTCGACATCCTACTCAACGTAGAAGACTGAAGAATCTCCCTTGTGGTCAAGGAGTGACCACCCTGTGCAAACAGGCACCATCCAGCCCTCGACGTCTGCTTTGTTGATGTTCCCACCGGAACTCGAGCGACAGAGATTGACGAGATCAAGCTTGCCTGCCTTCTAACAGCTCGATCCACAGTCCCTGCAGAGCTGAGACCCGTGGAGGTGACCGGAAGCGTGGGGCACGCCATCTTGGAAAGACCACGAGACGCTGAATGTGCAGCCCACGAGTGACCCTCGAAGCTGTACAATGGGGTTTGAGAAGCCCCAACCCTGAGCCACTCTTGCACCGAAGTTCAGCCCCCTACACTTGACGAGTGCTGCGTGGGGCCCTTCTGCTTCTTTTGGCTCAATGCGTTGGTCCGGTCACTTGCCAGCTGGCTTGTGGCCCCTGTGCCGATGAAACTTGAAATACGACTTGTGATTCTGGTTGCTCCAGATTTGAACCAGCTCCCCTGAAAAGGAGCCCCCACTCTGACCCTCCTGGTTTGAGTGAGAAGCAATCTCCCAGTTTCGCGTGGATTGCTTTTGCCAAGTGTTGTTTGCTCCAATCTTGAAGCTGACAGCGCCGACAGCGAGAACCTGCGTGGGACAGATTGTGACCCACTCCTGGACTTCGTAGATGCTCCAGAGCCCACGTGACAGCGGAGAGAAGCTCCTCAACAACCACCTGATTGCGCCCAACATTGCCTGGTTCCATCCTGGTTCCACCCTGGTCACTGCTGAGTGACCCAGACTCTGTCCCCTCTGCTTTCAGGTACTTTTCGACTTGAGTCCACCCTTGGACGCCACCAGACACTTCTCTTTCACCCCGCCTGCAGCCCTTTCAGCTCCAAGCACCAAGAGCCTGCGTGACGAAACCCGACTCAACTTCGACCCTGTGCACCCACTTCCTGTGGGTGAGGTAACATTGCAACGCCGGTGTTCCCACACAGGTACACACCTCTAGGGTCTGTGTCTTAAGTTTTGTTCCTCTAGGTTCAGTGGAAGTGTCCTTAAACTCTAACTTTGTAACTTTTACGCACCATTGGTTAACATTGATGCATGCGTGCACTTTCTGCGCTGCACCCGAATCCCGCGGGCTTTTCCCGACTTCAGCATTGCTTGTCCCGACTGCTCCCAGCGATTCCCTAGGCCCTAGGCCTAACCACTGATCGAATGGTCCCTCTTATACCATTTTTTTAGTATATGGTTTGAGTGGCCGCTTGGCCTCATCCAAAATTGTGCAACTTTGTATGTTATACTGTGCTTTTGATTTAACGCTTGTGCCCCTTTATTCATAAAGAATACTGGGGATTGTTTTTAGTATTAAATACATATATTTTTATAATATATACTTGTGTGGTGTCCTTTCATTTGATATTACAGGATTGTATGTGGTAAAACAGCTCGCTTAACACGACCTCCTAAGTTAAGCCTTTAACCCCTTCGATGCTGATGACGGAACGGTTCCGTCATGAGCGTCGGTTGAGCTGTGCTGATGACGGAACCGTTCCGTCATGACTCCGCCCGCGCAAGGCGGAGTCAGCATGGGCGGGGAATTCGCGCCGCACGCATGCGGTTAAGGCTGCTTAGTCCATGCTACCCCTAGGATAGCTTGTCTAATAAGGTTGACTTACAACCAGACACCATAAGGGTTGTTTGGACTGATACAAGGTGGTTCCAGAATTGGAAACATCATATATCAGGCCAACTTCTCACATTGGTGAGCAGCGGTGCGGATTTGAGCTTGCTGTTTGTTTTACCATTGCAATCTTTTTATCAAATTGAAAGATCACATCAAGTACCTTTAGGTACATATAAATCAAAAGCTTAGCATATTTAAGTTCTACTGAACTTAGTAGTTGTAGATTAAAGGGATTAGCACACCCTGACTACAACTCACTAGCAAGGTACAGTAGGGAAACACTTAGTGTAGGTAGGTGCATCACTTACACCACACTAGAGTCATGTCTGACACAGGAAAAGCCTCAGGGTCTGTTCCTGTGACAGTTGACCTTACCCAGGCAACTTCCAGCTATGACAAACTAACCCACAAAGACTTGATTGCCTTGTGCATCTCAAGAGGGTTAAAAAGGGGCAGAAGTCCCACCAGTCCTTCCCTGATAGCCATTCTAGAACAGGATGACTTAGATAAGGAGAATGCAGTTCCCTTAGATTCAGGAGATGGAGTGAACCCCACAGCCACTGAGACCACCCCTGAGGAGGAAGATGAGGAGGTAGAAGAGGAGGAGGACTCAGAGGTAGAGGACCCTGAAGATCAGGATCAAGGGGTTAACCAGGTTGTAGTTGCCAGGCTTAACCAGGCCAACTTAAACCTACTGGGAAATGGAGAGTTCCAGCACCTCCCAGATCCCACCAGAGCATTCTCCCAGGCAACAGAAGAGTGAGATCTCCATCAGGGGACTCTCATATTTCTAGTGCCTCAAGAGAATCTCAGAGAGGTATGACTGCCTCTCAGAAGATATAGCATAAGGCCAGGATGAGAGCTGTCAAACTCCAAACAGAGAGGGAGGAGGTAGCCCTGGCTCAAGCTAGACTTGCCTTGGCAAGAGAGCAGAAATTGTGTGGCTTAGATGTCACTGGTGGCAGCAATATTCCTAGAGAAAAAGACAGGAGCTATGATAATAGAAACCTGACAAAAATTGTGGCCCCTACAAGGAAGGGGATGACATCCACAAATGGATGACTGCTCTTGAGAGAGCCTGCATGGTACAGCAGGTTCCTCACGATTAGTGGGCTGCAATTTTATGGTAGTCCTTTTCAGAGAAAGGGAGGGACAGGCTCCTCACAGTTAGACCTGAGGATGCCAAAAACTACTCTGTCTTGAAGAGTGCTCTTATTGAAGGGTTTGGCCTAACCACTGAGCAATACAGGTTGTTGTTCAGAGACACCCAAAAAGCACAGACTCAAGACTGGACTGATTTTGTAGATTGTGCCACTAAGGCTCTGGAGGGTTGGTTGCAGGGAAGTAAAGTTTCAGACTATACAGGATTGTACAATCTTATCATGAGAGAACAGATCCTTAATAACTGTACAAACCAGCTGTTGCATCAATACCTTATTGACTCTGATCTGACCTCTCCCCAAGAATTGGGAAAGAAGGCAGACAAATGGGTCAGAACAAGGATTAAGCAGAAACCCCAGAACCAAGGTGGTGACCAGAAGAAAACAGACCAGAAGGGTGGAAATCAGAAAGATAAAGAAAAGGACCAGAAGTCTTCAGGCCCCCAAAATAGTAATAAGGAGGGTGGTTCCCAAAATGGAAACAAGAAAAAGAAGAATAATGGCCCAAAGAAACCTTGGTGTAATACCTGCAAATCAGTTTCACACTGGGGCAGTGAATGCACCAAGACAAATCCAGTCCCCACCACTGCAGCTCCTAAAGCACCTGCACCCCCTAGTTCAGTAAGCAGTGGTGGAACACAGCCAAAGGGTGTAGTAGGGTTGACCCTGGGTACTGAAGTAGGATCTGGCCTAGTCAGAATCCCTACTCAGGCAGTTCTCCTATATGATGTGGACTTAGCTTTGTCCACTACAGTGAGTCCCAGTAACCTGGGCAAATATAGGCAGACGCCTTTAATCAATGAGAAACTGGCTCAGGCCTACAGGGACACATGTGCCAGTGTCACAATGGTGACACCTGACTTTGTGGACCCTGGACAGATTGTACTAGGTGAAAGTTACCTAGTGACCAATGCAAGCAACTCCACTACTTCCCATAGTGTGGCAGTTGTGAACTTCTCCTGGGGAGGGGTAGATGGCCTAAAGAAAGTTGTTGTGAGTGCAGACCTCCCAGTAGACTGTCTGTTAGGCAATGATCTTGAAAGCTCAGTTTGGTCAGAAGTGGAGTACAGGACTCATGCAGAAATGCTAGGGATTTCAGCTCATGTCCTTGCAGTGACAAGGTCTCAGGCTAAGAAGTGCCTTCCTGAACCAGTGGTGGATCTTGAAACAATAGACCAACCACAACCCAAGAGAAGGAGCAAGAGAGGAAAGGCTGAGCCTTCCACCTTGCCCCAGGTTGAGGATCAGGTTTCACAGGAAACTGATTCTGCAGTCCAAGAGGAGACTGTCTCTGAGGAACTTGAACCTGACCAGGTTGAGTTTCTGGGGACAGGGGGACCCTCAAGGGCAGACCTGAGGCAGGCTCAATTAGATTGCCCTTCACTTGAACCCCTCAGACAGCAGGCTGCTGCTGAGGCTGCAGGGGATGCCCAAGGTACCCATACTGTGTATTGGGGTGATGGACTCCTTTACTCAGAGGCTAGAGACCCCAAGCCTGGTACCACCAGGAGGTTGGTCATACCTCAGAAGTTTAGGGGTTTCCTTCTTACCTTGGCCCATGATATTCCCCTTGCAGGACACGTAGGCCAGAACAAAACGTGGGACAGGCTTGTTTCACACTTTCACTGGCCTCACATGTCAGAAAATGTCAAGGAGTTTTGTCGCTCCTGTGTCACTTGCCAAGCCAGTGGTAAGTCAGGTGGCACAACAAAGGCCCCCCTCATACCACTACCTGTGGTGGGGGTACCCTTTGAAAGAGTTGGAATAGATTTTGTGGGTCCCATGGATCCTCAAACAGCATCTGGGAACAGATTTATACTGGTGGTAGTGGATCATGCCACCAGGTATCCAGAAGCTATTCCCCCGAGGACCACCACAGCACCTGTGGTGGCAAAAGCCCTCATTGCAGTTTTCTCAAGAGTGGGCTTCCCAAAGGAGGTATTATCAGACAGAGGTACTAACTTCATGTCTAGCTATTTGAAAGCAATGTGGAAGGAATGTGGAGTAAACTACAAGTTTACCACACCCTATCACCCACAGTGCAATGGGCTTGTGGAGAGATTCAACAAGACCCTCAAGGGAATGATAAAAGGATTACCAGAGAAGCTTAGGCGGAAATGGGACATTCTTTTACCCTGCTTGATCAATGCTTACAGAGAGGTCCCACAGAAGGGGGTTGGCTACAGCCCTTTTGAACTTTTGTTTGGCCACCCTGTGAGGGGTCCACTATGTTTGGTGAAGGAAGGATGGGAGTTACCTCTCAAAAAGCCTAAGCTAGATGTAGTGGACTATGTACTTGGTCTCCGCTCCAGGATGGCTGAGTATATGGAGAGAGCATCCAAAAACCTGGAGGCCAGTCAAGAATTACAGAAAGCTTGGCATGACCAAAAGGCTGTTCTGGTTGAGTTCCAGCCAGGACAGAAGGTGTGGGTGTTGGAGCCAGTGGCCCCAGCAGCACTCCAGGACAAATGGACTGGACCCTACCCTATCATTGAGAAAAAGGGAGAAGTCACCTACCTGGTTGAGTTTGGAACCCCTAGGAGCCCCCACAGGGTGCTCCATGTGAATCGTTTGAAAGCATTTGTGGACAGGGAGGACATGAGCTTGCTCATGGCCACAGATGGGGAACAGGAGGAAGAGAGTGACCCTCTCCCAGACCTGCTTTCCCAGAACCCTGATGATGGTTCAGTTGATGGAGTAGCCTTGGCAGGCAGCCTCACTGACCAACAACAGATGGACTGCAGACAGGTTTTGCAAGCCCACAGACACTTGTTTTCACTCACACCCAGCCAGACAAACTGGTGCACCCATGAGGTGGACACTGGTGACAGTCTGCCTGTCAAGAATAAGATCTACAGGCAACCTGACCATGTCAGGGATTGTATCAAGGCTGAGGTGCAAAAGATGTTGGAGCTTGGAGTGATTGAGCCATCAGAGAGCCCATGGGCCAGCCCAGTAGTCCTTGTGCCAAAACCTCATACCCAAGATGGAAAGAGAGAAATGAGGTTTTGTGTGGACTACAGAGGTCTCAATGCTGTCACTAGGACAGATGCACATCCCATTCCAAGAGCAGATGAGCTCATTGACAGATTGGCTTCTGCCAAGTTTCTGAACACATTTGATTTGACAGCTGGCTACTGGCAAATCAGACTAGCTGAGGAGTCAAAAGCCAAGACAGCATTCTCTACCCCCAGTGGACATTATCAGTTTGTGGTGATGCCCTTTGGTTTGAAGAATGCACCTGCCACCTTCCAAAGGTTGGTGAATCAAGTCCTTGCTGGGTTGGACGACTTTTGTGCAGCATATCTAGATGATATTGCTGTCTTTAGCTCCACCTGGGAGGATCACCTGATCCACCTGAAGAAGGTTCTGGAGGCCCTGCAAAAGGCAGGCCTGACTACCAAGGCTACAAAGTGCCAGATAGGGCAGAGTCAGGTTGTGTACCTGGGCCACCTAGTAGGTGGAGGTCAGGTTCAACCACTGGAGAGCAAAATCCAGACCATACAGGACTGGGCTCCTCCAGTTACCCAGACACAAGTCAGAGCCTTCTTGGGCCTGACTGGGTATTACAGAAAGTTTGTGAAAAACTATGGGTCAATTGTGACACCATTAAATGACTTGACATCCAAGAAGATGCCAAAAAAGGTTCAGTGGACAGTTAGCTGTCAGAAGGCATTTGATGACCTGAAGAAGGCCATGTGCTCTGCACCTATCCTGAAGAGTCCTGACTACTCCAAACAGTTCATTGTACAGACAGATGCTTCTGAGTTGGGGGTGGGAGCTGTGCTCTCACAACTTAATCAAGATGGTCAAGACCAGCCCATTGCTTTTATTAGCAGAAGGCTGACCCCCAGGGAGAAACGTTGGTCAGCCATTGAGAGGGAGGCCTTTGCTGTGGTTTGGGCCCTGAAGAAGTTGAGGTCCTACTTGTTTGGAACTCACTTCCTAGTTCAGACAGACCATAAGCCCCTCTTGTGGCTCAATCAGATGAAGGGTGAAAATCCCAAACTGCTCAGGTGGTCCATTTCCCTAAAGGGGATGGACTTTACAGTGGAGCACCGCCCAGGGACTGACCATGGTAATGCAGATGGTCTCTCCAGGTACTTCCACTTAGAACATGAAGACATATCTGGTCAAGGTTAGTTTAATGTCCCTGCATTTGGGGGGGGGTGTGTAGGAGAGTAGGGTCTGCTATCCTATGGTCACCCCAAATTTTTGCTTTTTGCTTCACTGGTTTTAGACTACTGAGGCTGTGGGCCTGCTAATCAGACCCCCAGCCTGCTGTTCTCTCTCTAAATTATTAATACATGTGCTATAGGTACATACCACAATTGGAAATGGACTCCTTGTCAGCCCCTGTACCATGCACTATAGGTGCTCAGGGCATAGGTGCCACCAAGGCCTACCAGGGGCTGCAGCATATCTTTTGCCACCCCTGGCTGGTTCTTAAATTGACACAACTGGCTGATCACTCAGCTGGGGCAAGGTGGTGTAATCACCCCTTGCTTAGATATAGTATACCTATATCTAAACCTATATCTGGACACACATAAACCTGTGAGTCACTGCTATGGAAGGCCTTACCAATCCTGGAGGCAGGGTGCGTGGTTTAATGTGAGATGGAGCTCTAGCATGAGCTGAGCCTGTCTGCAGCCGTCGGGAACAAATCCCTAAGCTGTTTCAGGATAATGCCATACCATATACTCTTAAGTGCATTATAATCCTCGCGGTTATATAGCAATTTTGGTTTGGCTTTATCAAAACATGTCGTGTAAGGTGTCATACGATTTGGAATACTATCCCCTCACCAGTTCCGGCGACGGGGATAGCATTCCACCCCTCTAGAGGGGTAGGACAGGTTACTTTACTTAAATGCGGTTAATTTCTAAAAGGGCCTCAGATCCACAAAATGGATGCTTCTGTCACAGACACAGGTCTGACCCCCTGCAGCTGACTGAAACTCAGCCAAGGGGGCCTGGACAAAGGGTTTCCTGTCGCAGGGCGGTGTTACAACCCCCCAGACAGGAGATAGTGGATTGTAGCAGGGAGGTTTGAAAGAAACCAGACACTGCATGGGGAGCACAAGGCTGCCCCTTGCATAATCTGGCCAAACCGGTTCTGGGGCACTCCAGCCCCCGTCCCAGCACGGCCAGGATCAAAGGAAGGGGGTGTATCCACCCACTTCCTGGGTCCCACCCATAGGAGGGGACCTAGCAGGTAATCCAGCTCCCCAGATTCGAATAAGAGTGGGAGCAGTGCCAATGCACTTCAGATTATCCTGATGAAACATAAGAAACAAAACTCTGGACCCTTCGACATCCTACTCAACATAGAAGACTGAAGAATCTCCCTTGTGGTCAAGGAGTGACCACCCTGTGCAAACAGGCACCATCCAGCCCTCGACGTCTGCTTTGTTGCAGTTCCCGCCGGAACTCGAGCAACAGAGATCAACGAGATCAAACTTGCCTGCCTTCTAACAGCCTGATCCACAGTCCCTGCAGAGCTGAGACCCGTGGAGCCGACCGGAAGCGTGGGGCACGCCATCTTGGAAAGACCACGAGACGCTGACCGTGCAGCTCACGAGTGACCCTCGAAGCTGTACAACGGGATTTGAGAAGCCCCAACCCTGAGCCACTCTTGCACCGAAGTTCAGCCCTCCACACTCGACGAGTGCTGCGTGGTGCCCTTCTGCTTCTTTTGGCTCAACGCATTGGTCCGGTCACTTGCCAGCTGGCTTGTGGCCCCTGTGCCGATGAAACTTGAAATTCAACTTGTGATTCTGGTTGCTCCAGATTTGCACCAGCTCCCCTGAAAAGGAGCCCCCACTCTGACCCTCCTGGTTTGAGTGAGAAGCAATATCCCGGTTTCGCGTGGATTGCTTTGGCCAAGTGTTGTTTGATCCAATCTTGAAGCCGACAGCGCTGACGGCGAGAGCCTGCATGGGACAGATTGTGACCCGCTCCTGGACTTCGTAGATGCTCCAGAGCCCACGTGACAGCGGAGAGAAGCTCCTCAACAACCACCTGATTGCGCCCGACATTGCCTGGTTCCATCCTGGTTCCACCCTGGTCACTGCTGAGTGACCCAGACTCTGTCCCCTCTGCTTTCAGGTACTTTTCGACATGAGTCCACCCTTGGACTCCACCGGACACTTCTCTTTCATCCCGCCTGCAGCCCTTTCAGCTCCAAGCACCAAGAGCCTGCGTGACGAAACCCGACTTAACTTCGACCCTGTGCACCCACTTCCTGTGGGTGAGGTAACATTGCAACGCCGGTGTTCCCACACTGGTACACACCTCTAGGGTCTGTGTCTTAAGTTTTGTTCCTCTAGGTTCAGCGGAAGTGTCCTTAAACTCTAACTTTGTAACTTTTACGCACCATTGGTTAACATTGATGCATGCGTGCACTTTCTGTGCTGCACCCGAATCCCGCGGGCTTTTCCCGACTTCAGCATTGCTTGTCCCGACTGCTCCCAGCGATTCCCTAGGCCCTAGGCCTAACCACTAATCGAATGGTCCCTCTTATACCATTTTTTTAGTATATGGTTTGAGTGGCCCCTTGGCCTCATCCAAAATTGTGCAACTTTGTATGTTATACTGTGCTTTTGATTTAACGCTTGTGCCCCTTTATTCATAAAGAATACTGGGGATTGTTTTTAGTAATAAATACATATATTTTTATAATATATACTTGTGTGGTGTCCTTTCATTTGATATTACAGGATTGTATGTGGTAAAACAGCTCGCTTAACACGACCTCTTAAGTTAAGCCTTTAAGGCTGCTTAGTCCATGCTACCCCTAGGATAGCTTGTCTAATAAGGTTGACTTACAACCAGACAGCATAAGGGTTGTTTGGACTGATACAAGGTGGTTCCAGAATTGGAAACATCATATATCAGGCCAACTTCTCACAAGTTTTTTGTTTCAACTTTGCAAAATCAGCAGCTTATTCACTCCTATTTGTTTGGGGACAGCGCCCTTAAAGTCATAGCATACGCTGACGACATAGCAGTGTTCTCGACGGATCCAGGGGTGGCCATGCAAGTGATTACAGACAAAGCGCGAGAGTTTGGTTTGATATCTGGGTACAAACTAAACATTAACAAAACTCAGATTTTGCTGAATTATAAATCTGCACTTCACAGGGGGTGTTTTCGACTGCTACATATTTGGGAATCAAGATGGCGGCACAGATTGAAAGAATAATTCCTTTAAACTACGAGACCTTACTGAAAGAGACGGCTAAATTACTTAAGAGCTGGCGCAGGTTACCTATTGGTATTATAGGGCGTATAAACATTGTTAAAATGAAGATCCTGCCAACATTTTTGTATTTATTTCGATCTTCCCGCTGCGATTGACTATGTCTTTTTTTAAATGATTAGATGGGATTCTTGGCAGTTTTATCTGGGGCTATAAAAAAGCGAGAAAAGCTCTGGAACTGTTAAAACTCCCCATAGTCATGGAGGTTTAGATTTCCCGGATTTTAGAATGTATTTTTGGTCTGCTTTTTTTGTCGTCTTCACAGCTTTATTCACAGTGAGAAGAGTATCTATTATCATAAACTTATGTTGGCAGCAGAGAGCAATTGGTTTCTGTTCAGAACTAACGACCCAAATTAGTACAAAAGGGTTACATTTAAGACGGTTCGAGATTGCATAATTTTATGGCGTGCTATTTCTCTCAAGTATGGCTTGACCCCGATGAATGATAAATTTCCTCTCTGGGGCAATCCAGGAGTGCCTAGTATTTTCCATGACGGTGGGGTGACGTTGGGCTATGGGGTAACATGTTTAGGGGACCTATATGATCAAAGTGATTTTATGGAGTTTGGAAAAATGCAGATTGTGTATAAATTAAAAGATAACATGCAGTTTAAATAGGTACAGATATGAGATTTTTTGTTAATTACCTTAAACTAATGAGCTTACCTCATTCAGATATATGGGACTGTTTATATGACTCTAGCGATAAATCCTTGATTAGTAGAGCATATAAAAGCTTATGTGGTCATAGATTGAGGGACAGCCCCAGAATAGCTACTTGTAGGACTAGAATCATGGGCATACCAGTCTCAGCTAAAAATATTTTGTATGCACTAAGCAAAATTGCTCGGGTTGTTCCTTCCTCCAATCTGCGAATGCAACAATTACGCACAATTTGTTTACTATACTATACGCCTGATCGAATAGCAAAATGGTCACTTAATAATCAGGTAAATGATAGAGCAAAATGCCCCAGGTGTGAATTACATGCGGCAAATATACAACATATATTCTTTACATGCCCAGAACTCTCGTTATTTTGGCAGAGGGTGGAACATATTTTGAAGCAAAGTTTGGGGATAAATATACCACTAAAGGTCATGGAAATATTTATTGGGGGAGTGATTCGGGATCTGATAATGAAGATCTCTTATCTATTTTGCTTGTCTGCGCAAGACTAACAATGGCACGGGTTTGTATCTCACCAAAAGCTCCCACAGTAATGGATTGGTGGGTATAAGTTAGGCAAATACACGACATGGAGGAAGCATTAGCTAGAATGAAGGGGGTTCAATCTATGAGCAAATTCAACTTGATCTGGGGATCATTGTTTTACAGTGCACATATAATGGTTGCTTAATTAGTCTGCCATCAAGTATAAGGGAAATTAATGCAACTATATAATTGATTGCTTTTCACCTTCTTCCTTTTCTTTATTTCTTTATTTAATGCAATGTAAAGGACTTGATTATGATTATTATGTTTGTGATTACGATTCTGTTTGTACAGATTTGCTCTAAACTTCATTTTTGTGCTGACAAAAAAAAGGACAGGTGTGGCCTCTGTGTTTTCATCTGAGTTCCCATGACCTGCCTGCTCATCCAAATGTTCAGACTCCTCGCACTCTGTGCTGTCTTCCTGTGTCCTGGCTTGTGCTGTGGATAAAAAGGAAAATTTATAATTTTGTGACATTGTCTGCATTTCTCACTCAATAAAGTTTTCTCAATTTGTATTGGGTAACTGCTGTCTCTCACATTTCCCCTTTACATGAATCCATATACTGCATTAAAATTGCTGTGTCTCATTGCCCCACTGTTATGCATCTGACTACGTCTCCCATGATGCATTGCTGTGTGTGCTGGAAAAAGTGGACCGGAGTGACATGTGTAGTTTTTGTTTGGTGCATTCTTGACTGTACAAATGGGATAGTGATGTGTGCAGCTGCATTTGGCATGCATCTTACCTTGGCTGGTGTTTGCAGTCTTGGCTTGGCTGTCTATGTCAGCCACACCACTGACGCTCTCGGGCAGGAGGATTGACTCCACCAACTCCTCATGGGGTGTTGAGTCGGTTGCAGTTGATGTTCCACCGCTGGTCTTGTTGGCCTCCGCCAGCCTGGCTGCCACCTTCTCCTTGGACCTTTAGCGCATGTCATAACTCTTCAACTATGCGCTGGGTCACACCAACTGCATTGACCTTCTCCTGTATATCCAGCCAGGACCTCCTGCTCCCTTTTGCTAAACTTGTGTTTTCTTTTCCTCCCTGCACCCTCCTTGTCCTTCTGTTTGTCCTGTGACTCCATTGCAGCTGTTTGCTAATGCTGTGCTCACTCCTCTGCCTCCCCTCATAGCCTCTAACTCTGCCTTAGGCAATCAGATGACACAAATCGCTCCCACTTCCTGGGTGTGATGTCATCAAGCTGCACCTGAATTGAAGTTTCCCTACAGTTGAGATTTCTTATTTGCGATTTTCGCAATTAAGGAATCGCAAAAACGGAATTCTCTGAATATTCTGCGATTTTTAAGGAATCGCAGAAAGTTTGCACGTTTTTATTTACATTGCGATTCTCAAAATGCGATTCGCAAAAAAACACTTTTTGAGATTCGCAAATCGGATTTTTGATACATTTGCCCCTTAAAGCTGACATAGGGAATATTGAATTTACATCAGAAATAATGGCAATATTTTCTGAAAAAAGGAGTACTATGCTAACCATTTAAAAACGGAAGGCTTCATATTAATTGGGTAAGTAAAATTTTACCCGCCTAAATACACCACAGACACATCTCTCTGGCCGAAAAGGTACATTGGCATACTTGTCAATAAGAAAACTGAAGATCACTCATTTCTTATTTATAACTACTCTTGGCTGTTTTGTAGGTGGAAATTACACTAGCTATCTATAATGAGATGGGTTTGATTATTCTAAATATCCAGCCTTCCACTTTTCATCTTTTCAAAAATTCTCTGGCCTTTCAATAGTCATTGACTCCAAATTCGTACAGTGGCAGAGTATTTATAAATGCCAATGTTCTTAATTTCTCAACATTCATTGGTTCCAATTTTCACAGTATCCACTGCTACAGTAAATAGTTGTTATATTTAACACCCATTTTCTTTCACAGAGTTGAGTGATAAACAAAGACCTCTATTGTCCAAGATGTGCGAGAAAATTGCCACTTGCTAGAGCAACTCCGATATCCTGAGACCTTAATTCCCCCTCACACGACAACATATACCCCTCAAAATGTCTCCATGCCACAGGCAACTGTGGAAACCCCCACAACATGCCAGAAGTGGAGCCCTGATCGAAAAATGAGCAGCGAGTCAGCATGAAAGGGGTGTGGCCTGGTACGGCGTGTAAATCCTGGTCTTATGTGTAAATCCCTGGGCTCACACCAACTAAGTCGCACTCCAGTTGGAGGCGGAGATCTGGTACAGTAAGGGAGCGGACTCACAGCTGAGACACTGGGAGTGCCCTGCTCTGGAGAAGTCTGGAGGTGCCCTGCGGTGGCAGGAGCTGGAACCTGTGGCTGCCGTGGGACTCTGATGAGTGGGTCTCTGGGGGAGGCCAGCTGATCATTGCAAGTGACAGAGGAGGGGCCCCGGACATGGCGGAAGAGACAGAGTGTGGGTCCTGTGGGACTCAGAACGATCTGGACAGGCCTGCGGGTTGAGGGAGTGGTCCTGTGGGGTTCAGGCCCCGGGGGCTCTCCCTCAACCGGGAGCAATGATTCAACTGCTGTGATTGCGGAGGTTGGCACATAGCGGAAATGCACGTAAAGTGAGACAAGGTCCCAATCTTTGGCCGGGGGGAGCGGCATGCAGTGGGAGCTGCAGATGCTGAGCCTTTGAGAAAGAGATCTGGGTAACAGACCTGTGCCTGACCACCCCGCCTGACTGACTATTGAGGGCAACATATGGCCAGGCACAGCCAAACAACAGGAACTCAGCACGGACTACAGGGGGCTCCACACCTACAGCACCTACCCAACATTTAGGGCCCCTCCTTCATATGGCAAATGATCCATCACTGTTGCCACTGGGGAGTCCAGACCGGAATGTAAGAACCTATTGGGTGGTTCCCATTTGGCCTCCCGGCAGCGCAATGCCTCACAGTAAAAAAGACTGCATCCTACAAAGGGAAGACTGGCTGTACTCAGAAGGTGTATACACACACAATTGTGGCTCCACAGCCATGGCGGGTGACAAAGGGGAAAAAAGAACACAGCAATGTCAAATGGAGAACTATGCAGTGACCATGAGTGTATATGATCCCAATCTGCATAACAGCGGTGACAGTGCAGGTAAACGAGTTGGGGCCCCAAATGTGTCAATGGATCCCTCACTAAAAGACATAGTGATAGAAATTCAAGGAGTGAAAGATGAACTGGTGCCGTCCTGAGAGCTTATATACACAAAATCAGCGACCACGTCAGACGTGTGGAACAGTCGCTGACCATACTGCAGGAGGACTCCGCAATGCTCAAATCAATAATGGCCCAACTCACAAGAGATATAATGCAATCCTGATGGTGAGACTGGAGGACTATGAGTGGCGTGCAAGGTGAAACAATATCATGTGCTTCCCCCATTCCCGCGGTACGCGGCAGGGGTGCCCGCTTTCCCCGCTCCTCTTCGCGCTCAGCATAGAGCCAATGGCGCTTGCGATTAGGGAAAGGGAGCAGATTACCGGCATTCCTTTCACCGGCGAACAGCATAAGATTTCTCTGTTCGCGGATGATGTTCTTTTGTCGTTAGGAGATCCGGCTCGCTCGCTGCCTCATGTACATGAGGTTCTTTCTGAGTTCGAGAAGGTGGCGGGTTTTAAAGTTAACATGGATAAATCGCTCATTCTGAATCTGACACTGCCCCCTGACGAGGTAGACCGTGTGCGAACGCTTACACCTCTTTCGTGGTCATCCTCATCCTTACTCTACCTGGGTATTAGATTAACCCCCACCCTGGGTGGGTTGTTTGCAGCTAACTTCCCTTCTGCATTGGCAGCGGTCCGTGGGGAACTAGAGAAGTGGAAGCCGAAGTTCATCTCTTGGCTCGGTCGCATTCATGCAATCAAGATGGTGCTGTTGCCCAAATTCCTGTACCTTTTCCAGGCTCTTCCCATACCTGTGGAATTGGATTTCTTCCGGCGCTTGAAGACCCTGATGTTGAAATTTGTGTGGCAGGGGGGGCCGGGCGCGGCTTTCATTTGCAGTACTCCGTCGACCGCGGGGGGGAGGGGGGGGGGTGGGGTTCCCCGACATGCAATTATACTATAAGGCTGCGCAGTTAAGAGTGCTGGTGGAGTGGTCACAACCCCTTTCGGAGAAGCATTGGCTACATATGGAGCGTAGTGTGGCTGGGAGATCCATCTGGGATTTGGCCTGGAAACCTAAGGTGGACCGGCCCAAGAATGCCTATATATGCACTCCTACTAGTACTGTCCTGAAAGTCTGGGACACGGTCACTGGGGATGATCGTTGGACCACCTTCCCGTCACCGTTTACCCCATACATAGGAATCCGTTCTTTCCACCAGCAGAGCGCGACGGTCCATTTACGCTGTGGAGTGAGGGGGGCTGCAGAGCGCTTACCCACCTGTTCCATGGGGCGGACCCCCTTTCCTTCCACAACTGCATGAGGGACTACGGGGTCCCGCCCACTGAACGGTTCCATCATATCCAGCTCCTGCACTGGGCTACTTCGTCGGAAGTGCGAGAGGCGGCCACGAGACAACTGACGTCCTTCGAGGCGTTTATCACCCGTACTTCCTGTATGAAGGGGACGATCTCCTTCATATATAGACTGCTCCTGGACACTGCAGTTTTCCCACGGCCCCGATATATGGAGCACTGGGAGACTTGTCTAGGGCGGGACATCTCGAGAGTCGAGTGGGAGGGGTTATGGAGAGACATCAAGGCCCATAACCACTCGATTGGCCTTAGGGAGGAGCATTTGAAACTTATGTATGACTGGTACCTCTACCCGTCCAAGCTGCATCGCATTTTCCCGTCGACCTCTGACAGGTGCTGGAGGGGATGCGGCTTACTGGGGGACTTCCGCCACATATGGTGGGACTGTCCAACCATCAAGCCTTTCTGGTCAGAGATACTGGCTCACATTAAAGAGGTGGTGGGGTATCCAATCCCGGAGTCCATGGACTATGTCCTGTTGGGTCTTCGTGACCCGATGTTGGTGCATCAGACTAGAGCCGATAAACGGATTGTTTGGCTCTGCTTAGGTGCGGCTAAACTGACATTGGCGGCGGCGTGGAAGAAGCCGACGGCGCCGGCAACCTCACTGTGGCATGCGCGGTTGTGGCGACTACTGAGTTTGGAGAGGGTGTCCGATATCTTCCTGGGTAACTTTAAGAATTTCATGTTTACGTGGGGCCCCATAGTCAGGTTTCTTTCCCGGGGTCTTCCATCGGCGGTATGTCCGCCAGCACTGCGAGCTCTACACCTGTTTCAGATTTGATTGAAGGGACGTGTGCTTCCAGGTATGAATGGGTACTGAGTCGCCACCACGGGAGGGGGGTGGTGGGGGGGGGGTTTGGGTTGGGGACTGTTGATTTTATTTGTTTACGCGACTTCCGGCAAATGGTAACGGACTATAGAGGACTCCGGCGCTGAGGCGTACCTGGAGGGTGGCTTGGCCTATCGATTACTGCATCTGATGGAGTTCTGATATATGCCACTGTCACGATTGGACACTGGCTTTGCAGTACATGTGCGACTTATCCTTCCTGCATTCCTGTGGTCTGTTGAGTGGACATTCCCGGAGTCCCCCCTGTGGGACTTATTGATCTTGTCGCTGTGTTTGATTGGTTTTTTTTTGTCTCTGGTTTTGAAATCAATAAAAATAACTTTGAAAAAAAAAACAATATCATGGTGGTGGAGGTCCTGGAAAAGGTGGAGGGAAGGGTCATGGAACTGTTTCTGGAAGAACTGACCACCAAGACATTAAAACCTAAAAGACTCTCAAACCTTTTCACAGTCGAGTGATCCCACAGGGATCTGGATATGCTTCCTTGTCCCAATGGGCCCAACAGAATACTTCTTGCCTGAGTGCTCCTATACATGATGCTGTATCCGGCCAAGTTAAGAGTGATCGTTCAAGGTAAAACCTGGCACCTGGCACGCACACAAGGCACTCCACAACACCGGACCAGCGTACCTAAACAGACGACTCAGCTTCTACGCCCCCACTAGCCAGCTCCGCTCCGCCGACCTCACCCTCGCCACAGTCCCCCGCATCGGAAGAGTGATCTCCGGTGGCAGATCGTTCTCCCACCTCACCGCCAAGACCTGGAACACCCTCCCGATCCACCTAAGGCAGATTCAAGACCTGCTGACCTTCAGAAGACTCCTCAAGACCTGGATTTTCGAGCAGTAGCAGCATTTCCCACTCCCCAGCACCTTGAGACCCTCACAAGTGAGTAGCGCACTTCATAAATGCCATGATTGATTGATTGATTGATATGGGGTAGCAGTGAGGGGAAATCCTGAGAGAACCGAGGTATTGGAGGAGTATTACTCCCAAACTTACACACCAGCCACTGCTCAGTCCTCATCCAATATGTGTGACTTTCTTAAAGATATTCAACTTCCCGGCCTTTCAGCAGAAGATTGACAATTGCTAGAGCCTGAGATAGAGGCTACTGAAATTGCAGCAGTGATTAGATTGTTACAGTCGGCCAAAGTCGTATGACTTAATTGCATATCCATTGAACTACATAAAAGCATGACGATTCCACTGTCGCAGCACATGCTTCACGTGGTGAAAGAAGGCGCAGAAAAGGGGGAGTTGCCACAAGACCAGAGACTGCCCGAAGGCAAACTACCTGATGACTGCGCATCTTACAGGCCGACCTTGTTGCCTAATGCTGAAGCCAAGGTACTGGCTAAGGTGTTGTATTTGAGACTGGAAAATGTAATGTCAACACTGGTTCATCCAGATGAATCTAGATTTATGCCTAACAGAGGAACCAAGCTCAACTTACACCATTTCTACAGAGTCTTAGGACTGACAACCACAGTGCTGGAACCAACGCTGATACTTTCTCTTGATGGCACAAAGAGGTTTTATACTTTTAAATGGCCTTATATGTTTGCAATTCTGGAGAAACTGGACTTTGGCCCCCACTACAGGCAGTGGATGGAGCTCTTATACTGACAACCGCTTGCCAGAGTGAGAGTCAGTGGTACAGACTCCAGCATATTCAAGCTGGGTAGGAGAACTGGGCAGGGATGCCCACTATTACCAAGATATTTGCTTTGGCACTGGCACCACTCACCACATTGGTCAGTAAGGACTTGCACATCCGAAGCCTGAAATGGGAGGATACTTAGGAGGACAAAATATCTCTGTATGCAGACGATATTTTGCTCTATGCATCTAGCCTTGAGCAAATGGTCCTTGGTAGCTACTCCAGATATACTATAAACAAGGGCAAATCCCACAGGAGAAACGCCACACCTTCTACCCAACAGTGCTCTGCCACTTAAGGAATTCAAATACTTTGGTATCTACATAACCCGAAACCGCAACATATTGCTTTAGGCAAACTTGTACCATCTGTTGAACAGTTTCAAGCAAGATGTCAAGCATTGGCGTACGCTAACGATAAATGGCAGAGGAGCACTATTCAAAATGATGGCCCTCCTTCCTAAATTCTTATATGCCCTGCTGAACACCCCATACCAAGTACCTGCTGAATTTTTTGAGAAACTGGATGCTGAACTGGGGCTACTCATGTGGAGCAGTGGCCCTCCATGCATAAACCTCTACAAGCTAACAAGGGGGATGTATGATGGGGGATAGCACTGCAAAACATTGAAAAATACTACTTGGCTGCTAGTCAACAAATGGTTATTCGCAGTCCAAGATGCACCTACAATTAGGTCAGACAGAGAAGCGATGGGCACCGGGGTACTCCACACTGCTATATAGGCTCAGCCAACAGGGATGCTGTTCCACACTGACACAGTGGTTTCTTTGTGGAGAGAAGCAGACACCTTCACAGAACAAAGCCCACTTTGGGACAATGACACCATGTAGGTGGTAGAAAATCTTGAGGGCTTTACGAATGGGGACAGAATAGGAATTTCAAAGCTAGCTGACCTGGGGACAGGACACGCGGAGAGATGATCTCCTATGAGACTTTCAGTAACAACTACCAACTAGCAATAAACTTTTCAAATAAAAAAAAAATTGTTGTCACAGAACATAAAAGATACCTTCAGATTAGACATTCCCTACACTCACACATCCTACAAGGTACACAGCAGGTGGAATCCTCCCCCCTGGAAGACAGGCTGATGGTGGCCTCCGTAACCAAGAGAGCAGTGTCTCTCTCCAAAGATACAGAGCTACTGGAGGGTGATAGATTAAGAAATGGCGCAAGTGACGGGACTACCACTACAACAAACTGCCTAGATGGTTCATTCGTAACTTATGGAGACAAGAGATAGCGCTTAAACACTCAAATCTGTGGTTGTCGCTGGGTCTGGCTGTGGCGAATTACAACATTGCTAGGTCATGGGGGGTGCGAATGCTGCTGTCCATGATGGAATGGGAACAGCACATGCCCTTGCACATGATGACGGAAAAGTTGGTCTGGCTGGGGAGAGGTGTGGCGCCGCGGCCAGGGCGATTGACGCTGGAATCTGGGGATCACGGTTCGATCCCCGGCTCCGGCGGCAGGTTAGCCTAGCACCATGTGACTCTGGGCAATAGCTTGCTTAATCTTCCCGACGGCCCCCAGCGCCTAGAGACCCTTACGGGTGATTGTGCGCTTTACAAATGTGGATTATTATTATTATGAGGGGAGAGGTTGCCCCAAGTAATGAGAAAAAGGAGGGTCTACTGGACATATAGGCAAGAACATAAAGGTTACATGACTCTGGCGTATACGCTGTCCTAACCTGGGGTGGATGGGGGTAAGAAGGAAGTCGGAAGTCCTAGCTACATTCTCCCGATGGGAAGGTAAATATGTACCACTGTTAGATAAATTGAGCCTATAAAGAAATCCCTGGAAACCAACTATGTGTGCCTTTGCCTCATCCTTTCATTCATTATATCTATCAATCACACATTCATAGCTCATATTAATCCAACCTCAATCCCAAGTATATTCTCAGACTGAAATGTGGCGCTTACAGTGTTTTATTAGTATAAAATCTTTTTCTGTCTTGAAGTTTAAAATTACGGAAATACTTCCGAAAGGGTACACATAAACAATAAATTAAAAACTTTACCACAATTGAAACATTCCACTTTATATTTTCATATACTATTACATAAATCGTTTAAAAAAAAACATAATCATAAAACCACACTGGAATCACCCCACTTAAAAAAACATTTCTAATGTTCTAATTAGGTATTAATCTGATCCAATAGCCCTATATACTTTATAAGGGACGCTTAGTATAGGAATTTCCGTGTATCTCAAAAGTCCCTCGACTTTTTTTGGATTCCTCGTTCTAACATAGGTGTTGATGCGTTTCAGTGGTTAAGACCAAGAGATATGGGGCCACCCTCTTCAGGACAGTATTTCATACGGGGTCACTTCTTTTATTTGACAGATTTATTTCTTCAAAGTATCTAGTAGTTTCGTTATTGATATGGTCCTACTGTGGTCTTGTTGGAAAGTAGATACTTTGATTTTAGACTTATATTTCTTTTTCACTGAGCACAAGGATATATATTCTTCCTTTACTGTTCCTTTCTCAGGTGGAAGTAGCTTTTAGCCGCAATTTCATTCCTTGATAGTATGTCAAATCCATATATATATACGTCTTTTGTTAATATTATGTACTCCCGTATCGGATATTGGGATGTGGGAAATCCCCCTAGTGTTTTTGTCAGGTTGACTCTTTGATTATCTTTTCCCCGATCTATTGAAGTTCTATAGTCTTTATACCGTAGATTGCCTCCCTCCGCTCTTTGTTCCATGGAACTAGTAGGGTCATCTCTCTCTTTCCCTACCACTGTTAGATAATACAAAAACGTTGGTGACAACCATTTTTGTTCTGGTTTATAAAATGAAAAAACAATACAATTTTTTTTTTAAAGATGTGCTAATGGGTTACCTGGTGATTGTTTTCATATGTTGTAGCTTTGTTCAGTACTGAATCATTACTGGGGCAAGATTTTTAATTTTGTTAGCTAATGACTAACAGCGGTAATTATCATGATCCAGCTTAAGCAAACTTCTTATTACTATGATGGCTGCTAGAACTCTAATTAACTATCTAGCAACTAAGTAATTTAACCTATGGTTATATCTTTTCTTTCTTCCGTTGTATCATAAATTCTTTTTCCTCTGCTATATCACAGAATATGTAATTTGTTTGTATGATTCATCCTAATAAAAAAGGCCTATATTTAATATGCTGAAGCATGTATCCCCATGCATGAACAAAGGAACATGACAGTGTTTATATTAAATCCAGGGATTGCTAGCGAGAATGTGCAGCGGTGGGTACCACAAAAATACAAGCACTGCACTTAGTGACCAAGTAAAAAAGAGTCAAACTCACTTCCATAGATTTATCAAGATTGCATTTAATAATAGAAGATGAATGCAAATGAGAGCTGAGGGGGAACTACAGTGCCCAGCAGACACCGGGGCAGAGAGCGCCCTCCCACCATGCCCTGCACAGGGGTTTAAAATCAGCCCCGTAACTCTGCATCGCGGGAATTACCTGCAGACTCTTTTTGGGAAGCAGAGGGACCCACGACTTGGCGGAGAACCACGCTCCCCCCATCTTCAATCTCAGGACAGGACAACTCTCGCGTTTCCCGCTCTGCGGGAAACGCTCGCAGCTTCGGAGTCCCGTGGCAAGAGCTGAGGGAGAACTACAGTGCCCAGCAGACATCGGGGCAGAGAGCGACTCTCCCACCACGCCCTGCACAGGGGTTTAAAATCAGCCCCGTAATCCCGCATCGCGGGACGAGCGCGGAACATGCCGGGCAAAGCCCGGGCCAAGGGCGGGCCCGTTTTAGCCCGTTCGAGCCCGAAAGAGATCGGACCGGGCCACCCATCTTGCATGTGGAGTCCCAGAACCTTGGACATCTAGCCGAACTGTAAGTACGTGCTTGATTGGTTACCTGTAAGGTGAAATGTCAGTGCACGAAAACAGAAGCAAAGTAGCGAACCCAGGTGGGCTTCTTACAGGGACATTGGACAACTTCATCATCAGGGCGAACTCAGTCATCGACCAGGGGATCATCCTTATGGAGCGCAGGGTTTCTCAAGACCTTGCACTTGCTAAAAGATCCTCCATGGGACACTTTGCCAATGCCCGTACCCCGGACACAACATCACGTGCAAACATCATCGATGCTCCCGTGATTGTCCATAGTCCACCCACCCTTTCGGATCAGGGACTTACCTTATTAATTGGCCAGCTTCAAACATCCATGGCTACAGAGAACACCATGGTGTCTACTAGTAGCTCACCTGAGAGACCAAACTCCAAGCAATTGCGAGGAAGGCGCGAGGGGGCGATACTGAAGAGGAAGCGGGGGGCTAATGCAGTCAATGGTGGCAGGAAGCCTAAAATTGCCAAATGTGTCAGTGACAGTAATACAACATCAAACGGCCTGGGTACTGAGGCTCTGGCACATGTAGAGAGAGGTGGGTCACCAGTCCCGGTTGAAACCACTATAGGGGCGCCTAAACCTATTGCTACAACATTGGCACCGGAGTACCTAGATCCTGCCATTCTCGGAGCACTGCTAAAGTCATCCTTTAAATCTTTTGAGGATAGACTCGTACAGATTGAGCAGCGATTAACCAAGATTTAGAAAATAACATTGGAGATTGCGGACAACATTAAGTTAAATATGTTGCCCCAGGGTAATGCTCAATTGTATAACGCACAAGGGGGGGTCGGGACACAGAACGCCAATCCACCTCTACCACCTTCAATTTTAAATGTACCCACAACTAAATTACTGTCTCCTGCGCCACCACCTGCTCACCTCATATTTGGGGCTAATGGTGCAAAGCATAAAGAAACCTCCCGGGATTTATCCGATGCAGGCAATGTTGGGGACCTTAGAATTAATTTACCGCCGGAATCAAGCCCATATTTGGTAGTTTTAACTGGGGTCCCAGAAATAAGTAACCCGACCAATGAATCGTTCACCTCCTTGAAAAATAAAGCACCCAATTGGCTAAACAGAAATAGACCACTCCCGCGTAACATCTCTAGCGAAATCCTGATGGTGCGCAAGTTGTCCTGGGTGTGGCACAGACCAAAAACCATACAAGGGGACTGCGTGCTGGTGAATTTTAGAGACCCGCGCACTGTGGGGCATATCTGTAACTGAAGTCATCACAGCCTTGGTTCCTCAATCCAACCCCTCCCATTTTCGTACTTTTATCCCCCACCTCATTCCTCAGATTTGAAAAGTGATTGGACATTGGTAAAACATCGGGGTGCGGAAAGGTTGGTTGGGGGCCGGTATGTGCAACCGCATATACCTAGTTATATACACACACAAAATAGGTATAGCGGGTTAGAAATGGTAGATTGACTCCACCATTCCAGGGATGAATCCCGTTTGGAACCTGTTAGTGGCAGCCTTGTACACCTTGTGGGAGTAACCGAGTCACTTACCACCCATATATCTTGTGCGCCCCCATTGCCCAGCAGGGGCGCTACTGTAGATAATAATGCTGATTTAATAGGGAGTATGGCTGCAACCAGATTGCCGCAATCACCTGTATGTAAGAAATCTGCTTATAATGTCATTTCCTGGAACATCGCTGGGCTGGCGGGAAAGGCTAAAGATCCAAAATGGGCAGAATTCATAAGGTCTTTTTCGGTGAGCTGTCTACAAGAAACTTGGCTAGTGGAGTGTGATATATTCTTAGAAGGTTACAAAAGCTTCTTTGTGCCAGCGGAACCGTAACGTAGTGGTAGAGCCAAAGGGGGTCTGGTCCTGTATATTGACCTAGCCCTGCTCTATGTAGTTAAAAAAATAACCACACATAACACCGACATCCAAGCAGTGACCATAAAAAGAGGGAATGAAATGGTGTCCCTGATTAACTTTTATAATGCTGTAAATGTCAGAGGGGAATGTAGGATTGTTGATTTGGGTGATTTCATTAGGCACCACTGTGAAAGTTTCTCCCATCGGATCCTTATAACGGGGGACTTTAACGTGCACCCATGTGGGGGCCCTATGAATACCGCAATGGGAATATTGGGTTGTCATAGAATGGGAGGCCTTCACTTTGAACATTCTGGCCGAGGAGATATGCTGAACCAGCTATTAAACGAATTCGACCTAACTTCTGCTATGTCCTTGGTTGATGCTTGTAGTTGCCAACCCATTCCTACATTTAAAGGGTATTCGGGGGGGTTCTTTATCGACCACATCTTGCTCTCAAACGGCCTACAATCAATTATATCTGGCTTTAAAATCCAGGAATCCATATACAGCGACCATAATCCTGTCTGCATTTCCTTGGTTGGCAATCTTTTAAATCTACGTGAAAAGATCCCAAAATGCGGTGTTCTGAAATGCTCAGACGGTAGACGGCGTTTAAAATGGTCTAAGGTGAACTCGGACACAATTTATGATAAGATCTCTAAAACATGTGCCTCAGAGTTATCAATATGTGTATCCCCTGCGTCCTTCCCGCCAGATATTCTTTCTGCATTTATCGGGATCGTCTCAAAAGTAGGCGATATGTTAACTGTACCATCTTCGGGCCCTTGTTGTAGGGAGCCCAAATGGATTGACCATTCCTGCTCAAAGGTAGGCCGTGAGCTAAAGGTGACTCTGAAAACTATTCCTAGAGACCCCATACTGATTAGGTCGCTGCGGCTATCCTATAAAAAGGCCTTGGTCAAGCATAAGGCAGAAATAAAGGACAAAATCTGGCAAAATCTGTTAGACCCTTATACCCTTGGTAACAGTGAACGATTTTGGGGTATTATTAATAAACCTCTGTTTGATGTGGTGGGGGCCAATTCAATCGGCACCAACATCCCCGAAGATGAGTGGGTATCCCATTTTAGTCTCATTTTTAACAGTAATACTCCGCAGCCAGTAGTGGCTAGAGGGGAACGAAGTGTAACCCCCCTCTTTTTACTATTACTGAGGTTAAGAAAGGTATCTTGGGGTTATCTAGTAATAAAGCCCCTGGTCCAGACGGTATACCCCCAAATTTATTCAAATCGAACGAATCCCTCTGGGCGCCGGTTCTTACCGATGTGATTAACGCAGCAGCTGAACACGGCTGCCCTGGGTCCTGGGGTACATCCACGATAGTGCCAGTATTTAAGAAAGGTGACCGTAATACAGGCCTATCTCACTCATTGACTCTGTAGTGAAAGTAGTGGGAGGGGTAATCCTGAATAGACTGACAACCTGGGCCAATGAACACGAGGTCATCTCTAAAATCCAATATGGTTTCCGGCCTGGCCACTCCACAGTGGCGCAGTGCCTCAATCTGTACATGGTCCTGGGGAAGTTTACCTTGGCCAGGCAGGGCGCCATCCACATGGCGTTCATGGACCTCTCCTCCGCGTTTGACTGTGTCAACGGGGGGAAACTTTGGGAGGTCATGGGCGCCATGGGGGTGGAGCCTAATCTGGTCAACCTCCTGAGGGACATGCATCAGGATACCAAGGCCAATGTGAGGTACTCGCAGGATCTAAGGGTGTCCAGGGACTTAAGTGTCCACAGGGGTGTTAGGCAGGGCTGTATTTTAGCCCCCTTTCTTTTTAATTTATATATTAACAACCTGGAGGAGTTCTTACTAAATACAGGTGCTGATTATCCGTATGTAGGTCGTAAGGGTTTGCCTGTTTTATTGTATGCGGACGACGCCGTCCTCTTGGCCAGGACCACAAGAGGCCTTCAAACCCTATTAAGCGCCTTTTATAACTTCATGGAAGCCCGCGAATTATCTATTAACAACACTAAATCTTACATAATGCAGGTGGGGCAGCGTAACAATAAGCCATATCCATTCAGGGTTAATACGGAGCGGGTCCCCATAACCAGAACGTTCTCTTATTTGGGAGTCCTGTTCGATGACCAGTTAAAATGGGGACCATTAATTCAAAGGAAAAGGGGCGAGATAACCCGGGCAAACGCCGCTATATTTAATTTTGCAAGGAAAATGGGCAAACGACCTATTGCCGCACTTTTAAAGATTTACCAGGCAAAGAGCGTGGCTATAGGGAGTTACGGTAGTGAACTCTGGGGGTATGCGGCAGCTAATGATATTGTGATGCCAGAGAACATCTTTCTGAAGCAACTGTTGGGGGTAACAAAGGGGACTTCCAATGTAATAGTGCATGATGAAATTGGCACACCGTTCATTAGTGATATTTTAGCACTACGGCCACTAATATTTTGGCTAAAATGTTGGCTAAACAAAGACTTGATCTTAAACCATCTACTCCTTAGGGAAGCACTATCTTTAGATAACATGCTCAAAATTCCGTGACTAAAATATTTAAAAGACTGTTTTTTTTCCATAGGGCGTCCAGAACTCTTCTCAAATCCTGATTCAATTAGACTCGCTGATGTAGAGTCTGTGAGGAAAACTTTCTCTCTGTTACTACAAATGAATCGGAAAGAGGTGAAACTAATTAAACCCAGTGTCCGAAACCATGCTATGCTGAAAACTACACCCTCAATGGAGCCTTATCTATCCTGGCCCATGTCGAGTTTTGAGCGGCACCTGCTAATTAGGTTTCGTTTGAATTATTATCACCTCCTGTTAACTGTTCCTAGGGTTTCTCACCGAGGCCAAGTGCTACCATCCTGCGGCTGCGACAATGAGTCTCCGCAGGATCTAGAGCACTTTTTATTCATTTGTCCATTTTATGATTTACCACGGAGGTCTTACTTAAAGCCCCTCTTAAAAAAACTGAACTTTACCCAGGTTAGACCAGCCCTTTATTACTTGCAATTGTTAAACCCTGAAAGCACTTTATTCCTGACTGGTTTTTTAAAATCTGCCCTAAGACTTAGGGACAGAAGGGAAACTTAAATGTATAACTACTGCTGCTATTTTCACTTTCATACCTGCTTATCTGTGATTGGTGTCATCAATATATATTGTACTATTTGGGTATTTTATGCTTGTTTACCATGTTTTTATTATGCAATATTTATTGGACAATGAGCTTTTATGTTTTTTTTTCTGCTTGAAAAACCGAATAAAGATTTTGAAATGAAATGTATCTCAGGTTACGTGCATTTACAAGCAAAGCCCTGGTACTTTTCGTGTTTTAATGCAGGTTTGTGCTTTCTATCTTTTAGTGTAAACAACAGTTAGTGGTTTGGGTGGCACTGCTGGCCCAGATACCAGTTATCAAATAAAGAGAAAGATTGAGCAGAAAAATTATTGATGTGTAAAATAAACATATGAATCAGAATATTGTAATACAAATCCCATTTTTAAACTGGCATGTATAGAACTCCCAAAAAGTTATCAAACAATGAAAGAGCTTAAAAATGCCACCCCTTAGACATAGGGAAGTCTTGGTGACTAATCCTTCTGCGTGTTAAGATCCTAATAAGGAAATGCTACTGTAAAAAAAGAGCCTCTTTTGTATGAGCATCTCCAAAATGCTTGGACTGATGCTGCTGGTTTTTCGACTCTGCTTGACCAGGCCCCAGTGCATGTGCTCTGACCATTAAAGCGTATGAACAAAATGGTTATTCCCTGATTGGCATATTTAACTTATCTCTAAATCCCTGGTAAGTGGTACAAATTGTATCCAGGGCTAGCAAGGCAAATGTCACTAGTGGACTACAGCAGTTACTGTACCACAATGGTATGTTGACTTTGTCCTGTGTTAATTATGCTACCTGGCATTTTTCCACCTGCACTTCAGAGCTTAATTAAACAGCACTGCAGTTTTAGGTGGTGAAATGCGTGTGGGCACAGTGGGGAGGGAAAGCAGCCACAGGCCACCAGGAAAAAAAAACCAAAAAACAATGGCAATCGCAGTGGGGCAAACACCGGCACCTGAAGTGCATTGGTGTTTGTCCCGCAGTGAAATGTCCGCAAATCCGCCACCACTACAGTGACAAAGTGAAAACATGGTTCTAGGTCTGCCACTGCAGTTGAGTGGGCAGCTTTTAAAATGCCAAACTGACATGCCAAACTAAACCATTTTGCCAAGCCAAAACCTTCCTTTTTTAATATTTATAAGTTACCCCTAAGGTAGGCCTAAGTAGCTCACAAGGCAGGGTGCTAAATACTAAAAAGGACAACATGTTCCTTTTATTTTTTCCACGTTCTAACATTGAAAACTCAAAATTATCATTTTTACTCATGCCGGGGTGGTAGCATGATTGGCTGACATGGAGTTACATTAGCCTCCTGAATTAAGTGCTAACTTCCACCAAACACAGAAATGAAAGGATAGTAGCAGAACTGCACCTGCTGAACCTGTGTACCTCAGAAAGTAAGGATGCACCTAGAAAGACTGCACCTGCTACACCTGTTGAACCAAGACAGGACTTCCGAAAGAGAAGGGCCTGAGACCCCAAGTACTGGGCCTGCTTCCACTCAAGCCAAGGATCTGTGAGTGGACTGTAAGGGTTAGTTGGCTAGTCGTCTCTTAAACTTCAGGACACAAACGCTCACCAGTAGCCAAAGGACTTGCCCTGGATTCCGTAGGTGTAGCCCATGATATTGGGACCTAGCCTCCAACTGGTACCTCCCAGATCCTGGACCCTTGGCTGGTGCTAAAGTGTATTTGATCTCCCCACAGAACTGCAACTTGCAAGCCACAATCAAAATATAACATCTTTTGGACACAGAGTCTCCGGGTCATAGAATTCCACTACTTGCTAGTTCGTGGGTTGCCTCAAGTGCCACCAAGAATCTAGACAGCACGGGATCATAGGACTTTGCCTGTCCATCGATTCAGAAAAGGGGGTGGTGATGAACAGAGTGTCTGAATTAAGCAGACCACTCTTACCCAGTCCAAAGATCAGGGCTTGATCCATCACCGTTATTTAGCTCACTGCCCCATCCCAGCTCAGAACCTGGCTATATGCAAATTGGTCTGTCCCTGGCCCAGTGCATCATGGGAACAGGGCAGACCAAACTACCAAGCCAATTCTTCACCAGAAAGGATACAAGCTACCGGGGACCGGTTTCTGGCATTTCAGCCTCGTCGGCCCGGCTTGCTTGAATCCTGATGAAGCAGTGAGCAAGGGACTCATGTCTGAGTATACCCTGCCACACCTATAGTGGCCAAAAACGATTCAGAAAAGGGGGTGGTGATGAACAGAGTGTCTGAATTAAGCAGACCACTCTTACCCAGTCCAAAGATCAGGGCTTGATCCATCACCGTTATTTAGCTCACTGCCCCATCCCAGCTCAGAACCTGGCTATATGCAAATTGGTCTGTCCCTGGCCCAGTGCATCATGGGAACAGGGCAGACCAAACTACCAAGCCAATTCTTCACCAGAAAGGATACAAGCTACCGGGGACCGGTTTCTGGCATTTCAGCCTCGTCGGCCCGGCTTGCTTGAATCCTGATGGAGCAGTGAGCAAGGGACTCATGTCTGAGTATACCCTGCCACACCTATAGTGGCCAAAAACGATTCAGGAAAGGGGGTGGTGATGAACAGAGTGTCTGAATTAAGCAGACCACTCTTACCCAGTCCAAAGATCAGGGCTTGATCCATCACCGTTATTTAGCTCACTGCCCCATCCCAGCTCAGAACCTGGCTATATGCAAATTGGTCTGTCCCTGGCCCAGTGCATCATGGGAACAGGGCAGACCAAACTACCAAGCCGAATTCGGCCGTTACCGACCGGTAAATGGCCATGGAGATGTAGGGGGATAAAAAACATGCATTTTCGGTAATTTTACCGAATCGGTAATTTTACCGATTCGGTAAAATTCGGTAATTAAGAGTCGGTATTTCTGATTTTGCTACATCTGGCCCTTAAAGTCTCAAAACCAGTGATTTATAATATGTTAAAAACTTTTTAGAGTGAAAAGCAGTAATTTATGAAAATCTTGCAAAAATCATAACTCTGGTTCCCTGCATTTGATTTTTTTGTTTTCATGTAACAGTATGCACCGTTTTTAGAAACTGGAATTTAGATTTTTATTGTGTGGTTTTTCTTACTGATTCACTGTTTTGGTACTATAAAATGCTTTGCACTTGCTTTCATTTGAGTTAAGCCTGACTGATCTGTGCCACCACTAACAAGTACTGAGCTATGGTTTGGTTCAAAGAAACCTAACTAGGCCCGATACAGAATATTGACATTATTACTTGGTGGGGTCTCACAACCAACCCAATCAATAATCCACGTTTCTCACAACTACCCCCTGCACTAGGATAAGGAATCCCTCATTTCTTGTTAGCTCCTGGGGGGGGGGGAGGAGGGCGTGGGGAGCCCTTTATCAGAACTGATAAGCCAATAATGGCACCAGACCGAGGGGGCAGCCAGAGGCCACCTGGTCACAGGAGGGCACCCCCAAAGGAAACAGGAAGTGCAGTAGTCGCATACCATACCTCATCAGGGCCCAAAATCCATCCAGAGATGCCGCATCGCCAGAAGCACAAGGGTCCATTGCGGCAGCTCCCAACATGGCGCGGTGTTTGAACTACAGGCTTCCTGGGGAGAGACCTGTAGACTTATCCCCTGTATCACCTGGATGCAATAAGAGCTCGGTCTATTTAGATTAGAGTTTTTTTTTTAAAGAAGTGAGCGGCATTACAGGACATGAGGAAAGGAGGAGGTCAGATACGGAGATGTGTCCCAGTGAGAATTGTTTAATATATATAAATCAAGCGCGCTGTGTGTGGCCAGCTTGTGATAGGCATTATGTTTAATAGGTCATTTATTTTAAACTGAGTAAACGTACATTGTAAATTTAATTTAAGAATCGTTTTCACATACAGATTGAATGTTCTCTGTACAGACACTTTGACAGAGGAGCAATATGTTAAATATGTGAAATGTTTTAAATTAAGACAAACGTACATTCTAAAATGTATTTGAAATTGTGTCACCCGCTTTTCTTTCTTTATATAATCTTAAAAGATTTAAAAATGACACTAAAATTCATTTGAAAACTTCCGTCCCCACACAGCACCACCAGAAGCAGAACCCTGGTAATGGAACACTAATAAGATCACAGGCCCTGCGATGTGATGTCTCGAGTCCAGACCCGGGCATGTGCAGAGGGGAGGCCTCCGCAGCGGCAGAGAGAACAGGAGACCACTGTTGTGGATGTTATGTCGGAGTCGGGGTGGGGGCAAGGGAACAAGGTGAATAAATGAACCAAATGAAAACGAAACTGACAACGAAACTGAACTCAAAACCAAACTGAACTCAAAACCAAACCCAAAACCTGCTTGGAATTCCCATTTACCTTAATCCTTAATTTCTTACACCCTATTCTTTTGACTCGCAGTCATGTCTGCCCAAGTCTTTATTTCTCAACCTATCTTTTCTCGTATTCATACCCTCTCTTTTGCTCCTGTCCCTCTTTTTTTCTAGATTCTCTCTATGTCCTCCCTCTCTACTCTCCTTCTCTTTCAGTCCCTTCTTTTCCTTTCCCTCCCAGCTGTACACATTCCTTTAATTCCCACCCTCATCTTTCTCCCATTTCTTTGCCTTCCCCTCCTCCTCCCCCTTCCCTTCCCATCATTTCAGGTTCCTTTCTTTCCAGTCACTTGCCTTCTATCCCTTCTGAGTCTCCCTTCTCCTCCTCCCTCCACACCCTCTTTCTTCCCCTACTAGTTTCCCTCCGCCTCCTCCTCCCTCCTTCCCTCCCATCTTCCTTTCCACTTCTCTCCTCCCCACTCCTTCTTCTCTAATCCCAAACCCCTCTGCGCTTCTTTCCACCCCTATCTTTCATTCTTTTTCCTACTTCCTTCTCCCCACTCCCCTCATCCCTGCTCCTCCATCCCCCCTCTTTCCTCCACCCCACTTTTTCTTCCTCCCCACTGCCCTCTTCCCTCCTCTCCACTCCCCTCTTCCCTCCTCCCCACTCCTCTTCTTCCATTCCACTTCCCTCCTCCCCACTCTTCTCTCTTCTCCCCGCTGTTTCCTTCCACTTCTCACCTACCCCTCTCTTCTCCATCCCCTCCCTCCAGTCTTCCCTTCCATTTTCCTCCTCCACCTCTCTTCTCTATGCTCTCTCCGTCTCCTCCTCCTTGCTTCATCATCTTTCTCTTCCCCCTTCCCCGCTTCCCTTCCCTCCCAAATTCCCTCTTACACTCCACTATTCTCCCCCACTCCCCTCTGTCCTTCCTTCCCACTCCCCTCTTGCCTTCTACTTCTTACTTGCCTCCTTTTCACTTCCCCTTTTTCCCCATTTCCCTCTTCCCTTCTCCACACTTCCCTCTTCCCTTCCCACTTCTTTTGTCACTTCCACTCACCTCCCTTCTCCTTCCCTCCTCCCCAATCCCCACTCTATTCCCTCTTCTCTCATTTATCCCATCCCCCACTCCCCTTCTAATTTCTTCCTTCATCGCTCTTCTCTTCTCTCTCATCCACACTCCCCTCTTCCTTTATACTTTCCTACCCTTCCTCCATCACCACTTTGCTCCCCCTCCAATCCCCTCCTCCCCAATCCCATCTAACCTTCCACTTCCCTCCCTTCGCCTCACTCCCCCATGCCCTCCCCTTCATTCCCTTCCACTTCAATTTTTTTCCTCCTCCATCCCCTGCTCTTTGTGCCAATCACCATCCTTCTCCCCTCTTTTCTTTCATTCACTCTCCCCTATCCCTACCCTCCCCATCCTCTTCCCTTCCTCTTTCCTTTCATCTCCATTTCCGATCACCTACTCTTACCTCCCCTCTTCAACATCTGTCACCTATCCCTCCTACTCACCCCCTTCTCTCCCTCCTCATTCCATACCCTTTTCTCCACTCCCCATTCCTTTCTCTACCCTTCCCCATCCACTTCTCTCCCCTCTCCCTTACAACCCCTCCTCTCTTCCCTTCAATTTCCATAATATCCTCTCCCTTCCTCCTCCCTCCACCCCTCTTCCCATCTAGTTCCCTCTCATCTCAGCTCCTCTTTAGCATTCCCTCTTCACCCCTTTTCTCCACTTGCCTCCTCCCATCCCATCCCATCCCCTCCATTCCCTTCCACTTCCATCCCATTTCCTCATCCATACCCTGCTTTCCTCGACAATCCCCTCCTCTGTTCTTCCCTTCCACTCTCCTCCCTTCTTCTCTCCTCCATTGCTCTCCCCTCCACACTCCTCTTCTCTCCTCTCCTCCCCTCCCCTCCCATCCTCTTCCCTACCCTTCTTCTTCTCCTTCTCTTTCCTTCTACCTCCACCTCCGATCACCTACTCTCTCCTCCCCTCTTCCCTTCTACATCCGTTCTCCTACCCCGCCTACGCCCACCCCCTTCTGTCCCTCCTCCTTCCATCCCCTTTTCACCACTCCACTCCCCTTCCTATCCCCATCCCATCACTTTCTCTTCCTTCCCCCTCCCCATCTCTCCCTCACATTCCCTCCTTACTTCGCTTCCTTTTTCCATCCCATTCCCTCCCTTCCTCAACCCTCCTCCCTCTCCTCTTCCCTTCCACCCCCCTCTTATCTCATTTCCTCTTTCACATTCCCTCATCTCTCCTTCCCTCCTCTCCACTTGCCTACTCCTATCCCATCCCATTGTATCACATAATATTCTATTCTTTCTCCTTCTCCTTCTTCCTCTTCTTCCTTGCTCCATCTTCTTTCTTTTCCCCCTCCTCTTCCTCCTCCTGCCCGCCCCACTCCCCTTCCACTTCCCTCCTAAATTCCTTACTCCCCACTCCACTCAACTCTTCTCTCCTCACTCTCCTCTTCCCTTTAACTTCTTTCTTCTCTTTTCCTCACTCTCCTCTTCCCCCTCGCTATTTCCCTATTCCCTTGTCCACACTCCTCTCTTCCCTTACACTTCCCTCCTATCCCTACTCCCATCTTGCCTTTCCCTCTTCCTTCCCCACTTCTTTTGCCACTTCCACTCACCTCTCCCCACTCCACTTTTCTTTCTACTTTCCTCCTCCACACTCCATTCTCTTCCCTCTTTTCCCATCTCCATCTCAACCCCCACTCACTCTTTCTATACTTCTCTCCTCCCTTCTCATCCCTTCCATGACCCTCCATCTCACTACCCTCTTCTGCCCCCTACTTTTCCCTTCCATTTTCCTCCTCCCCACCCCTCTCTCTTCTATAATCTCTCCTATTCCCCTACACCCCTCTTTCCTTCCATTTCCCTCTTCTCTTCTGTCAGCCAAATTTCCTTCTCCCCTTTAATTTCTCTCCATCCCATTCTGCTTTTCCTTCCCACTCCCCTCTAATCCCGCCCTTTCCCCTTCCCTCCTATACCCTCCTCTCTCTCACTCTTCTCTTCCACTTCCTTCTACCTCCCATGTCCTGCTCTTCCTTCTCTTCTCTTCCACCCTCCCAACCCATCCCCTTCCCTCCCTTCTTCTCCCTCTCCAATACCCCTGTTGTGGTACTGAAAATTTTGGACCTGTGTCATAAACATATTCGTATCATGACGAATTTGATATCAGAAGACCGAGAATGGCTAGTACACTATGCACAAGCATTCTCGTCATATTCGAGTGACGATTTCACCCTGAAATCGTGGTTTTCGTCCTGAACCCTCGGGTTCCATTTTGTGTACGGCAGCCATTTTGTGAGTTGCCCTCACATAGGCCAATGATTAGGCCAAGCAAGATCCTGAAGGACACGTACACCTTTCCTGACTTCTCTGCGACCCGGGCAAGCTGACTCCACCGCCCAAGGCCAAACCTGTTCAGTGAGCTACTCTCCCAGTGGCCGAACGAGATAGCATCAAGGCACAACGTGCCATAAACCTTTCATCGCACACAAACCACTCCTAATCTTGCACACACCTGTCCCTGTTTCCTACTTTATGACTTGCTTTACGAGGAGGAGGTGCCCGTTTTTATTGGGGTTTCGTCGATATCTGATGAAAATACTGGGCCTTGCCGGGTAATTGATTGTGGGCTGAACAAACTGAAATGTGGGATTGGCATCATGACTCTGCTTTTTCTTTGTAGTGAAAATATGTGAATGGTCAACTGTAAAAATAGGAATGTTTGCCTGAAGCATAATATTTTGTATAAAAAGAGAAGGCTGGCTTTGTAAGATTGAGCAGTCTCCTGAGAATATACACCGTGTTGTACTTCTAGGATACCTGTTACTTGGTTGCAGCCAATAAATTCGATCTTTGACTTCACCTAGAAGACTCTGTGTTTCTGTAGTCTGAAACAGGAAGGACCCGAAGTCATAGGGTGTTGTCCCTGGCACCGCTGGGTTACCGGTTCAGTACCGGTTCTGAAAAACCCAGTACTTCAGTTGGCGCCCAACGTGGGGCGATATCAGCGGTACCGGTCCAAGCCAGAGGTTCGTGAGGAGCTTCGTGTGAAAATTCTGGAGGAAGGCCGCCACTTCATCGACCCCTGCATGTCGACGTGGTCCGAAAGTCTTTGCTGCGAGGTTCCCCGCTTCCCGACGGCTACGAAGGACTGCTGCCCTGACTATCGCCCTGTTTTGGACCCTTGATGATTGGTAGAGCGAAACGATAGACGAGTCTTCTGGTGCAGTCATCGATACCTCAGTTAAGTATAAGTGGAGCGTCTCCCAGTCCTTAGTTTAAGTATCCCTTGGGATCTTTGATTTGGAACTTGCAAGTACCAAAGCCGAGGGACTCGTGTATTCACGAGACTATCGTAATCGATAATCCCTTGAAGTTTGAAGCTAGACTAGAGAGCGAAGATGCCTGGTCTTAGCAGACTTGGAAACTTGTTTTGTCTTGGTTGTAATAGGGATTCCCGATTGGAGGACTCGTGTCCGGTTCCTCCGATTGGAACTCCATCTTATGAACTTTATGTGAAGCACGGAGTAGGCCCCATCACATATAATGAAGTGTGGATCAAATACACCAGAAAGGATGGTGTTTTAAAATGGCCGCAATACGGTAGCTTTGACACGGAAATCCTAGATAATCTAGAAGTTAAACTTTTTAAGAAGAAAGCCCGGCCGGCGATGTTTGACTCTTTCCGCCTATGGCGAAAGGAAGCCAAACAGAAGGAAATTAAATTAGCAAAGAAAAATAAGAGAGAAAGGGGTATCTTGATAATGCAAGCTGCCATGCAGTTTAAAGATAACGAAGAAGAACAGATGAGTGAGCAGTTGCACAGGCAACGTAAAATGGTTATCGATAAATGTTACCCTGTTTTGTCGCCTCTTCAGCATGATGCAGCAAAAGACATTGAAAAAGACCCCCTAATGTCGCATTTATTGAGTTCGCCACCCCCTTATGCGCAGAATGCTACGGCACCTCCGCAGCCTTTAGCCGCGCAACCTTTGGTTGTATTGCCTCCTGCTCCTCCACAACCACCGGCTGCTCTTCAGTTGGCTCCTACTCTTCCGGTGCAGCCTCCTCAAGGGCCACCGGCCTTGACATCTGCTCTGCCTTTACTTCCTACAACTTTGACCACTATATCGACTACCACTCCTGGTATTCCTCCTGACACTGCCTCTGCATCTGCCTTGCCTCACTCTGCTCCTCCGCCTGTCTTTTCATCAACTTCTCCCTCTGTTCGCCAGAGAGTGACTAGCACTGTTGCTAGCCTTCTATATCCTCTCTTTGGAGCAACAGATGCAACTCCTGTCTCAGAGCGCAAACAGTTACGTAGCCAAATGCCTGATTCTAGGGAGAAGGAAACATTGAATTATTTGGCACATAAATGGGTTACGGAATCGACGAGATATGAGCTAGAGTCTGTTATGGATGTCTTCCAGCAGTGGGAAGCACCAAAACAGAGATACGTTTTTGAGAAAATGTGTACTTTCCTGAGTGAGGATTTAGAGGAGAATGATTTGGAGCCCAATCCACCTGAGTTATGTCATATACGGTTCGAGTTTGGGAAAGGCGCAATTGTGGGTTCAGATGTTAAGAAAGCAGTTGCGACATTGTTGTCGTTTAGGAGTGAAGGTGTTTCTCGGTCGTTGTTTGAGTCTGCTTCCTCTGTTAAAAGGAAGGTGAGACAGTACTCAATGAGAGAGATTCCTCCGGTATGGAAGGAAGAAGTACCTGCTGGTCCAAATAATGTTCCCCCAGCTGTTCCAGCGCACTTTCAGCGTGTTTGGGTACATGTTCCTTGGAAGCGCGCTGAAGTTTTGGCCCTTAAACAGACATTGCCTGATCCCCGTAAAAATCCTGCAGGGTATTACAAGGAATTGTCACAGACTGCAGGCTCTTGCATTATGAATTTAGCGGATATAGACATGTTATTTGGAAATGTTGTTCCACAGCCTTTATGGGGAAAGATTCGTCATGCAGATCATGATCAGGAGTTAGGTGACACATGGGCTAATATTAGTGCTGCAGATGACCGACAAGTTGGTGGTGCTAAACCCAAACCTTTAGTGGCAGAGCTCCCTGGTAGGATAATTTCTTACATGAAGACTTTGATGCCTGCGATGCGGGTAAATTGGGACATGTTGTCCGCGTGTAAGCAGAAGAAAGATGAAACAGTGTCTGATTTCTTCACTAGGTTTGAAGAGACGTTTGTCGACCACAGTGGTCAAGATATGAGCACAGAAGGTGGTCAACGGTTGTTCGTGGACAAGTTCGTGCATAATTTGCTTCCCGAGTTGTGTAAAAAATTAAAAGATTCGGAAAGTTCATGGGCCGTTTCCTCTTTAGCACAGATATTGTCTACTGCCCAGTATTACGAAAATAGAGATAAGGATGAGAAAGATAGAGCAGACAAGAAAACGAAAGAGTTAAAGACAAAGGTTCTTTTACAGCAGGCGTACCCGCCTCGTGGTGGTCAGAGTAACTATCAGCAGCCTCAGCAGTTTCAGAGAAACGCGTAAAGGACCGAATATCCTCAACAACGCTTTTCTGTAGGCCCTAATCAGTGTGCATATTGTAAAGAGGAGGGCCATTTTAAAAGTAGTTGCCCTGTTCTGCTACAGCGTATGAATGGTGTTTCTAGCGCACGAGGTCGAGGTACTCCACAAGCGCCTAGAGGTAGAGGACGTGGAAGTTTCCCCCTGAACGCGCGCTCATTTCCACCTCAGAATTCAATGAATAGTTTTGATCAACACAATAACGCGTCTGGTAGGACGCCTCAGTATTATGCTGATGACTACTATGCAGAAGATGAGAATATGGAGGGTAATGATTGCTAGGACAGCCATAGACAAAGAGAGGGGGGAGTTTCAGTTCCAGTAGATCAGAGTGGACCTTATGTTGAGGTGATTACATCAGGTGTGTCAGAGCCTTTTCTGTTGGATACTCGTGCTACAAAGAATTCTATTATACACTCTAAACTCCCTGGCGCACCTTTGTCTGGCGAAATTAATGTTTCAGTAGGTTTTTCTGGCGCCCCGGTTAGGAACCCGATTTCTAGTCCTATGTCCCTTTCTGTTGGACCTTGTGAATTAGAAGCACCCCTTATTCTAACGACAGGTTGTGGTGAAAAATTGTTAGGATTGGATCTGTTGAAAAGATTGTATGCGACATTGTATTGTTCTCCTTCGGGAGTACAACTTACACTAGGTAAGAAAGTGGTTTCTCCAATGTATGTGTCAAAGGATAAACTTCCGACAGAATTATCGCTTCTTCCTGATGTTCTTTGGGCTACTGGTCCTAATGATGTGGGTCTTTTGGAAATACCGCCATATGTTGTGACATTAAAAGCCAATGTTAAAATGCCACGAATTCCCCAATACAAGATCTCTAGTGAAGGTGAAAAAGCAATGCTAGCGATCATTTATGATTTGATTGAAAAAGATGTAATTGAAGAGACAAGAGGCAACGTTTGCAATAGTCCTGTTCTGCCTGTTTTGAAGCGTACCGATCCTTCTCAGCCACCTGTTTACAGATTTGTGATTGACCTTAGAGAGGTGAATAAAATAGTTGTGCCACAATTCCCAGTTGTTCCTGATATCACTGCCCTATTGACTATGATTCCAGCTTCTGCAACTTGGTTCTCGGTGATTGACTTGAAGAATGCTTTCTTCAGCATCCCTATTGCCGAGGAAAGTAGGGATATTTTCGGCTTCAGTTTAGGAGGTCGAAGCTTCCGCTTCAAACGCGCTCCCCAGGGCTACTGTGAAAGTCCATCGATATATAGTCAAGCTTTAAAAGCACAGCTTGACACAATTGTTTTACCTGATGGCGCTACCCTTATTCAGTACGTTGATGATCTGCTTGTTGCTGCAGATACTGAGAAAATCTGTAAAGAAGCCACGTTGTCGTTGTTGCGTCATTTGTCTGATTTACATCACAAAGTGTCTCTTTCCAAATTGCAATATTGTCGACAAGAAGTGACCTACTTAGGTCATCTCTTATCGAAGGAGGGAAGGAAACTGACCCCAGAAAGAATTCAGGCAATAGCGAAATTGAGTGTGCCTAGGACACAGAGAGAAGTGCGTGCTTTCTTGGGTATTACATCATATTGCAGACAATGGATACCAAATTTTTCGTTGTCGGCCAAACCTTTGGTAGCATAAACATGTAAAGATACACCGAATCCCCTCCCATGGTCTGAAGAGTGTCAGAAAAGTTTTCCGAATTGCGCAATGCATTATGTTCGGCTCCTGTGTTGGGTACCCCCGACTACAGTAAGCCCTTTACATTGTATGTCCATGAGAAAGAAGGTTGTGCATTATCAGTGTTAACACAGTTGTTTGGACACAGGCAGCGTCCATGTGCGTATTTTTTGACAACCTTAGACCCGGTAGCTAAAGCATCGCCAAGTTGCTTGAGAGCGACAGCAGCAGCAGCTGTTTCTATTCGGCAGTCTGCTGGTTTAGTCATGAATAATACATTGGTTGTGATGGTTCCACATGCAGTGGACACGTTGTTAAACAGAACCAAGACACAGCACTTAACTAGTGCTCGGTTGTCAGGTTACGAGTTGACATTGTTAGCGAGTCATGTGCACATAAAAAGATGCAACACGCTTAACCCAGCTACGTTGTTTCCGATTGAAACTGAGTTAGATACTTCTGAACAGCATGATTGTTTTCTCAGAACAGAAGAAGAAACGAAAGGGAGAATAGACCTTCAGGACACCCCTCTTGTGAAGTGTGATGGTACCTTATGGGTGGATGGTTCATGCTTCAAGCTTCCGAATGGAGATACGACTGCAGCATATGCTGTTACGACTTTGCATACGATTGTTGAAGCTGCACGTATCCCACATAATTCAGCTCAAGCAGCAGAATTGATTGGACTTACGAGAGCGTGTGTGTTGTCGAAAGGAATGAAAGTGACCATATATACCGACAGCCAGTATGCATTTGGTGTGGCTCACAGTTTTGGACGATTGTGGAAAGAACGTGGGTTCCTGACTTCGCATGGAGCTAAGATACAGCATGATCAATTGGTGAATGAGCTCCTTGAATCACTTACTCTGCCGTTGCAAGTTGCGATTGTGAAATGCAGTGCATACACGAAGGTGACTGATGATGTTGGTCGTGGAAATGCATTTGCTGACGAAGTCGCAAAAGAAACAGCGAGGGATGTGATGAGCCGAATGTATGTTGCAGGCCCTGCAAGATGGATTGGTGACGTGGGAATGTGTGAAGACACGATAGAAAGTGTGAAATCTATTCAAGCTGAAGCTACAGAGAAAGAGTTGAGTGTGTGGAGAGAAAGTACGGGTAAATTGGATGTGAATGGTTGTTGGGTTGAATTGTCAGAGCATCAGAAATGGTTGTTACCCGATGCGTATGTGCCTGCAGTGGTTAAAATGGATATATGATTTAACCACTACTCCCTAAAGCACGAATTCCTTAGCCACGATGGCTAAACAACGATCAATCCCAAACCACTACTTTTTTTATAACGAGTTCCTAAACCACGAAAAAATATTTATATTGCTCATTACACATTGACACCATATTTTTCTTTTAAATCATAATGTTTGTCATTTTTTTGTTATATTTCTTACAATAGATTATTTTAAACATTGTATTTGTGGGGGGAGACCCCCCGCGCCCCCATCCTCCCTTTTTGGCTGAGACTCGAGCATTTCTATTAACGCTGTGCCTCCCGACCTTGCTACAAAGCTGGCAGGATGAAAGCTGACTGCATGACCCTGTGCTCCTCAGAGCCTGCCTGCCTGACGGCTGCAGTGCTGAGTGAATCATGCCAGGGGTCAATGAGCTTGTCAGGTCAGGGGGTGCGAAGGGTAGTGACGTACCATGCAGAGTGTTTCTCTGGAGAAAGGAGTTTTGGGAATGTGGAATGTCAGGCCTTGGCAGTCTTAGAGCGTTCGTTGTTTAAAATAGTCGTGGTTCTGGAAAGTCGTTGTTAAGGATTGTTCGTGGTTCTGACTTCGTGATTAAGGTAATTCGTAATTAAAACTTCGTGGTTAAGGTTGTTTCCCGGTTAAAATGGCTCATGGAATGGCTCACATCAGTGTGAAAGGGATTTGTAAGTTGTTGGCTCCAGTATGGCAAAACGCTGGAATTCCCAAGTGTGCAGAGAACGTGGGCAAAAATTGTATGGTGTGTCTGAAATACAATCCTGGTAGGGGAACCCCAACTCCAGCTGGTCATTTTGCGCCTCCAACGTATCCGTTCGAGGTTTTGCAGCTAGATTTCATCCACATGGAAAGGTGCAACAATCTGAAATACGTACTTGTTGTTGTTTGTGCCTTTTCAAGATGGATAGAAGCATATCCCTTAAAGGACAACACTGCCTTGTCCACAGCTAAAGCCCTTGCCAAAGAGTTCTTCCCTAGGTTTGGAATGCCAAGAATGGTCTGGAGTGACAATGGGAGTGAATTTGTGGGTCGAGTGATGAAGAAAGTATGTGAAGGGCTAGGCATCCATCAGAAATTCCACGCTGCAAATCACCCCCAAACAGCTGGACTAGTAGAGTGCTACAATGGCACGTTAAAGCTAAAATTGGCCAAAATTCAAGCGAGCTCTGGCCTTAAATGGCCTGACGCTCTGCCTTTGGCACTCCTATCAACCAGAATGACTGTGCACTCGCGAGTGGGACTTAGTCCATACGAAATAGTGTTCGGCCGTCCGGCCAACATATGGGGAGTGCCAAGGCCGAAAAAATTCAGTGAGATCGAACACCCTGTACTGCTTGACTATTTGCACAAATTGACGGCTAAATTGCGTGTTTTACATCAACAGGTTCACGATTCTCTGCCTCAGGTCTCTGAAGATCTGGGTCACCCCATCAATCCTGGTTCGTGGATTCTGGTGAAAAACTTCCAGCGAACAAAGAATGACCAGCCCCGGTGGACCGGCCCGCATCTAGTTCTTCTCTCAACAAGATCAGCCGTTCGAGTGGAAGGGAAGAAGCACTGGATCCACGGCGTACACTGCAAGAGGGTGCCTTTGCCTCTACCGTACGAACGGTGGGTCCAGGAGGGTGTCGCTGACTCAGAGACTGAAACTGTGCCTCGATTTCTGCCTTTCAGTGATGCACGCATAAAAGGAACAATCTCTGACCAAGAAAGTGACAATCTCTTGCAAGAAGCTGTGCCACCGTCAATTCGATTGGACACTACAGAGCCTGAACTCCTTTTTCAAGACCAGACAGTGCCTGGAAAGAAAAGATATAATCTGAGGCCGAGAACTATGGACAAATAAATATTCCTTTTTCTTTGCTATTTTTGAAAGTGCAGCTCTCTCATCTGAGAAACTTTTTTATTTTTGTTTTTTGAACCACCATCCGGGTTCAGCTGTAGGGTCGCGGTTGCCCAAAGTCTTTGGGGTGCAGCCGAAGACGTTAGGTCGACGGTTCTGGTTGGTCTAAGGGAGTTGCCCTGGACTGACAGAAGCATCCTTTAGCATAGAACACCCTACCATCGCGAGCAGCATTTTAGAGAGGATGGAGTTTTTCGAGATGGAGAGACCTGCCAAACAAATGAACTTTAAAACTACAATTTGCAGAATGATGACTAAGAAACGTTTTTTGATATTGTGTGTTTTCATGTTGTTCAGTGTAATGATGTTTTTCATAGGATATGTTTTATTCTGTTTTCGAGTGACACTTACACCCACTTCATCGCCCATACCTCCTCCTACTACTGTTTCCTCGCATTCTTTCCACCCTTTTCCTGAACATGAATCCGCTAGGAGATTAGAGTTTATTAATAACTCCTTCGTTCAGCTTTTGCACCAACGCCAACTAGTAATGAACACGACTAACTGTTGGGTGTGTGGACTTATGCCTCACACAACGGATAAAGGTATCCCTTATCTGGTTCTGCCTTTCAGCCATAATGGTTCCGTGTGGGCATACAGAACAATGTTCATTTACTCACATGAGACCTACCCCCTCTGTTCTGTGGAAGATAATCCTAAGAATAGTGCTCTAGTTAAGGGTATAGTAGACATGGTTAAGGAAGATATCTCTTATGAGACTATCCCGAGAGATGAGACACTAGTATATATAGGATGGAACGTGACCGGATATGGAGTTACTCTGAGTGAGAAACAACAAGCTAGGAGATCTTCCCTGATTTGGATAGTACCCCATCAGGGTCACTTATGTCTGCAAGGTATTGGCAAGAATCCCAGAGCTCAGTTAGGGAAGAGTATCTGCACTGAGACATATGTTTTTGCGTCTCAGACTTCCCCCCGTTCTTAACAGCTAAGGGTACCTATTTCATCTGCCATGATAGAGCCTATACATGGTTGCCCCCTGACTTTTCAGGCACATGTTTTGTTTCGTTCCTGTTGCCTCCCACCTACACAGCGGCGGCAGATTACCATAAGACAAGGATAGTTAGAGGTGTCTTCAGTGAAGAGGGCACTGCAGAACAAGAATTTGGAGACTTCGTGAGGGGTTTTCTGCCGTTCTGGGGACCCATGGTTAACAGCAGGAACATAAGGCAATTAACAAGGGTGGTTGAATCCACCGTGGTTGAAACTGCTGGTGCCCTTAGTAACTTGACTGCTGAGCTCCAGTCGGATCGTCTTATGACCCTTCAGAACAGGGTCGCGTTAGACGTCATACTTGCAGACCGAGGTGGGGTATGTAAATTGATCCAATCGAGTTGCTGTGTTTTCATTCCAGATAACGCTCCAACAGTGCACCAGGCCATCTCCAAACTGCATAAGATTTCCGAATCTATTCATGTAGACAAAGGGGATTGGTCGTTAATGGGATGGTTCTGGGAACTGATATCCGGCTGGGGATGGAAAATTCTGATGGTCATTGGGATGATCTTAGCCATTCTTTTCCTGTTCTGTCTGTGTGTACAGTGTGCTCCTGCACTATGTGGCCTCTGTGCTACGTCGTGTGTAAGGAAACCTGTATCGAGGGACGAGCTAAGTAATAGGATGATGCTACAGCAACATCTCAATGATTTTAGGAATACAGACATGGACTCAGATTAGCATGAGTATAGGTTATTGCCTATGTAAGGGCAAAAGGAGGGTCTGTGGTACTGAAAATTTTGGACCTGTGTCATAAACATATTCGTATCATGACGAATTTGATATCAGAAGACAGAGAATGGCTAATACACTATGCACAAGCATTCTCGTCATATTCGAGTGACGATTTCACCCTGAAATCGTGGTTTTCGTCCTGAACCCTCGGGTTCCATTTTGTGTACGGCAGCCATTTTGTGAGTTGCCCTCACATAGGCCAATGATTAGGCCAAACACGATCCTGAAGGACACGTACACCTTTCCTGACTTCTCTGCGACCCGGGCAAGCTGACTCCACCGCCCAAGGCCAAACCTGTTCGGTCAGCTCCTCTCCCAGTGGCCGAACAAGATAGCATCAAGGCACAACGTGCCATAAACCTTTCATCGCACACAAACCACTCCTAATCTTGCACACACCTGTCCCTGTTTCCTACTTTATGACTTGCTTTACGAGGAGGAGGTGCCCGTTTTTATTGGGGTTTCGTCGATATCTGATGAAAATACTGGGCCTTGCCGGGTAATTGATTGTGGGCTGATCAAACTGAAATGTGGGATTGTCATCATGACTCTGCTTTTTCTTTGTAGTGAAAATATGTGAATGGTCAACTGTAAAAATAGGAATGTTTGCCTGAAGCATAATATTTTGTATAAAAATAGAAGGCTAGCTTTGTAAGATTGAGCAGTCTCCTGAGAATATACACTGTGTTGTACTTCTAGGATACCTGTTACTTGGTTGCAGCCAATAAATCCGATCTTTGACTTCACCTAGAAGACTCTGTGTTTCTGTAGTCTGAAACAGGAAGGACCCGAAGTCATAGGGTGTTGTCCCTGGCACCGCTGGGTTACCGGTTCAGTACCGGTTCTGAAAAACCCAGTACTTCACTGTGCTCTCTCCTTCCCTTGAATCCCTTCCACTTTCCCCCCCAAATCCCCTCCTTTCTTCCTTTCCATTTTCCTTCCACCTCCCTCCCATCCCCCTTTCTCCTCTCCCAGCTTCTATTCCACTTTCTTCCTCTCCTCTCCTATTCTCTGCCCTCCCTTTCCCTTCGCTCCCCTTTTCGCTTCCCATTTCCCCCTCCCTCCTCTCTTCTCCCCTACCCAATTCCCTTCCTCTTCTTTCTTTTCTTCCCTCAGAGATCCTCTCCTCTCTTCTTACCTCCCACTTCACTTCCACCTTGTTAGACCTGTCTGGATTTTTTGCGCAGTCCCTCCTCATTATTATTTATTTTGTCCCCTTTTTGCCCCTCATACCCTTACTATTTTTCTGTCTACTAATTTTTTTAGGTGTTGGTCAAGGGGATAGGTGTTCTTTTTCCCCCCATAGTCTTTTTACCTCAAGCCCTGAGGCCTGTTCTGACAGGAAAGTTGGCACCACCTAAAATGGTGGCCACCAACTGCCCTAACTGTCACACACAGAACTTGGCCATAGCCTAACATAGGGCATTCCAGAACCTTCTGGTCCATGCTGGACCATTGAAGGGCAGCCTATAAAAGGCGGAATGCGGGGCAGCCATTTTGTCTGTCAGTGAGGAGCAGCTAGAGTGAAGGCTGAGGTCTAGTGGGGGTAGGATTCTGAAGGGTGGTTCCCTCTACAAGAGTAGCCCTCTGTCAAGGCTTTCCCCCTCCTGGGTCCTGTTGTCCTAGCCAAGTTAGCTCATCCTGCTGATCCTGGGCAGATAGATCAAGGGGTTAATTTTAGTAGTCCTGGGAGCTGAGCTGAGAGTTCCCCGTGCCCCTAGTCTGCCCAGTAAGGAGGAATAGGGGGTTGGTGCTGAGAGAGTACAACCTGGCTTTATTCTGAAGGAGCCCCCCCCTTTCCCCTCCTCTTCGTTCTGGTGAAGGAAGGGAATTCATTCATTAAACAACTGTTAGCATCCCCTACCAGTGACTGGTCCTGTGGTGTGTGGCCATCCCCTCTGCCAGCTGAGACGAAGGTGTGAGGTGAACTGTGACCGGGTTTTCATCGATCGCGCTCTGGGCCAACACCCCCCGGGATCCACTGAGCCTGGGAAGCTTAGAGGGACTTCCCTTTGTGAGCGGGACCCCAGGGGCATTGATCGCGCTGGAGACGCGTCGCCTGTCCTGAAAGGAACAGGAGGAGTTACTGCGCACGCCCCGTCTGTGAGGATATCCCCGGAAGGAGGGGCCGTGAAGTGAGCAGGCCCCAGCGAGCAGCGTCTCTCCTCGGAGCAGGTTCAGTGGGAGGCGGCCTCGGCGAGAGCGCTCCCGCGCATGCGCACCGGAGGAGTGTTTCCTTCGCGCTGAGCTGAGGGAAGGCGCCGGAGGGTGCCTCAGATCGCCGCCTGTCAGGTCGCTTCCTCCTGCTTGGGCGCCGTGTGGAAGAGTCGGCCTGAGCAGGGAGGGAGAGCGAGTAGGCCTGGCAGCGGGGAAGAGGGTTGAGATCTGCCCAGAGGGAATTTCCAGCGCGGAGGTAGCGCGGAGGTAGCAGGCCCACGTTAAGGAGTCACCTGAGGCGTGGGAGCCTCTCTAGCCTTGCTTTTCCCCCCAGCCCCTCGCGCCAGAGCGTTCATGTCCCCTGAAACCGAACTACCTGCGCATCTACCTGATAAACAAGTAAGGAGGAGTCTGAAAGGGGGAGAGCGACGCTGGTGAATAACTTAACAAAAATCTTCCCATTCAACTACTTTTGGGACTTAACTAAATGCTGATGTAAGAGAATCTAAAACAATAGTATCAAAGGAGGTTTGGTAGAAGAACTGTACTGTTGTCCATGCAAAGGGTTGTTGCTCTGATCTAATTTAAGTGCTGCTCTTGCCAATCTTTAAAGCAATGCTGTGTTAAGAGATAGTATAAGGTGCGCAGAGTACAGTAAATGTATAGCTAACTATCAGGAAATCTAGTGATGTGATGTGGACTTTTAAGGTCAGTCATTCTACTTAAAACGAATGCTAATATTGTGATGATACCTGCTTTGGTTTACAGAGAGTAGTTCTCTCCCAAGACTCAAGTAGATTAATAGTTAGCCTGATCGTTTCTAAGGTACAATTTCCCTAAATGCAAAAGTGTGATAAGAAATCAGAAATACAGTGACTGCTAGTAATTTAAAAAGTGATAATCTGCTAGTAATGTACAAAGAGTAATTGCTGACCCGGAAAGTGATTTGAAATGTTTTGAACTATTGATATGTGAGCTACTAATACTTGACAACAAAGAGAATATTATTTTTATATAAAGCAGAACGTATTTTCACATAATTTTGGTGTAGTGTTTTCTTTTTGAGTGCTATTGCGTGGTTCTACTTTAGGGTGGTCTGCAACCTTAACACTGTGCCTCTGAAATGCATGTCTTGCCCTAGGCCAGGCTACCCAGTTCCAACATTTGGTGGCTAGCGGTGGGATTACTGACTTGGTTGCAGCTACTCACTAGTAATTCAACGCAATACACTAAACCTACACCAGGAGTTTTCTCCTTGCGGCCCTCCTAATTTACATTTTTGTTTTTTCTAAATTTATTTCTGGTGGTGGGTGGAGGTTAACCTCAGGTCACTTCGTGGTTTTCTCCTGTGAGTAATTTTATTCCATGGCAAAGATGGAGTTGAATTTTAAGGAGTTGGAAGCCAATACTGTGGCCCAACTGAGAGATTGGTGTCAGCATCAAGGGGTATTTTTTAATAAAGGTGCCAAGAAAGGAGAGTTGCTGACAAGCATAAGGGCATGGGTGGAAGCTCATTTAAGGGAGGAACCAGAAACTGAAGAGGGTGACGGGGACACTGTCACTGAGGCTGCATTGTTGAACCAAGTGGGGAGTGGGAATCTTCTGACAGGTCCCAGGATACCTTCAAGGGCAAGCAGCAGCGTCTCAGACAGGGGTTTAACCGAAGCCGAGCTAGAAGATAGGAGGGAGGAGAGGAGAATGAAGCTGGAATTAGCTAGGATGGAGATGCAAAGGGAGGAAAGGAGGTTAGCTCATGAGCGAACCCTCAAGGAGATGGACCTACAGGTCCTAATACAAAGACCTCCCACTCCAGACAATGGTGGCAGCGAAAAGAAAGTAGACACCAGGGAGTCTAGACCCTACCTACCCAAAGATGTCATTGCTAGTTACACCCCAGGTGATGACATTGCCAAATGGTTGGCCGCTTATGAGGTTTCTTTAAGGGCTCACGGGATCCTGGAAACTCATTGGGGGGGTGGGCTGTATAAATACATGCCACCTGCTGGCAGAGACACCTTGTTGGCTCTGGAGCAGGATGAGCAAACCCACTACCCTGTCATGAAGGTGGCACTGGTGAAAAAGTTTGGACTTACCCCTGAACGGTACCGACAAAAATTCAGGGGAAGTCACAAAATGAGTAACCAGAATTGGGTAGACTTTCTAGACTACGCCAAGAAAGCTTTAGAGGGTTGGGTCAAGGGCAGCGAGGTAAAAGATTATGAGGGGCTGTACAATCTATTTTTGAAAGAACACCTCCTCGAGAAATGCTTTCCCGAGTTGCGCCAACACCTGGTGGACAGCAAGCTGACCGATCCCCGGAAGCTTGCAGAGGAGGCGGACACTTGGGCAAGTACCCGGGTGTCCTCCAAGGGGACTGGAGGGGATTCTCAAAAAGCCGGACAGGGCGCCCCCCAGAAGAAAGAGGGAGGAGATAAAAAGAAGGAGTTCTCCAAAGGTCCCCAAAATAATTTCCAAGGTAAGGGAGCAGGTTTCACCCCGAGGGCAAACCCGCCCAGAAACCCTAATCCTGGCCAGAGCCAGCAGCCAAGGGTTCTCCACTGTTTTGAATGCGGTGGTGTTGGACATTATAAAGGAGATGTCAAATGCCCAAAGAGACCACCCCCTCCCACCGGAGGAAAGTCACCGGGAGTAGCTAGTGTAGCGCTCGGGGAGGAGTTGCCCTTAGATAAGGGGGGGTGAGTGGGCGGGTGTCACCTTAGTGTCCCTGGGAGAGCGGGAGATGGTACCAAAGATCCAGGTGCCCCCAAATACTACAAAGTATGGGCAATGGGTTACCATCAATGGCCAAAGAGGGGAGGCTCTGAGAGACACAGGAGCCAGTATGACTATGGTAAGAAGTCAACTGGTGTCTCCAGAGCAGGTTGTTCCTAATGTACTCCACCCCGCCGCGATGGCTGACGGCAGAATGGGCCACTATCCAGTGGCTGAGGTTCCCTTTGAGTGGGAAGGGGTTGCAGGTTCACTTCGAGTTGCCGTAAGCCCTGCCGTGCCAGTTGATTGTCTGTTGGGGAATGACATGGAGCACAACACTTGGAGAGAGGTGGAATACCGGACGCATTCTGCGATGCTGGGTACACCTGACTGGGCCTGTGTAAGCACACGGTCTGCGACTGCCCGGAGAGGGAGTTCGCCTGGGTTGGAGCCTGGAACAATGGCCCAACCCGCTGCCAAAAAGGGTCAGAAACGGAGACAGGGACAGCCTGCTTCGGCTTCCACGCCCCATGTGACAGATCGGCCACCTGCAGTGGTAGGCCAGGAGTCCGTGGAGGGGGAAGTAGACTCTCTGGAGGATTTACCCTTCCCTGCTGAATGGCATGTGGAGGGAGGTCCTACCAGAGAGGAATTCTGTAAGGGGCAGAGGGAGTGCCCTACCCTTGAGGGACTGAGGCGTCAGGCTGAAGCCCAGGCAGCAGGTGATGCTACGGGACACCACCATATTTACTGAGAGGATGGCCTCCTCTACAGTGAACCCAAGATACCTCTACCTGGCTCATCAAGAGCCTTGGTGGTCCCGCAGCAATACCGAGCCTTTCTGCTGGAATTGGCTCATGCGATACCACTGGCAGGACACTTAGGCCAGGACAAGACCTTTGCACGGCTTGTTCTCCACTTTTACTGGCCTCAGATGAAAGCGGCGTCCAACACATATTGTAGGACATGTGTATCCTGCCAGGCCAGTGGGAAGACAGGGGTGAAGCTAAAGGCTCCCCTGGAACCACTTCCTGTCGTTAGCACCCCCTTTGAAAGGGTGGGCATCGACATTGTAGGGCCATTGGATCCACCAACCACAGCTGGACACAGGTTCATCCTGGTTCTGGTGGATCATGCCACACGGTACCCAGAGGCCATCCCTCTGAGGACTGTTACTGCACCTGTGGTAGCTAGGGCCCTGATGGGAATCTTCACTAGGGTAGGATTCCCGAAGGAGGTTGTGTCTGACAGGGGGACTAACTTCCTGTCCGCTTACATGCGGACCATGTGGAAGGAGTGTGGGGTGACCTACCGGTTCACCACTCCTTATCACCCCCAGTCCAATGGACTGGTTGAGAGGTTCAATAAGACCCTGAAGGGCATGATAAGAAGTCTGCCAGAGAGTTTACGGAGGAAGTGGGACATCCTCCTACCTTGCTTACTGTTCTCCTACAGAGAGGTGCCGCAGAAAGGAGTGGGCTTCAGCCCGTTCGAATTGTTGTATGGGCACCCAGTGCGTGGGCCTCTCAGCCTGGTGAAGGAAGGATGGGAGAAGTCTCCCAGAAAACCTCCCCAGGATGTGGTGAGCTACATGTTGGCCTTCAGAAGCCAGATGGCCAAGTTGTGGAAGCAGGCTGCTGACAACTTGGAGGCCAGTCAGGCAGTCATGAAGGAATGGTATGACCAAAATGCTCACCCGGTGGAGTTGGAGCCTGGCCAGAAAGTCTGGGTGATGGAACCTGGAGAGCTAAGTGCCCTTCAGGATCGTTGGACAGGCCCATTTGAGGTGTTGGAGAAAAAGGGTAAGGCCACTTACTTGGTGGATCTTAAGACCCCGCGGCAGCCCCTACGGGTGCTGCATGCCAATCGCCTCAAACCCCACCATGAGAGGCCAGAGGTCATCCTGATGTTGGTGACTGATGGTGCTGAGGAAGCAGAAAGCGAGCCTCTCCCAGACCTCTTTTCATGTCAAGAGAAGGATGGGTCGGTCGAGGGAGTGATTCTCTCCCCGTCTCTCACTCCTGAGCAACGAGAGGATTGCCGACAGGTATTGGGGCAGTACTCTTCACTGTTTTCCCTTGTCCCGGGGAGAACCCACCTGTGTACTCATGATGTGGACACAGGAGACAGCCCCCCAGTGAAATCCAAGACCTATAGGCTGTCGGACAAGGTGAAGGCTAGCATCCATGGCGAAGTTGCCAAGATGTTGGAGCTAGGAGTGATAGAACCGTCCAGCAGCCCTTGGTCCAGTCCGGTGGTGCTAGTCCCAAAAGCCGCCCCACCGGGCACCACACCAGAACTGAGGTTCTGTGTGGATTACCGAGGACTGAACTCAGTTACCAAAACTGATGCTCATCCAATCCCCAGGGCGGATGAGTTAATTGACCGGCTAGGAGCTGCCCAATACCTCAGTACCTTTGACCTCACTTCAGGGTACTGGCAGATCTCCTTGACAGATGGAGCAAGGGAAAGGTCAGCCTTTTCCACGCCCGAGGGACACTTCCAGTTCTGTGTGATGCCCTTTGGTCTCAAGAACGCTCCTGCCACATTTCAGCGACTGGTGAACCAGGTCCTCTCTGGAATGGAGGGATTCTCGGCTGCTTACCTGGATGACATTGCTGTCTTCAGTAGCAGTTGGGAGGACCACTTGCAACATTTGCAAGCAGTTCTCCAGGTGCTGAAACAAGCTGGATTGACCATCAAAGCCAGCAAATGCCAGATTGGGCAGGGGTCGGTTGTGTACCTTGGACACTTGGTGGGTAGGGGGTCAGTGCAGCCCCTGCAGGCAAAAATTGAGGCAATCATGGCCTGGGAACCCCCCAAGACACAAACTGAGGTCCGGGCTTTTCTGGGCCTCACAGGTTACTACCGTCGCTTTGTGAAGGGGTATGGCACTATTGTAGCGCCCCTCACAGAGCTCACCTCTAGGAAACAACCTCGACGGGTAGTTTGGACAAAGGCTTGTCAGCAAGCCTTTGAAAAGTTGAAGCAGGCAATGTGCGAGGCACCGGTCCTGAAGGCTCCCGATTTCTCCAAGGAGTTTATTGTGCAAACAGATGCATCCGAACATGGCATTGGGGCAGTGTTATCGCAACTAAATGAAGAGGGCCTGGATCAGCCTGTAGTCTTCCTATCCAGGAGACTGCTTCCCCGGGAACAGAAGTGGAGTGCAATTGAGAGGGAAGCTTTTGCGGTGGTGTGGGCTCTGAAGAAGCTGCGGCCATACCTCTTTGGCTCGCACTTCCTGGTTCAGACTGACCACCGCCCCCTTCGTTGGCTGATGCAAATGAAGGGGGAAAATCCCAAGCTGTTGAGGTGGTCTATCTCCCTACAGGGAATGGACTTCCGGGTGGAACATCGGCCTGGAGTGGACCACGCCAATGCAGACGGTCTCTCCAGGTATTTCCGCCTTAGTGACGAGGACTCCCAAGGGGTTGGGTAGTTCTCCCCACTTTCAGCTGGGGGGGACGCGTGTTAGACCTGTCTGGATTTTTTGCGCAGTCCCTCCTCATTATTATTTATTTTGTCCCCTTTTTGCCCCTCATACCCTTACTATTTTTCTGTCTACTAATTTTTTAGGTGTTGGTCAAGGGGATAGGTGTTCTTTTTCCCCCCATAGTCTTTTTACCTCAAGCCCTGAGGCCTGTTCTGACAGGAAAGTTGGCACCACCTAAAATGGTGGCCACCAACTGCCCTAACTGTCACACACAGAACTTGGCCATAGCCTAACATAGGGCATTCCAGAACCTTCTGGTCCATGCTGGACCATTGAAGGGCAGCCTATAAAAGGCGGAATGCGGGGCAGCCATTTTGTCTGTCAGTGAGGAGCAGCTAGAGTGAAGGCTGAGGTCTAGTGGGGGTAGGATTCTGAAGGGTGGTTCCCTCTACAAGAGTAGCCCTCTGTCAAGGCTTTCCCCCTCCTGGGTCCTGTTGTCCTAGCCAAGTTAGCTCATCCTGCTGATCCTGGGCAGATAGATCAAGGGGTTAATTTTAGTAGTCCTGGGAGCTGAGCTGAGAGTTCCCCGTGCCCCTAGTCTGCCCAGTAAGGAGGAATAGGGGGTTGGTGCTGAGAGAGTACAACCTGGCTTTATTCTGAAGGAGCCCCCCCCTTTCCCCTCCTCTTCGTTCTGGTGAAGGAAGGGAATTCATTCATTAAACAACTGTTAGCATCCCCTACCAGTGACTGGTCCTGTGGTGTGTGGCCATCCCCTCTGCCAGCTGAGACGAAGGTGTGAGGTGAACTGTGACCGGGTTTTCATCGATCGCGCTCTGGGCCAACACCCCCCGGGATCCACTGAGCCTGGGAAGCTTAGAGGGACTTCCCTTTGTGAGCGGGACCCCAGGGGCATTGATCGCGCTGGAGACGCGTCGCCTGTCCTGAAAGGAACAGGAGGAGTTACTGCGCACGCCCCGTCTGTGAGGATATCCCCGGAAGGAGGGGCCGTGAAGTGAGCAGGCCCCAGCGAGCAGCGTCTCTCCTCGGAGCAGGTTCAGTGGGAGGCGGCCTCGGCGAGAGCGCTCCCGCGCATGCGCACCGGAGGAGTGTTTCCTTCGCGCTGAGCTGAGGGAAGGCGCCGGAGGGTGCCTCAGATCGCCGCCTGTCAGGTCGCTTCCTCCTGCTTGGGCGCCGTGTGGAAGAGTCGGCCTGAGCAGGGAGGGAGAGCGAGTAGGCCTGGCAGCGGGGAAGAGGGTTGAGATCTGCCCAGAGGGAATTTCCAGCGCGGAGGTAGCGCGGAGGTAGCAGGCCCACGTTAAGGAGTCATCTGAGGCGTGGGAGCCTCTCTAGCCTTGCTTTTCCCCCCAGCCCCTCGCGCCAGAGCGTTCATGTCCCCTGAAACCGAACTACCTGCGCATCTACCTGATAAACAAGTAAGGAGGAGTCTGAAAGGGGGAGAGCGACGCTGGTGAATAACTTAACAAAAATCTTCCCATTCAACTACTTTTGGGACTTAACTAAATGCTGATGTAAGAGAATCTAAAACAATAGTATCAAAGGAGGTTTGGTAGAAGAACTGTACTGTTGTCCATGCAAAGGGTTGTTGCTCTGATCTAATTTAAGTGCTGCTCTTGCCAATCTTTAAAGCAATGCTGTGTTAAGAGATAGTATAAGGTGCGCAGAGTACAGTAAATGTATAGCTAACTATCAGGAAATCTAGTGATGTGATGTGGACTTTTAAGGTCAGTCATTCTACTTAAAACGAATGCTAATATTGTGATGATACCTGCTTTGGTTTACAGAGAGTAGTTCTCTCCCAAGACTCAAGTAGATTAATAGTTAGCCTGATCGTTTCTAAGGTACAATTTCCCTAAATGCAAAAGTGTGATAAGAAATCAGAAATACAGTGACTGCTAGTAATTTAAAAAGTGATAATCTGCTAGTAATGTACAAAGAGTAATTGCTGACCCGGAAAGTGATTTGAAATGTTTTGAACTATTGATATGTGAGCTACTAATACTTGACAACAAAGAGAATATTATTTTTATATAAAGCAGAACGTATTTTCACATAATTTTGGTGTAGTGTTTTCTTTTTGAGTGCTATTGCGTGGTTCTACTTTAGGGTGGTCTGCAACCTTAACACTGTGCCTCTGAAATGCATGTCTTGCCCTAGGCCAGGCTACCCAGTTCCAACACACCTCACCTGCCTTCTCCTCTCCACTCCCCTCTACCCTTCTACCTCCCCTCCATCTCCTCCCTACTCCTGTCTTCAACTTCTCTCTTCTCCCTTCTTCCCTGCCACTTCCCTGCCCCGACTCATTTCCTGCCTTGTGGGTCCCTCCCCTCTTTTCGTCCACCTCCCTCTGCTACCCATGTCCTCATCTCCGCTCGCCACTCGCCGCTTCCCTTCCACTCTGCTTTTCTCTTCCACTTCCCTTCCCTCCTCTCCTCCATTCCGTCTTCCCCTATCATTTTCCCTGGTCTTGTTTCTTTTTCACTCATCTAATTTGTTACCTTTTCCTCCCTCCCTTCCCATCCCCTCCCTTCTGTCTCATCTTCTCCTCCCCTGCCTCCCTTTGCCTCACCTCTCCTTTCCTTTCCTTTCCTTCTCTCTTCTCCTCTCCCCTCCTTTCAACTCCACTCCTTTCAACTCGCCTTCCTTCCACAACACCATCTCATCCTCTCCAATCTTCCCTTCCCCTCCCCGTAGGCCCTCCTATCCACTCCCCTTCAGTTTCATCCCCTCCTCCATTCTGCCTCAACTCTCTTCTTGTCTTGTCTCTTTTCACTCATTTCATCTCCCATCCTTTCCTTCCCTCTCATTCCCCCATCCCCTGCTTTTCTCCCTTCCCTCCGCTTCCTTCCCTCCCCTTTCCTCCCCTTCCCTCTCCTTTGTGTTGCTAATTACTTTGGCACTGTTTGACAATTCTCCATGAAACTTTCCAATAAGGTGCTTGAATGGCATTACATTAAATTGTGCAGGTAGCTAGATCTTGGTTCATAGACTGCTTTTTCTTATTTCCTGTAAATCCGTTTAGACGTTTTTGAAAAATTCAGATTAAGAAAGGATTGTATATCTGCACAGTTGAGTCAGCAAGAGGCTTGCGAGACTCTCAGAGGAGTGCCAATTTATAAATATAGTGTTCTTATTGGTTCAGGTAGCTATATTTCTTTTGGGCCATCTTGCTCCTGCAGGAGCGAGTTCTCTGATTGGCTACCAGCAACATGAGAAAAATGTTCCTTGCAGCCTTTAAAGTACTCATGGACTAACGAGCACATGCATCAAAGATAATTGCATTCGCAAACAGTGCAAATCGCAATTTTCGGCCGTTTGCGAATGCAATTATCAAAAATGGAATGCATCATGTATTTCGGAAATTTAGGGATCACAATCATGTTGCGATTTCTAAAATTGCGATTGCATTTAGGAAATCGCTATTTCGGATTTCTTAAATGCAATGCATGATCATTTTTAAATTGCGAATAATCAATTTGGAAGCGGTAAATTAGCATGAGGTTGGACCTCATGCTAATTTTACCGAAAACAGTCAAACCTGCACAAAAATGCATTTTTGAAAGTTGCATTTTACACACACACATGTCCTTGGGACATGTGTGTGTGTAAATTGCAGTTAAGTTTAATTTCAGGGGTGCAGGGAGGGGTTCTTTGGACCCACCCTACACCCTTGAAATTGCATTTTCAAAATGCGATTCGCAAGTTCAAAATCGCAATTTGTAAATGCCTTCCCATGGATTCCTATGGGCCTCTTGGCCCATAGGAATTAATGGGAAGGGTTTTCCTTAATTGCGATTCGCAAATTGAGAATCGCAATTAAGGAAAAATACCGATTCGGTAAAAAAATGGCGAATTATTCATGCATTGCCGTTTGCGAATCCTTAATTGCGATTCCTTAATTTTCGCAATTAAGGATTCGCGAATGGCAACATTGATGCATGTGGCCGTTAGTCCCCTATTCTGAAATTAAAAAAGAAAACTACAGCCCACAAACCCAGGCAGATTTTGGCCCCAGTATCCAATCCCCCAGAACATCCACCCACGGTCAATCCGTGAACTCATGCGCCAAAGTAAAGCCTTTATTTGCTGCCCTCAACTTCACCGAAAAGTTGTGGTCACCCTTTTATGTCTTGGAAAACTGTCCCTGGGGCTGAATAGTAGCTTGTATTTAGTATAGGGGGTCATGTGAGGGCTTTCCTGACGCCTTGTGTTTGTTATAAATGAGGTGAAGGCAGGTTATCAAGGATGAAGCTTTATACTCTACATTATTAATGGTGTACAAATATAAAAACTGAGAATGGAAAAAAGGGAAAATGAAGGGGCAGATTTATGTTAACTGGCGCATCCCCAGGGATGCGCCAGTTAATGTGCGCCACAGCTCCGCCACCCATGGTGCGCCGCATTTACAATGGTGCAAGGCAGGGAAGATGCGTGACGCATCTTTCGGCGTACGGGCGGCGCATTGCTGGAGTCATGTCGCAAGTGTGACATGACTCCTGCAATGCACAGGGGCCACCCCTACAATGCATGGTGCGTCACCCTTACGCCTGCTTCAAGCAGGCGTAAGGAGTTGCCGTAGAAAGTGACTGAGTGAAATCTAATTGATTTCACTCAGCCACTTTTAGGAGGCGTTCCTGCGCAGGAACGCCCCCCCTGCGCAGGAACGCCTCCTTATGGCGCAGGGCTTTCCAACGGGACGCGTCTCCTAGATGCGTCACATTGTACCGCCGCCGTTGAGTCAAATTAAGTGACGCAATTGCGGCGCACAGAGGCGCAAGGGCCTCATAAATCTGCCCCGAAATGTTTAATTATAATGTTATATACTGTTACAGCATAAGCAATCTCTACTGTTTTGTTTGCTGAATTTTGTAAATGTAATACTAACGTATATTTACGTTCTTTTTGTTTTTTAACAGTGATACATCTTTAGATGTCTGAATATACTCATTTTGCATACCTCTGGAGAGGATTTTCATACATAAAGAGCACTTGACATGCTTTGCACCAATTGATTGCCGCTTTGCTGGGGGTTTCTCTTACAAATAACTGTTCAACAGGGTGTGGCAACTTATCTTTACTGCCACTAGATGCCATTTTATTGGCAAATGATGGAAAAGGCAGCAACATTTATTTAGAAAATAAAAAGAGCAGGTGCTCAAATGAGAAAACGTTTTTTTACAAGTTTTTTTCCCCGTAGTTTTATACAGTGTGTACTTGAGCCAACGTTTTCGGGTATCAGAGTGCTTTACATGAGCACCCATTCATTTTTAGTAGGCACGGGGCCCGAATCACAAAAGTAATCTGAGACAAAATCCTAACTTTACGACTTTCAGTATTCACAAAAGGCATTTAGGAGTAGTAAAGTTAGGAATCCTAACTTTACTACTCCTAAACTGAGACAAAACCCTAACTTTGCGACTTTCGGAATTCACAAAAGGCATTTAGGAGTGGTAAAGTTACGATTCCTAACTTTACTACTCCTAAACTGAGACAAAATCCTAACTTTGCGACTTTCGGTATTCACAAAAGGCATTTAGGAGTAGTAAAGTTAGGATTCCTAACTTTACTACTCCTAAACTGAGAAAAAATCCTAACTTTATGACTTTCAGTATTCATAAAAGGAATCCTAACTTTACTACTCCGAAATGCCTTTTGTGAATACCGAAAGTCATAAAGTTAGGATTTTGTCTCAGATTACTTTTGTGAATGGGACCCGGGGAGATGAAGTGATTTGCACAGAATCACAGGATTTTGAGCTTCGTGGCCGAGACTTGAACCCAGTTCCCTAGATTTGAGGTCGACCGCCCTAGCTGTTAGGCCACATGATCTTTTTTTCCCTTCTGTTCAAAGATGAAACTTTATACACTAAATTGATTCTGGTGTACAAGTACAAAAGCAGAGAACTAGGGAAAGGAAATGCTTTACTAGAATGTGATATTCTATTACAGGATAAGAAATGTATACTGTTTGGTTTATAATAGGAACTTATGTAAATGTAAATGTACAGGAATTTATATAGGGCAAATCACCAAGCGGTTTCTAAGCGCTTGCTTAGGGAACCCGTCCTGGTATTCCCCTGTGAGATAACCCCGGCAGGGTATCCGCAAGGTGAAAGCCAGGCATCCCGCTGCTTATGCACTGCAGAAACTAAAAGTTTATCAAACATTTTTACAAAAAGTAATATTAACTTATATATATGTTCTTTATGTTTTTAAACAGATGAATGACATCATCTATTGGAGCAACGTAATTACTTCTTTATTTGTAGTTCTACAAACTAACATTGCCAAAGTATACACCAAAGTGCAGTGTCATAGAGCAACTGAGATATGCAGACACACACTGATAGACCTACTCATATGGCCAGTCACTCACCTATTCAGCCTCTCGCCCACCCTCTAACCCACCAATATAGTCAATAACACACAAAGTCAGTTACCAATACATGTTCTACTACATTTACTCACTTATCCTTATAACCACTCACATACCCATTCACTCACCCATACAGGTACTTACTCATGCACTCACTCACCCATACAGTCACTCATACATCCACCCGCTCACCCATATAATCATTAACACACCACTCTCCCATACAGCTAGTGACACACACACACTAAGCCTCTCATACAGGAACTGACACAGTCATTCACTCACCCATACAGGCACCCAAAAACACCCAATCACCTAACATATATATTGAGTTGCCCTTGCATCAACTCACATACCCATTCACTTACCTACACACTCAATGATATATCAACTCCCTCACACATACAGTTACCAAAAAATGCACTCAATTACCCAAACAGCTATTTATATATCAACTTTGTCACCTATACAGTTACTAGCACAGCCAGTCAATCACCCAGGTACCTCACTCATACAGGCACTCCCACAGGCACTTACTCACCTGTACAGGCACTCACACACCCACGGGAAGCGGCCACTACAACGCGGCCGTTTCCACGGAAACATTAACCACGCATGCATTACAACGCATGCGTGGTTACCACGAAAACCTTTACCACGCATACCATTACTACGAGGTACGTAGTAAAGGTATGTGTGGTAACGTTTAATAAAAAAAAGGGGGGGCTTGGGGGGTCTCCCCCCCATAAAATGAAACTCACGTCAAAAAACATCGAGATGTGCAGACAAACGTCGTCCTTTAAGAGGAAACGGAAAGAAACGTCCGTTTCCTCTCAATGACGTACGACGTCACCACGGAAGTATTAGAGGAAAAGCCTATGCGAGGAAAAACCATTCCGTTGTAACGCATGCGTGGTAAAGGCATGCGTTGCAACGGAATTCGTTGTAAGAACACATATTCCACACCCACTCACTCATGCATACAGACACTGATGTACCCACTCACCCATACAGATATACATGCACCCATTCACTCATCCACATAGCCATGTACATAGCCATTCACATACCCATATAGTCCCTGACACACACACTCGCACATCCATACAGTCACTGACACCCTATTCAATTACCCATACAGCTACTAACATATGCATTCAGTCACCCAAACTGCCATTTATATATCCATTCAGTCACCTATACAGCTGCAAACACAGCCAGTCAATCACCCATACACCTACTGACACATACACGCAGTCTCTCATACATGCACTGCCACAAGCACTCACCTCTGCAGGCACACACATACCCAAAAACTCACCCATACATATTCTGATGCACCCACTACTCACACACCCACTCACCTATACACACAGCCACGCAGAGCAATTCACTCACCCATACAGACACTCACACATTCACTCAAACACCCATACAGTCACTCACACACCCATTCATACACCCAGATAGACACTGACACCCCACTCACTTACCCATACAGCCACTGTCAAAGCCATTCACGCACCCATATCCACACTTACTCAAACACTTACAAAATCTAGTTACACACTCACTGGAACAGAGACTCACTCATTCATACTTTGTGTTAAACATACACACACACATACAGTTTATCTTTTTTAAACCAAGAAAGGTGATTCTAATAATAACCTTTTTTCTTTTGATTTTTCAGAACTTTTTTTGATTTTTTACTTTAAAAAAAAAAAAAGAAATAACTAGAAAAACTCAAAACTGGAGATCCAAGTGTAATTGAACAAAAAGAATATTTGTGCTGCTATGCTGCCTCCACAACAATCTAAACAAAATGTCCCAATGCTTTGGAGCTCTGGGTACTTCTGAGGGAGACCACCCTCAACTTCAGTAGGTATGGGGTCCCCTGGCTCAATTGGTGTCACACCTGATGTTGATGTGTCTGCTGCACTGCGCTCCCTCTGAGCTCTGGTCTACTGGTTGGTGTGGTAGGTCCTCAGGTGGGTCAGCATATTTGTTGTACCACAGGAATATTTCTTGGACGTATCCCTGGACAAAGTCTTCTCACAGAAAGAGCACTTCACGTGTTTTGCCATCGTTTTCTTTCCACAGAAGGGATTGTGAAAAATTCCCATGCGATGGACTGGCGCTTCACCAGGTGTTTCTTCTCTGAAGAATTGTGCTCCTCAGGGTGTGCCTCGTTCTCCACCTCCGCCAGATGCCATTTTAAATTATTTTAAACTGCTAAAAAACAAACTGCAAAACGATTTTCCAATATTGGAAACAGCAGCGGTTGCTTAAATAAGAACCACGAAACCGATGCACTGGAACTGTAAAGAAAAGAAAACTTGATGAGGACTTTCTGTTTAAAATAATGAAGAGTGTCTTCTCCAAGGAAATCCCTTTTTTACTAGTCATGTGATATTCGCGGACACCAAGCTCGTTGCGAATCCCGCTTTAGTCGCGCCAACACTTGAAATAGAATAGAACAGGGTTGAACCATGAAATTAATTATGTAAATCTCAGGTTACATATTATATTAGTAAAGTACTGTCCTCTAACTTTAATTACATGTATATATGTTTTTTACTTTCTAAAAATCCCTGCTATTTTGTGAATAACCACGATACAGGAATAAACATATCACAACTTCCCACGATACATTCGCAAACATATTTTTTTTTAAGCAAAAATTGCAAAGCCTTCTGTACACATCTGTTTCTTGATGGTGAAGAAAATCATGCCATGATCTTGATGCCCAAGAAAATGAGGACATCGCCACCAAACAAAGCACTTGCTTAATATGGTTAGTGCCCTTGTTTGGTGGGAATTCACCTCTTTTTAGTGTTGTCTTCTCTATAGCAGTATTTATGATATCACAGATTTTTTGATGAAGAGGCACAAAGAACAATAATATTGCCAACATGCAGAGAAAGTTTCAGAACATATTTCCTCATGATCCATTATGCAGCTATAGTTTAGAATATGCACATGCCATTTACCAAATGAGGTAGCACCCTGTAATTAACTCGTATAAATATGTCCGGCTGGGTCGAAATTTTGTGCAAAAGTGTGGACTCTTGTTGGGTAAATGGGCAGATGATGTTACTTTCTGGTCCTCATGCTCTTTCCACAGAATATAAACCTCACAGGGAAGTACTTACAAATATAAATGCAGCAAGTGCCCCAGTTAAAGCTCCACTTCTGTAAAGGACAAATGATCCTAACTTCCTGGGCTTCGCAAAGGCAAAGCAAGTGTGTTTTATTGCTAATTCCACACTCTAAAAGTTCTGAAACGCTTGGTAAAGGAGAATGCATCATTGATCTATAAGAGGACAATCTGTAAAGACTGTGACAAATGGGTTCTTTCTTGGCCTCTCCTACTGAAAGCATAGACAATTATTCTCCCTTACAATGACTACAAATATGCAAAAGTACAGAATAACCTGGAGGCATTAGCCATTTGGCCCTGCCCCATCCACCTTAGTAGTATACTCCTCACCTGCCCATACGCCATTCATACCCCCACTCACACAACCACAAAATCAGTCACACATCCATACAACACTTATACACCCAGTCACCAACTCATACAGCCACTCAAGCACCTACTCACAGACCCATTGAGTAACTCACACACCCACTCACAGACCCATACGGCCACTCACACCCACAAAACCACTCATACACCCACACACAGTCCTATACAGTCACTCATACACCCACTCTGTGACTTAGATAACCACTAAGTCACACACTGTGAAAGGTTACAGGTTACAATTAGAAAAAACGTAGAAATTCCCTAAAAAAAACAAAAGGTTAACAGGACATTATAGTTAGGAAATAACATTAAAAAACTTTATAAATTCACTGAAAAAAACAAAGATTCTTCGGGGAGATGCCATCATACACATTTAGGGTGTCATCAACCGTCATGATATTCCGCTTTAATTTGCCCGAAATTTGAAATTCATGTTCAGTACAGACTACGCATACACACGCGTAGCATTTCGTCTATCAGTACGGATTGTGGTTTACGGTAGTCGAGTCAGCGATCTAGCGGTTTCATACTGGAGGTAGCACCCTATCCTTCCAAGATTGCGTTTCACTTCTACCAGTCTCTATAATATTTTTTTGTCTTTTGATATGTGCCAGTGGGAGCGCCGTGTCTCTGATACGTTACTATATATATATCTGATATCGAACCTTCTAGGAGACGACATTATTGAATGTAGTGCCTTACCACTCATCATGATACTTAGCTTCTATGTGCCAGTTATATATCAAATCCACATATAGCTCAGACTACGCACACATGCATGTAGTCTTTCATTTGATTGCACTGATTGTGATTCCCTATTGATGAGTCAGCGGTCTAGTGTTTTTAAACAATACCCTGATCCACTATTTACTACACTCGACTTCCGGGTCACATGTCCGATACCAGTAACTCTGTGACCCGGGAGATCGAGATGCTGGCGCGCACTTCGCGTCTTCCTCGTAAGTTTATTATTCTAGTCAATATAGATCACCTTATTCCACGGCACGGCCGTTTTGGATTATACTAAACACGTACAGACTATGCGTAATGCCGCTTATACCCAAAAGGATGCGTTTTAGTTGACACGCTTTCCCGCTTATTCCCTTTAGCTTTGATTGCGTTTGCTACACTACTTTTTGGGGATTCTCCACTTTTACACAAGAATTGAAACGGGTTGGACTCACGACTTTTGGTGAGTTTTGAACTGAAGGTTTTTATATATAATGTGATTGCTATGTATATTATGAAACTGACGGCCACGATTTGTCTATGGTAACAAATTACTGTTACTTCACAGATAGTGGGTTCATTTTCGAAACATTCTGGCATCGCCACGGTCTCCATTCAATATTTCTCTTCTGTCCTGTCCGACTTAGTCGGAAGGTAAGAATATTGCACATTACTTATATGTAGGCAGAGCATTTTATATGGCTTATAAAAAATAGCTGTGAGCTGTTTTCAATATAAACTCACTCGAGAATTGGACTGAAATACTTTTGTTCCGTAGTCATGTACCTGTCTTGGCAATTTTAGCTTGTAATCTGAGGATTGTATTCGGCTAGCAATACTCTCTAGCTATCGGTTATAACTTAAACCGGTATCTTTTCACCGGAATTGATGCACATTCATGGGGATTATGTCTGATCCAAATAGTGAATTGGAGCATCTATTATTTTGGTTCTATTTAATAGTAATCTTTTTCCCACTCTCTTGAATGTAAGACATTAATGGGACGATCCCAACAGTCGCAAGTTTTAGGATATTCACACTGTGTTCAGATTTAGGTAACTATGTCCATTTACTCATGTTTCTTGTTTAACTACTAGTGACCTTCCTTACTGTTCTACTCTAACTTTTATTGGTCAAGGGCCCCACCGGGTCGAAAGTATCACCGGCAGAGCGGTGAGCATTACGCTATCCATAACCAAATATTTATAGTATTTGGAGTTGCGGTTTGCATTTAGACTGATATCTCATCTACTTTTTCATTTTTCTTCCCCTTTTTCCGTTTCCTTTGTCCTTCTTCCTATTCCCATTTTTCTGATTCTGTACCCTTAGACCTCCTTTACGTATACAGTAGCGTTTAAGGTATGTCTCTAACTTTACCATAGGTGTTAAGGGTAATCACCTTGCTAGTACCATCTTCCTTTCCTTCACATATTTTCTTATATCCGCACATCACACTTATGGCTAGCATGATTCTGAATTGGTTGACTCACTTTTGTCATTTTTGCTGTACACCTTCTATTATAGCAGCACATTTTCTTCTCTATATTTCGTTTTTAACCTACACTATACGGTTGTCATTCTTTGACATTAGATTTCGGACTAATTAAGGTCTCCTATGGTATATTAATCATCACGGTTACTCACCTCCTTCACTTGAGTTTCACCAAATGGAAGAACTTGTCAATGATTTAGTAATCATGTCACTGGCTGCATGACCGATGTGCATGCAATCCAGACATTCCATATGAATAGTGATGTTTCTGTAAGAGATTTTTCTGTTATTCCCAGCCCTGAAGATTCGCGTGAGTGATGAAACACGTGTCGGCTGGCTGCTGTTTTTATATCAAGAAAATAAAGAACTGAGGATTTCAGTCTACACAAGACTCCTTCGTCATTCTGCTACCTTACTCTTTGTATTTTTGTACTTATCCAATGATATGACTATTGTTTGTACTTTCGAATGTGTGTGCATAGGGTAATTGTTCTAAATGTTTAGGGTCTAGCCGGCCTTCTGGTTAGACTATTGAGTGGTTTCACAGGTTTTCCGCCCACCCAGTTGCACCACCAATCTATGGTTGCTATTCTTTATACTCATGCGCGCTTGATCTCTAGCAGTGCGCCCATTTTTTACTGACATTTAAACCTTTCGTTCTGTCAAATTCTTCCAGTCAGTATAGGGTTGCCGCCCTAGCGCATTATTTATCCTAATCTCTGTCCGGGTATTAGCTGGACATTTGTACCTGTCCTATTATGGACCGGGGTAAGGCAGCAGAGGAACTTTTTGAGAACCTGGCAAAGGGCATGTCTACTATGACGGCCTCTGCTACTAATATCCCCCAAAGAAAGAGGGGCTTAAAGACAAGTTCTTAAAACTGGAGAGACTCAAAAAACAGGAGAACTCCAAGTGGTGGGACGGAACCACGCTTAAACAGTATCTCCGTCCCAAACGTATACCCAGGAGTTTAAGGGGTCAGATCTTCCCTACATATGATGAACTAGATACTGACCTGATGGACAAATGGGAGGAATCACTTACGCATAACTCAATGACTTTAATGGGGTTATTAATTGAAAGCTCAGACCGCAAGATCAAGTCAAAAAACCACTTTATTCGATTTAGTTAAAAATCATAAAAGCATACTACAACAATTAAAAGACAAATCGGATACATGTTAAAATTTCCATACAATACAATATGTAAAAACAGTAAAAGGGTCAGATTAAAAAGATAAATCATCATGTGCAAAAAAGCGAAATATAACACATTTATCACAGTCCCCAATGTGTGATTCATAGTTTCCTCTAGAAGGGTCAGATTAAAAAAGAGATCATCATGTGCAAAAAAGCAAAATATACCACATTCATCACAGTCCCCAATGTTTGACTCATAATTTCCTCTTCCTGATCCGAACAGCAGCAACAAGGTAATTTGCCACACTGAACATCACCAAGGGCGTTTCAAGCATTTGCAAAAACAAAAAAGCTGGTTTCGCTTGCATGAAAGCTTTCTCTTTCAACAAAGGTACCAAATACTTCTGCCTTGGAACGTTATAAAAGGGGCAGAACAACATAAGGTGCATGTTATCTTGGATGGAAAAATTATCGCATTTGCATACAGGTGCGTCCTCAGGCTTAAACCAACCCTGTCTGTCACAGAGTACCAAATAAATCTGGTTAAATCGGAACTTAACCAGGAGCCACCTGTGAAACGGGATATTAACTAGGGCAAGATACGGTTGGATGGCTGTGCAGGTAATTGTCATATAATGTGCTCTAACCGTAGGTTTTGTTAACTGGAGTTGCTCTCTCTCCAAGATCTTAAGCTTGTAAAAGTTTTCCTTGACCCAAGCTAAATCTGCTTTTTTCAGATCCAACGGAGAGGAGAAGATCTCCGGGCGTCCAAGTTCTACTGAGCACTTATTAATATATGACAGCCAAGCAATGTCTTTATGTTTATCAAGTTTTAAACAATCCATCAGAATTTTGTGGTTAAGACCTAGGTTGTTATTGATCCAGACCCTAATCCACAAAAGAATGGGTGCCATAGAAAGGATATCAGTAATGTACCCTACTCCAAGCTCCTGGTGGACAGAAAAAGTGGCTGTCGACAGAGGGAGTCCTAACACAGAACAAAAAAACTTATTAACCTCTGTTTGAATGGTTTCAATTTTTACATAGCCCCATAGTCCAGCTCTGTACCTAGCTATAGCCAATGATTTCGCCCTGTACAAAGCTAATAATGCACCACTTGGCTTCCCTCCAAGTCTCCTTGAGAAGCTCAAGATGGCGTTAACAGAGCTCCTCACTGCTTTGGTTTTTGCTGTTATTTGAGGAGACCAACTGCCCTTGCTGTCAAAAATTATGCCGAGGTAGGTGAAAACTTTAACATTAGTAATCACTTCCCCCTTACAATGAAAAGGTTTAGTATATATTTAGCAGCCCCAAAAACCATAACGTGGGATTTAGAGTTATTAACCATAAGGTCAAGAGAAGACATAAAATCACTAAATGTATCTAAGAGTCTCTGGAGGCCAAGATGTGTCCTAGCTATTAAGGCGGCATCATCCGCGTACAGGAGCACTGGAATGTAGGTGTCTCCTGCACGCGGTGTGTCCACAGAAGCAGCCAAAAGGTTCTTTTCCAGAGAATTTATATACAAAGTGAACAGCATAGGGGCGAGGATGCAGCCTTGCCGCACACCCCTGCCTGATTTAAACCAAGCTGTACGATGTCCCTCTTGATCCATTCCGATGGAAGCCTTCAAATCCTTGTGCAGTTCAGCTAAAAAGTAAACCAGAGGGGGATCCAATCCCATTTTTAACAGCATGGCCCACAGCTTCGCTCTATTTACCAAGTCAAATGCTGTGGATAGATCCATGTAGGCAACAAAGATTGCCCCCTTTTTTGCCTTTGTATACTTAGAGATTATCATATGCAAGTTTAGGCATTGGTCCTCTGTCCCTCTTCCTGTCCGAAAACCATACTGGGCGTTGGATAAAATATCATTTTCTAATGTCCAATTATTAATTTTAGCCAGCAGTACTTTACCCAGGATCTTCATAGAAGAATCCAACAAGGAAATAGGGCGATAGCATTTGGGGTCACTTCTTAGTCCTTTTTTAAAAATTGGGACAATGATTGAACATGTCCAGGTATTAGGGAAACCCCCAACAAGTACATGATTAAACACATTCCTTAATATCGTAGCCCACATATCCGGATTTGATTTATAAAAATCTAGAGGAACCCCATCGGGTCCCGGGGCTTTACTCTTGGCAGAACCAATTATCGCGGTCTTAACTTCAATTTCATTAAAATCTAGATTGGGTTGCATGTCAGAATAACAGGGTATATGGAATGTTTCATAGGCTTGATTGCTCCCATAGATGGCTGAGAAATGATTAAGCCACTCTAATTCTGGTATATTTGCCTCAAGGTCTAAATTACATGATTGGGCAAATAAAGGGTTATTTATTATAGACCAGAATTTAGAACTGTGTTTAAGGGTGGTTGGGTCCATTAAAGCGTCCCAGGCTTCTTCTTTTACGGCTTTTTTACGTGTTTTTACCGCCTCAGCATATTTTTTCCTTAGCTGCGCTACCACTAGCTTATTTCTGGGGGAATGTTTGAGCGCTGCCATCAAAGCAGAGTGAGCTTTTGAACAAGCATGGTCGAACCAACCAGAGACTGGGGCAGGTCCCCTCTTTGGGCTAAGTGTAAGCTCTTCTTCCACCTTAGAGCAGATAGCCTCAAAGGCGGCGACTATCTCTTTACCCCCCCTTTCAGGGTCTCTACAAATCTGAAGTTCCACCATCATGTCTTGTTCGATAAGATTTAAAAAGTCCTTTGGGCAAACTTTACACCATTTTAATCGCCTCCCTTGGTCTTTGCTCTTAACATTCTTCACAGAAGTGACCATCAAAGCTCCTTTGAGCAGTCCAAGCAACCCATCCAGAGTTAAACACACCGGGTTGTGGTCACTAAATCCACTTTCAATAGCATTATAAAAATGAACATAATGGAGGAGTCCTGGGGATAAAAAAAATGTAATCAATAATAGATTCACTACCCCTCGCATTATATGTGGCCACACGATCATTCGAATCAGAAAAACCCGGTTCATATAGATCATTTGCAGATAATAGATGTTCCATAGCTGATCCCTTCAGATTATGCTCAAAGTGGGGGGGAGTCGTAAGGTCAGGCCCATTAAAGTCTTTGATCTGACAGTGCAAACCGCACAGATAAACATTAAAATCGCCCATTAAAATGATTTGAACAAAAGTGGTTTGTTTTGACATATAATCAGTTAAGAACCTACTTAAACTTTCTAAAACAAAATTTGGGGGTCCACCCAGCAAGGAGTTGTAACAATTAATTAGAACAATCTTATTTTTGTCTGGGTGGAGGATTTCTAGAAACTGGAAATGATGTGACGAGCTAGTAAATTCCCTCACACTTCCAGCTATATTAAGTGACACCAGTAACATCAAGCCACCTCTGTCCCTTCCCACCGGAGTACACTGTGCTTTGACAAAAAATGACGAGTAACCATCCAACCAGAAAGAATTTTCCCGTGCCCATGTTTCCTGCATGGCAACTATATCATGTTCTTTTAACTTACCCAGCCAGATTGGGTCATTCTGTTTGGCACGTAGGCCCGCAATATTCCAGGACAGAATCTTAACTTTTCTATTACCTTGCTCTGTTGTAACCTCCCCTTCATTAGATGTAATATTACATGGGGTAATAGTGTTAACATTGTCAACCTGGACATTAGCTATCAAATTTGGCTGCTGGGGCTCTAGTCAGTCCGTATTTGCCTGATTAGCGAGAGCCGCAAATCTATTTGAAAGGGGCAGGTTATTTATGTGCGTAGTCCTTACAGAAGTGACTGCGCCAGCGGCCCTAGGTTTCTTTGTCACCCAATCATTCCCTTCAGGAGGGAAAATTTGTCTACTCTCTACCCCACGGTTGTTATTATGCAGCGGCCTACTATGCCCGCCTTCAGCTGTCAAAAGTACAGGTGGATAAAAGAAACCCAGAGGCATGGCGCGAACACCCTTACCTAGTGGATCCAACGGGGAAGCATCCCAAAAAAGGCGACTAGTGACATCACGAGATTTAAAATTAACTATAACACAGTCTCCTGCGACACATTTCTTAGTTTTTCCCACCCAATTAACCCTTCTACACATCAAGATATTGGCTGCGATGTTACTTTCACCCGTGCAATTTGCATTACACCATTTTTCCGTGTGATTGAGCAGCGTTTCTTGTTGTTCCACCTCCCCTGCGTCTAATTTAGGCACATTTACCAATACTGCTACAAAGGGAGTTGCATCGGGGGGCAGGTGTACTGGAGGTACCCTACCCACCCGCTCTCCCAAAGTACCTCGTGGCTTTTCCAATAAAACACGGTTTGACGCTGTTTGCGGCAGAGGCATGTATCTACCATTTACAACATTCCCATTGGTTGACACAGAGTCTACAGCGGGCGTATTTATAGCAGGGTTATTCGGCGAGTCGATTTCTATAGGGGCAGAAACCTGTGGAACGTGAGAACATGTCAAATTTTGTGGTGGCAGTACAGAGGCCTGACTATCTAGGAACTCATTAATGCGTTCACATTTATTGAGCAGAGCATTAACACAGTCCTTCAGAGTCTCAGTTATGTCTGTTGCAATCTGAATTAAGGCAGATTCAAGTCTATCAGAAAAAAGTTTTTCCAGAAGAGACGAGAGGCCCTCCTCGGTGATATAAATGGCATGCTGATCCCTGGATTGGATATTGGCCGTATTTTCTTTAAGACCCATGTCCATAGCAGGTACAACAGTAACAGGAAGCTCTGGAGAAGGCAGAATTGTGGGAGACTGCGCCACATTAGGACGACATGATTCAATAATGATCCTCGGCTCCAGTGGTACACAACTGGTAGGCAAGGTATTTATAGTGCTTGTGTCTGCCAATGTAGTTTCCAGACCCAACGCACGTTCTGAAACCTTTATCTGGGTGGATAGTTCGTCAACTTTGGACGTCAAGTATGTGATTATACTTGTCGTGTACTTGGGAACCTTGGCCTTAGCTTCACCCAGCACCGGAGTAACTAATTTGCGCTTACCCATGATGTTGGAGATGTGGCCCGTCCCGTCCCTGGTCGTCCTTGGATGGCCTTAGACGGCCCGCCCTCTGCCCGGGCTCCGCCCGGCGACGCCCGCGCGCATCCGCGAGGCGGAGGTAGTGGGCGCTGCAGTAGCCCCGGCAAGCTGGGAGTTGTGGTCCGCTCCTCTCCGCGGGTGACCACAACGTCAGGGACCCAGCGTGGTTCAGGGAAGCAACAAGGCGTCTGGTCACTGGGCAGCGTGGCCCCTCCTGCGGTCGATGGAAATTGCGGTGAGACCCCCGCTCGACTCCGGGAGCCGTCTCCTTTTGTGCGCCTCCTGGCGCTGTCGGCAGGAAGTGGGCGGTGCAGTAGCCCGGGCAAGCTGGGAGTTGTGGTCCGCTCCTCTCCGCGGGCGACCACAACGTCAGGGACCCAGCGTGGTTCAGGGACGCAACAAGGCGTCTGGTCACTGGGCAGCGTGGCCCCTCCTGCGGTCGATGGAAATTGCGGTGAGACCGCAAGATCAGCAAATTTCAGGCAGAGATTGCCATTGTTGAACAGGAAATCAAAGATTTAAATCAGCCAGAAGCTACTATTAAAAATTACACTATTCTGGATGATATTCTTTTGAAGCAACAGGCAGACATTAAAAACAGAAAGGCTAGACAAATTAGGAGAGACAACCTAGACTATCAGCAAGGCAGGATTTTCACGTATGCTAGAAAATATGATTCTCTCATTCCTAATACCGGAAGCAGGGATAAGACCAACACTCCTGGCACCGGCCCCAGCTCCGTATCATCTAGCAGTACCTCATTGAATGCCACAGGAATTAGTGATAGTGATCCCGAAAATACAGAAGGTCCAAGCACCAGTGGTTCAGCTTTTTTACGTGAGGTACAACGCATAAGAAGGGGCAACAGGGTTACTCTACCAAAACCCGCAGGGGTAGGAGGCCAAAGTACAGAAGAGTACAGGAGGAAACTTCGATCCGGAGCAACCAGGAACTAGTCTCACGTGAATCTACAGAAGTACAGGTTATTAATCTTTCTTCCTATCATTTGATACATGACATGATTTCCTTACTTGGTAAAGGACTCAATTTCAATCCTTATGATATTGGTGATCTATGCAAATTAAAGATAGACTTGTTTGAATTTGTAAGCCATCTGAAGTTAAGAAAACATTTTTCTGATAAAGAAAGAACCACTACAGGTACTTCCAAAATTCCAGCCTTTTCTAACACTGAATTCTTGTCAATAAAAGACTTACAAGCAACTCATCTCCTTTTGTCTATTACTGACACCGAGGATACTCCGTATGACATGGAAAGACTTCTAGAAGAACTCAACATAGATACTGATCTTAGCATTTCCAGCGGGTTGAGATCAAAATCGAAATGGATCCCCACACTACAGGGGGTTAACGCCATCGATAGATTTCACACACAGGTGTTAGAGGACCTAGACAGACTCAATCTAAAACACAGACTTAAGGCTTTCAAATATAGAGACAACCTCACACAAGGAGAACGCCTGGCTTTGACGACACTTAACAGCAATGATACGATCACTATCAGAGAGGCCGATAAAGGCGGGAACGTGGTCGTCATGGACCGCGTAAACTACCAACAAGAAATCCTGGGCCAATTGGCAAATACTGCTTGTTATGAACGATTAAGTTATAACCCCATGGGACCACTGACAATTGAAATCAATGGGAAACTCTTACACTGGAAACAATTAGGTCTCTTAAATGATGACGAGTATCTCTACATGAAGGTTTTCAGACCGACGTACCCTTGGCTCTATACTCTCCCCAAGGTGCACAAAAACTTGTCTTTTCCTCAAGGCAGACCTATAGTGTCGGGTATTGGGGGACCCACTGAGAGAATCGCAGAATATGTGGATCTCTTTCTTGGTCCTCAAGTACAAAATCTTCCATCATACATACAAGATACCAAGCATATACTCAGCACTCTCATGGATATTCAATGGCAACCTGGCACTATATTGGTCACCATGGATGTGGTGGCCCTTTCTACCAGTATCAACATGGACTTAGGCATAGAGGCTATTAACAAGATCCTGTATAACCGACCAGCTTCACTCTGGCAGCATACTACTATGCTTTCGTCTATGATGGAGTTGGTATTGAGAAATCATTTTTTCATCTTTGAACAAACTTGGTATCGCCAAAAGAGGGGGGTGGCGATGGGTTCCAAATTTTCCCCCTCTTTTGCTAATTTGTTCATGGGTACACTTGAGGCTGACATGATATGGGGATAGAAAGGCTCTGAATATATCGACTCCATTATTTTTTGGGGTTGTTATATTGACGATTGTATACTTTTATGGTCAGGCACTGAGGAACACCTGACGAAATTCTTTGAACACTTGAACAACAACCCATGGGAAATCAATTTCACCATGAAATCCAGCAAATCCAACATTGAATTCCTTGATGTAGAGTTTTATGTCAAGCAGGACACATTACACAGCAAACTTTATAGAAAAAACACTGCCTGTAATGCAGTGCTTCATGCCTCCAGCTCACACCCTCCTTACCAGGTGAATTCGTTACCATATGGCGAATTCCTAAGAGCGAGACGCAACTGTAGTGAGGACAATGAATTTAAACGTTGCCTACACTGTATGAAACATAAAAGGGGGTGGTGATGGACAGAGTATCTGAATTAAGCAGAACACTCCTACCCATGTCAAAAGATCAGGGCTTGATCCATCACCGTTTTTTAGCTCACTGCACCATCCCAGCTCAGAACCTGGCTACATGCAAATTATTCTGACCCTGGCCCAGTGCATCATGGGAACAGGGCAGACCAAACTACCAAGCCAATTCTTTACTGGAAAGGAAACAAGCTTCCGGGGACCGGTTTCTGGCATTGCAGCCGTCTTCGGCCCGGCTTGCTTGAATCCTGATGGTGCAATGAGCAAGGGACTCACATCTGAGTATACCCTAACACACTTATGGTGGCCAAAACGATTCATAAAAGGGGGTGGTGATGGACAGAGTATCTGAATTAAGCAGAACACTCCTACCCATGTCAAAAGATCAGGGCTTGATCCATCACCGTTTTTTAGCTCACTGCACCATCCCAGCTCAGAACCTGGCTACATGCAAATTAGTCTGACCCTGGCCCAGTGCATCATGGGAACAGGGCAGACCAAACTACCAAGCCAATTCTTTACTGGAAAGGAAACAAGCTTCCGGCGACCGGTTTCTGGCATTACAGCCGTCTTCGGCCCGGCTTGCTTGAATCCTGATGGTGCAATGAGCAAGGGACTCATGTCTGAGCATACCCTTCCACACTCATGGTGGCCAAAATAATTTCAAAAAGGGGGTGGTGATGGACAGAGTATCTGAGTTGATCAGAACACTCCTACCCAGTCAACAGATCAGGGCTTGATCCATCACCGTTTTTTAGCTCACTGCACCATCCCAGTTCAGAACCTGGCTATATGCAAATTAGTCTGTCCCTGGCCCAGTGCATCAAGGGAACAGGGCAGACCAAACTACCAAGCCAATTCTTCACTGGAAAGGAAACAAGCTTCCGGGGACCGGTTTCTGGCATAGTTTGGTCTGCCCTGTTCCCATGATGCACTGGGCCAGGGACAGACTAATTTGCATATAGCCAGGTTCTGAGCTGGGATGGGGCAGTGAGCTAAATAACGGTGATGGATCAAGCCCTGATCTTTGGACTGGGTAAGAGTGGTCTGCTTAATTCAGACGCTCTGTTCATCACCACCCCCTTTTTGAAATTACACTGTATGAAAGACAGGTTTTCCAAGAGGGGCTACACAGCTAGCACCATTAGGAAGGCAGAAAAAAGGATTGCGAAAGTTAAGAGACCTAACACACTAACAGGTGGCACACCAAAAAAACCCACTGATGACATTGTTAGGTTGGTCACAGACAACAATTCCTTACACCAGGCTCTACGTAAGAGCCTTACCAAACATTGGGGATCCTAAGAACTGAAAAAACGATTGTAGATAACATCTCTGCGAGACCCCAAATTACATTCAGAAGAGGGAACACACTTAGAAATAGATTGAGTCCCACGGTACCTCATGGCACCACTTCAACACCTTGGCTGACCCAACATAGCATTGGCTTTTATAAATGCGGATTATGCGCTATGTGCAGATGGGCCAAACATGGCACCAAGAACTTCACCAGTCCCACAGGTGATCAATTCAAGATCAAGTTGAACATCAACTGTACTACAAGATATGTTGTCTACATTATAGAATGTAACTGCAGGAAACAATATGTAGGCAGCACTATTCGGCCTTTGAAGGACAGAATGAGTGAACATATTCGGGCCATTAACAAACAAGACCCAAGATATCCCGTAGCGCTACATGTCGCGAGTTGCCAAACTGGCGAATCAGACCGGAAGGTCCAATTTTTTGGCATAGACGTAATTGAGATGGGAGTCAGAGGTGGTAACAGAGAATTGAAATTAAGAAGGGCGGAGGCAATGTGGATAATGCGCTTGCATGCTGTGGGCCAGGGTCTCAATTACGATTCAGAACTACAGTTTTTTCTTGGAGACTAACTATGTTTAACATGGTATCCTCTTCTTGATATTTAACATGGGTCTCAATGGCAATGAATTGTGCCATAATTGACCCTAAAAATGTAATTATAACTACACATAATCGATTTATGTAAGACTTATGATATAACATGTATTTTGATTTACGTCTGATGTTGTTGCACAGAAGAATGTCTCCTAACCAATAGGCGTTTGAATATTTCTGGTGTTTTCATGTATTGCCCAGAATTCCTATCATACAAATTCAGTCTTTTTAGTGTTTTGTCCAGAATTCAAGGATACACTCTCCATTGCTGATATTCCCCTGATTTAACGTCTCTAAATGGCTTTGACATGAGCCTTTTCACATGTATTGATCAACCAATTTCTGTGGAATATGTTTGATGTAATCACAATGTTTGATCAATCAAGATTGTATTCTTTAATTTTTAATTGCAAATTGATATCACACATATTGACATCCAGTGATGCTTTCGAGATAGGCACTACTGAGAATGTTGGGCAATTTCTTCAAACAAGGAAATAGAGTATACAACATTTTCCATGGTCACAGTCACTAGAATGCATGTGCATGTCACACGTAGTAAGAGTTTGATCTCTCTACTTGCACGATGAGCTTTTCTGTCACGACCAGTGCATGAATTCGGACTCACTTTATTGTGGTCAGAGCTTCGGAAATATTAGCGCTATTAATCTTAATTCGGGAATCGGAGATAGCATCTTAACTGTCCAAGATGACTTTCATTTCTTTCAGTCTTTAGATTCTCTTGATATGTGTTAGCGGGATAACGGTGGTTTGGATATACCACTATATTCATCTAATACCGATTCTTCGGGGAGATGCCATCATACACATTTAGGATGTCATCAACCGTCATGATATTCTGCTTTAATTTGCCCGAAATTTGAAATTCATGTTCAGTACAGACTACGCATACACGCGCGTAGCATTTCGTCTATCAGTACGGATTGTGGTTTACGGTAGTCGAGTCAGCGATCTAGCGGTTTCATACTGGAGGTAGCACCCTATCCTTCCAAGATTGCGTTTCACTTCTACCAGTCTCTATAATTTTTTTTGTCTTTTGATATGTGCCAGTGGGAGCGCCTTGTCTCTGATACGTTACTATATATATATATGATATCGAACCTTCTAGGAGACGACATTATTGAATTTAGTGCCTTACCACTCATCATGATACTTAGCTTCTATGTGCCAGTTATATATCAAATCCACATATAGCTTAGACTACGCACACACGCACGTAGTCTTTAGTTTAATTGCACTGATTGTGATTCCCTATTGATGAGTCAGCGGTCTAGTGTTTTTAAACAATACCCTGATCCACTATTTACTACACTCGACTTCCGGGTCACGTGTCCGATACCAGTAACTCTGTGACCCGGGAGATCGAGATGCTGGCGCGCACTTCGCGTCTTCCTCGTAAGTTTATTATTCTAGTCAATATAGATCCCCTTATATCACGGCACGGCCGTTTTGGATTATACTAAACACGTACAGACTATGCGTAATGCTGCTTATACCCAAAAGGATGCGTTTTAGTTGACACGCTTTCCCGCTTATTCCCTTTAGCTTTGATCGCGTTTGCTACACTACTTTTTGGAGATTCTCCACTTTTACACAAGAATTGAAACGGGTTGGACTCACGACTTTTGGTGAGTTTTGAACTGAAGGTTTTTATATATAATGTGATCGCTATGTATATTATGAAACTGACGGCCACGATTTGTCTATGGTAACAAATTACTGTTACTTCACAGATAGTGTGTTCATTTTCGAAACATTCTGGCATCGCCACGGTCTCCATTTAATATTTCTCTTCTGTCCTGTCCGACGCAACTTAGTCGGAAGGTAAGAATATTGCACATTACTTATATGTAGGCAGAGCATTTTATATGGCTTATAAGAAATAGCTGTGAGCTGTTTTCAATATAAACTCACTCGAGAATTGGACTGAAATACTTTTGTTCCGTAGTCATGTACCTGTCTTGGCAATTTTAGCTTGTAATCTGAGGATTGTATTCGGCTAGCAATACTCTCTAGCTATCGGTTATAACTTAAACCGGTATCTTTTCACCGGAATTGATGCACATTCATGGGGATTATGTCTGATCCAAATAGTGAATTGGAGCATCTATTATTTTGGTTCTATTTAATAGTTAATCTTTTTCCCACTCTCTTGAATGTAAGACATTAATGGGACGATCCCAACAGTCGCAAGTTTTAGGATATTCACACTGTGTTCAGATTTAGGTGACTATGTCCATTTACTCATGTTTCATCTTTAAATTCTAGTGACCTTCCTTACTGTTCTTCTCTAACTTTTATTGGTCAAGGGCCCCACCGGGTCGAAAGTATCACCGGCAGAGCGGTGAGCATTACGCTATCCATAACCAAATATTTATAGTATTTGGAGTTGCGGTTTGCATTTAGACTGATATCTCATCTACTTTTTCATTTTTCTTCCCCTTTTTCCGTTTCCTTTGTCCTTCTTCCTATTCCCATTTTTCTGATTCTGTACCCTTAGACCTCCTTTACGTATACAGTAGCGTTTAAGGTATGTCTCTAACTTTACCATAGGTGTTAAGGGTAATCACCTTGCTAGTACCATCTTCCTTTCCTTCACATATTTTCTTATATCTGCACATCACACTTATGGCTAGCATCATTCTGAATTGGTTGACTCACTTTTGTCATTTTTGCTGTACACCTTCTATTATAGCAGCACATTTTCTTCTCTATATTTCGTTTTTAACCTACACTATACGGTTGTCATTCTTTGACGTTAGATTTCGGACTAATTAAGGTCTCCTATGGTATATTAATCATTCACGGTTACTCACCTCCTTCACTTGAGTTTCACCAAATGGAAGAACTTGTCAATGATTTAGTAATCATGTCACTGGCTGCATGACCGATGTGCATGCAATCCAGACATTCCATATGAATAGTGATGTTTCCGTAAGAGATTTTTCTGTTATTCCCAGCCCTGAAGATTCGCGTGAGTGATGAAACACGTGTCGGCTGGCTGCTGTTTTTATGTCAAGAAAATAAAGAACTGAGGATTTCAGTCTACACGAGACTCCTTCGTCATTCTGCTACCTTACTCTTTGTATTTTTGTACTTATCCAATGATATGACTATTGTTTGTACTTTCGAATGTGTGTGCATAGGGTAATTGTTCTAAATGTTTAGGGTCTAGCCGGCCTTCTGGTTAGACTATTGAGTGGTTTCACAGGTTTTCCGCCCACCCAGTTGCACCACCAATCTAGCGCCGAGACACCCTCATGGGTATTTGCGCGCTTTAAAAATCGCATAAAATAAATAAATAAATAAATGGTTGCTATTCTTTATACTCATGCGCGCTTGATCTCTAGCAGTGCGCCCATTTTTTACTGACATTTAAACCTTTCGTTCTGTCAAATTCTTCCAGTCAGTATAGGGTTGCCGCCCTAGCACATTATTTATCCTAATCTCTGTCCGGGTATTAGCTGGACATTTGTACCTGTCCTATTATGTACCGGGGTAAGGCAGCAGAGGAACTTTTTGAGAACCTGGCAAAGGGCATGTCTACTATGACGGCCTCTGCTACTAATATCCCCCCAAAGAAAGAGGGGCTTAAAGACAAGTTCTTAAAACTGGAGAGACTTAAAAAACAGGAGAACTCCAAGTGGTGGGACGGAACCACGCTTAAACAGTATCTCCATCCCAAACGTATACCCAGGAGTTTAAGGGGTCAGATCTTCCCTACATATGATGAACTAGATACTGACCTGATGGACAAATGGGAGGAATCACTTACGCATAACTCAATGACTTTAATGGGCTTATTAATTGAAAGCTCAGACCGCAAGATCAGCAAATTTCAGGCAGAGATTGCCATTGTTGAACAGGAAATCAAAGATTTAAATCAGCCAGAAGCTACTATTAAAAATTACACTATTCTGGATGATATTCTTTTGAAGCAACAGGCAGACATTAAAAACAGAAAGGCTAATCAAATTAGGAGAGACAAATTAGACTATCAGCAAGGCAGGATTTTCACGTATGCTAGAAAATATGATTCTCTCATTCCTAATACCGGAAGCAGGGATAAGACCAACACTCCTGGCACTGGCCCCAGCTCCGTATCGTCTAGCAGTACCTCATTGAATGCCACAGGAATTAGTGATAGTGATCCCGAAAATACAGACGCTCCAAGCACCAGTGGTTCAGCTTTTTTACGTGAGGTACAACGCATAAGAAGGGGCAACAGGGTTACTCTACCAAAACCCGCAGGGGTAGGAGGCCAAAGTGCAGAAGAGTACAGGAGGAAACTCCGATCCGGAGCAACCAGGAACTAGTCTCACATGAATCTACAGAAGTACAGGTTATTAATCTTTCTTCCTATCATTTGACACCTGACATGATTTCCTTACTTGGTAAAGGAATCAATTTCAATCCTTATGATATTGGTGATCTATGCAAATTAAAGATAGACCTGTTTAAATTTGTAAGCCATCTGAAGTTAAGAAAACATTTTTCTGATAAAGAAAGAACCACTACAGGTACTTCCAAAATTCCAGCCTTTTCTAACACTGAATTCTTGTCAATAAAAGACTTACAAGCAACTCATCTCCTTTTGTCTATTACTGACACCGAGGATACTCCGTATGACATGGAAAGACTTCTAGAAGAACTCAACATAGATACTGATCTTAGCATTTCCAGCGGGTTGAGATCAAAATCGAAATGGACCCCCACACTACAGGGGGTTAACGCCATCGATAGATTTCACACGCGGGTGTTAGAGGACCTAGACAGACTCAATCTAAAACACAGACTTAAGGCTTTCAAATATAGAGACAACCTCACACAAGGAGAACGCCTGGCTTTGACGACACTTAACAGCAATGATACGATCACTATCAGAGAGGCCGATAAAGGCGGGAACGTGGTCGTCATGGACCGCGTAGACTACCAACAAGAAATCCTGGGCCAATTGGCAGATACTGCTTGTTATGAACGATTAAGTTATTACCCCATGGGACCACTGACAATTGAAATCAATGGGAAACTCTTACACTGGAAACAATTAGGTCTCTTAAATGATGACAAGTATCTCTACATGAAGGTTTTCAGACCGACGTACCCTTGGCTCTATACTCTCCCCAAGGTGCACAAAAACTTGTCTTTTCCTCCAGGCAGACCTATAGTGTCCGGTATTGGGGGACCCACTGAGAGAATCGCAGAATATGTGGATCTCTTTCTTGGTCCTCAAGTACAAAATCTTCCATCATACATACAAGATACCAAGCATATACTCAGCACTCTCATGGATATTCAATGGCAACCTGGCACTATATTGGTCACCATGGATGTGGTGACCCTTTATACCAGTATCAACATGGACTTAGGCATAGAGGCTATTAACAAGATCCTGTATAACCGACCAGCCTCACTCTGGCAGCCTACTACTATGCTTTCGTCTATGATGGAGTTGGTATTGAGAAATCATTTTTTCATCTTTGAACAAACTTGGTATCGCCATAAGAGGGGGGTGGCGATGGGTTCCAAATTTTCCCCCTCTTTTGCTAATTTGTTCATGGGTACACTTGAGGCTGACATGATATGGGGACAGAAAGGCTCTGAATATATCGACTCCATTATTTTTTGGGGTTGTTATATTGACGATTGTATACTTTTATGGTCAGGCACTGAGGAACACCTGACGAAATTCTTTGAACACTTGAACAACAACCCATGGGAAATCAATTTCACCATGAAATCCAGCAAATCCAACATTGAATTCCTTGATGTAGAGTTTTATGTCAAGCAGGACACATTACACAGCAAACTTTATAGAAAAACCACTGCCTGTAATGCAGTGCTTCATGCCTCCAGCTCACACCCTCCTTACCAGGTGAATTCGTCAACATATGGCGAATTCCTAAGAGCGAGACGCAACTGTAGTGAGGACAATGAATTTAAACGTTGCCTACACTGTATGAAAGACAGGTTTTCCAAGAGGGGCTACACAGCTAGCACCATTAGGAAGGCAGAAAAAAGGATTGCGAAAGTTAAGAGACCTAACACACTAACAGGTGGCACACCAAAAAAAACCACTGATGACATTGTCAGGTTGGTCACAGACAACAATTCCTTACACCAGGCTCTACGTAAGAGCCTTACCAAATATTGGGGATCCTAAGAACTGAAAAAACGATTGTAGATAACATCTCTGCGAGACCCCAAATTACATTCAGAAGAGGGAACACACTTAAAAAAAGATTGAGTCCCACGGTACCTCATGGCACCACTTCAACACCTTGGCTGACCCAACATAGCATTGGCTTTTATAAATGCGGATTATGCGCTATGTGCAGATGGGCCAAACATGGCACCAAGAACTTCACCAGTCCCACAGGTGATCAATTCAAGATCAAGTTGAACATCAACTGTACTACAAGATATGTTGCCTACATTATAGAATGTAACTGCAGGAAACAATATGTAGGCAGCACTATTCGGCCTTTGAAGGACAGAATGAGTGAACATATTCGGGCCATTAACAAACAAGACCCAACATATCCCGTAGCGCTACATGTCGTGAGTTGCCAAACTGGCGAATCAGACCGGAAGGTCCAATTTTTTGGCATAGACGTAATTGAGATGGGAGTCAGAGGTGGTAACAGAGAATTGAAATTAAGAAGGGCGGAGGCAATGTGGATAATGCGCTTGCATGCTGTGGGCCAGGGTCTCAATTACGATTCAGAACTACAGTTTTTTCTTGGAGACTAACTATGTTTAACATGGTATCCTCTTCTTGATATTTAACATGGGTCTCAATGGCAATGAATTGTGCCATAATTGACCCTAAAAATGTAATTATAACTACACATAATAGATTTATGTAAGACTTATGATATAACATGTATTTTGATTTACGTCTGATGTTTTTGCACAGAAGAATGTCTCCTAACCAATAGGCGTTTGAATATTTCTGGTGTTTTCATGTATTGCCCAGAATTCCTATCATACAAATTCAGTCTTTATAGTGTTTTGTCCAGAATTCAAGGATACACTCTCCATTGCTGATATTCCCCTGATTTAACGTCTCTAAATGGCTTTGATATGAGCCTTTTCACATGTATTGATCAACCAATTTCTGTGGAATATGTTTGATGTAATCACAATGTTTGATCAATCAAGATTGTATTCTTTAATTTTTAATTGCAAATTGATATCACAAATATTGACATCCAGTGATGCTTTTCGAGATAGGCACTACTGAGAATGTTGGGCAATTTCTTCAAACAAGGAAATAGAGTATACAACATTTTCCATGGTCACAGTCACTAGAATGCATGTGCATGTCACACGTAGTAAGAGTTTGATCTCTCTACTTGCACAATGAGCTTTTCTGTCACGAACAGTGCATGAATTCGGACTCACTTTATTGTGGTCAGAGCTTCGGAAATATTAGCGCTATTAATCTTAATTCGGGAATCGGAGATAGCATCTTAACTGTCCAAGATGACGTTTCATTTCTTTCAGTCTTTAGATTCTCTTGATATGTGTTAGCGGGATAACGGTGGTTTGGGTATACCACTATATTCATCTAATACCGATTCTTCGGGGAGATGCCATCATACACATTTAGGATGTCATCAACCGTCATGATATTCTGCTTTAATTTGTCCGAAATTTGAAATTCATGTTCAGTACAGACTACGCATACACGCGCGTAGCATTTCGTCTATCAGTACGGATTGTGGTTTACGGTAGTCGAGTCAGCGATCTAGCGGTTTCATACTGGAGGTAGCGCCCTATCCTTCCAAGATTGCGTTTTACTTCTACCAGTCTCTATAATATTTTTTTGTCTTTTGATATGTGCCAGTGGGAGCGCCTTGTCTCTGATACGTTACTACATATATATATGATATCGAACCTTCTAGGAGACGACATTATTGAATTTAGTGCCTTACCACTCATCATGATACTTAGCTTCTATGTGCCAGTTATATATCAAATCCACATATAGCTCAGACTACGCACACACGCACGTAGTCTTTCGTTTAATTGCACTGATTGTGATTCCCTATTGATGAGTCAGCGGTCTAGTGTTTTTAAACAATACCCTGATCCACTATTTACTACACTCGACTTCCGGGTCACGTGTCCGATACCAGTAACTCTGTGACCCGGGAGATCGAGATGCTGGCGCGCACTTCGCGTCTTCCTCGTAAGTTTATTATTCTAGTCAATATAGATCCCCTTATATCACGGCACGGCCGTTTTGGATTATACTAAACACGTACAGACTATGCGTAATGCCGCTTATACCCAAAAGGATGCGTTTTAGTTGACACGCTTTCCCCCTTATTCCCTTTGGCTTTGATCGCGTTTGCTACACTACTTTTTGGGGATTCTCCACTTTTACACAAGAATTGAAACGGGTTGGCCTCACGACTTTTGGTGAGTTTTGAACTGAAGGTTTTTATATATAATGTGATCGCTATGTATATTATGAAACTGACGGCCACGATTTGTCTATGGTAACAAATTACTGTTACTTCACAGATAGTGGGTTCATTTTCGAAACATTCTGGCATCGCCACGGTCTCCATTCAATATTTCTCTTCTGTCCTGTCTGACGCAACTTAGTCGGAAGGTAAGAATATTGCACATTACTTATATGTAGGCAGAGCATTTTATATGGCTTATAAGAAATAGCTGTGAGCTGTTTTCAATATAAACTCACTCGAGAATTGGACTGAAATACTTTTGTTCCGTAGTCATGTACCTGTGTTGGCAATTTTAGCTTGTAATCTGAGGATTGTATTAGGCTAGCAATACTCTCTAGCTATCGGTTATAACTTAAACCGGTATCTTTTCACCGGAATTGATGCACATTCATGGGGATTATGTCTGATCCAAATAGTGAATTGGAGCATCTATTATTTTGGTTCTATTTAATAGTTAATCTTTTTCCCACTCTCTTGAATGTAAGACATTAATGGGACGATCCCAACAGTCGCAAGTTTTAGGATATGCACACTGTGTTCAGATTTAGGTGACCATGTCCATTTACTCATGTTTCTTCTTTAAATTGTAGTGACCTTCCTTACTGTTCTACTCTAACTTTTATTGGTCAAGGGCACCACCGGGTCGGAAGTATCACCAGCAGAGCGGTGAGCATTACGATATCCATAACCAAATATTTATATTATTTGGAGTTGCGGTTTGATATCTCATCTACTTTTTCATTTTTCTTCCCCTTTTTCTGTTTCCTTTGTCCTTCTTCCTATTTCCATTTTTCTGATTCTGTACCCTTAGACCTCCTTTACGTATACAGTAGCGTTTAAGGTATGTCTCTAACTTTACCATAAGTGTTAAGGGTAATCACCTTGCTAGTACCATCTTCCTTTCCTTCACATATTTTCTTATATCCGCACATCACACTTATGGCTAGCATCATTCTGAATTGGTTGACTCACCTTTGTCATTTTTGCTGTACACCTTCTATTATAGCAGCACATTTTCTTCTCTATATTTCGTTTTTAACCTACACTATACGGTTGTCATTCTTTGACGTTAGATTTTGGACTAATTAAGGTCTCCTATGGTATATTAATCAATCACGGTTACTCACCTCCTTCACTTGAGTTTCACCAAATGGAAGAACTTGTCAATGATTTAGTAATCATGTCACTGGCTGCACGACCGATGTGCATGCAATGCAGACATTCCATATGAATAGTGATGTTTCCCTAAGAGATTTTTCTGTTATTCCCAGCCCTGAAGATTCGCGTGAGCGATGAAAAAACGTGTGGACTGGCTGCTGTTTTTATGTCAAGAAAATAAAGAACTGAGGATTTCAGTCTACACGAGACTCCTTCGTCATTCTGCTACCTTACTCTTTTTATTTTTCTACTTATCCAATGATATGACTATTGTTTGTACTTTCGAATGTGTGTGCATAGGGTAATTGTTCTAAATGTTTAGGGTCTAGCCGGCCTTCTGGTTAGACTAATGAGTGGTTTCACAGGTTTTCCGCTCACCCAGTTGCACCACCAATCTATGGTTGCTATTCTGTATACTCATGCGCGCTTGATCTCTAGCAGTGCGCCCATCTTTTACTGACATTAAAACCTTTCATTCTGTCAAAGATTACAGGGACGTTATAATTAGGAAATAGAATAAAACAAACCTTACAAATTAACTGAAAAAAACAAAGGTTACAGGGATGGTATAGTAAGCTCAGATTTCACATGTACAATACCATAGAAAATCAGCAGTTACTGTTATCTGAGCTAACTATAACTAACCCCCCGCAATGCACTGCTTATGACCACACATATTACATCACTTATGACGTGGTCAGTGACATCACTGCTGATATCACTAATGACATCTTCCACATAACTATTCACACACTCAATCACATCCCTATATAACCTCTCATACACAACTCACACAACCACACACATATCTATTTACAGACCTATACAACTAATGACACGCACACTCACCCATATAGCCACTCACACAATCACTCACCCTACCATCCGCCACTCACACAGCCCCTCAGAAACCCAAGCAGCCACTCACATACCCACTCACACACCCATACAGCCACTCACTCACTCACCCATACAGCTATTAACAGAGCTACTCACTTACCCATACAGATGCTCCAACATCCATTCACTCATCAACAAAACCACTTACATATCCATTCACACTTATACAAGCACTCACATGCCCACTCACTCACCTATACAGCCACTCACACAGATACTATGCTAAATATCTACTCACACACCCACTCACTTACCCATACACCCACTCACTTATCCATGCATCTACCTATGCACCCAGTCACTCACCCATAGATCCATTCACACACTCACTCACACATACAGCCACTCACATACACACTCACCCACCCCTGGAGCAACTCAAACAGCTACTCAGTCACAGATAGAGTCACTCACACTCACACACCCAAACAGCAACCCACGCAGCCACTCACCCACCCATACAGCCACTCACTCCCCAATATAGCCACTCACACACTCACCCACACACCCATACAGTCATTCAGACAACCACTCCTAAACCGATACAGACAATCACAGTGCCACTCAGATAACATATATTAGAAGCAGTATCACTCATTAGTAGTACAAAGAGAATATTAATTTAACTTATGCAGTTGCATAGTATATACCTTTAGGTCAGAGAAACTTACAAAACACAATTACTGGATAATGTCATCAGTGATGTCATTTGAGATGCCATCAGGGATGTCACTGATCCGATCATGAGTGATCTAGTATGTGAGATCATAAGCAGTGCATTGTGGGGGCATAAGTTATAGTTAGCTCAGGTAACAATAACTGCTGGATTTTTATGGTTTTGTATGAGTGAAATCTGAGCCTAAATATAACGGACCTGTAACCTTTGGTCTTTTCAGTGAATTTCTCAGTTTTTTTAAAATTCTATTTCCGAACTGTAACGTCCCTGTAATCTTAGTTTTTTCATTGAATTACCTACTGGCAGTCGCTAGTAGGTTGTTATAGTTAGGACCTAGTTTCTATAGGAAAATAGTTCTTTGACTTGCCTATATCTTTGGTGCCGGTTGATGAATCTTCACGAAATTAGTTTCAGTGATTTTTGTTGTGCATTAAAAATTTCAGGTGATCCATCATGCGGGGGCTGAGAAAAAGGGGGGTAAAAAAGTGTGTTTTCTATGTTAATGCCCATAGAGATTTTAGTCACAACTCCAGACCAAACCGCTGGGCAGAATTACACCAAATTTGTTAGAAAGGTAGCCTTTGGTCCAGAAAGAACCCTTTTTGTTATTTGGTGTAATCCTTTCAGTAGTTTTTGAGATATTAAAGACAATGTAAATTTGTACCTATAGGGACTCTGATCCTGCGAGGAGCCAACAGTCCTTGTGCTGAAATGAAATTGGCTGCCAACACTTCAACCAGGAAGTTTGGCAGTCATCTTGGGACTAGGCTTCAAAAACTGGTAAAAGGAGAAGGGGGCAGGGTAAGAATACCCTGACCATCTAGGCCTCTAAAAAGGGGTCCTGCAGGGAACCCACCTTGGGCAAAATAGAATAAAATAAAACATTTGGTGGGAGTCACGCTGGATCCGTGGCTCATGCTAAAAAAAAAAGCACAGCCTCCCACCCTTCTCTACTATTTAGCCCTCGGGTGGGCTAGGTCCCGGGGCCATGTGGACTTACATAACATTGAGAGGAGGGGGCTCACCTTGTTGGTCATTCTTTTTTTGGGGGGGAAATATTTTGATTACCAGTATCAAACATGGACATATATAACGCCAGACCAAACATCCAATACATTTCAATGGTAAAGGTCCACATGTTTCAAACAATAATATGCATTTGTGCAATTTTCTGTTTTTGTTACATTCCCAACCTCACTCTTTATGAACTCCCCCCTCCCACGATGTAACCCGGCACTTACACTCGTATATTCATGATACATTTCGCACTTAGCCTGACTTTGCATCTGTTACTCATAGTCCGTACCCTGTCATATCTGCACTCACTCCAGTGTTCAGCATCTCTAAGTCATTTCTCTCTCTCTGCACCTGAACCTGTGCTCTCTCAATGGATGAAGGGGTAACAGGGAGAAGAGGGACAATACCCTGGTCACTAGGCATGAATTTCCCCGGCCCCGTCATCAGTGGAAGCTAAAGACATATTATCATCATTACTGGATTAAAAAGTCCCAACCATGGAATTCCAGTCCATCGATATGGGAGTTTTCCTGAGGCCCCTACGTTCCTCCCACTGCAATTCCATACCTTCCGCCTTCCCCCAACGCACCACTTCCCCACGCCACACATCTGGGTCTGGTGGTCTAGCTGACTTCCATCTCATAGTTATGGTTCTTTTAGCCAGCAAGAGGGCCAAGTCGGCAAACCGTGTAGCTACGCTCTTTTTCTTTTCAGAAGGGACCAGCCCCAGCAAACTATATGACGTGGATATGTATGGTCTGGCTGGCGCTATTGCAGTCAATGTGTCATGCACTGTCGTCCAGAAGTACCCCAGCTTTGAGCAGTCCCATAGCATGTGAACCAGTTGCGCGTCTTCCGCACCACAGCGTGGGCACGTATCCGTAGTGTTCCGGAACATGACGCACAGCCGATGTAGCGTAAGGTATGCGCTGTGTACCACCATGAGCTGTATAAATTTAAACTTCGGATTCCTCAAGACCTTTTTTGGGAATTTCAGAATTCTCTCCCATTCCTTGTCTCTAAGTTCCCTTCCTATGTCTCCTTCCCGCTTGTCTCTCAGTGGTCGCAGCGAGACTGCCCTTCCAGCTCTGATGCCACTCGCTATCCATTTTGTTAGATGACTGCCAGCCCCCATCAAATACTGCATGGTAAGGAGTGGGTTCGTGGGAGGTTCATCGCCGTTCGGCGCCCATGTCAGTGTAATGTAGTGTCTGACCCTGGCATGTAATAGAAACAGCCCCCCCGGCGTGTGATGTGATCTGCCAATATCCGCAAAAGTCATAATATGGCCCTCCGCAAATAGGTCCCCCACTTGCAAGACGCCTGCATCATGCCAGGCAGCGAATATCCGGTCCGACAGGAGGCCCGTACCCATCGGAAGCCCTAGGAGCGGTATCGTGGGTGCATAGGAAGATTGTGCGTTTGTGTATTTCACCGCCTTCCTCCAGCAGGAAATAGCCAGTTTAAGTAGGTGCGGCGTCGAGTCGGGGATCTCAACCCTCAGCAGCAACAGGTTGTGGATAGCTCCAGATGCTCTATCGGCCTCAGTCATGCCAATCTCATACAGGTTGCGGCCCGCTAGCCAGTAGGCCAGCCATTGCAGCTGACACGCGTAACCATAGGCCTTCATATCTGGGACTCCCATACCTCCTTCCGCAGCATGGAGCTGCAATTTGGCCAAGCTAATGCGGCATCTACCCGACCCCCAGATTCATTCCGTGAGTATAGTGTTCAATGTTCTGAATGTGCTCGCCGGAACCAGAAGCGGTAGGTTCGTGAAAAAATATATTAGGCGGGGTAGCACCACCAGTTTAGAAATGGCCACCCGTCCTGACACCGAGAGCGGCAATGAATTCCAGAATAGCACTTGTGACTTCAGTGCAGTGATCGCTCTGCCCAGGTTCCCGTCTAGCATGTCCTTTATCCCCCTGTATATTTGTATCCCTAAGTACCGGAATGTCACCGCCGCCATCTGAAAACAGTGGGGGGGGGGAATCGCAATTGGGTTGCTCCCTCAGACTCGGAGAAACAATATCCATAAGACTTGGCGTCATTAATCGTGAGGCCCGACAGAGCCCGAAACTTCTCGAATATTTTGGGGATGGGGTCAAGGCTGCCTGTCACGTCCCCCAGATAAAGGACTATGTCGTCCGCATAAGCCGACACTACGTGCATTGCCTCATCTCGCCATATCCCCCTGTGGCATGCTGAGGTCCGAAGTTTGCATAGTAAGGGTTCTAACGCCAGTATAAATAATAGGGGCGATAGCGGGCAGCCCCGCCTGGTGCCCCTCGCCACTTCCAGGGGCCCCGAAATGCATCTGTTCGTGCGTACCCGGGCTGTTGGGGGCGTATATAATAGCGTCACCCAGGCTATGAATTCCGGCGGAATTCCAAATCTATGCAATGCTGCGAACATATAATCCCACCTGAGGGAATCAAAGGCCTGTTTAAGGTCCAAAGAGATACAGCCCTCCCCACCTTCAGTCGCTTGTGCGTGGAGCATTATTTGGCTGAGCCTTCGTAAATTCATTGCCGCTCTCCGACCTGGCACAAAACCGCATTGGTCAGGATGTATCAAGTGCGGAATGTATTGAGCCAGGCGTGCCGCTAGGACCTTACTCAAAACCTTGTAGTCTGTGTTTAGTAGCGACAGTGGTCTGTAGTTAGCTAAATGGAGCCCGTCCCTTCCAGGTTTGAGGAGTGAAACTATCAGTGCCTGCAGTGACGACTGTGGTAGCCCCCTGGACTTCAACGCCTCCTGATACACTACATGTAATCTTGGTGCAAGTAGATCGATATAAGTCCCATAGAACTCAGCTGGTAGGCCGTCTGACCCAGAGGATTTATTCCGTGGTAGCGCGCGGATCGCCTACCGTATCTTCTTCGACCGAGATGGGGCGCGCCAAGTCCTCTCTCTGGTGCACTGCTAGCTGCGGCAGAGTGAGGTCAGTCATGAACACCTCAAGAGCCTCAACTGATAACTGCTGGTGCCGCCCATATAGTGTCTCGTAATAGTCCCTGAAAGTAGCGTTTATACCTATTTGTGACGCAATCGGTACCCCATCTTGGCTTGTCATTTCCAGTATGGGTGTGTACACGGGATCGTTCCGCACCAGACGTGCCAATAGGGGGCCCGACCTCTCCGCATGTGCGTGTTGCCTGCATGTGTACTCCCTATAGTCCAATAACCGCAGCTCTTCAAGCAATTCAGCGTGTTGAACGTGTGCCTCTTGCAATGGCGTGAAGTGTATATGTGTACCTGCTGCCTCACTCTCCAGCATTGCCAGTCTCCCCTCTACCTCCCTAAGCCTCTCCAGTACTGTGTATCTCATGCCCACCTTCGTGCTCATCGCCACACCTCTGATGGACACCTTAAAGGCGTCCCACTCGATCTGTAGCGAGCTAGCCGTGCCATCATTTGTAGCAAAGTATTGTGATATAGCATCTGCCAGTGCAGCCCGGAAGACTGTATCTTCCAGTAGTTCCGGCGTCAGGCGCCACGTCGGGATAGGAGTCTGGATCTTACCCCATTTTAGCGTGACTTCCACCGGGTTATGGTCAGAAAACGTTTTACCCATATGCTCAGCAGTCACCACAGAGCCCAGTAAGTGCCTTGAGCAGAAAATGCGATCTATTCTAGTGTGTAGGTTATGAGGTGGGGAGTAAAAGGTATATTCCCTCTGTAGCAAATGTGTGCTCCTCCATATGTCAGCTAAGTCACAACCTTCTGCCTAACGTGTTAGAGCTTCAGCCTGCTGCCTACTCTCTGTCGCCTGCAGTGGTGGGTGAGACCTGTCAAGGGAGATGTCCAAGACGGCATTGTAATCCCCCCCTATAAGCCAATCATACTCAGCCCATTCCGCCAACACTCTGGTGATCATGGCAAGGAAGTCTGACTGACCCGTGTTCGGGGCGTAGACACTACCCAGTACAATAGGGGAACCATCTAACAACCCCCTCACAAACACGTATCTACCGTCCCTATCCACCTTCTTCTCCACCAGTTTAAAAGGGACAGAGTTCTTGAGCCATATTGCCGCTCCTCTTGAGAACGCGGAATAGGTAGTAGCAAACAATTGACCCTTCCATTTCTTAAGCAGTTTATCACTCTCTGCACTATTAAGGTGTGTCTCCTGGAGGTATTCTATGGTAGTGTGTCTCCGATTCAGCAGTGCCAAGATTCTATGCCTCATGTGAATTGACCCCATGCCCCGCACATTCCAGGTGCATATCTTATATGTGCTAGGAGCCTCCATCGCAGTGCATGGCAGTTACATCTGTCAATGTCAGTACTAATAGTGCGCTATACTTAGTGTGTGGTGTTCCAAGTGCCCGTAAACCCCGCAACTCACTAACCTTAAGGTCCCCATTTAAAGAAACCTGGGGTCCAAACATCAGCAACCCAACGTGGGCAACAGTGAACCTGAATCGTGCCTGTGCTTTGGGGAAGTGGTCCCACGAGCACTTCCTGGGTACCTGCTGGTGTTATAGCATTGTACCCTATACAAGTATGTACCCTTCTCCCTGGTAGTCCACCCTCGCTCCCTGGCAATCCTCATACGTTACCAATCGGCGTCTTCATCTGGCACTGTCAAAAATCGTTCGCCACTTGGGCAGTAATTTTTGGGAACAATTGTAAACTGGTGACAGAGCCCGACATTTCCGTGCGTGTGTCCGAATTGCTGCCCATGTCCGACCTGTCCCTGGCATCATGTGCTGCCAGTGCATCCTCCGTCAGCAAGGCCACTTCCGCTGTCTCACGGGTGTTTCCCGTTGGCTTCCCTCCGTTCACAATCTGTCCATCTGCAGAGTGGCTTCGCACGCTGCGCTGCGACTCTCCTCGACGGGACGGGCCCGCATCCTGGTCTTCCTCCAATGGGTCCTGCGAGTGTAGTGGTGACAGTGCTACCTCCATCCACTCCGCCGCCTCTTCCGGGGAGTCAAAGAACTAGGATTTGTTGCCGTGAATTATTTTGAGGCGGGCAGGGAAGAGCAGGGCATATTTCAGATTGCAATCATGTAGTTTGCGTTTCACACCCAGGAAGGTCGACCTAGGTTTCTGCACTGCTGGGGTGAAATCCGGATATATAGATATTGTCTTGTCTTCGAATGTCAGTGGTGCTTTTTCTCTTGCCACTCTCAGCACTGCGTCTCTGTCCTTGTAGTGTAGGAGGCTTGCGATAAGCGGTCTCGGCGGGGCTCCTGGCCTGGGTGGCTTCGATGGTATTCTGTGCGCTCTCTCCATGCAATACAGCGGAGTGAGTTCCGCGGGTCCCACTACTTTCTTCAGCCAGTCTTCTACAAACTGTGTGGGGTTTCTCCCTTCGCTGCGGTCCGGAACCCCTAAGATTCGGACATTATTATGGCGTGCTCGCCCTTCCGCATCATCCATCCTATCCCAGAGCACCTTAAGTTGCCGCTCCATGCTCTCCAGCTTCGTGGAATGTTCCGTTTGTTGCGGAATCAGGTCGTCTAGTGCAATCTTGTGTTCCATTACTTTCTCTGCCAATTGATTGTGATCGGCTTTGAGGAGGGAGAGGCCCGTCGCCATGGCGTCCATACGTGTTTCCAGCGCCTCCCTGGAGGCCTTGATTTCGGTCAAAATGAGGTCCAGTTTTGCCTCTTGCGTGCCCTTGCCCGTCGGCGGTATTATTTAATTGTTCGAGGACGCCAGTGGGTCGTCAGAGCCCGTGGATTGGACGTCGGCGCTCGCCCCCTGCTCCGGAATCTTGTTCCTGTTTCTCCCCATTGCCCGCAACGTGTAGGCCGCGCCCCCGGGGCTCCGTGTGCACACCCTGTTCCTGTCTCAGTGGACGACAGTCTGCAGTGGATCCACCAATCCGCATCAGCCGTCACAAGGCCTGCAGTCAGTGCCCGCAGGTGGGCACAGCACTGTCAGGGGGTGCTCCTCACGCCCGCTGGCCCTCTGGTTGCCTCTGCCGATGTCGACACCACCGAGGGTAATTATGCGGTGCGTGGGCACTCCGTGAACATATGGCGCGGGGGAGGGCTGCGACCCGGGCTGCGAAAGGGGCGTTGCCTGCGGGATGTCCTCTCACCCCTTGTATCCTGGGGGCTAGAAATATCTACCTCTCCGCAGACCAGGTGTTGTGTCGCGTAATGCGTTTCGTGCTCTCCGGTCCTGGCACTTCACAGCTGTGTGCTTGCGATCGTGCTGCCTCGCTCCGCCCAGCGTGTGGATTCAAACTGTGTTTGGAATTGCTGGGTGGCGGCTGTACCCGTATCTCCTCCGCAGCTGAGGTTATGATTTTAATAGAGAAGAACTTGCAATACTGAGATTATTCACAACACCAGTCAGGCGTAGTGGGCATCACCACCTCTTCTCGGGCACAAGCTATGGCAAAGGCAATAAACCGCCGCCTGTATCTCTATGCAGCACGGCACTGTGGGAGAAGCTCATTTAGTAGCAAGAGCCTACACACAGCCCCCCTTGCTGCCCCCTTCTGTGGTAGTCCAAGCCCCAGACTCGTCATGCCGTTTGTATCCCCCACTTTAGTCTCATAACCCCATTGCACCTCGTTGATGTTGGTGGGGCAGGCCATCCTAGGTTCAGGCGTGTGGAGGTCCGTCTCGGCTATGCATAAAATGGCGCCCGTTACCCCCGGTGCATTCACAGTGGGCAGCGCTCCTCTGGGACCAAAGTGCCACTCAGCCTCTCCCGGGTCAGCCGCCGCCAGCCCTTTTCAGATTTACATCACGCTGCTCACCACCGCTCCGCCTTAGCCCGCTCACCGATTCCTCTGTACCGGCGGCGTTCCGTGTGGTCGGGTTCCAGCCGCAGGGCCCACGCCCGTCAGCCAGTGTCTTCGGCTGCGACTTACGCGCTCCACTGGTCCCGGCACAGCACTCCGCTCACCTAGATGCAGTCGCTGCCTGCGGTGTTCTCGCAGCGGGTCGCCGCATACGCCTCCGGGCCCCGATCGTTGTCCCTGGCCGCAAATCGCACACAGTCCGACTCCTCCTCTCACTTTAGAGTAGACCGTGGCTCCCGGTGTTCAGCAAGGCCTCCCCCGCACCTACAGCGCTCCTCACTTGCCAGGATGACCCTGCGATGTCAGCTCGAGTCTGCCAGCCCTCTGCACCTCCAACAGCCAGTGGGCGAAGGTGGGTGTCCCCCTGGAGTCGGGAACTCAGGATAATTAGCAGAGTGTCAGGGCATAAGACGGAGCTAGTCTAGTTCACGTCCGCCATGCTTGACTCGTGGCCACGCCCCTACCTTGTTGGTCATTCTTATACCCCAGGGACCACCTCTTCCCCAGGGCCTAAATTGTTTAATGGGGTGCCTGTGAAGCCTGGGGTTAGTTCTAAATAAATTGGGGGACATCATGAACCCCCGTGCCCCTGGGACTACCACTTTTTCAGGGACACATTTTTGTAATTGGGGGCCAAAAAACTATTTTTAAAATGGGAGTGGGGGCACACAGTCCTCCACCCAGGCCATATACGACCCTGTTATAGTTACCTGAGCTAACTGTAACTGTAACTTACGCACCCCCAATGCACTGCTTATGGCCTCACATATTACATCACTCATGAAATGGTCAGTGATATCACTGATGACATCTCAAATGGAATCACTAATGATGTCACTTGAGACGTTTCAGGCTCTCCGTAGCCTTTTTAGGCCTTATGGACCCCAACCCCCTAGGATGCTTTTTATATAATTGTGGGGCATGTGGCCTCCCTCCTTGAGCTTTTTTAGACCCTGGGGGCCCATCCCCTTGGGTCAACTTTAAAATGTTGGGGTGGGGGAGCATAGCCCTTCCTCCGCAAGACTCTGTAAGGGCCAGCAACCTCATCCTCCGGGACCAGTGTTTTTTGGGGGTGTTAGGGGTGTTGGAACCCCTCTCCAGCCACAGATCTACCCCAGGACCGCATCATCTGGGGACCCCTCCCTGGCACACTGATGTTCTTTGCTTTGCTTGGGGATAGGAGCAGGAGCCACTCATTTAATATTCGCCGTTCTATGATAGGAGCACCTCATAATGCACTGTTAGGGTTTTTTAATAATATTTGTAGATCATGGTGTTGCTCCTAGTAGGGGTAAGGGAACCAATAAAAATGTTTTAATGTTCTGGAGCACTGCTGAGAGCACAGCACCTCTCAACAACAAGCATTTGCAATGCAATAGGTCTCGCATTAGGAAAGTTTGAGCTATTGGTATTGTAAATGACAAATTTTTTGTTTATGTTTTGTTTTTGAAAATAGCGAAATTAATAGATTTGTCATTTACAATGCCAATAGTTATAACTTTCGCAAATGTGACACCTATAGCATTTGTAATGCAATATGTGTTGTATTTACCTGACTTACATGTATTGATATTACAAATAACAATGGCTTTTATTTTTTTTTCAATAATTAATACTTAAATAAAAGTTATTGTAATTCATAATGGCAATAGCTTAAAGTTTTGTAAATAACTTGTGAAGATAATGTTCAGTGTATTTTATTATGAAGAAAATCCAAGAACAGAAGTGAAATATTAACATCTTTTTGTTACATTTGTAATAAAGCTTGAAACATTGAGAGAACATATTTGAACCAGGTGTTGTTGAATGGTTGCACAGATTGATGCTGTGGTGGCACTGTGTGATGTTGTGATGGCGAACGAGTGATGCTGTGGCGTTCAGTGATGCTGTGGTAGCACATAGTGATGTTTTGGTGCCCGTGAGTGATGCTGTGGTGGTGGGGAGGGATACTGTATGCTATGCTATGTTTTGTTTACTATCCTATGTTTTGTTTTGCTATGCTATGCTATGTTTTGCTATCCTATGCTTTGATTTGTTTTGTTATGCTATGCTGTGTTTTGTTATGCTATGCTATGTTTTGTTATGCTATGCTATGTTTTGCTATGCTTTGTTATGCTATGCTATGTGTTGTTATGCTATGCTATGTTTTGTTGTGTTTTATTATGCTATGCTTTGTTTTGCTATGCTATGTTTTGCTATGCTATGCTATGTTTTGTTGTGTTTGGTATGCTATGTTTTGCTATGCTATGATATTTTTTGTTTTGCTATGCTTTGTTTTGTTGTGTTTTGTTAAGCTATGCTATGTTTTGTTGTGTTTTGCTATGTTTTGTTATGTTTTGTTATGCTATGTTTTGTTATGTTGTAGTGTAGTTCCTATTATCCCAATAGGCTCTGCGCATTGGAATAATACCTTCAATAGTAAAGGCCTAGACCAGACGTTAACTAGGTCTACTACTGTCGATATTAGACTTAAAGTTTTGGGTTTGCCAGCTTAGCTCAGAGTTCACTAGAAACTTTCTCGAATGTTCAGGAAGGAATTAACTTCCCTGATTAGACAAGAAGGGATTTAGTTTCTGACAACCATAGAACATGACAACTTTGCTCTCCCCTAATCAAGAGTGTATCTCGAGAGTCGTGTGAACAAAAGGCAATTTATTTTACTCAGTCAGTACGTGCATTCTTAGTCTCATCAGAATGTAGAGAAAAGGAAGAGACGGGCGTGTTCAATAAAAAGGTGTTATTTATTGATCAGTCTCTTTTCTCATACAAGAGAAATGGATCGATATTATTGCAATACTTATAGCTAAGTAAAGTGCATACATTAAAAGCAATAGTATGAAATAATACTGTAAAAACATTGATATGGTTTCTAAGCCATAAGATGTTTTAAAATGAATAAAATATATTACATACACATATACATTTGACTAAACGTACTCAACTGGTGTTTCTAAATACGCCTACCCCGTGTACCTGACCTAAGCCTAATACGTGGGCGGGAATAGAAAGTTACAGTTTAAGTTAAGTTTGTTTTTGCCAAGTGAATAACTAAAGAATTCTCTGCCAGGGGTTATTCAGTTCTGTACCTGGAATCTAGGTTGAATGAGGGATGGTATCTCTCTCTCTGGTCTCGATATTCCAGGCTGCCTGCGAGGGCTACCCGGAAGCGCCGGTGCTGGATTTCTCGGCAGGAGAAAGCAGCGCGTCTCGTTCTCAGCGCGTCAGGAAGGCGGGGCTGCGCCAGCGGGGTCTGCTCTGCTCTTCGCTTCGGCAAGTATGGCTGCTCCGTCTCGTCACCACCGCGTGTGTTTGCATAGGGCAATATCGGGATTATTTATACCTTTAAGGTGCCGAGATTGACGTAAGGATGGACATAGATACGTCAATAAGGATGTCATACGACTTGCTCGTTAGCACATTCTTTTGCTGAAGTTCTCGGTGAAATCAAAACAATGGCCGCAGGGTTTTGCCCAGGTTGTCATAGGTTTGATTTGTTATGAGAACTCCGTATGCCTTATCAGGGGCTGGAGGAATATCGCTTGTCTAATTAGATCGCAAGCGTTATGACCTAATCAGATAACACGTTCCTGTGCCGTAGTGTGACTGCGTCAGATAACGGTATCTGCATCATGGGGGTTTTCTGCCTCATGGGCTGACTGCTAGTTAACTTGTTGGTTTGTTTAACCAGAATAGGGTCAGGAATAGGGGGATCGATTCAGAACCTATAGGAATACATCACACCCACTCCACGCTAACTATGGACATATTTACTAATCTATGCATAGTAAAACATACTATAGAGTATAGTGTATACCTTACCACCCCAAAATACATAAATGCATTTTGAAATTTTTCAAATATACGGAAGAATTGCAATCATATGTATTGTATGCACTCAAGCTGTAGAATAATGCCAAAGTAATCACGCATTTGTATACATTATTGCTATTTGGTATATGAGAATTTACACATGAAATGGCTCTTAATACAGAAAAAAAGTTCGAGACCATTCCATCACAGAATAAAATATTTATGAACATACCAGCGGGCAGCTAATGTCTATAAGCTATCTAAAATTTAGAAACCTTAGTTCTCTAAGAATAGTTCTTACTTTAAGCAGAAGATAGTGTCCCGAAAAATATGCAAAAATATTTTGGGGCTGCTGAAAAATTGCTGTCCGTGAACTGGAGGTAAAATTGTTCATGTGACTTTATTTTTAAAGTTGAAGGCCGAATTCAGGGAACGCCGTGTGCGAGCTTGCTCAAAAGTCTCTATTTCTGCTCTGGTGAGAACATCATATCATTTAGGCTTTCGAAAAAGCTGTCAACAGCTTCCTGGGAAAGTTCCACTAACTCGGAAAAAGGTGTAACCATGCATTCGTGCGCATGATTGTCTCCATTGACATTCTGATTCGCATTGCTGACAGAAGGTCGTACCTGTTCGATGCTGCTTTCATCTTGAACTTCACTACCCCTCAATCGTAGTGGTGAAGCTTCCACGAATGCCGTCATCAGGATTGGTAGCCTTTGAGGGCAGCACAAAGCGTGAACCTTGATCAGGCTCAACAATGTTTCTGCATCCATTGGCGCATCCGATTGTAGCGTCAGACAGGTGTCTAACACGCATTCTTCTCCGCATAGCAGACACCTTAATACAGGTAAAACACATCTTTGCCACATTGGTCGAAATGATAGAAACCAAGTCATGTTCAGGTCTCTAAGCCGGGAGAGTCCCAGGATTTTTGATATCCGGTCCCGGTATCCAATGGCTAGGATTGTTTCTTCCCTTGTCGCAAGAGTTTTGTCTGTGACATGGGTTGCCATAACGAAAAATAAGGACTAAGAATAGGATTCCTGCAATTAGTCCCAAGATCAGGGGAAGTCCGCCAAAAATCGAATGGACGAAATCTGGAAAAATACCCAGTATGGCTTTGAATGGTGGTAATGCCATCGAAAATACTGTCTTAAATACCTTTGAGACCCCATTGGTATCAGAAATATTTAAGATTTCATTCAGGATTTCTGCGAAATGTATGGGGGAATTAGTTGATAACAATGAATGTATCTCTGCAGTCGTCCTTGCGACTTGTAGATCATACGTTTCTTTTGATGACGTGAGCCTTGTAGGCGTCTGAAGAAGCACTGTTTTCATTTTGCTTAAAGTATCTATTCGAATAGAAGTAATTTTCAAATTGGGCCATGCCCTTGCCTCCCTGTCTGGAAAGGAGCTGGGGAACAATGAGCGTCCACAGCACTTGACCTTCGCAGTCGTAGTCACGAGATAAGGAGTCCCGGGCATAAGACTACAACATCTGCGATCTACAATAAGAATGTAACTCCCATTATAGAGTCTTTGAAAGAATGGTTCTATCTCTGTTGCAGGTGCGCCTTGCTGGTGACATGAAAGGTTGTATGAATTCCCTTCACAGGCTCCATGCAAACTAATTCCGTTACACAGAAGCGTGCCGCTTAGTGACATCGCACAATTATTGCCACTAAGAAACACTTTCTGTCCTTTATTACTGACACATGCATGTGAATAGGGCAGGTTCCATGTTGTTTTAATGTACCCCTTTCCCAATTTCTCGTACATGCCAGCCTGTATATATTTTTGGCAGTATTGAAACCTGAAGGTTGAGATTGGAATATTTATTATTCCATGTATTATCCATTCACTGACAGGTCGTTCTGACATTGTCACTGGTAATCTTTCGAGTTTTTCAATGCTCAAGATTGTATAATCAGCACCCTTTTGTGCCATACTGACTTGTCTATCAGTAAGGTTAAAGATTTGGAATAGTGACGTTGTGTTGATTAAACGCCAAGGCACATAGCCTGAACGTAGATTTTGTAACGTCCAGCCAAGCTGTACAATAGAACGCAATTGAGACTGACCGTGTTGTAGCAACAGTAAGTCTTGCGATAATATGTCGATTGCTGAAGACACAATGCTGTCCAAAGAAAAAATTCTGGAGGACAGAGTCATTAACCCATTGTCCACTACAGAAAGTGATTTTTCCAAATTAATACGGTCAATTTCCCGTATTCTCTCTGCTGTTTTAATTTGAGTAACCTTCCAGGCCTCATTGTATGCTGCATATACAGAGGCTGCTATGAAACGTTTTTGACGCTGTTTGCGCGGTCCCATAATGAAATCACGCAAGTCAGCACCATCAGTAAGTAAAGTTAGGTGTTGCTTAATTTCTGCCAGTGTGGAAGTTTGTAGCCATTGAAGGCATAATTTGCCCACACTGTAGGTGGTTATTATCCCTGGGTGATGTCTTTGAGGATATCTAGGGTCTGGCCTGGTCATTTTGAACCCCTGTGTTTTGTTCAGGAATCTGTCTTGACAGTTATTAGTATCTGTGGGCCAGATCAACCACTGTTTCCAATCTGGATGTGTTCTGTTTTGGTTTAATACATAATTTACGTCTATCTCTTCATCTATAGAGCTATTGCTGCTCATTGTTGGCTTTGGAATAGACGGTTTATTTAAGTCTTTGATTTTGGCTAGGCCAAGACAGGTAGTTTGTTGAACAGTGTCATTTAAAAATATCATTTGTTCTGGGATCATGCAGGCTCTAAACAAAGATTCTATACCCTGTACTTGCCATTCTTTTGTACCCCAAACACTTTTCAATTCAACATTTTTGTCCCAATAATCAAAACCAAAAGTATTCATTTTTTCAAAGAATGAGTCTGAATATATCAATGTTGTGTTTGTTATCATGGTCTTAGTTCCTGTCTTGTTTGACAATTTGAAATAAAATGCTTCAGCATTACTTGTGTTAAAACCTGAAAAGTATGAATATTTGTCATAGAAGGTTCTTGAGCTTCCTTTTGGAGGGGTTGCACAATGTTCCCATTGATTATAATTTAAAACATTTCTAGGTTGTGCAGATCTATGTAAAAAATGGTTACCATAGTGGTTATAACAGTACATACTATCATAATTTGTAGAACCCTGCAAATAATCATGTTTGGTAAATTTAGCAGACATTACTAAGTCAGACATCATATTATTAATGCTTTTGAAGTCCCAATCATCAGCAAATGAGCTTGGTTTTGCAAAGTCACTCAATGAGATCTTAATTTGGTGTGGATATTTCAGGATTTCGACCGGACCATAAATTTCATAGTCAGTGCTGTCCCAGGCTACCCCACCCGGTATCGGATTGGCTGTGAAGTTGACTGAAGAAAGTTCTCTTTTCTCGACGTGTGAAGATGTGTGTGGTTTGAGGATCAAGTTGATTTTCTGACTTGCTGTGTCCATTTTAGCATATTTTCCCTCAATGAAGCGTCCCAAAGTAAGTACCATGATGAGCCAAAGTATGAGGATAAATGCACCAAAACCCACCCAAAATTCGATCCATGGAGAAATCAGATATGTTTCTTTTAGTTGATTCAAAAGTTCTTTTGCTTTATCTTTAAAGGTTTTTGATGATGGCTGTGTCTTTGATTCACTGAAGCCTTCAGAGGAATCATCGAAGTTTATGAAGTAGCCGGATGCAGTTCTGTCAATTGTTCCAACTGTTTCTGGATTACTGTTTCTTGCATTTTCGCTTGGTACTTCATTATAGATTGGTGTGTCTCTGCTAAATGTTTTTATTTGGGTTTTCAGAGGTCTGAGTTCTATTGCATTGTTGCATAGTCCTTGTTGTTCTTCTGTAGGCGTTTCGAATGTGATGAGCCTCTTCGTTAGGACCTCTGTACTGGTAGCAAACTTTGGTGTTCGGCTACTTATTGGGAGTCCACTTGGCCTACTGTTTGTTATCGGCCACATGATTGTGGTTTTACCAGGTCGATGGATACAACTCGGTTCTCCTTTTTACCAGCAAGTGGCGGTAGTACAACTGATCTTGTCCCGTTGATAGACAAGACAGGAACTGCTTTTCTGTAAGAAGGCCCAAATTCCTTCTTTACCGCGATCTTTTCCCTGACTAGATCCCCGACTTTTGGAATCCAGACAGGTCTTGCTGGGACAGGTGGTGGTTCTTCAGTGGTTGTTGGCTGTTGTTTCAACTTTATGTTGCTCAGGTCTTTTCTTGTTTTGTTTAAGTCCTGCAAAATAGCCAAACGGTCTTTGATATCAAAGCTTTTTTCTTTCACCACTGAAGTCTGACTATCAATGTCAGAGATCAACATCCTAGTTCCAAATAATAATTCGTACGCACTGAATCCCTTCAGAGAATTTCTTGGCAAGTTATTTAGACTACGTTGGACACTTATTAGATGTTTGACCCACCCAGCTCCCGAACCTAATATCCTTTCCGTTATAGATTGCTTTATGCCTTGGTTTTTTCTTTACACCATCCCGTATCCCTCAGGAAGGAAGTGAGAAGATTCCCGCTGTGCTATGCTCATTTGGCCATGTTTCCCCTCAGGCTGGAGGGCTAGAGTGAAAACAATGGTCAAACGTAGCATGCTCTTAGCGTATATGCCATTTAGACTCGCAAATCTTTGTATAACAGTCCAGACGTCAGCCGAGTGCTGGTGATCTACATTATAAGTGGAAACTAGCCTGTATATGTTAATCGCAAGCCTTCCTTTTTACTCTTGATTTTTTCTGGAGTAAAACGACGAGGTATTAAACTTTTTCTCTCCCCACTGCGATCTCTGTTGCAGTTTGGGCAGTTTTTTACAAACATGGTGTGACGCAGGCTCATGCCTGGCCACCAGTACCGTGATTATAATTCTTCCAGAGAATCTTTTAGTTTGAGGTGTCTGAGACCCTCGCCCATATGTGCGTCTGCGATTAACAAGTTTCTCCTGTCCATGTTTGGAATCACTCTATCCCCCACTCCAGGGATTCGAGCAAAAGGGACGGAGTTTGCATCGATTATGTATGTATAATTGAGTGGATAGTTGATCGGTAGCGCTGAGCAGTCGCCTTTTGATGACGTTTTCACCGCCAGCACTGTTTCACCGTCAATGTATTTTAATGTACGCTTTTTTCGAACTACGGGAGCCGATTTAGTGGCTGCCGCTGTGGCTGTCTCAGCCAATGAATTCCCTGCAACGTGAACGCCATCACGCTGATGACTCAGTGAGTGTGTCACGTGAGTCTTTGGTAGCTCTTTTTGTAAAAGAGCTATTTGTTCCCAGAGCAGTTTCTGCTTTATTGGTGCATCTGTGTCATCTTTGTAACCGTTTTGAATCCATGTCTGCAAATCCTTGTTATATGATTTGACGCAGTAATATGAATCTGACACTATAAGTGTCGGGAATTCGCGATCCGCATTATCTAGCGCCATTTTCAATGCTAGTATTTCAGTTTGTTGTTCTGAATTAGTTTCTACTGAGTGTGTTTTTGTTAATAGAGGTTTTAGTTTACCTCCGCGCCACACTTCTTTTGTAATCCCACATGTGGGGTTGTATGCCTGTTCTCCCCAAACGGGGGGTTGAGCATGTCCGTCTGTATAAATTACACAGGCGTAATGTCGTAAAGGCAGAATGTCGATTGGCAGAGGATATGTTTCTTCATATTCTAGATTTTTTAATTCTTCTAGTTCTGGATCAAAGTAGTAGTATACTTTGTCCGTTGTAATTGAATTCACCCATTGTATCCATTCCGGATTCAGTGTTGTTGTTGGTAAATTACACGGTGTTGTTAGTGCCTCAAAGGCTGATTCTGCTGTTCTGACTGTGACATGTCTACCGTCAGCTTGATCTTTTTCTCTAGCTATTGCGGTTTGAACAGCATGAACAATTTTTTCTTTAATGCTGAACTTCTTTTCAGCTTCTGTGTACAAGTGTGATTTGAATGCAATTGGTACCTTTTCTCCCTCATTAGAGGTCAGGTATGTGAATCCGCATCTCCCTGGGATGACTCGAATCACAAGATTGCGTGTGTTATCACGTGTTTCTAATTTTGTTTTAATTAGCATGTCTGTTTGTAAGGATCTCAAAATCTCTGTGTGTTTTTGAGTCAAATTGGATCTTTTAAAATCTGGTTTTATCAGATCATAAAGGGGTTTGACCCTTTCTGCGTAATTTGCAATGTATGTTCTTCCGAAATTTAGGAAGCCTAGAATCGACTGTAGGTTTTTTAGTGTTCTAGGTGCTTGGATTACGGCACATTTCTCTAGGAAATTGTCAGCCAGGCTTTTGCCTTCACTTGATAATTCATATCCTAAGAACAGGACTGTCAGATGGACAATTCTGGATTTTTTTAAAGTTGAATTTGTAACCCTCTGCTGCGAACCCAAGTATTATGGTGTTCACTCTCTTCAAGTGAGTCTCCAAGTCATCATCTGTTAAGTAAATGTCGTCGACATAAGATAATGCTTCATCATCATATATTTGTAGTAATTCTGTTACTCTCGCTGAGAATACTCCCGGGCTGTTCTTGTACCCCTGGGCTAACCGACAGAATTGTTTTTGAGTGCCATTTATTGAGAACGCAGACAAATATCTGCTCTCTGGTGCTATGTTTTGACAAAAGAATCCATTAGAGATGTCTAAGGTTGTTTTGTATTTTCTGCGCACTATGTTATTCATTAGTGCAGCACTATGCGAATTTTGCACCGCAAAAGTTTTGCAACCTGTGTTAAGGTGTCGGTAATCCAAAACTAGACGATATGAACTGTCTGGTTTGGAGACCGGAAACAAAGGGTTGTTCATTTGTGAGGTGCAAGTTTCAATCACCCCCTGGTATTCTAGCTGATCTAGTATTTCTTTTACCTGTTTTTTAGCTTCTTGCTTAATTGGGTACTGCCTTTGTGCAGTAGGTTGTGATTTTAACTGGATTTTGTGAGGAGGAGAGTCCTCATCCCATCCCACGTGATTTTTATATAAAGCAGGAGCTAGAGCCACTGCCCACTTTCTAGCAAGTGTGTATTTTTTATGAATTGGGATATGATTTGAGAAGGCAGGCATAATTACTTCTTCGCCATGAGGGCAATCCCTGACAAACTCTGGTGGCCAGTCTTTTTCAGCTAGAAGGATATCATAGCCCTTGGAGAGATTATCCCAAAATAGTCCCCTTATTTTTCTAGTCTTATCCCCCTCTATACGCAATGTTATTTCGTATATTTTGTGAGGTTTGCTAACTCTGGTGTCTGCAGTTTCCACTTGAAGATATTCATTCGTGTCCACTGTCTCCAGATGATTCATAAGGACTTTGCGAGCTATGCTCACTTCTGCTGCGCTGTCTAGCATTGTCTGAGCCCATTCCCCGTTTTTCAGTTGTGTCCTCAGAATTCTCGGCATTGTTAACTATTTTAATGCTGGCTACCTTCTTCTTTGGAAATTGTAATTTCTTTTTTAGCTGAGCAGGTTCCTTGTCTTTGGACTTGACTTGCTCTTCTCTTTGTTCTGATCGTCCTCTTCTTTCTGATTTCTGCGAGGAAGTCTGAAAAGATTGAGAGGGACGTGTATCAATGTCTTGATATCTATCAGGCTTTTTTATATTATCCCTGTTTCTAAGGTTATATCTTTTCCCAGAGGGGTCACTCTGGGGTGACCTGTGTCTTTGGTTCGGAGATTTCTCTCTTCGCCTAGGAGACCTTCCTCTGGACTGGAATTTCTTTTCTTTGGGATTGGATTGTTTGTTTCCATCCCAGCTCTTTTTCTGTGATGTTGAATTATTATTAAAAACTATTTTTTCAGGACTTTCAATCAGTTGTGGTTTTACTGGTATTCCACCTAAACTATCTCTACCTAGTTCCTCATAGGATTTTTCTATGATTCTGGCGATTTCAGCTGGTTGGTCTGCTATATCTGTTTCCTTTAACCTCTGGCGGATCGCCACGTTTGCTGCTTCTCCCTTTATGTTGGCTAATAATATAGCCGAGACCTGCTTGAAGTCTTTTAGTAATTTCATACCAAGAGTTAAAGCGGGTTCTGGACCGTATTCATCTTGAATTTGTTTTAGCACATCTGGTATTACCGAAATGGATGGAACACCGTGCGTTTTTGTGTAGATGGAAGCAAAGACTGTACCCCAAGTGTCACAGTCCTCAATGTGTGGTGCGATTCCCATTGGAAGACAGATAGTCAGAATCCTGTGCTTTTCTAGCGGGGTGGTGTCTGGAAACACCGCCTCTATTTGGGTGATTTTCTGCGCTAGCCAGAATGGTATTTGTTCCCGTTTAGCCGGTACTTTACCTAGGCAGGACTGGATGTTCTGTGGTGTAATTTTATTTGTGTTCCCCTGGTGAGGGGTCAGCTGTGGGAGTTTAATCGCTGGCTCAATTGTTGAAGTCCGCATCACATACTGGACTAATTGTCTATGTATTTTTATTAATTGTTTTAGCTGTGTTAACAGGTTAGCTGCAGACATCCCGTCGATGTCTGGATGTGGTGTGTATCCGGCTAGGACCGGCCACGTTGCTCCTGGTCTACCTAAAGGACCGAGCCTGGTGATGTGATTGTTATGTTTTAGGGCGCCATCAAATAAGAGCAAATGCTCTTGAAATTTGAGTGGTACTTCCACCTCCTCGAAAGGAGTGTACGTTTCAGGAGGTTCCTCTATTTTGTAATAGTGGAAGTACTTTGTTACAGGATTTGCTGCTGGAAAGTTTATCCATGAATAGTATACCTCTGTCTGCCGATATTCGTGTGCCTCAATTACGAATATGACTGTACCACCTCTAGGTGTCAGTCCATTTTCTATAAGTTTTAAAGTTATAGATTTCCTTTTGATGACCGGGATGAGTATTATATCCGGGTCTGCTTCTTGCATGGTAGCATCAGCTGCCGCGAGTTCAGTTGCTAATCTAACTGCCTCTCTTTCTTCATCACTGTCTACCATTTTACTGACAGGATGGTTATTTCTTTTGTTTGCAGATCAGGTTTCTTATGGAAACAAAGATTAGATGCACAATATTTTGGAACAGTGTATCCTTCAACATTGACTATACCAAGAACCATACATAAGAGTTCCCTCCTGCGAGGTCTGGCGGATATAACCTTTTACCCACTCCAGACGTCTTTGGAGTATTATGGGAGAAAGGGGTCTGAGTGAGAAAGCACGACTGAGTTACTTTAAATGTCTTACGTTAGTTTTATCGCCCTTTCCAAACGCGTTGGGCGCCATGTAGTGTAGTTCCTATTATCCCAATAGGCTCTGCGCATTGGAATAATACCTTCAATAGTAAAGGCCTAGACCAGACGTTAACTAGGTCTACTACTGTCGATATTAGACTTAAAGTTTTGGGTTTGCCAGCTTAGCTCAGAGTTCACTAGAAACTTTCTCGAATGTTCAGGAAGGAATTAACTTCCCTGATTAGACAAGAAGGGATTTAGTTTCTGACAACCATAGAACATGACAACTTTGCTCTCCCCTAATCAAGAGTGTATCTCGAGAGTCGTGTGAACAAAAGGCAATTTATTTTACTCAGTCAGTACGTGCATTCTTAGTCTCATCAGAATGTAGAGAAAAGGAAGAGACGGGCGTGTTCAATAAAAAGGTGTTATTTATTGATCAGTCTCTTTTCTCATACAAGAGAAATGGATCGATATTATTGCAATACTTATAGCTAAGTAAAGTGCATACATTAAAAGCAATAGTATGAAATAATACTGTAAAAACATTGATATGGTTTCTAAGCCATAAGATGTTTTAAAATGAATAAAATATATTACATACACATATACATTTGACTAAACGTACTCAACTGGTGTTTCTAAATACGCCTACCCCGTGTACCTGACCTAAGCCTAATACGTGGGCGGGAATAGAAAGTTACAGTTTAAGTTAAGTTTGTTTTTGCCAAGTGAATAACTAAAGAATTCTCTGCGAGGGGTTATTCAGTTCTGTACCTGGAATCTAGGTTGAATGAGGGATGGTATCTCTCTCTCTGGTCTCGATATTCCAGGCTGCCTGCGAGGGCTACCCGGAAGCGCCGGTGCTGGATTTCTCGGCAGGAGAAAGCAGCGCGTCTCGTTCTCAGCGCGTCAGGAAGGCGGGGCTGCGCCAGAGGGGTCTGCTCTGCTCTTCGCTTCGGCAAGTATGGCTGCTCCATCTCGTCACCACCGCGTGTGTTTGCATAGGGCAATATCGGTAATATTTATACCTTTAAGTTGCCGAGATTGACGTAAGGATGGACATAAATACGTCAATAAGGATGTCATACGACTTGCTCGTTAGCACATTCTTTTGCTGAAGTTCTCGGTGAAATCAAAACAATGGCCGCAGGGTTTTGCCCAGGTTGTCATAGGTTTGATTTGTTATGAGAACTCCGTATGCCTTATCAGGGGCTGGAGAAATATCGCTTGTCTAATTAGATCGCAAGCGTTATGACCTAATCAGATAACACGTTCCTGTGCCGTAGTGTGACTGCGTCAGATAACGGTATCTGCATCATGGGGGTTTTCTGCCTCATGGGCTGACTGCTAGTTAACTTGTTGGTTTGTTTAACCAGAATAGGGTCAGGAATAGGGGGATCGATTCAGAACCTATAGGAATACATCACAATGTTATGCTATGTTTTGTTATGCTATGCTGTGTTTTGTTTTGCTATCCTATGCTTTGTTTTGTTATGCTATGCTATGTTTAGTTTTGCTATCCTATGCTTTGTTTTGTTATGCTATGCTATGTATTGTTGTGTTTTGTTATGCTATGCTATATTTTGTTGTGTTTTGCTATGCTATGCTTTGTTATGCTATGCTGTTTTGTTATGCTGTGCTGTTTTGTTGTGTTTTATCATGCTATGCTTTGTTATGCTATGCTATATTTTGTTATGCTATGTTTTGTTATGCTATGCTGTGCTTTGTTATGTTATGTTTTGTTTTGCTATGCTAAGCTTTGTTTTGTTATGCTATGCTATGTTGTGTTTTGTTATGCTATGCTATGTTTTGTTGTGTTTTGTTATGCTATGCTGTGTTTTGCTATGCTTTGCAATGCTATGTTTTGTTATGTATGCTATGTTTTGTTTTGTTTTGTTATGCTATGATACGTTTTGTTGTCTTTTGCTGTTTTGTTATGCTATGTTTTGTTATGCTATGCTTTGTTTTATGTTATGTTATGCTATGTTTTGTTATGTTCTGCTATGTTTTGTTGTGTTTTGTTATGTTATGCTTTGTTTTGTTCTACTATGCTATGTTTTGTTTTGCTATGCTTTGTTATGTTATGTTATGCTATGCTATGCTATGCTTTGTCTTGTTATGCTACGTTTTGTTATGCTATGCTATGTTTTGTTGTGTTTTGTTATGCTATGCTTTGTTGTGTTTTGCTATGCTATTTTTTGTTTTGTTATGCTATGTTTTTTTTGCTATCCTATGCTTTATTTTGTTATGCTATGCTATGCTGGTGAGGGTGTGTGAGTGTGTGTGAGGGTGAGTGAGGGTGAGGGGGTGTGAGGGTGAGGGTGTATGAGGGTGAGGGTGTGTGAGGGTGAGGGTGTGTGAGTGTGAGGGGGTGTGAGGATGAGGGGTTGTGAGGGTGATGGTGTGTGAGTGAGGGTGTGTGAGGGTGAGGGTGAGGGGGTGTGAGGATGAGGGGGTGTGAGGGTGGGAGGGTGAGGGGGTGTGAGGGGGTGAGGGGGTGAGGGTGAGTGAGGGTGTATGAATGTGATAGGGCGTGAGGGTGTGTGAGGGTGAGGGTGTGAGAGTGTGTGAGGGTGAGGGGGTGTGAGGGTGAGGGGGTGTGAGGGTGAGTGAGGATGTGTGAGGGTGAGAGGGTGAGGTGGTATGAGGGTGAATGACGGTGTGTGAGGGTGAGTGAGGGTGTGTGGGTGTGTGAGGGTGTGTGAGGGTGAGGGGGTGTGAAGGGGGTGAGGGGGTGTGAGGGTGGGTGAGGGTGAGGGTGAGTGACAGGGTGTGAGGGTGAGGGGGTGTGAGGGTGAGGGGATGAGGATGTGTGAGGGTGTGAGGGTGAGGGGGCGTGAGGAAGAGGGGGAGTGAGGGGGTGTGAGGGTGCGAGGGTGAGGGGGTGTGAGGGTGAGGGGTGCGAGGGTGTGGGGGTGGGAGGGTGTGGGGGTGGGAGGGTGTGTGAGGGGGAGGGTGTGGGGTTGTGAGGGTGAGGGGGTGTGAGGGTGAGGGTGTGAGGGTGAGGGTGTGAGGGTGTGGGGGTGTGAGGGTGTGGGGGTGTGAGGGTGTGTGAGGGGGAGGGTGTGGGGTTGTGAGGGTGTGGGGTTGTGAGGGTGAGGGGGTGGGGTTGTGAGGGTGAGGCAGTGTGAGGGTGTGAGGGTGTGAGGGTGAGGAAGGGTGAGGGAGGGTGAGGGTGTGTGATGGTGATAGGGTGTGAGGGTGAGGGGGTGTGAGGATGTGGGGGTGAGGGTGAGGGGGTGTGAGGGTGCGTGAGGGTGTGTGTGAGAGTGAGGGTGTGAGGGGGTGTGAGGGTGAGGGAGTGTGAGGGTGATGGGGTGAGAGTGAGGGGGTGGTAGGGGGAGAGTGTTTGTGAGTGTGTAAGGGTGAGAGGGTGAGTGAGGGGGTATGAGGGTAAGGGTGTGGGGGCATGAGGGTAAGGGTGAGGGGGTGTGAGTGGGTGTGAGGGTGAGAGGGTGTGTGAGGGTGAGAGGGTGTGTGAGGGTGAGCCGGGTGTGTGAGGGTGAGGGTGTGTGAGGGTAAGGTGGTGTGAGGGGGTGTGAGGGTGAGGGGGTGTGAGGGTGAGGGGTGTGGGGGTGTGATGGTGTGTGGGGGTGTGAGGGGGTGGGGGAGGGGGTACGGGTGAGGGGGTGAGGGTGGGGGGTGAGGGTGAGAGCGTGAGGGTGTGTGAGAGTGAGGGGGTGTGAGGGTGAGGGTGAGGGTGGGTGAGAGTGGGTGAGAGGGAGTGAGAGGGTGAGGGTGTGTGAGGGTGTGTGAGTGTGAGGGTGTGTGAGGGTTAGAGGGGGTGTGAGGGTATGTGTGAGGGTGAGAGTGTAATGGGGTGTGAGGGTGAGGAAGTGCGAGGTGTGAGGGTGAGAGGGTGTGTGAGGGTGTGAGGGTGAGAGGGTGTGTGAGGGTGAGAGGGTGTGTGAGGGTGTTTTTTAGGGTGAGGGTGTGGGTTGTGAGGGTGAGGGGCTGTGAGGGTGATGGGGTGTGGGGGTGTGAGGGTGTGTGAGGGTGAGAGGGTGTGTGAGGGTGAGAGGGTGTTTTAGAGGGTGTGTGAGGGTGAGAGGGTGTGAGGGTGAGGGGGTGTGAGGGTGTGTGAGGGTGAGAGGGTGGGTGAGGGTGGGTGAGAGGGTGTGTGAGGGTGAGGGTGTGTGAGGGTGAGGGTGTGAGGGAGGGTGAGGGGATGTGAGGGTGAGGGGTATGAGGGTGAGAGGGGGTGAGACGGTGTGTGAGGCTGTGAGGGTGTGTGAGGGTGTGTGAGGGTGTGTTAGGATGAGGGTGTGTGAGGGTGAGGATGAGGGGTGTGAGGGTGATGGGGTGTGAGAATGAGGGCGTATGAGGGTGAGGAGGTGTGTGAGGGTGAGGGGGTGAGGGTGAGGGTGTGTGAGGGTGAGGGGGTGTGAGGGTGAGGGTGTGTGGGGGTGTGAGGGGGTGAGGGTGAGTGAGGGTGAGAGGGTTGTGAGGGTGAGGGTGTGAGGGTGTGAGGGTATGAGGGTATGAGGGTGAGTGAGGGTGAGTGAGGGTGTGTGAGGGTGAGTGAAGGTGTGTGAGGGTGTGTGAGGGTAAGAGGGTGTGAGGGTGTGTGAGGGTGAGGAGTCGTGAGGGTCCGAAGTAAATGGTGGCAGGGCAGACATCATAAGACAGAGAGAAGACACTGTGTCATGACTGCGTTGGTCAGTTTCAGAATCAGGAGGGGCAGAGTCAGCACAGTCTGTGATGGATCAACGTGTCTAGAGGCAAAGCATAGCGGATGTAGCATTACAGCTAGCAAGTTGAGTGTTTTCAAGCTGAGTGTCCCTATAGAGATGGCATCACAGCAACAGCATTTGAGGAGCAAGGCTACTGTAAACAAGCACGGTGGGCTTTCACTTTCGTCCTGAAAAAAAAACCGAGAAAGGTGCAGAGAACGCCGAACAAAACACAGCTTCTCCGCGAAATGGATGCAAAAAAAACAAGCTCTTGGCATTGCTGTGGCGGGGGGCAGGGGAGCGGGAGCGCATTCCTTTGAAGTCTGATGCCAAGGCTCAGACAAATGGTGGTGTGCATTGTGCACGCAGGGGGACGGGGGAGCAGCAGCCTTTGAAGTCTGATGCCGAGGCACAGACAAATGGTGGTGTGTGATGTGGCTGGCTCTGTGCATGCGCATAGCTCACATGAACTGTACGCGATCCGCAGGCTAGGTAGACTATTCTTTTCTGCTTACTATAATCTCGCCTATTTATCCCTGCGGGATATAATAGGCGAGACCTAAAAACCCGGTAAATTTCCAGGGTCATTGTCTCCACAACTCCAGGTAGACCTCCCATATTCTTTTAAAGCACTCTTAGGTGAAGGTTTATGCTTTTCAGTTATGGCTATGGCTGTACTGTGTGACCTAAAATGTCTTAAAAAAGACTCAAAGATGGATTTAATGTTTTAATTTAAATAATACTTTGTTTAAAATATAAGTACTATTGTTAAACATTGCGCTGTGTCAAGTTATAAAACGTACATTTGATTTTAGTTATTAGTAACTTTTGACAATGTCAGTAGGTCTGTTTTATATATGTGTTGATGTGCTGACCATTTGATAAAGGCAATAAATCTGCTGAACCTTTGACAAAGCCAATAGGTCTGCCATACTTAAAATGACACCCATTATATTGTTACATGTAATAGTCAGCCGTGCGCATCGGGTGAGAGCCCATAGGGGTTGGGCTCAGGGCCTGGCAGTAAGCCAGGCACTGGGCCCTAACCCATGCCATGCATGGCAATAGACACTGTACTTTGTGTTGAAAAAAACACAGAAATTCACTGACAAGAAAGAAAGGTTAAACTGACGATATAGTTAGAAATTGTAATAATATATTACTTTGCATGAAAAAAACATTGGCAATTCACTGAAAAAAACCAAAGTTAATGGGTCATTATAGTTAGGTGAAAATGCCAGTTAAAACATACCGTTTTATACAAATAAAGTCCCTGAAATGTATCAGTTATAGTTATCTCAATTAACTATAAATTGTCCCCTATAGTAACTATATCTTGCTCCCACCGCCATGCACTAAGACCTCTAGGACACTGCATTTGTTAATGTGAAGTGTGCCGCTCAGTGAGCCATTTTCCCCACCCGCAATAAATTAGGAATTGAATTTGTGAAGGCCAGATGATATATGAGGAAGCATGTATACTTTGATAGTGTACTGCACAAGCAGAGAGTTAAAATCATAACGGCATGACTTCCTAATCGCTATCTACTGACAAGAAAAACTGTATGGAGGAGACCAGTTCCAGGCTGGAAGACACAAGAAGCGGGGTAAAAGTTCAAAATTTTTCCAAGAAGAAAGGCCTAACTAATAATAGGTCCAGAGATCAGTATAAAGTACTTAACCATGAATATTTTGTTGGATGGGCAGAAATTGAGCTTACCATGGGGCTTGGGAAAATAATAAAAAAATTTGAAACCACAGGGCAGACTACCTGCTGAATTCTGAAACACTTCTATTTACTGATCTTTGCTGCACATAGACCTTGGTCAGAGGCATAGTCATAGTCCACTGAGCCGACTTAAATGCGTTGATCAAGGTAAGTTTTTTTATGGTGATGATCGGCTCCGAGAGTAGGAGGAGGACATAAAAAACAGGGCTTAACTGTGGTGTTCAACATGCTTTTATAGCCACAACCTCCAATATCTCCATCCTTTAGGTTTACAGTGGAAGCTTGTTTTCACTCTTCCATTCCTTTCTGGTCCGAAATAGTATTTGTGGGTCACTGGCATAGGACTGTTATGCTGCTGGCAATAACTTTAAATGGTAGGCATCTGTATGCTTGCATGAGGTGTCTATTACCTGTTCCCTAAGATTATGCAAATGTGCAACCTTGCACTTGTCACAACATGGGTAAGCATTTACCATACACGCATGGCATGAAAACACTTCCCACATTGGCGCCAATGTAATTCCACAATTTTTGCACATTAATTCACATTTTGTAATTCTTAGGCAAGCTATCTCTTACTTTTTTCACCTAAGCTTGACACCTAGGTGCAACATAAAACACACTAAAAAACCCTGACCCTCGTGGATACCATCAAAGCACTACCCATACAGACCATCAGAGTTACCACACAGATGAACAGTCTTTCAACCCCAGCATTCCATGGAGTAGCGTGCTACCCATCTGCAGAGTGCTTCGGCACTTTGTCAGAATTATAAAGTGCAGTACAAAGGCAACCACAATACAATACCTAAAATATCTCATCACAATAACACATCTGAAACACACAGCCTTAAACAGCCTCTATAGTTCACTCTAACACGTGATGTGATGCCTGTTTAGCTGCAATCCCATTACAGCTTCACTTCAGTTCAGTAACGACTGAGGTATTTTGCAGGAAAATGCAGTCCAACACGACCGTGCCTCTCTCGGCGTTAGAGGTTGTTTAGGAATGTAGGGGAGCGGTGCTGTTCAACAGACCGCTCCCCTTTGGATTGCTTCAGCGCTTCCCTAGGTGTGGTGAGAATTAATGATGCGTGCATGACCCGAGGGTTACTTCTCAAGGGTTTGGCGAGACATTGCAAAGGGCTGAAAAGAGAAGATGTCACAGCTGAACAGCTGCAGGTGTTGGACTGAACACCAGGCGATGGCAACCACACAGAAATAGGAACACATTAACACTCAGGCGAAATTGTTGAATGTTAAGTTTCATTTTGATCATCGAATTCTATTATTCCCCACCTCTATTTAGTGCATTTTATTTCTTTAGTGAAAGTTTAAAAATAAACATGTATCTTAAGATATGTAATAAATTCCAAACAATGCTAGGAAGGAGTGATACCTTTTGAAAATACAATGGAAGTGCAAACAATCTTTATGTTTCCGGATGTTTTTTAGTCAGCAAGCAGATTGTTTATGATGATGGCAACTTGGCCATTAATGCATCTTCAAAAGTCCTCCTAGTGTGAAATGGTGTATGTGCTTCGACATCAGACAACATTGACCCACAAACATGCTGTTGATAAATAATGTAAAATATGTTCCACGGCATGTGATTTATCTTTTATTTAAGATGTCTAATTGCCAAGAGGGTGGCTGTTAGCCAGTCTGAGTGATTGAGTTCTGGATAATCCCATCTCTGTATTTGAGACATTTCAGTTTGATTTCAAAAGCGAAAGACATACAGGGAGGGGAAAGGTCATAATATATGTGGCATGGAAGGAGATTTTAGAGATAGACGAAAGTCATATTGGTTGGCAATTTCAGCTTCTTTCTCTTTGACCCTTAGAAGACAGATTAAATAAGAAATCAGTCCACTTTTATGTTGTAGAAATCTTTTAAGAAAGTGGTCCATAAAAAAGACACCGAATGTGGCAATGATGAATGTGAACTGGGAGGCTAAGGTTTATTTTTGGTAATTAACGATGCTGTGTTCTTTTATTGTGGTTCAAAAATGCACTTTTGCATATTTTTCCTTGCCGCTTGGAATTTTGAGAATTGAAATAATACTAATATTTTGGTTTTGTGTGAATTATTTTGCATTTTAATTCTGTAATATATTGGTTCATTTTACTTCAATGTCCAACGTCATATCCTAACCTCCTAATGCAATCTAGGCAATATACATGCCATTTAAATGTCATAGTGTTTAGCCTTCTCTTTCTTTTGAATTGTTGTTCAGTCATGTCTTCCTCTTGAATTATTGGATCTATTCTGAAAAGGCTACCGTACGTTTTGACAAAAATGGAGCGGGTGGGATCCGTACAAATCTTATGGATATTTCATGAAAGATCCCAAACATAATGACATCTGTTTTCCAGCATTAAATTGAAGTCAACTCCCCCTCAATCAATTTTCAGAGTCTGTTAGACAGATGTCCCGATTTTTCTCTAAGTCGCCCCCATCAAACCCACCAAACTCAGTAGATCCTTCAAACAAGCCAGTTAGTATACCCCGGAACTGAGAACCACGAAAGGCAACTGCAAACTACTGGAAAGGAAACGGCGCGCCACCACACAGCCCACCCACCGGACCAACTTCAAGACATCACTCAACCAGTAAAATCGACTCCTGAAAGAAAATAGAAAGATGCCTTAGCCGACCGCATCGAAGCCATCTCCAACCACAGCAAAGAACTCTTCAACATCATCATGGAGTTCTCCAACCCCTCAGTGACTGCAAACATCATCACGCCTCCCAAGAACTTTGCAACACCCTAGCGGACTTCATCCATGACATGACCTCCACCATCTAAAAGAAATTCGCACCCTAAACTGCTGTCGGTGACATCCTCAGGCTCCTCGCCTCCACAGGTGCTACCCTGACCCCAGCATCACCCAGATCACTACACAGGGCACCACTGATATCATGCACTCCATCCACTCACCATGCAGGGCACCCCTGAGATCATGCACTCTGTCCACTCAGGAGCTCCCATGGACCCCTGTATACCACATCTGTGACCTAGGCAACAACACCATCAGCAACAAGCTCACAGACATCTCCAACACATCCATCAACTCAGCCACCTTCCCAAATGAGTGTAAACACACTGGAGTCAAACCACTCCTAAAGAAACCATCAGCTGACCCCCAACGAGCTCAAATACTACTGGCCCATCTCCCTGCTCCCCTTTCCCACCAATGTCCTCAAAAAGGCCATTAACTACCAACTCACTGACTACCTGGAGAACAAAAACCTTCTGGACACATCCCACTCCGGATTCTGCCCAAACCACAGCACCGAAACCGCCCTGATCGCTGCCATTGAGAACATCAAAACCCTCCTCAACTGGGGAGAACCAGCTGTCCTCATCCTTCTCGACCTCTTGGCGGCTTTCTACACTAAGTGGCACAACACCCTGATCAAGAGGCTACATCAGATCAGAATCCAAAAGGACGCCCTTAAAGGGATCGCATTCTTCCTCACCAGAGGAACACAGAGAGTCCGCCTTCCACCAATCACTTTAGAGGCCAAAAACATAATCTGTGGCATTCCTCAAGGTCCCTTCCTCAGTCCCTCTCTATTAACTCTATTAAATGCCTACATGACCTCCCTGGCCAACACCGTCAGAAGTTAATGACTGAACATTATCTCCTACCTACACAGACAACACCCAGCTCATTCTCTCTCGATCCGAAGACCCTTCCATTACAAAGGTGAACTTCCACCTGTGCACGACCAAAGTCACCAACTGGATGCAAGACAACTGTCTCAAGCTCATTACAGATAAGGCTGAGGTTCTGATCTTCAGGAACACCACCTCACTTTGGATCGACTCCTGGTGACTGGCCGACCTGGGTCCCACTCGCACCCCCACGGACCACGCCTGAAACCTTGGCATCATCTTGGACAGCAAACTCCCCATGAAGAACCAATGCAGACTCCTACACCTGCTTCCTCACTCTGTGCATGCTCCAAAAGATCTTTAAATAGCTCCCATTCTCCACCAGATGCACCATCACTCAGGCCCTCGTCACCAGCCGCTTGGACTACGGCAGTGCACTTTACACAGGAATTCCCTCACACATCCTGAAGACACTGCAGACTATTCACAACTCAGTGGCCAAACTCATCCCTGACCTCCCCAGATGGACCCACATTACCCCTCACCTAAAGAAACTACACTGGCTCCCAATCCACAAGAGATGCTAATTTTAGAGTCTGACCCAAACCTACAAAGCCCTACACAACCATGGAGGAGCATACAACAACTACCAGCTGAGCTTTCCCCAACCCTCTAGACTCCTGTGATCAGGCTAGCTCTCCCTCACTCACACCCACTTATCTGTTGAAGTAACAGTGGAGTACGCTCCTTCTCCTACCTCTAGGCAAAATCCTGGAACAGCCTCACCCTCCACCTCCGGATATCATCCTCTCTTCAGGAGTTCAGAAGGGGCCTCAAGACCAGGCTTTTCAACTGATGCCCCCTGAGCAGGTTGGATCTCAGCACCCGGATACCCTCACATGTAATGAGTGCACTCTAGAAATCCCAATTGATTGATCCAATTGCTATGAATTCCCACCAGTTCTGATTAGGAAATTGGCTTCATTAGGAATTGTCTGGAAGTATGGGTTAAGACAATGAATCAGATCAAGAGGAGGCCACAAATACATGTTAAAAACATTCAGAATAGGGATAAACATGGTGGGATTCCACAAGCAAGTACAACTAGCGATGGCAAGAATAGGCCAAATTTTAAGGATTGTTCTGTTAGGAAAAAGATAATTAATCTACTGTAGAGCCCAAATACTGCAAATGAAGTCTGAAATTGATTGAGAAGAATGGGGTATTCACTATGTTGAAAGCTGTTGAGACCCCTAATCAAACTAGCCATATCAGGTTCCCTGTATCTACTATTCTAAGTGTGTTATTGACAATATCCCGGAGGACAACAACGCTGTGGTTAATTTGTCACATTTATTATCGAATCCGGATTGTTTACAGCCATCTCCAGCAGATTTGCATTAAAAAAAAGATCTGCAATAGGTCTCTAATTAATGTAGAGAGTATTGTGGAAACCAGACTTTTTTCTTCTATTATGTTAGTACAATAGCTTACTGTAATACAATTTCCACGAAATAGATAGTGTGAATCTATTTTAAGCAGCAACCTATTTTGACAGTAGACTACCTATTTATTTCATAGCCCTGACATTTAGACATGCTCATAGTTAACATCTATTTCAGTAAAGACCAAAAAACTGAGGGTAGAGGCTATTTGAAGCCGCACTCAACAAATGAAAAATGTGTCTGAGTATAAAATAGTGCGCGAAACCAAGGAGCACTCCCCTCTATGCTCCCCAAAATAGGAACCAGTCGTACAACAACATTCAACACAAAAAGGTTCAGCACTATACAATATGGTATGAACGTGTCACATCACAAATTCAGAAACAGTTGGCACACAGAGACGTCCAAAGCCAAGATGTGTATTTCTTGACGAAGGTTCTCTTTATTTTTCATAAAAGGATTTTTCTTTAATGTCCCATTAACACATGATTATAGCCAACGCGTTTCGTCTCCCCATGAGACTTCTTCAGGGCTTCACAGTATGGCAAAAAAATGTTATTCATTAGATGGTCGTATGATTTCAACAGTTTAAGTATCCAATATTCGGAAAGCTTCTGTAAATGTCAAAGACTCAGCAGTGATTAAAGAGGAGGGGTTTGGCCCTAAGGGAGAGAGGGTAGTTAGGGCCTGAAAGTCGTACAAAGGGGATTTTTACCTATGCCTCTAATGCTGATTGAAGAAAAACGATTAATGCATGCAAACGGATAAACCAAAATGTATTTGTTTATCCGGACAATTTATTTATGTCAATATTATTTGTTAGCTTCTTGTAAAAAACAATCATTTTTATATAAACAGAGAAAGAACATCATCAACTTCATTTCAAGCCATACACCATTGTTAAATATACAACAATATATGCAATTAATATTTGAAAAAATAATGATAGTGAATAAAAAACATACAATACAAAAGTGCCTTAGAAATTGCAAAGAACATAAATATATATAACCAAATCGTTAAACAGTTGCCAAAGGACCGTACCACATAAAGCTCTGGTTGACAAAATGAGTTACATGTCCAGGGAGTGTACCATTCTGTTGTAACTCCCACACTTATATTCAAGTTTTATTGCATTTGAATATTTGTTTGCCTTAGCAAGTGTAACTGGTGGCAATCATACGTTTCATTTAATGAAATGAATGAATGTCTTTAATGAATAAGTGAATGCCTTAATGAATAAGTGAATGCCGACGCGTTTCGAGTCTCCCTGTATTGATCAAAAGACTCTCATCAGGGCGGAATAGATCATGTCCGCAGGAACTGTTTCTGAAGAAGAAGGGGGGGGGGGGACAGAGAATACTTTAGAGCTTTGGACCTCAATCCAACCAAAGCTGTTTTTGTGAAAAATGCATCCAAAGATGCAGCGTACCTTGACAGACCCGGTTTAATGGTCTATACGTAATGTTGTCAAGATCCATTGGAGTCAGACCTGCAACAGAGTAAAGGTCCATTTGAGGAAAAAAAAAATTTGTGTAAAATGGCACCTAAAGTGGCAAGCGAGTTGTGAATAAAGAGGAAATACCTTAAAGTCTGACGGAAGCTTAATTCTCCTGAAAACGAGTGAATGTCTAGTGCCAGTGTCGGATGTTATTTATATCTGAAAGAAATTATATATTAGAGCTGCGTGTCAATAAATAACCGGTGGCAAATGACGTGTAGCCGCCACAAAGCATACCGGAATAAAGAGCCTTACTTGTTGGAAAGACGTTATGGGGCGGATACTGGGTAGCGCTGTCGCATTAATCATCGGTTTCAGACTTCTGTAAGGAAAATGCAAAAAAGTTTGCTTAACTTGTTACCGCTCGGACCATGGAAGGTGTATTATGGCGGTGCAAGTCACAGGGCTTACCGTTCGTTTACTGTTCGACGCCTGGTCAATGTCTCTCACCGCGGTTTGGAGCAAACCAAAGGAATCCGTGCATACGCGGTTGTAACAAGCACTCAGCTGTGCGGACACGTGACGTGTTCTGACCAATCCGGCATGTCTACAATTACGTATGGAATGCTATGAATTGTGGGACTTGTAGTGTTGAATGGGAGATTGGTTTTTAAACAACGACTAAAAAGGGGATGGCAAAAGGATGTGTTTACAGTATTTTAGAATAGGGAACTATGCCCTATTAACTTCACTCAGACAGTTAAGGCCTTTATTAATACTGTTGAATCTCATTATAAGGTATGCCTCTTTACGCAAAAGTGCAGCATCAACATTGGGTGATTGGTGTTTAGGATCAACCCATGTTAAAACTGTCCACTTAAAATCATTTTCCCCATGGTTGTTAGCCAGAAAATGTTCAACCATTGGTGCAGATGGTACTTTCTTCTTTATTCGGGAGCGATGCTGAGTGATTCGTACATTTATAGATTGGCACGTTTTGCCAATGTATACTCTGTTGCAGGGACACACCACAGCATAGACAACATTTTTGGTCTTGCAGTTTGTAAACATGTCATGTTTCCATTTGACCCCGTCATGGTCAAACACATTGCCTTCTATTGTCGTTGAGCAAGATACACAGTTGCCACATCTGTGATGCCCGCATATAGGTTTTAAGTTCCATTGTGCTATCAAGTCACTATTTTGTTTGGGAATGTAGCTATCTGCTTTTGTGACTTGTTGTCCAATGCTCAAATTTTTGCGCATGGCGAAAATGGGTTTTTCCATAGGGTGTTCCAAATTTTCCAACAGGTGCCAATTGCTCAAAATTATCCGTTTAAATTGGTTTGTGTGTGCCCCAAAAGTTGAGACGCAAACCAATTTGTTGAGTTCACCTTTTACTTTTTTCTCAAGCAGGTTTTCCCTAGATGTGAATCTTGCCCGTTTTTTGGAATGATTTAAAAGTTTTTTTGTATAACCCCTCTTCGTCATCTCTGCGCAAAAACGTGACGCATGGTGGTAAAAATCTGCCAAATCTGTGCAATTGCGTCTTATTCGCAACAATTGTCCAAAGGGGAGATTCTCTTTCAAGCACTGTGGATGCGAGCTTTTGAAATGAAGGATAGTATTTCTGTCAGTTTCTTTTTTGTGTAAACTGGTTGTTAGCCTATCATCGCGAGTGCCTACTGTGATGTCAAGGAAGGTCATTTTACTACGGCTGGATTCCATTGAAAATTTAATATCAATGTGTCTCGAATTAAGCCAAGCATGGAACTCATTGAGTTCAGTCTGGCTCCCCTGCCACAGGAGCCAGACGTCATCAATGTATCTTAACCACTGATTTATATGGTCAGAGAAGGGATTGTTCTTGTATATGAATTTCTCTTCATACTGTGCCATATATAGAACAGCCAACTCAGGTGCATAAGGACACCCCATGGCGATGCCTTTAATTTGGACAAAAAACTCATTTTCAAATTTGAAATAATTACTGCGTAGAGTGATTTCAGCCAACGATAGAATAAATGAGGTGGGTACCTTATGGGGCCTGTCTCTTTGGTCAAGATATAATTCTAACACCTCCAGAGCCTCTTCTTGAGGAATTTGGGTGTAAAGTGAGGCGACATCTAAGGTCACCATCATCTGAAATGTATCATAAAATGACTGTCCTTCTGTTTTAGTAATGAAGTCGGTGGTGTCTCTAAGGTACGACTTCACTTGTGGCAAGAAGGCTTTTAGAAAAAAATCGATGTATTGAGAGACCGGCTCTAAGGCGGAATCACAGCCCGACACGATCGGACGGCCTGGTGGCCGTTGGTCGTTTTTGTGAATCTTTGGCAAAAAATACAGGACTGGCGTCCTTGGTGTTTTTTTGTTCAAATATTCAAATTCTCTAGGGCCCAAAAACCCTTCGTCCAATCCCGTCTTGGTGATATTTGCAATTTTATTTTGGATTGCAGCAATGGGGTCCTCCTTGACTGGTCTGTACCAGTCTCGGTTTTGACGTGAGCTTCACCTTCTTCCAAATACATAGCACGGGCCATATTATTACTGCCCCGCCTTTGTCTGCCTGTTTTATTAGAATTGAAGTGTCTGCCTTCAGATCCCTAATGGCAGTTACTAAGCCTTTGTAAATGTAAATGTAAATGTACATGTATTTATATAGCGCAAATCACCGACACGGTATCTAAGCGCTTGCTTAGGGAACCCGTCCTGGTATTCCCCTGTGAGATACCCCGGCAGGTTATCCACAAGGTGAAAGCCAGGCATCCCGCCGCGAGGGGCCGTAAGGGAGATTAAGCAAGCTATTGCCCAGAGTCGCAGAGTGTGACCCCGTGAGTCGAGTAGGCACCGGAGCGAGAATTATCGAGTCCGTGGAATTTTAGATCCCGAGACCCGCCGAGGCGGGGAATCGAACCCTGGTCCACGGCCGATCTCATCTTCCGGGTCTGCCACCTCTAACCACTGAGCCACACTTCTCCCTAATGTTGATGTTATTATGTACAAAGCTCTTTCTCTTTTCAAGTTTGGTGAGGGACGAAAGGACCGCTTGCTCGTAAGCAATCACTTGCTTGGGGATATTTTGAGTTGGAGTGAACCGGGATTTAACTCTAAGGCCTGTGGTTTCCTTGTTTGACATCACTTCGGCATTCGCGAAAAAGACCTTCAACCGTATTTTACGACAGAAGTCCTATGCCTCTAGTTTAAGTTTGGTGAAATCCGTCTTTCTGTTAGGGACAAATTTAAGGCCAAGGTTAAGAAGTGTTTCCTCATCTTGAGTAAGCTGTCTACTAGAAAGATTGACTATAGTAGATTTGTCTAGTTCTTGTAAGATTTGTTGCGGGTTCGCATCTCCCATGGCTGCTTGAACCGGACTCTGGATTGTCCGCCTCTCACTAAAAAAGGAGTAGCAGCTGGAGCCCCTCGTCTTTTTGAGTTGTCTTGCCTCGAGTCCGAGGAAGAGTCAGAAGAGGTTGTATCAGAGAATGAGAGGAATCTATTCCTTGATCTACCTTGGAATTATGTCAATGCTCCCCTTGATTCCCCTGATGTATAAAAATCTTCTTTAAGGAAGGGATAGACCTGTTCCAATTTGAAGGATTTAGAGTCTGTACCAAATTGTGCGGCTTTTACATTAAGTGTGTTGTCTTTGAAAAGCTGAATTTCCTTTTCGATCTTATCTAGGAGGGTCTTTGCTTCCGTGACCGTCTGATTATCTGAAATGTTCTTAATGAGTTCCTCAATTTCTTTCTCTTCTGGGCTGCAAATGCGTTGGGCCGTTTCTATGGTGTGGACCATTAAGTCCCTGCTGCATTTGGTGTTAATTTGACTGAACCCTTTCTTGTACTCCGCGTCTTCAATGAAGATGACCGGAATATTTTTTACCTGAAGGCCCCAGGGAATTGTTCCTGCCTTTAAATGTTTAAATAAGAAATGGCCGTGTAGCTCAGTTCGTATGTGTTTCTTTTGGAGACGGGTTAGTTTGTCTGCCTCATTCTGCTGTTTCGCTGAGGTACTTAGTGTTATAGTGGAAAATGGAGAGGATTCAAGTAGACTCTGAATGTGGCTTTCCGTGAAGGACAGCGTATCTTTCTCTGCCATACTATACAGGAGACGAGTCTCCTGTTATAGAATTAATCTGTTTTAACTTGATAGGGAGGACACACAGTGTCAATCCCTACCCACTCGGGTAACAACCCGCACTTGAATGATTAAAGAGGAGGGGTTTGGCCCTAAGGGAGAGAGGGTAGGTAGGGCCTGAAAGTCGTACAAAGGGGATTTTTACCTATGCCTCTAATGCTGATTGAAGAAAAACGATTAATGCATGCAAACGGATAAACCAAAATGTATTTGTTTATCCGGACAATTTATTTATGTCATTATTATTTGTTAGCTTCTTGTAAAAAAACAATCATTTTTTTATAAACAGAGAAAGAACATCATCAACTTCATTTCAAGCCATACACCATTGTTAAATATACAACAATATATGCAATTAATATTTGAAAAAATAATGATAGTGAATAAAAAACATACAATACAAAAGTGCCTTAGAAATTGCAAAGAACATAAATATATATAACCAAATCGTTAAACAGTTGCCAAAGGACCGTACCACATAAAGCTCTGGTTGACAAAATGAGTTACATGTCCAGGGAGTGTACCATTCTGTTGTAACTCCCACACTTATATTCAAGTTTTATTGCATTTGAATATTTGTTTGCCTTAGCAAGTGTAACTGGTGGCAATCATACGTTTCATTTAATGAAATGAATGAATGTCTTTAATGAATAAGTGAATGCCTTAATGAATAAGTGAATGCCGACGCGTTTCGAGTCTCCCTGTATTGATCAAAAGACTCTCATCAGGGCGGAATAGATCATGTCCGCAGGAACTGTTTCTGAAGAAGAAGGGGGGGGGACAGAGAATACTTTAGAGCTTTGGACCTCAATCCAACCAAAGCTGTTTTTGTGAAAAATGCATCCAAAGATGCAGCGTACCTTGACAGACCCGGTTTAATGGTCTATACGTAATGTTGTCAAGATCCATGGGAGTCAGACCTGCAACAGAGTAAAGGTCCATTTGAGGAAAAAAAAAATTTGTGTAAAATGGCACCTAAAGTGGCAAGCGAGTTGTGAATAAAGAGGAAATACCTTAAAGTCTGACGGAAGCTTAATTCTCCTGAAAACGAGTGAATGTCTAGTGCCAGTGTCGGATGTTATTTATATCTGAAAGAAATTATATATTAGAGCTGCGTGTCAATAAATAACCGGTGGCAAATGACGTGTAGCCGCCACAAAGCATACCGGAATAAAGAGCCTTACTTGTTGGAAAGACGTTATGGGGCGGATACTGGGTAGCGCTGTCGCATTAATCATCGGTTTCAGACTTCTGTAAGGAAAATGCAAAAAAGTTTGCTTAACTTGTTACCGCTCGGACCATGGAAGGTGTATTATGGCGGTGCAAGTCACAGGGCTTACCGTTCGTTTACTGTTCGACGCCTGGTCAATGTCTCTCACCGCGGTTTGGAGCAAACCAAAGGAATCCGTGCATACGCGGTTGTAACAAGCACTCAGCTGTGCGGACACGTGACGTGTTCTGACCAATCCGGTATGTCTACAATTACGTATGGAATGCTATGAATTGTGGGACTTGTAGTGTTGAATGGGAGATTGGTTTTTAAACAACGACTAAAAAGGGGACGGCAAAAGGATGTGTTTACAGTATTTTAGAATAGGGAACTATGCCCTATTAACTTCACTCAGACAGTTAAGGCCTTTATTAATACTGTCGAATCTCATTATAAGGTATGCCTCTTTACGCAAAAGTGCAGCATCAACATTGGGTGATTGGTGTTTAGGATCAACCCATGTTAAAACTGTCCACTTAAAATCATTTTCCCCATGGTTGTTAGCCAGAAAATGTTCAACCATTGGTGCAGATGGTACTTTCTTCTTTATTCGGGAGCGATGCTGAGTGATTCGTACATTTATAGATTGGCACGTTTTGCCAATGTATACTCTGTTGCAGGGACACACCACAGCATAGACAACATTTTTGGTCTTGCAGTTTGTAAACATGTCATGTTTCCATTTGACCCCGTCCTGGTCAAACACATTGCCTTCCATTGTCGTTGAGCAAGATACACAGTTGCCACATCTGTGATGCCCGCATATAGGTTTTAAGTTCCATTGTGCTATCAAGTCACTTTTTTGTTTGGGAATGTAGCTATCTGCTTTTGTGACTTGTTGTCCAATGCTCAAATTTTTGCGCATGGCGAAAATGGGTTTTTCCATAGGGTGTTCCAAATTTTCCAACAGGTGCCAATTGCTCAAAATTATCCGTTTAAATTGGTTTGTGTGTGCCCCAAAAGTTGAGACGCAAACCAATTTGTTGAGTTCACCTTTTACTTTTTTCTCAAACAGGTTTTCCCTAGATGTGAATCTTGCCCGTTTTTTGGAATGATTTAAAAGTTTTTTTGTATAACCCCTCTTCGTCATCTCTGCGCAAAAACGTGACGCATGGTGGTAAAAATCTGCCAAATCTGTGCAATTGCGTCTTATTCGCAACAATTGTCCAAAGGGGAGATTCTCTTTCAAGCACTGTGGATGCGAGCTTTTGAAATGAAGGATAGTATTTCTGTCAGTTTCTTTTTTGTGTAAACTGGTTGTTAGCCTATCATCGCGAGTGCCTACTGTGATGTCAAGGAAGGTCATTTTACTACGGCTGGATTCCATTGAAAATTTAATATCAATGTGTCTCGAATTAAGCCAAGCATGGAACTCATTGAGTTCAGTCTGGCTCCCCTGCCACAGGAGCCAGACGTCGTCAATGTATCTTAACCACTGATTTATATGGTCAGAGAAGGGATTGTTCTTGTATATGAATTTCTCTTCATACTGTACCATATATAGAACAGCCAACTCAGGTGCATAAGGACACCCCATGGCGATGCCTTTAATTTGGACAAAAAACTCATTTTCAAATTTGAAATAATTACTGCGTAGAGTGATTTCAGCCAACGATAGAATAAATGAGGTGGGTACCTTATGGGGCCTATCTCTTTGGTCAAGATATAATTCTAACACCTCCAGAGCCTCATCTTGAGGAATTTGGGTGTAAAGTGAGGCGACATCTAAGGTCACCATCATCTGAAATGTATCATAAAATGACTGTCCTTCTGTTTTAGTAATGAAGTCGGTGGTGTCTCTAAGGTACGACTTCACTTGTGGCAAGAAGGCTTTTAGAAAAAAATCGATGTTTTGAGAGACCGGCTCTAAGGCGGAATCACAGCCCGACACGATCGGACGGCCTGGTGGCCGTTGGTCGTTTTTGTGAATCTTTGGCAAAAAATACAGGACTGGCGTCCTTGGTGATTTTTTGTTCAAATATTCAAATTCTCTAGGGCCCAAAAACCCTTCGTCCAATCCCGTCTTGGTGATATTTGCAATTTTATTTTGGATTGCAGCAATGGGGTCCTCCTTGACTGGTCTGTACCAGTCTCGGTTTTTGATGTGAGCTTCACCTTCTTCCAAATACATAGCACGGGGCCATATTACTACTGCCCCGCCTTTGTCTGCCTGTTTTATTAGAATTGAAGTGTCTGCCTTCAGATCCCTAATGGCAGTTACTAAGCCTTTGTTGATGTTATTATGTACAAAGCTCTTTCTCTTTTCAAGTTTGGTGAGGGACGAAAGGACCGCTTGCTCGTAAGCAATCACTTGCTTGGGGATATTTTGAGTTGGAGTGAACCGGGATTTAACTCTAAGGCCTGTGGTTTCCTTGTTTGACATCACTTCGGCATTCGCGAAAAAGACCTTCAACCGTATTTTACGACAGAAGTCCAATGCCTCTAGTTTAAGTTTGGTGAAATCCGTCTTTCTGTTAGGGACAAATTTAAGGCCAAGGTTAAGAAGTGTTTCCTCATCTTGAGTAAGCTGTCTACTAGAAAGATTGACTATAGTAGATTTGTCTAGTTCTTGTAAGATTTGTTGCGGGTTCGCATCTCCCATGGCTGCTTGAACCGGACTCTGGATTGTCCGCCTCTCACTAAAAAAGGAGTAGCAGCTGGAGCCCCTCGTCTTTTTGAGTTGTCTTGCCTCGAGTCCGAGGAAGAGTCAGAAGAGGTTGTATCAGAGAATGTGAGGAATCTATTCCTTGATCTACCTTGGAATGATGTCAATGCTCCCCTTGATTCCCCTGATGTATAAAAATCTTCTTTAAGGAAGGGATAGACCTGTTCCAATTTGAAGGATTTAGAGTCTGTATCAAATTGTGCGGCTTTTACATTAAGTGTGTTGTCTTTGAAAAGCTGAATTTCCTTTTCGATCTTATCTAGGAGGGTCTTTGCTTCCGTGACCGTCTGATTATCTGAAATGTTCTTAATGAGTTTCTCAATTTCTTTCTCTTCTGGGCTGAAAATGCGTTGGGCCGTTTCTATGGTGTGGACCATTAAGTCCCTGCTGCATTTGGTGTTAATTTGACTGAACCCTTTCTTGTACTACGCGTCTTCAATGAAGATGACCGGAATATTTTTTACCTGAAGGCCCCAGGGAATTGTTCCTGCCTTTAAATGTTTAAATAAGAAAAGGCCGTGTAGCTCAGTTCGTATGTGTTTCTTTTGGAGACGGGTTAGTTTGTCTGCCTCATTCTGCTGTTTCGCTGAGGTACTTAGTGTTATAGTGGAAAATGGAGAGGATTCAAGTAGACTCTGAATGTGGCTTTCCGTGAAGGACAGCGTATCTTTCTCTGCCATACTATACAGGAGACGAGTCTCCTGTTATAGAATTAATCTGTTTTAACTTGATAGGGAGGACACACAGTGTCAATCCCTACCCACTCGGGTAACAACCCGCACTTGAATGATTAAAGAGGAGGGGTTTGGCCCTAAGGGAGAGAGGGTAGGTAGGGCCTGAAAGTCGTACAAAGGGGATTTTTACCTATGCCTCTAATGCTGATTGAAGAAAAACGATTAATGCATGCAAACGGATAAACCAAAATGTATTTGTTTATCCGGACAATTTATTTATGTCATTATTATTTGTTAGCTTCTTGTAAAAAACCAATCATTTTTTTATAAACAGAGAAAGAACATCATCAACTTCATTTCAAGCCATACACCATTGTTAAATATACAACAATATATGCAATTAATATTTGAAAAAATAATGATAGTGAATAAAAAACATACAATACAAAAGTGCCTTAGAAATTGCAAAGAACATAAATATATATAACCAAATCGTTAAACAGTTGCCAAAGGACCGTACCACATAAAGCTTTGGTTGACAAAATGAGTTACATGTCCAGGGAGTGTACCATTCTGTTGTAACTCCCACACTTATATTCAAGTTTTATTGCATTTGAATATTTGTTTGCCTTAGCAAGTGTAACTGGTGGCAATCATACGTTTCATTTAATGAAATGAATGAATGTCTTTAATGAATAAGTGAATGCCTTAATGAATAAGTGAATGCCGACGCGTTTCGAGTCTCCCTGTATTGATCAAAAGACTCTCATCAGGGCGGAATAGATCATGTCCGCAGGAACTGTTTCTGAAGAAGAAGGGGGGTGGGGGGAACAGAGAATACTTTAGAGCTTTGGACCTCAATCCAACCAAAGCTGTTTTTGTGAAAAATGCATCCAAAGATGCAGCGTACCTTGACAGACCCGGTTTAATGGTCTATACGTAATGTTGTCAAGATCCATGGGAGTCAGACCTGCAACAGAGTAAAGGTCCATTTGAGGAATTTTTTTTTGTGTAAAATGGCACCTAAAGTGGCAAGCAAGTTGTGAATAAAGAGGAAATACCTTAAAGTCTGACTGAAGCTTAATTCTCCTGAAAACGAGTGAATGTCTAGTGCCAGTGTCGGATGTTATTTATATCTGAAAGAAATTATATATTAGAGCTGCGTGTCAATAAATAACCGGTGGCAAATGACGCGTAGCCGCCACAAAGCATACCGGAATAAAGAGCCTTACTTGTTGGAAAGACGTTATGGGGCGGATACTGGGTAGCGCTGTCGCATTAATCATCGGTTTCAGACTTCTGTAAGGAAAATGCAAAAAAGTTTGCTTAACTTGTTACCGCTCGGACCATGGAAGGTGTATTATGGCGGTGCAAGTCACAGGGCTTACCGTTCGTTTACTGTTCGACGCCTGGTCAATGTCTCTCACCGCGGTTTGGAGCAACCCAAAGGAATCCGTGCATACCCGGTTGTAACAAGCACTCAGCTGTGTGGACACGTGACGTGTTCTGACCAATCCGGCATGTCTACAATTACGTATGGAATGCTATGAATTGTGGGACTTGTAGTGTTGAATGGGAGATTGGTTTTTAAACAACGACTGAAAAGGGGACGGCAAAAGGATGTGTTTACAGTATTTTAGAATAAAGAAGAAAGTACCATCTGCACCAATGGTTGAACATTTTCTGGCTAACAACCATGGGGAAAATGATTTTAAGTGGACAGTTTTAACATGGGTTGATCCTAAACACCAATCACCCAATGTTGATGCTGCACTTTTGCGTAAAGAGGCATACCTTATAATGAGATTCGACAGTATTAATAAAGGCCTTAACTGTCTGAGTGAAGTTAATAGGGCATAGTTCCCTATTCTAAAATACTGTAAACACATCCTTTTGCCGTCCCCTTTTCAGTCGTTGTTTAAAAACCAATCTCCCATTCAACACTACAAGTCCCACAATTCATAGCATTCCATACGTAATTGTAGACATGCCGTGCGGTAACAAGTTAAGCAAACTTTTTTGCATTTTCCTTACAGAAGTCTGAAACCGATGATTAATGCGACAGCGCTACCCAGTATCCGCCCCATAACGTCTTTCCAACAAGTAAGGCTCTTTATTCCGGTATGCTTTGTGGCGGCTACACGTCATTTGCCACCGGTTATTTATTGACACGCAGCTCTAATATATAATTTCTTTCAGATATAAATAACATCCGACACTGGGACTAGACATTCACTCGTTTTCAGGAGAATTAAGCTTCCGTCAGACTTTAAGGTATTTCCTCTTTATTCACAACTCGCTTGCCACTTTAGGTGCCATTTTACACAAATTTTTTTTTTCCTCAAATGGACCTTTACTCTGTTGCAGGTCTGACTCCCATGGATCTTGACAACATTACGTATAGACCATTAAACCGGGTCTGTCAAGGTACGCTGCATCTTTGGATGCATTTTTCACAAAAACAGTTTTGGTTGGATTGAGGTCCAAAGCTCTAAAGTATTCTCTGTTCCCCCCCCCTTCTTCTTCAGAAACAGTTCCTGCGGACATGATCTATTCCGCCCTGATGAGAGTCTTTTGATCAATACAGGGAGACTCGAAACGCGTCGGCATTCACTTATTCATTAAGGCATTCACTTATTCATTAAAGACATTCATTCATTTCATTAAATGAAACGTATGATTGCCACCAGTTAGACTTGCTAAGGCAAACAAATATTCAAATGCAATAAAACTTGAATATAAGTCTGGGAGTTACAACAGAATGGTACACTCCCTGGACATGTAACTCATTTTGTCAACCAGAGCTTTATGTGGTACGGTCCTTTGGCAACTGTTTAACGATTTGGTTATATATATTTATGTTCTTTGCAATTTCTAAGGCACTTTTGTATTGTATGTTTTTTATTCACTATCATTATTTTTTCAAATATTAATTGCATATATTGTTGTATATTTAACAATGGTGTATGGCTTGAAATGAAGTTGATGATGTTCTTTCTCTGTTTATAAAAAAATGATTGTTTTTTTACAAGAAGCTAACAAATAATAATGACATAAATAAATTGTCCGGATAAACAAATACATTTTGGTTTATCCGTTTGCATGCATTAATCGTTTTTCTTCAATCAGCATTAGAGGCATAGGTAAAATCCCCTTTGTACGACTTTCAGGCCCTACCTACCCTCTCTCCCTTAGGGCCAAACCCCTCCTCTTAAATCATTCAAGTGCGGGTTGTTACCCGAGTGGGTAGGGATTGACACTGTGTGTCCTCCCTATCAAGTTAAAACAGATTAATTCTATAACAGGAGACTCGTCTCCTGTATAGTATGGCAGAGAAAGATACGCTGTCCTTCACGGAAAGCCACATTCAGAGTCTACTTGAATCCTCTCCATTTTCCACTATAACACTAAGTACCTCAGCGAAACAGCAGAATGAGGCAGACAAACTAACCCGTCTCCAAAAGAAACACATACGAACTGAGCTACACGGCCATTTCTTATTTAAACATTTAAAGGCAGGAACAATTCCCTGGGGCCTTCAGGTAAAAAATATTCCTGTCATCTTCATTGAAGACGCGGAGTACAAGAAAGGGTTCAGTCAAATTAACACCAAATGCAGCAGGGACTTAATGGTCCACACCATAGAAACGTCCCAACGCATTTGCAGCCAAGAAGAGAAAGAAATTGAGGAACTCATTAAGAACATTACAGATAATCAGACGGTCACGGAAGCAAAGACCCTCCTAGATAAGATCGAAAAGGAAATTCAGCTTTTCAAAGACAACACACTTAATGTAAAAGCCGCACAATTTGATAGAGACTCTAAATCCTTCAAATTGGAACAGGTCTATCCCTTCCTAAAAGAAGATTTTTATACATCAGGGGAATCAAGGGGAGCATTGACATCATTCCAAGGTAGATCAAGGAATATATTCCTCACATTCTCTGATACAACCTCTTCTGACTCTTCCTCGGACTCGAGGCAAGACAACTCAAAAAGACGAGGGGCTCCAGCTGCTACTCCTTTTTTAGCGAGAGGCGGACAATCCAGAGTCCGGTTCAAGCAGCCATGGGAGATGCGAACCCGCAACAAATCTTACAAGAACTAGACAAATCTACTATAGTCAATCTTTCTAGTAGACAGCTTACTCAAGATTAGGAAACACTTCTTAACCTTGGCCTTAAATTTGTCCCTAACAGAAAGACGGATTTCACCAAACTTAAAATAGAGGCATTGGACTTCTGTCGTAAAATACGGTTGAAGGTCTTTTTCGCGAATGCCGAAGTGATGTCAAACAAGGAAACCACAGGCCTTAGAGTTAAATCCCGGTTCACTCCAACTCAAAATATCCCCAAGCAAGTGATTGCTTACGAGCAAGCGGTCCTTTCGTCCCTCACCAAACTTGAAAAGAGAAAGAGCTTTGTACATAATAACATCAACAAAGGCTTAGTAACTGCCATTAGGGATCTGAAGGCAGACACTTCAATTCTAATAAAACAGGCAGACAAAGGCGGGGCAGTAGTAATATGGCCCCGTGCTATGTATTTGGAAGAAGGTGAAGCTCACGTCAAAAACCGAGACTGGTACAGACCAGTCAAGGAGGACCCCATTGCTGCAATCCAAAATAAAATTGCAAATATCACCAAGACGGGATTGGACGAAGGGTTTTTGGGCCCTAGAGAATTTGAATATTTGAACAAAAAATCACCAAGGACGCCAGTCCTGTATTTTTTGCCAAAGATTCACAAAAACGACCAACGGCCACCAGGCCGTCCGATCGTGTCGGGCTGTGATTCCGCCTTAGAGCCGGTCTCTCAATACATCGATTTTTTTCTAAAAGCCTTCTTGCCACAAGTGAAGTCGTACCTTAGAGACACCACCGACTTCATTACTAAAACAGAAGGACAGTCATTTTATGATACATTTCAGATGATGGTGACCTTAGATGTCGCCTCACTTTACACCCAAATTCCTCAAGATGAGGCTCTGGAGGTGTTAGAATTATATCTTGACCAAAGAGATAGGCCCCATAAGGTACCCACCTCATTTATTCTATCGTTGGCTGAAATCACTCTACGCAGTAATTATTTCAAATTTGAAAATGAGTTTTTCGTCCAAATTAAAGGCATCGCCATGGGGTGTCCTTATGCACCTGAGTTGGCTGTTCTATATATGGCACAGTATGAAGAGAAATTCATATACAAGAACAATCCCTTCTCTGACCATATAAATCAGTGGTTAAGATACATTGACGACGTCTGGCTCCTGTGGCAGGGGAGCCAGACTGAACTCAATGAGTTCCATGCTTGGCTTAATTCGAGACACATTGATATTAAATTTTCAATGGAATCCAGCCGTAGTAAAATGACCTTCCTTGACATCACAGTAGGCACTCGCGATGATAGGCTAACAACCAGTTTACACAAAAAAGAAACTGACAGAAATACTATCCTTCATTTCAAAAGCTCGTATCCACAGTGCTTGAAAGAGAATCTCCCCTTTGGACAATTGTTGCGAATAAGACGCAATTGCACATATTTGGCAGATTTTGACCACCATGCGTCACGTTTTTGCGCAGAGATGACGAAGAGGGGTTATCCAAAAAAACTTTTAAATCATTCCAAAAAACGGGCAAGATTCACATCTAGGGAAAACCTGCTTGAGAAAAAAGTAAAAGGTGAACTCAACAAATTGGTTTGTGTCTCAACTTTTGGGGCACACACAAACCAATTTAAACGGATAATTTTGAGCAATTGGCACCTGTTGGAAAATTTGGAACACCCTATGGAAAAACCCATTTTCACCATGCGCAAAAATTTGAGCATTGGACAACAAGTCACAAAAGCAGATAGCTACATTCCCAAACAAAAAAGTGACTTGATAGCACAATGGAACTTAAAACCTATATGCGGGCATCACAGATGTGGCAACTGTGTATCTTGCTCAACGACAATGGAAGGCAATGTGTTTGACCATGACAGGGTCAAATGGAAACATGACATGTTTACAAACTGCAAGACTAAAAATGTTGTCTATGCTGTGGTGTGTCCCTGCAACAGAGTATACATTGGCAAAACGTGCCAATCTATAAATGTACGAATCACTCAGCATCACTCCCGAATAAAGAAGAAAGTACCATCTGCACCAATGGTTGAACATTTTCTGGCTAACAACCATGGGGAAAATGATTTTAAGTGGACAGTTTTAACATGGGTTGATCCTAAACACCAATCACCCAATGTTGATGCTGCACTTTTGCGTAAAGAGGCATACCTTATAATGAGATTCGACAGTATTAATAAAGGCCTTAACTGTCTGAGTGAAGTTAATAGGGCATAGTTCCCTATTCTAAAATACTGTAAACACATCCTTTTGCCGTCCCCTTTTCAGTCGTTGTTTAAAAACCAATCTCCCATTCAACACTACAAGTCCCACAATTCATAGCATTCCATACGTAATTGTAGACATGCCGGATTGGTCAGAACACGTCACGTGTCCACACAGCTGAGTGCTTGTTACAACCACGTATGCACGGATTCCTTTGGTTTGCTCCAAACCGCGGTGAGAGACATTGACCAGGCGTCGAACAGTAAACGAACGGTAAGCCTGTGACTTGCACCGCCATAATACACCTTCCATGGTCCGAGCGGTAACAAGTTAAGCAAACTTTTTTGCATTTTCCTTACAGAAGTCTGAAACCGATGATTAATGCGACAGCGCTACCCAGTATCCGCCCCATAACGTCTTTCCAACAAGTAAGGCTCTTTATTCCGGTATGCTTTGTGGCGGCTACACGTCATTTGCCACCGGTTATTTATTGACACGCAGCTCTAATATATAATTTCTTTCAGATATAAATAACATCCGACACTGGGACTAGACATTCACTCGTTTTCAGGAGAATTAAGCTTCCGTCAGACTTTAAGGTATTTCCTCTTTATTCACAACTCGCTTGCCACTTTAGGTGCCATTTTACACACATTTTTTTTTTCCTCAAATGGACCTTTACTCTGTTGCAGGTCTGACTCCCATGGATCTTGACAACATTACGTATAGACCATTAAACCGGGTCTGTCAAGGTACGCTGCATCTTTGGATGCATTTTTCACAAAAACAGTTTTGGTTGGATTGAGGTCCAAAGCTCTAAAGTATTCTCTGTTCCCCCCCCCCTTCTTCTTCAGAAACAGTTCCTGCGGACATGATCTATTCCGCCCTGATGAGAGTCTTTTGATCAATACAGGGAGACTCGAAACGCGTCGGCATTCACTTATTCATTAAGGCATTCACTTATTCATTAAAGACATTCATTCATTTCATTAAATGAAACGTATGATTGCCACCAGTTACACTTGCTAAGGCAAACAAATATTCAAATGCAATAAAACTTGAATATAAGTGTGGGAGTTACAACAGAATGCTACACTCCCTGGACATGTAACTCATTTTGTCAACCAGAGCTTTATGTGGTACGGTCCTTTGGCAACTGTTTAACGATTTGGGTATATATATTTATGTTCTTTGCAATTTCTAAGGCACTTTTGTATTGTATGTTTTTTATTCACTATCATTATTTTTTCAAATATTAATTGCATATATTGTTGTATATTTAACAATGGTGTATGGCTTGAAATGAAGTTGATGATGTTCTTTCTCTGTTTATAAAAAAATGATTGTTTTTTTACAAGAAGCTAACAAATAATAATGACATAAATAAATTGTCCGGATAAACAAATAAATTTTGGTTTATCCGTTTGCATGCATTAATCGTTTTTCTTCAATCAGCATTAGAGGCATAGGTAAAAATCCCCTTTGTAAGACTCAGCAGTGGCATAAAAACAAACGGCATATGTTGCTGACTACATATGTTGTTTGTTATTATGCCACTGATGAGTCTTTGAATTTACCAGAAGCTTTCCGAATATTGGATACTTAAACTCTTGAAATCATACGACCATCTAATGAATAAAAAAATGTTGCCGTACTGTGAAGCCCTGAAGAAGTCTTGTTGGGAGACGAAACGCGTTGTCTATAATCATTTGTTAATGGGACATTAAAGAAACTTCGCCAAGAAATACACATCTTGGATTTGGACGTCTCTTCGTGTGCCAACTGTTTCTGAATTTGTGATGTGACATGTTCATACCATATTGTATAGTGCTGAAACTTTTTGTATTGGACATCTTTTCAGTATCAACACCTAGCATTTTAAAGTAAACTTTACAGCACCTTTTTCAATATTCTTTCACATCTTCCCTTTCCTGAAGAATCACCTGCAGCTAATTTAAGTTCATATGGTTACACTACACACGTTCACTCTTTCACCCATTCCTTCAATCAATTGTTCACTCGTTCATTCACCCCACAACCCCCTACTCAATTAACTCACTAGTCATGTTTAAAACCATTAGATTAAAAAGGAATCACAATTATTCACGTGCTTGTTTTTCAAAAGCAAATTTGTTTTCGAAACATTTTCACTTGACATTTATTCTCATTTTGTTACGAAAGAAAAACAAGTTACTATATTTTGCTATGCTTATTTATTTGATTTTTATACAGTTTCTAAATATGACTACAACTGTTTCCATGTTTTATCAAATGCTGTTTCACATTGTGGTTCTGGAAATCTTGTTCCGTGTAATCGTTCTGGACTCGAGAATTAAAACTTCGTCGAAAAATGACGAATTTGGTATCAAAAGACCGAGAATGACGAGTACATCATGTACATATATTTTCAGCACATTCGAGTGACGATTTCACCCCGAAATCGTCATTTGCGTTCTAAACCCTTGGCTTCCATTTATGTGTTGCCCTTTACATAGGCCTTAATCCAGCTGAATTCGATTCCACAAGGACACATACTCCTTAATCGACTTTTCCATGACCTGTACAAGTTGGAACCATTGCCCCAGGCCGAACTCGTTAAATCAGTTCCCTCCCAGTGGCCGAGCAAGATAGCATCTAGGCTCAACAAACCATAAAACCATTTCAGCGCGCACACCTGCCATATCTCGCTCACATCTATCTCCACTCTTTTGCTTCACTTACTTTATGGTGGGGAGGTGCCCGTTTTTATTAGGGGTCCAGTGATATCTGATGAAATGTTGGGCCTTGCCAAATGATTTGTTGTAGGCAGCACGAAGTGAAATATGGATATGTCATCATGACTCTGCTTTCTCTTTGTACTAGAAATATGTTAACGATTTACTTTACAACCAAGAATGTTTTGCCTGAAGCCTAAAATTGTGTATAAGAAGAGAAGCCTGACTTTGTAAAGGCGAGCAGTCTCCTGAGAATATACTTCCCCGTGTGTTGTATTCTAGGACACTTGTTACCTTGGTTGCAGCCAATAAAATCGATCCTTGACTTCACCTAGAAGACTCTGAGTTTCTGTGGTCTGGATCAGGAAGAACCCGAGGTCTCTGGGTGTGTATTCCCTGACACCGCTGGGTTACCGGTGTCTGTGCCGGTTCTTAAAAACCCAGTACCTCAGCTGGCGCCCAACGTGGGGCGATTCCAGTGGTACCAGTCAGCCAGAAGATCGTGAGGAGCTTCGTGTGACGGCCAACCACCTCATCGACCCCTGCATGTCGACGTGGTCCGAAGGTCTTTGCTGCGAGGTTCTCCGCTTCCCGACGGCTACAAGGACTGCTGCCCTGGCTATCGCCCTGATTTGGACCCTTGAAGTTTGGTAGAGCGAAACACTAAGACGAGTCTTCTGGTGACGTCATCGATATTTCAGTTAAGTATAAGTGGAGCGTCTCCCAGTCCTTAGTTGGTCTTAGTTTTGGTATCTTTGGGATACAAAGTTTTGTGTTGGTACTTGCAAGCACCAAAACCGAAGGACTCGTGTATTCCCGAGAAATATCGTAATCGATAATCCTTTGTAGTTTGGAACTAGACTAGAGAGCGAAGATGCCTAGTCTTAGACTTGGAAATTTGTTTTGTCTTGGTGGTAATAATAGGGACTCCCGGTTGGAGGACTCATGTCCGGTTCCTCCAGTTGGAACTCCGACTTACGAACTATATGTGAAACATGGGGTAGGCCCCATCACCTACAACGAAGTATGGATTAAATACACCAGGAAAGATGGTGTTCTAAAATGGCCCCAATATGGTAGCTTTGATTCTGAAATCTTAGACAACCTCGAAGTTAAACTCTTTAAAAAGAAAGCCCGGCCGGCGATGTTTGACTCTTTCCGCTTATGGCGTAAAGAAGCCAAACAAAAAGAAATTAAATTAGCTAAGAAAAATAAGAGAGAAGGGGGACTTTCAGTAATGCAAGCTGCTGTGCAGTTTAAAGATAATGAAGAAGAGCAGATGAATGAGCAGTTGCACAGGCAACGTAAAATGGCAATAGATAAGTGTTATCCAGTTTTGCCGTCTCTTCAGCAAGAGGCAACAAAAGAGCATGAAAAAGACCCATTAATGTCGCATTTACTAAATTCACCACCCCCCTATGCGCAGAATGCCACAGCACCCCCGCAACCTTTAGTTGCGCAAACTACGCCTCCTGCTCCTCCACAGCACCCACCAGCTGTTCTTCAGCTGGCTCCCACTTCTTCGGTGCAGCCTCCTTCAGGCCCACCGACCACCTCTGTTTCACCTGTGTTTTCTACGATTCTGCCTACTGTATTTTTCACGTCGCCTAATGCTCCCTCTACGATTTTGCCTAGTGCCCCCTCTGTTTCCCCTGATACCTCTTCTGCTATCTCTGCCCCTGCCTTATCTCACCCCGCTTTTCCATCCGTTCTTCCTTCAGTTTCACCTTCCATTCGGCAGAAAATGGCCAGCACTGTTACTAACCTTCTTTTACCTCTTTTCGGGTCGCCTACCACGACCCCTAACATGGGAAGAAGACAGTTGCGAAGTCAACTACCTGATTATCAAGAGAGAGATTCACTGAATAGTTTAACACGGAAATGGGTCATGGACACTGTAAAATATGATGTACAGTCTGTCATGGAAGTCTTCCATCAATGGGAAGCAGCGACACAGAGATATGTTTTCGAACAGATGTGTGTTTTCCTTTGCGAGGATTTAGAAGACAATGATCAGGAATGCATCCCACGAGAGATGTGTCGTGTACGGTTTAAGTTCGGAGAAGGTATGATTGTAGGTCCAGATGTGGAGAAAGCAGTTGAAATGTTGTTATCATATCGGAGTAAGGGGAGCAGTTCTGAGTCACAATCTGAGCATAATACATCCAGTAGGAAAAAGGCGCGACAATACCCTATGAGAGAAGTTCCCCCACAATGGAGAGAGGGCGACACGACTGCTGTCCCACCTATTCTGCCACACTTTCAGCCTGTATGGGTACATGTACCATGGAAGCGAGCTGAAGTTTTAGCACTCAAACAAACATTACCAGATCCGCGTAAAAATCCTGCAGGGTACTATAAAGAGTTGTCGCAAACTGCTGGGTCATGTATAATGAATTTAGCAGATATCGATATGTTATTTGGGAATGTTGTTCCACAGCCTTTATGGGGTAACATTCGTCATATAGATCATGACCAGGAATTAGGTGACACATGGGCTAATATTACTGCTGCAGATGCCCGACAAGTTGGTGGTGCCAAGCCTGAGCCTTTGATAGCAGAACTTCCTGGTAAAATAGTAGATTATATGAAAACGATAATGCCTGCAATACGCGTAAATTGGGATAAGTTGTCTGCATGCAAGCAAAAGAAAGAAGAAACTGTTTCAGATTTCTTCACCAGGTTCGAGGAAACATTTGTCGACCACAGCGGTCAAGATATGACCATAGAAGGTGGTCAGAGATTGTTTGTCGATAAATTCGTGCACAATCTGCTTCTAGAATTGTGTAAAAAATTAAAAGATTCAGAAAGTTCTTGGGCAGTCTCATCTTCAGCCCAGATATTGGCTACTGCACAATATTACGAGAATAGAGACAAAGATGAGAAAGATAGAGTAGAAAAGAAAACTAGAGAACTAAAAACGAAGGTTTTGCTACAGCAAGCCTATCCGCCACGTGGTGGTGGTAATCAAAATAATAATGGTCAGAATCACTACCAAAATACCTTTCAGCAGCCTCAACAGTATCAGAGAAACTCGCAAAGAACCGAGTATACTCAACCCCGTGTACCTGTAGGCCCCAACCAGTGTTTATATTGCAAACAAGAGGGTCATTTCAAGTATAATTGCCCTATTCTATTACAACGTGCGAATGGAGTTTCTGGTGTGAAAGGTCGTGGCAGTCAGCAAGCACCTAGAGGTAGAGGGTGTGGAAACGCCCCTCAGAACGCACGTCCCCTTCCACCACAAAACTCTATGAACAGGTTTGATCAGCAAAATAACGCATCTGATAGGACAGCTCAATACTACGTTGATTATTACACAGAAGATGAGCAGTGGGAAGATAATGATTGCTAGGACAGCCATAGACAAAGAGAGGGAGTTGTTTCAGTTCCAGTAGATCAGAGTGGACCTTACGTTGAGGTGATTACATCAGGTGTGTCAGAGCCTTTTCTGTTGGATACTGGTGCTACAAAGAGTTCTATTATGCACTCCAAACTCCCTGGCGCACCTTTGTCTGGCGAAATGAACGTTTCTGTAGGTTTTTCTGGCGCCCCAGTTAGAAATCCGATTTCTGACCCTTTATCTCTTTCTGTTGGTCCTTGTGAATTCGAAGCACCCCTTATTCTGACAACAGGTTGTGGTGAAAATTTGCTAGGATTGGATTTGTTAAAAAGATTGTATGCAACTTTGTACTGTTCTCCCTCAGGAGTACAACTTACTTTAGGTAAGAAAGTAGTTTCTCCCATGTATTTGTCGAGAGATGCACTTCCAGCAGAATTGTCGGTTCTCCCAGATATTCTTTGGGCCACTGGTCCTAATGATGTAGGTCTTTTAGAAATTCCACCATATGTTGTAACATAGAAGTCCAATGTCAAAATGCCACGAATTCCCCAATACAAAATATCTAATGAGGGTGAAAAAGCTTTGCTTGCGATCGTTTACGAATTGATTGAAAAGGATGTGATTGAGGAAACACGAGGCAACGTTTGCAATAGTCCTGTTCTGCCTGTTTTAAAACGAACTGACCCTTCTCAGCCACCTGTATACAGATTCGTGATTGATCTTCGAGAAGTAAATAAGATAGTTGTGCCACAATTCCCAGTTGTCCCCGACATTACCACATTATTGACTATGATTCCAGCTTCTGCTTCATGGTTTTTGGTGATTGACCTAAAGAATGCTTTCTTCAGCATCCCAATTGCTGAGGAGAGCAGGGATATTTTTTCCTTCAGTTTAGGAGGTTGCAGCTTCCGCTTTAAACGCGCTCCTCAGGCTACTGTGAAAGTCCATCAATATACAGTCAAGCTCTGAAAACACAGCTTGACACGATTGTTTTACCTAAAGGTGCTACTCTTGTACAATATGTGGATGATTTGCTCATTGCTGCAGATACTAAGAAAACTTGTAAAAAGGCCACGTTGACATTATTGCGTCATCTGTGTGATCTGCATCACAAGGTGTCACTTTCCAAGCTTCAATATTGCCGACAAGAAGTGACCTACTTAGGTCACCTCTTATCGAAGGAGGGAAGGAAACTGACCCCAGAAAGAATTCAGGCAATAGCGAAATTGAGTGTGCCAAGAACACAGAGAGAAGTGCGTGCTTTCTTGGGCATTGCATCGTACTGTAGACAGTGGATTCCAAATTTTTCGTTATTGGCCAAACCCTTGGTGGCATTGACATGTAAAGGTACACCCAATCCCATTCCTTGGTCTGAAGAGTGTCAGAAAAGTTTTCTCGAATTACGCACAGCATTATGTTTGGCTCCTGTGTTAGGTACCCCCAACTACAGTAAGCCTTTCACATTGTATGTCCACGAGAAGGAGGGCTGTGCATTGTCTGTGTTGACTCAGTTATTTGGAGGTAGGCAGCGCCCATGCGCCTATTTTTCGTCAACTTTGGATCTAGTAGCTAAAGCATTGCCAAGTTGTTTAAGGGCCACAGCAGCAGTAGCTGTTTCTATTCGACAGTCTGCTGGTCTAGTAATGAATAATACACTAATCGTGATGGTCCCGCATGCAGTAGACACATTGTTAAATAGGACCAAGACACAGCACTTAACTAGTGCTCGACTGTCCAGTTACGAATTGACGCTGCTAGAGAGCCATGTGCACATAAAAAGGTGCAGTACCTTAAATCTAGCCACGTTGTTACCAATTGCAGAGGAATCAGATGCTTTAGAACAGCACAATTGTTTCCTCACAACAGAGGAAGAGACAAAAGGGAGAGTGGATTTATTTGACACTCCTCTTGCTGAAAGTGATGGTACATTATGGGTGGATGGTTCATGCTTTAAGCTCCCAAATGGGAACGTGACTGCAGCATATGCTGTCACGACTTTGCACACAGTTGTTGAAACTGCACGAATACCACATGGTTCAGCTCAAGCCGCAGAATTAGTTGCACTAACGAGAGCATGTGTATTGTCTAAAGGAATGAGAGTGACTGTCTACACTGATAGTCAGTATGCGTTTGGAGTGGCTCACAGTTTCGGACGATTATGGAGAGAACGTGGGTTCCTGACTTCGCATGGAGCTAAGATTCAGCATGGTCAGTTGGTGAATGAGCTTCTTGAATCACTGACCTTGCCTCTGCAAATGGCGATTGTGAAATGTAGTGCTCACAAGAAGGTGACTGATGATGTTGGTCGTGGGAACGCATTTGCTGATGAGATCGCTAAAGAAACGGCAAAGAATGTGATGAGCCGAATGTATGTTGCAGGCCCTGAAAGATGGAATGGTGATGTTGGAATATGTGAGGACACGATAGAGAGCGTGAAATCCATCCAAGCTGAGGCCACAGAGAAAGAGTTGAGCACGTGGAGAGAGAGTACAGGTAGAATGGATGCAAATGGTTGTTGGATTGAATTGACAGAGCATCAGAGATGTTTGTTACCCGATGCATATGTGCTTGCAGTGGTTACAATGGCTCATGGAATGGCTCATATCAGCGTGAAAGGGATTTGCGAGTTGTTGACCCAGTATGGAAGAATTCAGGGATTCCCAAGTGTGCAGAGAATGTTGTCAAGAATTGCATGGTATGTCTGAAGCACAATCCTGGTAGGGGAACCCCAACTCCAGCTGGTCATTTTGCACCTCCTACGTATCCGTTCGAGGTTTTGCAGCTAGATTTCATACACATGGAGAGGTGCAACAACTTAAAATACGTGCTCGTTGTTGTTTGTGCTTTCTCAAGATGGGTAGAAGCCTATCCCCTAAAAGACAATACTGCCTTGTCCACAGCAAAAGCCCTTGTAAAAGAGTACTTCCCCAGGTTTGGAATGCCTAGAATGGTCTGGTCTGACAACGGAAGTGAATTTGTGGGTCGTGTGATGAAAAGAGTGTGTGAAGGGCTAGGCATTAGGCAGAAGTTCCACGCTGCAAATCACCCCCAATCAGCTGGATTAGTAGAATGTTACAATGGCACTTTAAAACTTAAATTGGCCAAAATCCAAGCGAGCACAGGTCTTAAATGGCCTGACGTTCTACCCTTAGCACTCCTATCCACCAGAATGACTGTGCATTCGCGAGTGAAACTCAGCCCTTATGAAATTGTCTTTGGCCGGCCAGCCAACATATGGGGAGTGCCTAGACCCACAAAGTTCAGCGAGCTAGAACACCCTATTTTGCTTGATTACTTGTATGAATTGACGGCTAAATTGCGTGTTTTGCATCAACAGGTCCACAACACCCTGCCTCCGGTCTCTGAGACTCCAGGTAACTCCATTGTCCCTGGTTCCTGGATTCTCGTGAAAAACTTCCAGAGAACAAAGAACGACCAGCCCAGGTGGACCGGGCCACACCTCGTCCTTCTTTCCACGAGGTCAGCCGTTCGAGTGGAGGGGAAGGCCAACTGGATCCACGGGGTCCACTGCAAGAGAATCCCTTCACCTCCGCCACATGACCAGTGGGTCCAGAAGGGTGTCACTGACTCAGAGCTTACAACTGTGCCACGTGTCATACCTTTCAGCGATGACCGTGTAAAAGGAACTAACCCTGAATGTGAAAGCGAGAACATTTTTCAAGAGACTGTGCCACCATCAGAACAATTGAACTTTTTGGAGCCTGAACTCCTGTTTCAGGACCAGACAGTACCAGGAAAAAGACGCTACAATTTGCGACCGAGAAAAACGAACTAACACAAGTGATTCCTTTTTATGATTTGAGACCAATACCTATGGAAAAATAAATATATCCTTTTTTCCTACCAAATACTCTTTTTGAAAGTGCAGCTCTCCCATTTAGGAAACTTGCTTATTTTTGTTTTTCGAACCGCCATCCGGGTTCCGCTGCTAGGGCCGCGGTTGATTAAAGTCTTTTGGGTGCAGCTGACGACGTTAGGTTGGTAGTTCTGGTTGGTCCAAGGGAGTTGCCCTAGACTGACGGAAGCATCCTTTAGCAGAATCAACCTCCCACCGCGGGCAGCACCTTAGAGAGGATGGAGATTCCTGATGTGGAAAGACCTGCCAAACAAATGAACTTTAAGCAGAGACTGTGTAACACGATGACAAAGAAAGGTTTTATAATATTGTGTATTTTTATGCTATCCAGCGTAATGATCTTTTTGATAAGTTATGTTTTATTCTCTTTCCATGTAACCTTTGCGCCCACTGCATCACCCATACCTCCTCCTACTGTTTCCTCTCATTCTTTCCACCCTCTGCCTGACCACGAATCAAATAGGAGATTAGAGTTCGTTAATAACTCCTTTGTTCAGTTATTACACCAACACCAACTTGTAATGAACACAACTAACTGTTGGGTGTGCGGTCTCATGCCTCACACAACGGATAAAGGTATCCCCTATTTGGTCCTGCCATTTAGTCACAATGGTTCAGTATGGGCATATAGGACAATGTTCATATATGCACGAGAAGTCCAACCCCTACGTTCTGTAAAAGACAACCTCAAGACTAGCGCCCTAGTCAAAGGTATAGTTGACATGATCAAGGAAGTAACTTCTTATGAAGATACTCCGGATGATGAGATACTTGCATATGTAGGTTGGAACGTGACCGGATATGGCACTACTTTAAGTGAGAAACAGCAAGCCAGAAGATCCTCCCCTGTCTGGATCGTACCCCATCAGGGTCACCTGTGTCTGCAAGGTATTGGCAAGAATCCCAGAGCTCAGCTAGGGAAGAGTATCTGTACAGAAACATATGTTTTTGGATCTCAGACTTCCCCTGCGTTTTTAGCCGCTAAGGGTACTTATTTCATCTGCCATGATAGAGCCTACACATGGTTGCCCCCTGACTTCTCGGGCTCATGTTTTGTTTCATTCCTGTTGCCTCCCACCTACACAGCAGCGGCGAATTACCACCGGACAAGGGTAGTTAGAGGTGTTTTGAGTAAAGAAGACACTGCAGGTCAAGAATTTGGGGACTTTGCAAAGGGTTTTCTGCCGTTCTGGGGATCCATGGCCAACAGCAGAAACATAAGGCAATTAACAAGGGTAGTTAAATCCACCGTGACTGAAACTGCTGGTGCCCTTAGTAACTTGACTGCTGAGCTCCAGTCGGATCGACTTATGACCCTTCAGAACCGGGTCGCTTTGGATGTTATACTTGCAGACCGAGGTGGAGTATGCAAATTGATCCAGTCTAGTTCTTGCATTTTCATCCCAGATAATGCTCCAACAGTGTACAGGGCCATCTCCAAACTGCATAAGATTTCCGAATCTATTCATGTGGATAAAGGAGATTGGTCGTTAATGGGATGGTTCTGGGAACTGATATCTGCCTGGGGATGGAAAATTCTGATGGTCATTGGGATGGTCTTAGCCATTCTTTTCCTGTTCTGTCTGTGCATACAGTGTGCTCCTGCAATATGTGGCCTCTGTGTTACATCATGTGTAAGGAAGCCTGTGTCAAAAGATGAACTAAGTACTAGAATGATGTTACAGCAACATCTCAATGACTTTAGGAATATAGACCTGGACTCAGACTAACATGAGGATAGATTAATTGCCTATGTAAGGGCAAAATGAGGGATTGTGGTTCTGGAAATCTTGGTCCGTGTAATCGTTCTGGACTCGAGAATTAAAACTTCGTCGAAACATGACGAATTTGGTATCAAAAGACCGAGAATGACGAGTACATCATGTACATATATTTTCAGCACATTCGAGTGACGATTTCACCCCGAAATCGTCATTTGCGTTCTAAACCCTTGGCTTCCATTTATGTGTTGCCCTTTACATAGGCCTTAATCCAGCTGAATTCGATTCCACAAGGACACATACTCCTTAATCGACTTTTCCATGACCTGTACAAGTTGGAACCATTGCCCCAGGCCGAACTCGTTAAATCAGTTCCCCTCCCAGTGGCCGAGCAAGATAGCATCTAGGCTCAACAAACCATAAAACCATTTCAGCGCGCACACCTGCCATATCTCGCTCACATCTATCTCCACTCTTTTTCTTCACTTACTTTATGGTGGGGAGGTGCCCGTTTTTATTAGGGGTCCAGTGATATCTGATGAAATGTTGGGCCTTGCCAAATGATTTGTTGTAGGCAGCACGAAGTGAAATATGGACATGTCATCATGACTCTGCTTTCTCTTTGTACTATAAATATGTTAACGATTTACTTTACAACCAAGAATGTTTTGCCTGAAGCCTAAAATTGTGTATAAGAAGAGAAGCCTGACTTTGTAAAGGCGAGCAGTCTCCTGAGAATATACTTCCCCGTGTGTTGTATTCTAGGACACTTGTTACCTTGGTTGCAGCCAATAAAATCGATCCTTGACTTCACCTAGAAGACTCTGAGTTTCTGTGGTCTGGATCAGGAAGAACCCGAGGTCCCTGGGTGTGTATTCCCTGACACCGCTGGGTTACCGGTGTCTGTGCCGGTTCTTAAAAACCCAGTACCTCAACATGTTACATTATGTTTTATTTTCGAATATATTTTATTGCTTTCCTTTTGCATTTTGATTTCTGGCCTGTTTAGTATTTCTTCATTTTTAGGTGACCGTAGGCTGGCTTGCCAGCCGGAAGTCCGGAGAATTAATGTGTCTTAGTGTGGCAGCTTAAACCCGCCTCTCTCCTCTCTCTCCTCCATTGGCTGACTTCCTACACGGAGGCCAGCCATTGGAGGAGAGAGGCGTCCCTCGAAAGAAGCTCCGTCTCTTTTGGATTCGGGGGTGTGTTGGTGCTGTTCTTTCCAGTTTTAAGCTCTGCCCCTTTTGGGGATGGCCAAACACGCCCCCGAATCCGAACATTTTCAGAGCTTTGGGCCGCCATTTTTTTTTCTCGTCTGCCGGTGATGATCGTCTTGGTCTTGTTTAATAACTTCGGCTGGTGAATAGTTTTCAAAAACACCCGCACAAGAGGCACTCAAGACTCGTCTGATTTTGCCCTGAGATTTTGGACAGGTGGTGGGGAATCCATAGACGGAACTGGGTGCATAATCAAAGGGTGCTTAGAAGTGAGTGAAATCCTGTTAAGAAAGCAGTAGGGTGGCCAGCTCTGCGTGCTAGAAAGGGGCGGGCGGCACTCCCCAGGCTGAGGTGACGAAGGTGGATAGAGAATGGGCCACTGTATAGACTACACAGCCCCCCTTTACCCCTGTTACCGTGTTCCTTCTGCTGCTGCTGGGATGCACATGACGCTCTGCCGCCTGCTCTCACTGCCACGGCCAGTGTGCTCAGGAGGCACTTCTCCGCCAAGCCCGGCGCTGCGTCACTCTGTGTCAGCCTGAGACACGGTGCCTTCCCTACGGAACATGGCGGAGTCTCCACAGGCACTGAGGGCGGCGGGAGGCCGGGTGGGCCTACCCGTCTACACGCGCTCTGGCTCCGAGTCTGAATCCGAAGCCGAGACTGCAACCACCTCCCCTTCCAGAACTCGGCAGTTTGGGGCCCGCGAAAGCCAGCCAGGCACGGTGCTTCGCCTCGGTGGCAGGGGGGCAGCCGGCTGCGTGGACGTCTTTTCAGAGCAGTGTCTGGCAGCTGGATGGCTAGGGCTGCCTCGTCTGGCTCCACAACCCCTGCTGCGTAGCAGCCTCGTTTCTCCTCACTCGCCCTCCTCCGCATACCAGAATCTGGGGGACAGCCATGTTCGGAACTGAATCTTCTTGTAAGTAAAAGCGCCCGGCTCCTCGAGCCGCCCCGTTTGGATCCGTTTGTTGTCATTCCTGACCCCTCGCACTTTTAGGGGAAGTAAACACTGGGGCCCTCACACCACTGCAAGCGTGTCCTCCTCCTCCTACAGTAATCTCCGAGCTGTAGAAGTCACTCCGTGCTGTCAGCCCGCATTTATGGAGAGGAGGCAGTGAAAACGTCCAGTCACTTGAATGCTTCCATGGAGGGGATCACATCTGCCAGCAATTCGCTGTGGCCGGCTCAGTAATTAATGCTGCCCAGATGATAATGAGTAGGTTGGAGGATTAGGCTGGAAGGGTTCAAGCGATAATCCCATGCCAGGGTGGGGGAGGTGTCACATTACTTCAATATCCATTTTTCCCCCTCATGAATTAGAAAGCATCCTGTCGGGGCCGTGGGATAAAAATAAACGCCAGCTCCTCTTGCTCGTATAAGATGTTTATGAAAAATGTCAAACATTGAGTTGATGCAGCATGGTGGACAGTGTTTTTCATTGAAACTCGTTCTCAAAATGGGAGCCGGTGCAGGGTAAGCCCAACATAGAGTAATGTTTACTTATTAACTTCACTTCACTATACCATTAACTTGTTATTGCAGATAAGGTGCGTGTGGTGACGTTACAGGCCCAAAAAAATGAATTATTTCGACATGCACATGTTTAAAAAAAATAAAAATAATTGTAAGCGCTGTCATTGGGGCTGTTGGCCACTCTAGTTAGATAGAAGTGTCCGGCTGGTGCTACGCAACACACTCTGAAAGAACTATTAGACACATTAGAAGAGTGATATCATGAAAAGTGATTTATTATTTTTTGTTTTTTTATAAAGTGTGATTAATTGGAGACTTTTCGCTTTTGGTGTCCTCCGACCAGTGGCTGTGCTTGCCTAGCTCTTGGAAGGGGTGCAACCCTTCTGTGGAGATTGCTTGAGCGATGGAGCTATAGGGCTAGAAGGTGGTATACTGTTGAGGTGAATGTTGACCCCGCCCCTTGCTAGTGGTACTGCCAGCATACGGTATGCCTGGGTTCAAAGAGTTAATTAGTGTTGTTGTTTTAGTATTGCAGTTTCACACCGACTCTGGCCCGGTATGCCACCAGTCTTGCAGATTCTGAGTAATGCAAGCTTTTGCCTAATTGAACTGAAAACCTTTCTTTTGTCAGCTGGCATAGCACTGGGGCGTGGCCTAGTACGTGGAGTTGATTGCCCAGTGAAGAGTGGCCTTGGAGGAAACAACTTACTCCTTTCATGCGAATCTATGAGAAGTACTGCTAGATCGATATGTTCCCTCGTGGACAAAGGGGGCTTGTTTCCTAGTTAGGGAGCCTGGTCGATTGTATGCAGGGGCATTGTGTGAATGCTCATTCAGCGGTGATTCGCGTAATACTCCACGTCTGGCAGGTTGCTTTATTTGTCGTAGAATGCTGTTTGATTAAGTAAGTCGCCAGTATACAGTCCTATCTGGTTTGCTCTGACAACTGCTGGCTGCTTTTGTTCCCATGGTTACCAGATTACTAATTAAAAAAAAAAGGCACCAGCGCGTTCAGGCTAGTACAACAGCGACCGGATCTGCCAGGGAATGGTTTAGTCAACGTTGTTTACCTTGCTTATAGAGGTCTTGCAAATTAGGAACAAAAGACATGCTTTAAGGAAATTCATGGGAGCGTTGCACAGAAATCTTGACTGACTGAGGGCTCCGCACATGTTGGCTGTAGTGTTTTCCTCGCCCTTCCTCAGTAACAAGTAAGTGTCAAAGCTTAGGCTGGCCATTTTTTTGTTGTTTCCCCTTGTGGTGTGATGCGGTTTAGAATGTGGGTATTGGGTATAATATTATGAAATTGTTTCCATCTCTTCCACCGTGCTTCATAGCTTATTATACATCAAAGAAACTGGGGTAGTGGCTTTTGGTTACCATAATCGGCGGCACCCTCTCCACAGAGTTCACGTTCAATTGTATCTGGGTTATTATTTGGGAGCAGTCTTTGTTTACATTTATTCATGGAAAACCCCATTTGTGACCTCAATAGAAAGGGGCTTGTCGTTGCCAAGTGACCCCGTCTCCCTTGTGCCATTGTCTACAGGGTAAATCCGAGAGTAATGTCTGAATAAATTCCGGGTAGCGTTAAAATATTGTGTTTCTCAGAAAATACTTTGTATGGCACAGATCGCACATTCAGGGGTTCTGAAAACACAGCTAGGGGGATTGTCCGTGACATTCACTGGTTTGCTGTTACCATTTGTTGTTATTTTTGTGATGTGCCATGGCCTGCTGTCAGTTAGTGCCCTTCCTACGTGACACACCTGCTCTTCTTTTTTTTATTTTTACTTTGAACTCTTGTGAAAAATCTTGTTTTGTGGTGTTAGATGTTTAAAAAGCATTGATATCTAATCATTTGTTGCTGTATTGATAACTTTGGTATCCTTTGAATATAGCTTGTGCAAACTAGCTGTACATAAAGTAGCGGACACAAAATAAGCCGACGTGTTATCACTGGAACTTTTCTTTGTGCACACTTTCTAACTCCTCTTGGCGGTGTGTGGGTCTGATCCTAGGTTATGTATAAAACATTATATTTACTATTGCTCCCTACACTACTTTGATCGACCATTATGTTTTTGAATGATATGTATAGTCATTGGTGGGCATTACCCTGGGAAAGGTGTTCGGTTTAGTGATTCTCATTCTATATGGGAACATGCTGCCTTCTAGTATGTTGCAATCTTGTATTGGTACAAAATGGTAATTGTTTTGGCAGTATTCTGAGCTACCTTTTTTAGAATCTGCTCCTAGACTGGTAGTATTGTTTAGTTTTTACTTTCCTAGACTAATTTGCATAAAACAAAGTAAATCACTTATTGTAGTTACTACATCGATTTATGGTACCCAAGGTAGAACGCTGAAGTGGTTACATGTAGGTTTATTTTTGCAAAGTTGTTTTGTAGGGAATTAGGTACATTACACCAGTTTCTGCATCAGACATGTTTCTAACATTTCATTTCTGACTTAATTTTTTAATGTATTTTTGCACCAGGTTATTTTTTATTTTTGTAAACCTGTGCACTACCGTTAGCATGTTTTAGAATTGATATCGAGTTTTGCATACATTTGCCATAATAACAAAAATGAAAGGCGTGTCAAAGGCACAGTTCTTGTTCAGATGTTAACTTGTATGTGCCCTGGTGTTTGTGGCAATATTACCTACCCATTAGAGGCGGTTGTCTGTGTGCGTGTCATACCAGCAGGTTCTGAGTGGTGGTAGCGATTGTCATGGGATTTGTCGTATGGGGGCTCTGTGTGTGTGGGGGGGCTCTGTGTGGGCTGTGTGTGTGTGTGTGTGTGAGGGGCTCTGTGTGTGTGTGGGGGGCTCTGTGTGTGTGGGGGGCTCAGTGTGTGTGGGGGGCTCTCTCTCTGTGTGTGTGGGGGGGGCTCTGTGTGTGGCTCTGTGTGTGTGTGGCTCTGTGGATAGCTTTTTTTGTAGGTGGCTCTATGTGTGGGTGGCTCTGTCTGTGTGAGGGTGGCTCTGTGTAGGTGGCTCTATGTGAATGACTCTGTGTGGGCGGCTCTGTGTGGGTGGCTCTATGTGTGTGTGGGTGGCTTTGTGTGGGTGGCTCTGTGTGGGTGTAAATGCAATAGGTCATGCATTTGCGAGCGATTAAGCTATTGGCATTGTAAATGACAATGCCATTTATTTAACGATTAAGCTATTGGCAATGTAAATGACAATGCCATTTATTTATAATAAAAAGAAAGTCATGAGCAATGCCAATAGCTCTACCTTTAATAATGCCGAGACCATTGCATTGTAAATGCTTGTTAGTTCTGCGTTGAAATTGAGATAAAAAAAGAGAGCACCAATATCTCCACCCAGAGGTTGGCTCACCTGAGGACAGCTTCTGATTCTGCCAAAGCTGTGTGCTTCTCAGAAAGAGTGCTTAGCTTCCAGGGGTAGGGAAATACCTCTTTTTGAATGATCATACCCAAATGTTTGTACTGATGCTGCTGCTTTTTCAACTCTGTTCCACTGAGGCCAAGTTAACTAGGCCCCAGTGCAAGTGCTCTGATTCCTATAAAATGTATACAATTGGATTTTTCCTGGTTGTCATTATTTAACTTAGCTGTAAGCCCCTGGTATATGGTACCTTGTGTATCTAGGGCCTGTAAGTTAAATGGCACTAGTGGGCTGCAGCACTTATAGTGCCAGTACTGGAGTCACCAATGAAAACATGACTCTAGGCCTACTTCAGAATCTTAGCATGGCAGATATAAAACCTGGTAAAACCACCCTTTCAATAGGTCTAACCATTCCTCATGTAATACTTATAAAATCAATCCTAAGGTAGGCTCTAAATATCTACAGGGTAGGGTGCATGGTATTTAAAAAGTAGGACTTCTTAAGTTTACATGTCTTGGCAGTGAAAAATATCAAAAGTAATTTTTCACTGCAGCAATACTCTCCCTTAGAAAAGCACTGGGTTGCATTATAACACCTTATGATGCATAATTTCAAGTTGGGAATAGCTAGAACCATGATTTAAGTACTCAAATTAATAGGAATTTAAAATCCAATCTGACATATTTTAAATTACACATTTCTAAAATGTCACATTTAGAAAGTGGACATGTTTCTGCCTAAAGCCTCTTGTAGCCTTCTCAAAGTTAACTGGCCCCTGGAAGTGTGCTGGGGGGTGTGAATGGCTCTCAGGAAAGGGAACAGACGGGCCTTGGTTGGGAGGAGGTTTGACCTCCTCCTGACAGGATGGCCTATGCCATGTGTCCACCAACTGTGCAAGCTTCAAAGGGATATCCCCTGTCACAGTCAGATGTAACTCACTCCTAGGCCTGCTCTCGTCATTACTCAAGTAGCTAGAATGGCACAAATCCTAGTTGGGAGTGGGGGGGAGACATTTTCCAAACTGGTTTGCAGGGGAGTTCCTCATTGTTATATTCATTCATAAGGGGTGTACCCAGAGCTCTGACCCTGGGAAGAAAGATACTGATATGTTAGAATTTGGTATAGCTGGGCACTGTGGTATTTTGTTAGGGCCAATCCCACCAGAAAATGTGGCAAAGTGGGAAGGGCTACTCCTGGGAACTTTTTCCCTATTGGACAGAGAGTTTCCCACACCCACAAGGTAGGTCCAGTCATAACATTGAACCCTTGGATACCCTCCTGAGAACACTGCAGGACCTGAGAAAGACATAACGACTGCACCTGCTGAACCCTTTCAACTTCAGAACAGGACTGTACCTCTGTGGAGAGAATGACCAAGAGTTGAACCTGATCCTACTTAAAACCAGGACAGAAGAGTGGACTCCAAGGGTTAGCTGGCTACCCTTCTGTTAAGCTACAGGGACACAAACTCTACAATAAGCCCTGGACCCTACTGGTGTCCTCTCCTGGAGTGATTCCCAGCCTCAAGTTTTGTCCCTAAGGTCCTTGGATACGCATCAGAGTTTACTAACCCTGCATAACACTACAAGCTGGGACATAGAAACTTATTGAAGGATTTTACCAAAAGAACCACAGGCTACAACCAGACTACTGCCAAGCTGCAACCACAGACCCCGATGTTGCACTGCTGGTCAGACTCAACTTGTTGGTTTGACTTGCTGAAAGTATCCTGAATGCCAAAAATGTTTCTAGGTCTTAAAGTAGAATTTTTCATAGGTAAAGGCACCAAAAGTATCTGTCTGGTGCTGGGCATTCAGTGTGGACAATTTTGAATTTCTCTTGCTCTGAGCTTTTCCACCAAAAGTCAACAGCCTCACCGGGACTTCGTCTGACTGCTATCTAGCCTTGTGCAAGCCATCTCAGCCACAACCTGTTGCCTTGTTTTGCTGATGATTTTTGAATATAATTCTAGAGAAGTCATAAGGTAAACCTTTACAACAAACTGAACCTGGTCCCTGTATTCAACCCACGCTCCATTGTGGTCAGTCTTTACATTTGACTTTGACCTGGTCTAGCGCGATCAGATATCCTTGATTAATGCTTTGTGCTTTTTCACACTAGAAACATCTAACATTTTGAAAAATCATATCTCCAGTTCCCGGCATCCGATTTTAGTTGTTTTGATGTCTATTTGCTCATTAAAACGTTCTCTGTTATTATCAAATGCAGAGGGTTTTTATTGTGTTGTGGTTTCTATTTTTAACTGTTTTGATAGTGATAAACACTTTACACATTTTTCTTAAGTTAAGCCTTTCTGCTCTGTGCTACAACTACCAACGGTTGAACTTAGGTTTGAATTCAGGTTTAAATTATTGATAACTAACTAGACCTAGTAAAGAATAGTGTCAATATTACTTGGAGAGGACTAGCTTTCAGATCCTAATAAACCACTTTCGCACACCAAGCATCTATAATCATTCCTTTTTCAAGCTGCCTGGAGCCAGCGCTCTTTCTATTGTGTAAGGATAGGGCATGGCCTTTGGTCCCACGTCTACTATTCTCTGCTATATGTCTCCTTGATAATTAGAAAATCACGGTATTTGGTCTTTTATGGCAGCAGCACAGATGAGAGGACAGTAGTCAGGTGGACTGTGCTGCTGCATTACAGTCACAGCTCCCTGCGCCTTTCCTTTTCACCAGCAACTTCCAACTTCAAAGATACCTTAACTTGGCACCACTTGTGAGAATGCAGTTTTTTCTTTCCAATTTCTAATTTAAATATTAATTGGTTTGAGAGATCTGCATGTAGAGGCTGTTTTTAAGCTCTTCCACTCATGTTGACAATATTCTTCTCTCTACATTCCTGCCCACAGTAATGTCAGCCGTCCCGTTACTTCATCAACCTCTACACCAGGAGTCACTATATCAAGATCATTATAAGAGTACCTTTACATTGCATATTTTTTATGAGTGAGGTGCCTTTGGTTCGCAGGTAAGTTTGTAAGTATTATTTCTAGCTTTATATTTTTCATTTCCATAAAGATAATGTAATTCTTAAACTTAGTTTATTATTTAATTTTTTTAACTAAAAAAATTGTGATACTAATATTTAATTTAATGTATTTCAAATGTAATAGTTGTAAATATTACTTTAAATTAATGTGCTTATTTAATGTACTGTCATTTTAAATTACCCTTTCCTGAACCCTAAAACCCATTACTTCCCCTTAATGCTACTCTTTCCTGAACCATACAATCTTCTTACTACCACTTAATGCTATCCTTCCGTTAACTCTAAAGTCCATATGCTTCACCTTAATACTACCAATTTTTGTACCCTATGAAAAATCCTTGCTACCTCTTAGCGCATGCCTCTCTGATTCCTAAAACCCCTCACTACTGCTTATCGCTAACATTTCATAAACCTTAAAAACTCCTTACTACCTCTTAATGCTACCCTTCAGTGAACCCTCATAAACCCTTGCTGCCTATAAGCACCACTTTTCCCTTAACTTTAAAAACCTCTTACTACCAGCATCCTGGAGCCCTAGTAACATTTTACTACATCTTAACACTACCCTTCCCTGAATGTGAAAACCTAACTACCCCTTAATGCTACTCATCCCTGAATGCTACAAACTTCTAACTACCTGTGAACACTGCCTTTCTTTGAACCTGAAAACCCTTACCACGCCTAATGCTACCTATTCCCAAATTGTAAAAACCCATTACTACTCCTTAACACTACTCATCCCTGAACTCTAACAACCTTTAATACCCTTAACGCTACACACACCTGAATCCCAAATCCCCCTCCTACCCTTTATCACTATCATTCCCTGAACCTCACAAACTCCTCATTACCCTGTAACGCTCTTTCAAGGACACTGCCTGCTGAAAGCCGTTGGAGCCTACGGGTCAAATACTGGGAAAAATTGGAAACTGAATTACCGGTTCCTGGTAATTCATCATTGGTAAGTGGACCCTCAGTGTCCCACTACGGATCCCTATTATTTGCTTTGCCACCTCCCTCCCCGCAGATATGAATGCCCATGATTCCAGTACGTCTGGGGAGGATTTGCTGCTTGTTATTAGGCACATCGTTAACATGTTCTTAGTGGTGTTGAATTGCATGAGAAAACTTACCTCTTTAAAGGACTGAACAAGGACTGCATGCAGACAGCCTGACCTCTCTCTACACGTGGCATCCTGGTGAACAGCAGCACTTGGTGTCCTACACCACTTATCTTTAGGAACATTCTTATGTTTAAAGACATTGTGAAAGAAACATTTTCAAATTTAATAAAGTCTCTTCAAAATTCAAAAATGTGTATTTCTCCAACACTTAATGGTTGTGTTTTACCTTAATACATCAAATTATAACACTGCACTAAGTTGCCTATATTTTAAGTGCTGGTTTTCAAATATGAACTTAGATACAAACATTCATGTTTTCCCTCCATTTCTGAAAACAATGCTATTAGTAAACTAAGAAACAAGCCAGTTGTCACATGCACCCTCTTTGTTGTTTAGGCATAGCTGCCAAGGTTTAACATTGCGGTGTGTGACATTTTCATAGTAGTGTAATTATGAGTGACATTCGACACTTATGAGTGACACTTTCTCACAAGAAAAATGAAGTGCATAAAAAGAGTTAAATATTAGAAATTGCAGCCTTTTGTCCATGGGAAGCATTATAATACATGGGAACTGCTCATAATCCTTGAAATAGAAGGTAAAGATGCTGATACCAATAAGACAACTGTTCAGGGCACACATATCACATTGTAGCAGTCAGAAATGTAATAGCAATTGAGCCAAACGTTTGGAAAGGGCTGCAGAGTGGGCAAGGTGAAGCTTGTCTGTAGGATAAAACTGTGGAGACAACTGCGGGTAGGGCCTGTGCACTCAAGCATGATGAGAGTAGGGTGTTCATTATCCACATATGGACACATCCTTGAGTGGAATGGGAGGCCAAGAACAGCAGAAACCCTCAGTGAGTTAAGCGGCTGCTTAGAACCTACAAGATCATGGGTATAGAAGCAAGGCACGTGATGTCCATGGACAACGAACAAGTCAGTTACAACACTTACATTATCATCATCAAACCAAGTAAGCCAAGCAGGAAGAAAGAGTCAGCCTCTCATGAGATAACATCCATGTAGGAGGTGTTCTATAGTGGAACGTTATCTGCAACATCTCTTACAAGATTCACTCCAAAAAAGAAACACAGGCAGAAATTATGCGTGGCTGCACGTGCAAGTTTTCAAAATGTTTATTTTGCTCCATTGCAAAGACCAAATTAAATGTTTGACCCATAGCCGCAGAAGGAGGAAATTCAGTAAAAGCCGGCATTCCCTTTCGAGCTGTTTTACATAGAATGCAATTTGGAATGGATATGGTATTAAAATGTGCAAAAAAATATAAAGGTAAAGAAATTATCACTGAGCACCTCTCACACACTCATGCCATTGCACTTGTTAACCTAATACATTAAAGTACAGGTCGCTGTTATCAAATTAATGCAGGGCACAGTGAGTGACTAACCTTTCTGCAGCCCTTTCACTAGAGCCTGGGGGCTCAAGGGTGAGCGCTTCGGCCTGGTAAAAAAATTATACGCGGAACAATATTATAAGCAAACTAGCAGCCCGTCCCGACGTTGTCCGGGAGCAATCATGGCTCTGGGCCCCCGCCCGCCCTGACGTTGTGTAACCTGCCCATGTCACTGCTCATGTCACTTTTTCCTGCTGTAATGCCCCGTTTGGTACCTGCCCACGAGACACATTATTAGGACTTGTTGACTGTTCTCCGCAGAGGGGTGACCCGGGTGCTCTGCGTGACGCACAGGCTGTGTCCACTACCTTTTTATATTTTTAATCCCCTCTATTTTCATTGTGTTGAACGTTACCCAGCCAGTGATTAACATAACAGAACAGATTGTCTACGTGTGCTTTCTCTTTCTTTCTTTATACATTCTTTGTTTTTTTTTATTTTTTTATAAATGCTCTTTTTATTGAGCCTCCTTTGTCTCCTTAATGGAAAAGTGCAGGTAGTTAGCGTCACAGAGTACCTGCTTGCCCCTCAGAAGTTCCTGTACTGTCCCGTCACTTCCCCCGACAACTAATTGATTCAATTTCAAAGGAAATGCCTTTTCTGAACAGCAGACACGCTTTATATTCACTGTGCTCATGGGCCTGATAGCAGTGCTCTGCGCGCTTCACAATTCCATGTTATCAGCACCTTACGCTCTCATCCGAGAAGAACACGGCAGCTGCTCCACTCTGGCGCACACCTGACGATTCAACATGATTTTCAGCGGTTCGAAGCAATCCATGGCTGCCACAGGTGCTATACAAACAGCCTCTACCTTAACATAAAACAACATACCAAAACAATGCAGAGATGGCATGCTTGTACCTTCCCAGCACTGGTGGCGATGTCCGGACGGCTGCAGCGGAGGGCTGAAAAGATGGCAGTGGTACAGTGGTTGCCATGGGGAAGAAAGCGTAAGAGCTTGCAGTGTTTGCAGCCTTAAAAACCCCGGTGCGGGCCCTTTAATAGGAGAGCAAGTGCAGCTTCTCCGATAGGCCCCGGTACCAGCTCTCACTAAACTATTAGAGCCATATAGTACAGTGAATATTCAATCAATAGGGAGGAGGTGTGGCGCCGCGGCCAGGGCGACTGACGCTGGAATCTGGGGATCACGGTTCGATCCCCGGCTCCGGCGGCAGGTTAGCCCAGCACCATGTGACTCTGGGCAATAGCTTGCTTAATCTTCCCGACGGCCCCCAGCGCCTAGAGACCCTTACGGGTGATTGTGCGCTTTACAAATGTGGATTATTATAATCTCTGCAGCCCCTCACTGTCTGCCCGCCGATCTTCACCGCCTGTCCGCCGGTCATGTCCGCTGCTCCCCTGATCTCCACCACTCCTCGTCACTGCTCCTCCCCGCACTGATCTCCGCTGCTCCTCCCCACGCTGTTCTCCCCCGCTCCTGTACGCCGCTCCTCGTGTGTACGCCACTCCTGATGTCAGCAAGCACGTCGTGGCTGGCGCTACTTTGAAGGGACTACTTTTTTTTAACCTATTTTTTTTAATAACGTATTTATTTTTAATTTATATAGCCTATGTCCATCTGCACACCCTGAGGATTACAACGATGTATCGGGTGTGTGGATTGGTGCTGTGGTTCCTGAGTTTTCCCGCCTCAAAGCCTCAAAGTTCTTCCTTTATAATAGTAGTATAGATAAAACAAACACAAGAGTAGCTTTTTATAGAGTGCACATCATGAACGCCAATTTTTCAAGCTGTGCTCATCTGTGATGCTGAAGAAAAAGTAGGCAAGGTGAAATAAAATTTCCTAGGATCACACATTATAGTCCGCGGGGAAGTCAGCATAGTAGATCTCAGGTTTTCTGGTTTCAAACTGTTCAATCTAATCACTACATGGGTATTCCTTCTCTCTTTCACTTTACATCAAAATTTACCTTGTTTTAATTTGTGGCTCATGAGATTAGAGCATGGGTGTCAAGTAGAAGCCACATGATGGCTTGGATCGTATTGGGCTTGAGGATGCAAGACCAATTCGAACTGAGCCAGAGTCAGCCATTTGGCTTGAGCTTGGCTTGAATTTTCAGGGGCTCGCCCAGTTCTTTCGCATTGTGGAAATTAAGGGGTCAAAGCCAAAGTAAGGACATGATTTGACCATGATTAAACAATTTGAGGAAGCAAGCGTACCAATACTACAATGCAGGACTCCTTGTTTCAAGGTCCATAGTTTCCTTATTACACCACATTTGTAAAAGCAACTAGCTGTTGGATTACAGTCCTGTTTTTTTTTAATCAAATGCTTACTTCAGTGTTTACTTTGAATTAAATTCTTACTATATTGGTAAAAAAAGAGGCAGAGAAATATGTCAAAAAAGTGGGAGGACATGATTAATAAAAACATGGGGGCATATGTACAAGCCCCTATCACCACCACAATGTCACTTTTACGGACGTTGTGGTGGCGGTAAACAGTCATAATATCGATTCCATATAGAATGGACATAATATCGAAGTAAAAATATAGAATGGACAAAATATCGAATGGACACAATATAGTGGTTAAAAATATCGAATTTAAGGTAAGTAATATCGTTTTTTAAAATATAGAAGTCAAAATATCGAAGTATACAATATAGGCATTAAATATATCGATTTTTTAATAATATCAATTTTTTAAAGTGTTTTGTATGTTAGTATATGTGTGAAAAGTGTATATTAATTTTTGTAATGTATGTTTAATGTATTTTAAGTAATGAATTTTGTGTTATTTAATTTTTGCGTAATTTAATTCTGTAGCGGGTTGTGGTTTTATAGGGGAATAGGGTGGGAAGTAATTTAATTATATTAAATTAAAAATAAATTTTTAGCAATTATTATTAATTTTTAATTAAATGTTGCTTTCTAGTTCTGTAGCGGGTTGTGGGTTTATAGGGGAATAGGGTGGAAAGTAATTTAATTGTAATTAATTAAATACTTTTATTTATTTATTGGTATTCATTTTGAATTTATTGTTATTTTTTAATTGGTAATTAATTTTTATTAATTGCCAATTAATTTGTATTAGATGATTAATTGTTAAATATGTTAATTTTCTAAAATTATTTTCTGTAGCGGGTTGTTGGTTTATAGGGGAATAGGGTGGGAAGTAATTTAATTGTACTTAAGTAAATACTTTTTTTCATTTATTGGTATTGATTTTAAATTTATTGGTAATTAATTTTTAATTGGTAATTAATTTCTATTAATTGGCAATTCATTTTTATTAATTGGTAATTATTTTGTATTAATGAAATATTTGATAATTATGATAATTGTATTAATGTATTTTCTGTTGTGGGATGTGGGTTTATAGGGGAATAGGGTGGGAAGTAATGTAATTGTAATTAATTACATATTAAAAATACTTTTTGTGTATTGATAATTAATGTACTGTTAATTTGTTATTGGTATTAATTTTTATTATTAATTAGTTTTTGTTATATTGAAAATTAATTAGTTGTTAAATAATTATGAATAGGTTATTAATTTTTAATAACTAATATGTAGTTGTATTTCTAATTAATTATTACATAATATTAAATTGGTTATTAATTTCAATTAATGTTTTATTGGTATTGATTTTTAATTTATTTTAAATAATATATTAAATCATTACTTTCCCTACTGTTAAACTCACTGGAGTGGGAATAGTAGTTTTCACCCTCCCGCTATCCAACGCTTTTCCTACGGTTGCACTCTCTGGAGTGGGAATAGTAATTTTTACCCCTACGCTATCCAATGCTTTCCCTATTGTTGTACTCTCTGGAGTGGAAATAGTAATTTTTACCCTTCCAATATCCAACGCTTTCCCTACTGATGCACTCTCTGGAGTGGGAATAGTAATTTTTACCCCTACGCTATCCAACGCTTTCCCTACTGTTGCACGCTCTGGAGTTGGAATTGTAATTTTTACCCTACCGCTATCCAACGCTTTCCCTACTGTTGCACTCTCTGGAGTGGGAATAGTAATTTTTACCCTTATGCTATCCAACGCTTTCCCTACTGTTGCACTCACTGGAGTGGGAATAGTATTTTTTACCCCTACGCTATCCAACACTTTCCCTACTGTTGCACTCTCTGGAGTGGGAATAGTAATTTTTACCCTTACGCTATCCAACGCTTTCCTTACTGTTGCACTCACTGGAGTGGGAATAGTATTTTTTACCCCTACGCTATCCAACACTTTCCCTACGGTTGCACTCTCTGGAGTGGGAATAGTGATTTTTACCCCTACGCTATCCAAAGCTTTCCCTACTGTTGCTCTCTCTGGAGTGGGAATAGTATTTTTTACCAATACGCTATCCAACGCTTTCCCTACTGTTGCACTCACTGGAGTGGGAATAGTATTTTTTACCCCTACGCTATCCAACGCTTTCCCTACTGTTGCACTCACTGGAGTGGTAATATTAAATGTTACCCTCCTGCTATCCTACGGTAAAATATTGTACATTTTTTATTAATAACTTAAATTAATTATATCTTAATTTTAAGGTTATTTGAGTATTTTTAAGTATGTTTTAGTTAATTATATTTATTATTTCATTAATTTTAAATTACTTTTAAGACATTTAAAAAAATTCGATATTTTGACTGACTATATTTTTTACAGACTATATTTTGGATTCGATATTTTTGTACTTACCTGTTTGTAGATAGGAATTCGATATTTTGGCATTCTATATTTTGGTGACTATATTTTGTCATTCTATATTATGGTAGTGATCCGTGGTGGCGATAGGAGCTGCGCCTTATGTACAATGCAGCGTTAAGCCACTTAACATGGCTTAACGCTGCCTTGTACATAAGGCACCCTTTCACACTATGGTTAGGGTGAAAGGGATATGCAGTGGGTGCTGTGGTGGGTGTTCCACCGCATCATCCATTGTATTTGACGCTGGGTGGCGTACACAGGAGGCAGAGCTAAAATCAAGACCAGGAAACCCCTGTCTTAAGATGGTGAAACGAGGAGAAATGCATTATTTCTCCTTTTTTCCATGTGTGCTGACTTTTGCAGCACACATAGAAAAAGCAAAATGCCATGGTTTGTTTATGTACAGGAAGGTGTCCCTTCCTGTACATAAACAAACGTTTAAAAAATGCAATTCTGTCACTTTCATGTGTACTGCATGAAGCAGCACACTTGACAGTGACAGAATTGCATTTAGGTTTGTTTATGTGCAGGATGGGACAGCTTCCTACCCATAAACAGACCTCCCCTGCACGCAGACACCCTTGCACTCTGGTGCAAGGGTGCCTGCTTTGGCGCTAAGTTGTTAAACTTAGCGCCATCGCTAGGGGAAAAGGATGGCTGCACCACATTCTTGTAAATACAGTGCAGCCTTGCTTTTCAGAAGTGGTAGAGCGTGTCATTAAGCCAAGGAGGCTAACGACACACTCCGACACTTCTTAGTCCATATCCCTCATGGTTTCTTGTTACATAGTTTCTATTTTGCACATTACACAACACATGAGGTGAGAGTGGTTCTTCTGGTGAGACTCAGGGTATACTTTCTCCAAAGAAATGCCTCTGTGTTGTGGAACTTGCTCATACTTTCTAATATAGTTCACCACCGGCATATTTTGACAAAGTGATAAGGCCAGGATTAAATGTCAAGGCTCTTAGTGCCACACTTTCCCACTGTACCAAATCTATTGGTGGAGGTTTGGAGCTTGAGTCTGCCCACATCTGTGACCTGCACACCATGTTGAGGGGTTGTGGTCACGGATTGTTTATAGCACTAATTACCTTAACTGAGCCTATTTCAAAGCACTCCTAATGTTTACAGACAAGAGAATAAAGACATAAAGAGATTGCAAGGCCTACAATTCGACTTTAATAAACAAGTTTCTTCCTTTGTACACTTGACTCACCAAAGAATGGAATAGAAAGCAGACAAGGCTTACTCAAGGGTGCAGTAACTCAAATACAGCATAACACAGTATTGCCAAATCTATCTCTCTTTTTGAGATTAGGAGCTTCATTTAGAGGCAGTATGGAATGAAACCATCAAAATAACTCCACAATTCACAGTCAACACTGTGTGCCCAACTTACAGCTGACCTTCCCAGACCCCTTGTAGCTGGCATCAATGCGGCTATTGGTCACTTCGCATTACCATACTTTTTGGCCCATAGTAAAAAAATGTGCAAATCACCATGAGTTAGAAGAGTTTTTTATTTCTTTAGTGGAATCACTTTCAGGATCTTTAAGTAATACATTCTAATGTTTATGTAAAATATACCTATGTTGTATTGCGATTGGAGAGAAATGAGAGCAGCACCACTAAGGGAGTAATTAACAAAATGTCAGAATTTTGGGTGTTATACCATGAAGTGCAATAGCATTACCACAACCTGTACTCATGACATTACCACACATTTGAAGAGAAATGGGCATGCATTGTTTCTGTCTGTTTTCTGCAACTATTGGTATAGAATTAGCACCAGCTTTTTGCTTGAAGTTTGGTACCTAAAAGGCACAGAATGCAGTACCTTCTTCTGCATGCAAAATAGCATTAACTTCTCTGAAAACTACTTTCCACACATTTCACCAATTTTGTGTACATTATCACATATTCTAAAAAACCTCTAAAGTGGTATGTCTGCAAATGGCAAATTACACTAAATAGTCCAGGAATATTCTGTTGGTTTGTAATAATGTCCTGTCTGTGTATGATAAAGGTCCCTTTTTAGGTCTGGCCTGACAGTGTAACTGTATAGATGACATATGTTTACCAATTCTTTAAAAAATATGTAGAGTGGTCTTCGGATTGACTCTACCTCAAAAAGTATAACTCTATCATCTTATGCTATCAGCTGTTGATATGCCATTCTGCCCTCAAGAAAGTGCTTACATTTCAATCAAGAGGGACTATTTTAAATCTGATAAATAAGCTCAACTATTCTGCATGTCATATTCATTTTTCCTTTGCCAATATGCATTCTGTACTAAAATAATTTTTGGGGGTACTTTTAACCAGCATTGGCAAATCCAATAGGGCAGGCGTACAGTACATGCAAACGGCAATTGTTGCTGATTATTTAAAGCCAGACCTATTGTGTTTGCCAATGCTTGTTCTTATGTATTTTGGCATCCGTGTTTCCTTCACTGAATGAGGTTTAAGGACCACGGTATCTTTAGTGGTTGCTTATTGTGTCTAGGACATGCTGAAATCTTTATGTAGTGTGGCAACATTGCTCCTGACTTGTTCTGCATTTTCTGCCTTGAAGTGAATCAATGTATCAAAAACCCAGCGATCTAATTTAAATTGTTTCCACGGAGCAAACCCTCCATTTGTCGATACTCAACAGTGATTGGATTCCATCAATACTGTGAAGAACTTTCATCTGTTTTCATTAAGAAATCCCCAAAATCTAAAATTGTGATGGGTATTTAGTTATGAGCATGGCATCGCAGTGAGTGACATTCAGTCACTCAGTCAACAAGCATGTTCATTTAGGCGATAGTAAATGTAAATGTAAATGTACAGGAATTTATATAGCGCAAATCACCGAGCGGTTTCTAAGCGCTTGCTTAGGGAACCCGTCCTGGTATTCCCCTGTGAGATAACCCCGGCAGGGTATCCGCAAGGTGAAAGCCAGGCATCCCGCCGCGAGGGGCAGTTGTGGAGATTAAGCAAGCTATTGCCCAGAGTCGCAGAGTGTGAACCCGTGAATCGAGTAGGCATCGGAGCGAGAATTGTCGAGTCCATGGACATTTTAGGACTCACGACCCGGCCGAGCCGGGAATTGAACCCTGGTCCCGGGCTGACCTCTGCTTCCAGGTCTGCCTCCTCTAACCAGTGAGCCACACTTCTCCACTCCACTTCTCCCATAGTCTTTAAACACTTCCAATTTGCAAACAAATTTCACGGAATATACATTAAGATTGAACAGCATAAAATTGTCTAAAAAAGAAAATGCCACCTGTTGCACAATATCCCTTAAATTAAACGTCGAGGAAAAATTAATTCAAACATTTTAAAAGTTCCTACACTGCAATTAGTTGTCTTCCTAGATCGCAGGTCACATCCCAGTACCGCATATCTATTAAAAATACAGCCATTTATCTACAATCTAAAATTAAATAATTAATCTGTGTTTTCCTTATCATTGCTTTAACAACTGCTAAAAACCAGGGACAGGCACAAAAAAAATATGATAGCCATTACATTTGACCTTCAATCTAAAGGTGCAATTACCATTACTATCTAAAAATACTCGACTAGTAGCAGAACACTAAAACTGGGTTAAGGCCAACTCTAAATTTCAGCAGTGTAAATCTCATTGCTTTATTTGGTAAGACATCTTTATATGGAAACACCTTCCTATTTTGCCAGGATATTTTTAACAGCTCAGTCAAAAGTTTGCCATTGAGATATCTGGCTTCATGAACACTGCCCTGCGTATTAATTAGTGGCTGGAGCTCTGTTTCAATATAATTACTAGTAACTTAACATGTAAAGGTATTGATGTTCTTTTACCAATCTCAATAAGCATTTTTCTAACTGATTTGGCACAGCGGTGTGGTCGTGGCGGCGGTCCGATCACTGCCACACTGCGGGACTGACTGCACTATTAGAATTGTGGTGACCAGACCACCACTGAACAGCTGCGACCGCTGTGGATCAAGGATCCGGCGGCCGTCTGGCAGCGGTTAGAGGCCAAAATATGCTGGTGGTGGCAGTTCGGGCTGGACTGTTCCCATGAGGCACAGGGTCAAGGCTGATTTGCATATGGCAATGTCTGAACTGAGGTGGTGTGGAGGAGCAGCTGTGGCTTGCTGCCTGCTCCTGCACCGCCAAATCAAGTCCTAATGTTTTTTTTGCGTATCTGCCCTCTATCAGATCCCACTCAAGCCTACCACTGAAGCACAGAAGCTCAGCCTCACATTGAAACTGAGGGCGAATCATAGCGTGGTAAGCTGATAAGAGAGGTTTTACAGATGGCCCGCCATATTGTTTTAAATATTTTTAGCTCACTAACTGATGAGTCTGCCATAGCCTGGTGGGAGTGAATGTATTCTTTCAATGCAGCTACTTTCCAGACCACGTCCCAAATAATTTGTATCTACTGACTACCTCTGCTTCCGTTTTACCTTGATGCCATTTATATTTCAGGTTTCCTTTTCCAAATGGGAGTACTTTGATTATATCCAGGTTTATTGTCATTTTTTTTCTACAGCATTTACAAAACATCTAATTTTCTCTGCAGCCCAATTTAGGTCATATCAATAATGACCAGGTCATCTGCATATAAAAGGCACATAATATAGAAACCAATACTGTTAGGACTGAAGCTATTTGCAGTAGCTTGAACACCAGGTAGACCCGACAAAAATATTGACTATAAAAGAGGGTCCAACACGCATTCTAGCCTCAGTCTGAACCTGATTGAGACTTTACGTGAAAATGCTCCTTTGGCATCTACTTCAACTTGTGCCCAGTTTTCCCTGTGTAGTTCCTGTGATATCAAGAGAAGATCATTTGGTATCTCATAATTCACTAGGGATTTCCATAGTTGTTTACGGTCTACATCATCAAATGCTGAATGAAAGTCCACAAAACAACAACATAGGTTACCTTTTAATTATGTGGACTTTCATGCAAGTAACCATAAGCTACAACAATGTTCAGCAGTGGAATGACCCTCCTTGAAGACACATTGTTGCATGGGGATAATACTTTTATCTTCTGTCCAGTCTTTATGAAGACTCAAGATTATTTTCAAAAATACTTATCCTCCCACATCAAGGAGGTTTATGCCTATAGTTCTGAGGGCCATCACCTCTCCTTTCAAAAAAATAGGTTTATTGTAGCACCCTTACTGCTTTCTAGGAATCTTCCTATTTTTCAATTTGAAATACCAGATAAAACAGCTTAGTCCATCAGTCCACAATTATTTTAATTACAGTAGTTTTTCAGGACCCGCTGCTCTCGTTAATTTTAAAGTTGGTATTGTCTACTTTAAAACTACCAAGAAAAAATATGCCCTTGGCTCCTCCTTTATTACAAAGGATTCAGCATGCGGTGCGTCAGAGTTTCCATTTAAGTACATTTCCTCCAGATATGCAACCCACATTTCCTCTCTGACCAAATACCGAAGTTTACCCAACTCTTTACCCAGACCATGTTGGACGAACCTTCAAAACATTTCGAGGTTCATTCTCCAACATTCATCGTGGAAGGTATGCTTCTTTTTGGATATTACGCTTTCATAATCCCTTCTTGCTGTGCTGGGTTGCGCTATTATCTTAAACTCATATCTGGTACTTATAATTCTTTTCCATTTCATTATCTTAGATTTCAAAAGCCTCTTGCAATCTTCATCAAACCAAATGTTATTTTTCCGCTTTTCTATATTTTTTCCTTTTTCTCTGCATGTATTGGTTTCTAGTCTATTGAGCTAAAACAATCTGGGGTTGCTTGTGTTCCCATTCTAGGATGAACTTGCCTGGCAGTTCTTGCTGGGCTGTTCCTATTGGAGCAGAACCAAGGCTTATTTGCAAAGTGCTGGTTCCTGTCTAAGGTGGAATTGTGGGCAAAAAAACATTCAACTCAAATTTCTACCAGCTATTTAGCAATTACATAATTTAATTTACGCAATCCACATATCATTTTTGGGTTTTCCCTCATGTGATGCCCTTAGTGCGACCGGGGTGCCCAGATGTGTTTGCAGTGCTCACTGCACCATATGACTCAATATGCCCCTTGTTTACCTGGCCCAACAAGGCTGAAACTGCTCTGGGCTTTTGCTCGTATTCACAGGCGGCTTGATTTGTCAATTCAGGCTGGCCTGTTCCTATTTGAGTACAACCAAGGCTGATTTGCATATGGCTCGTTCCATTCTGAGGCTGTATGGTGGACAATAAAACAATGAAGTGGCTCAGAACTTTTACTGGTGGCTGAAATTAATTGAAGCATTCCACTCATCACTTTTGCTTTGATATACCCATTCATGAATTAAAACAGCACTTGAGAAACACTAGCAGACACCGATAACGTTGAACTCTAAGTCAAAATACCATTTTTAACTTCAGCATCAAAAACAATACACATTTCCTTTTCCCTGAAAATAACACATACACTTTGTGAAGCTGAGGAACCATCAATTTTCAACATTGTGTAAAAGTCTGAATCTTGACAAAACCCATTACACTATTTCGCTTCTTGTCCTTAGTTCGCCACATCCTATGCTCAATGACATGCACTAATTACTCATACTTCAAGTCCTCAGAGTGGCCCAAATTATCGTCCTTCTGAAATTACTCATGCAATTTGGTTAATTGAATTTTTCCTTGACTTCCAGGATAACCTATTCAAGATCAGTGGTGGCCCAAATGGCTTGCAGGGGTGCGGGGGGATGCACGGGGGAGGGAGGGGGGTTTGCGATTGCAGGGGGGAGCTTAACATCAAAAAAATATAATAACTTACCTTTCCACGGGGTCCTGTGTCTCTGCTCCTGCTCTCCTGCTCACCTGCTTCCGACTTCAGGAACAGGAAGCAGGCAGCTAGGCTCCCTCCCCTAAACCAATAACAGTGCTGCAATTCAGCGTTGTGAATGGTCAGAGCACCGTGACGCAGCGCTCAGCAGGGGTTGGAGGGATGGGCATGTTCTCTATGCAGGCTGTAATGCAGCCTGAATGGAGAAGGGGAAAGAGCACATGACTGGTTTGGGCGGCCCGAGAGGGCTGACCAAACAGTCATTGGGCACTTAAGAGTGGGCAAACCACTCCTCCCCAGCTCTGCTCTGTGAGCAGAGCAGCCCGACTCACCCGCATGTCAACAAAGGAAGCATAAAATGATAATACCTTAAAGTTATTATCATTTCATGTTTTTGTTTCTCTCACTGCTTGAAAGCAGTGGGCGACACGCCTCCGCCATAGCAGAGGAGCGGCCACTGTTCAAGATCTCACCTTTGCAGTATATCTAGTTAACCAACTACATTTTTGCTTCTCTACTATTGCCCTAATTAATGTACTCTAATTTTTAACCAGACCACCCAGCATCACATTTATTTTAAATTCAGGGTGATCATTGAACATACTACTGACAAAGAATATACAGAAACATCCTGTGCTTCTGCTAAATGTTTCTTTGACTTACACTGCATGCTGTGTGGATTTGGCCAACCTTGGGAATGATGGAAGATAAAAGCCTCATGTTATTTTTGGAAATGTTGAAACCTAAAACCAGTGAACTGTCTATTTATCTGCTTTGTGAGTCTAAATACTTGGGGCTTTTTTCCACCCAAAGGAACTTCCTTAGGAAATTATTAATTTAACTAAAACCATTAGGAAAAGGAATTGTAAGTCCTAATAAAAGATGGAGATTTTTTGTTGACTCCATCATCTTAACAGCCTTCATGTGCTCTCACAAAGACAATTTAAAGCAGAAGAACCCAGCAGTAAATCATGTGTGCTTTCAATGATAGATTTATTCACACGCTGAGAAGTTTCTCATTGTCAGTACTTGGAGCACTCAGGCCTTGAGAAAAAGGAAGACACTGTTGTACTGAGTCAGTGTACAGATTAACCGTATGTTGCCATTGATAGGCTGAAAGACAAGCCTCTGACAGCTGGGCATTGCAAGTCAGTTGAGAGCATGAGGCACATAGGATTCTTTCAGGCATATTTACAAGGGCTTATCGCCATCAGAACGTGACTTTTTATGGTGTTCTGGTGGCGATAAGCCCTTCACCTTATTTACAAGATGGCATTATTACACTTAATATGGCTTAACACCACCTTGTAAATAGGACCCCTTTTTATGCAGCACTTAGTGTGAAAGGGATGTGCAATGGGTGCTGCAGTGGGCGTTCCGCGGCAACACCCATTGCTTTTGACCCTGCCTCCAATTTACAAGAGTGGCTTAAATATGGGGCAGCACCAAAAATAGGACCACGGAAAACCTGGTCTTAACCTGGCAAAACGAGGGGAAATTATTAATGTCTTCTCGTTTTTGCTTCTTCTATGTGTACTGCATTCTCAGCACACATAGGAAGAGCACAACACCACTAGGGATTGTTCATGCACAGGAAGGTGTCCCTTTTGGTTCTTCTCCTTGTTATTCACCTGCCTTGTATTCCAGTGACTTTCTTTTTTTTGGGTTTCAGATACTTTATGTTTTCTGACCCTTCTGCCTTGCATTGATCATTCAACATATCCCAGGACATGCGCCTAAATGGCTGCACACTCCAGATTTCCATATATATAGTGCATATGTCTCCTCCTCAATGCCCTCCTCACTGCTCTCTCAGATGTTTACCACTTGACTAGTTATATAGGGTATTTAGATGGGACACTGACCCCATCATGAGAAGTTCCTGTAGAAGGATCTGCACATGTACTCCCACGTGCAAACTCTTTTCCCAGCTTTCCTCATTCTCCATCCATTTGACTGCATGGGGGAGCTGTGATGTTAGAGACTTCAAGATGTAGCGTACATCAACCTACTTTTTCCCTGTTCAACTATAGGCCCTGATTGCGAGTCTGGTGGTCCATGGACCACCAGACTCATGTGGGCGTGGGGTTGTCGGTCTCCACACCATCTGAAGTACTAAAAATTATACCATAGAGCTATACTTACCAATAGCCCATATACCTTATTTACCAGGAATAAGTCAGTCGGCAATGGAGAAGGTTCAATCGTTCATTTTGCAAAAGCGCCCTATATAGAGGAGCCTTCCTCTCGACACAACTCTCAAAGGTGCGCAGAGGAGACTGCTGGATTACATACAAGACAGTGCATATATACTTTCAGCATACCTCATGAAAACCCCGTACATGGAAAAATACCACTTCTTGTGAGACCAGCAGGAAAACCCATATAAGGCACAACTGATTGATTCAAAACTTAGCTCAAGTTATTCCGGGGGTAGGTCAGTAAAGGTGCCTCCCTTTCATTCTGGTGCACGGGAGTACAGGCATGGCGCCTGCAAGAATGTGCTCATCCAAGAAGAAAGGCAGATGCGACCTTGAGTTTCCTAAGTTAGAATCAATGGTCTGTTCATAGCCCAGGCCGACCTTTCAGGCTCTCCTCACAGTAGCATGTCACGTGTTTTCCTTACTAATGAAAGAGACACGGGGAAATGAAACTAAAATGGCATTCGATCAGTTTAGGCCCACTTCTTCATGTAGGCATAGTTCGGGTGTATTTACAAGGAAGTTTTTATGTGAGTAGCATTGATATATTGGATACATTAAGCCAACATTATATAATATCAATTTTATATTCCTTCAGACCGCCCTTTTGGCGTGATGTAGCCAATGTACGATATAACAGATTTTCTAATCCAAGAACACACCTTCATCTATTTGCATGAGGTCAGTAACCTCTTTCTGCACTAATTGTTTTTCAATTTTCGTCTGTCGTGAAACTGTCAATGAGGAAGTTAGCTTGGCAGCGCAATAAGAGCAGCATGCCGGTCCACAATGAAGGCACAGGCAACAAGCAAATATCACCCCTAGTGCCCCAGCAAGAATCATAAAGCTTTTCCATCCCCAAGTGGACAAAAGGTTCCAGAACCATCTGGTTAAGGACCAGGTACCAGTGCCAGCATGAACTTCAGCAGCTAAGCGATCTAACTTTTGAATGGCCAAGTGTATAGTTGGAGCAGAATCAGGAATATATACACAGCAGGAGCTGCCAATCACGCAACATGCTCCTCCTCGATCAGCTAGGATGACGTCAAGCACCATCCGATTTTGAAGCGATACGAGCCTCGAAGCCTGAAGCTCTACCGTTAAATTTGTTAAAATGCCAGTAGTGGTTTGAACCACATTTTCCACTACTCTGGAAAGACGTCTGACATCTCTACTGGTAAAAATAGGACCCCATATAGGAAAAAGACCCTTTGCTATGTCTACAAATTGCTGAGAAGCAGTGTCGGTCTGGTCAGTGCCATCAGTATCAATACTTCTACTAACTCGGTACGGGAAACATCCTTTACAACGCAACTTTTACCACGCAATGCCTTTACAACGCGGTATTTCCACTCGGTAAGGATCTGAATTTCGTTTAGTCAGCTGGTGTGTCTTGTGATAATTAGAAGGAGCTATATACACCGGAGGGTAAGGAAAGACAGGTAACACCGCCCTGCCCATCCTCGGGGAAGCCATGTGTAAGCGTTCTCACCGCATACAAAATACACATTAGGAGGAGTTATCAAGGGTGGGGTGCTGTTAGTATGCAAAGTGTAGGTGTAGTTACATCTGCTGTCTCCTACCTTAACAAGACCTTTCCCTTGTATACAAAAGGAAGCAGTACTATTCAGAATAGGAACTGGCATTGCCTTGTCATCAGTAACATTACGGGCTTCGAAATGCTGGAAATATTGCGTGGAGTTAAAATGTTCAAAGTCTAACATTTCTTCTTTCAACCAAGTAGCATTTTCATAAGTGGTATACAGATTCATACAGGCATCTGGATCTAAAGATCCCTCTCCTTGTTTTCCCTGAGCATCAAATCCCTGATGTTGTTCTATATACTTTAAAACAGCTTTATAATCCTTTTCAGTATATCTTTTGGGGTCAGCTACATAATGCAGATACATAAGAGATAACAACTGAAACCAGGCTTCACAGCTTGCTAAGTGTGATAATGGCAAGGAAATGAATAAGTCATGACAATGCATTACAGATGGCAAAAGGCCACATACTCAACAGTTAGTCTTATTCGTAGTGCTATGAGCTTCGTGCAACATTTCTTTGAACACATTTTTCGTGTATGTTTCTCGATGTCTCTCTTTGTGGGGAGGCGAGTATAAAAGAAATGCTCAGGTGGGGCTGCTGTGGTACTTGAGACCTTGTGCATAGGGTATTGAAATTCCAAATACATAAACACACTTATTAATATTATCATAATGACTGCAATAGTTATTACAAAAGCTATCTTCACTCTGGTAACCCAACCGGAAAACATGGGGACATTTTCAAGAAAAGGTCTGGGAGCAAGGGGTCGCTCGTCTTCAAGGGCAAATCGGGCAAAGGGATATATCCTAACTAAAAGTCCAAACTAAACTCGGAAAAAGGGTGCAAGCCTACTGCCAGAGGGTTTCTTCTTCCTGTGTCCCTCTAGAGCCTCACAGGTAGGCTCTTATTGTTCATCCAAAGGAACAATCTTCACTGTAATTTCAGCGTTGCAATTTAGACCCTTAACATAACACAGTCTTTCTTTCTGAACAGAGCAGTGTAATAGTTCCAAGCTCTCAATACCCCAGAAAAGTGCTATCTCCAACCCTACAGCTCAAGTCTTTCCCTATCTCCTAAAATCCAAAACTGGGGTACCGCGTTGTTTTCGGGGCCGTAAATTGTATCGAAGATGCCAGGTTGCTCCTGGTCATGGAACAACACAGCAGCAGGGACATTCTATGCAACACGGTTTTCAGAAGCCTCTGAGGAATCAGCCTTATCACGAGTTTCAGAAACTGAGGCTGATTCATCTCCTTGCGGCGTCAACAATCCCTCCTCTTGCCCGATTTCAAGGGCATCCGAGAAAGGCACAAAACTCAACCTCCGCTCTCCCTCTTGTGTTAGAACTCCGTCTCGGTTCTGCTGATCAAAAGGAAGTGGTAGGGGTAATTTCTTCACATGTGAATCCAGTGCTTTTTCCCATCTACTTTCAATGCTGTTCGAGTGGCCAAAAGAATCTGGAAGGGACGGCTCCACCTGGGTTCCAAACTCGATTTTCGCTGATAATTTCGAACGAGGACCCACCTTCCTGGTTCCAAGCGATGTCCAGGACCCTCTGGCAACGGCTGCAGTACTGCTGACACCTGTTGATGAACAGAACGCAGATCTTTAGTTAAAGCATACAGATAATCTGTCATCATAGGATAATCAAGTTCTCGGAAGGATCTAGGTCTTGGGACGCCCCACACATTGGCTGGTCGACCAAAAACAACCTCATAAGGTGACAGCCCAGCCCTGTGGTAAATAATTAATATTACCTTTATCTTAGAATTTCTATATTAGTAAATACTTTAAATTAAGTAAAGAGAGGAGTCCGTGGTATTTGAGTAAAGAGGGATTTATTCAATAACTCGAGTTAAGGGAGAGCTCCTTCACCAAGCGGGTTCAGGAGTGGTCTGATGTTTTATTCATACAGCAGGTTATTTATACAGTTCAGGCAGTAGGCAAAAAGAAGAAGAAGAAGAAGAAGAAGAATAAGGAAGTGACAAACAGTAATTTCCAACCAGATGTGTCAAGGTATGGGCGTTTCTTGTGTCTCGTGAGAGTGCATGCAGTGTGTCGAAATGTGCTCCCTTCAGTTGAGGGTCCTTCCTTAGTGTCGAAATGCTCTTTCAGTTGAAGGCCCTTTCTAAACCGGGGGTTATTTCTGGCTTAGAGTCAAGAACAGGAACTGTCTCTCAAGACAGGAACTATCTCGTTGGTTCTCGGAATTGGCCGAGCCACAAGAATGTGTGGTCAACGAACGGAGGGGCCAGGTGCAGGGTGTCTTGCTCGTGGGTTTGGAGACAAAATGGATGACACACGCAAAGATGGGTGCTGTCTGAATCAAAATGGCAGACAGGCGGAGTAGGGAATCGATGGGGCACAATTGCCAATTTTATTTCCTCAGCCCGAGAATGGGGGGTTACTCTTATTGACAATAATGCTAGGGGCAGCGCATCAGGCCAACTCAAACCCGTGCTCTCCTGAATCTTTGCCATCTTTAATTTCAGTATGCCATTATATTTTTCAACCAGCCCTGCAGACTGCGGGTGTCGTGCTGCATGAAATTTCTGTTTTATCTGTAACCCATTACAAATATGTTTAACAAGTTCTGCATTAAAGTGTAGCCCATAGTCTGTCCATATAATTCTGGGCAAACCAAATCGAGGCAGGAACTCTTTAATCAGGGCTTTTGCAGTGGCCAAAGCAGTATTGTCTTTGGTGGGGTATGCTTCAACCCATTTGCTAAGCGCACAGACCACCACCAGCACATACTTAAGATTATTTACCCTTTCAAGTTGAATTAATCCATTTGTATTACTTCAAACGGTAAAGAAGGAGGTGCAAAATCTCCACTAAGAACTGTCTCCCTCCCACCGGGATTATGCTGTAAACAGACCATGCATTATTTAACCACATGGGCAGCAGTCTTGGGGATGTTCGAGTTATTCCATACTGTGTCCAATAATGCACAAATACCCTTTGCTCCAATATGAGCGGGACCATGGGCCATCACTACTACTGCGTACACCAGTGCATTGGGCAACAGCCATCTCTGTTTTTCAGTCAAATCAGTCCAACATTTGTTTTTGTCCAACCGCCCTATTTCCTGTTCCCATTTCAATAGTTTTTCAGGAGTGGCTACACTTTCAATGGTATTATCAAATACTGTGGGCTCCGCAACCCATCTGGCTGATACACTGGGGAACATTGTGGTCGTTTTAGTTTGTGCTGTTTCTTTTGCTACTTGATCAGCAAAGGCATTTCCCTCTCCTGTAGTATCAACGATTTAATTGTGGGCACTACACTTAATGATGGCCACTTTCTCTGGTAAGGTTAAAGCATTCAACAGTCTCTCAATCAAAGGGCCATGTTGTATTCTTTGGCCATGGGAGGTAAGAAATCCTCGTTCTCTCCACAGCAGCCCGAAACTATGAGCCACGCCAAAGGCGTACTGGCTGTCTGTAAAAATATTTACTCTTAAACATTCGCTCAGTTCACATGCTCTTAATAATGCTATTAGTTCAGCTGCTTGTGCTGAATGCTGGGAAACCCGAGTGGTACCCACTACTGTTCTAAGGGTAGTTATAGCATAAGCAGCTGTTGCCGTGCCATCTGGTAACTTGAAACATGAGCCATCCACATACAACTCCACTTGGGGTTCAGATAAAGGGGTATCAGTGAGGTCTACTCGTCCCTTTGTTTCTTCTTCGGTTCGAAATATACAGTAATGGACATCGTCCTTCTGATCACTCGAAGGGAGGGGTAGTAACGTGGCTGGAATCAGAGTGGCACATCGTTTAATAGTAACGTGAGGTGCAAATAAAGTTAATTCATAACCAGTCAATCGTGCACTCGTGAGGTGCTGAGTTTTCATTTGATTCAATAATATGTCCACAGCGTGCGGTACCATCACTGTGAGGTCAGTATTCAAAACAATACCCTTAGACTGTCGAATGGCCACCGCCACAGCAGCAGTGGCCCTTAAACAGCTAGGAAGGGCTCTGGCAACATTATCCAATACTGCCAAAAAATATGCACAAGGTCGTTGCTTTCTGCCAAAACCTTGTGTTAACACTGAAAGGGAACAACCGTCCACCTCATGTACGTAAAGTACAAAAAGGTTTTCGGTAGTCCGGAGTACCCAAGACAGGTGCAGAGCAAAGAGCAGTTTTCAAAGAATTAAAAGCATCCTGACATTCATCCATCCAGGGTAAGGGTTCATGCCCTTCCTGGTAATCAAATGCAACAAGGGTTTAGCCAGAAGAGAAAAATTAGGAATCCATTGGCGACAGTAAGAGGTTATGTCTAGAAAAGCACGAACATTACGTTGAGTACGGGGCACAGACATGTTAGTAATAACAGTTATCCGTTCAGGAGTTAAACTTCTCCCCTCTTTCGACAGTAAATGACCAAGGTAGGTCACTTCCTGTCAACAATACTGAAATTTGGATAACGATACTTTATTACCGTTAGTTGCTAAATTAGTCAATAATTTAACAGTGGCCTTTTTGCAACCTTCTGCTGTGTCCGACGCCACCAGTATGTCATCCACATATTGGATGAGAACATTACCAGGAGGTAGGACTAATTCATCTAATACTGCTTTTAGTGCTTGGCTATAAATACTAGGATTCTCAGTATAGCCTTGAGGTGCGCGACAAAATCTAAAACTGCGGCCAGATTGAGGAAAATTGAATTTTGCCTTGTCATGTGTCCCTACGTGTTCCCCATTATATGCTATATGTGCATGTACGCTATGCATATTTACCCCCTTGACCGAATAAAGACGCCTTTACAGTTGTGTCCAACGTTAATATGCCAGTTATCCAGTCCTCCTGAAAGCAACGTGAATTAGGCTTCTAGGCCTATGTTGCCAACGTCTTTACATTGTGCACGTTAAATCATCGAGATACACCCGTTTCTAGGCCTCACAGGGCCCGGACACTAGATTTATGCTTCAAGTCTCCTGAACCCATCCGAGGAGAGATGCAGCCCCGCCCGCATCCCTGACCCTTCACTTACTCCCTGCCAAGCAGCGCGGTGTCCGGCCTGGCCTGCCTGCCTGTCTGCCAAGAATATGTTATGCCTCTAGTTATCAGTTCAGCTCCCCGGCTTCACATTCCTAGCTAACGAACCACATAAACATCTTCATCTATAGTCTAGTCTTTCTGTCTCCATGCAAGAGAATTACTGAATTAGTATCCATAGAAGATTCATAGCACACGCAATACACTAAGAAATATATGCATGCACTAGCCTTAGTGACAAGTAGCCATTGCCCTGATGACATTTAGATTCAAGCAACATGTTCTCCAAACACCAGATATCAGATACGCTATAGGTACATGTCGTCCTGACATCCCAGACTTTAGTCTCCTCTTCTAGTGCCAGAAGTCAGAGCCTCAGCTCTCCCCAGTTACACGTCATGGCCCGTTTGCGCACACCAGTAGGTTAAAGGTTCCAGCTGCCCCGGTAGCCCCCTCCATGTATCCACCCATTTATGACACTTCTGTGACGTTTACATCACATGTCTCCGTGCACACCCTGTGCACGCCTTCTCTTTACGCCCATGTGTTCTTATCTTTCGTTTGTCACTTGTTACGCCTACTGTATGCAATGAAATTGCACTGTTTTACTATATATACTGTATGATGTTAATATGACATTAGGCTTTTTACTTCCCTTTGTCCTGTGTCTGTCCCTTCCTGAACCTTTGCAGGTGATGGAACCCGATGGTCCATTGGCTCGAGCCATCTGATTAAAGCCTATTCGACTCAGATACCACGGATCCTGCCTCTTATTTATTGAGCTATCTGTTTCAGTTAATGCCTAGAAAAATAGTACCGGTAATTAATTATTTATTTACCACATAAATGGCGCGCGAATAGGGACGAGCCCCTTCCCCACGCGCCGGCGATGTAACGCAGGCCCCCTGACCCTTCTACAGCCGCGACGGACCCCTACTGTGCACGTGCAGATATTTCTGCTTCAAGTCTCCCTCAGGCCCACGGAGGAGACGGAGACTGCGGTCTGGCATCCAGACGAGGCGGTGAGGAAGGCGGGTCGTCCCGACCAGAGCCCAAGCTGAGAGAGCAAGGTCCGAGGTATCCGGAGGCCCACCTGTTTCCGAAGCCCGAGGCGCATGCGTAGTGCGTAGCAGTAACCAGACGTCGTAGCAGTCCAGTCCAGTCCGAGGCCTTCAGTTTGCTTCCCGGTGAGTACCGTTGCTGGGGGTATCTAGACGGGTTCATTAATTTGTGCCCGGTCCGACGGGTTTGGGTACACAGATCCGGTCCGACGTGTTCACCTAGGTGGATACGGTGTGACGTGTCTCTTTAGGAGACCGGTATGTTCTGTACTGTTTTAGCAGTGCATCCAGTAATTCTAGTAAGTCTGTTTTCGAGAAATTCAAGCATTATGTTTTCAATGTATTAGGTAGTATTCTGTTCGAACTGTTATTAATGTGTTCTTGATGTCGTGGTATGAGTGATTGTTTTGCTATTTCATTATTGTGTTCATTGTGTATTGTGGTCAAGTTCAAGTACGGTTCAAATATGCCGCTGTTTTCGAAGTTACGTCAGATAAAAACCAGAAAAGGGTTACTCGAAGAATCAGTTCCTGTCCCTCCCAGGGACAGTCCTGGACATTTCATGTATCATAAGCATGGCTTAGATGCCATACTGTATCTAGATTTATGGGTGGACTACACCAAACATCTCGAAGAGAAATATAGATGGCCTGTGTCAGGAACATGGGATGCCGAGTGCATCATAAGAGTAGAAGAAGCATTATGGAAAAAGAAAGCCAGACAATCCCAGAAAGATGCCATAGATTTATGGCGTAAAGAATCGCATAAAAGAACAGAAAAGGAATTCAGAAAAGCCGAATTAAGTAGAGAATCCTCAGAAAAAGCCCAAGAAAGGGAATTACTAGAAGAAGGTGAACGAGTTAGAGCAGAACAGTCAGACCGACAGAGAAATGCCCTTATTAAGGGTATGTATCCTCTTCTCGCCGAGGGCTTGCCTAAAGCGACCCCGGAAACGTCCTGTAATTTACCGCCACCCTTGGTCCCGACTAAGCTACGTCATAAACCGACTGCAGCTGAAATTTTTCTTTCTTCCTATTTAGATGAAATTGTCCCAGAATATGCAAATACGAATCCTACCCCGCCTGTTCAACCTCAGCACCCTGTTAATAATGTAATTACTGTGCCTCCAGCCGTTGGTCCCGGGAATCCTGTCCATGTGCCAGTACCCCAGGACCAACCCACTTTACGTACGCCTGCTTTACCAGTCACGTTACCAGTAGCCGCACATTCAGTATTAATTGACGATTCCAGTTCAGGAGGGGCAGGGGGAGGTATTCCTATCACCCCGCCTCAAACAAAACGCCTGACGCTGAGAGATGCAGCGTTACAACGTACCCCGAAAGTGACTACGTACGAAGCCCTCAGAAAGTATTTCAATGAGTGCGGATCTGATTGTAGATATGATCCAGTACCAGGTGAAGATAGTATGATAATATATTCCATACGCTTACGACAAGTTGCAAGCTTCTTGGTTACCATATCAAATATGAAAGAACATCTAGACAGAATATATCATTTCATCCGAACAGGGGAGAAACCAGAAAGTATTCACGAAGCTATGGTACACAGAAAAGTCGAGATTCAAGGCATGATTTTGCAATTTTTAATAAATTGTTTAATAAGAGAACAGGATCATCCTGATAAAAATCCAGAAGAGATGAGAGTCCTGACCAGATGGAGTGACAATATAGCAGAAGGAAAACACAAGACACAGAATAGTATAGAAACCATGTACAGAAAGATTCGTAAAGAAATTATAGGCATACACGAGAGGGAGAAAGCAAGAATAATAGCAGAGAAAGAGAATGACTCTTCAGACGAAGATGTAGACACCGAGAATCCCACCAGAATAGCGTATGTAGGTAGGACGAGACCTTCTGATAGACACACACGCCTAGACTACAAGAAAGCTTTTCCTCCTCCCGTACCAGAACAGTGTTCTCTTGAACATGTATTCCAGGCTACCGATAAAGTTCTGAAATTACGAATTGGCTACAGTAAACTTAGTACCATGCATGAACAAGAACTCGCCCGATCAGCAGTCCGATGGACTAGTGATTCTACCACGTTTCCAGACGAAGTAGTGGCTCAAATGTTTCTGAAACTACCGCCAGCCGAGCAGCGACTGGTGGGTATGTACATGATCCAGCACCTCATCACACTGTATGAGAGTCAGCATTCTGATCCAGGTCCCTTATATAATGTATTGAACGAGTTACTCCTAAACAGATGGAAAGGTCTAGGTACCGATTTGATTAGCGTCATTTTAGAACAACGCCACAAATACAGAACGTTCCTGACTCCGCATTTTGTTCCTGTTTCACCCCCATTCTACATAGATAGACAGAATCCGTTGCGAGAAGTGCATCCTGTTAAAGGAACGGGGGGTGAGCTCGAACGAGTATTTGTGTACACCCCTATAACGAAAATAGAACTACTAGAAATGAAAAAGTTAGTGCCCTGTCACGATAAAGATCCAGCAGGGTTCCACCGAGAGTTAAAAGACATGCTCCGTATGGGAGAATACACGTATCCTGATATCATCAAAATGTTAAAGGTCCTGTTGCCTGCGGGCATATATGAAAAACTTAAAGAAAAAGAATGGGAGGTGGGAGAGAAAAAGATTGATTGGACAGCGTTAGAGAACGAAGATAATACACGAGTCCCAGGTACTGGTCTTGGGGATAAAGCCAAAGAATTGCCCGAGTTGTTAATACAAGTCTTGCCAAGATTACTAGCCACGAAAAAGGAAGACTGGGACGCCATCTCAGCCTGTAAACAGAAACAGGACGAAGACACTAGTGATTTTTATTCCAGATTCGAGAAATGTTTCATTATTAATAGCGGTCTGAAAACAAGTAGTGAGTCGTATCCACATCTTTTTGTTACCAAACTAGTTGAGAATTCTTTACCACAAGTTAAAAATCGAGTATTGAAAGTCGAGAGTACATGGCAAGCTAATACCCCGTCCCAAATGCTCCAGATGTTACAGTATCACCAGAACCGAATTAGGGAAGAGCAAGAACACGAAAGGAGACGTATGAAAGATACGAAAATGAAAGTACTAGTTGCACAGTCTGTTCCATCAGATAGTCAGAAGAGGGGTACGAACCAAACTAGTCATTCTGCAGCTCCTGTTAAAGGGACATGCAATTACTGTAAACAGCCAGGTCATTACATAAACGAATGTACAGTTCTGAAACACAACATAGCTACTGGTAAGACGAAAGAGAGACGGCGTCCTCCTAGACAGGAACATGTTCCGCAAAACACACAACCACCGCAGAACGCACAACAGTCAGTTACAGTACCGCAGCCTATAGCTGCCACACAACACGTTACACAACAGATGTACCAGTACGCACAGTCAGATTATCCAGAATATCAGCAGTATTCATGAAACAGCCTAGAGAGGGAGGTTGGCTTGCCTCTCATCGAGATTCCTGTAGATCAAGAGGGTCCCTATGTACACAGTCAAGTATTAGGGAAAGACAGAAAATTTCTGATTGATACAGGGGCAAGTAGGACTACCATCAGTCATGACGAGGTTCCAGGGGCTCCACTCTCAGGCTCAAGAAATGTTTCCCTGGGATTTTCAGGAAAGCCGATTGTTAATGAAATATCGAAACCAGTTTCCCTAGAAGTTGGTCCATTGTCCCGAACTACAGACTTGTTGCTTACGAAATCCTGTCCTGAAAATTTACTGGGTATTAAAACATTGAAAGAGTTAGGTGCCGTAATATGCTGCTCTCCGGAAGGAGTGAGATTGTTTTTACGTGATTTTAAAGGTCATTATGTGTTACGTGATTTTGATCCAAGATTATTGAATGTACCACAGCACTTATGGGCGCAAGGTCCAACTGATGTAGGTTGTATGCATATTACACCATATCGTGTCACTCTGAAACAAGGTGTTGTATTACCACGAATCCGACAGTACAAGTTACCCCCTGAGGCTGTAGCAGCCTTATTGAAAATAATTGACGAGCTCATCGCTCAAGGAGTAGTTGTAGAAACTGACTCCAATGTATATAATTCTCCTATCATTCCGATTCTTAAACGTACTGACCCAAATGCACCCCCAGTTTATCGATTAGTGATTGACCTCCGAGAACTCAATAAATGTATCATACCCCAGTACCCTGTGGTTCCAGATATCTCTTCCCTATTGACTGCCATTGATTCCGAAGCTACGTTCTTTACTGTTATTGATCTCAAGAACGCATTCTTTAGTGTCCCCATTCATCCAGACAGCCAGTTTCTTTTCGGATTCTGTTTAAATGGAAGAAGCTATAAATTCACACGTGCTCCTCAAGGTTTCACAGAAAGTCCCAGTATTTACAGTCAAGCACTTAAAAGACAACTAGACAGTATTCACATGCCAACTGACACTGCCCTGCTCCAGTATGTCGATGATCTATTGATCACAGCCCGTACAGAACGTGACTGCGAACGTGCGTCACTGACAGTCTTGTATTTCCTGGCAGAGATGGGACACAAGGTGTCCCCTTCCAAACTGCAATTCTGTGTCCAGCAAGTGGTATACCTTGGACACTTACTGTCCAAGAGGGGTAGACAGTTGACACCTGACCGTATCCAGTTAATAGCACATCTTCCACAGCCCAAGACACAGAAGGAGGTACGAGCTTTCATCGGCCTCACTTCTTACTGCAGACAATGGATTCCTCAATACGCATATCTAGCCAAACCACTGATACAGTTAACGACACAGGAGGCAGCCACATCGACAGTCCTCCCTTGGACCCAGGAACATACACTTGTTTTCAATGAGTTAAAGAAAGCTTTATGTAATGCGCCTGTTTTAGCGACACCAAACTACAGTAAGCCTTTTACACTTTTTGTCACTGAACGTGATGGTACAGCATTATCTGTTCTCACACAAGATCAAGCAGGACAACACAAACCTTGTGCTTATTTCTCTAGCACATTAGATCCAGTAGCCCAGGCTCTGCCTGCGTGCCTCAAGTCAGTTGCAGCCACAGCTCTAGCTATCAGACAAAGTGATTCCATAGTGTTAGGACACTCCCTGACAGTACAAGTTCCACACTCCGTGGAAGTTCTTTTAAACCGAACACAGACTCAGCACCTGACAATAGCACGTTTAACAGGATATGAACTGACACTGTTTCAGCCACACATAGAAATCAGACGCTGCAACATTTTAAATCCTGCTACACTGTTACCCTCGATTACATCAAACCCTGCCACACATGACTGTGTGGAAGTTATCAACACCATGACAAAGCCAAGACAAGACTTGACGGACATTGCATTACCTGACCCAGACCTGACACTTTATGTGGATGGTTCATGTATGAGAACAAGTACAGGAGAGTTAGTAGCCGCGTATGCAGTGACTACTGAAACTGAAGTTATAGAAACAAATCGTATTGACACCCTGTCTGCTCAAGCAGCAGAGCTTATCGCTCTGACCCAAGCCTGCATACGAGCCAAGAACCTGAAAGTAAACATATATACAGATTCACGTTATGCATTCGGAGTCGTTCACGACTTTGGAGTCCTCTGGCAAGAAAGAGGTTTCATGACCTCTCATGGAGCCAAGATTCAGCATGGCCCCCTCATTCAAGCTCTGTTAGAAGCAATACATTTACCGAAAGCCATTGCCATTATGAAGTGCAAAGCACATACGAAAGCCACTGACGCCATTTCCCAGGGTAACGATCTAGCGGATCGAACAGCCAAGCTTACAGCTCAGACTCCAGTCATTCCAGTTAACATGACAAAGACAGATGTTCCAGATCAGACGACTTGTATGACAGTTAAGGACCCTACACAAGATGTACTAGACATACAGACACATGCTACCCCAGACGAAATCAAGAAATGGTCTGAACAAGGAGGGGTCCAGACAGATCAGGGATGGTTGACGAAGGGAAAAGCCACATGGTTTCTCCCCGACTCTATGGTTCAAGTCATTATTAACACCGCACATAGTCCAGCACACTTAGGAGAAAAAGCCATGTTAGACAGCATCCAGAACCTTTGGTTTAACAAGCATTTACGAGCAGCAGCCAAGCAGAAAGTGCGTACCTGCATGATCTGTTGTCAGTTCAATCCAGGTAAAGGTGTTCCGGTGGAACAAGGTGGATTCCATCCTCCTGACCACCCTTTTGAAGTCCTCCAGATGGATTATATTCAGATGGATCGATGTCGAGGTTTCAAGTATGTCCTCGTAGTTGTATGCGCTTTGTCCAGATGGACAGAAGCATATCCAGTCCCAGATTACACTGCCGCGACCACTGCCAGGCAGTTGGTTCGTGAGTTTTTCCCACGCTATGGTTTGCCCAGGGTCGTGTATTCAGACAACGGCCAGCCATTCTCATCCGAACTCATGAAACAAGTATCTCTTCTGTTAGGATACCAGTGGAAGTTCCACTGCGTACGACATCCCGAGGCAGCTGGCCTCGTCGAGAGACATAATCAAACTCTGAAAATACGCATTGCGAAGGTCTGTGCCGAGAAATGCGTAGATTGGTTGGTAGCCCTGCCAGTCGCCCTTTTTTACATGAGAATGGTCGCTCACTCCCATTCAGGTCTGTCCCCTTTCGAGGTTGTATTCGGTCGTCCCCCGAACATGTGGGGTACACCTATGCCACGTAAAATTACCGATGTAGACAGTAATATGCTGACAGATTACCTAGCTTCCTTGATGTCTGCACTACTCTCTTGTCGTTCACAGGTCGCGGCTGCTTTTCCAGACAACACTCAAGTGAAACCGCACAAGGTCATTCCAGGCGACCTCGTTCTAGTGAGGAACTTTGATCGTTCAAGTCCGCTGGAGCCCCGCTGGAAAGAGCCGAAGCTTGTTCTGATGACCACAAGGACCGCCGTCAAAGTGAAGGGCCGCAAGGGATGGCTCCACTCCAGTCACGTTAAGCGTTTTCATGGACTCCGTCCAAAGACTTTTTTCAAGGACTGCCCCGATACTGACTCTAAACTTCCCCTGTTAGAGAAAACTCCGCAGCAGGAGTATAAAATGAAATTGAGGTCTAGCAAGTCAGACAGTTTAATTGTTTAAGTCCCTCTCGGGTGAAGCGGTTAGACAGGTTCCTAACATGTATGAGATAGACCCCCATAGTGAGAGAGTTAGACGAAACTCCAAGAAAATACGTTATTGTAAGAATCTGCGAAGCAGATGTATTATTACGTTATTGTTTATGTTATTTCTGAGTCTTACGATCACATGTATAAGTTACGTTTTACATGTATTTTTTCCTCCTATTGATTCGCATGTACATCTTTCTTCTAATGATACAGTAGAGCACACTTTTAGTGAACTACCTCCTCACGAGTTATCCTACCGACTTGCAATGCGCAACAATACTTTTATCCGAATGTTACACTATTCACACCAGACTAACAATGCCACTAATTGTTGGGTGTGTGGTCGACTCCCCCCTTACCAGACACCGAAGGGAGTTCTGCCACTCTTTCCCTATCCGTTTTCACACAATGGTTCGTGTGGAGCATGGTTTACGTTAACATCATCCCTAGACGATAAGTCCCTTCTGAATAGAACATGTTTCCCAGACAAGGAAGGTCTTTCCCATAGGACAGGGTTAGATCTAGAAAATGAAGTATATGATCTAGGTAATTATTCCTCGAATTTCATGGTTTTGAATGTTCAGTCCGAGACTACTCCAGATTTGCCTGCTATTACAGTCCTACCAGTGAAAGGCGAATTATGTGTTAGAAAGAATGGTTCAGTACATCTAGGACACAGTGATTGTACTACTGTGGTCGAGTATAGTGACAGTGGGAAATCTACTTTCAAAGCCTCACGTCATTCATATTTTGTATGTGGTCAAACCGCATATGTACGTCTGCCCCTAGATTGGGATGGAACATGTTACATTGCCTTCCTACTGCCACCAGTTTTCCTAGCCCCATCCGATTATCACAGAAATACACATCTAGTACACATCAGACATAGAAGGGAGATCGAGTCCCCAATTGTCGATCAAACTGAAACTGCCTTAGAACAGTATACAGACTTCAATAAAGGTTTCTTTTTCTTTATAGGACCTATCCAGAATAGTAAGCTAATACGTAGGTTAACCAGAACCCTTGAAGCAGTAGTGAATGAGACTACTTCCGCTCTAGGTAACTTAACAGAAGAACAGTCTGCTATGAGATTTGTTGTTCTTCAGAACCGCCTCGTTCTTGACGTCATACTGGCCGATAGGGGCGGAGCTTGTAGAGTCATCGGATGTAGTTGTTGCATTTTCATTCCTAATAACGCACCGTCTGTTTATTCAGCTATAACCAGACTTCACAAGATAGCCCATCAGTTGCACCAGAATCCAAGCACCTGGACATGGTCCGGTTGGCTCTGGAGTATAATATCTGCTTGGGGATGGAAAGTACTATCATTCCTAGGAATAGTAGTAATGATCATATTCAGTTGTTGTCTCTGTTTACAATGTGGCCCTGCGATTTGCGGCTTGTGCGCTACCTCTTGTATTCCAAGTCCTAAGTCCCATTCCCAGAAGATTAAAGACGAGCAAATGATGCTGTATGAACAGATAGATGGTATCATGAATATTGATGTTTCCTGAAGGAAACGTAGGGAACAAGGAGGGAATGAGGAAAATTGAATTTTGCCTTGTCATGTGTCCCTACGTGTTCCCCATTATATGCTATATGTGCATGTACGCTATGCATATTTACCCCCTTGACCGAATAAAGACGCCTTTACAGTTGTGTCCAACGTTAATATGCCAGTTATCCAGTCCTCCTGAAAGCAACGTGAATTAGGCTTCTAGGCCTATGTTGCCAACGTCTTTACATTGTGCACGTTAAATCATCGAGATACACCCGTTTCTAGGCCTCACAGGGCCCGGACACTAGATTTATGCTTCAAGTCTCCTGAACCACTCCGAGGAGAGATGCAGCCCCGCCCGCATCCCTGACCCTTCACTTACTCCCTGCCAAGCAGCGCGGTGTCCGGCCTGGCCTGCCTGCCTGTCTGCCAAGAATATGTTATGCCTCTAGTTATCAGTTCAGCTCCCCGGCTTCACATTCCTAGCTAACGAAACACATAAACATCTTCATCTATAGTCTAGTCTTTCTGTCTCCATGCAAGAGAATTACTGAATTAGTATCCATAGAAGATTCATAGCACACACAATACACTAAGAAATATATGCATGCACTAGCCTTAGTGACAAGTAGCCATTGCCCTGATGACATTTAGATTCAAGCAACATGTTCTCCAAACACCAGATATCAGATACGCTATAGGTACATGTCGTCCTGACATCCCAGACTTTAGTCTCCTCTTCTAGTGCCAGAAGTCAGAGCCTCAGCTCTCCCCAGTTACACGTCAAGGCCCGTTTGCGCACACCAGTAGGTTAAAGGTTCCAGCTGCCCCGGTAGCCCCCTCCATGTATCCACCCATTTATGACACTTCTGTGACGTTTACATCACATGTCTCCGTGCACACCCTGTGCACGCCTTCTCTTTACGCCCATGTGTTCTTATCTTTCGTTTGTCACTTGTTACGCCTACTGTATGCAATGAAATTGCACTGTTTTACTATATATACTGTATGATGTTAATATGACATTAGGCTTTTTACTTCCCTTTGTCCTGTGTCTGTCCCTTCCTGAACCTTTGCAGGTGATGGAACCCGATGGTCCATTGGTTCGAGCCATCTGATTAAAGCCTATTCGACTCAGATACCACGGATCCTGCCTCTTATTTATTGAGCTATCTGTTTCAGTTAATGCCTAGAAAAATAGTACAGGTAATTAATTATTTATTTACCACAAGATAATGAGAATCCGAAAATATGACGGCTATCAGGGTGGATTGGAATGCTGAAGAAAGCATTTTTCAAATCTATTACCGAGAAATACCGTGCAGTAGGGGGAATCATAGTAAGAATGGCAGTGATATCCGGAACCACAGGGTATTGAGGAATCACAATTTTATTAATCTCTCTACGGTCGATTACAAAACAATAAGTATCCTTATAATCAGGGTCACCATCTAGAGGGGCCTTTTTCAAAATCGGTAAAATGGGGCTATTACAAATATTCGCAGCTGTTTCTTCCAGCAATTTCTCAATTTTCTCAATTAAATCACGGATAACATGCAATAACGCTTTTTCACCTTCTGGTGAAATTCGATATTGGGGAATACGTGGCAAAGGTGCATTTGGCTTTAACGTAATTGATACAGGGGGTATTTTCAACAATCCTACATCTGTGTCCCCTCTAGCCCAAAGGGTCTGGGGAATTTCAGAAAATTCAGGAGGGAGAGGTTTGTCTTTGACTAAACATTTGAGACGCACATTCAATAGGAGGCTGCAAGGTTAAATAAACACCATCAGGAGAACAATAAATACGAGCATGCAATTTCTTCAATATATCCAATCCTAACACATTCTCGCCACAACTAGAAGTAAGAAAGAATGGTGAGTCCACAGTAACAGGGCCAATAGTAAAGGGAAGTGGCTTCGAAATGGGGCTTACCACGGGAATTCCTGAAAAACTCACTGATACGTTGTTTTGCCCAGACAGAGCAGCCCCTGGGGCCAGTGAATGAGCAACAGAACTATTCATTGCTTCAGTATCCACCCAAAACTTCTCAGATGTTCCCATCAATTGCCCCTGTACATAAGGCCCCTGTTGGTCAACTGGTACTGATATGTGGCCCCTGCTCTGTCTGTGGCTGTCTCATGCATAGCCGTTTCCGTCATAGCCATCTTCCCGATAATCCTCATTATAGCATTGTCTTCCCTGAAAATCATCGAAATAGTTCTTACCTGATTCCCCACCGGACACGTCCCCTCGTCTCATACTATTCCGATCAGTACCTCCTCGCCCTCACCCCCTGTTAAGACCTCCCCGTCCATATAATAATGGGCACTGAGCTCGCCAGTGTCGCTCCTGTCTACAATTGGAACACTGATTTATTCCTATATTAGGGACCGGACCCCCTCCTCCTCTACCTCCTATCATTGCTACTCTTGAAAAAGAGTCCCTTCCTCCCCTCCTAGCATTTTGTCCTCTGCTAACCTGTTGCAACAGCACTCGGGTTTTCAACTCTTTAACCTTTTTATCTGACTTATCCTTGCTCTCGTTTTCTCGATTTTCATAATACTGGGCCATGCTAAGAATAACTGAGGGGGTCGAAGAGGCCCATGTACTTTCGGCAGCCTGTAATCGGGCCATTACTTCAGGCATCAAATTAGTGACAAATCTGTTTACAAATAATCGTATGCCACCTTCCGTGGACAAGTCCTGTCCGCTAAAGTCAATAAATACTTTATCAAATCGAGTGAAGAAATCACATACATTTTCATCCTTTTTCTGCTTACAGGCTGTTAATTTATCCCAATCCACCTTTCGCGGGGGAATAAGAGTTTGCATATATGTAATGATTCGAGCGGATATAGCTAAAATCCCGTCTTTAGGCTTATCACCCGGTTTCCGATCTTTGTCCCATACCTTAATTTGATCCCAGGTCCCTCCAAGTTCCGTAGCATGATCTGAATCATGTACCTGTCTCCATATATCTACTGGGATCAAGAGGCCAAAAAATAACTCGATGTCAGCTAAAGTCATAACGCCCGAATTTGCGGCTTCTGTTAGTTCTTTATAATAAGCTGTAGCATTTTTACGAGGGTCAGGAAGTTGGGCTTTTAAAGTAAGAACCTCACTTCGCTTCCAAGGGGTATAAACCCACTGCTCTTGAAGACGTGCCTCTACACGATTTCTGGTCACTTGGCCACCTCCGTCTACTACTTCGGGAATCTCTGGATGGAAAAGAGGGTGCACTTCTCTCATGGGATACTGCGTCCCCAAATCTGGACATTTCCTATTCATTCGTTCCCGGTATTGTATCAAGGTTTTGACATTCCGAAATACTTCTTCGACCTGTAGTTCGAATTTAAAAGCTTGTCCCTGATATCACATAATATCTGAGGGGCCAACCCTTCCTGAAAACATTGCTCCCACAAGGAAATCAATCGGATTGCCATGTGTTCCAATGATAATTGTTGCGTAACTGGTTCAAAATCTTTCATAGTACTCCAAAGATCTTCCAAGGTTTAAATCGGATTTCGCATCCATTGGGATGCCTGTATCACTATAACTCGTCTTTCTTCAGTTCCTAAGGACGATCGAGTAAAAACTCGTCAACCTTCTAACCCACCTACAGGGCGTCGTGGCGTGACATCTGAAGAGGCAGCGCTCATTCCCATAGGGGTGACCGTCGGTCCTCTAGCTGGGGGCGTTAAAAATACCTGGGACAAGGGAGAGGCAGCAACCGGCCCAGGTAACAAAGTAATCAGATCTGAGGTAGTTGAACGAAGGGTAGGAGGAGCAGACAATGGAGCCGGAGGGTGCATGGCTACCGATGCAGTAGCAACTGTAGGCACTGTTGCTCCAGCCTTCCCTGTTCGATCCACTGGGACCGCCGGATACAAACCTTGGGGGGCATATGGAGGTGGCAGGCGAGCTTCTAATAATTCCTCTATTTCATCTTCTGCCTCGGTTCGGGTCACATAACTTTTAACGGTCTGTAACCAAAACTGTCTATCCATTTGTTCAATATTCTTTTCTACCTTTTCTTTTTCATATGCCACTGCTTTTTGAGTAACAGTCTGTCCTGCTTTAATCTTTCCCAATTTTTCTTCTCTTATTCGCCGCCGTTTTGCCTCCTTCAACCATAAGTTCAGGGAGTCAAATATAGTCTGACGGCTCCTTTTCAAAAACAATTTATTCTGTAAATAATTAATTTTTCTTTCATCAAAAGACCCTGTTAAAGTCCATTGTAATTCTGAGTTGTCTTTAGTATACTTGTTCCACAATGTATTAAACAAAATGGGAGAAATAACATGTTTAACGTACATATCAAAACTAGGACTGCCTTCCGGAGGAGCAGGCTGTCTTTCTTCCAGCCGTCCACTCTGCCGACGGCAACATCCAAAACACAATTTACTAAAACACGACATTTTGATGAATTCAATAACTCATACCATTCCAGCCAAAGCTGCTCACATGGACGCGTCCGCTCACCACATACTCTTTTACTTCTGACTCAAACAATTCCACTCACTTAACATAAAGTGCATAAGTTTCGATCGATAGAAAGGCTTCGGTCATAAATTAAAAATTCAAAATGACATATCTTATACTCGAACAGAGCCCGTCAACTCCTGTTCGGGGAATCGATCACGCCGGATTCCAGACCACTTAAAAGAATTCACAAAAGAGACAGTCCAAAGACTGTCCTGGGATCATCAGACAGGCGAACCACGAACCCTCTTACAGACTATCCCGTAGTCCTGTGCTGGTTGGGCCGGGCGTCTGGACGCAAAGCTCCAGAACCCAAGCTTACCCAGTTGCTCCTAGGGCTTTTCCGAAGAGGATTCGGCCGAGTGAGCACCCCCTTGTGCAACACTAAGGCGTTCGACGTTGTCCCAACTAATCACCGAACAAGTCTGAGGGGCATCTGCCCATGCAGTGGCTCCACTGCCACGTCAGACCCCCAGATTCCCTGTGGTTCATTAATCACCAAATTCCATACACAGTTAACTGTTTCTCTGAGCCACTTCTCCAAAGTGCTCGTTCCAAAAGTCAACAAAGGACTTACAATACAATTCACTCACCTGGTGCACTCAGGTCTGATTGTGTGTTCTCCACTGTCGACTCCTTTATAGACCAACACGGTCAACTGTTCCGAGTTAAGCCCGAAGGACTCTGGCGAAGGGTTATTTAGCAGCTAAGAAGGTCACTGGGCTCGAAAGTGGAATTTCCTTTTCTACCACAAACTGGTTTCTCAATCAGGATCCTTTTTCAATCCACCCACTCGACCAGAACCCCTCCCCGTCCCTCTTCTCCTGTTTACAGGAAGGGACAACCCTATCGCTGAGTCCCGGTGGAGTCGCCAACTGAAGTACTAAAAATGATACCATAGAGCTATACTTACCAATAGCCCATATACCTTATTTACCAGGAATAAGTCAGTCGGCAACGGAGAAGGTTCAATCGTTTATTTTACAAAAGCGCCCTATATAGGGGAGCCTTCCTCTCGACACAACCCTCAAAGGTGCGCAGAGGAGACTGCTGGATTACATACAAGACAGTGCATATATACTTTCAGCATACCTCATGAAAACCCCGTACATGGAAAAGTACCACTTCTTGTGAGACCAGCAGGAAAACCTATATACGGCACAACTGATTGATTCGAAACTTAGCTCAAGTTATTCCGGGGTAGGTGAGTAAAGGTGCCTCCCTTTCATTCTGGTGCACGGGAGTACAGGCATGGCGCCTACAAGAATGTGCTCATCCAACAAGAAAGGCAGATGCGACCTTGAGTTTCCTAAGTTAGAATCAATGGTCTGTTCATAGCCCAGGCCGACCTTTCAGGCTCTCCTCACAGTAGCATGTCATGTGTTTTCCTTACTAACAAAAGAGACACGGGGAAATGAAACCAAAATGGCGTTCGTTCAGTTTAGGCCCACTTCTTCATGTAGGCATAGTTCGAGTGTATTTACAGGGAAGTTTTTATGTGAGTAGCATTGATATATTGGAAACATTAAGCCAACATTATATAATATCGATTTTATATTCCTTCACACCCTATCATGGGATTGGCAGTGAGACAGCCACAGCCCCGCCGCAGCTGTCAGGGAACCGCTGTTTCCTGGTGGTGTTGCGGCAGTGGGCAGTATGCATATACTTGGCGGGACCGCCTCAGTCCTACCAAGCATATTAGGAGTTTTCTCTCCACCATGGTTTTCATGGCAGTCCATTCTCCCTGAAAACCCTGGCACAGAGGAAACAAAGGGGCTCTACAGGGCCCCCATGTGCTTCTCTGCCCTGTGGATGCACACATGGAAGCACAACATGTGTCCCCCCTTTGTGTCATGCACACCAATTCCTGCATGGCATGGACTTTTCAGTCCATGCTGTGCAGGAACTGTTTTTTGATGTTCCCATTATGGCGCCCGTTTTTAGAGGCACCACTGTGAGAATGCCAAATAAAAGCCTGCCAGACAGGAGGAAACTCCTAATCTGGTGGCGGCTTGACCATTTAGAGGGGGGGTGGCGGGTGGACCCGGTGCCCCACCTCCAAAGTCGTAATCGGGCCTTAAGTGTTTTGAGCTTCACTCTGCTATGTTTTCCATCCAGATTTTTTTCTTTTTTAATCCATCAGTTAACAGACCTGGAAGAGATAAAGGTTTTACAGACCATGTAAAGTATTCAAGTGTGGACAATCACGCATACAGTTTTATATTCCTGTACACTGTGATACCAGGAAAATAGTCCTCCAAATGATGTTCCTCAAAGCTGGAATAAGCACTCGAATACAAACCCACCAGCTCTCTCTTTTGAATTTGTGTAATATTCTGAATACTTTTCACAAATATAGACATAATGGTTAAGTGGGGACGCGCTTGGAAATTGTTGCTCACCCTGACTTTGCCGTAAGGGGAACGGCTTGTTCTCCATCTGGGTGTGCCGTGAAGGGAACGGCTTCCATCCCTTGCCTTTTTGCCTTGCAACATCGCTGTGAGGGGAACGGCTGGCTGAGGAACTACACTGCCCATAATCCTTTGCCTGGTGCGGCCCGGTGACCCAAGAACAGCGACGCCTCTCCCCTGGCATAAGCGCTCCCGCCCTACGAAACGGGGGACATGCGCGGGCGGTGCCTGGGCGCAGCCCGGGCCAAGGGCAGGCCCGTACTTGCCCATCATAGACCCACAGAGGCCGGGCTGGGCCACAGTATTTCCCTTTGGTTGCTCAACGAGGTACTGTGATAAGAGTTATATTTGTGGACTGCTGTGGGGTACAGGTTGTCTTGGACTATCCCGCATGGAGCTGAAAAGGGGGAACTTGTGGTTCTATCACTTGATTGACTAGCAGCGTGGGTGGTTTCAGTGTTTCTTGTTCCTCTTGTGGTAGCCCTTCTGGACTATACCATTCTCTCAATTGGGATAACGCTGAACAGCCAATAGTAGGGGGAAGAAACCTCGCTGTTGTTACTTACAGGCTGTACAGCTGTGTAGTTATTTATATACTTGTGCCTAATATATAATGGTAGGACGGAGGGATAGGACAGGTATTGCTAAATCGAACCAAGGTGCCGCTGCACCCTTGGTCACCATGGAAGCGTTTTTAACAAGAGCAGCTGCGGTTATCGATAAAGAAATAGAATCAACCCATAGGCGCCTATCCAGCTCGCCTTTATCCCGCTTGTTGAAACAGCATAGCCTTAATCAGGGGGATGTTGAGGCGGGTGTCCAGGATGATCTATCTTCATCCTGCTATATCTGACCGTATAGTAGCTCAGGAGCGTCACTGGGGATAACACCTCCTTCTTTGCTACCGCCTCCTTTAATTCCACTATCGCCGGCAATCCACATTGTCAACCAAGTAGATGATGTTGGGCCCTCCTTACAGGGGGAAAAGGCGATACCAGCAACAGTAGCGCCAAGCTCTCAAGATGTTCTTCAAATTCCTGAACAGAAGAAGGTGGTTCATGTGGGTGAAGCTAGAACAGATAAGGGGGTGTTGCGTTCAGGAATCAAGAGAAAGTCCCAGGCAAGAGGGGGAAATGCCAAGAAAGCAAGACCAAGCACGGGGAGCATGACTTCCAACTGCTCTGTATCTCCGCAGTGTTTGGACTTGAAGGGAATTATGGACTCTTTTCAGTTAGTACTGACCTCATTGTTGGATTTTAAACTGGAACCCATAGTCAATCGTTTAACCCAGATTGAACTTAGCATTATTGCTATTGCTTTCAAGGCTCCTATAGATCCTTTAGCTCTGCCAGTACCCGTAATTTTACCACCAGGAGTCACTCCAGCATCTTTAGTACCTCCAGTCCCAGCAGCAGTTTCAGCAGCACCAGATGGATTGAATAATTTAGAGAAGAGAGAGCCTACTAGGGCCTCAGTTGGATTCAATAATATAGAATCTGGAAGTAGGATTGAGCGTCTATTACCCAATACAGTAGAGGGAAATCGGGCCCAGAACACCAGCAAGAGCCCTAATCCTGTAGTCCAGGAGACTAGCAAGGCTCCAAGTAAGGTCCAGAGGGAGTGTCTCCCTAGGATTGACCTGCCATCAGAATCTTTACCTTACGTGACGATTTTGGCCAATGTGCCTCAATTACCACAGGGGACAACAGAGGATTTTACTCAACTCAAGAACAAAGTGCTTCACTGGATGAGTCATAACACCATTATGGGCTCTAGGGTAGGAAAGTATATCAATATGGTGCGAAGAGGGGACTGGATTGGCAGTAGTAAGAAGTTGGGTGGAGGGGATTGTGTAATTGTGAATTTTAATAAGCCCCATAAAGCTGAGAGGCTTCTTGCATCAAATGATATTGGCCGAGGCAGGGGCCCTATCTCAGTAATTTCGGCTCTATCATTAGACAAGCATTTGCAATGCAATAGGTCTCGCATTATGAAAGTTTGAGCTATTGGTCTTGTAAATGACAATTTTTTTATTTATGTGTTGATTTTGAAAATAGCTAAATTATTAGCTTTGTCATTTTCAATGCCAATAGTTATAACTTTCGCACATGTGACGTCTATAGCATTTGTAATGCAACATGTTTTGTATTTACGTGACTTAGATGTATTGATATTACAAATAGCAACGGCTTTTAATTTTTTAAAATAATTAATACTTAAATAAAAGTGATTGTAATTTATATTGGAAATAGCTTAAACTTTTGTAAATAACGTTTGTGAAGATTATGTTCAGTGTATTTTATTGTGATGAAAATCCAAGAACAGAAGTGAAATAACATCTTTTTGTGACATTTGTAATAAAGCTTGAAACATTGAGAGGACATAATTGAACCAGTTGTTGTTGAATGGTTGCACAGATTGATGCTGTGGTGGTGGTGCTGCTGAGTTTTATCTGAATCTGCACCCTGAATCTGCACCCTGAATCTGCACCCTGAATCTGCACCCACAATCTGCACCCACAATCTGCACCCACAATCTGCACCCACAAACTGCACCCACAATCTGCACCCACAATCTACACCCACAATCTGCGTGGGTGAGTGGCTTTGCGTGGGTGAGTGGCGTTGGGTGGGTGAGTGGCGTTGCGTGTGTGAGTGGCGTTGCGTGTGTGAGTGGCGTTGCGTGGGTGAGTGGCGTTGCGTGGGTGAGTGGCGTTGCGTGGGTGAGTGGCATTGCGTGGGTGAGTGGCGTTGCGTGTGTGAGTGGCGTTGCGTGGGTGAGTGGTGTTGCGTGGGTGAGTGGCGTTGCGTGGGTGAGTGGCATTGCGTGGGTGAGTGGCGTTGCGTGTGTGAGTGGCGTTGCGTGTGTGAGTGGCGTTGCGTGTGTGAGTGGCGTTGCATGTGTGAGTGGCGTTGCATGTGTGAGTGGCGTTGCGTGTGTGAGTGGCGTTGCATCGGTGAGTGGGGTTGCGTCGATGAGTGGGGTTGCGTTTATGAGTTGCGTTGCGTGTGTGATTGCGTTGCTGTGTGTGAATTGCTGGTTGGGGGAGTGGGGGGGGGGTGGGCGGGGGAGCAGCAGGCAGATGCGAGTGGAGCGTGTGCTGGAGAGGGAGGGGGTGGGAGGACTAGGCAGCGGGAGAGAGGGAGAAAGGAGCGCGAGGGAGGCGTTTTTAGATACATGAAGCCAAAATTACAAGTGAGCGTGTTACAAAAGCAAACGTTACGTTACATGAGACAATAGTGACAGTTGTGCAAGTATCAAGAGCAAAAATAAAATACAAGAGGTAGCAAACGATATGCAATAGCATATCTGAGGGAACACGGCCTGGGCGAAGCTTGCTGGGGAGGAGAAATGAAAGGAAGGCTGTGTTTGCAGGGAGAGAGAGGGGAGGTGCTGGTGTGGGAGGGGGGAGGTGCTGGTGTGGGAGGAGTGCTGCTACGGCAAGGCTGTGTTTGCGGGGAGAGAGAGGGGAGGTGCTGGTGTGGGAGGGGGGAGTTGCTGGTGTGGGAGGAGTGCTGCTAGGGGAGGAGAAGCCCTGGCCGTGAATGCTCGTGCATGTTCACGTGAACTGCAAGAAAACGCCGGTCTGAAACCCCTTAGTTTGAAGAGGATTTTGCCGACATGAATTCGATCCTATCCATTCCTGCGGAATGGGACAGGCTCGACCTAAAAAAAATTATTCCCCTGGTCAATATGGACGTCAGCCTTTTTGTCATAGCTAGCCATCCCCTGCATTACAGCCTGCTCATCTCCCTACAGCCCCAGTATACTGCACTGCGGCCAGGGGAGTTTGTGGCGTGAACAGCGTTAATGCTTGTACAAATTCATTGAATCGGCTTACCCCGCCCATTGATCTAATGAATAGGTTTTCTCCACTCTCAGATTTGGAGCTTTGTGACTGACTGCCGGAGAGTTCTCCAGGCCCTGGGGGTGATCTAGAACCTAAGAATGATATGATCTGCCCAAGCTGTCCTGTAGACGAGGGTAGCACATTGACAGTACTTCAGAGGCTCTAAACTACTAGGAGCCTAAGGGGGAATATCGGGGTTTAGACAGGTCGCCCCCCACTCTATGCCCTCTCAACAACAACAGACCTGCCCCTAAATGATGTGAAGCTAATACTCTCCCATATAATGTTACTGTCTACTCAACAGTTGGCATATATCTTGACCTAACTGTGTCAAAGTGCTCATTGTAGTCACTAGTTTAAAGTTAAAAACGTGTGTGCGATAATATTGTGACGACCAATTACCCTCACTCTACCTTTCCAAGACGGTGTATGCCTATGAAAAAAGGGGGAGAGGAGTTGGCAGAGCCTCACGGGAGCAACACCCGGGGAGGAATAAACAGACTGGTACTCGCCTGTGTCCTCACGTTCTCATCATCAGCATCTGCCAACTTACAACATAATGGGGATAAAAACTGTGCAGAAAAAAACGCATAAATGTGCTCTGTGTAAGTGACCCAATGTGGATGGCCAAACTCTGTCGTCGAGATCTGGTCCCACCACCGTTTAAAAAGAGCTAGGTTACACTGGCTAAACTGATTTTATTCCGTGCTGTGTGCCAACTCTACTAAAAACCAACATGTTTCATTGCCTAGTCATATTTACCGGCAATTTCATCAGGGTTTTGGGTCTGCGCTATCTCTGCACGTCTCGATTCTCCATTTATTGTACCAGGTGGCTGCTGTACTCACGCCTACCAATGCCCCCGTAGAAGAATCTGGGTTATCAGGGACCTGTCGCTTCGTTACAGGTTCAAGTCTGCCCTCGGTCAGTTCAGTGTCCGTGCAGGCGGAAGGCCTCCGCTCAACCCCCGGGGGAGTATTAGCTTCACATCATTTAGGGGCAGGTCTATTGTTGTTGAGAGTACTTCAGAGGCAACAAACTTCTAACATTATATCCTGGAACTTTGCTGGTCTAGCAAGTAAGTTCTCAGACCCTTCATGGTTATCTTTTATTAGGCAATTTAAAATCATTTGTCTACAAGAAACTTTGCTTTTGGATCAGAGCTTACTATTGGAAGCTTATAAGGCCTTTTTTTCCCCGGCAATTCCCTCTGTAACAGGGAGACCAAAGGGAGGATTGGTTACGTACATTTCGCTGGCCCTATAATGTTGTATCCAATCATTATCCACTACTGTAGTGTCACAGATGCTGGTTCTGAGAAGAAGGGCACATGTGTTGGGTCTAGTTAATTTCTATAACTCAGTTACTAATGAACAAGGGTGTGGCAACATCCAACAGTTGGGATCTCCATTAAAATTGCTGGGTAGCAAAGTTGGGAGTAACATTTTAGTTATGGGAGAATTTAATATTCATCCTTGTGGAGACCCTAGGATATCTTGCTGGAGAGACTTGGGATCCACTTTGAACATAGCACTCAAGGGGACAGTTTGAATACTATCATGCAGGAATTTAATTTGTTATCTGCCTGGTCCCTGTAGATGAGCGTCGCCTTATGGAAGTGCCAACATTCAAGGGGAAAGGGCGGGGAACGTTTATTGATTACATTATATTTTCATCCTCCCTACATTATTTTCTTGATAGCTTTGGAGTGATGGAGAATGTTTATAGTGATCCTAATCCCCTTAGTATATCATGCCTTAGTTCTGTCCTATTTGCCAAAAACGTAGTTGAACTAAGTGGTGTTGTTAGACCCACAAGTGGAAACAGGCAACTAAAATGGTCACAGATATCTCCGGAGGGTGTTTATGAAACTATTTAGGAGGTCTGTGAACAGGACATATTGTCTTGCAATTTCCCTGGGGCTACCCCGGATACTATTATGAGTGCTTTTGGTAACATTTCTCGTATAATAGGGGATTTATTAATTGCCCCATGAAGTAAAAAGGTTAGCTTCAAACCAAGATGGTTTGATGCTGCATGTACACAGGCCTCTAGTAACTTACATAAGGCCCATAAGGATATCCCTAGGAATCGTATCCTGATAAAGGATATGCGATCTGCCTATAAAAAAACACTGGCAAATAGGAAATCAAGTCTGAAAAAGATGGCCTGGTCAGGATTGATCGAGGCCTCTACAATTAGAGACAGCGCCAGGTTCTGGGGCATAATTAATAAACCAGCAGTAGATAATGGGGATGTAAGCGCTTTGGGATCACACATCACTGAGAAGGAATGGGTCTCTTACTTCACAGCGATGTTTGAAGACCGGAATTCCGTTACCTGCTCCCAAAACAATTTTGCTGGTGACTCTATTATAGTTTTTACACAGGGAGAGGTTGAAAGGGGTATTGCTGGCCTCACTTGTAAAAAGGCACCAGGGCCTGATGGAATACCCGCTGATTTATTTAAGTCAGACTCTGCTTTTTGGGCACCAATCTTAACTTCTGTACTTAATGCTGCGACCATGGTGGGATGTCCTGGGCCACTTCTACCATAGTTCCCATATTCAAGAAGGGAAGTCGGGATAGTCCCCATTGCTACTGCCCGATCTCGTTACTTGATTCAATGGTTAAGGTGGTGGGGTGGGTGCTCTTGGATAGACTGACTACCTGGGCGGAAGACCATGATATTCTAACAGACATCCAATATGGGTTTCGCCCGGGAAGGTCCACGGTAGCCCAGTGCTTTAACCTGACAATGGTCGTAAGCAAATATACAATTGCACGGTCGGGAACCATCAATCTGGCCTTCATGGATTTGTCCTCGGCATTTGGTTGTGTAAATCTGGAGAAGCCGTGGCAGTCCATGAGCGCCACGGGAGCTGACTGTAGCATTGTGAATTTTCTACAAGATTTACATCATGACACCACTGCTCAGGTGCGGTACTCAGAGAACATGGAGGTTTCTAGGCCTTTTGCTTTGAGGAGGGGGGTGCGACAAGGATGTATTTTAGCACCCTTTCTGTTTAACCTCTATATTTATAATCTCGACAAGGTTTTATCAGCTGCAGCTGTTGCCTGTCCATACATAGGGAGACGTCCACTTCCAATTCTTTTATATGCGGACAATACGGTTCTTATCTCAAGAACTGCTAGGGGCATGTAGTCACTTCTGGAACTTTTCTCCACTTTTATGGGGGATCGGGATTTGACAATTAATAACTCAAAATCATTTGTCATGCAGCTGGGGGCACGGAAAAAATCCTGCTTTCATTTTAGAGCAGGCACAGCTATGATCCCACACACGGATGTTTTTTCTTACCTGGGCGTGGTTTTAGATGATAAACTTACTTGGGGCCCGTTAAAACAGAGAAAGAGGGAGACTTGACGAGATTGAATGGTGCTACGTTTGATTTTGCCTCCAAATTAGGTAATAGACCAATTGCGGGATTAATGAAAATATATCAAGCTAGAAGTGTTGCAACAGCTACTTATGGGAGTGAAATTTAGGGCTATAGTAGCCTGGACTGCAGGTGACGGAAAATACATTTTTGAAGCGTGTGTTAGGAGTGCCTGGAGGTACAGCTAATTTGATAGTGCATGAAGAACTAGGCATGCCCTTTTTGTGTGACATTTCGGCCCTGCGTCCCATTATTATTTGGTTAAATATATGGCTAAATAAGCATTTGCTGGTGACGCAACAAATTTTAAAAGATTGTATGAAACTTGATAACATGCTGAGAATCCCGTGGTTTCAGTATATTAAACGAATGTTGGGAAAACTGAATCGCCCAAACCTCTTCAGCAACCCTGATATAATTTGTAAAAAAGATATAGGATTAATCAAGGAAGCTTTCTTTACTCTGAAATCACAGGAAAGGGAGGAGATTGAATTGTCTAGGCTTAGTGTGCGTAAATGTATTATGTTGAAAACCACACTAGGGATCTGAGCCGTATTTATTGGGGGCTCTTACGAATTATGATCGCTACCTGTTGACCAGATTTCGTTTAGATCTATTTCATCTCCTGCTTGCTGTACCAAGGGGCAGCAGGAAAGGCCAACACTTAGCACCCTGTGGTTGCGGCGGGATGTCCCCACAGGATATTTTACACTTCATGTTTTTATGTAAGTTTTATGATGTCCCCTGGAAATACTTTTTAATTCCTGTTTTAAAAAAAATGAATTTTATACAGGCTCGGCCAGCTCTCCTGTTTCTTCAGTGATTGAGGGAAGATTGTGTCCCTTTTATTGCTGTTTTTTTTAAAGTCTGCAATCAAGTCTAGGGTCTGCTATGATTAACTGGTTTTATATTTATGTTTTGATTTTAAACTTGTAAATGAGAAATGTGAGTACAACCATTTGTATTATGGCTGCTAATGATTACATGTTCCCTGTTTTATTTATGATGTATTGACGACTAAATTTGTATTATGGGGTTGTGTTTTAGTATACTTTTATGGTTTTTAACTGAGAAAAACCTAATAAAGTCTATTTTGATTGATTGATTGATTGGTTAAGTGGTTGATGGACAGGTTGTTTGTTTATATGATACAATTAGGATGGTAATGCATCAGACCAAATGTTTATATCATTGAGCAGTGTGATAATGTACGTTTCATGGATTAGATGTTGTGTTATGTTCCTGGAGCTTCCATGCAATGTGAAATGAGGTAAGACACGGTGTTGCACCTCTGAGGAATATATTAGAAGAGTGAGGATGTTTTATATTATGCTATCAATTGGTCTAGGAAATCACATGTGAGTAAATTGCTTAACTAAGTGGTTTGGAGAATCATCTTATAGCACATTCTCAATGACAACTATTCACAATTTAAACTAGTTCTTAATTTTTCACAATGTAAACCAGTGCTCAATTTTTAACAATTTAAACCGGTGCGTGATTTTTCACAATTTAAACCAGTGCTTATTTGTGCCTGTGGTTGAAGTGGGTGGACACTGGGATGCATTTTTGTACTGAGACTCATTTTTCATGATCAAATGTTGAGATGTTGAGCCAGAGTAAGAAAGCAATAGGAAGAAAAGGGAGAAGGGAGGTATCAAAATTAAGATACACATTGATAAAGGGAAAATGCAGGGATGGAAATGAAGCTACAAGAGTGAGGTAAAAAGGAGGAAATTGATGGGGCGGAAGTAAGCTGCATGAGTATAATCATAAACAGGCAGAATTTGTAACCGGCAACCACAGCAGCAGCTCCTAATAAACGGTTTCCACTCATGCACTTATGTTTTTCCAAATAAACCCTGAATTGAATGTATAATAATCATCGGAATTGGCAGTTGTAAATATGGATTTAAATATTAAGAGCAGCCAGGGATCATATTGGATTGGGTTATGGTAAATTGGGAATGTGGCACCATTATTTGTAAAAATGTAGCATAGAGAATTTAAGATGTGTTAAATGTTCAATAAATGTGAAAAATATAGATTAGGAAAGAGGTAATAAGATAAAAACGCTCCATTATGTTTTGTTTCCCTGTTCCTTGCAGGTAGATTGTGTTTCTGGGATGCGTTGTGAAATTGTACACCAAACTATAGTTTTATTAAAACTGACTCTCAGGTACCTTCAATAAAGAAAGCAGTATGTTTTATAGGTCTATAAAGATCAACATCAAGATTTCTCTATCCCTTGTGATCTCATGCAGGAAACACGCACGGACTGAAAGTCAAGGCTGTTCTGCTTCCCTTCCTCTCTCTCTAGAAGTACCTCATCTTCTGCAGGATTTAAAAGGATGTGAACCCAGTTTTGTTTGTCTGGACACTAACCCTCCTCCTAACAAATTCATACCGTAGGATCTAGTTATGTTTTTGAAAATTGTGTACACCAGTCATCTTGTCCTTAAATGTGTATTTGCTACTACAATTCTGGTTTGTTAGAGGACAGGCATTAAACTCCAGACAAATAGAAAGGTACCATGATTAGGCTTTCAAAATGTATTAACAGCATCATGCCTTAATTGATTACTCCCTATCTTTATCATCACCCAATTTGCTTATTTTTCCTCCCTTTCACCTGCTACACCTCCTGGGCACTCGCTTCATTAGATTGGAGCAAAAACAAAAATAGAATAATATTGAACTATGCCTGAAGCATTTCCTTATTCAGGAATGCTGCCATTAACCACTTACACAACAAATGAATATGGAAAGTCAGAAAAGATTTTTGAATTTGGAAAATAAATGAAAACACAAAACATATGAGACATACAGCGTGTGTTTTATAACAATATATGGGGTTACAACGTTAAAGGAAGGAAAGGGAGGTGGTATCCTTTGTCAAACAAGGATGCTCTCAAGTTGTTGGTCAATATTACTCCTGGCAAAATGTTGGATCCGGCTTTTAGGCAAGGTACACAGAAGAAATGGCTCTGTTACACCGAAGAGATGGCTCTTTCTAGTATGAACACAGAACATGCGAGAACATTTAAAATAGTTACTATAAACCCAAGGTATAAAACACAAAGGCTATCACAATTAATCAGTATTAGAAAGGGTTCATTCTATCTACTGCACTCCCGAAAGGACAACCTATTAGATGTAGAATCAAACATCAATTAATGTCTGGACTGTGCTAGTACCTCTATTTCCGTTTTACAAACTATAACATTGTTAACCCCTTAAGTGGTCCTAACCCGTAGAAGTGCCTAATGGCTTTTGAAGATGCACTTATTCTGAATTCCCTGTGCAATGACTTGTTTCGCCATAACTTGTTTTATTGTGGGTGGTTTACAGAGCTCCTTATCACATGCCTCTTAATTAAATAACTAGGTAATAGGTGCCATGACAATTCATCCATTAATTTTGGCAGCAAGTATCCAGGGGACACGATCTGTCCATCCACACTTGCCTCTAGTGGACCACAGACATGTGCAATGAGGCACTTTTCTATGGTCGGATCTGCACGTAGGTTGACCATTGCCTAACTTACAAGTCAGTCCAAGAGGGAGCCTTCAGCAGCACATTTGCAAGGACTCATCGAGGTCACCGAAAAGTAGCAAGAGTGCAAATTGAAGTGAAAAACATGCAGGGAAACCAAGGTGCCCCTTTTGATGCCTCATTCAAATATGTTGCCTTTGTCTGTATTTTCATTGCTACTGTTGACTGGGAGAGAACCCCATGAATGCCATTTCATGAAGGAGACATATGAATCATCTTTGCTCCTCTTCGTCATCTCTGCCTGCTCTTACATCAGTTTCTTTCTTTTTCCATTTCCTTATCTATCCCAAAACTTTATTCCCCCATTTTTCAAACCACCTTTCTCCTGGCAGCCTTCATCATCTTTTACTGCGCAATATGCAAGCCACTCACTTGGATGCATGCAATGAATGGTGGGCCATTTAAATAATCGGGCATCAAAGACATGCACAGTGGGTGAGTCACTGACACACCAGAGGCGTGCCTAAGCCAAACTCGTCTGCGCCGGTCCGTGCCTGGAGAGAGCCTAGGGCCCGGAACCCTGGCCTTTCCGAGCCAGTTCTGCCAACTCACACGTATGCACAAGATAATTTGCTTGCGCTAAATTCAGATAAGGTCAATGGTTGTAATAGTCATGATTGCTCTTCTTTAGCATTCAACATCTCTGTTAATTGCTCATGCTGTGGGTTACGTGTCATGGAAGAACCTAGTAAGTTCTTTTCAGGGATTAATTACCAGCCCTCTAATTTAGTCCTTCTCGCACACACTAGTAAGTGATGAAGCAAAGCTTCGCACATTTTGCGACTTGCCGTATTCATGAACCTCGTCTATGTGTAATAAAGTAATAAGTTGTACGTCTTACTAACGTTTATTTTAAGTTTCCATGAAGCTTGCCTATGTGTTTTACTAAAATAATTTACTCGAGTCACTTAACATGGCCGCCGCTTGTATTTAGTTTCTGCGCATGCGTCAGTCACACTCACGTGTCCTGACGCGTCTGCAGGTTTGGAGGGAAATTTATGCGCATGCGTAATACATAGCTTTGCCAGTAACGTGGTACTGCTCGTGCCACTGCTCTTGTGTTTGTTTGTATGTAGCTAACATTTAGGTTGCATAAGTATATTTTATAGTGATAAGTTGAAAGTACAAACCCTGTGATGTGTTTTCATAATGTTATTTTTATGTATTAATTTGTTTTCGCTTACTTTTCATGTACCGCGGGGAATGGGGGTCTAACTGCACCAAAAGCCATCTTGGAGGTCCCTTCTACGCATGTGCGACTTTCTGGGGCACCGACAACCTTGGCTGATGGAACACCACCAGTTGGCAGTGATGGGCAAGATGCTCCTGAGAACTGACCTGCAACCCTAGCAGGACGGAATCACATGTCCTTATTCCGAAACAATGTAATATCTCTATTGTATTTCTATGCAGTTTCTCATGGGAACCCCAAACTCGCTAGGCGGTACCCAGATATGTAAATGAAGCATCCAAATAGTGTGTTATGATTGGTGTGTTACCCAAAGCCTACCTTAGGACCAATTGAAATTGGGGATTCTGACACTTTGCAACATTTGGGGGGTGGTACCCTGTCCCAAAACAGTATATCTACCCTGGGTTCACCTAGGGAATTTGTCCGACTTGTCTGGTTTAGCTGACCTGTCACTGACCCATCATACTCAATAGGTGACTGGAGATACAGAGCGCTGCGGAGCACTCTGTCCGAAATTGACCATAGACTAAGGTTCTACTGAACCTTAAAGTGCTGGCGAAGCACTTTGCTGGGAGTTTGCTGACCCAATCGGGGTCTTGATTGATAGCTGCAGAGAGGGTGGAGCGCAGGCGTTGCTTCCAAACTGCGGGTGCGGTCCTGTCCTGAGCGGTCCTGTCCTGAGGGTTTGCTGTCCTGTCCTGAGGTCCTGTCCTGATTCCTAATCTGAGGGTATCCTGTCCTGTCCTGGGTGTCCATTCTGCACCTGCTGTCCTTTGAGGGTTATCCTTCCTTGAGGGTTTCCTGTCCTTAAACTGACCCGTGGCCAGGGTTTGGTTTCCACACCAGTCTAGGTAAATACTGCTCTAAGTTCTTTAAAACTTGCACCTTTCTATTTTTCTGTCTTTGCTTTAATAAAGACACACCTTTGCACATGTTGATGTTCCATGCGTTGCCGCAAACTATTGAATCTTAAAGTCAATTGCATATTTTCTTAAATTGTTCCTATGCTATCTTACCTTTTAGAAATCATATTTTGCATTGCAGTTTGTCATTTTCTGATATGGTCTAGAACAGCCTTACTTAAATTTTCTAAAGAGTTTTTGTCTTGAATGCATAGCATATTTCCTTTGCCTCTCATATTTGCATTTGAATGATTACCCTGACTTTATTTCTCTATAGTTATGTACTTTTCATTATCTTGGTTATTGATTGCCTTATTCTTGTAAGTTTGATGCTTGATGAAAACGAACTTTAGATAAACATTTTAAAACTTCCAGTTGTCCGTGGTCATTTTACAACAGTATTGAATGTCATTTGAATTTGCATTTGTTGCCTTTCCTTTTACAGCTAGGCCCCTGATCCATTGAAGTCATAGGTACCCGTGTCGGTGGATGGTAAGTCGGGTACACGGAGTGATAACAGTAGGGAACACACACAATTGGTAGCAGCCCGTGAAGTCGCCCTGTCAATGAATAGTGTGAATTGAAAGTATATGGGCCCTGAAGCCGGAAACAGCGGAATCATTGGCTGGGTGACCTCGCGCGCTCTATCAGTTTTCTGGTAGATCAGAGGATGGTTAGGGACTAGCTAAAGGTTAGGTAGGACTAGTTAGACTAGTTAAGTCGGTAGCTGCTAGTACATTAATGCTGCTATAAGAGCGGCTGTTCCGAGGGACCCGATCAATCTCTTGTGAATACGCTGCTGAAAATCAATGAACTGTTTTTTCATTATTATTCTTGTTCTTATATTGTTATATGTATTAATCCATGCGTTTGTAAATCGTGTCAGTCAGTGTTGTCCGAACTCCCCGGGGAATTGAAAGGGCAAGTGGTGAATAGAATCCATTGTCCTGAGGTCACAGGCTTAAGGAAAGTTAGGTGCAGGTTAGGATAACCGGGAAGCACTAACTAGGGTTTTCTGAATACATGTGTGAATAAATGTCAGTAACGAGGTTCATTGGCAAAATTCCCATAGTGGCGTAACCTAGTAAGGGTCACATCGGAAAAGTAGCAGGTTCCTCGGAGCTAGGGTGAAAGCAGAGGGGTCCGCTGGGAAACCTTAGACTCGGATATATCCCGGAGAAGTGGATGAGTTTAGGGGAATAACAGGTGCACCGATGCTGGAGTGAAGGGTAGGCGTGTGGAAAAGTAAATTTTGCCATGTTCTGTGTCCCTACGTGTCCTCCATCTTATGTTATGTGTGCATGATTAAATATGCATATGTATCCCCCATGTTTGATTAAAGACGCAATTACAGTTGTGTCCATCACTAGTATGCCAGTTTCCAGTTCTCGTGAAAGCTACGAGTATCAGGCCTATGTAAAGTTATGTTGCCACGTTTCTCAGTGTGCACGTTATTTCATTGTAAAGTCCCCGTTTCTAGGCCTCAAAAGGGCCCGGACACCAGATTCAGCTCCTGTCTCCTGAGCCTCGCTGAGGAGCGATACAGCCCCCACCTGTATCCTCGACCCTTCACTTACTTCCTGCCTCACAGTGCCCGGCTCGGCCTATCTCTGCCTACGAGTCTGCCAAGAGTATGTTATGATTCTAGTTATCAGTCCAGCCCTCCTTCTCTGCATTCCTAAGCTACTGAATCGCATCAATAGTTTCCGTCATTGTCTAGCCTTTACGTCTCCATGTAAGAGAAATACTGCATTTAATGGTCATTTAATATTCTTCATCACGCACTACATGTAGAATAATGCATGCTCCAGTCTTAGAGTCCGTTAGCCTCTCCACTCCTGACTCTTAGTTTATATCAACATGTTCTCTAAACATCAGATACTAGATACTGTTTAGGTACATGTCGCCCTGACTCTGGAGACTTCAGTCTCTACTCCTAGCACAGAGTTCATAGCCCCCAGCTTCTCCTAGTAACACGTCATTGTCAGTTTACGCGCACCATTAGGTTAGAGGTCCCGGCTCCTTAGGTAGCCCCCTCCATGTTTCCGCCCCATTTATGACATATTCTGTTACGTTTGCATCACATGTCTATGTATACGCCCCTGTTACACCCATTTTCACCCTTATCTTTCGCGACTGCTATTGACCACACCCACTGCTCCGCCTATCATATGTATTGTAATGCAACTGTTTTAATATATATGCTTGTGCACTGCTATTAAATGTTACCCATTCCCTTGCGCCGATTCTGATCCTGCCCCCGGCAGCGCTGCCATCCTGTTCCCGTGCAGGTTGTCCTGTTCCTGTCCTTTATGCTGTATTAAACCTGCAAACTCCTACTACCTCGAATCTTGACTCTTATTTATTGAGCTATCTGTTATTGCTATGTCCAGTAAAACCTAGATCCGGTATTATTTATTTATATACCACATAATGGCGCCCGAACAGGGACTTGCCCTTTCCCCACGCGCCGGTGAAGCCACGCCGGCCCCCTGACCCTCTGCAGCCGTGACGGAACCATACCGTGCACGTGCAGATATTTCTGCTTCAAGTATCCCTCAGGCCCACGGAGGAGACGGAGGTGGCGGTCCAGCATCCAGACGAGGCGGTGGAGGAACGCGGCGAGTCCCGACCAGAGCCCAAGCCGAGAGTCCAAGGTCCGAGGTATCCGGAGGCCCACCCGTAACAGAAGTCCGAAGTTCGTCCGTCCGGCGTCGAAGCAGTCCAGTCCAGTCCGAGGCCTTCCGTTCTTGCTACCCGGTGAGTACCATTGCTGGGGTAGTATCTAGACAGGGTCAATCTAATTGACTCTGGTCCGTGGGTTGGTGGTACACAGACCCCAAAACGAAGTGTCCACTTCGGTGGATGCGGGTCCTGACGTGTCTCTTTATGAGACCGGTAAGTTTCGTACTGTTTCAGCAGTGCATCTAGTTTCTGTTCTAGTCAGTTCTGTTCTCGAGAAAATTCATGTATTCTGTTTTCAGTATTCCAGGTAGTATTCTGTTCGAACTGTTATTTTAAATGTTCTGCACGTATTTTAATGTCGTGGTATGAATGTGGAGTAATTATCGTGTTCATTGTGTATTGTATTGTGTCTAGATTACAGTTCAGTCATGCCCTTATTCTCGAAATTACGTCAGTTAAAAACCAGAAAAGGTCTGCTAGAAGCAGCAGTTCCTGTCCCGCCTAGGGACAGTCCAGGTCATTTTATGTATCAGAAGCATGGCATAAGTGCCATATTATATCTAGATTTATGGGTAGAGTATACCAAAGAGTTAGAGGAAAAGTATAGATGGCCCGTATCAGGTACGTGGGATGCCGAGTGCATCATGAGAGTAGAAGAAGCATTATGGAAAAAGAAAGCCAGACAGTCACAGAAAGATGCCATCGAGTTATGGCGCAAAGAATCTCATAAAAGAACCGAAAAAGAAATCAGAAAGTCAGAACTAAGTAGAGAATCTTTGGAACGAGCCCAAGAAAGGGAACTAATCGAGATAGGTGAACGAGTTAAAACAGAACAGTCAGACAGACAGAGGCATGCCCTCATCAAGGGTATGTATCCTCTTCTTGCCGAGGGCTTGCCAAAAGCGACCCCGGAGGCATCCAGTAATTTTCCGCCACCATTAGTTCCGACCAAGCTACGTCACAAACCGACCGCAGCTGATATTTTCATCTCGTCCTATTTGGACGACACAGTCCCGGAATATGCAAATCCTGTTCCGCCAGTCCCTGTAAATCAGGCAATTCCTGCTCCCCCAGACACCGGGGCACCTCTTGCAGTACCTGCTACGGTACCCCCGGTCCAGCCTACAATACAATTTCCCGCCGCGCTGGTACGAAGAGTATCAGTCGACGATTCCAGTTTAGGGGCCGCAGGAGGAGGTCCTCCTGGTACCCCGCCACCGCACCAACGTAGAACGTTGGCCGAGTTACATGAATGTGCGTTACAGCGTACGCCCAAATTTAAGTCCGTTGCAGAAATCCGACGAGCTCTCACTGAATGCCGCTATGATCCAGTTGCAGGTGATGATAGTACAGTAATATATTCCATCCGTGTAAGACGGGTGACCGGGTATTTAGACACCCTACCAGATATGAAAGGAGATCTAGACCGAATATATCGTTTCATCCGTACAGGGGATGATCCAGAAAGTATTGGCGAAGCCATGTCTCAAAGGAAAGCTGAGATCCAGCTAATGATATTAAAGTTCCTGATTAATTGTCTAATAAGAGAACAAGATTACCCGACTAAAGATCCGGCCGAAATGAAAATCCTGACAAGGTGGAGTGATAATATAGCCGAGGGTAAACACAAGACTATCAGTAGTATAGAGAGTATGTACAAGAAAATTCGTAAGGAAATACAAAAGTTACACGAACAACGTAAAGCAGCACAAGTAAACGAGAAAGAAAATGACTCTACTGAAGAGGTAGAGGACGAGAATCCCACTAGAATAGCGTATGTAGGAAAATCTAGATTTCCAGACCGACATTCACGTCTAGACTACAAGAAAACTGTTCCTCATCCGGCACCAGAACAAGGTTCTCTAGAACAAGTATTTCAAGCTACCGATCACATTCTGAAATCACGAATCGGTTATAGCGAGTTAAGTACTATGCATGAACAAGAACTAGTCCGATCAGCGGTCCGATGGATTACTGATTCTACCACTTTTCCAGACGAAATAGTGGCACAAATGTTCCTGAAATTGCCCCCAGCCGAGCAGCGACTGGTGGGTATGTATATGATCCAGCACCTCATTACATTGTATGAGGGTCAACATTCTGATCCAGGTCCGTTACACGATGTCCTGAACGAGTTACTCCAGTATAGATGGAAAGGTTTAGGTACCGATTTAATTAGTGTCATTCTAGAACAGCGCCACAAATATAGTATGTTTTTGAACCCGCATTTTGTTCATGTCTCACCTCCAGAAAGTAAACCGTTTTACATAGACAGACAGAATCCGTTACGAGAAGTACACCCAGTTAGGACAACAGATGATGAAATGCAACGAGTGTTTGTTTACACTCCGATTACAAAGATGGAACTCTTAGAGATGAAAAAGTTAATTCCCTGTCATGATAAAGATCCAGCAGGGTTCCACCGGGAATTAAAAGACATGCTCCGTATGGGAGAATACACGTATCCAGATATAATTAAAATGTTAAAAGTCCTGTTGCCCGCAGGGGTATATGAAAAACTCAAGGAAAAAGAATGGGAGGTGGGAGAGCAAATGATCGATTGGGCAGTTCTCGAAGCTGAAGATAAGGCACGAGTACCAGGTACCGGTCTAGGAGAGAAATGTAAAGAATTACCAGAACTGTTAATACAAGTTTTGCCAAGATTATTAGCCACTAAAAAGGAAGACTGGGATGCAATCTCAGCCTGTAAACAGAAACAAGACGAAGACACTAGTGATTTTTATTCTAGATTCGAGAAATGTTTTAGTATAAACAGTGGCCTCAAGACAAGTAGCGAGTCATACCCTCATCTTTTTGTTACTAAATTAGTCGAGAATTCAAGTCCACAAGTTAAGAATCGAGTTTTGAAAGTCGAAAGTACCTGGCAAGCTAATACCCCGTCCCAGATGTTACAGATGCTTCAATACCACCAGAATAGAATCAGAGAAGAACAAGATCACGAAAGGAAACGTATGAAAGACACGAAAATGAAAGTACTAGTTGCACAATCTGTTCCTCAAGACAGTCAGAAGAGGGGTCCGAATCAAGCCAGTCATCCTGCAGCTCCCATTAAAGGGACATGCAATTATTGTAAACAGCCAGGTCATTTCATAAACGAGTGTGCAGTTCTGAAACACAATATAGCTACCGGTAAAACTAAAGAAAGACCACGTCCGCCTAGACAAGAACAAGTTTCACAGACTTCTCAGCCACAGAATGCACAACAGACAGTTCCAGCACCGCAGCCTATTGCTGCAACACAGCATGTTACACAGCAGATGTACCAGTATGCGCAGTCTGAGTATCCAGAGTATCAGCCATATTCATGAAACAGCCTAGAGAGGGAGGTAGGCTTGCCTCTCATCGAGATTCCTGTAGATCAAGAGGGTCCCTATGTTCATAGTCAAGTATTAGGGAAAGACAGAAAGTTTTTGATTGATACAGGGGCAAGTAGGACCACCATTAGTCACGCCGAAGTTCCAGGGGCTCCGCTCTCAGGCTCAAGAAATGTTTCCCTTGGATTTTCAGGAAAGCCTATTGTAAACGAGATATCTAAGCCAGTTACTCTAGAAGTAGGTCCATTGTCCCGCACTACTGATCTGTTACTTACGAAGTCATGTCCAGAAAATCTGTTAGGCATTAAAACACTGAAAGAATTAGGTGCAGTTATTTGCTGTTCCCCAGAGGGAATACGACTGTTCCTACGTGACTTCAAGGGTCACTATGTATTACGAGATTTTGATCCGAGATTGTCTAATGTTCCGCAGCATCTATGGGCGCAAGGTCCAACTGATGTTGGTTATATGCAAATCACACCCCATCGTGTGACTCTCAAACCAGGTGTAGTGTTACCACGAATCAGACAGTACAGATTGCCACCTGAGGCTGTAGCAGCCTTATCCAAAATTATTGACGAGCTCATCGCTCAAGGAGTAGTTGTAGAAACTGACTCCAATGTATGTAATTCTCCGATCATTCCAGTCATGAAACGTACTGATCCAAATGCACCCCCAGTATATCGATTAGTGATTGATCTCCGAGAGCTTAATAAATGTATTATTCCCCAGTACCCAGTTGTCCCAGATATCTCTTCCCTATTGACAGCCATTGATTCTGAAGCCTCATTTTTTTCAGTCATCGACCTCAAGAACGCGTTCTTTAGTGTCCCCATTCATCCAGACAGCCAGTTCCTTTTCGGATTTTGTTTAAATGGAAGGAGCTATATGTTCACACGAGCTCCTCAAGGTTTCACAGAAAGTCCAAGTATTTACAGTCAAGCACTTAAGAGACAATTAGACAACATTCACATGCCAACTGACACTGCCCTGCTCCAGTATGTCGATGATCTACTGATCACAGCCCGTTCTGAACGTGCTTGCGAGCGAGCATCCCTTACAGTCTTGTATTTCCTAGCCGAGATGGGGCACAAGGTGTCCCCTTCTAAGCTTCAATTCTGTGTCCAGCAAGTGATCTATTTAGGCCACTTACTGTCCAAGAGGGGTAGGCAGTTGACACCCGACCGTATCCAGTTAATAGCGAGTCTTCCTCAGCCCAAGACCCAGAAGGAGATACGTGCTTTTATTGGCCTCACTTCTTACTGCAGACAATGGATTCCTCAGTATGCATTTCTAGCTAAACCACTGATACAGTTAACGACACAGGAGGCAGCCGTATCGACTGTCCTCCCTTGGACATCTGAACATACATTTAGTTTTAATGAGTTAAAGAAGGCTCTATGCCAAGCTTCAGTTCTAGCTACACCGAACTACAGTAAGCCTTTTACACTTTTTGTCACTGAACGCGAAGGTACAGCATTATCTGTTCTCACACAAGATCAAGCAGGACAATACAAGCCCTGTGCTTATTTTTCGAGCACATTAGATCCTGTAGCCCAGGCTCTGCCTGCGTGCCTCAAGTCAGTTGCAGCCACAGCACTAGCTATCAGACAAAGTGATTCCATAGTATTAGGACATTCCTTGACAGTACAAGTCCCACACTCCGTGGAAGTTCTTTTAAACCGAACACAGACTCAGCACTTGACAATTGCACGTTTAACAGGTTATGAACTGACACTGTTCCAGCCACACATAGAAATCAGACGCTGCAACGTTTTAAATCCTGCTACACTGTTACCGTCAGTTAATTCAAATCCTGCCACACACGACTGTGTGGAAGTAGTTAACATTATGACTAAGCCAAGACAAGACTTGTCAGATATTCCATTACCAGATCCCGACCTGACACTTTATGTGGATGGTTCATGTATGAGAACAAGTACAGGAGAACTAGTAGCCGCGTATGCAGTGACTACTGACACTGAAGTTATTGAAACACATCGTATTGACACCCTGTCTGCTCAAGCAGCAGAGCTAGTTGCTCTGACACAAGCCTGCATACACGCCAAGAACCTGAAAGTTAATGTTTACACAGATTCACGTTATGCATTTGGAGTCGTACACGACTTCGGAGTGCTCTGGCAGGAGAGAGGTTTCATGACTTCTCATGGAACCAAGATTCAGCATGGTCTCCTTATTCAAGCTCTGTTAGATGCCATACACTTACCGACATCCATTGCTATCATGAAATGCAAAGCACATACGAAAGTTACTGACACTATTTCTCAAGGTAATGATCTAGCAGATCGCACAGCCAAGCTTACAGCACAGACACCAGACATTCCAGTTAATAAGACACCGACATACACTCCAGATCTGACTACATGTATGACAGTTAAGGACCCTACTCAAGATGTCATAGACATCCAGTTACATGCTACTCCCGAGGAAATCAAGAAATGGTCCGAACAAGGTGGGGTCCAGACAGATCAGGGATGGGTAACGAAGGGTAAAGCCACATGGTTTCTCCCCGACTCTATGGTTCAAGTCATTATCAATACCGCACATAGTCCAGCACATTTAGGAGAAAAAGCTATGTTAGATAGTATCCAGAACATTTGGTTCAACAAGCATTTACGAGCTGCAGCCAAGCAGAAGGTCCGTATCTGTATGATATGTTGCCAGTTTAATCCAGGTAAAAGTGTTCCGGTGGAACAAGGTGGATTCCAGCCCCCTGACCACCCTTTTGAAGTCCTCCAGATGGATTATATTCAGATGGAGCGATGTCGAGGTTTCAAGTATGTCCTTGTAGTTGTATGCGCTTTGTCCAGGGGGACAGAAGCATATCCAGTCCCAGATTACACAGCCGCGACCACTGCCAAGCAGTTGGTTCGTGAGTTCTTCCCCCGTTATGGACTCCCAAGAGTCGTATATTCTGACAACGGCCAGCCATTCTCATCCGAGTTGATGAAACATGTTTCCCTTTTGTTAGGGTACCAGTGGAAGTTCCATTGTGTACGCCATCCAGAAGCAGCCGGTCTCGTAGAGAGACATAATCAGACCCTGAAAATCCGAATTGCAAAAATATGTAAAGAGAAAGGTGTGGACTGGCTAGTAGCTCTGCCAGTTGCCTTATTTTATATGCGCATGGTCGCACATTCCAGATCAGGTCTGTCCCCTTATGAGGTCGTATTCGGCCGCCCCCCTAATATGTGGGGTACACCTAGACCCCGAAGTATTACCGATGTTTCAAGTAATATGCTGACAGATTACCTAGCTTCCTTGATGTCTGCCCTCAACTCTTGTCGTTCACAGGTTGCTGCCGCATTTCCAGACAATACCGAGGTGGCACCGCATGAAATCGTTCCCGGATCCATGGTTCTGGTCAGGAATTTTGATCGTTCAAGTCCGCTGGAGCCTCGCTGGAAGGAACCCCGACAGGTCCTCCTGGCCACCCGTACTGCCGTCAAGCTGGAAGGCAGGAAGGGCTGGGTCCATTTGTCACATGTGAAAAGATTTTTTGGATTGAAACCTGTTTCAAAGAACATTTCCGAGGATCTTAAAGACTGCCAAAGTACTATTCTTAAGGACTGTCCCGCAAAAGACATTGCTACGAACCCTTCCCTGTTAGAGAAAACTCCGCAGCAGGAGTATAAGCTTAAACTAAGGTCTAGTAAAATAAGTCAGCCAGTTTGATTGTCTAAGTCCTCCCCTAGGTGAAACGGTTAGACCGATTTCTGACATGTATATAATAGACCCCCACAGAGAGAGAGTTAGTGAGAACTCTAGAAGTTGCACTATTATTTTATGTTTTCTGCTGTATTTCAGCATTATGATTTCCTGCACCAGTTATGCATTTTATTTGTGTTTTTCAGTTTCTCATGTAAATAAGTCTGCTAATGTTACAGTTGAGCACACGTTTAGTGATCTGCCTCCTCATGAACTCTCATATCGTCTTGCTATGCGTAATAACTCTTTTATCCGCATGTTACATTATTCACACCAGACCAACAATGCCACGAATTGTTGGGTGTGTGGTCGACTCCCCCCTTTCCAGACACCGAAGGGAGTTCTGCCACTCTTTCCTTATCCATTTTCACATAATGGTTCGTGTGGAGCATGGTCCACGTTAACGTCATCCTCAACAGATATGTCCTTTCTTAACAGTACATGTTTCCCAGACAAGCAAGGTCTTCCCCACAGAACAGGGTTAGATCTAGAGAATGAAGTTTATAACTTGGGTAATTATTCTTCGAATTTCATTGTCCTGAATGTTCAGTCTGATTCTACTCCAGACTTACCTGCTATTTCAGTACTACCAGTCAAAGGTGAATTATGTGTCCGAAATAATGGTTCCGTACATGTAGGCCATAGTGATTGTACTACTATTGTCAAGTATAGTGACAGTGGGAAATCTATTTTCAAAGCTTCACGTCATTCTTATTTTGTTTGTGGTCAGACCGCATATGTTCGTCTGCCCCTCGATTGGGAGGGTACATGTTACATTGCCTTCCTACTGCCACCGGTTTTCCTAGCCCCACCTGACTATCATAGGAATTCCCACCTAGTACATACTAGACACAAGAGAAATCTCCCAATTGTCGATTATACTGAAACTGCTCTAGAACAATACATAGATATCAATAAAGGTGTCTTCCCCTACTTAGGTACTGTTGTAAATAGTAAACTGATACGTAGATTAACCAGAACACTTGAAGCAGTAGTGATTGAGACTACTTCTGCTCTAGGTAACTTAACCGAAGAACAATCCTTTATGAGAATTGTCGTGCTCCAGAATCGTCTCGTCCTTGACGTCATACTGGCCGATAGGGGCGGGGCATGTAGAGTCATCGGATCTAGTTGCTGCATTTTCATTCCTAATAACGCGCCGTCTGTTTATTCAGCTATTACCAGACTCCATAAAATTGCCCATATGTTACACCAAGATCCAGGCACCTGGACATGGTCCGGTTGGTTCTGGAATATAATTTCCGCCTGGGGATGGAAAGTATTGTCATTTCTGGGTATTGCAGTAGCGATCATATTCAGTTGCTGCCTCTGTTTACAATGTGGCCCTGCGATTTGCGGCATTTGTGCTACATCATGTGTTCCTAGTCCCAAGTCCCGTCCTAAATCCCGTTCCAAGAAAATTCGAGACGAGCAAATGATACTGTATGAAATGATAGATGGTATCATGAATATTGATGTTTCCTGATGGAAACGTAGTGACAAGGAGGGAATGTGGAAAAGTAAATTTTGCCATGTTCTGTGTCCCTACGTGTCCTCCATCTTATGTTATGTGTGCATGATTAAATATGCATATGTATCCCCCATGTTTGATTAAAGACGCAATTACAGTTGTGTCCATCACTAGTATGCCAGTTTCCAGTTCTCGTGAAAGCTACGAGTATCAGGCCTATGTAAAGTTACGTTGCCACGTTTCTCAGTGTGCACGTTATTTCATTGTAAAGTCCCCGTTTCTAGGCCTCAAAAGGGCCCGGACACCAGATTCAGCTCCTGTCTCCTGAGCCTCGCTGAGGAGCGATACAGCCCCCACCTGTATCCTCGACCCTTCACTTACTTCCTGCCTCACAGTGCCCGGCTCGGCCTGGCTCTGCCTACGAGTCTGCCAAGAGTATGTTATGATTCTAGTTATCAGTCCAGCCCTCCTTCTCTGCATTCCTAAGCTACTGAATCGCATCAATAGTTTCCGTCATTGTCTAGCCTTTACGTCTCCATGTAAGAGAAATACTGCATTTAATGGTCATTTAATATTCTTCATCACGCACTACATGTAGAATAATGCATGCTCCAGTCTTAGAGTCCGTTAGCCTCTCCCCTCCTGACTCTTAGTTTATATCAACATGTTCTCTAAACATCAGATACTAGATACTGTTTAGGTACATGTCGCCCTGACTCTCCAGACTTCAGTCTCTACTCCTAGCACAGAGTTCATAGCTCCCAGCTTCTCCTAGTAACACGTCATTGTCAGTTTACGCGCACCATTAGGTTAGAGGTCCCGGCTCCTTAGGTAGCCCCCTCCATGTTTCCGCCCCATTTATGACATATTCTGTTACGTTTGCATCACATGTCTATGTATACGCCCCTGTTACACCCATTTTCACCCTTATCTTTCGCGACTGCTATTGACCACACCCACTGCTCCGCCTATCATATGTATTGTAATGCAACTGTTTTAATATATATGCTTGTGCACTGCTATTAAATGTTACCCATTCCCTTGCGCCGATTCTGATCCTGCCCCCGGCAGCGCTGCCATCCTGTTCCCGTGCAGGTTGTCCTGTTCCTGTCCTTTATGCTGTATTAAACCTGCAAACTCCTACTACCTCGAATCTTGACTCTTATTTATTGAGCTATCTGTTATTGCTATGTCCAGTAAAACCTAGATCCGGTATTATTTATTTATATACCACAGGCGGAAGAGATCTACCCGCAGCGCGTGAAAAGTAAATGGAAATAGTTTACTTGCAGTGAAACAACACTATCCTGTCTAGACACTTGAGCACTGTGGCGAATGTGTATTTGTTGTAAAATAACCAAGCACTGAGCACTTTAAAAGGAAAGAAAGTTTCCGTTACCTTGTGAAGGGAGGGAGTCAGTCGCGAAGCGCCTCTGACGTCACTCCGTGCCGCGCTGGGATTGGTAGAAGCAGCGGGCGGGTAGCGGGGCTGGAATTGTAAAGGAGGGGTGAAGCGCCGGAGCGTGAGGACAGTCTCACGAAGGGGCCGCGCACCCATTGGCCGAAATTATTTGAACGCGTGCACCCCATTGGTCGCACGGAATTGCAAGACGCGTTCTGATTGGAGGTGACTTTGTAAACAGAGTTAAGCGTAGAAATTGTATGTGGCACTCGTATTGTCCAGAGACTAGACCCGATCCAAGAAACCAAGGGTTTGAAAGGGATCAGTGGAAAGCTAATAGATACGATATTATGTACGGAGCTAAGAGAAAGATGTCCCTTGTAAATAGGGTAAAGAATTATTTCAAAACGGACAAACCGATGAAATCTAGAGAGGGCGTTACTATCCCGCCACCGAATACTCCTGCCTCATTCATGATGTTTGACCGAGGGTACAATACCTGTGTGTGGTTGGAGAATTGGGTAAGGTACACAAAAGATGACGGAGTATTGGCTTTTCCGTTAGACGGTACTTTCAATGGCCGAATTTTATTTAATTTGAGAACGCGAATGAATGAATTGCATCCCAGACCGAGACTAACGCAGTATGAGGCATTAGAGGAATGGGAGATTGAGGCTTTTGAAAGAGAGAAACCCCGGATGGACAAAGGTCTGACCAAGTGGTACCCAAGGCTGAAACAGGAGACTAGGGACAAGAGGATGAAACAGTGGAGGCAGAGCATGATTGTTGAGGGTCTGTTTCCCATGATGCCAGCAGGTACCCCTTCTGCGGGAGAGAAAAGGACAGAAAAGAGTAAGCATTGGGGGGCCCTTGGAGAGTCAGACGATGAATTGTTAGATGACATCTTTACGAGAAGTCCGCCCCCTTATAATGAGGGAGCCCGACCTTCCAGTGCAGGAGAGAATCCCCAGCGTCCATCTATTAAGGAGGAGGACAGATCCCTATGTAGGGGGGGAGGTGGCCAGGTGTTGCCCTATTTTGAGAACCCCGGACCCGCAGAGGTACGCGATATATATCCTAGAATGCCCGTGAGCTCAGAGGAAAAATATTCCTGTGAAAGAACATTTTTTCCCAGACCTCTGTATGAAAACGAAGAAAAGCCAGTAGGTTCAGGAGTACCCTTTTTGCAGCCTCCATATGGGGAGGAGCGCAGGTCATTTGGCACAGGAACTTTGTTCCCAAAACCAAATTATGGTGGAGGACCAAGTGAAACGCATCCTACTGCCCCGAGTCTTACCCCTCACCTGACCCCACAGATGATACCTGACCGGACATTAGGAAGAGTACTAGATGAAAGGGAGCAAGAGGCCCTAGCTAGACAGAGGACAGAAATAATTCAGAAAATCTCCCAGTTAAATACCAGTCCTGAAGCTTTGACTATTCCGGTAACAATCGGACCAGTGGTTCCGTTGTATGGGAATAGTCAAGGAAGTCCGAACCCTCCAGTTATGAACCCGATAATGGCCCCGCCGAGGCAAGAGCCCCTACTGATAGACGATCAGTCCAGTGAGTGCGAGTCCGAAGTGGTGTTCTTGGATCTGCCAAACAAACAGACCGGAAAGGGAGTGCAGAAGAGGCATAATCCTTTTGATGCGAAAGAAATTAAATTAGAATCAGCAACAGGGACTAGGAGTGTTTCCTTGGTAACGCCGGAAGAGATTGAAAGTTGGAGTTGTGATTTAGAAAAACAGGCTCCGCAAACGAAACCTTTAGACCTCTACAAGCTGAGGGTAGAAATAGAGGAATTGATGGCAGGAAATGTGGGGTTAGACAGATTAAACACCTATTCTGAAGAAGAATTGCTGTTCATGTGTAAAAGCCTTACCAGAAGTACCAGGGTGCTCCACGAAAAGCTGACAGACACCGCAGCTAGTATGGGGGTAGATATTTCAAGATCCAAGCCCTTACAAAAGCCTTACAGAGCTGAATTCTCAGACAAGGATTTAGAGAACCTGAATGTGTCAGGGAAGAAGGTGCAGATTAAAGAGTTGCTTGCAGTTTTGCAAAAATGGGGAGATGTGGAAAGGTGGAGAAGCAGGTGGGCAAGAAAGAAAGATGAGGCTCGATCCAGACAAGCTACCCCTGAGTTCCCTTTAAGAGAAGTAGACAAGCCTGAAACATTATGCCCCATGCGTGAAGTACCAGGTGGGAGGTATGTGCACGTTCCATGGTCCAGACAGGATATTGTGTCCTTTACTAACGATTTCCCGAAATTGCGCGAAAAGCCAGTTGAATGGTACCGGCAAGTGGAAAGGTTCGTAAAGGTGCAAAAATGCCTGTGGAAAGACCTGGATGGGTTTTTCGATATTGTGGTCCCGGTCGATCTATGGACCGAGTGTAAAATAGGCATAGGCTGGCCTAGTGAGGAGTACCCGAGGGACTCCGCCACGGGGGAACCGTCAATTGAAGTGATGAAAAAATATGAACAAGTGATTCAGCATTTGAAAAACAAGGTGCCAGCAAAGGAAACTGATTGGACCAGGATAGATAGAACAACGCAGGAAAGAGAGGAGACAGTGCACTCCTATTATGAAAGGCTGTTGCAGGTGTTTAAAACATACAGTGGTATAGATAACATCGAAATGAAGGTTATGACGCATTTCATTTACAGGTTTGTAAACGGTTTAAGGCCTGAAATTTGTCAGTGGATAAAAGATAATAAAATCTGTTGGCATACCAAAAAGGTAGACGAGGTCCTGCGGTACGCAAAGTACTGCGAGGACGAGATGGCAGAAAAGAAAAAGGCTCTCAAGGAGAAGGTGATGTGGGCTCAGGTGAAGCTCGCAGAACAGCAGGAAAAACAGTTGAGTAACATGGTCAAGAACACTCAGAACCAAGGTACTGGGGGTGGGGGAGGAGGTAAGCCCCGGCCCAAAATGAGCAGGGAGGAGGCTATGAAGAAATTTCCTTGCCATCAGTGCGGCGAAATTGGACACTGGCGTAACGAGTGTCCTTACTTGCCGGATGATAACCCCAAAACACCTGATTTAACTCCACAGACGCAGAAAGAAAGACCAAGAAAGACTCAACCACAGGTAAAAACAGTTCAGGTGCCCCGAGCACCAAAGCAAGTATACAAGGGAAAACAAACAGAGGGAGATGAGATAGAAGTCTGAGAAAGCAATGAGAACAGAAATGCAGCAACTTCGCAGTATCTATTAAATGATACCTTCCTTTGTGATGACCAGTACTGACGGGGCCTGAGAGGGGAGGACGAGGAGTGCGTACTTGGCGCCTCCTTGCCGGTAGACCAGTCCGGACCATACATTGAAGGAAAGGTTGACGGAAATGATGTCACTTTTCTGTTGGACACTGGTGCTACCCGTTCTACTGTGAGAACAGTGGACGTTCCAAACCTACCCCTCTCGGGAGAAGCCATCCAAGTAGTGGGTGTATCTAATCAATTGATTAGTACTCCTGTTACCAAGCCCATGGAGATCTCAATTGGAAACTTTAAGGAAATGCATAGATTTGTCGTTTGCGACACCAGTCCAGTGAACTTGCTGGGACGTGATTTGCTGTGCAAAATGAACTGTACCATCTTTTGCACACCAAAGGGTGTTGAAATTCAGACCCCAGATGAAGACGGCATTTATAAAATAATGTTAGTCCGCCCTGACTCGGAAATTAAACGAATGACCATGCAGGATTTACCCAAAGAACTCCAAGAAGCAGTGAAGCCAGAGGTGTGGGACTTTACTGGGAAAGATGTAGGGTTAATGAAAAATGTGGACCCCATACAGATAGCCATCAAGGACAATGCAGTATACCCCAATACTAAACCCTACAGAATGAATGCAGAAGTGAAAGCTGGTGTTACTCTGGAAATACAGAAATTGTTAGAAGGAAACATCATACAGGAAGTAATGAGTAGCCCATGTAACTCCCCGATTATGGGCATTAAGAAGCCTAGCGGCAAGTACAGGGTAGTGCAGGACCTGCGAAAAGTTAACAAGATAGTGGTCCCCTGTTGCCCTATTGTCCCGAACCCAGCAGTGATTCTGTATCAGATTCCCTGGGATGCTGAGTGGTTCACTGTGATAGACCTGTGTCATGCATTCTTTTCCATTCCTTTGCATCCAGATAGCAAATTTCTTTTCTCATTTGCCTTCAATGGTCACGTGTATTGCTGGAACAGGGTCCCTCAAGGGTACACAGAGAGCCCCTCTATCTTTAATCAGATCTTGAAAAAATGTTTGGAAACTTTGGTCTTACCTGGGAAATCTGTCTTAGTACAATACATAGACGACCTCTTGGTGGCGTCTAAGAGTCATAGGGATTGTGTGATTGACACCATTGCCTTATTGAATCACCTGTGTGAGAAGGGACATAAAGTGGCCCCTGACAAATTACAGTTCTGTGCAAAATCAGTGAAATATCTGGGACACCAGATAGAGAAAGGGGTCAGGAAAGTGACATCGGAAAGAGTGAGAATAATTCAAAAGATGCAGTTACCCCGTACTCAGAAAGAGATCAGAATGTTCCTGGGTGTGATAGGATACTGCAGGCAGTGGCTTCTGGGATTTGCAGTCCTAGCTAGGCCCTTGATAAAAATGACCAAGAGAGGAACACCAGATGTTGTAGAGTGGGATGATGAAAGCTTAACAGCCTTCACGAAACTGCGAGATTGTCTGTGTACAGCCCCTGCATTGGGAATGCCAGACTATTCCAAAGAATTTGCCCTATTCTGTGACACTCGTGATAACTGTGCATTATCAGTCCTGACACAAGATCATGGCACAACAAGAAGGCCTGTGGCATATTTCTCTGCCACCCTGGATCCAGTGGCTGCTGGATTACCAGGTTGTCTGAAAGCAGTAGCTGCTACCTGCGCAAGTTTAGAGCAGAGTGAGTCCATTGTCATGGGACATCCGGTAACTGTGTATGTCCCACATGGAGTGGTAATTTTACTGACCAGAACAAAGACTCAGTATCTCACCCCTAGTCGGCTGACTAAATACGAGAGGATTCTGGTGGGTGCTGCAAACGTAAACATTGTTAGGTGCAGTATTTTGAACCCTGCCACCTTACTCCCGGACCCTATGGATATGGAAGGTGGGGTGGATGATGAGCATGATTGCATCGATTTAACAGAATTCAATACCAAGCCACGTCCAGACATTAAAGAAACACCATTGCCTGTGCATGACAAGGAATTATTTGTGGATGGTTCATGTCTGAGACATGAACAAGGAGGCCTGAGTGCTGCCTATGCGGTAGTCTCCTTAACCAAAATTGAAGAAGCAGGTTATTTATATCACATAAAGTCTGCACAAGTAGCTGAATTGATTGCTATGATAAAAGCTTGCCAAATTGGGAAGAACCTACGCATAACAGTGTATACTGACAGTCAGTACTGTTATGGGGTTGTGCATGACTTTGGCCAGTTGTGGCTACAGAGGGAGTTCCTGACTTCATCAGGTACCCCAATTCGAAATGGAAAAGTTGTTCAAGACCTTTTAGAGGCAATCCAGTTACCCAAGGAACTGGCTGTGGTAAAGTGTGTCGCCCATAAGAAGGACCTGGACGCTGTATCACTGGGAAATGATTTTTCCGATCGAGTGGCCCAATGGTGCGCCAGAGATCGGTATATCGTGAATCCAAAACGAGGGGGGCCAGGAACCAGCTGCCAACTTCAGGTGTTTGAAGAAGTGCCTACATGGGATGAAGTGAAAGAGTGGCAGCAGGCGGCACCTTGGCAAGAGAGAGAGAAGTGGAAGGACGATGGGTGTAGACCAAGACGTGTGGATGGTGTCATCATAGGTCCAACTGGTATGCCTGTGTTACCTAGACACTTACTTAGCACAATGGCGAGATTGATACATGAAGGATCACACATTGGTAGGGACGCCATGATTCTAGTGTTCCAACAGACTTGGTACAGTAAAAAGTTCAGGAAAGTAGCAGAGTCCCTCTGCCAGAGGTGCCTGACATGTCAAAAGATGAACCCAGGGAAGAAGACGGTGGTTGAACTGGGAAAAATTGGGAGGTCAGGGGGTCCCTTTGTGAGAATACAGGTTGATTTCATCACCATGCCCCGTTGTGAAGGGAAGCGGTATGTCCTTGTCATGGTCTGTTTATTTTCAAAGTGGGTGGAAGCTTTCCCTACTCCCCAAAATGACGCAAAAACAGTAGCTAAGTGTTTATTAAAAGAACTGATACCTAGGTTCAGGGTTCCAGTCACTATTGAATCAGATCAAGGCTCACATTTTCATAATGAAGTGATCGACGAACTCTGTAAGGCCTTTGGAATTTCACAAAAGCTTCACTGTGCCTACCGTCCAGAGGCTTCTGGAGTAGTGGAACAAATAAATGGAACTATCAAGAACAGACTAGAAAAACTGTGTGATGCATCTAAATTGACCTGGGTGAAGGCCCTGCCTCTGGTCCTGATGGGACTAAGAAGTGTTCCTGATCGCAAAACAGGCCTAAGTCCCCATGAAATCATTATGGGAAGAGTGATGAGACAAGCATGGGTGCCTGGAAGCAAACTGTTGAGTATTACTGATGATTTGGTGCTTGAATACTGCAAGAGATTGGGTGACCAAGTGCGTTCTATCTCTCGCCAGATCGGAGAAGACGCCATCCTCAATCCAACGACTCCTCTCCACAAACTGGTCCCGGGGGACTGGGTGAAGATAAAGAAGCATACTCGGAAGAGCTGCCTGGAGCCAAGGTGGGGAGAAAAACGTCAGGTGATCCTGGTAACTACCACAGCAGTAAAGTGTGCAGGAGTTCCACGCTGGGTACACGCCAGCCACACCCAGAAGGTACCACCAGACGAGGTACCTGAAGCAGAAGGACGTCCCGCAGAGGACTCTGCAGGAGCCAGACCAGAAGTAGCTGACGACGTACAGCCCAGTACCAGTCAAGCTACAGAATCAGCCGACGTTGGCCCAAGAATAGTTGACAACGAACTACCAGGAGCCCAGCCTGCTAAAGGGGTCAAAGAAGCTGAGCCAGAAGTAGCTGAAGACGAGCTGCCGAGCATATGGCCAGAGGAGTGGATTCCCTTGATTGATCTCACCGAAGACCCCATTCGAACAAGTGAACGACTTTGGGAAGGTAGACAGTGGACTAGAGAGGAAAAGCAAGGCACAGGCGAAGAACCTCAGACTCTTGAGATTCACATCAAAACTGAGGAAGGAGAAGGTCAGACAGGGACAGAGCACGTGGTTGATACAGAACAAGTGAATGCTACAGAGCCGGTGCCCGATACTGAACAAGTGAAGGATACTGAACAAGTGAGGAATACAGAGCAAGTGATTGATACTCCTCCACTGACACCTGATATCGGGAAGGGACAGACTAGGCATAGCGTAATAGTTCGAGCAGAAGAAAGTCCAGAGATCGAAGTGCTTGAACAGGATCAGATAGAATTAGAAGAACGTGTTCAGGAAACAGAGTCAGAGACACTTGAAGAGCAAACACACAATTTACCTGAACCAGGCCAGATTAGCACCCAGGCAGAAGAAACAGATGCTAGCCCTGGAATTAATCAGATAGAAGAAGAAGAAACTGAAGCAGAATTGCCACAAGCTAATGAAAATAAGAGGGCAAGAGAAGAAAACGAAGTCCAAGTGCCAACGAAAAGACTTAAGAAAAGAAAGCATCTGGAGCCTAGATTCATAAAGAAATTGAGACTGAGAATAAAAACGGTAGAAGAAAAACGTGCAGAAGAAAGGAGAAGTGCTCGCATAGCAGAACAACCAGAAGACACATCCAAAAGAAGGAGTGATCGAATAAAGAGGCAAAACAAAAAGTACAAGTCACCTGAATGGACCCTTGTGTTAGAAGAACTTGAAGATCTCGATATCACTGACGTAAGCGACGGAGAGCCCGTCCCTGAGTACTCTGACGAAGAGGAAGAAGAGCCACCGTGAATTTGCACAAAGTAAGATACTTGTGTAGAGACCCAAAGAGGGGTCGAGAAACTTCTATTGAGCCAAAATGTCTGATGCAAACGTGAATGGTAGACCTAGTCGCAGCAGTTGCAAAACTTGCTGCAAGGTATGTGTCTGTAGTATAGTTGTCCTGATATTACTCTGGATAGGACTAACAATTTTCATTCCCTTTGCTATAAGCAAAGATAATAATATTGTCCCTACTGAAATTGTAAATACTGACAGTGAGGAGCTGACAACACAGAGTGTAGCTAGACATGAGAGAGCACTGAGACAAACAAAACAAAACTTAGAAGCATCAGATGAGGGAGAACTACATTATCATGGAATTAAAAACAGGACACACTTAAATGTTTTCGCAAACTTATTAATACACTATGTAGAGACTATGGAAATTGAAGATTGCTATGTCTGCATGAAGCTACCTACCTCTGTAGCTGAAGGCGTGACATACCATCACTTGCCGCTGACATACGGAATCTCCTGTAGCATTTTAGCTAGTTTATTTTACAAAAGAGGACCGTTACAGTACTATTACTCTAATAATGACGTGATCTTTTCTGAGCTTCCTATACGTGGGAACTTGAATCCTGTACATACAAAAAGCGACGTAATACGATATATGGGAGACTATTTCCTGACTATTGGTGATATTGACATAGGTGAAGCACACAGAGATAACTTGACTTGTTCTTTGCGTGAGCAGGAAAAGATGTTCCTGAACATGGCAGAGAAAAGGAGAATTAAAATACAAAAGAAAGCAAATGACGAAAGTCAGAAAAGACCAAGGTGGGCAGAGAACATGGAAGGCACCTCAACTGGTGGGGCGGGTCCTGCTCTGTTGCTGAATTTTGAAAAGAAAGGCAAGCTATGTCTTCACCGCGAGAAGACTAGCTATTATAATAACATTTTCATTGGTTCCAGTGAATGCGAACATAATTACAAGGTAATTGGAGGTTGGGGTTTCAAAAATGGGTCAGAGCCTGTGTTTCCTGGAATTTATTATATTTGTGGGGACAAGGCTTATTTCAAATTGCCGGATCACTGGTATGGAAGTTGCTATTTTGGCATTGTCTTCCCGAAAATATACCATGTGAATGGAGTTGCTGGAAGCAGTGAAAATACTAATGGCTTAGTGCGTAGTAAAAGAGAAAGCATAGGTGAAATAATGGGTAGTATTTTCAGTGCACTGATACCTGGAGTGGGAGTGGTTCTGAACACTCACAGAATTTGCAAATTGTCCACTATAGTGGATGTGTTGTCGACTGAGACAGCTCATGGATTTCTGCTGGTCAATACCGAAATGGTTGCGATCAGATCAATGGTTTTGCAGAATCGACTTGCTCTGGATACCTTATTGGCAAAAGAGGGCGGAGTCTGCCGGATGTTGAAGGCGCAACATTGTTGCACTTATATTCCGGACAAAAGTGTGCAGCTCAAAAGATATGTGAAAAACATTACTAATTTGGCAAAGGAACTCAGACCACTCGAAGTTGATAGTGCCTGGAAGAGACTGGTAGATGGTCTCTCAAATGTAGGTCATTGGTTTGCTAGCATAGGTAAAGGCTTATTGTTTAAAGTACTGATGCCAATTGGAATTATAGGTCTCATCCTATTTTTCGTATTTGTCTGTTGCAAATGCCATAAGCACACCAGAAAGCATGAAGTGAATGCAAGAGGGGTGAAACGAAGTGTGGATGAGCTCGAATTGGAGGAAGTGAATTATCAGATCTATAAAAAGGTGAAGAAATCTCACCCTACCAAAACAGAAAGGGAAAAACTGGAGAAATTGCTGGAAGAGATAGAGTTGTACAAAGTGTGAAAGAAAGTTGACATCTGGTTCCATTTAATTTGTGATGATAGTAAATATCATCAAAGAGGGGATTGATGAAGCAAAGCTTCGCACATTTTGCGACTTGCCGTATTCATGAACCTCGTCTATGTGTAATAAAGTAATAAGTTGTACGTCTTACTAACGTTTATTTTAAGTTTCCATGAAGCTTGCCTATGTGTTTTACTAAAATAATTTACTCGAGTCACTTAACATGGCCGCCGCTTGTATTTAGTTTCTGCGCATGCGTCAGTCACACTCATGTGTCCTGACGCGTCTGCAGGTTTGGAGGGAAATTTATGCGCATGCGTAATACATAGCTTTGCCAGTAACGTGGTACTGCTCGTGCCACTGCTCTTGTGTTTGTTTGTATGTAGCTAACATTTAGGTTGCATAAGTATATTTTATAGTGATAAGTTGAAAGTACAAACCCTGTGATGTGTTTTCATAATGTTATTTTTATGTATTAATTTGTTTTCGCTTACTTTTCATGTACCGCGGGGAATGGGGGTCTAACTGCACCAAAAGCCATCTTGGAGGTCCCTTCTACGCATGTGCGACTTTCTGGGGCACCGACAACCTTGGCTGATGGAACACCGCCAGTTGGCAGTGATGGGCAAGATGCTCCTGAGAACTGACCTGCAACCCTAGCAGGACGGAATCACATGTCCTTATTCCGAAACAATGTAATATCTCTATTGTATTTCTATGCAGTTTCTCATGGGAACCCCAATCTCGCTAGGCGGTACCCAGATATGTAAATGAAGCATCCAAATAGTGTGTTATGATTGGTGTGTTACCCAAAGCCTACCTTAGGACCAATTGAAATTGGGGATTCTGACACTTTGCAACATTTGGGGGGTGGTACCCTGTCCCAAAACAGTATATCTACCCTGGGTTCACCTAGGGAATTTGTCCGACTTGTCTGGTTTAGCTGACCTGTCACTGACCCATCATACTCAATAGGTGACTGGAGATACAGAGCGCTGCGGAGCACTCTGTCCGAAATTGACCATAGACTAAGGTTCTACTGAACCTTAAAGTGCTGGCGAAGCACTTTGCTGGGAGTTCGCTGACCCAATCGGGGTCTTGATCGATAGCTGCAGAGAGGGTGGAGCGCAGGCGTTGCTTCCAAACTGCGGGTGCGGTCCTGTCCTGAGCGGTCCTGTCCTGAGGGTTTGCTGTCCTGTCCTGAGGTCCTGTCCTGATTCCTAATCTGAGGGTATCCTGTCCTGTCCTGGGTGTCCATTCTGCACCTGCTGTCCTTTGAGGGTTATCCTTCCTTGAGGGTTTCCTGTGCTTAAACTGACCCGTGGCCAGGGTTTGGTTTCCACACCAGTCTAGGTAAATACTGCTCTAAGTTCTTTAAAACTTGCACCTTTCTATTTTTCTGTCTTTGCTTTAATAAAGACACACCTTTGCACATGTTGATGTTCCATGCTTTGCCGCAAACTATTGAATCTTAAAGTCAATTGCATATTTTCTTAAATTGTTCCTATGCTATCTTACCTTTTAGAAATCATATTTTGCATTGCAGTTTGTCATTTTCTGATATGGTCTAGAACAGCCTTACTTAAATTTTCTAAAGAGTTTTTGTCTTGAATGCATAGCATATTTCCTTTGCCTCTCATATTTGCATTTGAATGATTACCCTGACTTTATTTCTCTATAGTTATGTACTTTTCATTATCTTGGTTATTGATTGCCTTATTTTTGTAAGTTTGATGCTTGATGAAAACGAACTTTAGATAAACATTTTAAAACTTCCAGTTGTCCGTGGTCATTTTACAACAGTATTGAATGTCATTTGAATTTGCATTTGTTGCCTTTCCTTTTACAGCTAGGCCCCTGATCCATTGAAGTCATAGGTACCCGTGTCGGTGGATGGTAAGTCGGGTACACGGAGTGATAACAGTAGGGAACACACACAATTGGTAGCAGCCCGTGAAGTCGCCCTGTCAATGAATAGTGTGAATTGAAAGTATATGGGCCCTGAAGCCGGAAACGGCGGAATCATTGGCTGGGTGACCTCGCGCGCTCTATCATAAGTAGCAGCATATTGTATATGAGGCTACTCCATCAAAGGCACATATCAATTCACACATCATTAGTTTGTCAAGCTCTTTGCTGTGCGTTCTGCTAAATGCACGATCTTTAATTAAACCCAGCTATGACTTTCATCTATTTATGGAAATCCACAGACCCGCGTTGGCTTTTGTTACTGAAACCTGGGCAGACTCCTCCTACAACCCAGATTTGCTAGCTGCACTACCAGGCTTTAACATTTTTAGATGTGATAGGGTATCCAAGAGTGGAAGTTGCGTGGCAGTTATTATCAAGTACGACTTAGCGGCCTGCTGTCAGCTCTCTCTTTTTCCTTTTTGCCAAAAATGTCATTGAGGTCAATAAACAACAGTCTTTCAAAGGCATGGTGCTTTAACAACCATCTGGCCCTAGGAGTATTTTACTTCAAGAGATAGCCAGCCTTTTGGAGGAATTTATTCTATTCTTCAATTACACAGTACTCAGCGATTTTAATTTTCACCTGGTGGCGACATCAGATCCTGATACCTCAGCCCTTTTACAAACCTTCTCCGCTCTTGCCTTGGATCAAATAGTCGATGGTCCAACACATAAGGCAGGTCACACATTGGATGGCATTTTTACCAACAATAATAACTCTTTGACCAAAGTAAGGACATACAAAATAATCTTGTCTGATCATAGCACAGTCTTTTTTAAACTATTCTTCCAACAGTCTTGTTCCAACACTAATGACTTGCCATCTACCTTGCAAAATACAACCTGATCTTCTCACTGATGCTCTGTCTGACATACCGACGTTTTTCTCAAATAATGCCAAGTCCGCAGCCAGACAATACAATAGCTGACTTGAATCGGCTTCTAACTGGCTAACTCCTGTTAAATGGTCAGAGTCAAACGTCAGAACCTTTCTGCCCTTTGGTTCTCCTCAGAACTTAGGGCTTGTAAACAAAGTTTTAAAATGCAGGAAAGGAGATGGTAAGCTGCCTATAATAAGGAAGAAAGGACAAAATAAAAGCAATTTCTAGCTATTTATAAAGCTTATTCTGAAAGCTAAGGCCTCCACCTTTACGAAGAAGATTGAGGATGCAAAAAATCCAATAAAGTGTCTTTTGAGACAGTTACTGAATTAACCACAAACTGCACCAGAAAATTTCGGTCACCAGTCAATCTTTCTGTGATACTCTAGCCAAAATCGTTTGTGAAAATGTGGAAACAGTATTCACGAACTTGTGCACTTCGGAGTCTTCTATCACAACCTCTCCAGCCCGCCCTCTGCATCAGCCAACATCCTGAGCGACTTTACCGCTCCAACCGCAGATGATATTACAATTTTATTGCGACCCTCCACTTCCACTTTTGGTTCTCCATATGACCCTTGCCTATGAATGTAGCCAAACTTCCTGCAGAAGTCAATGATGCCAAGCTAGCATTTATCTTCCAACCTATGTTTCAATCAGTTATCTGCCCCACCAACTGGAAGAAAGCAGCAGTGCTTCTTCTTCTAAAAAAAAAGGCTCGATAGACCAGAAGGATCCCACTAACTACAGCTCTAACTCCTGCCTCCCTTAACCAGCCACACTGCCTCAGATAGACTGACTTCTCATCTCTTCCACTAGCTTGTGTTCATGCAGTGCTTTGGATATAAAGAAAGTCCACATTCAAAAACTATTTATAAATCTTCACAGACGTCAATGTTGTAAGGTACTAAAGTGAGTTCAAGAAATAACCCACTAGCAAAGGAATCTTTATCACACTTTTAGATGATGTTGCTTTATCAAATAAAGGGATATTTACAAAGGTACCTATACATGTGGGTAACTCTAAGCATGTAAAGTTACTCTTTCATGTTTGAGAAACTTTACCATTTTTGGCTGTTCACCATTTGCAAGTGTAAAGTTACTCAAAAGTGTAGACATACATGTCCCCACCTCCTACAATACGGGGTGGAGTCAGTTAAAACATAAAATGTGACCACAATGTTATTACTTAGTGACTTTAAAATTGCATTTGACATTCCGCACACTTAGTCACAGACCTTTGCAATCAAGGCGGATGTCTGCTATGGTAAATAATAGTAAAATGAATACAAGTTTATTATTGTTTAAAAAAATAAACATTTTATTGTTAAATATTTTTGTATATGCATTTTACAGGTAGAATATTTTCTAAAATGCCCCTGCATTCTAAATTACTTTTTAAATAACTTTAAGTATATTGCATCAAAGAAAAATTATTGTGTGAATACTTTTTAAACCCATCTGAAGTAAAATGTTTATATTTTATTTTAAAATAAAATACTATTTACATATAATTTCAGGTCAGTTCAAAACATTATTTGGCAGTTAAGAAAACAGCCATAAAAGTACATATAATAAACTTAAAACAGAGCATAAACCATTTTGTCAAATCTTCATAATACAATCAAACTACAAAATAATGCAACCGATGGAATAAAAGCTGAACTATCTCTGATACATGACACTTGTCATCCAGTTAAATACGAGGTTAAAAGGATATCTAATACATAGCTATTTTCCTCCAGTTCACAGCATTCAAAATAAAAAGAGCATAATTATTACATACTTTATAATCATTCAGTGCAAGCAGGAATTTAAGAGCTTCCTTATGAGTTCTAATATTCTTTGTAACAAACAGTGGTTTCAGATAATAGTACCTAAGCTGGGAGCATAGATTACAAAACAACATAAAGTTCATTGTGCTTTGTTTACTAGTACTGTTACATCGGCAAGGGGTCAAAGAACAAAGAAATTACCTCATAGTGGGTAAAGCAACCAGGTAATGCACACTTCCAAGTCTTAGCTGGATAAAACAAAACGGTTTTGAATGTTGGTAACATAAATTAACTTCTTGGTATCCACCCGATGCTCAAATCTATGTTGTAAGAAAATATCCTTAATACTTTTCTTGGATAGGGATAGCAGGAGACCGTTCCGGTAAATTAAATAGGGTGCTAAAACAAGAATGAACAGTGGCGGCTCCTCCACTAAGGCGGAGGATCATTCCCCACTGTTTCAGCTACAAGCTGGATACAAAAAATAAAATGATAATAACGTTAGTTATATACATTTAGTTTTTTATATTCAGCTTGCAGCTGAAGCCAGGTGGGCAGGGCTGGGCTCCCCACATCACAGGGGGAGGAATGGTAGCAGCACCTAAAGTGCACATGATGCTTTTGCAGGCTGTCTCCGGCTGGCCAAAGCGCGAAGCGCACTCTGCATGTTCTCCACGCAGGCTGTATTACAGCCTGCATGGAGAACATGCACAGCCTGCCAGCATCTACCTCATTGCTGAACCACGGCGCTCAGACCAATCACAACGCTGCTAAGGCAATGCGGTGGTTGGTCAGGGGATTCTGGGAGGTTGTGTGCTTCCTGCCGATAGGATGATGGAGAAAGGAGAGGCAGCAGCCTGCAGTTGGCAGTAAAGAGGTATATGCTATTTTTTTTATTATTCCTCTCTCCCCCGGTCCCCCTCCCACTTCCCCTGCCCCACCACCCCTGGTAGGGTAGCAGCCACTATTGAGAATGAATGTATGCCAGCCAGGGGGTACACAAAACATCGTCCAGTGCTAGACAATCTAGATTGATAGATATAGTAAAACTGTTTTCTTCTTTAGACCAAATAGACAACCAAAGTAAAAGCGGTGTAACAGAAATAAAATCCTCCAAATATAATAGGCCCACCTCACAGTGAGCAATGAGAGTTGAGGCAGATGCTGCTAAACAGAGTAAGCGTTTCAGTAAATTGTTTTCCACTACTTGCAAATAGCTTACAAGGCGTGTGGCCCCACAAACCGGCTCCATAAGCGGCGATGGCCCCATCCTCGCCCTGTATATCTCCATAATTTCTTTAATGGGGCGACAACCTAGTTTAGAGGAAAACCTAAAAATCCCATGAGAATTTCTATTCATCTTTTCCTTGGCATTTAGTATTTGTTTGACCAAGGAAGCAGTGCTCATAAATAGAACTCCCAGATAACAAAATGAATTGACTCTATAAATGATGGTGTTATCATTAAAAAAATCTACATTTTGTTGATTTATACCTGCAAACCATAGAAAAAGTTTTCAATTTGTTGATCACCATTTTTTTAGAAGCCATAAAATCCTCAATGGTATTCATCAATCGCATGAACCCAACCGGGGTCCTAGATATCAGAACAGCTTCATAAATTAACAGAGGTATGGGACAAACGGCAGCACATGGGGCATCAGCTGTATGGACTTCAGGGCATTGTCCACGCCTAAATCTGCTATCAAGGCGGAGGGCTTATATGGTAAAGAATAGTAAAATTAATACAAGTTTATTATTGGTTAAAAATATTTTTATTGTTAAATATTTTTGTATATGTATTTTACAGGTAGAATATTTTCTAAAATGCCCTGCAATATTAACTGACTTTTAAATTAAGTTTTAAATAACGAATATTGCATTAAAGAAAAATTGTTGTTTAAATACCTTTTAAACCCATCTAAAGTAAAACATTTATATTTATTTTAAAATAAAAAAACTATTTATAAATATTTTATATTTAATTGCTTCTATACAATTTTTAAATTAAAATAAGTTATTTTATTTTACCATGGTTTCAGATGGGGTTCGATTTTGAGCCGCTACCTCCATTATTTTCTATAGGAGCATGTTGATTCCTGTGAGCGGGCATGCATGGTTCTGGACTTACTACAGATCTAAGGTAGAGAACATTTTCAATATGGTTGTGTCCTTTTTACCTGTAGCATCTTTACAAGTGCAGTTTGAGAAAAGGAAGAGCCTTACTCTCTGTGGGTGCTTGCATGTCCCTCCCTAACCTTTCCTTAACCCGGCTTACTCCTCCCAAAACCCCTTCCCTTTAGTTGTAAATATTTCCAATTTTTCAGCCACTCCCCGGTTGCTTCCTCATTTACTACTAAAACCTATATCGACGTGTGCATAGATCTACGTAGTCATGGTGGAGATCTCCACATGTAAAAGATAGGACAGGCAAAAGCATAGACCACTGAACGTAGGTCACTGAATAGCATTTTGTAGACCGTCAAAATGCAGTTTTTTACAGGCCCCACAGATGTTGACTCTTTCGATGTTTCTAACTACTGACTTATGTTATTAACACCCAGTGTATTAGTACTAAATTTTCCGACCTGTGAACAAATGAAAGTGGATCCTGCCCTGGTGGGATAAGAATGCTTTACCTTCTGATTACTTTAAATGTTTTTTTAAGTGCTTGCTGCTTTGACCATTTTTCCAGCTCAGCAATTGTTTAACATTCCTTGAAACACAAAATATATATGTATAGTGGACTAATTTTTGGGTTTGCAATTCAGTTTCAAATAATAGCTTTGAAGCAGATACAAACAGAGCAAGTCGCAGATGTAAAGCTACACAACGTTTATGAGCTATAGAAGGCATTGGCATAAGACGGCGTTGGCTGAGTTTCCATTAGCAGAGTTATTGCCCAATAGATATCAGGATCTACACTCCTTCTATGCTGTTGAAAGAACATTATATCTCGTCCCCTAAATGCCAACTGTTGTGACTTTGAACAGCGGTGAGAGGGGCTCTCTGGAAACCAGCTCTGCATGGATTAGAACGAAACAGAGATTTCCTGAGCTGTTTAACACGCTCCTTTGTGAATGCTTGTTGCCAAAAGTCACCCTTCAACGCCAGGGAAATACGACCCTCTTTGGCCTCTTTGGCGAGGAACCTGCGGAACCCAGAAGCAATATTTGCTCCTTGAAGCTGTCTAATTGGGCCTAGTGGGAGGCTGGCATACACCGAGTTCCAAAAGCGCAAACATGACATTTACAGTGCCTGCAGGACATTAAACAGATCATATTTTTAAAAAGATATTTTTCGGTAGAAACTTGTATTTTATCAGTTACAAAGATAGCTTCCTCTCCAACAGTAAATCTGCAGAGTTGCAAAGCGTGTTACTTTTGTGCAAAAATGTCAAGGAGCAGATTTACTAGCCCCTTGCTACACTTTTGCACCGCCGTTACATCACTTTTGTGACGCATTGGCGGGGTAAAAAATTAGGCCAATTTACAATGTGATGCATCTAGGGAGATGCGTCACGTTGTAAAGCCCTGCGTCTCATTATACCTGAGTCAGATGTAATGTATGCAGGGTGGGCGTTCCCACGCAGGAAAGCCTTGTAAAAGTGATGCAGTGAAATCAACAAGCTTTCACTGCGTCACTTCTAGGACGCCACTGCGTCAAAACCTTACGACTGCTTGAGGCAGACGTAAGGAGTGACGCAGTGTAGTGGGAATAGGCCTCAAAATGCATTGCCGGAGTTGTGTCGTGCTTGCGACATGACTCCAGCAATGCGTGACTTTTACCCCAACAGATGTGTCAGATTTTCGGACGCATCTGTCAATCCTTGTGCCATGATGTGCCGTATTGTAAAAACAGCGCATCCATGGTGGCCCAAGGGGTTCTCAGGGTGGCGCAGGGAAAGTGACGCATCTCTACAGATGCGTCACTTTCTTGTAAATATAACCCCCTCAAGCCTTATGTGGCTGTTGTGTCACTTTTTGTGACGATGCTAACAGCGTAAAATATGCAACAAACTGCGCCATATTTAGAAAGTGGCGCATCTCGGCAGATGCGTCACTTTGGAGACCTCTGCACTACATTATACCTGCAACATGTATAATGTATGTAGGCTGGGTATTTCGATGCAGAAAAGCCTCGTAGAAGTGTTGCAGTGAAATTTATGAGATTTCACTGCAACACTTCTAGGACGCCACTCCATTGAATCCTTACACCTGTCTCACAGCAATGAAAAGACACATTGCTGGAGTTGCGTCTGTTTTGAGACACACTCCAGCAATGCGCCTGACATATCTGTTAACCCTTGCGACATGGAGCTCTGTACAGTAAATACGGCGCTTTCATGGTGGCGCAAGGAGGGTGCACTGGAAAGTGTTGCATTGCTGTTATCGCACAGCGATGTGAAATTTTTCATTAATGAGGCCCCAAAGATTTAAATAGAGGCAATGGTTCCCCGTTATTGTGCATTGAAACCAAGCCCTTGTCTATTCAAAAGAAAACATAATTAGTAAGAGAACAACCTATATTACCTCTTGTTATGGTATAAGACGGTATAGTTGAAAGAAAACAACTCACAGCGCTAAACGGTATGAATACAAAATGGCAGCATAAAGTGTTATAGATGCTGTATGGCTTAGTGAGATTCAAGTTACATTTGTCACAATTTCCAGGTTAATTGTATCTTTTAAATCAGAGTTCTTTAGTACATAACAATAGTTCTGTTATTAATAAAGCATGAACCTCAGCTGTTCAGCTGGCACACGTTTTGTCTCTCCTTCTGGGATTTTGTCCAGGTGGTACATGTGCTCACTAATCCGTATGTGATGAGAGATGATGTCTAGAGTTCTAAAATTATTGTTTGATTAGTGTATAGTTGTTAGATCAAAGATTACGTCTAGTCCTTTCCTAGCAAAGATCTGTCTGCAGTCGGGGATGCCGTTTGCAGGGTATTATCAGCTGCTATTTTATGGCCCTATTAATTCAGTTGTCCTTGTCTCTCAATCTTAAATGAAGAGGCCCCATCCGCAGGGACAAACGTTTGAATATACACTATTTGCAAAGGTAAATTTACATGCGAGTAAATCTACACATTTGGGTTTACTCTTACATTTTTTAGTAACTTTACTACTTTTGGCTGATCACCATTTATGAGTGGTAAAGTTAATAAAAAAAGGTGGCCTTCCATGCCCCCACCACCTGAAATTGAGATTGGAGTCAGTAAGAACATCATATAGCCTAGAGTAACTACTACTGGTGACTTTATGACCATATTTGATTGTCCACACATTTCACGGAGACCTCGGCAATGAGGAAGGTGATTTCAGTATGGTAAAGTATAGGGACATTTTTCAAAGTTATTTAAAGTTAAAAAAATATAAATATTTGTAAGTTAATATTATGTAAATTAATGTTATAAACACACTCTAAAAATTATACCGCACCTGTTAACTAAATTTACTAAACATAAATAGAATTAATTTAAGTTAATTTCTGTAAACAAACTATTTTTCTTTATGGATTGATTTTAAATTGAAAAATATGTTAATGATATAATATGTATTTATAATATACAGTTTATTTCTTAAGCACTAAAATAAATGTATATATATATTTTAAAGGTTAAATAAAGAAATTTACTTTAACATTATTTCCTAGTGGTGTTTATTTTAAGTCTCTATGGTGCACATGCATCAAAAGTCGGAAAAGGGAGTCCTTATTAGCGATAAATAGGGAATCGCAAATAAGGATTCGTTTTTGGGATGCATGTACAGATTCGGTAAATTTTAGCAATTCGGTTCAAATCGCAAAAACAAACCGAATACGCGATAGCGATTCCTTAAAATAAAAATTAGCTATTACCGAAATCGGTATTAGCGATGTCGGTAATAGCGAAATAGGAATTAGCGAATTCGCAAAAAACGGGTCGCTCTGGAAGCAGGCTGATGACATCACAACCAGGAAGTCATCCAGCCCATGCTTCATTCAGTGCCCCGAGGAGCTCAGAGGAGGAGGCAGAGCACAGAATCTGAGCTGAGAGACTTCACCCTCACAACCCAGCCACACTACAGCTATCCCGGATAGACAACAATGCATCAAATCCATCTGCCACGTCCAGGAAGAGGAAGACAAAGTTCTCTGATAGGGAACTGGAACACTTGATAGAGGGGGTGAGCAGCAAGCATGACAAACTTTTTGGAAAGTGATCCCTCAATGTGCCAGAAGCCGAGAAGCGCAAGATATGGCTGTGCATAAAGGAGAGGGTAAATGCTGTGGGAGTCACGCACCGCAGCATTGACGACTTTAAGAAGAGGTGGTATGACCTCAGGAAAAGGGCGAAGGGGGGCATTGCAGAAAGGGTGAAGGAAGCAACTGGCACAGGAGGGGGGCCATCCAGAGTACATGCCAACACAGACCTGGAGGACCTCGTTGAGGGGACTATTGAGCCAGAGACAGTCGTGGGAGTCACCCAAATGGACACTTCTGGCGCAGCAACCACAGAACAAGGTAAGAAGCATGCCTGGCTAATACACTGCATATTGTATACCCATGCTATGTGGATACCCAGATAAACAAAGTCCGAAACCATTTCTACCTTTTGGCCATCCACGAAGAAATTCCCTCTGGAGCTGGATTGGGGGCTAAATGTCATGAGCTTCGTTTTGGCTACATTTACTTCAAGCCCATGATCAGTGCTAAAACCCTCGAAGATATTCAAGGCACGCTGCAGGCCGCTGGGGGTTTTGGATAGTATGAGCGTGTCGTCTGCAAATAATAAGATTGGCGTTTTCACACCATCCAAAATTGGAGCATCTACAGAAGCAGACAACATACGCTCCACTACTCCATTAATGTAAAGGGAGAAAAGCATCGGGGCCATGGCACAGCCTTGGCGTACCCCCCGTTCTACCGGGAACTCGTCAGATACTTGCCCATGTCTCCCCCACTGGATCTTTGCGGAGTTTGACTCGTGCAGTCTCATCACTAGCGATAGAGTTTCAAGTGGCATACCCATCTCAGCTAGGACTTTCCATAACAGGGAGCGAGGGACTAGGTCGAAAGCTGCACATAAATCTATAAAGGCAGCATAAAGACTGCCCTTCGCCAACTGCACTGTCTTCCAATGCAGCAGCGTAAACCGAAAAATCTGGTCTGTCATGCTGGTCAGTTTACGGAAACCTGCTTGATAAGAAGATAGTTTACAACAAGGGGTGGTGATGGACAGAGTCTCTGAATTAAGCAGAGTACTCTCACCCAGTCAAGAGATCAGGGCTAGATCCAACACCGTTTTTTAGCTCATTGCACCATCCCAGTTTCAGAACCTGGCTGTATGCAAATTAGTCTGTCCCTGGCCCCGTGCATCATGGGAACAGGGCAGACCAGACTACAAAAGCCAATTCTTACACTGGGAAGGAAACAAGCTTCCGGGGACCGGTTTCTGGCATTTCAGCCGTCTTCGGCCCGGCTTGCTTGAATCCTGATGGTGCAATGAGCAAGGGACTCACATCTGAGTATACCCTTCCACGCTTAGGGTGGACAAAATTATTTACAACAAGGGGTGGTGATGGACAGAGTCTCTGAATTAAGCAGAGTACTCTCACCCAGTCAAGAGATCAGGGCTAGATCCAACACCGTTTTTTAGCTCATTGCACCATCCCAGTTTCAGAACCTGGCTGTATGCAAATTAGTCTGTCCCTGGCCCAGTGCATCATGGGAACAGGGCAGACCAGACTACAAAAGCCAATTCTTACACTGGGAAGGAAACAAGCTTCCGGGGACCGGTTTCTGGCATTTCAGCCGTCTTCGGCCCGGCTTGCTTGAATCCTGATGGTGCAATGAGCAAGGGACTCACATTTGAGTATACCCTTCCACGCTTAGGGTGGACAAAATTATTTACAACAAGGGGTGGTGATGGACAGAGTCTCTGAATTAAGCAGAGTACTCTCACCCAGTCAAGAGATCAGGGCTAGATCCAACACCGTTTTTTAGCTCATTGCACCATCCCAGTTTCAGAACCTGGCTGTATGCAAATTAGTCTGTCCCTGGCCCAGTGCATCATGGGAACAGGGCAGACCAGACTACAAAAGCCAATTCTTACACTGGGAAGGAAACAAGCTTCCGGGGACCAGTTTCTGGCATTTCAGCCGTCTTCGGCCCGGCTTGCTTGAATCCTGATGGTGCAATGAGCAAGGGACTCACATCTGAGTATACCCTTCCCTGCTTAGGGTGGACAAAATTATTTACAACAAGGGGTGGTGATGGACAGAGTCTCTGAATTAAGCAAAGTACTCTCACCCAGTCAAGAGATCAGGGCTAGATCCAACACCGTTTTTTAGCTCATTGCACCATCCCAGTTTCAGAACCTGGCTGTATGCAAATTAGTCTGTCCCTGGCCCAGTGCATCATGGGAACAGGGCAGACCAGACTACAAAAGCCAATTCTTACACTGGGAAGGAAACAAGCTTCCGGGGACCGGTTTCTGGCATTTCAGCCGTCTTCGGCCCGGCTTGCTTGAATCCTGATGGTGCAATGAGCAAGGGACTCACATCTGAGTATACCCTTCCACGCTTAGGGTGGACAAAATTATTTACAACAAGGGGTGGTGATGGACAGAGTCTCTGAATTGAGCAGAGTACTCTCACCCAGTCAAGAGATCAGGGCTAGATCCAACACCGTTTTTTAGCTCATTGCACCATCCCAGTTTCAGAACCTGGCTGTATGCAAATTAGTCTGTCCCTGGCCCAGTGCATCATGGGAACAGGGCAGACCAGACTACAAAAGCCAATTCTTACACTGGGAAGGAAACAAGCTTCCGGGGACCGGTTTCTGGCATTTCAGCCGTCTTCGGCCCGGCTTGCTTGAATCCTGATGGTGCAATGAGCAAGGGACTCACATCTGAGTATACCCTTCCACGCTTAGGGTGGACACAATTATTTACAACAAGGGGTGGTGATGGACAGAGTCTCTGAATTAAGCAGAGTACTCTCACCCAGTCAAGAGATCAGGGCTAGATCCAACACCGTTTTTTAGCTCATTGCACCATCCCAGTTTCAGGACCTGGCTGTATGCAAATTAGTCTGTCCCTGGCCCAGTGCATCATGGGAACAGGGCAGACCAGACTACAAAAGCCAATTCTTACCCTGGGAAGGAAACAAGCTTCCGGGGACCGGTTTCCGGCATTTCAGCCGTCTTCGGCCCGGCTTGCTTGAATCCTGATGGTGCAATGAGCAAGGGACTCACATCTGAGTATACCCTTCCACGCTTAGGGTGGACAAAAGTATTTACAACAAGGGGTGGTGATGGACAGAGTCTCTGAGTTAAGCAGAGTACTCTCACCCAGTCAAGAGATCAGGGCTAGATCCAACACCGTTTTTTAGCTCATTGCACCATCCCAGTTTCAGAACCTGGCTGTATGCAAATTAGTCTGTCCCTGGCCAAGTGGATCATGGGAACAGGGCAGACCAGACTACAAAAGCCAATTCTTACACTGGGAAGGAAACAAGCTTCCGGGGACCGGTTTCTGGCATTTCAGCCGTCTTCGGCCCGGCTTGCTTGAATCCTGATGGTGCAATGAGCAAGGGACTCATGTCTGAGTATACCCTTCCACGCTTAGGGTGGACAAAAATATTTACAACAAGGGGTGGTGAGGGACAGAGTCTCTGAATTAAGCAGAACACTCCTACCCAGTCAAAAGATCAGGGCTTGATCCATCACCGTTTTTTAGCTCACTGCACCATCCCAGTTCAGAACCTGGCTACATGCAAATTAGTCTGACCCTGGCCCAGTGCATCATGGGAACAGGGCAGACCAAACTACCAAGCCAATTCTTTACTGGAAAGGAAACAAGCTTCCGGGGACCGGTTTCTGGCATTACAGCCATCTTCGTCCCGGCTTGCTTGAATCCTGATGGTGCAGTGAGCAAGGGACTCACATCTGAGCATACCCTTCCACACTTGTGGTGGCCAAAACGATTCAAAAGGGGGTGGTGATGGACAGAGTATCTGAATTAAGCAGAACACTCCTACCCAGTCAAAAGATCAGGGCTTGATCCATTACCGTTTTTTAGCTCACTGCACCATCCCAGTTCAGAACCTGGCTACATGCAAATTAGTCTGACCCTGGCCCAGTGCATCATGGGAACAGGGCAGACCAAACTACCAAGCCAATTCTTTACTGGAAAGGAAACAAGCTTCCGGGGACCGGTTTCTGGCATTACAGCCGTCTTCGGCCCGGCTTGCTTGAATCCTGATGGTGCAGTGAGCAAGGGACTCACATCTGAGCACAACTTCCACACTTGTGGTGGCCAAAACGATTCAAAAGGGGGTGGTGATGGACAGAGTATCTGAATTAAGCAGAACACTCCTACCCAGTCAAAAGATCAGGGCTTGATCCATCACCGTTTTTTAGCTCACTGCACCATCCCAGTTCAGAACCTGGCTACATGCAAATTAGTCTGACCCTGGCCCAGTGCATCATGGGAACAGGGCAGACCAAACTACCAAGCCAATTCTTTACTGGAAAGGAAACAAGCTTCCGGGGACCGGTTTCTGGCATTACAGCCATCTTCGTCCCGGCTTGCTTGAATCCTGATGGTGCAGTGAGCAAGGGACTCACATCTGAGCATACCCTTCCACACTTGTGGTGGCCAAAACGATTCAAAAGGGGGTGGTGATGGACAGAGTATCTGAATTAAGCAGAACACTCCTACCCAGTCAAAAGATCAGGGCTTGATCCATTACCGTGTTTTAGCTCACTGCACCATCCCAGTTCAGAACCTGGCTACATGCAAATTAGTCTGACCCTGGCCCAGTGCATCATGGGAACAGGGCAGACCAAACTACCAAGCCAATTCTTTACTGGAAAGGAAACAAGCTTCCGGGGACCGGTTTCTGGCATTACAGCCGTCTTCGGCCCGGCTTGCTTGAATCCTGATGGTGCAGTGAGCAAGGGACTCACATCTGAGCACAACTTCCACACTTGTGGTGGCCAAAACGATTCAAAAGGGGGTGGTGATGGACAGAGTATCTGAATTAAGCAGAACACTCCTACCCAGTCAAAAGATCAGGGCTTGATCCATCACCGTTTTTTAGCTCACTGCACCATCCCAGTTCAGAACCTGGCTACATGCAAATTAGTCTGACCCTGGCCCAGTGCATCATGGGAACAGGGCAGACCAAACTACCAAGCCAATTCTTTACTGGAAAGGAAACAAGCTTCCGGGGACCGGTTTCTGGCATTACAGCCGTCTTCGGCCCGGCTTGCTTGAATCCTGATGGTGCAGTGAGCAAGGGACTCACATCTGAGCATACCCTTCCACACTTGTGGTGGCCAAAACGATTCAAAAGGGGGTGGTGATGGACAGAGTATCTGAATTAAGCAGAACACTCCTACCCAGTCAAAAGATCAGGGCTTGATCCATCACCGTTTTTTAGCTCACTGCACCATCCCAGTTCAGAACCTGGCTACATGCAAATTAGTCTGACCCTGGCCCAGTGCATCATGGGAACAGGGCAGACCAAACTACCAAGCCAATTCTTTACTGGAAAGGAAACAAGCTTCCGGGGACCGGTTTCTGGCATTACAGCCGTCTTCGGCCCGGCTTGCTTGAATCCTGATGGTGCAGTGAGCAAGGGACTCACATCTGAGCATACCCTTCCACACTTGTGGTGGCCAAAACGATTCAAAAGGGGGTGGTGATGGACAGAGTATCTGAATTAAGCAGAACACTCCTACCCAGTCAAAAGATCAGGGCTTGATCCATCAAAGTTTTTTAGCTCACTGCACCATCCCAGTTCAGAACCTGGCTACATGCAAATTAGTCTGACCCTGGCCCAGTGCATCATGGGAACAGGGCAGACCAAACTACCAAGCCAATTCTTTACTGGAAAGGAAACAAGCTTCCGGGGACCGGTTTCTGGCATTACAGCCGTCTTCGGCCCGGCTTGCTTGAATCCTGATGGTGCAGTGAGCAAGGGACTCACATCTGAGCATACCCTTCCACACTTGTGGTGGCCAAAACGATTCAAAAGGGGGTGGTGATGGACAGAGTATCTGAATTAAGCAGAACACTCCTACCCAGTCAAAAGATCAGGGCTTGATCCATCACCGTTTTTTAGCTCACTGCACCATCCCAGTTCAGAACCTGGCTACATGCAAATTAGTCTGACCCTGGCCCAGTGCATAATGGGAACAGGGCAGACCAAACTACCAAGCCAATTCTTTACTGGAAAGGAAACAAGCTTCCGGGGACCGGTTTCTGGCATTACAGCCATCTTCGGCCCGGCTTGCTTGAATCCTGATGGTGCAGTGAGCAAGGGACTCACATCTGAGCATTCCCTTCCACACTTGTGGTGGCCAAAACGATTCAAAGGGGGTGGTGATGGACAGAGCATCTGAATTAAGCAGAACACTCCTACCCAGTCAAAAGATCAGGGCTTGATCCATCACCGTTTTTTAGCTCACTGCACCATCCCAGTTCAGAACCTGGCTACATGCAAATTAGTCTGACCCTGGCCCAGTGCATCATGGGAACAGGGCAGACCAAACTACCAAGCCAATTCTTTACTGGAAAGGAAACAAGCTTCCGGGGACCAGTTTCTGGCATTACAGCCGTCTTCGGCCCGGCTTGCTTGAATCCTGATGGTGCAGTGAGCAAGGGACTCACATCTGAGCATACCCTTCCACACTTGTGGTGGCCAAAACGATTCAAAAGGGGGTGGTGATAGACAGAGTATCTGAATTAAGCAGAACACTCCTACCCAGTCAAAAGATCAGGGCTTGATCCATCAAAGTTTTTTAGCTCACTGCACCATCCCAGTTCAGAACCTGGCTACATGCAAATTAGTCTGACCCTGGCCCAGTGCATCATGGGAACAGGGCAGACCAAACTACCAAGCCAATTCTTTACTGGAAAGGAAACAAGCTTCCGGGGACCGGTTTCTGGCATTACAGCCGTCTTCGGCCCGGCTTGCTTGAATCCTGATGGTGCAGCGAGCAAGGGACTCACATCTGAGCATACCCTTCCACACTTGTGGTGGCCAAAACGATTCAAAAGGGGGTGGTGATGGACAGAGTATCTGAATTAAGCAGAACACTCCTACCCAGTCAAAAGATCAGGGCTTGATCCATCACCGTTTTTTAGCTCACTGCACCATCCCAGTTCAGAACCTGGCTACATGCAAATTAGTCTGACCCTGGCCCAGTGCATAATGGGAACAGGGCAGACCAAACTAGCAAGCCAATTCTTTACTGGAAAGGAAACAAGCTTCCGGGGACCGGTTTCTGGCATTACAGCGTCTTCGGCCCGGCTTGCTTGAATCCTGATGGTGCAGTGAGCAAGGGACTCACATCTGAGCATACCCTTCCACACTTGTGGTGGCCAAAACGATTCAAAAGGGGGTGGTGATGGACAGAGTATCTGAATTAAGCAGAACACTCCTACCCAGTCAAAAGATCAGGGCTTGATCCATCACCGTTTTTTAGCTCACTGCACCATCCCAGTTCAGAACCTGGCTACATGCAAATTAGTCTGACCCTGGCCCAGTGCATCATGGGAACAGGGCAGACCAAACTACCAAACGGTGATGGATCAAGCCCTGATCTTTTGACTGGGTAGGAGTGGTCTGCTTAATTCAGACACTCTGTTCATCACCACCCCCTTTTCTGAATCGTTTTTGGCCACTGTAGTTGTGGCAGGGTATACTCAGACATGAGTCCCTTGCTCACTGCTCCATCAGGATTCAAGCAAGCCGGGCCGACGAGGCTGAAATGCCAGAAACCGGTCCCCGGTAGCTTGTATCCTTTCTGGTGAAGAATTGGCTTGGTAGTTTGGTCTGCCCTGTTCCCATGATGCACTGGGCCAGGGACAGACTAATTTGCATATAGCCAGGTTCTGAGCTGGGATGGGGCAGTGAGCTAAATAACGGTGATGGATCAAGCCCTGATCTTTGGACTGGGTAAGAGTGGTCTGCTTAATTCAGACACTCTGTTCATCACCACCCCCTTTTCTGAGAAGTTCCATAAGATAGGCTGAATAGGGGATTTGCGTAGAATATTAGGGATTCTAAGCATGAATGAGTTATGGGAGAAACCAGAGGGGGCCCAGTTCCCGACAAAAGCAACCATAAAATCAAAGTATTGAAGTATTGGGAAATGGTAGGACGCCGGAACTGGAATGATGTCGATCCTTCTACCTTGGAGGGACAATTTCTGGAAGTAAAAGCTTCCCCTTCCCTTGAGCCCTATTGGGACATTATAACCAAACCCCAGGACAGGAAGCTATACTTCCAGCTTAGAGTGGGGTCTCTCCCAATTAGATCATTAACCGGAAGATGGGCAGAGGGCAATTCTCATGTCTGCCCAGTCTGTAAAACCAGTACTGAGACCATTCCCCACTTACTCTTTGTGTGCGGGGCTTACTCAGTCCCTCGACGTGTCTGGCTGAGGGCTATGTGCAAACAGCTAGGCACGAGAGAGAGTGACGTGGCCCTAAGGATTATCTGCACCAGTTCTTCACCAATCAGTGCTGTGGCAGTTGCTAAATTCTTGGGTTGGGCATGGGCTATCAGAAGGAAATCTCTTGCTCAATAGTAGGCTTGATGAGATGTACCTAGGCCATTGTCTGCTCACCCAGCTAATGAGAACCCGGTCTCTTTGTGCTCATACTGGCTAAATAATTGTATGAATTTTAGGTTTTATTGATGAATTTTAATACTATTGATGTCACGATGCTTTATCATTTAAAAAATGTTCTTGAGGTTGTAAATATGTTTTAAAAACTTGTTACTGTGGATGTAATGGTTTTAAATGTTTCATGCTTTTATGAGTTTTTTACCTCGAATAAAGCAAATTTGTATACCCATGCACATCCCCCCCAGGCTAATGACAGTGTGCAGGAAGAAGTGCATTACACATATACCCTCACATACGATTTGCATCATGGGAGTTGTAGTCATGTTAGCCAAGTGTGCATGTATGATCACCAATGCACATGAAATGAGACCAGCAGTACAGGTCCAACAGTGTGTTTAAATATGTTATTTATTATGGTAAAAGTAGGCAAAATGATAAACAGATAAAGTAACAAAATAAAATAACAATGCACTGTTTCACACACAGATGCATTTCCGGTGGACTCAGATGACAGCGAGCGCCTAACATTTCAGAGACACCGGCAGAGACAGATGGAGAGACTCTGCAGGACCGTCAATCCACCCCACCACCACCACCTACACCACCACCACTACCACCACCGACAACACCACCAAGACGTAGGGCACATGTCCCCACCCTGCAGGTAATGGAAACAGAGCCGAGCCCAGCACCCACAAGGGTTCCCAGCCAGACACATGTCACTCCGCCAGCTCCAACACAGCACATGGCTGAATCAGACAGCGGTGCAGGTCCATGGGCAGTATTGCAGCGGGAACCAAACAGGCTCCAAATGTCTATGGTGGGGTAGAGTCCCAGATGCTACGTGTTCAGCGCCTGCAGGGTAAACATATGGGCACAATGACAGACGCTGTGCATCACCTGACCACAGTTGTAGCAGAGGGGAATAGTGAAATCAACAAGACCCTACGGGAGGTCCCCCGTGCTGTCCTAGCAGGACAACACAGCGAGCGCAGGAGGCATCGGCAGAGCTTGCTTTGTTCTACTGCAACTACTAGTGCTATAACCAAGCTCTGCAACAGCACAGCTGTTTTGTCACGCCGCTCCGTGTCACTGCATATAGACCTGGGACATTACTGCGGGGATGTAGCAAAGGCCTTAGGCCAGGTGACCACTGTAGTGGAACATCTACAGTGTGGCACATTTAGTGCTAGCAACTTGGGAGGGGAGGAGGGCAGTGAGGCGGCATCGAGCATGAGTAGCGTGTCTGTGCTGGAGACCAGTAGCAGGAGGTGCAGTTCGCGCAGCTCTACAGCCACAGACACACATCGTGGTGATGTAGGAAAGCCATGCAACAGGAGGCTGGGGGTACGCGGAAAGCGGCGCTAGACATGCAGTTCCACCTATTTGTCCATGGTGGTGTAACCATGGGCCACTTACATATTGTGATTGCACTACCGTGCTGTTAACGGATATGTTTCTTTTCACAATGTGTTGAATCACCGTCATGTTTACAGAATATGACTATTTACTTTGACAAGTGCTCATGTGAATTAAACCTTTGCACTCCACAATATATTGTGATGGCTCATTCTTACCTGGCTGTGAAGTGATGTTGTGTGATGTATGTCCGCCTCCTTTGACCTTCAGCTGTGTTTGGCACGTGTGACTGTCGGTGTTGTGCAGGTGGTTGGTCATCCCGATCATTGTCATTTCCGTCCATCTCAATGGGTATCCCCCTTCTGGTTGCAAAGTTGTGCAGAATGGCACATACTGCTACAATCCTGCAGCAGGTCTCGGGGTTATATTACAAAGCACTACCAGTCTTATGTAATATCCTGAAGCGACTTTTCAGGATCCCAAATGTTCTCTCAACCACATTTCTGGTGCTAATATGTGCTGCCTTGTAGTGTTGTTCCTGTGGTGTTGCTGGGTTGAGGTAGGGGGTGAGGATATATTCCCGCAAGGCGTATGCGCTGTCACCTACATGGGGGGAAATCAAAGGCTTAACAGCAGTAATGCAAATACATAGGTTATACTGATGTAATGAATAGGTATGAGTATGTATCAAGTAGGTGTCCCTCTCCGAATTCGCCATTGAACAGACGCCTGTGGATGCCACTGTGTCTGAATATATATGAGTCGTGTGTGCTCCCTGGAAACTGTACCACTATGTCTGTAATTATGTGCTTGGCATTGCACAATACCTGCACGTTGATCGAGTGATAGGACTTCTTGTTACGGAAGATGTACTCTTTGGCTGAGGGGGGACAGATGGGGACATGCGTGCAGTCAAGGCATCCTATGACATGGGGGAATTGAGCTACCTGGTAGAAGTCCTGTTTGGTCTGGTTCAACTGCTGTGAGGTTGTGGGGAAGGTGATGTGGGTATGTATCATTGTCAGCATGGCATCAATGAATTTACGGAAGAAGCGTGAAAGTGCGCTTTGTGAGACGCCACCCGCTACCGCTATGACCCCCTGGAAACTTCCAGACGCCAGTAGGTGCAGGCTGCATAGGACCTGGATGTGAGCAGGAATGTCATTGGTCCTACGGGTCTGATGCTGCAGTAGTGGTTCCAGGTCAGCAATTAGGCACATTATCATGGGACGATTCAGACGGTACTTGTCATATACTCCATCCTCACTCTGGCTCAGCAATGTAATGCGCACTCTGAATACCCTCTCCTGGATCCTCCTCCTGCTCTGTGCTTCTGCATTTATTCTCATCCTCCTTGCAAGCACGTAGAGGGCTGCCATTTTGGAAAAGCATACGGGGTCTCCAGTGCCATTTTTGAAGGGTTTCTGATGTATTACAACTGTGAAAGACTTTACTTTTTTTTTTTTGTGTTTCAGCAACTTTACCTCCTGGTTGAGATTCCCCTTATTCTGCTCATGCCAAATAGAGATTTTGATCATTTTCGGTATTAGCAAATTTTGATGCATTCATTTGCGATTCTTTGTTTGCTAATCGCATTGGCAAGCGCAATTGTTGTTTCCGCTATTTCCGAATCTTTATTTTACAATTCGGTAATTTACCAGGGTTTTTTTTAGCGGTTGCAAGCTGCTGTGAGGTGATCTGTCAGTCCGAACAACCAGGTCTTGAGTTTTCTCCTGAATTGCTGGAGTGATGAGGTGGTCAAGAGGTGCAGGATAAGGTTGTTCCAAGCTTTGGCCACCAGATGTTAGAAAGATCCGGGGGCCATCTGCAAGGAAGAAGGAGGCAGATCGTAGGTGACTCATTGGTTGGTGGAAGGTCAATTGTTTGTTAATTTATGCTGGTCATTCATTGTACAGACCTTTGTATGTGTGGACCAACATCTTGAACTGGCATCTCTTCTGGATCAGGAGCAGTGTAACATCTTGAGGTGGGGTGTGATTTGGGTCCAGCTGCAGAGTTCGAGGATGAGTCTTGCTGCTGAGTTTTATATTGCCTGTAGTCTCTTTAGGAGGCGTTCAGTGATTCCTACATAGAGTGTGTTCCCATAGTCCAGCTTGATGATGATGAGGGCCTGAGTGACAGACCCTCTGGTGTCGACTGGGAACCAACTCATGATCTTGCGGAGCATTCATATGGTTTGGAAGCAGGCTGATGAGACTCCATTTACCTGTTGCTTCATGGATAGCTTGCTGTCCAGGATGATACAGAGGTTGCAGGCATGGTCTGTCGGGTCCGGACGTGGTCTGAGTTCAGTAGGTCACCATGTGTTGTTCCATGGTGAGGCATTGTTCCCAAAGATGAGGACTTCTGTTTTGTTTGTTTTCAGCTTAAGGCAGTTGTCCTTCATCCAGTCGGCAATGTGCAACATACATCTGTGGAAGTTTGCTCTGGTGGCGGGGGGGGTTTTGACAGAAGGAAAATGAGCTCGATGTCGTCAGCATTGGAAATAATTTTTAATCCATGTGATCTGATGATGTTTGCCGGGTGGGGCTCATGTACGTGTTGAAGAGGGTAGGACTGAGGTATGATCTTTAAGGGATGCTACAGTGGATCTTCTTGGGTTTCGACGTGAATGTTAAATGTTAAATGTTAAATGTTGTATTGTAAAAACTAGGTCAGGGACAATCAATATTTGCCCGGCGGTATCGCCTCTTTAACCCACAAAATATTAATCAATGAAGAGGCAGGCGCTGGAGACTGGAAGGCAGGAAACAAAGTTTATTCTCTCCGGAGGAGAACACATCAGTTCAGACAGCCAGTATCGTCACGAGCTGCTCTAGCCGCATCTCTGAGGCCTGGCCTCTTATACACATTTTCATGATCTTTATTGCAGGTAACATATTCTTGTAATGCCTTGAAGTATGAAAGGACATCCTCTGAATCTCCCCTTCAGGCCCGTTCCCACACACATTTACAGTTGAAGTCCCCACCCCGGTCACAACAGGTGATGATTATCGCGCAGCTGGACATCCCGCCGATTCACGGGATGTGGGGGGTTGATCGGATATCATAGGGTGGGGGCTTTGATCAATTCGAGGGTCCTTTAATTGGGGGGAAGCTTCCTACTGTACGGGGGGCAATAAACAGTATCCGCAGAGCTAGGTGGCGGCCTGGGAACGAGGAAGACAAACGGGCACACAGGAAAGGGGGTTTGTATCAAAGGGCCTGGGACCATGAAAGGAATGAAGGGAGGTGTCGCGCTGGGAACAGGATGGGGTTCTGAGGCAGAGCTGCGCTGAAGAGGGGTTTATGACCCAAGGCATGCGAGAGCGGGGGGGGGTTGTCAGCGTGCGGGCTTTGCGAGGGCGAAGGGCTATGCTGGGGGCCAGTGGCATGCAGAGGGTGGTTCTGATCGAGGCACCTAAAATGGCGGGTGCGCACGACAAAAAGTGTGGCATCAGGGGAAAAGGCAAGATGGCGCAGATAATGTTTACCAAACCGTACTAATTTTCCACAGTCCTCCCTTTAACATATCCAAGACATCTTGCTGGCCTATTTCCTATCCATGTCTACTGTGGTGGTCATAAGTAAAGAAGTAGGAACCCAGGTGAAGGAGCTATAAACATTACATTTAAAATCTTTCGTCTTAGGAGGCGGGTCTATCGATAAAACTTGTTTGCAGGAAAGTCATAGTAAAGCAATGTCGGACAAAAAACGATTCTGTAGTGAGAGCATTGAGTACATTTCATAGATACTTATAGTCATTCGGAATGTGAACTGATAGGTTATTACATATGTAAGTTCTGTTCATATTTGGTTGGAGCATAATCAGTACAACGGTGGCTGGGAGAGAAATGAGACGTAGTAAAAACAATAATCAGGGGTGTCATTGTTCGAAGGGGAGGTCCTATTGTCATGGACCATTATTAGTGAGTTCTCAGCATTCTTTGTCGTCTTCTGTTGGCACGGTGGAGCTATGGGTCCAGCTCTATTCTAGTTTCCGCGTTGCAGGGCATGACCTTTTCCTCGCTTTTCTGGTCAAAAAGGTCCTTTTCGCCCTGTGTCCTTTTGAGTCGATTGTCAAAAAGTTCAGGTGGAAGAAGTGTGTGTGTAAGTAGTCCTTAGGGTAGGTCGGACAAAAAGGGGGATGGAGCAGGGCCAGATCGGGAACAGACCAGGGGGACGGAAAATTTTAGGTAGGCGGGCTCATGACCGAGTTCAGAGAGCGGGGACTTTTCGGCACACGTTGAACATCGAGCAGGGGCATCAGGTCAGCCCTTTCCTCTCATTTTGTCGGAAACAGTGCCTCGTCCTGCGACTCCTTACTGTTGCGGTCTCGCCTTGGCCAGTGTCGCAGATGTTCCACGATCTGTAGTCAGGCCGCGTGCTCCCACATCCGGTCTCTCTCTCCTCCGACAGTGGTACCCTTAAATGAGTTTGAAAAGACAGTCTTTAGAGAATTGGCAGAGGAAGGTAATCACATAAGTCTATTTCTCTCCCAGCTCCAAGCAATGAGAGACATCCGTTACATTGGGGTTCACAACCAACATATAAATAATTGATGATGGGCTTGTTGGATTTCCTATAACTTTCCTTCGTAACTATTTCTTTGGTGTTTGTTGGTGTTACATTCATTGTCGTGGTACGAGATCTGGTACCTATTCATTGCATTTTGTGTATTATAGTTACGTCAGTTCTTCTGACAGAGACCCACCTTCCTAGTACGAGCCTTACAAAGCTATACCGTTCTCCAGGGCTTTATATTTTACGAAAAAAGTGCAACGTGCTATCACCATGGTCTGATAGGTGTCTTAATGAGGAACGAACATAGGCTAAACAATTTTCCATTCGATCAATGCATCCTACCTTTCAGCTAAACATTTTACTTCTAACAGGGTTTATTGCAACAATTTTCTTTATTTTGGTCTAATTTTAACTTTGCAAACATCATTCTAATTCCTACATGGTCTCTTACAACCTGACTATTTCATTAAAAAACGAGGTCTTATGGAAAATAACTAGGAACATAGCAAACTGTGGTGAGGGACTATCGTCTTGCTTTGTGTCATGAGGGCGTTATCTAGCAGAAGGCCACAGTTCAGTTGGTAAGCGTTCAGTGACATTTCTCGAATTCTAAACTCTGTAGCTTGCTCATCAACAAATCATTTCTAGGAACAACGGCTGGCCTGTGTTAGTCGTAAGACGACCCATTTCTTACAACCGAGGGTGAAGGACATTAAAAAAACTCTCGTCCGGGGCAGCTGATACAAAACCGAGGGCGTTCTGGGAAGGTGGGGATGTTTCGGTCACTTTTACTGTCTGGGTATTGAGACAATTCGGGACGGGGAAGGTCGCGTTATCTGAGGCATTTTTGTTTATCATAGAAGCCGCTGACATGTAGTTCCCTTATTACGGGTCAGATTGGGGAACCTCAGTCGTCTTACCTGTCCTTTCCCTTTTGGCCAATTCTAGGTTTCATCAATGTTTAGCAGAAAGGAGAGGTAGTGACACGGCATCAGGGTGATTTTATTTAAGACAAATTTTGTGCAAATACTTGCGGTATTTGGAGCCAATTGGGTGGTGCACCAGGGGTGGCGGTTTGCCAATTAGGTGCTAATCGTTCGGAAGAGTGAGAGTGTGGAGGGGAGGGAGAGAGAGAGAGAGAGAGAGAGAGAGAGAGAGAGAGAGAGAGAGAGAGAGACAGAGAGATGTGCAACAATAGGCTAAATAGTACACATGCGACATGGGGAGTGGCCGTGTATTAAGATAGGCTATTCAGCGCTTTACACAACATAAGACATTTCGGGTCTGTGTTAGAATTTCGAAAGCATGCAGTTTGGGACAGACGAGCATTAGGCCGGGTACAGGGGACATGCATTGAGTAAAAGACACCATTGTATCGCACTTCTCGCACTCTCGGTCCTTCGACCAGTCAAGTCAGCGCCTCAGTCGTACAAAAACATTTTCTCGTACAAAAACATTTTCTCATAGTTTCAGACATACGTGACACGTGCCCATTCACGCAACACGGATTAGGGGTGACCGTGTTTCATCATATCATACAACTCATTGGCTCTTTCGTTACGAGAGCAGTTTGTGGGTGTGCTTAGGTGCCACCTTGCAGCATTAGTCCGCTTCATGTATCAGACATAGCGAGGCTTCAGATCTTCACCGTACCTCGGTCGTGATTCAAATGTAACCTGTAGAGGGAGGAAAAGAGGGGAAGGGAGGGGGACAACATTCGAGCATATCAAATGCATGGGCACGAAAGTCCTTTACTTACCTCATACTCGTCTTATCTCCTCAGGGTAGAATCCCTGGGGTCTTGGTTTCTGAAGCCAGGAGGGGCAGTGTGTCCTTATAGGCCGCGTGTAGGGAAACGTTAAAAATCAGAAGCACTTAGTGCGAGGTATCTAGTTGGTAGGTGTATCTAGCTATCGGGGTCCTTAAATCATTTCCAACGCTGTGATGTTCTAAGGCATATCAGTTCTTCGGCCAACTCTGTTCCCTAGTACCTTTTAGTGCCGTACCTTTATAACATTCTATTATTTACACCGCTTCACTTTACCCGTCCTCAGAAGTCGAGGTCCTTCTCCATGCGTTAGTTCCTGAGCCAGTCGCATACCTGGAGGCAGAGTATCGTGTTTTAGATTCGATCTTCCATCTGGGGCTGAGCGACCATCTTCTAATAACCTTAAAAAGAGAACAAAGCAGGGTGCACAAAAACTCTCCCGCTGATCCCACATTTAAAAAAAAGCATGCAATACCTGTTCATAGTTTGGAAAACCTTTATTTGCACAATCGTTCAGCATGTAGATATGAGAGTGTAATCGTATTTGGCCGGACACGGCGACGGCTGAAGTACGTACAGTAAGGGGGGGTATTTTGCAGCATTAAAAACATTAAAAAGGGTTTATTTAGTTATTTGCAGGAGACTAAAAAGGTCTATCAATAGGTGAGGGATCAAGGAGCATTCATTTCATAATTGGAAGCACAGTCAGACTAGTTGCAATCAAATTTCCTAAATGCATACCGTGGGCGTGTGTCACAAGCGAGGTTATGTATCAGTTACAAAAATATAATAATAAATCGTACATTGAAAACAACATTTTTCACGGGGTCCTTTTACATGTTCGTCGAGTGAACCCTCCCTCGTTTTCGTCAAGTGTACAAAGGATCATATATATATATATCTCGGAACATCGAGTCTTTTTAGCTAAAAACACCACGAGGTGTTCGTAAGTTCTCATTGATACCGGCGCCATTTTGGGCGGGGCCGAGTTAGTCCGGAAGTAGCATCAGGAAAAAAAAATGTTTCCTACAACCGGCGGTTGGACCAGAGTCCTTTTCGGCAGTTCAAAAATTCATGCTAACAGAAGGGGTGGCTACGTCGTGGTTATTTCGTTAGCGACCAAGGCAGTTGTTCCTCACTGGAAGCCTGCAGGGGCCGAGGGCTCCGGGGACTTTTGTAGAATCTTCAAGGCTGTGGAGATGCTGTCGGAGGTGGGGGCTCGTGCCCCGGTGGGCAAGCGTCCGGGTTACACTGCTGGTCAGAGTTACTTTAGTGGCCTAGACCCGCCTTCCAGGGGGCCCAGACGCCATTTTGAGGCCCTACAGCAGCCGCCTTTTGTCGAGTCTGCAAGAGTGGAAGAGGCCCTTTGGGGTGAAAGAAATGGAACACCGTGCCGTAGGAGCAGGACCTTCGGCTAGGGTGCAGCTGTGGTGCCCCCACCTGGGGGGGCGAGGGAGACTCGTTCGCGCCGTCTCCCTCTCCCAGTGCACCCCACGCCGCCCCTTCTCACGGGCATACATGATGGCCACTCCACATCCCGTGCTCCACAAGTACTCTTGAGGGCCATCGTATGTCTTGTGCTGCGCAAGTATGGCCGCCGTTGCATGTCCGGTGCTGCGCAAGTATGGGCACCGTTGCATGTTCGGTGCTGCGCAAGTATGGGCACCGTTGCATGTTCGGTGCTGCGTAAGTATGGGCACCGTTGCATGTTCGGTGCTGCGCAAGTATGGGCACCGCTGTTGTATGTTCGGTGCTGCGCAAGTATGGGCACCGCCTGGCTGGAGGATTTCGGCGCCGGGCCGGGGGCTGGGAAACCTCCTATCCAGGGAGGTGGGAGAGGCCCGTCCGCGTCGCCTCTCCCTCCCAGCCCAACCTGGACCAATTTCAGCGGAGGTATTTGTGATGGCCGGACTGGGGCTGGGAAACCTCCTATCTGAGGAGGTGGGAGAGGCCCGTCCGCGTCGCCTCTCCCTCCCAGCCCAACCTCACGAAGAAGAGGATGGGACAGCCATTTCATGCCGGGCCCGTGGTGCCTCCTGGACATCCCACTGGTGATTCGATCGATGGCTGTCAGCAGGCCCCGCCCCACACGTGCTGTGTGGTTCACCTTCCGGATGGGCGTGACCGGTGACCTGCGGCATTTCGGGAACTTCCGGAGTGGGGGTAGGTATTTTGTTTGGACAGGCATGTCTGCGTAATGGGGGGTTGTCTATGCAGGCCTGTAATTGCTCCTTTCTTTTCACAGAGTGGGGGGGGCAGCAGAGAGTAATCAGTCCCATTGCACTCGAAGTCTGAGTTCATTAATGGAATGTATACTAATCTGTCCGAGACTACTCTGTGTATTGTTTCTGTAGGTTATCCGAAAAGGGTGGCTTTTCTTGTGTTAGGGAACAGTAGCGGTAGTACGGGGTTCGTCACCGGGTAACTTAGAGCTAGACTGGGTTTCTTGTCTTAGCGTTGTTCGATCTATGAGGACTCGAACATGTCGCTGAAATCGGTCTGGCGAAATCTGTGCCATCGGGCATAATCAAACGTGGTGGTTCTATCTGGCCTGTCCATGTCAGTCTGATTCATCTTTGTCTCGCGCCTTTTCCCTTTCTGCCGGCCTGTTATTCCTGTCGGCCCTCTGCTCCTACCCTTGTTCAGTAGAGTCGGGCATTGGGCTTTCCAGTGCCCGGAACATTTACAAAAAGCACATTGGTTTTGCCCTAAGTCTGGTCGTCCTGTGCGTAGTGTCGGGGGATTACTTTCGGGTCGTTGTGTCCTAGGGTTGTCCTGTCGATATATTCCTTTACCTACTCTGTCCTCGTCTCTTTTCTTTCGTTGCATTGCTTCTTTGCGCCACATACCGAGACTGTCGAGCATAATAGGCGTTGTCTTATTACTACAAAGGGCTATTTCTAATGTTTCTATTTTATCAAGATCGAAGGATCCTATTAGTGGCCACTGTTTCTCTTGATTTTCTTTGGTATACCTGTGCCACAGCTTACTATAGGCTAAGGTAACTAATCCATAGTTTGTGAACATGTCTTTATTAGGGGTGCCTTCCAGCGGAGCTAGATGGTCCACCTCTAATAAACGGTCCGGGCTGAACCAACTACCAATCAGTGGGGAGAAGACAGACATGACGGCTCACAACGAGGACAAAAAGTCAGCACTGCCTATCTTATCACTGCGTGCAAAGACTAGACAGAATATTTCTATTCTACGTTGTTTGCAGGCAGTGAATACCTCATGAACCAATATCAAATAATCAATAAACAACCAGTGGGGAGAATAAGTAGGCCCGCAAAAGGTCTGCGTCCTCTACCCTTTCACTATCTGCAAAGAGGAACCTGTTCTTTCCTGTTTGTAGACAGAGAATCTCCAGAAAACAATCCGCGAACAGTAGTTCGGGGTAAAAAAAACAGTTAATCAGTGTGGGAGAGGGAATCTCCCGAAAACAATCCGTGAACAAATAATCAATCAGTGGGGGAGAAAGATAGGCACGCTGGCTGCGTTACCTATCCTTCACTGTTTGCAAAGAGAAAGAGCCTGTTGTTTCTCCGTGTGCAGACAGTGAATCTCCAAATAAGTCAACAAAGAGTAATACTAGTATTTTCCGAACCATTAAACAATCATTTCGCAATTCGTCGTGTTTACACGACCTTACCCGGACCGTATGGACAGTTTCTTGTCTTCCGAATCCAGCGCCCGATCGTCCTCTTTTCCACGTATTCCTCGCGGCACTCCTGATGGTTCCCAGTCAGGACCGTAGATCACTCGAGAGAGAGGTCTGTTCGGAACCAGTGAAGTTCGGATGATCGGCTGCCAGACGAGGGTCTATTGGGCAAGAGCTCTCCCGATCGTTGCAGTCGTTCACTCTGTCGTCAGGACCTCTCCCACTGGATCCACGTGTCGCTGATGGGCCCCACGTTGGGCGCCAATTGTAAAAACTAGGTCAGGGACAATCAATATTTGCCCGGCGGTATCGCCTCTTTAACCCACAAAATATTAATCAATGAAGAGGCAGGCGCTGGAGACTGGAAGGCAGGAAACAAAGTTTATTCTCTCCGGAGGAGAACACATCAGTTCAGACAGCCAGTATCGTCACGAGGTGCTCTAGCCGCATCTCTGAGGCCTGGCCTCTTATACACATTTTCATGATCTTTATTGCAGGTAACATATTCTTGTAATGCCTTGAAGTATGAAAGGACATCCTCTGAATCTCCCCTTCAGGCCCGTTCCCACACACATTTACAGTTGAAGTCCCCACCCCGGTCACAACAGGTGATGATTATCGCGCAGCTGGACATCCCGCCGATTCACGGGATGTGGGGGGTTGATCGGATATCATAGGGTGGGGGCTTTGATCAATTCGAGGGTCCTTTAATTGGGGGGAAGCTTCCTACTGTACGGGGGGCAATAAACAGTATCCGCAGAGCTAGGTGGTGGCCTGGGAACGAGGAAGACAAACGGGCACACAGGAAAGGGGGTTTGTATCAAAGGGCCTGGGACCATGAAAGGAATGAAGGGAGGTGTCGCGCTGGGAACAGGATGGGGTTCTGAGGCAGAGCTGCGCTGAAGAGGGGTTTATGACCCAAGGCATGCGAGAGCGGGGGGGGTTGTCAGCGTGCGGGCTTTGCGAGGGCGAAGGGCTATGCTGGGGGCCAGTGGCGTGCAGAGGGTGGTTCTGATCGAGGCACCTAAAATGGCGGGTGCGCACGACAAAAAGTGTGGCATCAGGGGAAAAGGCAAGATGGCGCAGATAATGTTTACCAAACCGTACTAATTTTCCACAGTATACTTGTAAAGCACACAGCTGCCCCAGCAAAGGGGCGTCCCGGCGCTGTATACCGCTGGGGAACCCATCCTGGCTTTCCCTGTGAGATGGTCCCTCCTGGGCATCTCCAAGGTGAAGACAAGCATCCCCGGCGCTGATGGGGCCGTAAGTGGAGATTAAGCAAGCTATTGCCCAGAGTTGCTGAGTGGGATCCATGGTTAGAGTAGGCACCGAGGCGAGAATTATCGAGTCCGCTGACCTTGGCCCAAGACCCTGCCGCGTCGGGAATCGAACCCTGGTCCCGGGTTGACCTCTGCTTCCGGGTCTGCCGCCTCTAACCAGTGAGCCACACCACTCCACTCAATGGTGGGAGAGGAAATCTCTAGATTCTGCTGGTGAGGTATGAAATTATCTATTTGAGGGTGTCTCCCTGAAATCCGATGTGTTGGAGCCTGTTGATCAGGATTTGATGGGAAATGGTATAGAAGGCAGCTGATAGGCCGAGGAGGATGAGTGCTGCCATTTTACCACAGTCTAGGGCCCTGATGTTGTTGGTGTCTGCAGTCAGGGCTGTCTTGGTGCTGTGGTTGGCTCGGAATTCGATTGAGAGGGGTCCAGGAGGTTGCTGTGTTTCAGGTGTTCAGTGAGTAGCTGGTTGATTGCCTTCTTGAGAACTTTCTCTGGAAAGGGGAGAAGGGAGATGGGTCAGGTGTTCTCCGGTTCTGCTGTGTCAGTAGATGGTTTCTTCAGGAGGGGCCTCACTTCTATGAGATTTGAGTTTCTCAGAGAAGGATGCTGAGGTGATGGAGGCGTTCATCGCCAATCATCTTGCTCTCGAAATTGAAGACGTGGTAGGTACAGGGGTCTGTGGGTGCTCCCGATTGAACAGATATGATTATGGCAATTGTGGCTTGGGTCCTGAGAGGGTCCCAGTGGGTGAGTAGGTGTTCAGGTTCATTGTTCGTGGGTGTGATCAGGCTGATGCTGTCAGCAGGGGGGTTAGGGTTCAAGGTTTTTATAGATGATTTATATCTTGGCAAGGAAGAAGTCCACCAGGGAATTGAACAGTCCTTGGGAGGGGGTGATGTAGTTCTCAGCGGCCACGGGGTTGGAGAACCGCTACACAATGGGAAATAGCTCTTGGCAGTGGTTTGTGCTGACTTCTATGTGGTCTGCTAGTGCGTTCTTTTTTGTTTCTTTCAGCAGGCAGTGATACCAGATGAGTGCTGTCCAGAAGGTGGCAAGATCTCCTGTTTCTTTGTGGTGCAACACTTCCTTTCTATTGCCGGCAGTTGCATTTGGTGGATGTCAGTTCCGCTGTAATCCAGCTGGCACTTCTGGTAGGTCCTTTGGACATGGCTATCCTCGCATGGACGATTGTTTTGGTGCCTTCTGTGACCCACTTGGAGAAATTCTTCACGGCTTGCTCTGGGTTAGATGTTGTGCCTGGTCGGTTGGAGTTGAGAGTGTTGCTCCACTGGTCTTCTGAAAACTTTTTCCAACTATTTTGGGTACTTTTTGGCTGTAGTAACATTAGAAGAGCAGTTTGAGAAGAGGAAAATGCTCATTCTTTTGTGGCTGTTTGCATGTTCTCCCCAAACCCCTCACAAATCCTCCATTAACCCCTCTTTTCTCCTCCCTTAAACTCTCCCCATAATTAGGAAGTATTCAATATTTTTCAGTCACGTCCCTAGGCCCTACCACATCTTCTAAAAAAATGTAGGCATACATGTGGGAGATCTCCACAGCTAGGCTGAGATCACTATAGAGAAAAGAGAGGCAGAGGCATAGACCTCCACATGGAGGTTTGTGAATAGCATTTTGTAGAATGTGAATAGAACTATTGTAGCACTACTAAACAGACTACAACTGCAGTTTGTGTATAGACCCCACAATGTCTACAGTGAAATACTAAACAATGATCTCTTTTGTGTGTCACTGCAGTCACCGAGCAGATAACGATCTGATTTACTTTTGACAAAGCTTGGTCCCCTGAACAACAACCCTTTTTGAAACTTCAAAGTTCAAAATAATATTTTGTAATTACATAAATGCCAAAGATGCTATTACTGTTTATGAATGCCAGTTTCGGCACTAAATGAAGGAGCAACATTTCGGATAGACATTTGGGCAATATCACAAATAGCTGTGTTTAATGTATGTAGAGGAAGGCAGGATCAATGTCAGATTTTCAATTTAACTTCTGACTGTGCAATAGATTTTCAAAACACATAAATGTATTTAATGTGGCTATTCCAAGGATCTTGCATGGCTTCTCTACCGACTTGGAGACCCATGGATCATCACATATATGGACGATGACAGAATTCAAATACAGAGCAGAGAGCTTACACTCAAGTGTGTCTTTTGACAGAGCAGTGAAGATACATTTTAAAGACACCATAGATGTTGAAACCATGGATGCTAGTAGGGGCCTCAATACACACACAATAAGGCACAAAATGTGAGCTGAAGTCAAGATGATCTTGTCTAGCAGGAAGACAACAAGAGGGCTAAGAACCTCACAAAGGAGATCCCCATCATAGCTCTTCACTTTTAGCAGGATTGTATTGCCATGCATTGTGTTGGAGCTTGAACAATGACTATCTCTCAAAATATTTTCAGCAGAAACATTATCCTACGAATATATATATTCTAAAATATCAAATGCCAAATTATCGTGAAGGAACTCCTTTATACGTAAGTTTTCTTCATATCTTAATAATGTCGTTCAACATATGTCCTCATTCTCAATTGATCCCCCAACTCTGGATGGTCTGAAAACACCCATTCTGCTCAACACGGATGACACTCTGTTAATTAAAAAAAACTCTAGGTGGTCTTCAGCATGCTCTATCCCTCTTTGAGGAATTTGCAATAACCGAGGTTTGGAAATCAATTCAGCGAAAACAAAGCTTATGTTGTTTAATAGACACAGATCCTTTAGAGGTAGGTTTGAGTTGGGGGGATACCCATTGTCTTCTAACTTAACATGAAATCCCAGGTGAAACATTTGACCCTTAAACAAAGGCAAGTCACAGGCACCTATCTCTAAAGAACATAGTTGCTCGTTCACCAAACCTATTACACCCGTATTACAAATATACGTTGCCAGAGCAGTCAGTTCCGTCCTTTATGTTTGAGTGCTGCAGGGTTTTACTAAGATAGATTTGCTAACATGCTCTGAAAACAGATTCCTAAGAAACCTGTGGGCATATTTACAAGGAGTTAACGCCACCACAATGGAACTTTTTGCAACATTCCTGATGGCGTTAAGTCCTTCGCCTTATTTGCAAGGCAGCTTTAAACCACTTAATGTGGCTTAATGCTGCCTTGTAAATAATGCCCTAATCACACAGCCATTAGTGTGAAAGGGGCATGCAATGAGTGATGTCATCAGTGATGTCATTTGATATGACAGCAGTGAAGTCAGCAGTGATGTCACTGACCATATCATGAGTAATGTAACATGTGACATCATCGGCAGTGCATTGCAGGGGTGTGAGTTATAGTTAGCTTATCTAACTATAACAGCCGAATTTTTCTGGTTTTGTACGAGTGAAATGTCTAACTAACTATAATGTCCCTGAAACGTGTGTTTGTTTCAGTGAATTTCTAAGGTTTTTAAAATTCTAATTACTAACTATAATGTCCCTGAAACCTATGTTTTTTCCAGTGAATATATATATATATATATCTATATATATATTCACTGAAAAAACCATAGGTTATAGACCATATATAGTTAGGAATTAGCATTTAAAAAACCTTATTTTACTCACACAAAACCATTGAAATTCCATATATAGTTAGTTGCACTAACTATATATTGCGCACCCGCAATCCACTGCTGATGATGTCACATATTACATCATTCATGACATGGTCAGTGACATCACTGATGACAACATCCAGTGACTATGTTTCTGTAAAGTTAAAATATGTCTTACATATTGAAGAATGAGTGGATGTATAAGTGTCTGGACGAAGGATTTAGTAGGTGCATGACTGAATGTATGAGTGAGTGATTAAATGTGTCTCACTGAGTGCATGGGTTAGTGACTAAACTGTCTTAATTTGTGCATCATTATGTCTGTTGTTCTGTAAACTGCTGCATGTGTTGATCAGTAGCTATATGAGTAACTATATGGGTTATTGATTGATTGCCCAAGTATTTGCATGGGAGACTGAGTGTGTGTGTGGCTGGATGGGAGGTGTGTGACTCTGTACAGATCAATGTGTACTTGTATCAATGATTGTATAAGAGAGTAAGTATGTGTTAGTATATGGTTGAAAACGTAAGGTGCTCTATGTTTAACTGTATAGAGTAGAAAATGGAAGTGTGATTGATTCTTTACAGGACTGACTAGGTGTGTGAGTAACTCCATGGATGAGTGGCAGAGTGTGAGTGTCTGTATAGGTGTATGAGTGCATATGATTGTGTTGTAAAGATGAGTGATTGTATGTATGAATGATTGTATGGGTGAATGAGTGAATGTGTGTGTAGACGTAGGAATCAGTGAGTACGTATGTAGTAACTAGTATTGGTGTGTCAATGGTTTCAAAAATTATACTCTGTTTTTAACACTGGGTGAAACAGAGGTTATATTAAAATGTGAGGAGATGCATTGTATTGTCACATGAATGATATCATCAGTGATGTGGTCATTGATGTCAAATGAGATGTCATCAGTGATGTCATTTGAGATGTCATCAGTGATGTCATCAGTGATGTCACTGTCCATGTCATGAATGATGTAATATGTGACATCATCAGCAGTGGATTGCGGGTGCGCAATATATAGTTAGTGCAACTAACTATATATGGAATTTCAATGGTTTTGTGTGAGTAAAATAAGGTTTTTTAAATGCTAATTCCTAACTATATATGGTCTATAACCTATGGTTTTTTCAGTGAATTTTCAAGGTTTTGTAAATGCTAATTCCTAACTATATATGGTCTATAACCTATGGTTTTTTCAGTGAATTTCAATGGTTTTTTAATAGCAAATATCATAAGCTGTCGAATGTCAAGTACGTGGTAAGAATTTTTTTTTTCGTGTTTATGCACACTGATCTGCTTTGATTGCTGCCCCCCACCCCTCATTTCTATTAGGAGTACTCTCTCTTTGCAGATAGTGAAGGGTAGTTAACGCAGCCCTTTCCCCCTTTGTAATCCGTCGTGCCTGCTTCTCTCTCCATTTGATTGATTGTTCTCTTTGGTTCATTCTCTATTTACAAACAAGCACAGAGTCGCAATACTCTGTTTAGTCTTTGCAGATAGCGAAAAATCGTGTAAAAAAACAAAAGGAATCGAGCAAAATCAGTAGGCCACTAATGGGATCTCTTTTGACCTCGCTAAAATAGAAACATTAGGAACAACCTGTTGAAAATAGCAATGCGTATGTATATAAGCGGCGTTCATTTGTGTTCACAGTACCCCTTGTTGATTGTTTCAATCGAGCATTGAATTGTTCGAAGTTAATTCTCTTAACGATCTTCTCTACCTGCAAACGAGGAAGAATAGGAATATTCTATCTCCCTTTGCAGATAGTGAAGGGTAGGTAACGCAAGCCTTTAACACGTCGTACCTATTTCATTCCTCATTGATTGATTGATTGTCCGAACATTGACTGTTTGGGAATTAGTTCTTTTTGGAGGTATTCCCTGTTTGCAAATAAACGTAGGAAAATCTTTGCAAGTAGTGAAAGGGTACGTAATGCGGACCGTTCTCCCCCGTTGTAATCTGTCATGCCTATCTACTCCCCACTGATTGATGCACCTTTTTCACCCGGACCATTTACTAGAGATACGTCATCTGGCCCGACCAGAGAGCACCCCTAGTGAAAAGGACATATGCAATAATAACGAAGTGATCACTGTATCCTGTTAACAGAAACTTTACCATGAAACAACCTGGAAAGAAAAAAATAGGAAAACGAAAATCAGTAGGCCACTGATGAACATGAACTTTTATTAAACAACGAACAAAGAAACGATAACATAACGTAATGATAAAACCTATTAATGTCCTAGAAACAAGAAAACGTTAAAATATGCCAGTGGTGAGAGACCAGAAAAACAGTAAGAGAAACCAAATCACCCCTCGCTGTCCCACCGCCTGCCACGCCAAAAAAATCGATAGACTAGGGAAAATGCAAGTCAGTAGAACATCCACCCCCACTCTGGAAACTTCCAAGGTGGGGCAGGGTTCCGGCTACGCCCAGCCGGGAGCAGCCCATATAAGGCAGGTCCTGCTGCCACGCCTCGGCCAGGAGATCCTAACGTAGGGTGTAGCCGGAGGAGAGGCCGAGACCAGCGGGACCCGGCCAGGGGATTGCCTTTACAACGCTGAACAGTTGCAGGGGGGGGGAATGTCTCCTCGACCCTCCCCTCTCTCTCCCAGTCCGGCCGCGGTGGCCCTTGAGAGTTGCAGGTAGTCCCGCCACATGCTCTTCCGGTCCGACCACCAACGGTCGGGGGGCCGAGGCCGACGGGATCCGGCTGCAGCCGATTAACCAAGAAACCCGTTCATGGGGCCAGAGCCAGGGGCGTCCGGCCGACATCCACCGGAAGCCCGGCCCGAAGACGGACGGGACACTTCTTTCTTTTATAATGGCTGCGACAACACTGGAGGGGGATGTCTTGCACATGCCTCCGACCCCCCCCTCGTCCTCATCGCCTGGTCCGGCCATAACAAATCTCAAGCGAGACGCCGTGGGGTGCACTGGGAGGGAGAGACGGTGCGAACAGGCCTCTCCCGCCTCCCCAGGTGGAGGCTTCCCAGCTGCACCCTCAGCGCTCCAGGCGGTGGCATCCTAACAACTACAGTGCTGCACAGTTTCGGAACGACCTAGATAACGGTTCTTCCACTGTGGCCATGCTGCAACGTCTCGCCCGGCAGGGTGGAGCCCGTCCGCTCATGTGACCCCGCGATCGCCGGTAGCTGCCGAACTCTCAAAATGGCTGTCGACCTGGCAAGAGCGGGCCCAACATAAAGAAATGGCCCGGTCACTGGTTGACTCCACCACCGTAGTCCTCCACGACCTTGAAGATTCTAGAGGAGCCGCGGGAGTCTCCGACCCCCGATGGGGAATGACTGCCATGATCGCCCGTGGAGTGACGAAACTGTATCCGCGGGACGTCGGCGCTCCCATGCTGGCGCCAGCCTCTCTTTGAATTACTACAATCCTGCAGACCTCACTTCCGGTGAAAGCACAGTGTGACCCGGTAGGAAAAATTATTGCACCCCCTCCCCTTTTTGACTGATAGTTCAAACCACCAATCCTTTCCTTTGCCCTTTTAACGGAACTTTGGACTGCCTCCCCCTCTTTTACATTTTCTAGAGAAAACAAAACATTAACCACTACATTAGCATAGCAGTTGACACCAGAACTGTTTTCAAATTGAAACCAACAACATCTTCAACAGAATCCTTTTTGTTTCTGCTGTGACCCTGCTACAGCACAGGCATTGTCCCCAGCAGTAATTCTGCAATGCCGGTAAGAATAGCTGTGGTGCCTACTGGACTCACTCACCCCCGCGGCGCCCCACGCCGTTTTTTGCTGGGCGGCAACTTACTAGACATCACTTTCGTGCCATCTAGATTTCAGCGCGTTCTGCTGCCTTGGAACTATTCGCACAACAGACCGCTACTGACAAGAATATTTCATTATTGGTGCTGTCAATTTCAATAAATCTATTGGATAATTAAAAAGAAATTGCCACGGTCTCTTCGTTGTTTAAATGTTTTTACTGTTTTTGTTTTGTTGTATATATTTATATGTTATTAAAGTTTTATATTCCTACTACTTTGTTGGAGTGCTATATATTTTTAATGTGACACATAATTGTAAAAACTTTGATGTACAAAGAGTCATTCCTGGAATCTTCCGCTTCAGGCTCGGTCCCCTCCCCAATCACAATACAGGATGGTTTTCAGATAGTAGGAACGCGTGTGCTGTGACGGATCACATCGGGTGTGGGCCTTGATCTACTATAACTCCTTTGAAGAGGGGTGATTCTTTACAGCTGGGGCCATAAACTACATCTGCAGGGCTAGCTGATAGCCTAGGACCGGCCTGGACATTCGGACACAGAGGAAGAGGAGTGTCAGAGGGTGCGGTAGTGAATAGGGCGAAAGGGAGGTGTCGGGCGGGCACAGAGTGTGATTCTCAGGGAAGAGCAGCGCAGATGGGGGAAGGTTTATTGCCCATGCATAAGACAGAGAGCGGTGGTGACCAGTGCCTGGGGGAGATGCTTACGAGGGTGAGGAGCCATGCTACGAATCGACAGCGTGCAGAGAGTGGGTCTGGTCAAGACATCTAAAATGGCTGCCGTGCACGACAAAAGTGTGGCATTTCAAAAAAGGCAAGATGGCACAGACAATGTTTTTCAACACTTCCTCATTTCCTTCGAATCGAACGTTAACAGACGTTGGGGCATATTACCAAAGTTAAGCGATATTTATCGCTAACGATGCTTACCAACCAATTTTTTACCACTAAGCATCGTCAGAAATTATCGAAGATAAACCTTACTATTATCAAGGTTTATCGCAAATGCGATAATAAACGGCCGCAATGCATGAATATCGCTAAAAACTCAGCGATATTCATGCATTACCGAGCTAATACTCTTAGCCATGTTATCCACCTCCCATTGGATAACATGGCTAAGAACTGCTCAGGGCAGGTGTTACTTTTTGGAGATATTCGCGCTTAGCGCGAATATCTCCAAAAGTTGGTAATAGGAGATAGATATCTTGCATGTTGTAATGCAAGTTATTGTGGTATATGGAACTCATACCATAATCTCTCAGGAAAGCAGAAACTGATCCTTTTGGGACCGCCTAAAAAGGCCTAGGGGGTGAGGAGTACTCTACTTTGCCCCCTTTTCACGTTCCGAACTATTTTATTTTACTCTCTTCTGTAATTACACAAAATAGCAGCGATAAGATGCATCGGAGACACACAGTGAGAGAAAGGAGGCCGGAGATGAAGAAGAGATGTCAAATACACATTGGAGATAATATAGTGGCAGAAGGGAAGTAAATATGAGTAAACTTACCATGTAACATAAAAATGTTGCACTCTATACTATAAGTCTCATTTTATACTACAATCACTTCGCTACAACCTCATAAATTAAAAATAAAAATAAATAATGTCTCAAACAATTTTTGATTTCTAAATATAAATTTATTCTTCAGAATTTTCTAAATTTGAAACAACTAGTAACATGTCCTCATCAGTAATTTCCTCTTCAATCATCTCATCTGGAATCTCCTCATTAAAAGTCTGCAATGATGATTCTTGTAACTCTATGGTCTCCAAACACTCGATAAATTCGCCATCAAGAGATTGATCAAAAAAATCATTCAAGTCATCTCCTCCTTCTGACAATATTTCATTATTGGTGCTGTCCATTTCAATCAATGTAGTGGAATCATTCAAGTCATCTCCTCGTGACAATATTTCATTATTGGTGCTCTCAATTTCAATCAATGTAGTGGAATCATTCAAGTCATCTCCTCCTTGTGACAATATTTCATTATTGGTGCTGTCCATTTCAATCAATCTAATGGAATCATACAAGCCATCTCCTCCTTGTGACAATATTTCATTATTGGTGCTCTCAATTTCAATCAATGTAGTGGAATCATTCAAGTCATCTCCTTGTGACAATATTTCATTCTTGGTGCTGTCCATTTCAATCAATCTAATGGAATCATACAAGTCATGTCCTCCTTGTGACAATATTTCATTATTGGTGCTCTCAATTTCAATCAATGTAGTGGACAATTCAAAAGAAATTGCCACGGTCTCTTCATTGTGAGCCATTTTATTTTGAAATTGCTTGCTGTAAATTGCAGAAAAAAATAATCACTTTCATTTATCGTTTTTAGTAATACATAATATAAAACTAACTTCATCAAGTATTTAGTATAACAGAAGGACTGCAAATAAATAACAGAAAACATTTTTCAAATTATCTTCAAGTGTACAACATAGTTCCCCTTACAAATTAACAACTCACCTTTTTAAAAGTAGCAGAAGTGTTAGTACTGTGTAAATCAAACACCAGAAATTCACCACCAAAAATTCCTCACAAATGTACCTCAGACAGTAGTATCACAAAATGGCTGTGGTTTCCTCTCATTTGACATATATACATAACCAATTAACTTTCATCACACACAAATACAAAACCAAAGTAACATTTTAATTGGTTCTAAATTTCAACACTTTCAAATGTGTTTTCCCCATGCAATTTTCCATAGGACATTTACATACGTCTACAGCCTGAATGGCTGAACGGAATTACACCAAACTTGGCAAAATGGTACATCAAACCTAAGAGGTCAGGAAGGATCTACTATGCCCCCTTATGGTCATTTCCCCCTTCGCTTTGGCCTCCTCTTGTCTCTCAATCCTACCGAGGGACAAGATGGCGGCCGCTACGGACTGTTTGGAATGTTGACAGACGCCGGAGAACCAATCAGCTTCGCAAAGCTCCGTAACGCGAAAAGTACGCGAAGCGGAGCGCTGTTACAGATATATATCTTTTTTTCAACGTTAATTTCTCAAAATCCACTGGAGCACATATATTGAGACCTAGCAAAGGCACATCGGGCTACCAGTCCCTAATATTTTGCCAAGTTTCGTGCAAATCCATTCAGCCGTTCGATTATTATTATTTTGTTTTTTTTTTGCCCCGCGGGGCCCTTTTAAAACCTCCACATCAAACCTAGGGGGTCAGCGAGGATCTACTATGCCCCCTTATAGTTATTTCCCCCTTTGTTTTGACCTCCTCTTGTCTCTCGATCCTACCGAGAGACAAGATGGCGGCCGCTACGGACTGTTTGGAATGTTGACAGACGCCGGAGAACCAATCAGCTTCGCTTCACAAAGCTCCGTTGCGCGAAAAGTCCGCGAACCAGAGCGCTAACCGGTCCGCTGTTACAGATATATATCTTTTTTTAAACGTTAATTTCTCAAAATCCACTGGAGCACATATATTGAGACCTACAAAAGGCACATCGGGCTACCAGTCCCTACAATTTTGCCAAGTTTCGTGCAAATCCATTCAGCCGTTCGGGCTAAAAGTGAGGCCAACCGCCCTATGGAAAACTCAATGTTAAAAACACGTTTTGGGACCCCCCTTTTTTCTCGGCCCCCACTGGACGAACCCCCCCCCAAATTTTCAAGGGCTGCTCAGAAACAAAATGTGCCATTTTCCTGAAAATTTCAGCCGATTCCGTCCACAAACGCCAAAGTTATTAGACATAGAATTTTCAAAAAACCCATAGAGAAAAAATCCTAACTATATATACCTACTGGCGACCGCCAGTAGGTAATATATATCTATATATATATATATATATATATATATATAGATATATATATATATATATCCAACACGCAGGAGTCCATTTGAAATGAGGCAGCAGAGAGATGAAATACTTCCCACCAATTTTGATGACAGCATGCAGGTAGATTGAAAAAACGGGACCCACAAAAACACAGTGTTCAGATGCCAGACACGTTTCAGGATAAAACAATCGCTTCTTCTATGGCGTAATGTTCCTGAAGAAATGAAAAGCGCTGTTGCTTGGCGCACTCTTTATTCTCAACACCTGCCCCAGTGGGTGTGGTCGTAACTACGGCCTTCTGGATGTTGTAGTGTGCCACAGTTCTCCCCAGTGGGCGCGCTTAATCATTTCCAAAATTAAAACACTATTCAAAGCGGGATAGTTGGCAGCGGATGCCCGCCCATACCCACTTGGGATTGAATAGTGTTTTAATTTACCCATTACCTCAGAGGCTCAGGGTAAAAGCCACACATGGTCTAGCCTATGGCTCCTTCCAACTAATTGTATACTATGTAGCATTACAAGACACATACATAAGACCCCCTAAAAATCATTATAACTTGCGATTTCTTCTAAAGTGACCTATTTAGCGGGCCGCATGCTTGGTAATGATGAAACTTCCAGTACCCTTAATCACACACATATGTGTGCTGAGAGAACCTGCGCGCGCCTCATACCACACTTTTTACAGGTGAGGAAGCTAAGTTTAGTCAGTGGGATTCGTATTAACCATCTGAAAACCACAGCTAATGTCAGCAGCGAGCACTCAATGCACTGAGGCAACTGGTTGTGGTAGTTTAACGTTCTTATTATCCAGTAGGTAATATATATATATATTTCCTACTGGCGGTCGCCAGTAGGTAGTTATAGTTAGGACCTAGTTTCCATATGAAATCCGCAGCATTCTATTTGGAATAATTTTGGCGCCGCTCGACGAATCTTCGTGAATTAATAAGAACGTTAGACTACCACAACCAGTTGTATATATATTACCTACTGGCGGTTGCCAGTAGGTAGTTATAGTTAGGATTGTTTTCCATAGGAAATCCGCAACATTCTATTGGGAATAACTTTGGCGCAGATTGAGGGATCTGCCTGTAATTGTCCTCAAATTTGCCTCGCTGCGCTCCACTCCTTTCCTGAAAGTTTGGGGGGGATTTGTCAAGCGGGGGCCGGGATAAAAGGGGGGTCCCAAAATGTGTTTTCCCCATGTTAATTTCCATAGGGCGGTTGGACTCACTTTTAGCTCGAATGGCTGAATGGATTTTCACCAAACTTGGCAAAATTGTAGGGACTGGTAGCCCGATGTACCTTTGCTATGTCTCAAGATATGTGCTCCAGAGGATTTTGAGTAATTTGGGTTCAAAAAAATATATATATCTGTAAGCGCGCCCCGGTACGCGCACCGGGGAGCGTACCAGCGCGCAAGGCGAGTTCGCGCGCGGAAAGCTGATTGGCTCTCGGGTGTCTGTAAACATTCCAAACAGTCCGGAGCGGCCGTCCTACCGAGACACAAGAGGTGGCAAAAACAAAGGGGGAAATGACCAAAAGGGGGCAGGGTAGACCCCCCCTGACCCCCTAGGTTTGATGTGGGGGCCATAAAAGGGTCCCGCTGGACAAAAGAAATTTAATTTTTTTTTCGATTCTCGCGGGGGGAGCGTCCGGTATACGCACCGGGGAGGCAAACCCAGTGAAACAGTAAAATAATAATTTAAAGTGCTTAGAGGTAGGGTAGCTCTGCATAGAGTTGTTGTGTTGTGTGGGTGATATAAGTACCAGCATGTAGGTACCAATGCAGAGTTTTAAATTCAATGTAGATTGTCTCCTCTGTAGATAATTTGCATGTTGTTACAGAAGTTATTGTGGTATATGGAATCCATACCATAGTTTGTCAGGAAAGTAGAAACAACATGGAGGCAGGAGATGAAAAAGAGATGTCAAATACACATTGGAGATAATATAGTGGGAGAAAGGAAGTAACTATGAGCAAAATTACTATGTAACATAAAAAAGTTGCACAGTATATTATACGTCTCACATTATATTATATTCATTTTGTACTATTTCATGAATGACATATAAAAAAGAATAATGTCTGGAACAATTTTTAATTATTAAATAAAAATGTATTGCTCTGATTTTTCAAAATTTAATAACTCTTCCAACATTATATCGTCAGGAATGTCCTTATTTGGATTCCATGATTCCATTTCTTCCAGACATTTAAGAAACTCTTGATCAAGAGACTGATCCAAAAAGTCTAAATCATCAATCTCTTCCTCTGGGTTGTTCTCGAGATCAATTTCGAATGAATATTACATTTCTTTTGTTCTCCTTCCATTTTGTTGCTGTAAATTGCATAAAAAATAAATATATCAGTAGAGATAGGGCACTGTTAGGTTTAAGTTCAGACAGGTAATTCTGAGTTTTTAACAGTGAAGTTATCTTTGGGCAGTGTATGGTATCAGGCAGGAAGTAGAACTATTAAAAAGTGCATGTGATGAAGCCTAAGTAAAATCATAATTATACTAGAGAAGCCTAACTTAATCCATAAATATAATAGAGAAGCGTATCTCAAGCTATAACTATAACAGAGGGACAATAAATAACTATTAGAAAACGATTTTACTAATTAATTTAAAGTGCTCCTTACAAATTAACAACTTACTTTTGAAAGAGGTGAAGAAGAAAAAATGTGAAAATCCTTTCAAGATGTACCTCAGGTAGTTGTAGTCAAAATGGCTGTGTTTCCCTCTTTTTTCATTTATATTCATGTACATAACCAATCAAATGTCAGGAAAAAAAAGTAGAAAATGAAAGTAACATTTTAATTGGTTGTAAATTCTAACACTTCAGATGTGTTTTTATCATGTAATTTACCTCAGGATATTTAGACAGGGCTACAGGCCAAATGGCTCAATGGAATTCCATCAAATTTGGGAAAATGGTAGGGACTGGTATGTAGTATGGCCTATTCTATATTTGGTGAACATCTCTACAGAGGTTTTTATGTAAATTAACTTTTAAATTTTTTTGGGAGCGCGCCCCGGTGCGCGTCCCGGTGCACGTACCGGTACGCGTACCCTGCAGAAAAAAGATTGACAGAGATTCTTTAAAAATATAGGTTTATTTTTATAAATTAAAGGTAGTTCTAAAAAGAACTGTTTTTTTATTCTTTTTGTTGTTTTATATTTTTTTATAGTTTTTTGAACATTTTTTACTTTTTTTGGGTTTTCTGAACAGTTTTATATTTTTTTTGTATTTTTTATTGGGAGAAACAAAAAACAGGGAATTGTAAATGGCTCAACTGGAGCAAAAAAAAACCCAGAAAAAATTAGGGTTTTTTCGGGCACTTATGGTTATCCCCAGCACAGATGATAAGTTTTATACTTTGCTCACCATAGCAAAGTAACTTTCCACAATATTTGCACATGATTTTGAAATCGTTAAATTTTGATTGTATGATAGGCATTGTCTCTGTTGCCTCTGAACCCGATGGAGTTGGTTCTTTCGATGTTGAGGGTCTAGATGTTGATGGGGGTAGCTTACTGCAGAGGTCCCTTACCTCTGCAGCACAATAGTTGATTGGGTGCCAACGGATCATGTGCCGAATCATGGTATGATTCCCGAAGGAATATTTTTTGTTTGGGTTCCCCCTGGACAGCTCAGCATCACAAATCAGACAAGTCACCTTCGCAGCGTTGACTTTTTTGAAACCCCTTGGGATTTTGTAGAACTGCCATACGAAGTGCTCTTTTGGTTTGTAGGGCTGATTATCTTCAGGCAGGAAATGCCTTGTCTGTCCCTCCTCTTCATCATCCTCCTCCTCTTCTTCTTGACCACCAATGTAATCTTCTGGTGGTCTTGTTGACGGTGGTGGTGGTGGTGGTGGGGCAGATGCTCCAGCTGCTGCTGCTACTGTAACCATTTTAAAGTAGAAAAGATTAGAGATTGATCTCCAAACAGGTCTTCCTCAGTCAAAGGACAAAGTCAGAATAAGGAAAAAAGGTGGGGGCTTTCATCATTTGGAAAACAAAACTGTTCTGGACCAATGAAAAGTGTTATTTTCAAGTCACATGACCAGGGCTTTCATCATTTGGAAACCAAAAGTGTTGTGAACCAATGAAAAGTGTTATTTGCAGGTCACATGACCCGACGCGCTTACGCTACGCACCCGGGGGCGCGTTGCGTAAGCGCGTCAGGACATTTCACGATCGTATGCGCTCGCGTGCTCTTACGCTGTGCGTCATATGACGCATCACGCGGCTACGCGATACGTCACGATGTTGTTTTCGTTCACGGGAATAGCGCTAACGGGACGCTCACCGGTACGCGCCCCGGGGCACGCCGTTGCACTACGCTTACCGGAGAGCGCATCGGTACGCGCCCCGGGAGCGCTCCGGGGCAAAAAAAAATAAAAATTAAAAAAATATATATTACATAATTATACAATATAAAATTCGTTATAAAAAATATTACATTCCATACCTATAGAGATTTGCTATTAAAAAACCTATGAAATTCACTGAAAAAACCATAGGTTTCACACCAGTTATAGTTAGGAATTAGCATTTAAAAAACCTATTAAATTCACTGAAAAAACCATAGGTTTCACACCAGTTATAGTTAGCTGGATATTTTACTCGCATAAAACCATTGTAATTCCTACGTTATAGTTAGTTGGACGCACTATAACTTGCGCGTGCAATGCACTGCTGATGACGTCACATATTACATCACTCATGACATGGTCAGTGACATCACTCATGACATCACTGATGACACCATCCTTGTGACACAGTGACAGACCTCCTTTCACTGTAATGTAACCCTTGAAACACATATTCAAAAATAGAAACTAAAATTTTCAAAAAAATGGAGATACCCATATCAGTTACAACAACCAATTCAATAATTCCACCATCTATATACACATCCACTCATTCATCAACAGTTCTATATAGTCACTCATGCATATACTCACTCATCATATGAAGTGATACACCTATACATCCTGTTACACACTGACAGTCATCCAAAAGTTACTCACACACATACTCACACATGCAAATAAACTATTGAACATCCATTTATTTGCTTATAGAGCTATACACACACTACCACCTTACTTCTAAGGAACCTTACACATACTTACTCTCTTAAACAATCACTTATAGAAACACTTATTTAAACAGGAACTCTTACAATCCCTTACTCTCACATATACTCACTTATATACATCAATATTCACATATACTACATTAAAACATATGTAGTTACTGATAAAGACACTAGTGAGAAAGTCATGCTGTCAGTAACACATACAGTCCTGCACATATGCTGTCTGCACAACACATACAGAGAGTCAGTTATTCATGCATCTATGTGCTAAGTAATACTCCCACCAAACCATACAAACACTGATAGTAAATCAAACATCTAATAACCCATATACATACACATGTAGCTACTCACCAACCCATGCAGCCTTTATACAGAAAGTGAAACACTAATCCTTATATTTAAATATTTAAACATTACTCACTAATATATGTATACACTAAGATACACTTAATAAGCCAGTGAACCAATCAATTTTTTTTTTTAAAACATCCATGTAAACCCTCATTTAAACATTTATTCTTCCATCAACTTTTACATATACATATATAACACATATTTTTTTTTTTAAATACACACATTCACTGGATGGTGTCATCAGTGGTGTCATGAGTGATGTCACTGACCATGTCATGAGTGATGTAATATGTGACGTCATCAGCAGTGCATTGCGCGCGCAAGTTATAGTGAGTCCAACTAACTATAACGTGGGAATTTCAATGGTTTTATGCGAGTAACATTTCCAGCTAACTATAACTGGTGTGAAACCTCTGGTTTTTTCAGTGAATATATATATATATATATATATGTATATATATACATATATATATATATATATTCACTGAAAAAACCATAGGTTTTACAGACGTTAGTAGTTAGGAATTAGCATTTAAAAAACCTTTGAAATTCACTAAAAAAAGTAGGTTTCATGGATGTTATAGTTAGTTAGACATTTAACTCATATAAACCAGAGAAATTCGTCTGTTATAGTTAGTTGAGCTAACCATAACTCGCGCACAATGTACTGCTGATGATGTCACATATTACATCACTCATGACATGGTCAGTGAATATTTAAAAATGTATAAAACCTATATTTTTTTCGATTTTTTTGTAATATTTTGGAACTCTATTATCCTTTTTTTTTACTTTAACAATTATATAATGTTTTCTATCTTCCCCCAAAAATATGTATATCTTTTTTTTTGTTGAGAAAACTGCAGTCCCATGCCGGTAGTGTACCAAGCTCCATCACCACGTGAATCCTATCCCCCATATTGCTAAACTCCAAAATGATGCGCATTTCGTATCCGACGGGTTTGTGGCACCACGTCCTGCGTAACATCATATACGTATGAGGTCGCGCCAGCTGCTACTTTGGTATCTGACGGGTACGCAGTACCAAGCCACACATTACGTCATGTATGTATGGGGTCGCATACGCTGTGCGATGCGTATGCGACAAGGGCACGCTGCCAGGCCCAGTGTTATGTCATAGACATATGGTGTCGCGCCGGGTACGCCATTCCCTCATTTTATTTTATGCCTCAAAACTATATCTAAATAACTTTAAAGTGTATATGAGAGCAAGCGATAATCTAAAGTATTTGAAACATTTATATATTTCTAACTGTAATAAACTTATATTATGATAAACATGTTCTCAAAATCGCGTCGGTGAGGCCTCCTTGTGCGCTCGATGCATGATTGCCATGTGACCTTAAAAAAAAACATTTGATTCGTTCATAACATTTCCCATTGTAACAGTTGGAGGACCCCACCCATTTTAGTCATTCTCTCTACAGCATTTGATGAGACACACCCCTTCTGCTTAGAGGGCTTTTTTGAAAAGTTGTTTTGCTGTGTACACATATCTAATAGTACACACAACATGCAACAATCATCTTGATCAATATTCATGGTCTGTACATTAGCCTTCCATGTGTGATGGCAACGCATCTGAAACATACATCAAAAAACAAATGTGTGTTACACGATGCCCCTGGTGTGTGTGTGTGCACATTATTGTGCTGCCTTTCGGCCTGGGTATTGGTAGCACAAAGGGGTATCATCAGCCACGGGCAGAGTGCACATCCTAGATCACATGTGATAAACAGTAAAGAGTAATGTGTAGATTTGTTTTGCAGTATGCTCTGTTGTCAGGCTTTATCTGTATAGGAGTGTGTCATATGTGAAACTTTCAGATTCACGTTTGACATGCATTGCTTGACTGAAATGAGCGTTATCACTATGTATGACGTAGCCTCACTGCTGATTCTCCCTCCATTCGAGCACATTCACATGTGTGCGCTTCGCGATAGCAACACTTTCAACAATACCGCAAACCATTGATAAATAAATAAGTGAGTCTATGGGTCTTCTATTTCTGACAACACTTGTCTGTAGTTTATTGTGAAAATCGGCTGTTTATAGGAGGTCATGAGGGAAAACATTTGTAAGTTTACGGTTCACCTACCAAATATAAACCAGCAGCCTATTACGTAATTGAAGCCTGCATAAGTCTACAACTGCAAGGGTTCTATGAGTGTATCACTTTATAACACCATGAGTATTGCCCGTGTGATTACAGAACCAATAAGGTACTGCCTAGGGCCACCGAGGCTTCAGGGACTGGCGAGGCGCACCCTACATATTTAAGTAAAGCCCCGAAGGGTGGCGATCCCCAGACTTGAGTTGGCCTTGAAGCCCCCCGAACAATTAGTAAACAATACCCGGGGAGGTAGCGGTCCCTTAGGCTGCGAAACGTCTCTGTGCCCTCCCGCGCCTAATTTACATGTGAGATTAAAGTCCCCAGTGTTATAGAGACCCCACAATATAATATTAGGATTGGCCCCGGAACATTACCCACCAGGGGGCTCATTTAAATGAACCTGTGAGAACCCGCTTCATTTTTGTCCTTTTTTACCATCCGGATCAGCTCTATTAAAGCGATACAAGGTTTTCCTCCTCTCGCTTCAACGATGCAAACAAGGATTTGCTATCACAGGGTGGAAGCCATGCACTCGCCATCTAATAGCAAACATAAATGTCCCACAGATGCGCACCCCGGGACATTGTATGAGCTGCGCCTGGGAGGTTGCGCTCACTAGGACCATGATGCATTGGTTACTGCATAACTACAGAATTAGTATAAACGCATACTAACACTACTTGCACACGTGTAGTACAGTGACCAAAGTATACTGAAGAGGCAGAGGAAGCCCAAAATCTAAAAATATAAATCCTACCAGAGGTCGGATGACATAGTTCAATGAGCCGGCGACCCTGCGATGAGTAAAAACAGCTTCACGAAGAAAACGGGTCTTCAGCACAACGCAAGCAAGCTCAAAATATTGGTGAGTGCTGCCTTCTTTTTAATTTCTCCCTCTCATTGCCAAATGTATGTAGTGAAGAGGCAAACAGCAGTGGATCCAATAAGTAGATTTATTGCAGGATAACTAGACAGCTTAAACACCCAACAACAGGAACAGACAGCAAGGCAACCGTCTTCTCCAGCACCATGTACAAACACCCCAAGGTTCCCCTCATGACAGCCCTGCATTCTAACATTACATACTTACATTCTACTAGCATTACATGCTATAATTTTACTATGACTTACATTAGAATACTACACGGAGCACAGGGCTTTACAGCAATGAGCTCATGATTTTTTCCACGAGTCTTGAGACCGGTAGGGGTGAGTAGTTCACTTCCCACTCCCTCTATGGTATAAATGCAAACTAACACTACTTCCACAGGTATATTACACTGCCCAGAGCACATCACTTTACAGCAATGGGCTCACAATTTAGGCTCACGGTTTAATCCCTGAGTCTTCAGACCAGTAGGGGTGAGTAGTTCGCTTCCCACTCCCTGTATAGTATAAACGCCTACTAACACTACTTACACAGTTATACTACAGTGGCTAGTATGCTATAGCGCCCAGAACCCATCACTTTACACCAATCAGCTCGGTTTGATCCCCGAGTCTTCACACCGGTAATCGTGAGTATTTCACTTCTGGTATAGTATAAATGCACGGTAGCGGTCAGTAGTTTGCTTCCCACTCCCTGTATGGTATAAACACCTACTAACACTTCTTGCACACGTATGCTACAAAGACCAGAGCACATCACTTTACAGTAATGAGATCACGGTTTAGGCTCTCGGTTTCATACCCCAGTGTAGCAGCATCTCATCTCAGCACCATGTCACTCTGAGCAACACCACACTTTCAGACCAGTAGGAGTGACTACTTTGCTTCGCTTCACACTCCCCCACAGAGGATACAATGCTCCTATCCTCCTCTTGTCACCCTTTTTTCCCCTTACTTGTTTCAACGAAATCACAAGATTGCGGCCAACACTTCCTAGTTGCAACCGCTCGCAGCGCTCGCAACCAATAAGCAGCAAGCTCGTGCTTGTAACGCCTCAGTCAATCAGATGACACAATTCCCAAATATCGATATCTGTAAATTTTGATATTTCCCCAAAACTAGTGAATGGATTTACACGAAATAAACAAAAGCGTGCTTTCTAGACCAAGACCCTTCTCCCTGCCAAATTTGGGGTAATTCCGTTCACCCCTTCGACCTGTAGCCTTGTCTAAAGTTTCCTATAGAAATTGCATGGAAAAAGCATGTTTTGGTATCCCCCCTTTTTTCTTGGCCCCCCATGACGAATCACCCTCAAACTTTCAACATAGGAGCTGATATAGACAAAGAATTTATTTGGAAAATTTCATGAAGATTCATCAAACATTGTCAAAGTTATAACCAAAACAAAAAATGCTCTTCCTATGGAAACTTGGGGGCATATTATCAAGGACGGGCGATACATTATCGCCGCTTTTATCGGCAGGAAACTGCCGATAAAGTGGCGATAATGGGCTTGATAATATGCTCTATGAATTCCCTTCACATCTAACATGGGCTTTGCTAGGAATTCATAGAGCATATTATCAAGCCCATTATCGCCGCTTTATCTGCAGTTTCCTGCCGATAAAAGCGGCGATAATGTATCGCCCGTCCTTGATAATATGCCCCTCGGCCCTAACTATAACTACCTACTGGCGACCGTCAGTAGGTAATATATATATATATATATATATATATATATATATATATGTATATATATATATTCACTGAAAAAACCATAGGTTTCAGGAGTTATATAGTTAGGAATTCGTTTTTAAAAAACCTTTGAAATTCACTCAAAAAACTATAAGTTTTAGTGGTGTTATAGTTAGCTGGACATTTTACTCATACAAAACCAATGAAATTGGTCCCATATAGTTAGTTGTACTAACTATATTTCGCGCACCCGCAATCCACTGCTGATGATGTCACATATTAGATCATTCATGACATGGTCAGTGACATCACTGATGACATCTCAAATGACATCGCTGATGACATCACTGATGACATCATCCAGTGAATGTGGTTTACTTCGTTATTTAAATATGCATTATATATATAGCAATTTACATTGAAGAATGAGTGGATATATACAAATACATATTTGGATGGAGGATTTAGTAGCAGTGTATTTGACTGTTTACTTGATCAATTTATAATGTCTCACTACATATAGTGGATAGTGACTAAACTGTGTGAATATCTGTATCACTTTGTCAGTTGTTGTGTAAACTGATTCTACAGTTGGTTACTAGCTATGTGAAAGTCTATATTAGTTATTGATTAGTTAACTGAGTATTTGTATGGGAGTGTGAAAGTGTGTGTGGTTCGGTGGGGGGGGTGTGACTGTCCAAAGATGTGTGAATAGTTGATTCAGTAGATATATGAAGTTAAAACTACATGTTCTAATAGTTTGGGTGGGGAATCTCTTTATGGGTGTGGTGATGAGCAAATATATTTCTCAAAGGTACAGGTCCAACAAACTAGAAAAATAAAAGGCAGTGTCTGTGTCAGTTGTTGTATATAAATAAGTATACATAAGACACAATGATTGTGTGAGTGACTATATGGATAACTCTATACTTGTAATAATGATTTTATAATTCACTAAGTATGACTTACTATCTAAATGAATAGAAGAAGTGGTGTTTGTATAAGTGTTTTGCTAAGTAAATATGTAAGTATGATCCATTGTTTGCATAAGTGAGTAGGATGACTTCATATGTGAATAGGATGCGTGCTGTTGTTTAATGTCGATATAGATGTATAAGTATTTTTGATAGTGTTCTCTTGTTCATTGACAGCATGTATGAGTGAATCCATAGGTAAGTGATTAGATGTGTGTATACATCTATGAATCACTGAGTGGATTTTTAGATACTTGTATTGCTGTGACAATGGATTTAAATATTATACTCTGTATTTTAAAAACAGTGATGAAAAATTGTAGTAGTGTATGAAAAGGTGTATGTGATTGTCACGTGGATGATGTCATCAGTGATGTCATTTGAGATGTCATCAGTGATGTCACTGACCATGTCATGAATGATCTAATATGTGACAACATCAGCAGTGGATTGCGGGTGCGCGAAATATAGTTAGTACAACTAACTATATAGGAGCAATTTCATTGGTTTTGTATGAGTAAAAGGTCCAGCTAACTATAACACCACTAAAACTTATAGTATTTTGAGTGAATTTCAAAGGTTTTTTAAAAACTAATTCCTAACTATATAACTCCTGAAACCTATCGTTTTTTCAGTGAATTTCAAAGGTTTTTTTAAATGCTAATTCCTAACTATATAAGGCCTGAAACCTATGGTTTTTTCAGTGAATTTCAAAGGTTTTTTAAATGCTGATTCCTAACAATATAAGGCCTGAAACCTATGGTTTTTTCAGTGAATTTCAAAGGTTTTTTAAATGCTAATTCCTAACTATATAAGGCCTGAAACCTATGTTTTGTTCAGTGAATTTCAAAGGTTTTTTAAATGCTAATTCCTAACTATATAAGACCTGAAACCTATGGTTTTTTCAGTGTTTTAAAAAAAAAAATTGATTGGTTAACTGGCTTATTAAGTGTATCTTAGTGAATACATATATTAGCGAGTAATGTTTAAATATTTAAATATATGCATGAGTGATGTAATATGTGACGTCATCCGCAGTGCATTGCAGACGTGCAAGTTATAGTGAGTCCAACTAACTATAACGTGGGAATTTCAATGGTTTTATGCGAGTAAAATTTCCAGCTAACTATAACTGGTGTGAAACCTATGGTTTTTCAGTGAATTTCAAAGGTTTTTTAAATGCTAATTCCTAACTATAACTGGTGTGTAACCTATGTTTTTTTCAGTGAATATATATATATATAAAATTTCTATGGCAAAATGAAACCCCTCATTTTGTTCCTTTTCAAATTAAATGTATTAAGTGTTACCACTTTATTCCAATCAAGATGACTTCAGGTGTGCCATACTTTTGTCATAAGTAAGACTGTTAGCGTTCTAGTTGTTCTTTAGAACACTCTGGGACATTCTGTCATTGGGCTATAGTTGGGCTACATCTGGCTGATATTTGGGCTCTTTTGTCTCTGGTGGTCATCTTGGGAGACTGCATATCAGAATTGTTTTAATGAAATATAAGAGGATTTGAGAAGTCACTCAAAATGTGCCCTAATTTTTCATTCTTCAGCACTATTCATAATTTCTATGGCAAAATGAACCCCCTCATTTTGTTTCTTTGCAAATTAAATGTTTTAAGTGTTAACACTTTATTCCAATCAAGATGACTTCAGGTGTGCCATACTTTTGTCATAAGTAAGACTGTTAGCGCTCTAGTTGTTCTTTAGAACACTCTGGGACATTCTGTCATTGGGCTATAGTTGGGCTACATCTGGCTGATATTTGGGCTACATTTGTTTTTTTTGTCTCTGGTGGCCATCTTTGGGCTACATTGGGCTACATTGGGCTACATTTGGGCTCTAACATATATATAGCCCAATGTAGCCCAATATATATTTTTTCAAAGTTAATTTTCGTAAAAACCACTGGAGCACATATCTTGAGACATAGCAAAGGCACATCGGGCTACCAGTCCCTACAATTTTTCCAAGTTTGGTGGAAAACCATTCAGCCGTTCGGGCTAAAAGTGAGTCCAACCGCCCTATGGAAATTAACATGGGGAAAACATGTTTTGGGACCCCCCTTTTATCTCGGCCCCCGCTTGACGAATCCCCCTCAAACTTTCAGGGAAGGAGCAGAGCGCCGCGAGGCAAAGTTAAAGAAAATTTCAGGAAGAATCCTCAACCGGCGCCAAAGTTATTCCCAATAGAATGTTGCGATTTCCCTATGGAAAACAATCCTAACTATATATACCTACTGGCTATCGCCAGTAGGTAATATATATATATATATATACATATATATATATATATATATATATATATATATATATATATATATATATATATATATATATATATATATATATATATATATACATTCACTGAAAAAACCATAGGTTATAGACCATATATAGTTAGGAATTAGCATTTAGAAAACCTTATTTTACTCACACAAAACCATTGAAATTCCATATATAGTTAGTTGCACTAACTATATATCGCGCACCCGCAATCCACTGCTGATGATGTCACATATTACATCATTCATGACATGGTCAGTGACATCACTGATGACATCACTGATGACATCTCAAATGACATCACTGATGACATCACTGATGACATCTCATTTGACATCATTCTTGTGCTAATACGATAAACCTCTTCAGACTCTAATATAACCTTAGATACACTCAGTGTATACAGACACTCACACACTGTCACTCATCCATGGAGTTACTCACACACCTAGTCAGTCATGCAAAGAAACAATCTCACCTCCATTTCCTCAACTATACAGTTATACACACCTTACTTATTCAAACATATACTAACACATATTTACTCTCTTATACAATCCCTGATACAAGTTCACAATGATCCATACAGCCACTCACACATTCAGTGGCTCTCATGCACAGTTATTTATATATGCCAACTCTCACATGTACTGTGTTTTACATATGTACTTACTATGACATGTAGCATTGAGATATCCATTCACTCATCAATACACTCATGCACACAGTCAACCGCCCATGTAGCTTTTTCCACATGCACTCTTGAACTCATACACCTAGTGAATCAACTGCTCACACATCTATGCACAGAGTCACACACCTCCCAGCCACCCCCACACAAACTCAATCTCCCATAGAAATACTTGGGCAACCAATTAATAACACATATAGCCTCTCGTATAGCTAATGATCAACACATGCAGCAGTTTACATCACAACAGACATAATGATGCACAAATTAAGACAGTTTAGTCACTAACCCATGCATTCAGTGAGACACATTTAATCACTCACTCATACAGTCAGTCACGCACCTACTAAATCCTTCATCCAGACACTTATACATCCACTCATTCTTCAATATCTAAGACATATTTTAACTTTACAGAAACATACAGTCACTGGATGTTGTCATCAGTGATGTCATTTGAGATGTCATCAGTGATGTCATCAGTGATGTCACTGACCATGTCATGAATGATGTAATATGTGACATCATCAGCAGTGGATTGCGGGTGCGCGATATATAGTTAGTGCAACTAACTATATATGGAATTTCAATGGTTTTGTGTGAGTAAAATAAGGTTTTCTAAATGCTAATTCCTAACTATATATGGTCTATAACCTATGGTTTTTTCAGTGAATTTTCAAGGTTTTGTAAATGCTAATTCCTAACTATATATGGTCTATAACCTATGGTTTTTTCTGTGAATTTCATTGTTTTTTTAACAGCTAATATCTGTAGCTGTAAAATGTATTCTTCTTTAAATCCAAAAATATATTTTATATGTTTATGAATAATTTTATTTTTTAAATATTTTTTTTTCTTCGTTCCCGCTTCGCGAATCGGGAAGCTTCCCGTTAGCTGACCTTGATGCCGCGAAATAGACCGCGAGCCGGTAAACGTTTCTTTACCGCAAGTGCCGCGTTAGAAAACAACATCGTGACGCCTCCCGTCCGCATGACGTTTCACGTTGTCGCGTGATACGTCATATGACGTGCTACGTTAGCGAACTGGTACGCGAAGCGAGTCGCAAAGCGCAGGTTTCTGGAAGCAAACCGGGAGGCCCTGCAAAGCGCTTAACGTAAACACAGCAAGTCATGTGACTTGGTAATAACACTTTTCATTGGTTCATTTCACTTTTGGTTTCCTAATGATGTAAGACTAGGTCATATAATCTAAAATGAACACTTTTGATTGGTTGAGAACTCTTGTTTTTCCCAAATGATGAAAATCCCTCCTTCTTTCCTCACTCTGACTTTCATCATTGTGAGAGAAAGACCCTTTGTGATCACTGAGCAATGGCTTCTTTAGTAGCTTCAGCTGGTGCTTCCCCACCACCTCCACCACATCCAAGGAAGAGTGGACCACCTGCTCAAGTTGTAATTCAACAAGAAGAAGAAGAAGAGGAACAGGAGGACGAGCACGAAGAGAGGCAGTTTTTGCCTGAGCAGCCCAAGACGTCTCACCGGAAAGAAAACTTCATTTGGCAATTTTTTAAAATTCCCAAAGGTCAGAAAAAAGTAAATGCAAGATACGTAACTTGCCTTATATGTCAAGATAGACTGTCCAGAGGGACCGACAAAAAATACAGTTTCGGAAACTACACAATGCATCGCCATATGACTAGGTGGCATCCTAACAACTACAGTGCTGCACAGTTTCGGAACGACCTAGATAATCTCCCTATTATGGCCAGAAGATCTGTTGTACCGGAAGTAACGGGACCAGAGGGCAGGGAGATGGTGCCAAATATACAAATGAGATTTGGTGATGTAAAACACACCTGCGCATTTTGCGATGGATTCATTTCCTACGGAGAAAAAAGCATCACTCTGATCAACAGAGCTATTGACTATCATATGCAAGTTTGTCCGAAACGCCCAAAATAATAAATACTTCTTTTTTTTGTTTTGTTGCTCCTGTTGAGCCCTTTACAATGAATCGTTTTCATTGCCCCCTCCAAGAAAAACCCAAAAAAATATAAAACTGTTCCGAAAAATTCAAAAACAGTAAAAAAATGTTCAGAAAAATAAAAAAAAAAGTTCTTTTCAGAACTACCTCCCCGTTATTAAAAAATTGGTACAATATTTGGAACTGTGCCAACCTCTATTTCTCTTAGTTCGCTTCCTAGTTCGCTCGCTGGTACGCGAACTGGAAGCGAACCAAAAACAGTAAGTATAAGGGAAGGAAACACACACTTATGTTAAAAGAAAGACAGCTATAGGGGAGTAAACTAGAGATACCATTACCCATAATCCACTGCTGATGATGTCACATATTACATCATTCATGACATGCTCAGTGACATCATCGGCAGAGGATTGCGGGTTTTTTGGCAACATGCCTTATCCACGGTTTAATAACGCTGCCTTTTGCTTTATATAAGTTTTCAAATTGTATGAAATATATACCAATAGGTCGTTATGAACCTTTAGGTAGTGCTTTTGTTCATGAGGTCTGGTCGCTTCCATACACATACAGATGTTTCAAAGATGATCAAGAAGTTTATCTGAATGGAGAGGAATGCACTGAGACGCCAGATCATTCACTAATGTATAGGCACATACAGTTACACGATTCATGCAACAAACACCGACCAAATATGGCTTGCGTGTTGCAAGGCACGCCAGTTCCTGCTATCATCCCCACGTTCAAGTTGTTGGAAAATGGTAGTTATTTGATGCTCAATAATGAAGATTGTTCTGAGTTAATTAAAAGTATTCCTTTTATCGTAACAGTAAGTGAACGGGTTATTTGCTGCAGAAATGTTCTATTTCCTCCCACACATGAACATAGGGAGTTTTCAATCTGGCCACAAATACCAACCTTGGGACACGTTTCAACGGCATGGCAAGAATAAGAGCTCTTTTGTCTCAGAGAGAGGTGGCCTTGAGTTCGGCCCGTGAAACTTTCGTACTTCACATAGCGAACACCCGTACACAGGTTTGCCTTTCAATTTCAGCAACATGTTTCCGACTATCTTTAACGCATCCTCCACAAAATCCCTGGCACACTTTTTTAAAGTTGTTACCAGTGGTCTCGTGACTTCATTTGAGAAAATCTTTGGAGTCATCCCTGCTCCCTTTCATTGTATTTTCTGCACTCTGGTTCGTGGATTGGCATTTTTACTTGCATTACCAGCGGACGCTCTTGTGCTTTTTTACATTTTTAAATATGGATGTCCCTCCTATGCAACCTCCGACCCTGCAGCTGCTGACACTGTTCCGCAATCGCATGCTAGAATATTATGGCACAATGCCGTTGGCGATATTAAGCACGGCATATGGATTATCTTTTCGGTTCTCCTACTTCACCTGTGTCCAGCCTGTATTTCACTGCCTGACCTGTGATTTCGATTGGGCCATTGATTTGTGTCTCTGCGGACCGGTTTCTCCTGACGTCGACTTTAATCAGCTGATGACTCCTATCATTACTCACGAGTTGGTTTGTCCTGGCGAAAGGATTATGGCTGTGGCATTGATGCATGGACTACTTGGTCCCTGGAATTTACTGGCGGCAGCACAGTCTTTCTTGGAACAGAGCTTTCTTGAAAACCCACCGAGCTGTCCTCTGATGGTGATAGAGGATCCGGTGCTGGGAGAGCACGTATGTTCTTTTCCGCTTTTAAATTGGATGGCTGAACTGTTTTCGGATGAAGACGGTGACTTCCTATTGGAGGCTGTTGCAGCTTATTTTGCATACACAGTTATGTCATAGACCTTTTTCATGTTTGATATGCTGAGTACTAGCATTTCATTGACAATTCATTGACTTATTTGTCAAGTTTTTATTATTTACCTTGCCTATTGGCTTAAGACTCGATAAAGTACTTGGCTGTTTTATTTTTCTTTAGCATTGAATTTTCCTAGTTTTTAATGCTTTACCTTGCGGACCGTCCACATATAAACTTGCAATCTGCTCTCATGAGATGGCACTTCTATTATCTTATTCAGTTCGTTTCCGGATCATGAGGAGGTGTCATCTAGGTCCTGGATATCTTTACACCGTGTTAAGTTAGCATGGGCTCATTACCGGTTTAAACGCCATTTTTCCTTTTTTGCAACTTCTGCACACGACACTTAGTTGTTGCTTTAGCTTTCCACCTAGTAGTTCATCGTGGTTTACATGAGAATAATATGTTATTGGTCTACTATCTGCTTTACTTGTTAAACTATATCTGTACAGCGAGTGCTAAAGTTTCAAGAACAACACGATACAGAATTGTTATGAGGTCTGATCTCCACGACTTCATACTCATAACATAAGTGCAACTTCTGCCAATTCTGGGCATGAGGCGGGTTTTATATTGCTTTGCCGAACACACATACACAACAGTTGATGCGGTTCACATGAAGAGAGAGCTGGTGTATGCTGATGTGATTCCTTCAAATCTAAGACACTAAAGTATGGGCACGCCCTAAACCAACACAAAGAGACCTTCTTAGCAAATAATATAATATGTGTATTAGGGAGGGTGAGATATAAGCAGCCGCGGGCCGTGGAGGGAGTTACGATGGGGCAGGGAGGCGGGGAGGGGGAGAAGCAGGGTGGAGCCCTCTCTACCTTGCCCCTCCCCCTCCCCGCCTCCCTGCCCCACCGTAACTCCCTCCACGGCCCGCGGCTGCTTATAAGTGTTGCTAACTCTTATTCATTTACAGCATGTTAACATACTGTCACCATTCGCTTTTTATGTACTAGTAACTATGCTGGTAATTTTGCTACTGATAATATGTGTACTTGTATTCTCCACCCTGCTTCTCCCCCTCCCCGCCTCCCTGCCTCACCGTAACTCCCTCCACGGCCCGCGGCTGCTTATAAGTGTTGCTAACTCTTATTCATTTACAGCATGTTAACATACTATCACCATTCACTTTTTATGTACTAGTAACTATGCTGGTAATTTTGCTACTGATAATATGTGTACTTTTATTATCTAAGGTACTACGCCTGAGAAGACGGCATTAGTAAATAAACATTTCAAATACACATCTGTTCTTCTTAACTCCATGTTCTGGTTTCTAAGAAATCTATAACGACCGACTGTTCATGAGTTCCACGTATCCTGAGGTACTATAAGTTCATATTCTGGATTGTCTAAACATTGAGAGTTTGTTATATCCAATGTGACACTGTACCTAGCTTGCTAAATAGTTTTTGATTACTAACGTGAGTTTTGGGACACCCTAATTCGCCGAGGTTCCAATCCTCTGTCCACAGTTCTGTGTGAGAACAGAAACCCTGCGACAGGGGCACCCCGACCCTTGCTGGAGCTTCATCACACTTGCGATACAACTCCAGCAATGCATTCGCCGAGGTTCCAATCCTCTGTCCACAGTTCTGTGTGAGAACAGAAACCCTGCGACAGGGGCACCCCCGACCCTTGCTGGAGCTTCATCACACTTGCGATACAACTCCAGCCACCTTTACGGCACAGATACATCACGCATCTGTGCTGTTTTTGCCCCATGATGCGCCGCATTGTAAATGCAGCACACCATAGGTGACGGAACAGCGGCACAGAATGACTAACACATCCCTGGTGATGCGCCAGTCATCATAAATGTATCCCTATGCTTCTTATCTTGTTAGAGATGAACCGCCATATGTATCATCAAAGTTTTTTGCATTTCCTAAATAGCGAACTTTAAGGAATAAATAGCGATTCTTTACCATTCCTAGTTTGCGATGAGCTATTTGCTAATTAGCCGAATGTAGCCCAATGAAGCCCAATGTAGCCCAATGTAGCCCAAAGATGGCCGCCAGACACACAAAAAAACAAATGTAGCCCAAATATCAGCCAGATGTAGCCCAACTATAGCCCAGTGACAGAATGACCAATCAGCTTCGCAAACCTCCGTTACGCGAAGCGGAGCGCTGTTACAGATATATATCTTTTTTTGAACGTTAATTTCTCAAAATCCACTGGAGCACATATATTGAGACCTAGCAAAGGCACATCGGGCTACCAGTCCCTAATATTTTGCCAAGTTTCGTGCAAATCCATTCAGCCGTTCAATTATTATTTTTATTATTTTTTTTTGCCCCGCGGGGCCCTTTTAAAACCTCCACATCAAACCTAGGGGGTCAGCGAGGATCTACTATGCCCCCTTATAGTTATTTCCCCCTTTGTTTTGACCTCCTCTTGTCTCTCGATCCTACCGAGAGACAAGATGGCGGCCGCTACGGACTGTTTGGAATGTTGACAGACGCCGGAGAACCAATCAGCTTCGCTTCACAAAGCTCCGTTGCGCGAAAAGTCCGCGAACCAGAGCGCTGCCTGGTCCGCGCTTACAGATATATATCTTTTTTTAAACGTTAATTTCTCAAAATCCACTGGAGCACATATATTGAGACCTACAAAAGGCACATCGGGCTACCAGTCCCTACAATTTTGCCAAGTTTCGTGCAAATCCATTCAGCCGTTCGGGCTAAAAGTGAGGCCAACCGCCCTATGGAAAACTCAATGTTAAAAACACGTTTTGGGACCCCCCTTTTTTCTCGGCCCCCCCTGGACGAACCCCCCCCAAATTTTCAAGGGCTGCTCAGAAACAAAATGTGCCATTTTCCTGAAAATTTCAGCCAATTCCGTCCACAAACGCCAAAGTTATTAGACATAGAATTTTCAAAAAACCCATAGAGAAAAAATCCTAACTATATATACCTACTGGCGACCGCCAGTAGGTAATATATATATATATATATATATATTCAGTGAAAAAACCATAGGGTTCAGGTCTTATATAGTTAGGAATTAGCATTTAAAAAACCTTTAAAATTCACTCAAAAACTATATGTTTTAGAGGTGTTATAGTTAGCTGGACATTTCACTCATTCAAAACCATTGAAATTGAAAAAGAAATAGCTCCACCGAAGAAGAATTTGATAAATCAGCCAAACTTTGTGTGAACAGATTCAAGGTGAGGGGCTACAAAGAGGAAGTGCTTAAACAAGCTCTTAATAAAGTCAGTAAGAGACCTAGACTTGAGCTATTGAAATCCAAAGAAACTAAGGTACAGAATCAAGGGACTTTCAGACTGATCACGACCTATTCTGAAAACTCAGAACAAGTCAGAAAAATTCTAAAAAAGAACTGGAATATATTACTAACGGACAATATCATTAGAGAAGATTTATCTTCTAGTCCGTTGGTCACTTATCGGAAAGCTAGAGCCCTCAAAGATGATCTAGTTCATAGTCATCTTACGGTGAACCCCAATGTATCCAACAAAATACCTCTCAGTGGTTTCTTTCCATGTGGCCGTTGTAATGCCTGTAAAATCAGTAAAAGGACCCTTACTTATGATATTCCAGGTTTAAAATTCCCAAAGAGTATCAAAAAGTTTCTGACATGTACAACACCTTATGCCATTTATTGTCTGGTATGTCCTTGTGGACTAAAGTACGTCGGGAGTACTATCAATCCCGTTAAATTACGTATATTAGAGCACATGCGTGCCATCAGCAATATAGATGAATCTTATCCTGTGGCTAGACATTTCGATAAACTGCATGGACACAACAGGGATCTGTTGGCCTATTTTTGTCTGGATAGTGTGCCACCTCTACCACGTGGTGGAGACCGCTTACAGAAACTGCGGCGGCTTGAGTCACGCTATATTATAGACTTACAGAGAAAGAGTCCTTCTGGGCTCAATATACATGAAGAATTAGCAGTCCATTTAGGATATTAATACTCTGTATGTAGATAATTCGCTTTCCTGTATCTTTGTTCATTATATGCTGTATGAATTTGTTATCGTTCCTTATCTTTTCCACTTCACCCTTTGATATATTCTTTATATTCATCATTTTTTGCTTCTTGAACTGTTTTTTAATTATACCTTGTAATTATATCACAGTGGATATTATCATGGCTGAGCCCATCTGTGGGCAATATAATGTGCTTAGTATGTGCCCATCCAGGGCTATATTGAACTTGTGGGTACATTTCCGTATGTAAATATGGTTGATAGAGTGAATAATGAATTGTACTCTTCGTACCCCAGTATCAGATCAAATATGAGAATGAAATCATATATATTTTTTCGTTTTCTATGCAGAAATAGTACTTTCAAGATGGCGTGATTTTAGCCATCAGTTAGTCCTTTTTTCATGTCTATGCCATGATTCACTGTGACGATTGCACTGTGTTTTAAATGCAATGGCGGCGCGTTCTCATTTGCAATTGACGAAGGCTCATCGCCGAAACGCGTCTTGTCTGTGCTGGTAGCCAAATAAAGAAATGTTAGCTTTATACCCCCCTGTGAGTGCTGTTTCTAATTTCACAGGATTGTGATAGGATTGTGCAGCGAGAATTTGTTTGGTGGGCACACCCCCACCTGGGAGAGCACCCGCTCGCGAGTGCAGCAGGCTGGTGTATTTTCGGAGCAACTATATATATATATATATATATATATATTCAGTGAAAAAACCATAGATTTCAGGTCTTATATAGTTAGGAATTAGCATTTAAAAAACCTTTAAAATTCACTCAAAAAACTATAAGTTTTAGAGGTGTTATAGTTAGCTGGACATTTCACTCATACAAAACCATTGAAATTGCTCCTATATAGTTAGTTGTACTAACTATATTTCGCGCACCCACAATCCACTGCTGATGATGTCACATATTACATCATTCATGACATGGTCAGTGACATCACAGATGACATCTCAAATGACATCAGTAGAACAGTGCTCAAACCTGCACCTCCTGATTTCTAAGTATACGGTGGCCAAGGAGGGGACCTTGTATTTAGCATTTATGGACCTCTCCTCGGCCTTCGACTTGGTCAACAGATCGAAACTTTGGCAAATCCTAACTAATATGGGAATTGACGCCGACTTGGTGGCTTTTATAGCTTCTATGCACCAGGATTTATTCGCTGCTGTAAGAGTAACCAAAGAGGGAAGATGCACGTCAAGTTTTAGATCTCTACGGGGCGTTAGGCAGGGATGCATATTGGCCCCCCTGTTGTTTACTATCTATATAAATGACCTAGGCAAGCATTTACTCGAGGCAGCATGTGACGTACCGCGTGTAGGAGAAGCTAAGATCCCTGCTCTCCTATACGCGGACGATGCTGTACTCATTGCACGCACAGGGGTATGTCTCCAAAAATTGTTGGATGCTTTTGGGACTTTTATGGACCGGTTGGACCTGAAGGTTAATGCCTCCAAATCGCACACCATGGTTGTAGGGACACAAGGGAAAAGTGGCAAGAGAGGAACTAAAACCTTCTTTTGCAAAGGGGAGATTGTGTCGGGAGTTCCCGTGTTTCCATACCTGGGAGTGCTTTTTGATTGCAGGGGTACCTGGGGCCCACAGATACGTGCAAAAAGCCTAGCGGTTACAAGAACATCTAGGGCCATCTTAAGTTTTGCTAAAAGGCTGGGACATAGACCCATGAAGGCCATCATCCAGGTTTATAACAGCAAATCCCTTCCCGTGGCCTTGTATGGTGCCTCCTTATGGGGTTACGCACGACTAGAAGAAATCCAGGTAGCCGAAAATAGTTTTTTACGTTCAGTCCTGTCCCTCCCCCAATCCTCCCCGGTTTTCTCCATCCATACAGAACTTGGTTTGGATTACATCCAGGACAAACTGAGACTGGCCCCATTAATATACTGGCTTAAGACCTGGTTAAATCCTGAACTACTGTTAAATCACACGATCATGAGGGATGTGATGAGTTTAGAGTATAGTTACAAGATACCATGGATGGCGTATTTGCACAAATCTTTTAATGAACTAGGCCGTCCAGATTTATTCACCTCCCCTTCGTGTATCACAAAGCAGGATGTGAGTCTTATAAAAAAACAGTTTATGTCTAGGGCATACATGTTGCGAGAAGAAGTCGAATTGTCAAAACCATCTGTTCGAATGCATTATTTGTCACTCCAGTCACCTGCAATTGAACCCTATTTATGTTTTGTCACTAATCCGTTCCATAGATTTTTGTTAACAAAATTTAGATTTAATACTATTCATTTTTATTTGGGCTATTTTAATACCTGGATGAAACCTGAGTTAGCTCCCCCCTGCACTTGTGACAATTTTTCTGTTCAGGACAGTTTACATTTTGTTATGTTTTGCGATTTCTTCTCCGACCAAAGGAAAAAATACCTGCTACCAGTCTTAAGAGAAGCGGGCTTCTCCCAGGTGAGACCAGCCATGTTATATTTAAAATCACTGGGTAACATCTGTATCACTTTCGCCATGGCCAATTTTCTTGTGGCAGCAACCAGAGCCAGAAGGGGTATGAATTTGGAAATCTGATGTACATAATGTGTTTTTTAAATATTTTAACGTACTGATTTTCGTCTAATTAACTTGCTCATAAATGATATTGTTTAATTCCTTTTTAAATTGTAAATAATACTGTTTTTATGTACTTTGTATGATTTTAACAAATCGAATAAAGTTAATTTGACTGACTGACTGACATCACTGATGACATACCGGATGACATCATCCATGTGACAATCACATACACCTTTTCATACACTAGTACAATCTTTCATCAGTCTTTGTAAAATACAGAGTATCATATTTGAATCCATTGTCACAGCAATAAAAGTATCTAAAAACCCACTCAGTGATTCATAGATGTATACACACATCTAATCACTTACCTGTAGATTCACTCATACATGCTGTCAATGAACAATAGAACACTATGAAAAATACTTATACACCTATATCGACATTACACACCAGCACACATCCTATTTACATATGAAGTCATCCTACTCACCTATGCAAACAATGGATCATACTTACATATTTACTTAGCTACACAATTATACTAACACAACTTCATCTATTCATTTAGATAGTAAGTCATACTTAGTGAATTATAAAATCATTATTACAAGTATACGGTTATCCATACAGTCACTCACACAATCATTGAGTCTTATGTATACTTATTTATATACAACAACTGACACATACACTGCCTTTTATTTTTCTAGTTTGTTGGACATGTACCATTGAGAAATATATTTGCTCATCACCACACCCATAAGGATATTAACTCACCCAAACAAGTGTTAGAACATGTATTTTTAACTTCATATATCTAGTGAATCAACTATTCACACATCTTTGGGCAGTCACACACCCCCCACCGTACCACACACACATTCACTCTCCCATACAAATATTCAGTTACCTAATCAATAACTAATATAGACTTTCACATAGCTAGTAACCAACTGGAGAACCAGTTCACACAACAACTGACAAAGTGATACAGATATTCACACAGTTTAGTCACTATCCACTATATTTAGTGAGACACTATAAATTGGTCAAGTAAACAGTCAATTACACTGCTACTAAATCCTCCATCCAAATATTTATTTTTATATATCCACTTATTCTTCAATGCAAATTGCTATATATATAATGCATATTTAAAAAACGAAGCAAACCACATTCACTGGATGATGTCATCAGTGATGTCATCAGTGATGTCATTTGAGATGTCCTCAGTGATGTCACTGACCATGTCATGAATGATGTAATATGTGACATCATCAGCAGTGGATTGCGGGTGCGCAAAATATAGTTAGTACAACTAACTATATAGGAGCAATTTCAATGGTTTTGTATGAGTGAAATGTCTAGCTAACTATAACACCTCTAAAACTTATAGTTTTTTGAGTGAATTTGAAAGGTTTTTTAAATGCTAATTCCTAACTATATAAGACCTGAAACCTATGTTTTTTTCTGTGAATTTCAAAGGTTTTTTAAAATGCTAATTCCTAACTGTATAAGGCCTGAAACCTATGGTTATTTCAGTGAATTTCAAAGGTTTTTAAATGCTAATTCTATTAGCGGATAACGTTTAAATATGTTAATATCCTTGTGGGACCACCTGAGCAGCACTAGGGGGTCAGGGTGTTTCTACCCTGTCCCCTTTTTGCATTCTACACGTTTGTTTTTCTGTTTCTTTTGTGCCTCGGTCTACCTAGCACAGGATGAATGCCAACACTTCCTGGTTAGAAGTGTTGAGAGCCAATGAGCATGCTGCTTTCCTGTGAAAGGCATGCTGATTGGCTGCCACTGTCTGTCAACACTCCAAACCAGGAAGTGTTGGCAGCCATCTTGTGCCTCGGTAGAACCAAGGCACTAGAAAGCAGTGAAACAAAGGTGCAAAACACTCAAAAGGGGCAGGGTAGAAGCACCCTGACCCCCTAGGCCTGCTCAGGGGTTACCACAAGGCCCCCCCAGGCCCCAAAATAGTTTTTTTTTCCGGAAAATCGTGGGGGTACGCGCACCGTACGAGTACCGTACAGAGTACCGTAAGCTTACAGTAAGCTTACTATAAACTTACTGTACTCTGTACGGTGCGCATACCCTCGCGATTTTCACAAAAAAAAATTGGGCTTTGGGGGGCCTTGTGGGACCCCCTGAGCAGGCCTAGGGGGTCAGGGTGCTTCTACCCTGCCCACGCTTGACTAATCCCCCCAAAACTTTCAGGGAAGGAGCGGAGCAGAGCGAGGAAATTTTAAGGAAAATTACACACAGATTTCTCAATCGGCGCCAAAGTTATTCCCAATAGAATGTTGGGGATTTCCTATGGTAACTAGGTCCTAACTATATATACCTACTGGCGATCGGCAGTAGGTAATATATATATATATATATATCCGGAAAACCCTCCTGATAGAAAGGCAGAGGCCACAACGGGGAACAATTTGAAGGCTGATTTATTAAAAGGTTTAAACGGCACTCCGGGCGTATGCATTTCCGCTGTGTAGGTATATATAGTTAGGATTTTTTTCCTATGGGATTTTTGAAAATTCTATGTTGAATAACTTTGGCGTTTGAGGACGGAATTGGCTGACATTTTCAGGAAAATGGAACATTTTGTTTCTGAGCAACCCCTGAAAATGTGGGGGGGTATCGTCAAGGGGGGGCTGAGAAAAAAGGGGGGTCCCAAAACGCATTTTTCCCATGCAATTTTCCATAGGGCGGTTGGACTCACTTTTAGCTCGAACGGCTGAATGGATTTACACGAAACTTGGCAAAATTGTAGATATTGTTTGGCCGATGTGCCTTTGCTAGGTCTCAATATATGTGCTCCAGTGGATTTTGATAAATTAACGTTCAAAAAAATATATATATCTGTAACAGCGCTCCGGTTAGCGCCCTGGTTCGCGTACCTGACGCGTAACGGAACTTCGCGAAGCGAAGCTGATTGGCTCTCCGGTGTCTGTCAACATTCTAAACAGTCCGGAGTGGCCGCCATCTTGTCTCTCGGTAGGATCGAGAGACAAGAGGTGAAGAAAAACGAAGGGGGAAATTAATGAAAGGGGGCAAGGTAGACCCCTCCTGACCCCCTAGGATTGATGAGGTGGTTATTAAAGGGTCCCGCGGGGCAAAAAATAAAAATAATTCTTTTTTCGTTTTTTCGCGGTAGAGGCGCTACCCGGTACGCGAACCGGGTAGCTAACCGGTAGCGTAACGGGAGTCCGTCATCTTGTGTTTCGGTGAAATTTAATCACAAGATGGAGGAAAAACAATGTGGGAAATGGGTATAAGGGGGCATGGGAGACGTATCCTGACCCCCTAGGTTTTCTGAGGGTGGCTGAGGAGGCCCATATGTGCGGAAAAAACCCCACATTTTTTTTTTAAAAATTCGCGCGGTTAGCGTCCGGTGCGCGAACCAGGTAGCGTTCCGGAAAGCGTAAATCGTGAAAATTAGTTAAAAAGAAAGTTACATTTAAAATTAGTTTAGAGTGATCATAGTTAGGGTAGCTCTGAGAAGAGCTTTTGGGTATGTGGGAGATTTAGGTACTTATAAGTAGGTACCAATACATAGTCTTAAATTCAGGATGAAAACTCTGTTCCCCTCATCTGAGAAGTGAACTCCATCTCCTCTGTAGATATCTTGCATGTAGTAACGCAAGTTATTGTTGTAGATGGAGCCCATTCCATGGTCTCTCATGTAAGCTGAAACAGACTTATTTACATGCTTCCTCGATTTCTCAATTTGTGGACAAAATTGGTTGGACCACCTCCATTTCTGTCTTTGGCATATATTTGAATATACCAAGGCAGTGTGAGGAAAAAGTGCAATCAATTGCTCAAAGGTGTCCTTTAAAAGCATTTCCAGACCTACCCCAGTCAAAGTGCCCAAGTCATTTCCTCCACAGTGCACAATTAACAGGTCAGGTTTTGGCAAATGCAAAAAGGTTTTCACCAATGGTATCAATTGGTGACATCTTAATCCTCTGTGGCCAATCCAGTTGATTTCCACATTTTGTAAATTGAGGTTGTGTAAATTTCTGTTATCAGCATACCTTTGAGCCCAGTGGATGTAACTATGTCCAACAATCCAGACAGAAAACAGGGTGAGAGGAGGTTATGCTGCAGTCAGATGAAGTGTGGGTATGAAATGGCAGTTGAAACAGTAGGAGTTTATAATGAAAAAAACTGTGGAGGTTCTGTGCTAATGATTCAGTAGCAGTGATTGGTGGATTTTGATTGCTGAAAACAGAAAGTTAGGGTGCATAGATGAGTTCTTTGAAAGATGTAATTTGAATGGTCAAGAAAAAATCATTTTATGAAAGATTGCACTGGATACGCAGGTGTACTGAGAGTTCAGAGTTCAATTGAAACATTGTTGTGTGAACTTGTAAACATGAGAGGTCTTTCAGGAGGTGGTTGCTATGGAAAAAAGGCAGAAAGGGCAGAGGGGGGAAGGGTGTTGATTTGAAAAAAGTGAGGGAAGAGTTTTGATTGGGTGACATGAGAGATGTGTGCTGAATTACAGCATTTCTGTGCCATTGTTGGTTGCAGCCTCTGGAGTGCATACCCTTTGCTCTGCTAAAGAAAAATTGGTGTGTGTCTGAGACTGTTTTGAAACTCAAAAAGTATTTTCTAAGGTGAGAAAAGATTCATTTAATTTAGATAGAGAATAGTATGCTTTAGGGAGAAAATTATGAAGAAAGTTGTGTATTTAAAATGTTGCTTTGTGTCAAGTGTTTTACAAATAGATTTTGTTTCTTTGAGTTACATAGCCATGTTAAAAGTGACGCAAAAATGGTGCAAGGGCCTTAAAAATACGCTTTCATGTGTGTTAGGGCATTTTAAGTCACTTCCCCATGAATGTGGGTGAATAATTGGTTTACTTGATGTGTTTAAAAACATTTCTTGAAGTCAATTAGGTTTCTTGATATGTACTGCTAGAGTTTCATAGGCTGCTTGGGGCATATTTACAAGGCCTTTGAGTCACTTTGATGTTATTTTCCCCATTTTAATTTAAGTCATTTCCCTGTGGTGCAAGGTCTTTGTAAATACGCCCCCATGTGTGCTTGGCAAATTTAGATTTTGTTTCTTTGAGTTACATAGCCATGTTAAAAGTGACGCAAAAATGGTGCAAGGCCCTTAAAAATACGCTTTCATGTGTGTTAGGGCATTTTAAGTCACTTCCCCATGAATGTGGGTGAATAATTGGTTTACTTGATGTGTTTAAAAACGTTTCTTGAAGTAAATTAGGTTTCTTGATATGTACTGCTAGAGTTTCATAGGCTGCTTTGGGCATATTTACAAGGCCTTTGAGTCACTTTGACGTTATTTTCCCCATTTTAATTTAAGTCATTTCCCCGTGGTGCAAGGTCCTTGTAAATACGCCCCCATGTGTGCTTGGCAAATTTAAGTACTGACAGGGTGTGCTTCTACATAGGAGCTGTGTTGTGTTTTCAAATTATGACCAGAAAATCGTTTTTTTTTAAAAAGAAATGCTTTTCACATATATGAGAAGGTCATAATGGTGTCTGCTTCTTTAAATAAATATTTTACTTTCCACCATGAATATGTGAGAATAATTTTCCTTGTTTGCCGGTTTAAAAACAAGTTTCTTGAAGTCACTAAGGTTTCACAATATGTTCTGCAAGAGTTTCATAGTCACTATGATGATAATGATATACATTTAGAACTGTGTAGGAGGCATGGAGAAACTGAGGCTTCTGTAAGTGTCAAGGGAGGTGAGTAATGTATATTGCTCTGTTGCATACAGTCCTCATCTTCTGCGTACTCTTGGATATGCTAGACTACATCTGCACATTGAGATACCTAAGCTGAGGAAACACAGGTGATGTGATTGTGAATTGAGCATAAATATTTGCACGTTTTTCAATTATATCTCCTGTGTTTCCTAACATTACGAATCACATTGTGCAGATCAGGTTTAGGCCTGTCCAGGGAGACAGAGGAGGTCTGGCCTTTGTTCGAGAGTGCAGTGGACATGACTCACTGCATTGGTAGGCCTGCACATGTACTATCTCCTCTGTACTCTTCAACAAGCCTAAATTTAATCTGTAACCCTGAGTAGGCCTCACCTCAAACAAACCCCTGGATAGGCCACACCTTATCGGCATCCTGAATCATTCATTTAAAATGTTAGGGGCAGATTTATGATGGCCGTGCATCTCTTTTGCGCCGCTGATGCGTCACTTTTGTGACGCAGCAGTGGTGCAAAAGATGCACCATGTTGCAAGATAGGCCTCACTTCATCTGCAACAAGATACTGTCAGTTTAAACTGTATACATTTAGGACTGTGTAGGGGGCATGGAGAAGCTGAGGTTTCTGTAAGTGTCAAAGTTGTTGCATACAGTGCTCACCTTCTACGTACTCTTTCATATGCTAGACTACATCTGCACAATGAGATACCTAAGCAAAGGAAACACTAGTGATGTGATTGTGAAATGAGCAAAAGAAATTGCACGTTTTTCAATTACATCACCTGTGTTTCCTAACATTACGAATCACATTGTGCAGATGAGGTTTAGGCCTGTCCAGGGAGACAGAGGAGGTCTGGCCTTTGTTCAAGAGTGCAGTGGACATGACTCACTTAATTGGTAGGCCTGCACATGTACTATCTCCTCTGTACTCGTCAACAAGCCTAAATTTCATCTGTAACCCTGAGTAGGCCTCACCTCAAACAAACCTCTGGATAGGCCACACCTTATCGGCATCCTGAATCATTCATTTAAAATGTTAGGGGCAGATTTATGATGGCCGTGCATCTCTTTTGCGCCGCTGATGCGTCACTTTTGTGACGCAGCAGTGGTGCAAAAGATGCACCATGTTGCAAGATAGGCCTCACTTCATCTACAATAAGATACCGTCAGTTTAAACTGTATACATTTAGGACTGTGTAGGGGGCATGGAGAAGCTGAGGTTTCTCTAAGTGTCAAAGTTGTTGCATACAGTGCTCACCTTCTACGTACTCTTTCATATGCTAGACTATATCTGCACAATGAGATACCTAAGCAAAGGAAACACAGGTGATGTGATTGTGAAATGAGCAAAAAAAATTGCACGTTTTTCAATTACATCACCTGTGTTTCCTAACATTACGAATCACATTGTGCAGATCAGGTTTAGGCCTGTCCAGGGAGACAGAGGAGGTCTGGCCTTTGTTCAAGAGTGCAGTGGACATGACTCACTTCATTGGTAGGTCTGCACATGTATTATCTCCTCTGTACTCTTCAACAAGCCTAAATTTCATCTGTAACACTGAGTAGGCCTCACCTCAAACAAACCCCTGGATAGGCCACACCTTATCGGCATCCTGAACCAATCATTTAAAATGTTAGGGGCAGATTTATGATGGCCGTGCGCCTCTTTTGCGCCGCTGTGCGTCACTTTTGTGACGCAGCGGCGGCGCAAAAGATGCGCTATGTTGCGACATATTTACAACTTGATGCATCTAGGCAGATGTGTCACGGTATAAAGTCCTGTGCCACATGAAACCTGCGTCAGGTTTCATGTGGGCGTTTTGTTGCAGGGTGGGCATTCATTTGCATGAAAGCCCTGTAAAACTAACACAGTGAAATTTAGAAGATTTCACTGAGTCAGCTTTATGGCATTGCTGAATCAAATCCTTACGCCTGTTTGAAACAGGCATAAGGAGTGATGCACCATGCAATGTGTGGCTTGCCCCTGTGCATTGCAGTAGACATGTCGCGCTTACGACGTGATTCCTGCAATGCGCCGCTTTTGCGGCACAGATGCGTGACGCATCTGTGCTGTTTTTGCTCAATGGTGCTCCACATTGTAAATGCGGCACATCATGGGTGGCAGAGCAGCGGCGCACGTTAACTGGTGCATCCCTGGGGATGTGCCAGTTAACATAAATCTGCCCCTTTACATTTAAGTATGAGCAGGGGACACAGAGTTGGTGAGGCTTATCCAAGGTTAAGAAGAGATGAGTCCTGTTCACTGAAAACTTGGACATAGGCCTCACCTCCTCAGGATCGCTGGACATGGTTAAATAATATCTGCAAAATGTTACTCTTGTTAAACAATTTTACTATTATAGTCTCTGAGATTAGTCTCTTACTCTGCAACATCTCATTGTTGTTCTCTTTCTTTAAAGATAACGACAACATCAAGCATGAGTGATAATGAGCAATCTGTTGATCTCGATCTTGTCATTGAAACGTCAGTGGAAGTAGATCCCTTGGATGATTTATATCCTGTGGATGATGAAGAATATAATGAGGATGCAGATAACCCTGAATTGAATGAATCCATGTCCCTGCTTCAAGACATGTCCACCCTTGGACTCCAACTTCATAATTCGGACCCCACTCATGAAGGGGGTCACCTTCTGGATTTACTTTTTTCTAATTGCTCCACTATGTCTGGTATAGTCACCACTCAGTTAGATTGGACAGATCACTATCTGCTGGAGTTTCACCTTCCAACAAAAAATAAACTGATACCTCATAAAACCCTTCCTCCCATATGGCGACGTCAATGGCATAAAGTCACCATAGAAGGACTACAGAAGGTTTGGGAAATACCCACATCCCTTGATACAGACAAAGTAGAAGATACCCTAATCAAATTCAAGGGTTCTCTAACAAAGGCAATAGACAAGCTAGCACCCCTCAAACTCCACAAACAATTCCCCACCCACAAGAAGGAGAAATGGTACACAGAAGTACTAAGAAGTGAGAAGCAAGGGTGTAGAAGATTGGAAAAGAAGTGGAGGAAGTCACACCTCAACGCAGATAGGATAGCCTTCTCCGAGGCCCAATCCACATACTACAAAAATATCAGAAAAGCCCGCAAGAATAGTTTGGCCCAGCAGATTTCAGAGGCAGGCAACTCCTCGAAGGAATTATATAAAATTCTTGAATCCTTTGTGAAACCAACTGCATGTGCTAGCGCAGACGATTTTTCTCTGCCACTCTGCGAAGAGATATCCATGTACTTCGAGAGCAAAATTAACATAATTTATGACAAAATCCTGAATGCCACCCTCACTAACAGTGGCAGACATGCCCCCAATGTCAGCGCTACTAGGACGACCTCACAGCAAAGAACAGTATCGCTACTTACTTTTCCCCCAATATCTGATACCGATCTCCCCCCCCTAATAAACCACATAAAATCTGGCTCTCCTAACGACCTCATACCTGCAAGAATGATGTCCACTCTCTGCCCCTTCCTAGGTCCATTCATACAAACTATACTAAATAAATCCCTCAGCGAAGGGCAGGTACCGTCTGAGTGGAAACAAGCAGTCGTAAATCCAATCAGGAAAAATACCACACTCCCCTGGTCGGATTTATCTAATCTGCGACCCATATCCCTCCTACCCTATCTCAGTAAACTCACCGAGAAGCATGTAAATACCCACCTGTCGAACTACATCGAGGCAGCGGAGGGCCTGGACCTATCCCAATCTGGTTTCAGGCCCAACCACAGCACTGAATCTGCCCTCCTCTCCGTGACCGACAACATCAGGATGTCACTGGACAGGGGGGAGTCGGTGATTCTAGTGCTGTTAGACCTGTCCGCTGCCTTCGACACGGTATCACATGATCTCCTACTTGAAAGACTGAGAGATGTGGGGGTGGGAGGCACAGCCTTGTTATGGCTGCATAGCTTCCTCTCAGACCGAACACAAGGCGTCAGACTGGGCTCTCATTCCTCACCATCGAGAGAACTAGCAAAAGGAGTGCCACAGGGCTCGTGCCTCAGCCCCACGCTGTTTAACATTTATGTGGCCCCTTTAGCTAATCTGATAAGATCTTTTGGATTTACCCCTGTATCGTACGCCGATGACACCCAGCTGCTCTTCCCTTTCCAGACCCTAACACCGGCAATTCAGTCTTCATTTGCTGATGGGATGAGGGCAGTAGCACGCTGGATGTCAAAAAACTTTCTTCAGTGCAACGTATCAAAAACCGAGGTCATGCTGTTTGGAGGGGCGACCCTTCTTTGGTCCCCGCAGTGGTGGCCTCTGGAGTTGGGCCCCGTACCCAACCCTAAACAAACAGCAAAAAATCTCGGCGTCAAATTAGATCAGGCACTCCTGCTTAAGGAGCACACCACGCAAGTGGCGGGTGCCTGCCTCCATGTGGTGGGGCTTTTGAGACGTGCTTTTCCTTTCCTACCCGAAAGCCATAGGAAAACTCTCATTCAGACCCTCATCATAAGCAGATTGGATTACTGCAACGGCCTATATCTCTCAGCTAATGTAGAACAGTTAGACAAACTACAGGTGGTACAGAACACGGCTGCTAGACTGGCCCTCAATGCCCCCCCCAGAACGCCTTCCCGCCCTCTTCTCCATCAACTTCACTGGCTACCTATAAAACAACGCATCAAGTTTAAAGTCTGTAACATCATTTATCGATGCCTGTTTGGTACCAGCCCCAGGTACCTGAAAGAAAAATTCCTGCCCTACATCCCGGGACGCACTCTCCGCTCCAGCAACCATCTGTTGCTTCAGGTCCCAAAGATAAAAAGAGCCAGACAGGGTGGCCGAGCACTGTCCTACACAGGACCAATCCTGTGGAACTCCTTACCCACCGAGCTGAAACAGACCAGGACCTTGGAGTTGTTCAGGAAAAAACTGAAGACATACCTCTTTACCCTGTATTAAGCCTGTCTGATCCCCCATCCCCAGCTCTATTCTTACAGTAATCTGCCAAAAGCAAGTAACAGCGCAGAGATATCCCTTCGGGAATTGAGTCACGCGCTTAACAAGCAAATAAATAAATAAATAAATAAATAAATGAGGATGCTGATTTGTCAGAATTGTATGACATAGGGTGGGCAGCTGACCTGCTCGAGCTTATTAACCTATAAAGACTTTTAAAAATAAATTTAAGTTACTGGAAATGAAAAGTAACCAGGTTAACCGTTTCATTTAAAATTAAATACAACTTCAAAAACAGCTTGTGTGAAGTGTCTTTAATAAAATAGTGAAATATGCTAATAAAATTAGTTCAGATTCACATATAAAAGAGCACAGGTCAAATGTAGAAGCATTCCATTTCTTTGCTACTATTTGTGAGTTTTAAATTTGCCAATGCACTAAAAATTATTGTATGTAGAATTGACAAGTAGTGTGTTAATTTTTTGACGACTGTTATTGATTTACTGTTTGGTAATAGTGGTTAATAACATTTTTTATTATATTTTACCACAGATTCAACTGCAGATCATTTCAAAATTACACAATGCCTTCGAAGCAAAGAAGGAGAAAGGCTACAAAACGTCAAACACAGCAGCTTACTACATGCTTGCAGCAGTCCTCTACAATAAAAACTTGTCAAGTCACCAAAAAAGCTCCGGGTAAGAGAACGAAATCTTTCCTAAGAAACATTCCAGAAAAAAAAGTATCACTACAGAACATGTTTTAGTCCAGAAAAAGAGAGCCAATTTAAACGGAAAGGAAAGGCCACTCAAAAATGTTACTGCTAGAGCAGGAGATAACTCTGTGCATGGTAGTAGAAGGAAAAATCAGTTTAGGGACATTCGTAGATGAATGTTCCGCAACAGGATAATTGGCAATTTGTTAAAAAATATTAAGAAACGTCAACAGAAAGTGGCTTTTTATAAGAGAAAGAGAAACATTGAGAAAATTATTGATCAGGCATTCGAAATTAAGCGAAAGTTATTTATTTTGATAATCAATAGAATTAGGAAACTAAACAAGGTAATTTATGATTTCAAAACTAATAGTAGATGGAAGAGAACAGTTAATCGTAGTAATTTTTGTGAAGTTTTTTCAGGAGAATGGATGCATAGTTCAAGTTGTGAGGCATTTTTTAATGAGGAGAGTTATTTCCAGGATAATGATTTGGTGCATGCAGTTGACACCAGTGGTCGAGCATATGAGGTGAAAGATGGTTGTCCGGTTGAAAAAGAAAAACTTGTGTCAACAGAGGCAGAAGAGGTGTTAGGTAATGAGGTTTTAGGAAGACGTCCTAAGGGACCAGTGTACACCTGGAAGTGTAGTAGTATTTGCAGTGTGCGACAGGATTCCATCAATTTGCTTTGTGATTTTGTACGGACATTTAATAAGAAAACTTTAAAACAGAAAATGATGTTATTGCAAGAATTAGATCCTTGCAGAGTGAGAGAAGTGACAGGTTTTCATGGTCATTCACTGGCTTGTCTTTCCAGGAGAGAATGCCAGTGTGTTTTTCATCATTTCAGGATGCTAGCAGTGCATCATAATAAAGTGAAGAAATTAGTTAGAATGTTGTATTATGCTAAGAGTCCAGCAATTATGCTTAAACAATTATGCACTGCTCTTTTGCATGGTTCTGAAGTAGATGTGAAGAATATTTGTGAAGAAATTGAGTTTTGTTACTTTGCAAGTAAAGAAAAGAATGTTGAAATTGACCCAGAAGAAGAAGGTAATGTGGAAGAGAGTGTACAGGTTTCCAGTACAGATAATTTTCAGAAGGAAATTGCCACGTTTCAGGTGAAATCAAGTGAGAGGCCTAATTTCACTTGTGTGTGTTGTCGACGCACTTATTATAAGAATCAGACTAAGTTAGTGGATTTATATGCAAAAAGTGAAAGGGAAAATAATAGTCAATGGAAGGATTTCGCAACATACTTGATGGTAGAAAATTGTTTTGATTTGGGATCGGATCAACGTGTATGTACTTATTGTTGTAACAAATTAAATCAAAACCAGATGCCTGCTAGAGCGGTTCATAATAATCTGGAATTGGTTGACATATCTTCTGGATTGAAGGATTTAAATACTTATGAATCTATTTTGATTCAAAGTGTCCATCCCTTTCAGGCTATTGTACGATGGAGCCAAAGACAGGGAAATTGCCTCCATCAGATTTACAGAGAGGATTAAAGGGAAGAGTTGTTTATTTGCCTCTAGATTTGAAGAAAAACATTGATACAATTGGAGTAGAGAAAGTGGAAGAGGAACCTCTGGTTATCTTAGTTAATGGGGTTCCAACAAAGAGTAAGAAAATCTGGCAAGATTTAGTGGATGTTAGGAAAGTCAAAAAGGCAACATTGTATTTGATGAAAAACAATAAGTACTACAAGAATGTATATGTTGCAGAAGAGGAAGTAAGTGAAGAAGAGGACAGCGATTTGTGTGCTGGACAAATTGAGAAAGTAGAAGCCTCTAAAAATGAAGAAATATATGAACATTATAGTGTTCATCCTTTGCATTCCAAGGAAGTCATGGGGAATGCTATTGAGTTGTTTCAAATGAAACAAGCCACAGGGAGTCCCATTAGTGTTTGGGAGGAAAGTTTGGAAGCTCGGTGTTTCCCACAACTATTTCCAGCAGGTCAAGGAGGAAGATATGATGAGCGACCTGATCAAATTCCTGCTTCTGAATACCGGACTTTACGATTGTATGCAGAAGATCCTAGGTTTCGTCAATGCATTCCCTATTTGTTTCATCTACTGTTTGAAAGCGATCTGTCTGGACTGTCATATGCAGTGAACCACATCTTGAAAAGTGGTATACAGATGCAAAATATTTCAGCAAGGGACTTTATGGATAAAGTCAATGTGCAAGACAGTATTTTGGATTCTCACCTGATTAATCTCATGGCATGTCAGCGTGGTACTAATGAGTACTGGTACTGTCGACATGGAGATTTAAAATGTATGCTGAGGAACTTAGGAACTCCCACATGGTTCCTCACTCTCAGCTGTGCCGAGTATGGCTGGGAAGACTTACTTGAATTTCTACGAGAGGCAAATGGAAACATTGAAAATATCTAATTCAAGACACCCGGAGAACTGTGCTCGTTGGATCCAGTGAATCTATGCAGGTACTTCAATCATAGATTTGAAGCTATGATGTCTTTCTTCATGAACAAGAAAAATCCACCTCTTGGAGAGGTGTTGGATTTCTTCTGGAAAAAGGAGTATCAAGCAAGAGGTGCTCCTCATATACATATGCTGCTATGGATCAAAGATGTACCCAAATTTGGAATAGATCCGGATGACTTAGTGATGAGTTTCATAGAACAGTATTCTACATGTGCTGTTCCAAAGACAAAGGAAGACAAAAGCCTAAGAGAACAAGTTTTACGCTTTCAAAGCCATCGTTGTGGAAAGTACTGTCGTCGTAAATTCAGAAACAAGGACAAGTTCTACACAAAATGTCGTTTCAGCTTTCCACGACCGGTGATTTCTAAAGGAAGAGTGAACAGTTTGATGTCTTCGCTGCGACATAATGTGACGAGGAAATCACCCAAAAATACATACAATTTGAAAAGAAACGAAGAGTCCAAGTACATCAACGACTACAACCCAGTGATTTTGTCCATGTGGAATGCTAACATGGATATACAGTTTGTGGCTGATAACTGTATGGCTGTGGCTCGGTATGTGACATCTTACATCACAAAAAAAGAAAAGACAGAATTGAAGGGTATGTGGGAGGACATTTCCCATGAAAAGAGCCTCAGTAAGAAGTTGTACAGTTTCAGTTTGAAGATGTTGTCGCATCGAGAAATCGGAGCTTACAAATGTTCTGACCGGTTATCTTCAGCAAGTCTCTATGCCAAATCTAGGAGTATCATTTGGGCGAGTCTTGGTCTTGCTGCAACACGTAATCGAGTTCTGAAACCTGTACGGGAAATTGAGTATTTGGCGGAAAAGGAGCCAAACAGTACAGATATTTTGAAGACCAACATGTTGGATACATATTATCCAAATAGAAGCAGTCACCTCGAGAATGTTTGTCTGTATGAGGTTCTACAAAATTACATATTCAAGAGGAACATCAAAGAAGATATTGATAAAGGAGTGTATGCTGTAATTGGAAGTGAGGGATGTCTGGTCAAGCAAAGAAAATGCCAATTGGTAAATCATCGAAAATTGAGTGGCGAATCTCCTGAAAGAAAAGAGTTTTTCTATTTAGCTCTTTTGCAACTTTTCAAGCCTTGGCGTGCAGAAGAGGAACTGCTTGGAGATTTTCTCTGTTATGAAGACTCTTTCAATGCAGCCAAGGACACCATAGAATGTCCTGTTTTTCCAAAATATCTAGAAATGTTGAATGCGGAAATCGAGCAGGAAGCAACAATTGCAGCCGAGATTGCTAGAGACAGTTCTCAGGACAGTCAGAGTTCTGTTTCATTGAGTCAGGATCCACTAGGAGGACCAGTTTTCGAAAATAAAGCTGCCACTGCCATGATTGAAGTGGAAAGAGCCATGGCACATGCTCAGGAGGATGCGGTTAACTTAGAAGATTTGGAAAGACAACTCAACGTTGAGCAGAGGTAAATATATGACGAAGTTACCAACCAAATTGATCATGGATTAAGTCATGAGAAGAAAGAGTGCTCATGTACGTCGTTGAAGCCTGTCCGACTGTACGTGAGTGGAGAAGCAGGAACTGGAAAAAGTTACCTCATTAAAGCAATTTCATGTTATTTGCAGAAAAGGACTGAGTCATCGCTGTCTTGTGTTGTCACCGCTCCAACTGGACTGGCAGCACATAACATTAAAGGTATTACTTTGCATCGTCTACTGATGCTGCCAGTGGAGCATGATAGCAAATTACAATACCACAAGTTATCTGGAGATGCTTGTTGTGAAGTTTCAAGAGTCTTGAGGAAAATGAAACTTCTTATCATTGACGAAGTAAGCATGGTTTCCAATGTCATGCTTGCCTTTGTGCATTTGAGAATGCAAGAAGTTCTTAAAACAGAGTATGATGTGTTATTTGGTGGCAAACACATCATTGTTTTCAGTGATCTTCTGCAGCTGACACCAGTGAAAGGACAACCAGTGTTTAAACTACTTACACATGAAGATACCAGGAAGTGCCTAGGGAGCATTGGCAACGTTAATATATGGTTAAACTTCAATTATGCTGAACTGCGTGAAAATATGCGTCAAGCGAAGGATGAAGATTATAAGAATATTCTACAAGATGTTAGAATCGGAAAAGTGACCGAGCATGGGAAAGAAGCTTTACATGCACGATTACTGTCAAATTTGTATCCAGAAGAAGACGTTGTGCCAGAGAATATTTTTCGGAAAATTACTGAGAAGAAATCTGGAATATGTTTGATGCCAACTCTTGCAGAATGTGCCATCTTCAACAACAAAATGTTGAATTTAGAAAACCAAGAGATTGTGAAACTGGAAGTTATTGACAGAATAGAGCATATGGGAGCAACAATTATTGTGTCTGAGGATTTGAAATCAAAATTGGATTCATTAGAGAAGACTATATCTAAAACTGCTGGTTTTGAAATTAAATTTGATGGCATTGAGGAAGTACAGTTAATTGGTCGTTGCTCTGCTAGATTTTTGCTTGTAAAAGACTTATATGTTCGCCGTAAGCAGTTTCCTGTTTGCTTGGCATATGCGGTGACAATCCATAAATCGCAAGGTTTAAGTGTAGACAGTGCATTGGTGAATATTGGCAGTTCTGTGTTCAAGGAGGGAATGGCATATGTGGCATTGTCACGAGTCAGAACTTTATCGGGATTATACTTGATTGAGTGTGATGTCACAAACATTTGTGCGGATCTAGATTGTGTTAAGGAATACAATAGGTTAAGAAGAGAGTATGCGCCACATTTGCCTCAATATCCTTTGTTTGAGAAACGTGTGGTAGGCCGGAAACGAAGAAATGTGACCAATAGTAGGGAGGTTGTAGCAAAAAGACGAAAAGTCGATGAACCCGAAATTATAAGCAGAAAGAAAATGGATTCTGTTGAAGATGTTGTTGGTTTTCAATTTGAAAATAGTTCTGGTGTCAACTGCTATGCTAATGTAGTGGTTAATGTTGTCTTTTCTCTAGAAACTTTAAAAGAACAGATTGTGATCAATTCGGATCAAAGTTTTTGCTGTTTACTGAACTCTGTGTTAGAGAAATGTAGCACTGATAGAACAAAAATAGAAAGTGTGTCTGAAATTCGAAATCTGTTAGACAAATGTTCAGGTCAAACGCAATTCTCTCAAAATATTCAGCAAGATTGTCAGGAGTTTTTAATGTATATGCTTGATGTATTGCAAGATGAAGGTGTAGATGTAGATCATCTGTTTGGCCTTTCTTATCAATGGCAGCATGACTGCGAGAACTGTAGGGTATCAAGTACTACTAGTGTAGACTCAGAAAGATTTATATATTTAACTTTGCCAGACAGTAAATCAGTGTCCTTTAATAAGCTAGTAAAAGCAGCCCATCACAACATGGAGTGTAGCCAATGTAAGTCTGCAATGCTGTCCACATTATTTATACGAACATATGGCCAGTATGTCATTTTAATGTTCCAACGATGTAGGCCTGATGGAACAAAATTGACAACTTTAATTAAAAATCTTGTGGCTTCGCAGTTGTCAATATCAGGAAGGACTTTTGTAACTACAGCAATTATATATCATGACGGTCCTTCAACAACATCAGGACATTACACAGCTTATTTGAAGTCTAGAAACGGCTGGTCATTCTGCAATGATTCTGTTTTAACTTTCAAAAAAAAATTGCCTTTTGACCTTAAAAATTCTTACCTGGTGTTTTTACAACCAAAATTTTAGGGAAAGAATCTCGGGATTTGCTCTGAGGAATTTCAAGAGGTTCTAATGGCTCCTACACTATTTGGCCTTGAGGATAAGTGTAGTGCAGAGTAAAAAGTTATTTTTGAGTTTTAAGTAGTTCCTGAAAAAAAAGAAGGTTTTCTTACAGAAAGTGGTGGGCACGGATTAGTTAAAGGACAACAGAGTATTTCCCAAAGCAAACGGTGTTCTTACCATAACACTTGACGTCATGGAAAAATAACTGCACTTTGAATGAGTTCACAAAAACTGTTTCTTTTAATAAGCTAATTCAAGCAGCCAATCAAAACATGGAGTAGAGGTAATGTAAGTCTGCAATGCTGTCCACATTATTTGTACAAACTTTTGGTTATAATGTCATTTTAAAATTCCAACTATATAAACCTGATGAAAGTAAGTTTTCAACTTTAATTACAAATGTTGTGGCTACACAGTCGTTGATTTTAGGAAGAATATTTGTAACTGCAGCTATTATATGACATAATGGTCCTTTGACAACATCCGCTTATTACACAGCTTATTTAAAATGTAAAAAAAGCTGATGTTTCGGAAATGATTCACATTTGACTATGAAACAATGTTGCCTTTTGACTTAAAAATATTCTTACTTTCTGTTTTCAGAAGAGAGAATTTTGGGTAGGTAACTGGCCTATAATGATTCTAGGAGTTGATATAATTTTATGCACTGTTTTAAATTGCTTTGTGATTAAAAGTGATGTAGAGAATTAAATAATTGTAGTAGTCATAGAGGTAGTGTAAGTGTGCCTCATAGTAAGCAGTATCAGTGTCATAGGAAATGTGGAACATGAGTGAGCAAGAAGGGTGAGATATTACTAGTACAGGATTGTGAAAGTGATCTTGAACGTTTTCTTTCTGAAAGTTGCGGAAAAAGAAAATGACGGGATTTGCTTAGAAGAATTCCAAGAGTTATAAATGGCTCTTACACGATTTGGCCTTGAGGAGAAGTGCGGTAGAGAGCGAGAAGTCATTTATTGTATGTAACATATTTGTCAAAACGATGGAGCTTTTCTTTCAGAAAGTGGCGGGCTGAAAATAATAACAGCACAACAGAGTATAAGCTGTTCATAGGACATCCTTCGACGTCATGGAAAGTAAGTTACTTTTAAGGAGTTCTGATTTCTGATTGGTTATGTTATATGGGTTTTTTAAACACAATCATTTTGATTGTGTTTTTTTTTCCCCGCTGTTATATGATGAATACCTTCAACTCACTGTTTTAGTGAAATTTGATATATTCTGAGAACAGCAAAAATAAACCATTTAACATGTATAATTAATTCTGTACTTTGTATAGTGAATTTTAATTTGTACTCGTCTTATCTCATGCTCACTCATCTTTTACTACTTTCTATCAATCCTCCTTACATACTCACATTGTCTTTTGTTTTATTCTCTTTCACCCTTGCTCTCTAACTCCACTTATCTTTCAACCTTTGTTTCCCTAATCCAACTCTGCTTTTTTCTTTTCTCCCTTGCACCATTTTTCAGCTTTTGGACCTTCTGCTTCACTTGTCTTTTCCATCTTTCCTCCCTTTGTTTTCTAAATTAAATATTTGTGGGTTCTCCTTTTTTGGTGCAATCAGTTAGTATAACTCACCCTCACTCATTTATCTTTCTTTGTTGCCTCACTCAGTCTGTATCTGACACTCTTTCCTTCACTTCCTCTGTCTCCTCTCTCCCTCACTCTCTTTTCCTTATTCACCCTTTCCTTATATAGTTTACCTTACTCACTTTCTTTTAGTAGCTTACACAAAAATCAATTTAGTTTTCTCTTTTATCCTTCTTTTCTGTCACTGAAAGTATCTTCCTTTTTTTCTCTTAGTAATTTACTCTATTACAATTTATTTTTGTCTCTGACTGTCTATCACCGTTTCTTTCTCTTTTTTTTCTGCATGTTTATCTCTAACTTTATTTCTTTGTAAAATTGGATGATTTTCAATCTTTTCCCTTGTCTTTTCTAATTTTTAAATACATGTTTTAATATTTTTCAAATTTTTGTTCTTTCTTTCACAGATTGAAAGTATAAAAATAACAAGTGACTAAGTTAACGACAATTATAAGGTAAGTGTTTTGTACTCTTTTCATTACATTTCTATCACATTTAACTTCTATTAGTTCCACTGCTTCATTTCTTTAACCCTCAGTTTCCTGCCTTTGCTACTTCCCTCATTCCTTTCTCTATTACTTACTTACTCTAATCCTTCCACTCCTTTTCTCAGTCCCTCTGTTCTCATAGTTCCTCACTCCTGTTCACTCACTCCGTCTCTATTACTCTTACTGTCTCTGACTGATCACTTTTCACTACTTGTTCATTATGCTTTCTCCCTGTAGTTCAAGCACACTATGTTATTTACATTTCTTTGCTGTTTCAATTATTCCTTTTCTCTCACTTCTTCTTTTCTGCTTTCTGTTTTTTCTCTCTGTTATTCCACATGTTTTAACCTTAGTCACTGTCATACATCTTGTTTTATTCCTATTTACTTTCACTCACTCTTTTCTTAACACTTTCCCTCAGGGTTGTTCTTTTAGTCCGGTTCTATCCCTACCTCTCATTCCACATCCTTTACTGTTTTTCTTCTTAATTTGAACATTCACTCATATTCTCCAAGAAACTCTTGTTTATTATTCTTCTACTCTCCTTTTTTTCTTTCACTTCCTTATTTATTTTGTGTTTCTCAATTATACCCTCTTACATCTTTTCTTTGGTAAATAGATCTATTAAACAGTATCTCTGTGTTACTCCTCTAGATGTCTTTCTTTTAACATTACTCTCTGTTTCCTTCCCTTATACTCACTCTTCCTTTTTTAAAAAAAAAAAAAATTTTGTTTCGCTTCCGGTTCGCGTACCGGCGCGCGAACCGGGAAGCTAATCAAAAGAAATAGAGGTTGCCAGAGTGCTAAACATTGTAGCAATTTTTTATAAAGGGGAGGTAGTTCTGAAAAGAACTTTTTTTTAATTGTTTTTGTTGTTTTATATTTTTTTAATTCTTTTTCTGAACATTTTTTTACTTTTTTTGTATTTTTTGAACGGTTTTATAATTTTTTTGTTTTTTTTGGGGGGGGAAACGAAAATCATTGATTATAACGGGCTCAACAGGAGCAACAAAAAAAAAGATAATTTACTTTCTGGGGCGTTTTGGACATTTATGATTTTCAATTGCTACGTTGATCAAATTTATGCTACTCTCCCTGTAGCAAATTAATTTGCCGCAATAAATGCACACTTGCTTCACTTCCCAGAACTTCAACTGGATGTTGGGGACCGTCTCCCTCGCCTCTGGTCCCGTCACTGCCTCTCCAGATGATGTACTGGCCACAGGAGGGGGGTTTTCCTGCAGGTGACGTACCTGCGCAGCACTATAATTTATAGGGTGCCACCTCTCCATATGCCGATGCATGGTGTAATTGCCATAGCAGTACTTCTTATCAGTCCCTCTGGACAGATTTTTTTTACAGATGAGACAGGTAACGTAGCGGGCATTAGCTTTTTTTTGGCCCCGGGGAAATGAGTAAAATTGCCAAATGTAATCTTCTTTTACATGGGACCTCCTTGGTTCTTCAGACAAAAACTGCCTCATCTCTTGCTCCTCTTCCTCTTCTTCCTCCTCTTGATTGAGGATTACCTGAGGAGGTGGTCCTCTCTTCCTAGGAGGTGGTGGTGGTGGTGGGGGTGCACCAGCTGCAGCTACTAATGAAGCCATTGCTTATTAGTCAAAATAGGTCTTCCTCTCACAAAGTTGAAAGTCAGAGTGAGAAAAAAGGTGGGGGCTTTCATCATTTGGGAAAAAAAAAAATTCTAAACCAATGAAAAGTGTTATTTTTAGGTCACATGACCTAGCCTTACATCATTAGGAAACCAAAAGTGAAATGAACCAATTAAAAGTTTTATTAACAAGTCACATGACCTGTTACGCTTACGTTACGCGCTGCGCGCCGCGCCCCGGGGAGCTGCGCTTCGCACCTCGGTTCGCGCTCCGGAGCACTTCCGGGTGCGCTAACGCAGCGCGTCATAAGTTGCATTACGCGAGAACGCCATACGTCGCGCTTACGCGACACGTCACGATGTTGTTTTCTAATGCGGCAGTTGCGCAAACGGAACGTTTACCGGTTCGCGGACCGGGTCGCGACACCAAATTGAGCTAACAGGAAGCTACCCGGTTCGCGGACCGGGAGCGAAACAAAAAAAAATAATAAAAAAAAATACATAAAAAAATTGTATTAAAACATATAAAATATATTTTTCGATTTAAAGAAGAATACATTTTAAAGCTTTTGATATTTGCTATTAAAAAACCATTGAAATTCACTGAAAAAACCATAGGTTATAGACCATATATAGTTAGGAATTAGCATTTACAAAACCTTGAAAATTCACTGAAAAAACCATAAGTTATAGACCATATATAGTTAGGAATTAGCATTTACAAAACCTTATTTTACTCATATATATGTTAGAGCCCAAATGTAGCCCAATGTAGCCCAATGTAGCCCAATGTAGCCCAAAGATGGCCACCAGAGACAAAAAAAACAAATGTAGCCCAAATATCTGTTGAGCTTACACCTCGACACTGCCGGTTCTTGTTTCTCTTCTTTGCTGCAAACCCCAAACTCCCCCTTGAACAAACCAAAGCGCCAAGGATGGTTAACTCTTGAACACTCTGATTTATCCAGAAGGGAAAAAGGGAAGGGGAAGTGGAATGAGAAACAAAAACAAACACAGGAGCTCTTCAGATCCAATGATGTCTCTCAGATAAGTGTGCCGGGCCTTTAAACATTTATTGCTGTACAAGGGATACCAAACATCAGTACCAAGATTTCTCAATGAACTTTTCAATTATTTGTTATTCTCTTGTGAAACATACCTTTTGTTTTTTCAGCCCTGGCTTACACTTCTACAACAATCACTAAACTCTTCCTTCTTTGAAAAGCCTTGAGTAAGAACAAGCATTCATTAAAATAAATACAATTCCTTGAATGTTCTACTTATCTCTATTTTTAGTGTATTAGTATAAACTTTGAACTTGAGTTAACAACTTGGCATACCTGGATTGTTGCGGTTTTTAACTGGATTTGGGAGTCCAATCTGTAATGATAGTAGAGGGAAAAAACAAGAAACAACCAAAATCTGCACCCTAATAATGTCTATTTACTTATTAGCTTTTGGCTTTAACAATGCTTGTTAATAATTCACAGCATCGATTTTCTCATGAGTAACTCCGCACCATGAAAGTAAACACCATATATATAATTCCTACAGTGGAATATCCTGAAACCCTAACATTATTTAACCCTTAACAGTTCTCCCTCCCAAAGGTCGTCTAATTGGTCTGGGTTTTTCTGGGTGTAAGATATGGAATCTCTTGACCAACCGGGGAGCATGAACATTGACTTCAGGTTCCCATGATCTTTCGCTAGAATCGTAACCCTTCCAATCAATCAGATAATAGAGTTTGCCCCGAAACCTTTTTGCATCAAGTATTTTGTGAACTTCATATTCCAGATGTTCTCCAATTATAACTGGTGGGGGAGGAGCATCCGCTCTAGTAGAGGGGTTAAAAGGTTTTAAGAGAGAGACATGGAAAACCGGATGAATTGCATAATCATCAGGAAGTCTTAATTTCATAGAGACTGGATTTAACACCTTTTCTATCGGAAAAGGTCCAATAAACCGTGGTTTTAATTTCCTAGGACCTTCTAACTGGATATTCTTTGTTGACAACCAGACTAGATCCCCTACCATAAAAGAGGGGCTAGGTAATCTATGCTTATCTGCATTCTCTTTCATTTTAATTTTTCTTTTTGTTAAAGCCCTTTTAACATGTTCCTGCATAATTTGTAGTTTAGTCAATCTGTCAGCTACAGCCGGCCTATCTTGTTCCATTTTTGGAATTATTTCTGGTAAAGAACGTGGATGTTGACCAGTCATAAAGAAAAATGGTGAACAGCCTAAAGCGGTGTGAAGTGTATTATTATAAGAAAATTCTGCTAGTGGCAAGGCTTCATCCCAATTTGAAGATACTGTACTAATTAAACAACGTAAGCATTGTTCAATGTGCTGGTTTACCCTTTCAGTTTGACCGTCAGTTTGAGGGTGAAAAGCTGATGATAATCCTAATTCAATCCCTAAATAGTTACTAAGTTTTCTCCAGAATTTTGACACAAACTGTGGGCCTCTGTCTGAAATTATTTTGTCTGGTAAACCATGTAGTTTTACTACTTGTTGTAAGAAAACTTGACTGAATTCTTCTGCGGATGGTATTTTGGTTAATGGAATAAAATGTCCCATTTTAGATAATAGATCTACTACAACTAAAATTGTGGTAAAACCATTAAAATTAGGCAAGTCTGTAACAAAATCAAGACTAATGGTATGCCAAGGATACGGTGGTATGTTCATTGGTTGTAAGAGACCTCTAGGAGCCGTGTGTAATGATTTCTGACGACTGCAGACTGGGCATGTATCAATATATTGTCGAACATCATTTATCATGTTTTTCCACCAAACGTGTCTTTGGCAAAGTTCTAGGGTCTTATTAATTCCTGGATGTGCAGCCATTCCAAGGTCATGATTCCATTTTATCATTAACTGACGGGACTCTGCATCAGGAAGAAGCAATTTCTTTTTATGAAAAAACAAGTCGTTAGTGATTGAATTGTGTTTCTGGGATAGCCATTCCTTTTGATCAAGTAATTTCACCTTATCTTTTAAAATCTCAAGAAAAGAATCAGAGGAGATTTCAGCACACACTTTGTTGGATGGAATAATACTAGGTGAACTTTTAAGAGAATCTTTTTGTTTATCACATACTAATCTGGAAAGAGTGTCCGAGAGTAATTGTTTCTCTCCTGGACGATATGTGATTAAAAAATCTAATTCACTAAAAAACTGCAGCCATCTCATCTGTCTTGGTGTGAAAGCCTTCACAGTTGAATAGAATTGTAGGTTTTTATGATCTGAATAAATTGTTACTGTGTGTTTTGCTCCTAGAAGATGATGTCTCCATTCTAGCAAGACTGCTTTTACAGCAAGTAGTTCTCGCTCAGCAATAGTATAATTTTGCTCAGCTGGCAGTAACTTTCTTGAGAAAAAGGCAATTGGATGCAAGTAGCCTGTTGTATTGTCTTTTTGCATTAAAACTCCCCCAATTGCAGTTTGAGAAGCATCCGCTTCTACAAAAAATGGTTTGTCTGGATCTGGGTGACCCAACACGGGAGCTGTGGTGAATCTTTCTTTAAGAATAGCAAAAGCTTCTTCTGCTTCCGAAGACCAGTGAAAAGTTTTTCCTTTCTTTAATAATGAAGTGATTGGGACCACAATTTCAGAAAATTTTGCAATAAAACGTCTATAAAAGTTTGCAAAACCCAAAATGCGTTGAACATCTTTCACAGACTTAGGTGAGGGCCAATTGAGAATTGCTTCTACCTTTTTTGGGTCCATAGTGATACCATCAGGTGATAGCCAGTATCCCAGAAACTCCACTTTTGATGAATTAAATACACATTTTTCTAATTTCACAAATAAAGCATTGTCTCTGAGCTTTTTCAAAACTGACCTCACATGTTCGGTGTGTTCTTCCTGGTTTTTTGAGTAAATCAAAATATCGTCAATGTAAACAATGACGCAGATGTCTAGTAAATCATGCAACACTTCATTTATGAAATATTGAAACGCTGCAGGAGCGTTACATAAACCGAAGGGCATCACTGTATACTTGAAAAGTCCAAATTTGGTACGGAAAGCTGTTTTCCATTCGTCGCCCTCCTTTACACGAACTAGGTGATAGGCTCCGCGTAAATCCAGTTTTGTATATACACTGGAACCTTTTACTTGATTTAGAAGTACAGGAATCAAGGGCAAAGGATATCGATTTTTAATGGTTGCCTTGTTAACTGCGCGATAGTCTATGCAAGCGCGCAGATCACCTGACTTCTTCGCTACAAAGAAAAGAGGCGACGAAACTGGCGAGGTGGAGTGTCGAATAAAACCCAACTCCAGTAATTCGTCTAAGTAAGATCGTAAATATTGATTTTCTGGTTCTGTTAAGGCGTATATCCTACTGCAAGGTAGTTTTGCCCCAGGAATAAGATCAATTCTACAATCGTAGATCCTATGGGGGGGAAGAGTAGTCGCCTTTACTGGATCGAATACATCGCTAAAATCCTGATATTCAGCTGGTAGTTCAGGATTAATTGACTGTAAAGCAGCACAACAGAGTGGCATGATCGGGTCTTTTGTGTCTTGATAACAATGTAGTCTACAATGGGCTGAATCAAGAGTCACTGTGCGCTTAACCCAATCTATCTTGGGATTATGATTCTCTAACCAAGGAATACCCAGAATGACCCCAAAAGATGGTGTGTCAATCAAATCAAATACCACATACTCCGAATGTCCATTTTCAGCCACGAACAACAGAGGTGTGATGTTAAACCTAATCAAACCTGATGACAAGGCTGAACCATCTACTGCTCTCACTGGTTCTGGTTGTTTCTTAAGTATCTGAGGTACTTGTAAGGTTTTTGCAAAGGTTATATCGAAAAAATTTCCTGTAGCTCCTGAATCAATAAGCACAGGAATACTATGTCTCTGTTGAACGGTCAGAATGAGAAGTAGTCTCACAGTAAAATGTTTAGGGACTTGGGTTAAAGCACAAGGTGCATATTGTGGGACCTGATTTGAACGTTTACTCAAAGAATCGGTCTCAACATTCTCTGAGACAATTAGTTTCCCGATTCGCTATTTGCACTAATAACCAAAGCTTTCTTTTTTACTGGTTTTACAGGGCAGTCTTTTGCAAAATGACCAGCTTTTCCACAATATAAACACAGATTTCCTCTCCTACGTCTTTCTTTTTCGTCATTAGATAGTGGTCCTTTTATTCCTCCAATTTGCATAGGTTCTATAGAAGAAGATTTATTTTCTACTTCTTTTCTCTCTGTTTTAAAATGAAGGCCCTTGATATCATGTTTAGATCTTTCTCCCTTACGTTCGCCCAATCTATGATCTAATTTGACAACAAATTCCTGAAAATCACTAAATGTATTTGGCAAATCAACTATATGAGCTAGTGAATCTTTAATCTCATCCTTCAAACCTCTATAGAACAAGGAAATTCTCTTTTCTGGTGGCCAATGTGTCTCAGCAAGCAATCTGTTGAACGTGGTGATATAAGAAACTAAATCTTTGGAACCCTGTCGTAGATTAAGCAACTCGTTATCTGAAGCCTGAAGAAAGACATGTTTGGCAAACAAAGTAGTCATAGCAGTTTTAAAATCATTTAAATTATGTAAAAGAGGATCATTGTTATCTACAAGAGGCATTGCCCAGTCGGCAGCTACCCCACCCAGATAAGATATTATAAAAGAAACTTTTGAGGTATCATTAACAAAGATTTGCGGTTTACATAAAAAATGTAACTGACACTGACTCATAAATGTTGTAAACTTACTAGAATCTCCTATAAATCGTTCAGGATTTGCTAAAGGTACTGGAGTGGGAGTTACCACTGTTAATTGTACCGGTTGTTCTGAGACCGAGGCAGACTGGGTACGATAAGTCTGCGAACCAAAAGCAGTTGACCCAAACTTAGGAGGTGCTAAAACAGAACTGCGCCCTTCTCCTGTAGAGTCTCTCCAGGTTGTAAAACCTGTTTTAGTCTTATCCAGTTCTTGCCGTAAAGACTGATTCTCAGAACGTAATTCCTGCATTTCTGTATTCAATCTTTGAACCAACTGAGTTAACTGATCCACATCCATTCTAAAATCCTTCTTGGTTTGCAGCAAGGGAAAGAAACAATGTTTTGAGGCTTCGCTTTCTGTTGAGCTTACACCTCGACACTGCCGGTTCTTGTTTCTCTTCTTTGCTGCAAACCCCAAACTCCCCCTTGAACAAACCAAAGCGCCAAGGATGGTTAACTCTTGAACACTCTGATTTATCCAGAAGGGAAAAAGGGAAGGGGAAGTGGAATGAGAAACAAAAACAAACACAGGAGCTCTTCAGATCCAATGATGTCTCTCAGATAAGTGTGCCGGGCCTTTAAACATTTATTGCTGTACAAGGGATACCAAACATCAGTACCAAGATTTCTCAATGAACTTTTCAATTATTTGTTATTCTCTTGTGAAACATACCTTTTGTTTTTTTCAGCCCTGGCTTACACTTCTACAACAATCACTAAACTCTTCCTTCTTTGAAAAGCCTTGAGTAAGAACAAGCATTTATTAAAATAAATACAATTCCTTGAATGTTCTACTTATCTCTATTTTTAGTGTATTAGTATAAACTTTGAACTTGAGTTAACAACTTGGCATACCTGGATTGTTGCGGTTTTTAACTGGATTTGGGAGTCCAATCTGTAATGATAGTAGAGGGAAAAAACAAGAAACAACCAAAATCTGCACCCTAATAATGTCTATTTACTTATTAGCTTTTGGCTTTAACAATGCTTGTTAATAATTCACAGCATCGATTTTCTCATGAGTAATTCCGCACCATGAAAGTAAACACCATGTGATTTACCACACTATATAGTGATCGCACATCAAAGTAACAATCAAACAACAATTGTTTCTAAAAATGAGCCAATGTTTGTTGAATGGACCAATGCTTGTTGAATGGGCCAATGCTTGTTTGTCCTAATGTTCATAGGTAATGTTCATAGGCAGTCCCGATGCTGAATTAACCAAAGTTAAATATTCCCTATTAAGTTCACAGTCTATCGCCAAGTTCTTTCTTTCTTCCTTGTAATACAACTTGTCCTTTAATCTGTTCTTGGTTTTGCAGGGACACGAGGGGTTAAATGACCTGTCTGCCGGACCGGAGGTGACGTGACTGAAGGGAAGCGAAGCTGAGGAAATGCGGTCCTATACCAGGAAAGGAAGTCTCCAAGCAAGTCAAGAACGGAAGAATAACTGAAGAGGCCGTCAGAGGTAAGTTCAGGAAAAGGGAGGAGAGAAGAGGCAATACGGAGGGGTCAGAAGGGAAACAAGGGGGCTTGTGATGAAGGGAGGAATGCACAGAAGGCTAGCAGGAACGAGAGCACTTACGGCAAGAAGAGATCTCTTTCAGGATGGTGTCAGGACTCAGGAATGCCAGAAGTGACGGGGGTCAAGGCCTGGAATCTTGATGGACGGAAAAAGCTTCAGCAGCAGTGTTCGTGATGACGCTCTGTTGATGCGAAGCGCCGTTTCCAGCGCTGCATCATATTTATACCTACTGGCAATTTGCATAGCACATGCTGCACGCGTCAGAGCGCTGACAGTTAACACGTGCCTAAGAACATCTCTTCTCTGCCGAACCTCTGCTTACAACACATCCTAAATATGCAAACAAGCATTGGCAAATGCAGAATTTCAGGAAATAAGAAATGAAAGTTCTTTAATGATAATTTCTAGCAATAATCAAACCAAAGTCATACATTGTATATGTATAATTCCTACAGTGGAATATCCTGAAACCCTAACATTATTTAACCCTTAACAATATCAGCCAGATGTAGCCCAACTATAGCCCAGTGACAGAATGTCCCAGAGTGTTCTAAAGAACAACTAGAGCGCTAACAGTCTTACTTATGACAAAAATATGGCACACCTGAAGTCATCTTGATTGGAATAAAGTGTTAACACTTAAAACATTTAATTTGCAAAGGAACAACATGAGGGGGTTCATTTTGCCATAGAAATTATGATTAGTGCTGAAGAAAGAAAAATTAGGGCACATTTTGAGTGACTTCTCAAATCCTCATATTTCATTAAAAAAATTCTGATATGCAGTCTCCCAAGATGGCCACCAGAGACAAAAGAGCCCAAATGTAGCCCAAATATCAGCCAGATGTAGCCCAACTATAGCCCAATGACAGAATGTCCCAGAGTGTTCTAAAGAACAACTAGAACGCTAACAGTCTTACTTATGACAAAAGTATGGCACACCTGAAGTCATCTTGATTGGAATAAAGTGGTAACACTTAATACATTTAATTTCAAAAGGAACAAAATGAGGGGTTTCATTTTGCCATAGAAATGTTATATATATATATATATATATATATATATATATATATATATATATATATATATATATATATATATTCACTGAAAAAACCATAGGTTATAAACCAGATATAGTTAGGAATTAGCATTTACAAAACCTTGAAAATTCACTGAAAAAACCATAGGTTATACACCATATATAGTTAGGAATTAGCATTTAAAAAACCTTATTTTACTCACACAAAACCATTGAAATTCCATATATAGTTAGTTGCACTAACTATATATCGCGCACCCGCAATCCACTGCTGATGATGTCACATATTACATCATTCATGACATGGTCAGTGACATCACTGATGACATCACTGATGACATCTCAAATGACATCACTGATGACATCACTGATAACAACATCCAGTGATTTTATGTTTCTGTAAAGTTTAAATATGTCTTACATATTGAAGAATGAGTGGATGTATAAGTGTCTGGATGAAGGATTTAGTAGGTGCATGACTGACTGTATGAGTGAGTGATTAAATGTATCTCACTGAGTGCATGGGTTAGTGACTAAACTGTCTTAATTTGTGCATCATTATGTCTGTTGTTCTGTAAACTGCTGCATGTGTTGATCAGTAGCTATATGAGTAACTATATGGGTTATTGATTGATTGTCCAAGTATTTGTATGGGAGACTGAGTGTGTGTGTGGCTGGCTGGGAGGTGTGTGACTCTGTGCAGATCAATGTGTACTTATATCAATGATTGTATAACAAGGTAAGTATGTGTTAGTATATGTTTGAAAATGTAAGGTGCTCTATGTTTAACTGTATAGACAAGAAAATGGAAGTGTGATTGATTCTTTACAGGACTGACTAGGTGTGTGAGTAACTCCATGGATGAGTGGCAGAGTGTGAGTGTCTGTATAGGTGTATGAGTGCATATGATAGTGTTGTAAAGATGAGTGATTGTATGTATGAATGATTGTATGGGTGAATGAGTGAATGTGTGTGTAGACGTAGGAATCAGTGAGTACATATGTAGTAACTAGTATTGGTGTGTCAATGGTTTCAAAAATTATACTCTGTATTTAACACTGGGTGAAACAGAGGTTATATTAAAATGTGAGGAGATGCATTGTATTGTCACATGAATGATATCATCAGTGATGTGGTCATTGATGTCAAATGAGATGTCATCAGTGGAGTCATCAGTGATGTCATTTGAGATGTCATCAGTGATGTCATCAGTGATGTCACTGACCATGTCATGAATGATGTAATATGTGACATCATCAGCAGTGGATTGCGGGTGCGCGATATATAGTTAGTGCAACTAACTATATATGGAATTTCAATGGTTTTGTGTGAGTAAAATAAGGTTTTTTAAATGCTAATTCCTAACTATATATGGTGTATAACCTATGGTTTTTTCAGTGAATTTTCAAGGTTTTGTAAATGCTAATTCCTAACTATATATGGTTTATAACCTATGGTTTTTTCAGTGAATTTCAATGGTTTTTTAATAGCAAATATCTATAGCTGTAAAATGTATTCTTATTTAAATCCAAAAATATATTTTATATGTTTATCAATAATTTTTTTTAAATATTTTTTTTGTTTCGCTCCCGGTCCGCGGACCGGGAAGCTTCCCGTTAGCTCAATTTGATGCCGCGACCCGGTCCGCGAACCGGTAAAAAATCAACATAGTGACGGTATCGCGTTGCCGCGTAATGCGTCTTATGACGTACTGCGTTAGCGCACCCGGAAGTGCCCCGGGGCGCGGACCGAGGCGCGAAACGCAGCTCCCCGGAAGCGATCCGCGGCGCTTCGCGAAAACGCGACGTATCGCGTTGCCGCGTAATGCGTCTTGTGACGTACCGCGTTAGCGCACCCGGAAGTGTCCCGCATCGCGGACCGGGGCGCGAAGCTTAGCGACCCGGAAGCTAACCGGGGCGCGTTCCGCAGCGCGTAACATGAGCGTGAGAGGTCATGTGACTTGTTAATAAAACTTTTCATTGGTTCATTTCACTTTTGGTTTCATAATGATGTAAGGCTAGGTCAGGTGACCTAAAAATAACACTTTTCATTGGTTGAGAAGTATTGTTTTTCCCAAATGATGAAAACCCCTCCTTCTTTCCTCACTCTGACTTTCATCATTGTGAGAGGAAGACCTATTTTGCTTGTTGGAAAATGGCTTCATTGGTAGCTTCAGCTGGTGGACCCCCACCACCACCTCCACCTCCTCATGGGAAGAGAGGACCACCTCCCCAGGTCATTACCAACACTGAGGAGGAAGATGAAGAAATGGATGAGGAGGGAGAAGAACCACAGTTCTTAGAAGAGGTGCCCCGGGTTTCCAGAAAGAAAGCCAGTTTCATCTGGCAGTTTTATTCGATCCCTCGTGGCCAAAAAAAAGTCAATGCGAGGTATGTCACCTGCCGCATATGCAAAGAACAATTGTCCAGAGGGACGGACAAAAAATATAGCTATGGAAATCACACAATGCACAGGCACATGACAAGGAAGCATCCACTAAATTACAGCCGGGCGGAAATAAGGGATATGCTTGACAATCCAAGACCAACTCCTGTGGCCAGACCAACAATACCGATTTCTCTAACACCAGAAGAGGCACGGGAAACTGTGCCAAATATTCAAGAAAATTTTGGGCACATGATTCACTTATGTATGTACTGTCGTGCATTATTAGCTTGTGGCAACATGAGCATCAATGCACTCAACCTGGCGTATGAACACCATGATTGCCCTAACCGCCCCCAGTAATTTTTTTTTGCTCCTGTTGAGCCCTTTTCAACGCCTGTTTTTTGTTGTTTCCCCCCCCAAAAAAAAACCAAAAAAAATATAAAATCGTTCAAAAAATACAAAAAAAACAAAAAATGTTCAAAAAAAATAAAAATAAAATAAAACAACAAAAATATTTAAAAAAAAGTTATTTTCAGAACTACCTTCCCTTTCAAAAAAAATTGCTAGAATGTTTAGCACTCTGGCAAGCTCTATTTCTTTTGGTTCGCTCCCGGGTTAGCTTCCCGGTACGCGGACCGGGAGCTAACCAAAAAAATGTTTACAAAAAAAAAGTGTAAGTATAAGGAAAGTAAACAGAGAGTGATGTTAAAAGAAAGACAGCTATAGGGAGTAAAGAAGAGATACTGTTTAATAGATCTATTTACCGAAGAAAAGACAGAAGAGGGTATAATTGTGAAAAACAAAATAGATAACGAAGTGAAAGAAAAAAAAAGAGAGTATAACATTAACAAAGAAGAGTTTCTTGGAGAATGTGAGTGAATGTTCAAAATAAGATTAAAACATGAGGAATAACAGAGAGAAAAAATAGAAAACAGAAAACAAAAAATAACAGAAAAAGATTAATTGAAACAGCAAAGAAATGTAAGTAACATAGAGCCATATCATCAACATAGGCAATAAAAGTTTTGCAGCTTTTATTGGCAGAAATGTGTCGCTAAAGCTGCTTTTGTGGCAGAAAACTGCCGCTAAAACCACTTTTGCACCAGTTTTCTGCCAATAAAAATAGCAATAATTTTATTGGCTGTGTTCATAATATTCCCCTTAGTGTGCTTCAACTACTCAGAGAAACATTATGAACAAGTAGTGATAGAGTGATCAGTCAAAGACACTAAGAGTAATAGAGACGGAGTGAGTGAACAAGAGTGAGGAACTATGAGAAGAGAGGGACTGAGGAAAAGAGTGGAAGGAGTTGAGTAAGTAGGTAATAGAGAAAGGAATGAGGAAAGTAGCAAAGGCAGGAAACTGAGGGTTAAAGAAATGAAGCTGTGGAACTAATAGTAGGTGAATGTGATAGAAATGTAACGAAAAGAATACAAAACATTTACCTTATAATTGTCGTTAAATTACTCACTTTTTGTTTTTATACTTTCAATCTGTGAAAGAGAGAACAAACATTTGAAAAATATTAAAACATGTATTTAAAAATTAGAAAAGACAAGGGAAAAGATTGAAGGACAAACAGTTTTTCAACAACTTTGACACTTACAGAAGCTTCTGCTTCTCCAGGCCCCCTACACAGTCCTAAAGATATACATTTTAAACTAACAGTATCTTGATGCAGATGAAGTGAGGCCTATCTTAAAACATGGTGCATCTTTTGCATTGCTGTTGTTTCAGAAAAGTGTCGCAAGACACTAAAATTTTAAATAATTGCTTCAGGATGCCAATAAGATGTCTACTATCCAGAGGTTTGTTTGAGGTGAGGCCTACTCAGGGTTGCAGATGAGATTTACACTTGTTGAAGAGTACAGAGGAGATAATACATGTGAAGGTCTACCAATGAAGTGAGTCATGTCCACTGCACTCTTGAACAGAGTCCAAACCTCCTATGTTTCCCTGGACAGACCTAAACTTGATCTGCACAATGTGATTCGTAATGATAGGAAACACAGGTGATGTAAATGAAATACGTGCAATTTATTTTGCTCATTTCACAATCACATCACTTGTGTTTCCTTTGCTTAGGTATCTCATTGTGCAGATGTAGTCCAGCATATGAAAGAATACGCAGAAGTGCAGCACTGCATGCAACAACTTTGACACTTACAGAAGCCTCACCTTCTCCATGCCTCCTACACAGTTCTACATATACATCATAAATGCAAACAGTACAGAATTAATTATACATGTTAAATGGTTTATTTTTGCTGTTCTCAGAATGTATCAAAATTCACTAAAAACAGTGACTTGAAGGTATTCATCATATAACAGCGGGGAAAAAAAAACACAATCAAAATGATTGTGTTTAAAAAACCCATACAACATAAGAAATCAAAATTCAGAACTCCTTAAAGTTAACTTACTTTCCATGACGTCCAAGGATGTCCTATGAACAGCTTACACTCTTTTGTGCTGTTATTACTTTCAGCCCGCCACTTTCTGAAGGAAAATCTCCATCGTTTTTAAAAACACGTTACATGCAATAAATGACTTCTTGCTCTCTACCACAAATTTTTCACAAGGCCAAATCTGGTCAGAGCCATTTATAACTCTTGGATTTCTTGTAAGCCAATCCCGTCATTTGGCATTTCCGCAACTTTCAGAATTAAAATGTTGAAGATCATTTTCACAATCCTGGAATAGTAATATCTTCCCCTTCTTGCTCAGTCATGTTCTACATTTCCTATGACACTGATACTGCTTACTATGAAGCAGACTTACACTACCTCTATGACTACTACAATTATTTAATTCTCTACATCACTTTCAATCACAAAGCAATGTAAAACAGTAGACAGCGTTGCAGACTTACATTCCCTCTACTCTATGTTTTGATTGGCTGCTTCAATTAGCTTATAAAAAGAAATAGTTTTTCTGAACTCATTCAAAGTGCATGTATTTCTCCATGACGTCCAGTGTTATGGTAAAAAGTTATGTCTCTGTACTACACTTATCCTCAAGGCCAAATCGTGTAGGAGCCATTAGAACCTCTTGAAATTCCACAGAGCACATCCCAAGATTATTTCCCTAAAATGTTGGTTTTAAAAACACCAGGTAAGAGTTTTTAAGGTCATACGGCAATTTTTTTTTGAAAATTAAAACAGAATCGTTGCAGAATGACCAGCCATTTCTAGACTTTAAATAAGCTGTGTAATGTCCTGATGTTATTGAAGGGCCGTCATGATATATAATTGCTGCAGTTACAAAAGTCCTTCCTGATATTGACAACTGCGAAGCTACAAAATTTTTAATTAAAGTTGTCAATTTTGTTCCATCAGGCCTACATCGTTGGAACATTAAAATGACATACTGGCCATATGTTCGTATAAATAATGTTGACATCATTTCAGATTTACATTGGCTACACTCCATGTTGTGATCAGCTGCTTTTACTAGCTTATTAAAGGAGACTGATTTACTGTCTGGCAAAGTTAAATATATAAATCTTTCTGAGTCTACACTAGTAGTACTTGATACCATACAGTTCTCGCAGTCATGCTGCCATTGATAAGAAAGCCCAAACAGCTGATCTACATCTACACCTTCAGCATGCAATACATCAAGCATATACATTAAAAACTCCTGACAATCTTGCTGAATATTTTGAGAGAATTGTGTTTGGCCTGAACATCTGTCTAACAGATTTCGAATTTCAGACACACTTTCTATGTTTCTTCTATCAGTGCTACATTTCTCTAACACAGAATTTAACAAACTGCAAAATCTTTGATCAGAATTGACCACAATCTCTTCCTTTACATTTTCTAGAGAAAACAAAACATTAACCACTACATTAGCATAGCAGTTGACACCAGAACTGTTTTCAAATTGAAAACCAACAACATCTTGAACAGAATCCTTTTTGTTTCTGCTTGTAATTTTAGGTTCATCGACTTTTCGTCTTTTTGCTACAACCTCCCCAGTATTGGTCACATTTGTTCGTTTCCGGCCTACCACACGTTTCTCAAACAAAGGATACTGAGGCAAATGTGACGCATACTCTCTTCTTAACCTATTGTATTCCTTAACACAATCTAGATCCGCACAAATGTTTGTGACATCACACTCAATCAAGTACAATCCCGATAAAGTTCTAACTCGTGACAATGCCACGTATGCCATACCCTCCTTGAACACAGAACTGCCAATATTCACCAATGCACAGTCTACACTTAAACCTTGCGATTTATGGATTGTCACCGCATATGCCAAGCAAACAGGAAACTGCTTACGGCGAACATATAAGTCTTTTACAAGCAAAAATCTAGCAGAGCAACGACCAATTAGCTGTACTTCCTCAATGCCATCAAATTTAATTTTTAAAAATTCAATTCCATCTCTATTTCTGTATTTTACAAAATCAACAACATTACCCATTGATCCATTTACCAGACCTCTTTCAACATGTAAATTCCTTCTTAAAATTATACGGCAGTTCAAGCACACATTCAGAGTCTTTTCAAAACCTGCAGTTTTAGATATACTCTTCTCTAATGAATCCAATTTTGTTTTCAGATTCTCAGACAAAATAATTGTTGATCCCATATGCTCTACTCTGTCAATAGCTTCCAGTTTCACAATCTCTTGCTTTTCTAAATGCAACATTTTGTTGTTGAATTTGGCACATTCTGCAAGAGTTGGCATCAAACATATTCCAGATTTCTTATCAGTAATTTTCTGAAAAATATTCTCAGGCACAACATCTTGTTCTGGATATAAATTTGACAGTAATCGTGCATGTAAAGCTTCTTTCCCATGCTCGGTCACTTTTCCAATTCTAACATCTTGTAGAATAGTCTTGTAAACTTCATCCTTCGCCTGACGCATATTTTCATGCAGTTCAGCATAATTGAAGTTTAACCATATATTGACGTTGCCAATGCTGCCTAGGCACTTCCTGGTATCTTCATGCGTGAGCATTTTGAACACAGGTTGCCCTTTCACTGGTGTCAGCTGCAGAAGATCTCCGAAAACAATGATGTGTTTGCCACCAAATAACACATCATACTCTGTTTTGAGAACTTCTTGCATCCTCAAATGCACAAAGGCAAGCATGACATTGGAAACCATGCTTACTTCGTCAATGATAAGAAGTTTCATTTTCCTCAAGATTCTTGAAACTTCAAAACAAGCATCTCCAGATAGCTTGTGATATTGTAATTTGTTGTCATGCTCCACTGGCAGCATCAGTAAACGATGTAAAGTAATCCCTTTAATGTTATGTGCTGCCAGTCCAGTTGGAGCGGTGACAACACAAGACAGCGATGACTCTGTCCTTTCCTGCAAATAGCATGAAATTGCTTTAATGAGGAAACTTTTTCCAGTTCCCGCTTCTCCACTCACGTACAGTCGGACAGGCTTCATCGACGTACATGAGCATTCTTTCTTGTCATGACTTAATCCATGATCAATTTGCATGGTAACTTCGTCATATATTTTCCTCTGCTCAACGTTGAGTTGTCTTTCCAACTCTTCTAAGTTAACCGCATCCTCCTGAGCATGTGCCATGGCTCTTTCCACTTCATTCATGGCAGTGGCAGCTTCATTTTCGATAACAGGTCCTCCTAGTGGATCCTGACTCAATGAAGCAGAACTCTGACTGTCCTGAGAACTGTCTCTGGCAATCTCGGCTGCAATCGTTGCTTCCTGCTCAATTTCCGCATTCAACATTTCTACATATTTGGGAAAAGCAGGACATTCTATGGTCTCCTTGGCGGCATTGAAAGAGTCTTCGTAACAGAGGAAATCTCCAAGCAGTTCCTCTTCTGCACGCCAAGGCTTGAAAAGTTGCAAAAGTGCTAAATAGAAAAACTCCTTTTTTTCAGGAGATTCGCCACTCAATTTTCGATGGTTTACCAAGTGGCATTTTCTTTGCTTGACCAGACATCCCTCACTTCCTATTACAGCATACACTCCTTTCTCAGTATCTTCTTTGATGTTCCTCTTGAATATGTAATTTTGAAGAACCTCATACAGACAAACATTGTCGAGGTGACTGCTTCTATTTGGATAATATGTATCCAACATGTTGGTCTTCAAAATGTCGGTACTGTTTGGCTCCTTTTCCGCCAAATACTCAATTTCCCGCACAGGTTTGAGAACTCGATTACGCGTTGCAGCAAGACCAAGACTCGCCCAAACGATACTCCTGGACTTGGCATAGAGACTTGCTGAAGACAACCGGTCAGAGCATTCGTAAGCTCCAATTTCTCGATGCGACAACATCTTCAGACTGAAACTGTACAACTTCTTGCTGAGGCTCTTTTCATGGGAAATGTCCTCCCACATATCCTTCAATTCTGTCTTCTCTTTTTTGGTGATGTAAGACGTCACATACCGAGCCACAGCCATACAGTTATCAGCCACAAACTGTATATCCATGTTAGCATTCCACATGGACAAAATCACCGGGTTGTAGTCGTTGATGTACTTGGACTCTTCGTTCCTCTTCAAATTGTATGTGTTTTTAGGTGATTTCTTCATGACATTATGTCGCAGCGAAGACATCAAACTGTTTACTCTTCCTTTAGAAATCACCGGTCGTGGAAAACCGAAACGACATTTGGTGTAGAACTTGTCCTTGTTTCGGAATTTACGACGGCAGTACTTTCCACATCGATGGCTTTGGAAACGCAGAACTTTTTCTCTTAGGCTTTTCTTCTCCTTTGCGTTTGGAACAGCACACGTAGAATACTGTTGGATGAAACTCATCACTGAGTCTTCTGGATCCGTTCCAAATTTAGGTGCATCCTTGATCCACAGCAACATATGTATATGAGGAGCACCTCTTGCTTGGTACTCCTTTCTCCAGAAGAAATCCAACACCTCTCCAAGAGGTGGATTCTTCTTATTCATGATGAAAGACATCATAGCTTCAAATCTATGATTGAAGTACCTACATACATTGACTGGATCCAAAGAGCACAGTTCTCCGGGTGTCTTGAATTCGATGTTATCTACGTTAGCATTTGCCTCTCGTAGAAATTCAAGTAAGTCTTCCCAGCCATACTCGGCACAGCTCAGAGTGAGGAACCATGTGGGAGTACCTAAGTTCCTCAGCATACATTTTAAATCACCATGACGACGGTACCAGTACTCATTAGTACCACGCTGACACGCCATGAGATTAATCAGGTGAGAATCCAAAATACTGTCTTGGACATTGACTTTATCCATAAAGTCACTTGCCGAGATGTTTTGCATGTGTATACCACTTTTCAAGATGTGGTTCACTGCATATGACAGTCCAGACAGATCGCTTTCAAACAGGAGATGAAACAAATAGGGAATGCATTGTCGAAACCTAGCATCTCCTGCATACAATCGCAAAGTCCGGTATTCAGAAGCAGGAATTTGATGAGGTCGCTCATCATATCTTCCTCCCTGACCTGTTGGAAAAAGCTGTGGGAAACACCGAGCTTCCAAACTTTCCTCCCAAACACTAATGGGACTCCCTTTGGCTTGTTTCATTTGAAACAACTCAATAGCATTCCCCATGACTTCCTTGGAATGCAAAGGATGAACACTATAATGTTCATATATTTCTTCACTAGTAGAGGGTTCTACTTTCTCAATTTGACCAGCACACAAATCGCTATCCTCTTCCTCACTTACTTCCTCTTCTGCAACATATACATTCTTATAGTATTTATTATTTTTTTTCAAATACAATGTTGCCTTTTTAACTTTCCTAACATCTACTAAATCTTGCCATATTTTCTTATTCTTTGTCGGAACCCCATTAACTAAGATAACCAGAGGTTCCTCTTCCACTTTTTCTACTCCAATTGTGTTAATGTTTTTCTTCAAATCTAGAGGCAAATAAACAACTCTTCCCTTTAATCCTCTCTGTAAATCTGATGGAGGCAATTTCCCTGTCTTTGGCTCCATTCTTACAATAGCCTGAAAGGGATGGATACTTTGAATCAAAATAGATTCATAAGTATTTAAATCCTTCAATTCAGAAGGAATCTCAACCAATTCCAGATTATTATGAACTGCTCTAGCAGGCATCTGGTTTTGATTTAATTTGCAACAACAATAAGTACACACACGTTGATCCAATCCCAAATCAAAACAATTTTCTACCATCAAGTATGTTGCGAAATCCTTCCATTCACTATTATTTTCCCTTTCACTTTTTGCATATAAATCCACTAACTTAGTCTGATTCTTATAATAAGTGTGTCGACAACACACACAAGTGAAATTAGGCCTCTCACTTGATTTCACCTCAAACGTCGCTTTTACTTCCAAAGTAACAAAACTCAATTTCTTCACATATATTCTTCACATCTATTTCAGAACCATGCAAAAGAGCAGCGCATAATTGTTTAAGCATATTTGCTGGACTCTTAGCATAATACAACATTCTAACTAATTTCCTCACTTTATTATGATGCACTGCTAGCATCCTGAAATGATGAAAAACACTCTGGCATACTCTCCTGGAAAGACAAGCCAGTGAATGACCATGCAAACCTGTCACTTCTCTTACTCTGCAAGGATCTAATTCTTGCAACAACCTTATTTTCTGCTTCAAACTTTTCTTATTAAATGACCGTACAAAATCACAAAGCAAATTGATGGAATCCTGTCGCACACTGCAAATACTACTACACTTCCAGGTGTACACAGGACCCTTAGCACATCTTCCTAAAACCTCATTACCTCACACCTCTTCTGCCTCTGTTGTCACAAGTTTTTCTTTTTCAACTGGACAACCATCTTTCACTTCATAAGCACGACCACTGGTGTCAACTGCATGCACCAAATCATTATCCTGGAAATAACTCTCCTCATTAAAAAATGCCTCACAGCTTGAACTATGCATCCATTCTCCAGAAAAAACTTCACAAAAATTACTACGATTAACTATTCTCTTCCATCTTTTTTCGCACATATAAGCCTCCTCAGCCACCCTCAGAAAACCTAGGGGGTCAAGATAACTCTACCGTGCCCCCTTCTACCCATTCTGAGCATTATTTGCCCTCCATCTTGTATCTTAATTCGACCGAAACACAAAATGGTGGACTCCCGGAACGCTTAAGGTTCGCGAACCGGGGCGCTCAACGGTACGCGTACCGGGTCGCTCCCTGGGAAGCGCACCATCAAAAAAGGTGGGAAAGTAGTTCACAGAAAAGCCACTGGAGACAATTTCACCAAATATAGATTAGCTCATACTACATACCAATCCCTACCATTTTCACAAATTTGATTGGAATTCCATTTAGTCATTTAGCCTGTAGACCTCTCTAAATACCCTGAGGTAAATTACTTCACAAAACACATCTGAAGTGTTGGAATTGAAAACCAATAAAAATGTTACTTTCATTTTCTACTTTTTTTACCTGACATTTCATTGGTTATATACCTGAATATATATAAAGGAAGAGAAGAAAACACAGCCATTTTGACTACTACTTCTTGCTGTACATTTCAATAGTATTTTCACTAATTCCTTCAACTTCTTTCTAAAGGTAAGTTTTTATTTTTAAAACTGAAGTATATTGTGCACTATAAGTTAATATGGTAAACTTTTTCTGATAGATATATACTATCCCTCTGTAGTAGTTATAGATTTAGAGAGACTTCTCTGTTATAGTTATGGATGGAGTTAGGCTTCTCTTGTATAATTATGAATTTACTTACGTTAAATCACATACACTTTTTTATATTCCTACTTCCACTCTGATACTATCCACTGCCCAAAGATAAATTCACTGATAAAAAATGCCTATTTAAAATTATTCCCAACATTGCCCTATCTCTACTAATATATATTTTTTTAATCCAAATTTCAGGCAAAATGGAAGGCGAAAACCAAGTTTCTTTTGAAATGGACCTGCAAGAGAGCAGCCAAGAATTGATTGATACAATTGATCAAATTGACATTGAATTTTTCGATGAAACTTGGGACAATGAACTAATGCAATGTGTACAAGCAGTAGATAACCTCCTTGCAAATGAGGACATTTTACACCCTCAGAGACTACAATGTATATTCCATGATAATTATGAAATTTCTGACAATGAAATGTTAGAAAGTTTAATAAATTATGAAACACAATCACAATAAAAAAAAATGCTTAAAAAATAAAAAAAATAAAAAATAATCAACAAAAACAACAATCAATTAACATACAGCATTTGAAAAGTCTATCATTCATTTTTCATTGCAGTACGCTGCCCAGAACGCTTCCCGGTTCGCGGACCGGGTGCTCCCCACGCAAAAAAAACCAAACATTTTTTTTTGTTTTTTTTGCCCCGCGGGGCCCTTTTAAAACCTCCACATTAAACCTAGGGGGTCAGGGAGGATCTAGTATGCCCCCTTATGGTCATTTTCGCTTTTGTTTTGGCCTCCTCTTGTCTCTCAATCCTACCGAGAGACAAGATGGCGGCCGCTCCGGACTGTTTAGAATGTTGACAGACACCGGAGAGCCAATCAGCTTAGCTACGCGAAGTTCCGGTACGCTTAAGGTCCGCGGACCGGAGCGCTGCCCGGAGCGCGCTTACAGATATATATCGTTTTTTAAACGTTAATTTCTCAAAATCCACTGGAGCACATATATTGAGACATAGAAAAGGCACATCGGGCTACCAGTCCCTACAATTTTGCCAAGTTTCATGGAAATCCATTCAGCCGTTCGGGCTAAAAGTGAGGCCAACCGCCCTATGGAAAACTCAATGTTAAAAACACGTTTTGGGACCCCCCTTTTTTCTCGGCCCCCCCTTGACGAAACCCCCCCAAATTTCCAAGGGCTGCTCAGAAACAAAATGTTCCATTTTCCAGAAAATTTCAGCCAATTCCGTCCTCAAACGCCAAAGTTATTAGACATAGAATTTTCAAAAATCCCATAGGGAAAAAATCCTAACTATATATACCTACTGGCGACCGCCAGTAGGTAATATATATATATATATATGTATATATATATATATATACATATATATATATATATATTACCTACTGGCGGTCGCCAGTAGGTATATATAGTTAGGATTTTTTCTCTATGGGATTTTTGAAAATTCTATGTATATATATATATATATATTACCTACTGGCGGTCGCCAGTAGGTATATATAGTTAGGATTTTTTCTCTATGGGATTTTTGAAAATTCTATGTCTAATAACTTTGGCGTTTGTGGACGGAATTGGCTGAAATTTTCAGGAAAATGGCACATTTTGTTTCTGAGCAGCCCTTGAAAATTTGGGGGGGGTTCGTCAAGGGGGGGCCGAGAAAAAAGGGGGGTCCCAAAACGTGTTTTTAACATTGAGTTTTCCATAGGGCGGTTGGCCTCACTTTTAGCCCGAACGGCTGAATGGATTTGCACGAAACTTGGCAAAATTGTAGGGACTGGTAGCCCGATGTGCCTTTGCTAGGTCTCAATATATGTGCTCCAGTGGATTTTGAGAAATTAACGTTCAAAAAAAGATATATATCTGTAACAGAGGACCGGGCAGCGCTCCGGTTCGCGGACTTTTCGCGGTACGGAGCTTTGTGAAGCGAAGCTGATTGGTTCTCCGGCGTCTGTGAACATTCCAAACAGTCCGTAGCGGCCGCCATCTTGTCTCTCTGTAGGATCGAGAGACAAGAGGAGGCCAAAGCGAAGGGGCAAATGACCATAAGGGGGCATAGTAGATCCTCGCTGACCCCCTAGGTTTGATGTGGAGGTTTTAAAAGGGTCCCGCGGGGCAAAAAAAAAATAATAATAATAATAATCGAACGGCTGAATGGATTTGCACGAAACTTGGTAAAATATTAGGGACTGGTAGCCCGATGTGCCTTTGCTAGGTCTCAATATATGTGCTCCAGTGGATTTTGAGAAATTAACGTTCAAAAAAAGATATACATCTGTAACAGCGCTCCGCTTCGCGTAACGGAGGTTTGCGAAGCTGATTGGTTCTCCGGCGTCTGTAAACATTGCAAACAGTCCGTAGCGGCCGCCATCTTGTCTCTGCGTTGGATCGAGAGACAAGAGGAGGCCAAAGCGAAGGGGCAAATGACCATAAGGGGGCATAGTAGATCCTCCTTGACCTCTTAGGTTTGATGTGGAGGTTTTAAAAGGGCCCCGCGGGGCAAAAAAAAAAATTATAATAATAATCGAACGGCTGAATGGATTTGCACGAAACTTGGCAAAATTGTAGGGACTGGTAGCTCGATGTGCCTTTGCTAGGTCTCAATATATGTGCTTCAGTGGATTTTGAGAAATTAACGTTCAAAAACAAGATATATATCTGTAACAGCGCTCCGCTTCGCGGAGATAAAATTATATCTGTATTACCTAGCTGTTGCTAACACCAGTTAGCGACGGCTAGTAGGAGATAGCGACCATCTTGGGCCCCACTTTGCATGTGAGTGATATTTATCACTAATGACATGCAAAGTGGGCATGCCAAGATGTTAGCGACTGGAAACAGTCGCTAACATCGCTATCTCCTATTATCAACTTTTGGAAATATTCGCGATAAGCGCGAATATCTCCAAAAGCTAGCACCTGCCCTGAGCAGTTCTTAGCCATGTTATCCAATGGGAGGTGGATAACATGGCTAAGAGCATTAGCTCGGTAATGCATGAATATCGCTGAGTTTTCAGCGATATTAATGCATTGCGGTCGTTTTTTATCGTATTTGCGATAAACCTTGATAATAGCAAGGTTTATCTGCGATAATTTCTGACGATGCTTAGCGGTAAAAAAATCGTTGCTAAGCATCGTTAGGGATAAATATCGCTTAACTTTGGTAATATGCCCCAACGTCTGTTAACGTTCGATTCGAAGGAAATCAGGAAGTGTTGAAAAACATTGTCTGCGCCATCTTGTCTTTTTTCAAATGCCACACTTTTGTCGTGCACGGCAGCCATTTTAGATGCCTTGACCAGACCCACTCTGTGCACGCTGTCGATCCTTAGCATGGCTCCCCACCCTCGCAAGCATCTCCCCCAGGCAGTGGTCACCCCCGCTCTCTGTCTTATGCATGGGTAATAAACCTCCCCCCATCTGCGCTGCTCTTCCCTGAGAATCACACCCTGTGCCCGCCCGACACCTCCCTTTCGCCCTATTCACTACCGCACCCTCTGACACTCCTTTTCCTCTGTGTCCGATTGTCCAGGCCGGTCCTAGGGTATCAGCTAGCCCTGCAGATGTAGTTTATGGCCCCAGCTGTAAAGAATCATCCCTCTTCAAAGGAGTTATAGTAGATCAAGGCCCACACTCGATGAGATCCGTCACAGCAGACGCGTTCCTATTATCTGAAAACCATCCTGTATTGTGATTGGGGAGGGGACCGAGCCTGAAGCGGAAGATTCCAGGGATGACTCTTTGTACATCAAAGTTTTTACAATTATGTGTCACATTAAAAATATATAGCACTCCGACAAAGTAGTAAGATTATAAAACTTTAATAACTTATAAATATATACAAGAAAACAAAAACAGTAATAACATATAAAATTTTTAGGGAAAAACAACGAAGTATCGGTCGGCTGTGCGAATAGTCCCAACGCAGCACAACGTCCAGATTTCCGGCGTGGGGCGTCGCGGGGGGTGGGTCATCAGTAGCAAACTGTTGTGCGAATAGTTCCAAGGCAGCAGAACGATGGCACCAAGGTGATGTCCAGTAAGTTGCCGCACTGGTTTTGGTATCCTACAATGCTGCTCCAAATAACGGCGTGGGGCGCCCCGGGGGAGGCGGCGTGAACGGGCCTCTCCAGGTGGAGTGTCATCTGTTGTAGTGGGGTGCCCCTTTAACGTTTCAGTTGCCATTCCGTCCGTTTTTGGTCCACTGTGTCAAAAGCCGCAATTCAGCTGAGTTGCGCCCACTCTTGCGGTGCAGCGATAGGCGGCTGTCACAGGACTCTCAAAATGGAGGCAGGCTGTTTCCTTTTTGGGCCTGGTCCACTGAAATGGCCCTGGGACACCTTGGAAATCGGACGCTTGTCTGCTAGGTCTTGGACCCCATTCTCGAAAGCGTCCCCTCCGCCTTGAGGATTCATCAAAAGTTTTGGGGGCCCCCGACTCCTGTAGGCTTCTGGTGGGGAGCGGTTGCCATGATTGCTCGCGGAATGACCACGACGGAGCTACGAGATGGTGGTGCTCTCATGCTGACGCCAGCTTCAGTCTGAAACATCCAGAAACAAGGTGGGGCTTTCATCGTTTGGGGAAAAAAAAAAGTTTTCATCCAATGAAAAGTGTTGTTTTTAGGTCATATGATCAAGCCTTCCATCATTAGGAAACCAAAAGTAAAATGAACCAATGAAAAGTTTTATAAACAAGTCACATGACCTGTTATAGGGTATAAAATGCGGAGAAAATACGTTGGCACGTGAGGCGGCGTCAGTAGCGGACCGATGTGCGAATAGGCCGAAGGCAATACAACGCGCCAAGATCCGGATGGCACCGAGGTGGTGTCCAGCAAGTTGCAGCACTGGTGTGGCCATCCTACAATGTTGAAAGTCGGCGTGGGGCGCCCCGTTGGCCTGTGAGTTTGCGTCAGTAGCGGACCGATGTGCGAATAGGCCGAAGGCAGCACAACGCGCCAAGATCCGGATGGCACCGAGGTGGTGTCTAGTAAGTTGCCGCACTGGTGTGGCCATCCTACAATGTTGAAAGTCGGCGTGGGGCGCCCCGTTGGCCTGTGAGATGGCGGCAGTAGCGGACCGATGTGCGAATGGGGCCAAAGGCAGCGCAACAATATTTTCGGAATAGAAGACACCACAAGGCGCTGAGATGCCAAGATCCGGATGGCACCGAGGTGGTGTCTAGCAAGTTGTGGCACTGGTGTGGCCATCCTACAATGGTAAAAGTCAGAGTGGGGCGCCCTGTTGGCCTGTGAGATGGTGTCAGTAGCGGACTGATGTGCGAATGGGGCCAAAGGCAGCGCAACAATATTTTCTGACTGACACCACAAGGCGCTGAGATGCCAAGATCCGGATGGCACCGAGGTGATGTCTAGCAAGTTGCTGTACTGGTGTGGCCATCCTACAATGGTAAAAGTCGGCGTGGGGCGCCCTGTTGGCCTGTGAGATGGTGTCAGTTGCGGACCGATGTGCGAATGGGGCCAAAGGCAGCGCAACAATATTTTCTGTATGGAAGATACCACTAGGCGTTGAGATGCCAAGATCCGGATGGAACCAAGATGATGTCTAGCAAGTTGCTGTACTGGTGTGGTCATCCTACAATGCTGAAACTCGGCGTGGGGCGCCCCATTAGCCTGTGAGATGGCGTCAGTAGCGGACCGATGTGTGAATAGGCCGGAACCAGCACAAGGCGCCAAGATCCGGATGTCACCGTGGTGGTTTCATAGTTGAGAGGCACTTCATCTGCAGTGGGGCGCCGAGATCCGGATGGCACCGAGGTGATGTCTAGCAAGTTGCTGTACTGGTGTGGTCATCCTACAATGCTGAAACTCGGCGTGGGGCGCCCTATTAGCCTGTGAGATGGCGTCAGTAGCGGACCGATGTGTGAATGGGGCAAAGGTAGCGCAAGAATATTTTCTGAATAGAAGACACCACAAGGAGCTGAGATGCCAAGATCCGGATGGCACCGAGGTGGTGTCTAGTAAGGTGCACTGGTGTGGTCATCCTACAATGCTGAAACTCGGCGTGGGGCGCCCCATTAGTCTGTGAGATGGCGTCAGTAGCGGACCGATGTGCGAATAGGCCGAAGGCAGCACAACGCGCCAAGATCCGGATGTCACCGTGGTGGTTTCATAGTTGAGAGGCACTTCATCTGCAGTGGGGCGCCGAGATCCGGATGGCACCGAGGTGATGTCTAGCAAGTTGCTGTACTGGTGTGGTCATCCTACAATGCTGAAACTCGGCGTGGGGCGCCCCATTAGCCTGTGAGATGGCATCAGTAGCGGACCGATGTGCGAATAGGCCAAAGGCAGCACAACGCGCCAAGATCCGGATGTCACCGTGGTGGTTTGATAGTTCAGAGGCACTTCATCTGCAGTGGGGCGCCGAGATCCGGATGGCACCGAGGTGATGTCTAGCAAGTTGCTGTACTGGTGTGGTCGTCCTACAATGCTGAAACTCGGCGTGGGGCGCCCCATTAGCCTGTGAGATGGCGTCAGTAGCGGACCGATGTGCGAATGGGGCCAAAGGCAGCGCAACAATATTTTCTGAAGAGAAGACACCAAAAGGCGCTGAGATTCCAAGATCCGGATGGCACCGAGGTGGTGTCTAGCAAGCTATGCAGCTGAGTTGCGTGCGCACTTGCGGCGAATAGGTCGAAGGCAGCATAACAATGTTTTCTGAATAGAAGACACCACAAGGCGTTGAGATTCGGTTACCACCGAGGTGATGTCTAGCAAGTTGCCGCACTGGTGTGGCCATCCTACAATACTGCTCCGAATAACGGCGTGGGGTGCCCGAAGGGGGGGGGGGAGGCGGCGTGAACGGGCCTTCCTAGGTGGAGGCTCGTCTGCTGTAGTGGGGCGCCCCTTTACCGTTTCAGTTGCCATTCAGCTGAGTTTCGGCTGCTCTTGATGCTACAGCGACAGGCGGCTGCAACAGGACTCTCAAAATGGCGGCCTGTTCTTTGGATTTGGGCCTGGTCCACTAAAATGGCCCTGGGACACCTTAGAACTCGGACGCTCGATTTTTTTTTCCTTTCCTGTACATGCAAAAAAAGGTAAATGCCCGGTACGTTACACGCTTCATCTGCCACGATGAACTCTCCAGAGGAACCGAAAAAATATATAGTTATGGTAACTATACCATGCATCGTCATATGGAGAGGTGGCACCAATTAATTATAGTGCTGCATAAAAGAGAGATTTGGAGGAGAACCCCTGACCTGCTAGTACATTCATCAAAGAAGTGGCAATGACAGCATCAGAGGCAAGGGAAACGGTCCCAAATATTTAGAAGAACTTTGGAAAGATTAAAATGACATGTTTAGATTGTGGCAAATTAATTTCATGTGGACAGATGAGTGTTACTTTAATAAATACAGCATATGAACATCATCATAGTCGATGGTTGGTAGAGACATTTTGACTATATCCTGGACCTGCCCGTCCTCGCCCAAAATGGCGCCGGAATAAATGGGACTCGTAACTCCTTGTTGTGTACTGGTTGCAGAACCTTGAAATCACGAGATACGTATGCAGTTTTGAAGCACATGGCGGGCGGGGACGAGAATTGATTGAATATTTCGACATCCAAGTTCGAATTAACATCACCCATGGTACTTGCCCGCAAATGTATATCTAGATAATTTTATTGTAACTGGCCCTGTCGTATTTTAATTATAAAATGTACGTCCACCGATTCCGTAACTGTTAGACACCTTAGTTCTTGCAACCTAATGGCCCGCCCGTTACGTTCCTCTACAGTGTAAATGTCTACTCATCATATACGATTACAGTTTGCTCCGTGGCCGGCCCACGTGGTTATAGGCTCGTATTTGTATAATGAAATTTTCACAATAAAGGTTTTTAAAAGAAAACATGGTAGTAGTATATACATTGGTAAAGTTTTTAATAATAGTCACTGTTTTAGAATCATTAAAAGGCAAGTGAAATAAAGCAGACCAATTACATGAAGGGTAAAAGGTATAATACGAAGGAACGCAGTAAAGATAAATGGTCAAGGGCTGTTGTGTTTTCTATTCCTGCAACATAAAGTGATCGATAAGAATCTCATATTCAGGCGTATCGGCGACTAAGACAGCAGGTCGACCCTCTTTTGCTCAACGGCTCCGTCATGGGACGAAGAAACGCTCTTTTTCTCGAAAAAAGAATATATTTTACTTGCAGGACAGTTGTAAATTTTCCAGGAAAGTACATTAGCCTGGAACATTATAACATATATTTAAGAAAAAATAATGTTCGGAAGTAATAAAAAGCGTAATTTTTAGGTCATATGACCAAGCCTTTCATCATTAGAATAAGAAAAGTAAAATGAACCAATGAAAAGTTTTATTAACAAGTCACATGACTTGTTATGCTTACGTTACGCGCTGCGCGCCCCGGATGACTTCCGGATGCGCTAACGCGGCGCGTCATATGACGCATTACGCGACAACGCAGGTCCAGAATATAGTCAAAATGTCTCCACCAACCAGCGGTCGGAACACAACCCCTTTCGGCAGGCTAAATAGTTCTGTTAAATGACAACAGAAGGGACAGGCAACAAGAACCATCAGTCAAAGAGGGGAGGGCTAGTTCTTCTCTACCGGGTTACATTGGGGCGCTACCGGAACTGATCGAATTGGTAGTCTACAGTGTTTCTGGATGTTTCAGACTGAAGCTGGGGTTAGCATGAGAGCAGTACCATTTCGTAGCTCCGTCGTGGCCATTCCGCAACCAATCATGGCAGCCGCTCTTTATCGTTATTTTGGGCGGGGTGGGTGGCGTAGCCGAGCTGTTTTGCAGCCATCATTGTGTGGAGTTCAGTTCATTTCACTAGTTTTGTATTTGTCATGAGGGGTTGTTCCTAATGTTTCTATTTTAGCGAGGTCAAAAAGAGATCCCATTAGTGGCCTACTGATTTTGCTCGATTCCTTTTCTTTTTTTTTTACACGATTTTTCGTTATCTGCAAAGACTAAACAGAGTATTGCGACTCTGTGTTTGTTTGTAAATAGAGAATGAACCAAAGAGAACCAATTCTAAAACAGTAAATACTTGGATAACAATCAATCAAATGGAGAGAGAAGCAGGCACGACGTATTACAATGGGGGCAAAGGCCTGCGTTAACTACCCTTCACTATGTGCAAAGAGAGAGTACTCCTAATAGAAATGAGGGGGGAGGGCACCATTCAAAGCAGATCAGTGTGCATAAACACGAAAATGTTTTCACTTACCACGTACTTGACATTCGACAGCTTATGATATTTGCTATTAAAAAACCATTGAAATTCACTGAAAAAACCATAGGTTATAGACCATATATAGTTAGGAATTAGCATTTACAAAACCTTGAAAATTCACTGAAAAAACCATAGGTTTAGACCATATATAGTTAGGAATTAGCAGTTTAAAAAACCTTATTTTACTCACACAAAACCATTGAAATTCCATATATAGTTAGTTGCACTAACTATATATCGCGCACCCGCAATCCACTGCTGATGATGTCACATATTACATCATTCATGACATGGTCAGTGACATCACTGATGACATCACTGATGACATCTCAAATGACATCACTGATCGGTCGCCAGTAGGTATACATAGTTAGGATTTTTTTGAATAGGGATTTCTTAAAATTCTATGTTTAATAACTTTGGCGTTGATGGACGGAATTGGCTGAAATTTTCAGGAAAATGGCACATTTTGTTTCTGAGCGTCCCCTGAAAGTTTGGGAGGGTTTCTTCAAGCGGGGGCTGAGAAAAAAGGGGGGTCCAAAAACGTGTTTTTAACAGTGAGTTTTCCATAGGGCGGTTGGACTCACTTTTAGCTCGAACGGCTGAATGGATTTCTATGAAACTTGGCAAAATTGTAGAGACTGTTTGCCCGATGTGCCTTTGCTAGGTCTCAAGATATGTGCTCCAGTGGATTTTGAGAAATTAACGTTAAAAAATATATATATATCTGTGACAGCGTCCCGGTTAGCGCCCCGGTTCGTGTACCAGACGCGTAACGGAACTTCGCGAGGAGAAGCGGATTGGCTCTCCGGTGACTGTCAACATTCAACAGTCCGGAGCGGCCGCCATCTTGTCTCTCGGTAGGATCGAGAGACAAGAGGTGAAGAAAAACGAAGGGGAAAATGAATGAAAGGGGGCAAGGTAGACCCCTCCTGACCCCCTAGGATTGATGTGGGGGCTATTAAAGGGCTCCGCGGGGCAAAAAAAAATAATTATTTTTTTTTCGATTTTTCGCGGTGGAAGCGCTACCCGGTACGCGAACCGGGTAGCTCACCGGTAGCGTAACGGGAGTCCGCCATCTTGTGTTTCGGACGAATTTAGTCACAAGATGGAGGATAAACAATGTTGGGAATGGGTATAAGGGGGCACGGGAGACATATCCTGACCCCCTAGGTTTTCTGAGGGTGGCTGAGGAGGCCCATATATGTAAAAAAAACACCTTTTTTTTCAAATTTTTGCACGGTTAGCACCCGGTCCGCGCACCGGGTAGCGTTCCGGAAAGCGTAACAAGGGGAAAACCAAGGGAAATATTAAAATAATATTTTAGAGTGCTTTGAGGTAGGGTAGCTCTGAATAGAGCTGTTGTGTTGTGTGGGTGATGTAAGTACCAACATGTAGGTACCAATGAAGAGTCTAAAATTCAATGTACACCGTCTCCTCTGTAGATATTTTGTATGTTCTAATATGGGTTATTTAAATGTAAATGTGTGGAAAAGCACTTCATGCTTTAAAGCAATTGTATTTTTGAACTGATTGTTCTTTCCTCTTAGTCCTCCTCTTTGGTTTTTTTCCCCCACACTCTTCTTCAGCATGATAGTTGATAAATTCGTTCCCTCAAAAAATGTATATACATAAAAAAATTATATTAAATACATATAAAATATATTTTTCCTTTAAAAGAAGAATACATTTTACAGCTTTTGATATTTGCTATTAAAAAACCATTGAAATTCACTGAAAAAACCATAGGTTATAGACCATATATAGTTGGGAATTAGCATTTACAAGACCTTGAAAATTCACTGAAAAAATCATAGGTTATAGACCATATATAGTTAGGAATTAGCATTTACAAAACCTTATTTTACTCACACAAAACCATTGAAATTCGCATATATAGTTAGTTGCACTAACTATATATCGCGCACCCGCAATCCACTGCTGATCATGTCACATATTACATCATTCATGACATGGTCAGTGACATCACTGATGACATCACTGATGACATCTCAAATGACATTTGATAAAAATCTCTCTCCTGTCATACAACGTACTGTGTGTATGTACTAATTTGCCCGTGTGAGAGAATGTACGTGGGCAGTACCACCTTGAAAGCCAAAGAAAGGGTTTTATAGCATCGTAGGGCCATAAAAAATCATAATGAACAATATCCAGTGGCCCGTCACTTTTTTGATCATCATTTTCAAAATGAAAATCTATTGAGGATGGTCGTCATTGATAAAGTGAATCTGGGCAGTCGGGGAGGAAACAAAAAACTAGCTTTGCGACAAATGGAGTCAAGGTATATAATTGATTTCGAATGTATGAATCCTAACGGGTTAAACATTAATGAGGAATTGGCTGTACATCTTGCATGAAAATTGGAAAAAGATGAATTGATATATTTGTATATATTGTCTGCAGTAGGATCTTTGTAGGTCTTTCTTTGAAATATTTTAATTTCTTTATTTTTTAGGTACTGTGATGAATTTCTATGACTATGAATATGAAGTCAATCAAATTGAATGTTGGAAATTATTTGGATGCCCACCATATATAACCAGCTGGAGGCCATGATATATTAATTTGATTTAAGGCAGATATGGGAATGGTGCCCACTTGGGCTTGGACTTTAATACTGGCTTTACAAAGATATGGTGATATGAAAAGACCTTTGGCTTACAAATTGCAATCATTGCCCACTTGGGCGAGATTTGGTAGACATATCATAGCTTGTAGTTTAATTTGCCCACTTGGGCTGGACTTAGTAGAACTAAACCATTTGAAACCAATCGTCTGCCATGAATATTGTGTTACATAGAATGGCATCAATGATGGTATATTACAGGAATGTATCGACTGAAATGTGAAACAACTGGTGGGCTGAATGTCATCAATTTAATTTATATGTAAATGAGAATTGTTGCCACGATATATTGTATATTCATTGACTCTTTCAAGATGTCTGCCGCAAACCAGTACCTACACTTGGGTGATAGTCCATTTTCTATGGTTATACTTTGAGAAAGAGTAAAAGGACACATGTTTGGTTGGAAATTGTAAACGTGATCAAGCTACATTGCAAAACGCGTTGTTTTCCTGCTGATTAAAGTATTACGTGCACAGCAAACTTTCGAGTGTCGGAGACGTCTGTTCGATTGAATGGAAGATTGTGGTGAAAATAGTGGGTGACTGGGAGCCCTACTCCGACCCACTCGTGAGCGGTACTGGTAATACACCGGAATCTTGGTTACATATATATAGAAACATCTGCCAAAAAAGCCTTTGATTACTTATAAAAGATGTCCGTCTTTGGCAGATCATTTGGTCCATAGCCATTTTAAATCATTGGCTAAACCCATAAAAATATCGAAATCGGTTGGTTTCTTCCCTTGTCTCAAATGCAAGGCATGTAAATTTAGTGACAAAATATCTGAATACCCAAATCGCACAGGCGATAATAAACCCAACATAAAAATAAAGCAGTTGCTTAATTGCAACTCGGAGTATACTGTGTACTGTCTCACCTGTCCTTGCAAGCTGCGATATATTGGCAGCACCATCAAACCTGTTAAACTCAGGATTCTCGAGCATATGCGGGCTATCACTAACAACGATAAATCATATCCAGTAGCCCGCCACTTTGCACAACACCATCAAAGCAAGTGGGAGAAACTACGTTTCTATTGCATGGATCAGACCCCCAAACTAGAACGAGGAGGGGACAGGGAAAAGTCTCTACGCATCCTGGAGTCCAAACACATTATTAATCTTAAAACTATTACTCCTTGGGGTTTAAATAATAATGAAGAACTGTGGGTTCATTTGTAAACAGTAAAATGTCACAATGATTGGGGATTCATAGTAGACAATGAAACTGAACTGGGTAACATCTCTACTTTCCCAACGATGTGTCATGCCTTAGTTATCTTTTCTGGTTTGCACTGTTGATAAAACCGCCCATTCAGGGCTGAATAACCTAAAACGGACACATTGAGAAATGAATTGTTGTAAATATCTCAATTGTTGACCTAATTATTCTTACTGTGAAAATGGAATTGATGAAAATTAATGACTGTCTATTTTACAACGTTACTTGTTTTTAATGAGCACAATGCACTTTCACATTATCACCACTGTATAGCCGGTACAATAATGTAATTTGCACATTACAAGATGGCCACTAAAATGCTGTAAAAAACATGTCCCTCTTCTATGTCTATGGAGAGTGCAGCTGACCAATGACTTTAAAATGGTGATTTCAATCGCACACTAACGTTACACTGACGAAGCCTGTGAAGGCGAAACGCGTCTGTAAGGGGTGAGGGGGGTTTGGTGATTAAAATTCTTGAAACGGATACCAGTGTGCCGGCCTTTCTTTTTCTGACACCGGAATGGGATACGGAAAGTGTGCACGGCTGCCACGTCTTTGCTCACGAGATGCCAGCAAAACAGGACACGGACCCAAATTATGTGCTGTTATTTTTTATTCACCCAAGTGTCTGAGACGCGTTTCGCAGAGCGGACGCCGCTTGTTCACTATATATCCACACAACAGGAAACCACTTTTGAAGAACTTCGCCACACGAAGATAAATGCAGCTCACTTTATTTGGCAAACAGCCTGCCAGCAGGAACCATCGAAGAGCAGCATAATTCAAATTCAATCCAGCCAGACGCGTTTCCGGTGTAACCCTTTCTTCAGTGGCTTCTCATGCAAAACGACTGCAAACGCTGCTGGGAGTACACTTTTATTTCCAAAACCTGCCCATGTGGGCGTGGCCATCTGCATAACCTTGTGGGTGATGTAGTGTACCCCATAGTATTTCCAAGTCGGTGCTTTTGCCGCAGTTCATAGTGTCCATAAATAACATAAGCACATCTCCAAGGCGGGAGCTGCCCCGCTTTGTGGCTGAAAACCGGAGCTGTTGTGAACTGGTTTCCCCCTGTAAAGTCACCGATTTGTCTTTGTTTACTAACGCTAGACACTGCAGTAGTGCCGTCGCTGACCCGCTCACCGCGGTGGGCTGTTCTTCGCGACCGGGAAAGGCCCCCTTACATCCACACAACAGGAAACCACTTTTGAAGAACTTCGCCACACGAAGATAAATGCAGCTCACTTTATTTGGCAAACAGCCTGCCAGCAGGAACCATCGAAGAGCAGCATAATTCAAATTCAATCCAGCCAGACGCGTTTCAGGTGTAACCCTTTCTTCAGTGGTTTCTCATGCAAAATGACTGCAAATGCTGCTGGGAGTACACTTTTATTTCCAAAACCTGCCATGTGGGCGTGGTCATCTGCATAGCCTTGTGGGTGATGTAGTGTACCCCATAGTATTTCCAAGTGGGTGCTTTTGCCGCAGTTCATAGTGTCCTTAAATAACATAAGCACATCTCCAAGGCGGGACCTGCCCCGCTTTGTGGCTGAAAACCGGAGCTGTTGTGAACTGGTTTACCCCTGTAAAGTCACCAATTCGTCTTCGTTCACTATCACTAGACACTGCAGTAGTGCTGTCGCTGACGCGCTCACTGCGGTGGGCTGTTCTTCACGACCGGGAAAGGACGCCTTACATCCACACAACAGGAAACCACTTTTGAAGAACTTCCCCACACGAAGATAAATGTAGCTCACTTTATTTGGCAAACAGCCTGCCAGCAGGAACCATCGAAGAGCAGCATAATTCAAATTCAATCCAGCCAGACGCGTTTCAGGTGTACCCTTTCTTCAGTGGCTTCTCATGCAAAACGACTGCAAACGCTGCTGGGAGTACACTTTTATTTCCAAAACCTGCCCATGTGGGCGTGGCCATCTGCATAGCCTTGTGGGTGATGTAGTGTACCCCATAGTATTTCCAAGTGGGTGCTTTTGCCGCAGTTCATAGTGTCCATAAATAACATAAGTTGTCCGTCACAGTCTGTGGCACAGCCGGTGTGAGTACGCTCGGGGATGGACTCTGGGATACTCTGGGACCCATATGTGAACAGGGTTGAGAGCCGATTAAAAAACGAGGAGACGTCCTCAAAATCGGCGCAAGTTGCTGTTAAAAATTGTTTCTGAAGCACGTAATCATGTCAGCGTTGGATGCCAAATGAAAGGCCACTGCAGATAAACTCTTTTTCATGCAAGCTGGGAGCTCCTCGAGTTCCAATGGACAGACATCGATAAGTATAAATAATGAAGTACAACTGCAAACCCTACTGGCTAAATTGGAAAAATTACATAGAAAAGAACTTTCCAAATGGTGGGAGGCAGAATCTCTCCAACGGTACATCGAGGTCGGGAGGGTACCTCGTGGCCTCAGGATCTTCACAATTCCAACTTTTGAAGATCCTGACCCCGACATGTTGGAGGAATGGGCCAACAATTCGGCCTCCTGATCCACCACGATGTTACGGATATTAGTAAAATACGCCCTAAAAGATCGAAGCAAACTACTGGAAGAAATTGACAAACTGATGAGCGAGATTAGTGCACTTATGTCAAAGGAAGCGCTTGCAGATTATTTAAAAACTTTGGAAACAAAAATGCTGAAATTGGAGGAGGAAATTACTATAAAGAAACAACGAAAATTTCTAAGAGACTATAAAGATTACCAATCTGGTCGCACAATAACTTTTCAAAGGAAATATGATCATCTCTTTGAAAAATCAAGTACGGTGAGAACCAACAATTTCGACACACAGATACAAACAGCTACTGTGGAAAGCGATGCCTCTGATGGGAGTCTCCCAGATGTCTCCCCGGGTAAATTAAACCAAGCGATTTCAGACGACCAACAAAAGAGAAAGAGTAATTTTTTATTACAATTCCAAGTCCTAAATCAAGGACGAACGGATCCGCAACAGGATCAAGGAAACCAAAGGGGAAGAGGCAGAGAAAATTGGGGAAGACCAAGAGGAACAAACAAGCCAAAGCAAGACAAAAGCGCAGAAAAATCGCCCATGGGAGTAATGACACGGGGCAGCAAGGCCAAAGTATGACGGTAATTAACCTTTCTTCTAGACCTCTAACTATGCATGAGAACGATGTATTATCATTGGGGTTATCTTTTTCTCCGTCTACTAATCTAAACTACGCTCAGACCAGGATTGATTTTTTTATTTTTCAAGAAAATTGAAACTTAAAAAGTGGTTTGAAACACATGGGTCGAAATCATCTGCAAATGGCACAATAGCCAATGTTAGGAATTTAAACTCGGATGATGTTGAACTTTTGGAACTTATTTCATCTGGAACAATTGAAAGAGACGATTTATTGTTAGATGAAGTCACCAATGTAAATCCTGGGAGTGATTTCAAGTCCAAGTCAAGGTTTATTCCTCACGTCCCTTGTGAAGCGGTGGAAGTATTTGAAAAGGGTGTATTAAATGACATAAAAAAATTAAGAACAATACGACTAACCAACAACATGAAAAATATGAGCCTCGAACAAAAACAAGCTATTCAAGATCTGAAGAATGACAATCGGATTTTTATCCGTAATGCAGACAAAGGGGGCAATGTTGTTGTGTTAGATAAAGTAAAGTATCTGAATGAGGGATTGAGACAGTTGAGTGACACAGCATGTTACCAAAGGTGTACTCAAACAGACATAAAAAAGATGAAGAGTATTTTTGACGATCTGTTGCAGGATTATAGGGAGAGAGGATTATTGGAATGGGATGAGTATAAATTCTTACGGTGTGAATATCCTAAAACACCTATCCTATATCTCCTTCCTAAATTACATAAGGATGCTGCTGATCCCCCGGGAAGGCCTATTGTCTCGTCCATAGATTCTCTACTAGAGAACACATCCCAATATATCGATTACTATCTAAGACCGTTTGTAGTCTCCCTCCCATCATATCTAAAGGATACCACCCATTTCTTGAAAACCATTGAAGGCATCATATGGGAACCCTCCTTCACACTGGTCACACTGGACGTGAGTAGTTTATATACTAGCATACGACACGATTTGGGTTTAATGGCTATAGAACATTTTCTAAAATCCAGATCAATTTCATATATTTACCATTCCAAAATGTTGCTCAAGCTAATTGAATTCTGTTTGAATAACAGTTTTTTTATTTTCAATGATGAGATGTACCGACAGCTACAGGGCACGGCTATGGGCACCTGCTTCGCCCCTAGTTATGCCAACCTTTTTATTAGTTGGTGAGAGGAGCAAGTGTCCAACCAAATAGCCGAATTTAACACCAATGTTGTCCTGTGGCTTAGGTACAACGATGACATTTTTATGATTTGGAATGGATGTATCAACACTGCCAAAGCCTTTGTGGGTCTACTTAACAAGAATAATGTAAACCTAACATTTACAGAACATGTACATAAGACTGAAATCGAATTCCTAGACATTCAAGTAAAAATACAAGGGACTGCCATGACCACCAGCCTGTTTCGAAAGAAAACAGCAGGTAATAGCCTTCTAAATGCAAAGAGTGCACATCTAAGGAGTCTCGTGAACAGTATACCCTATGGGGAACTGCTACGAGCAAAAAGAAATTGTAGCACAAAAGAGGCGTTTGAGGCAGAAAAAAACATCATGTGTGACCGTTTCAAAGAAAGGGGTTATAAGAACAAAACTATTGTACAAGCATGTAAAAGAGTTGATACTACAACCAAAAATGAGTTACTCAATCCCAACAAAGCCAGAGAAGAAGAAAACAAGGTTAGGTTCATTACAACCTTTTCGGGCCAGGCAAATGAGATTAGGAAGATCTTTCACAAACACTGGCATGTCCTTTTGACTGACAATCATCTAAAACTCCATTTGAATCCTAATCCCCAAATCACTTTGAGAAAATGTAGATCACTGAAAGATGATCTAAGTCCTAATGCTGTAATAAGTACAATTAAACCTAAAGACAATCCAGGCTTCAAATGCTGTGGGTCATGTAAAGCCTGTCGGAACAGCACAAATTGTAAAGAACTGACTGTCCCCACCACTGGGAGAGTATTTACTATCAAAAAATCTCTCTCCTGTCATACAACGTACTGTGTGTATGTACTAATTTGCCCGTGTGAGAGATGGTACGTGGGCAGTACCACCTTGAAAGCCAAAGAAAGGGTTTTACAGCATCGTAGGGCCATAAAAAATCATAATGAACAATATCCAGTGGCCAGTCACTTTTTTGATCATCATTTTCAAAATGAAAATCTATTGAGGATGGTCGTCATTGATAAAGTGAATCTGGGCAGTCGGGGAGGAAACAAAAAACTAGCTTTGCGACAAATGGAGTCAAGGTATATAATTGATTTCGAATGTATGAATCCTAACGGTTTAAACATTAATGAGGAATTGGCTGTACATCTTGCATGAAAATTGGAAAAAGATGAATTGATATATTTGTATATATTGTCTGCAGTAGGATCTTTATAGGTCTTTCTTTTAAATATTTTAATTTCTTTATTTTTTAGGTACTGTGATGAATTTCTATGACTATGAATATGAAGTCAATCAAATTGAATGTTGGAAATTATTTGGATGCCCACCATATATAACCAGCTGGAGGCCATGATATATTAATTTGATTTAAGGCAGATATGGGAATGGTGCCCACTTGGGCTTGGACTTTAATACTGGCTTTACAAAGATATGGTGATATGAAAAGACCTTTGGTTTACGAATTGCAATAATTGCCCACTTGGGCGAGATTTGGTAGACATATCATAGCTTGTAGTTTAATTTGCCCACTTGGGCTGGACTTAGTAGAACTAAACTATTTGAAACCAATCGTCTGCCATGAATATTGTGTTACATAGAATGGCATCAATGATGGTATATTACAGGAATGTATCGACTGAAATGTGAACAACTGGTGGGCTGAATGTCATCAATTTAATTTATATGTAAATTAGAATTGTTGCCACGATATATTGTATATTCATTGACTCTTTCAAGATGTCTGCTGCAAACCAGTACCTACACTTGGTTGATAGTCCATTTTCTATGGTTATACTTTGAGAAAGAGTAAAAGGACACATGTTTGGTTGGAAATTGTAAACGTGATCAAGCTACATTGCAAAACGCATTGTTTTCCTGCTGATTAAAGTATTACGTGCACAGCAAACTTTCGAGTGTCGGAGACGTCTGTTCGATTGAATGGAAGATTGTGGTGAGAATATATATATATGTATATATATGTATATGTATATATATATTACCTACTGGCGGTCGCCAGTAGGTATATATAGTTAGGATTTTTTCTCTATGGGATTTTTGAAAATTCTATGTCTAATAACTTTGGCGTTTGTGGACGGAATTGGCTGAAATTTTCAGGAAAATGGCACATTTTGTTTCTGAGCAGCCCTTGAAAATTTGGGGGGGGGGTTCGTCAAGGGGGGGCCGAGAAAAAAGGGGGGTCCCAAAACGTGTTTTTAACATTGAGTTTTCCATAGGGCGGTTGGCCTCACTTTTAGCCCGAACGGCTGAATGGATTTGCACGAAACTTGGCAAAATTGTAGGGACTGGTAGCCCGATGTGCCTTTTGTAGGTCTCAATATATGTGCTCCAGTGGATTTTGAGAAATTAACGTTTAAAAAAAGATATATATCTGTAACAGCGGACCTGGCAGCGTCCCAGGACGCGTACTTTACGCGCAACGGAGCTTTGTGAAGCGAAGCTGATTGGTTCTCCGGCGTCTGTCAACATTCCAAACAGTCCGTAGCGGCCGCCATCTTGTCTCTCGGTAGGATCGAGAGACAAGAGGAGGCCAAAGCGAAGGGGCAAATGACCATAAGGGGGCATAGTACATTGTCGCTCACCCCCTAGGTTTGATGTGGAGGTTTTAAAAGGGCCCCGCGGGGCAAAAAAAAATAAAAATAATAATAATCGAACAGCTGAATGGATTTGCACGAAACTTGGCAAAATTGTAGGGACTGGTAGCCCGATGTGCCTTTGCTAGATCTCAATATATGTGCTCCAGTGGATTTTGAGAAATTAACGTTCAAAAAAAGATATATATCTGTAACAGCGCACCTCTTCGCGTACTTTTCGCGTTACGGAGCTTTGCGAAGCGAAGCTGATTGGCTCTCCGGTGTCTGTAAACATTCCAAACAGTCCGTAGCGGCCGCCATCTTGTCTCTCGGTAGGATCGAACAGCTGAATGGATTTGCACGAAACTTGGCAAAATTGTAGGGACTGGTAGCCCGATGTGCCTTTGCTAGGTCTCAATATATGTGCTTCAGTGCATTTTGAGAAATTAACGTTCAGAAACAAGATATATATCTGTAACAGCGCTCCGCTTCGCGGAGATAAAATTATATGTGTATTACCTAGCTGTTGCTAACACCAGTTAGCGACGGCTAGAAGAATATAGCGACCATCTTGGGCCCCACTTTGCATGTGAGTGATATTTATCACTAATGACATGCAAAGTGGGCATGCCAAGATGTTAGCGACTGGAAACAGTCGCTAACATCGCTATCTCCTATTATCAACTTTTGGAAATATTCGAGATAAGCGCGAATATCTCCAAAAGCTACCACCTGCCCTGAGCAGTTCTTAGCCATGTTATCCAATGGGAGGTGGATAACATGGCTAAGAGCATTAGCTCGGTAATGCATGAATATCGCTGAGTTTTCAGCGATATTAATGCATTGCGGTCGTTTTTTATCGTATTTCCGATAAACCTTGATAATAGCAAGGTTTATCTGCGATAATTTCTGACGGTAAAAAAATCGTTGATAAGCATCGTTAGGGATAAATATCGCTTAACTTTGGTAATATGCCCCAACGTCTGTTAACGTTCGATTCGAAGGAAATCAGGAAGTGTTGAAAAACATTGTCTGCGCCATCTTGTCTTTTTTCAAATGCCACACTTTTGTCGTGCACGGCAGCCATTTTAGATGCCTTGACCAGACCCACTCTGTGCACGCTGTCGATCCTTAGCATGGCTCCCCACCCTCGCAAGCATCTCCCCCAGGCAGTGGTCACCCCCGCTCTCTGTCTTATGCATGGGTAATAAACCTCCCCCCATCTGCGCTGCTCTTCCCTGAGAATCACACCCTGTGCCCGCCCGACACCTCCCTTTCGCCCTATTCACTACCGCACCCTCTGACACTCCTTTTCCTCTGTGTCCGATTGTCCAGGCCGGTCCTAGGGTATCAGCTAGCCCTGCAGATGTAGTTTATGGCCCCAGCTGTAAAGAATCATCCCTCTTCAAAGGAGTTATAGTAGATCAAGGCCCACACTCGATGAGATCCGTCACAGCAGACGCGTTCCTATTATCTGAAAACCATCCTGTATTGTGATTGGGGAGGGGACCGAGCCTGAAGCGGAAGATTCCAGGGATGACTCTTTGTACATCAAAGTTTTTACAATTATGTGTCACATTAAAAATATATAGCACTCCGACAAAGTAGTAAGATTATAAAACTTTAATAATTTATAAATATATACAAGAAAACAAAAATAGTAATAACATATAAACATTTTTAGGGAAAAACAACGAAGTAGCGGTCGGCTGTGCGAATAGTCCCAACGCAGCACAACGTCCAGATTTCCGGCGTGGGGCGTCGCGGGGGGTGGGTCATCAGTAGCAAACTGTTGTGCGAATAGTTCCAAGGCAGCAGAACGCGCCGAAATCTAGATGACACGAAAGTGATGTCTAGTAAGTTGCCACCCAGCAAATAACGGCGTGGGGCGTCGCGGGGGGTGGGTCATCAGTAGCAAACTGTTGTGCGAATAGTTCCAAGGCAGCAGAACGATGGCACCAAGGTGATGTCCAGTAAGTTGCCGCACTGGTTTTGGTATCCTACAATGCTGCTCCGAATAACGGCGTGGGGCGCCCCGGGGGAGGCGGCGTGAACGGGCCTCTCCAGGTGGAGTGTCATCTGTTGTAGTGGGGCGCCCCTTTACCGTTTCAGTTGCCATTCCGTCCGTTTTTGGTCCACTGTGTCAAAAGCCGCAATTCAGCTGAGTTGCGCCCACTCTTGCGGTGCAGCGATAGGCGGCTGTCACAGGACTCTCAAAATGGCGGCAGGCTGTTTCCTTTTTGGGTCTGGTCCACTGAAATGGCCCTGGGACACCTTGGAAATTGGACGCTTGTCTGCTAGGTCTTGGACCCCATTCTCGAAAGCGTCCCCTCCGCCTTGAGAATTCATCAAAAGTTTTGGGGGCTCCGACTCCTGCAGGCTTCTGGTGGGGAGCGGCTGCCATGATTGCTCGCGGAATGACCACGACTGAGCTACGAGATGGTGGTGCTCTCATGCTGACGCCAGCTTCAGTCTGAAACATCCAGAAACAAGGTGGGGCTTTCATCGTTTGGGAAAAAAAAAAAGTTTTCATCCAATGAAAAGTGTTGTTTTTAGGTCACATGATCAAGCCTTCCATCATTAGGAAACCAAAAGTAAAATGAACCAATGAAAAGTTTTATAAACAAGTCACATGACCTGTTATGCGGCATAGGGTGTAAAATGCGGAGAAAATACGTTGGCACGTGAGGCGGCGTCAGTAGCGGACCGATGTGCGAGTAGGCCGAAGGCAACACAACGCGCCAAGATCCGGATGGCACCGAGGTGGTGTCCAGCAAGTTGCAGCACTGGTGTGGCCATCCTACAATGCTGAAAGTCGGCGTGGGGCGCCCCGTTGGCCTGTGAGTTTGCGTCAGTAGCGGACCGATGTGCGAATAGGCCGAAGGCAGCACAACGCGCCAAGATCCGGATGGCACCGAGGTGGTGTCTAGTAAGTTGCCGCACTGGTGTGGCCATCCAACAATGCTGAAAGTCGGCGTGGGGCGCCCCGTTGGCCTGTGAGTTTGCGTCAGTAGCGGACCGATGTGCGAATAGGCCGAAGGCAGCACAACGCGCCAAGATCCGGATGGCACCGAGGTGGTGTCTAGTAAGTTGCCGCACTGGTGTGGCCATCCTACAATGCTGAAAGTCGGCGTGGGGCGCCCCGTTGGACTGTGAGATGGCGTCAGTAGCGGACCGATGTGTGAATGGGGCCGAAGGCAGCGCAACAATATTTTCGGAATAGAAGACACCACTAGGCGCTGAGATTCCAAGATCCGGATGGCACCGAGGTGGTGTGTAGCAAGTTGCCGCACTGGTGTGGCCATCCTACAATGCTGAAAGTCGGCGTGGGGCGCCCCGTTGGCCTGTGAGTTTGCGTCAGTAGCGGACCGATGTGCGAATAGGCCGAAGGCAGCACAACGCGCCAAGATCCGGATGGCACCGAGGTGGTGTCTAGTAAGTTGTCGCACTTCTATGGCCATCCTACAATGTTGAAAGTCGGCGTGGGGCGCCCCGTTGGCCTGTGAGATGGCGTCAGTAGCGGACCGATGTGCGAATGGGGCCAAAGGCAGCGCAACAATATTTTCTGATTTGAAGACACCACAAGGCGCTGAGATGCCAAGATCCGGATGGCACCGAGGTGGTGTCTAGCAAGTTGTGGCACTGGTGTGGCCATCGTACAATGGTAAAAGTCGGCGTGGGGCGCCCTGTTGGCCTGTGAGATGGTGTCAGTAGCGGACTGATGTGTGAATGGGGCCAAAGGCAGCGCAACAATATTTTCTACAATATTTTCGGAGTAGAAGACACCACAAGGCGCTGAGATGCCAAGATCCGGATGGCACCGAGGTGATGTCTAAGTTGCGGACCGATGTGCGAATGGGGCCAAAGGCAGCTCAACAATATTTTCTGAAGAGAATACACCACAAGGCGCTGAGATGCCAAGATCCGGATGGCACCGAGGTGATGTCTAAGTTGCGGACCGATGTGCGAATGGGGCCAAAGGTAGCGTAACAAGATTTTCTGTATGGAAGATACCACTAGGCGTTGAGATGCCAAGATTCGGATGGCACCGAGGTGATGTCTAGCAAGTTGTGCCACTGGTGTGGCCATCGTACAATGGTAAAAGTCGGCGTGGGGCGCCCTATTGGCCTGTGAGATGGTGTCAGTAGCGGACTGATGTGCGAATGGGGCCAAAGGCAGCGCAACAATATTTTCTGACTGACACCACAAGGCGCTGAGATGCCAAGATCCGGATGGCACCGAGGTGATGTCTAAGTTGCGGACTGATGTGCGAATGGGGCCAAAGGCAGCGTAACAATATTTTCTGTATGGAAGATACCACTAGGCGTTGAGATGCCAAGATTCGGATGGCACCGAGGTGATGTCTAGCAAGTTGGTGTGGTCATCCTACAATGCTGAAACTCGGCGTGGGTCACCCCATTAGCCTGTGAGATGGCGTCAGTAGCGGACCGATGTGCGAATAGGCCGAAGGCAGCACAACGCGCCAAGATCCGGATGTCACCGTGGTGGTTTCATAGTTGAGAGGCACTTCATCTGCAGTGGGGCGCCGAGATCCGGATGGCACCGAGGTGATGTCTAGCAAGTTTCTGTACTGGTGTGGTCATCCTACAATGCTGAAATGTAGTGGGGCGCCCATTTACCGTTTCAGTTGCCATTCAGCTGAGTTTCGGCTGCTCTTGATGCTACAGCGACAGGCGGCTGCAAGAGGACTCTCAAAATGGCGGCCTGTTCTTTGGATTTGGGCCTGGTCCACTAAAATGGCCCTGGGACACCTTAGAACTTGGACGCTCGATTTTTTTTTTTCTTTCCTGTACATGCAAAAAAAGGTAAATGCCCGGTACGTTACACGCTTCATCTGCCACGATGAACTCTCCAGAGGAACCGAAAAAATATATAGTTGTGGTAACTATACCATGCATCGTCATATGGAGAGGTGGCACCAATTAATTATAGTGCTGCATAAAAGAGAGATTTGGAGGAGAACCCCTGACCTGCTAGTACATTCATCAAAGAAGTGGCACTGAGAGCTTCAGAGGCAAGGGAAACGGTCCCAAATATTTAGAAGAACTTTGGAAAGATTAAAATGACATGTTTAGATTGTGGTAAATTAATTTCATGTGGACAGATGAGTGTTACTCTAATAAATACAGCATATGAACATCATCATAGTCGATGGTTGGTAGAGACATTTTGACTATATCCTGGACCTGCCCGTCCTCGCCCAAAATGGCGCCGGAATAAATGGGACTCGTAACTCCTTGTTGTGTACTGGTTGCAGAACCTTGAAATCACGAGATATGTATGCAGTTTTGAAGCACATGGCGGGCGGGGACGAGAATTGATTGAATATTTCGACATCCCTATTGATATTAAGTTCTGATGTGTTATTGATTACTGTACTGTTGAAAGTTCGAATTAACGTCACCCATGGTACTTGCCCGCAAATGTATATCTAGATAATTTTATTGTAACTGGCCCTGTCGTATTTTAATTATAAAATGTACGTCCACCGATTCCGTAACTGTTAGACACCTTAGTTCTTGCAACCTAATGGCCCGCCCATTACGTTCCTCTACAGTGTAAATGTCTATTCATCATATACGATTACAGTTTGCTCCGTGGCAGGCCCACGTGGTTATAGGCTCGTATTTGTATAATGAAATTTTCACAATAAAGGTTTTTAAAAGAAAACATGGTAGTAGTATATACATTGGTAAAGTTTTTAATAATAGTCACTGTTTTAGAATCATTAAAAGGCAAGTGAAATAAAGCAGACCAATTACATGAAGGGTAAAAGGTATAATACGAAGGAACGCAGTAAAGATAAATGGTCAAGGGCTGTTGTGTTTTCTATTCCTGCAACATAAAGTGATCGATAAGAATCTCATATTCAGGCGTATCGGCGACTAAGACAGCAGGTCGACCCTCTTTTGCTCAACGGCTCCGTCATGGGACGAAGAAACGCTCTTTTTCTCGAAAAAAGAATATATTTTACTTGCAGGACAGTTGTAAAATTTCCGGGAAAGTACATTAGCCTGGAATATTATAACATATATTTAAGAAAAAATAATGTTCGGAAGTAATTAAAAGCGTAATTTTTAGGTGATATGACCAAGGCTTTCATCATTAGAATAAGAAAAGTAAAATGAACCGATGAAAAGTTTTATTAACAAGTCACATGACTTGTTATGCTTACGTTACGCGCTGCGCGCCCCGGATGACTTCCGGATGCGCTAACGCGGCGCGTCATATGACGCATTACGCGACAACGCAGGTCCAGAATATAGTCAAAATGTCTCCACCAACCAGCGGTCGGAACACAACCCCTTTCAGCAGGCTAAATAGTTCTGTTAAATGACAACAGAAGGGACAGGCAACAAGAACCATCAGTCAAAGAGGGGAGGGCTAGTTCTTCTCTACCGGGTTACATTGGGGCGCTACCGGAACTGATCGAATTGGTAGTCTACAGTGTTTCTGGATGTTTCAGACTGAAGCTGGGGTTAGCATGAGAGCAGTACCATTTCGTAGCTCCGTCGTGGCCATTCCGCAACCAATCATGGCAGCCGCTCTTTATCGTTATTTTGGGCGGGGTGGGTGGCGGAGCCGAGCTGTTTTGCAGCCATCATTGTGTGGAGTTCAGTTCATTTCACTAGTTTTGTATTTGTCATGAGGGGTTGTTCCTAATGTTTCTATTTTAGCGAGGTCAAAAAGAGATCCCATTAGTGGCCTACTGATTTTGCTCGATTCCTTTTCTTTTTTTTTACACGATTTTTCGTTATCTGCAAAGACTAAACAGAGTATTGCGACTCTGTGTTTGTTTGTAAATAGAGAATGAACCAAAGAGAACTAATTCTAAAACAGTAAATACTTGGATAACAATCAATCAAATGGAGAGAGAAGCAGGCACGACGGATTACAACGGGGGCAAAGGCCTGCGTTAACTACCTTTCACTATCTGCAAAGAGAGAGTACTCCTAATAGAAATGAGGGGGGGGGGGCACCATTCAAAGCAGATCAGTGTGCATAAACACGAAAATGTTTTCACTTACCACGTACTTGACATTCGACAGCTTATGATATTTGCTATTAAAAAACCATTGAAATTCACTGAAAAAACCATAGGTTATAGACCATATATAGTTAGGAATTAGCATTTACAAAACCTTGAAAATTCACTGAAAAAACCATAGGTTATAGACCATATTTAGTTAGGAATTAGCATTTAAAAAACCTTATTTTACTCACACAAAACCATTGAAATTCCATATATAGTTAGTTGCACTAACTATATATCGCGCACCCGCAATCCACTGCTGATCATGTCACATATTACATCATTCATGACATGGTCAGTGACATCACTGATGACATCACTGATGACATCTCAAATGACATCACTGATGACATCACTGATGACATCTTATTTGACATCATTCTTGTGCTAATACGATAAACCTCTTCAGACTCTAATATAACCTTAGATACACTCAGTGTATACAGACACTCACACACTGCCACTCATCCATGGAGTTACTCACACACCCAGTCAGTCATGCAAAGAAACAATCTCACCTCCATTTCTTCAACTATACAGTTAAACACACCTTACTTATTGAAACATATACTAACACATATTTACTCTCTTATACAATCCCTGATACAAGTTCACAATGATCGATACAACCACTCACTCATTCCGTGGCTCTCATGCACAGTTATTTATATATGCCAACTCTCACATGTACTGTGTTTTACATATGTACTTACTATGACATGTAGCATTGAGATATCCATTCCCTCATCAATACACTCATGCACACAGTCAACTGCCCATGTAGCTGTTTCCACATGCACTCTTGAACTCATACACCTAGTGAATAAACTGCTCACACATCTATGCATAGAGTCACACACCTTCCAGCCACCCCCACACAAACTCAATCTGCCATAGAAATACTTGGGCAACCAATTAATAACACATATAGCCTCTCGTATAGCTAATGATCAACACATGCAGCAGTTTACAGAACAACAGACATATTGATGCACAAATTAAGACAGTTTAGTCACTAACCCATGCACTCAGTGAGACACATTTAATCACTCACTCATACATTCAGTCATGCACCTACTAAATCCTTCGTCCAGACACTTATACATCTACTCATTCTTCAATATGTAAAACATATTTAAACTTTACAGAAACACACAGTCACTGGATGACGTCATCAGTGATCTCATCAGTGATGTCATTTGAGATGTCATCAGTGATGTCATCAGTGATGTCACTGACCATGTCATGAATGATGTAATATGTGACATGATCAGCAGTGGATTGCGGGTGCACGATATATAGTTAGTGCAACTAACTATATATGGAATTTCAATGGTTTTGTGTGAGTAAAATAAGGTTTTTTAAATGCTAATCCCTAACTATATATGGTCTATAACCTATGGTTTTTTCAGTGAATATATATATATATGTATATATATATATATATATATATATATATATATATATATATATATATATATATATATATATATATATATATATATATATATATATATATATATATATATACCACTGGAGGGTGCCAGTAGGTAGTTATAGTTAGGATCATGGTTCCATAGGATAAGCATTTTTTGTTTTGCCAAAAACTTTGGTGCTGCTTAACAAATCTTCGCAAAATCTTCAAAACTGTTCCCCTTTTTGGTTCAGCTGCCACATTAAAAGTTTCAGGGTAATCCGTCCAGCGGGGGCCAAGAAAAAAAGGGGGTCCCAAAACACGTTTTCCCCATGCATTTTCCTATAGGGATTTTGAACACGACTACAGCCCGGACGACTGAACGGAATTACACCAAATTTGACAGAAAGTTAGATGTTTGTCCAGAAAGTGTGCTTTTTGTGATTTGGTGTAAATCCATTCAGTATTTTAGAGATATTTAAGTTTAAAAAATAATGAAATCTGGGGACACGGATCCTTGCAATGGTCTCGCGGATTCTACTGAAATTTGATTGGCTACCAACACTTCAACCAGGAAGTGTTGGCAGTCATCTAGGGACTCAGCTTGAAGTTGAGTCCCACAAAAAATGGAATGCCCTGAACCCCCAGATATGGTGGATGGGTCCCACAGGGACCACGGCAAGGGGATAAAAGCAGTTTTAAGATTCAATATAGCTGCAAATGTGCGGTGGGTGTACCTGCAAATCTGCAGAAAATTGAGAAAAAAGAAGCCCCTGGAGGGGTCAATTCCTGTGGTCAGTGTTTTATGATTATGCGGGGGCCAATGTGGGAACCTGCACCCTGCAGACCCCCACCTCCCCGGGTAAACAATATTAAACTGAGCAGGCCGGGGGCTATTTATTAAATTGGATCAGAGGAAGCCCATATGGCCTCCCCCGCATCCCCAGGGACTACCACTTCCCTGAGTCAAAGAATTATAGAAATTAGGGAGGCCTGCATGACTCAGCCATAGTCCTGGGAACCGTCACCTCCTCAGGGCTATGATTTAAAGAAGAGCTTGGGGCTCACCTGAGGACCACCACCTCCCGGGGCTAAAGTAAAGATTGGAGGGGTGCCACAAAGCCCCCTCCTAGAACCATAGATGGCCTGGGGACAGCCATCCCCTAGGGCTGGCTCCTTCTATGTCCCAGGGTACCCACCCGTGGAACATAGCTGTTTGCTATGACTTGGCTTGAGCTTTGCCACTCTCCCCAAGCCATAGAAAATTGTACTCCACGCTTTCAGCAAGCGATTTTGCTCTCGCATATTCAAAGTGGAGCACAATTGCTTTGACAGAGAGGGAGCTGCATGTTAGCAGCTCCCACTCTGTCAAAGCAATGCCGGCTCCTACAGGGGGCGGGGAACTAGCAGGGACCATTGGGGCCTTTAAGGCTCCCCTCACATTCCCTAACACAGTGGGTGCTCTGGGTTGGACCCAGGCACCCACAAGTGATGCCGGGCCTGGGGGTATAGGGTACTAGGGGCAGAAATTGGCTCAGTAGAAGGGCCACTCAGCCCCCTCTCTTTAACTGTATAAAAAGGCTGGGTCCCAGGGAATGGGGTCCCTGGGGCTGAAATCCTACTGGGGAGAGGGATGGGGGTGCTTTGGCCCCCTCCCTTTGAGTTAGTAATTTTTTTTTTTTTAAATGCATAGCCCTTGGGGATTGGGTTCCCGGAGCTAAAATCGGCCCAGGGAGGCAGGCCGCGCGGCTCCTCTCCTCTAGGTAAAATAGCCCTGGACCCAGGGGATGGGGTGCCTGGGGCCAAAAATGGCCCAGGGAAGGAGGGCAGGCAGCCCCCTCCCCAAATACATTAAAAATAAAATAAAAAAATAAAACAGCAAGTCATCAGAGGCCCTGCCCCCCTTTCTTCAGCACTATGCAAATGCATCTCCTGGCGCTCTGTTGGGTGGGGATGAAGGGGCATATTATCAAGGGGGTTTATCTCCGCTTTTTTGGCTTTAAAAGCCAAGAAAGCAGAGATAAAATTATCTCCCTATTACCTAGCTGTCGCTAACACCAGTTAGCGACAGCTAGTAGGAGATAGTGACCATCTTGGGCCCCGCTTTGCATGTCAGTGATATTTATCACTAATGACATGCAAAGTGGGCATGCCAAGATGTTAGCGACTGGAAACAGTTGCTAACATCGCTATCTCCTATTACCAACTTTTGGAGATATTCGCGCTAAGCGCAAATATCTCCAAAAGCTAACGCCTGCCCTGAGCAGTTCTTAGCCATGTTATCCAATGGTAGGTGGATAACATGGCTAAGAGCATTAGCTCGGTAATGCATGAATATCGCTGACTTTTCAGCGATATTCATGCATTTCGGCCGATTTTTATCGCTTAGGAGATAAACCTTGATAATATCAAGGCTCCTAAGCGATAAAAATCGCCGCAGCTCGGCGATAAAAATATCGCCGCTAAACCAACATAGCGTAAAATTATTGCTAGTTGTTGGTAATATGCCCCGAAGTCCCCTTGGATGCTGAGGGTCCTTGGGGACCAACAAGCCCTCCTGTTACCTCCAGTAATTCCCACACAGTGGGATTGCTGAGAGGTAGTTGTAGGCAGAGCCCCCTTTCCCACCACTCTGTAAACATGCCTTCTGGTGCACTACTAGCTAGGGGAACAAGTCCCTTGAATGCTGATGGTCCTTGGGGGCCAACAAGCCCTCCTGTTACCTCCTGTAAGTCCCAAGCAGAGGGATTGCTGAGAAATTGTCAGAGGATACGCTCCTTTCTCCACCAGTCTGAAAATGCACCTCCTGGTGAACTACTGATTGGGGGTTGAAGTTTCTTTGGCTGCTGAGGGTCCGTAGGGGCCAACACGCCTTCCTGTTATCTCCAGTAAATCCCAAACAGTGGGATTGCTAGGAGGTTTTCACAGGCCACAACCCCATTCTCCAACACTGGGCAAACTCGCCTCCTGGTGCATGACTGGTTGGGGGATGAAGTCCTCTTGGAAGCTGAAGGTCTTAGGGGCCAAGAAGTCCTCGTGTTATCTCTAGTAGGTGTGACACAGCGGGATTCGTGAGAGCTGGTCGGAGACCCCACCCCCTTTCTCCAGCACTCTACAAACATGACTACCAGTTCAAAAACCATAAAAATTCACTGAAACAACCAAAGGGTACAGGGACGTTATAGTTATGAAATAGAATTTAAAACACCTTAGAAATTCGCAGAAAAAAACGAAGGTTATAGGGAGGTTATACTTAGATTGACATTTGATTTGTACAAAGCCAGAGAAATTCCGCAATTATAGTTAGCTGAGCTAACTATAACTTACACACCCGCATGCACTTCTTATGACCTCACATATTACATCACTCATGACATGGTTAGTGACATCACTCATGATATCACTGATGACATTGCAAATGACATCACTGATGACATGCACACTCAAAGTATTTACCTTCAGTGCCAGGGATTACTATAACAATGTGTGTCTTTTGAGACCAAAAAATATATTTGTTGTTTTTTTAAGTTGATATGAGCCTACCAGCTTCCTCAATAATAAAGTTTTGCTAAAGAATCATGACAAATCAAAACACACATTGACAAACCCGAAAGACTGGCAGTCAATACCAAACCTTATGGCTTTGCAATTGGTTTATTATTTTAATTCTGGGCCATCTGGTCAGGGCACTGGCCAAAAGAAAGATCCCGTGCTTGCTAAACAGCACACAAAACGCAAGCTATAGAGCACCAAGATCCATTTGCCTGCCACCATTGAGCTTCCTTTTACAAAAAGAAAAAGAAAAAAGAAAAAGAGACACACTCACAAATGGTGGGCCCCATGAATATCGAAATAACAGTATTAATGGGACAGAATATCGAAAATAAAATATTGGCAGGTAAATAAATGTAGAATTTTTATACTGAACTCCACATATATGTACCTAAGAGGTATATATAATTTCAAGGTACGCAGTTGTGGAGTTAGGAATGGTAAATCTTTTCTATATGCACTTACCTTTCGAAATGTTGTCCCTAAATATTCTGGCCTCGATATTAGTATGTCAATAGTGTTGGTGTCAACATTCAGTAGTACATTCCACAAAAATTAGCCCATGAACCGGAATCAACCTAAAGTCATGTATAATAATAATGATAATTAACATAAAGTTTTATTTTAGTGAGCAGCTCAAGTTTACCATACCTTCAATATGTTTACCATACCTGCTTTTGGGAAACATATATAGGCAATCCTCTCACAAAAGCTTTGAATTCGGCTGGTTTTCAAACTTGTAACACTGTTCTCATATACCATGCTCCCTCATGCATTCCTTGATGTGTCCGATGCATTCTCACACTTTTGGCGACTTGGCAGCCATCAAACACTAATTTATTTTGGCGCTATCACTGTGGACGAAGGTGTACTTGAGTTTCGTTGAAGGACTGAGAAATCTGCTTATTGATTCAGACAGAGTTCAAACGTGTAGAGAAAGGAATAAAAATGGTCTATTATACTGCATATATCACTGGCCTTCTTTTGAATATGTGCAATCTGATTCGGGCACTCAAATATTTTTCTTTTGCACACTATAAGTGTATTCAGAATTACTCATTAAATAAATTGAGTTGGGATTCTCTGAACAACGCAGTCTCTAAAAGTTTCCCATTTATTTTATTTTAGATATCTTCTGTGAGAGTGTATGCACTGGTGCATGCTATCTTGCTTGCAAGAGATATTGTTTACTACAAGGAGTTTGGAACCTTCCCATTGCTTACCATTCATTAATTGGCTTTGCTGTGACTCTACTTTGCTGCCTCCAAATTAGCCATCAGATGCCGGCTTTACTTCCTCTTCTTTTGTGTGGAGCATGGACCAACTACTGATTGATTTAACTTGATGAATGTCCTGCATCCGTCCATCTACTCTTCTCGCGCTGTGATTTAGGTACTATTTTCTTGATTTGTAAAGTGCTATGATGTGGCCAGCACTTGATGCATCAGATCTGTTTTTATTCTGTCCTGTTGGCTCTTGTTTTACCACCTCTTACCCTCCTGCCCCATTGCTTGCCTATTCAAGGCACCGTTTCACCTTTAACTGAAATATATCTTGCAAAGTTGGTACTGCAGTGCAATCATGCCTTTTCACAGACATTTCTTAGCTGATCCTTGCACAAACATCACGTGTTGCATGATATTTTCAAATTTGGGCATTCCAGCAGCATATGTATACTGAACATTTTGTAAGGGTTCTTTTGAATAATTCTGGTATGCTCCCGGAATATGCTATATGCATGCAACCTACAGGACATAGCTTTGAATATAACAGGTCTAGCAAGTATTTTCACCCTTCTAGGTCGATTCAATGAGGATTAGTGAATTTGGTAATTAGAACATCTGTTCCCTGATTTACACCAGGGAGTGATTGTGACAGCAAATGCTATATACAAGTGACTTGGGAACATTCAGGGAAATGAGAAAATCATGCCATAGACTGGAAAGGACTTGGAGGCGTTCCCTTGAACCAGGGGACAGGGACCTTCACAAGGAATCTCTCAGGGCATATACGATGGTAATCTGTGAAGAAAAGAGAGCCTACTTTTCCAAGATTACGGAACTATTGAAAAAAAACAGGGAGCTATTTAAGGTTATCAACTCCCTGTCGGTGCCCCCGAGCTCTGACATCCTAGAGGTCTCACAAGAACTGTGTGATAAAATCTCGGAGTTCTTTTGTGTTAAGATCCAGGACATTTACCGGTCTCTGGAAACCGCTAATAGGGGCTTCTCTGCTTCCCTGGATCAGGTTGCCGATGATTTGGTTTCGCGTGACCCTCTCCCCAAGCTATCTGCTTTTCCCCTTCTTGCTCCTGCTGATACAGAGCGCTTACTTTCAGGTGTCAAATCGGGCTCCCTGTTGGACCCTTGTCCCCTTAAGAGTCTTCTTAATTGTCAGACAGTCATCATACCTCTTTTCACTGACATTATGAATTTGGCCATCACCAAAGGGAAATGCCCTGCTTCATGGAAGAATGCAGTGGTGAAACCGCTGTTAAAAAAAAAAAACCTGGGGAATTAAAAAACTTTTGTCCCATCTCGCTGCTCCCAGTCCCAGCTAAGATTCTGGAGACGCATCTCAATTTCCATCTTGCTAGTTACCTAAGGGAACACCACCTGTTGGATGAGTCTCAACGCGGTTTCAGGAGTACCCATTGTACGGAAACCGCCCTTACGGTGGTCTTTAACAACATCCGTACCAAGGTTGATGCAGGATACACCATGCTGCTCATCCTCCTCGACCTCACGGCAGCGTTTGACACCGCGTCCCCTGTGAGGCTCATCACGCTCATTTTCGGTAGCAGAGCGGATATCTGGTCCTCCGACTGGTGGCCGGACTCTTTAGGTTTGTGCCCCCGCCCGGTGCCTTTTGGTAAAAACCTGGGCTTCATCGTGGATAATTCTTTATCCTTGTGTAGACAGGTTAGTCGGACTTCCTCTATCTGTTTCAGGGTCATTAGAACCCTTAGGAAACTATCCCATGCTCTCTCATTTGAGGCATGCAAACAGGCTGTGGTGACCCTGGTGACCTCTAGGTTGGATTACTGTAACGCGCTGTACCTGGGTATCAACAAAGGTCTCCAACAGCACCTTCAGTTAGTACAGAATGCAGGGGCAAGGTTCGTGCTGAACCTGCCAAAATTTCACTCTGTCGCTCCAGGTATCAGGGCCCTTCATTGGCTACCACTGAAACTGAGAATTTTTTTTAAGACCCTCAGTTTTGCCCATAAGGCCTTCTTTGGAACGGGGCCTGATGGTATCAAGGCGATCCTTCAGCGCTACATTTCTAGGAGGCAGCTACGTTCTGCGGATAAGAATCTCCTCATAGTGCCCAGGTTTAACAAGGCAAGATGGGGAGGCTGTGCATTCTCCACTATTGTTCCTAAGTTGTGGAATGCCCTCCCCGAAGACATTTCGGTCATTTCTTCTCACCTTTTGTTCCGCAAGGCCCTTAAGACCTGGTTTTTCTCCCAGGCTGCTGTGTGAAGTACTTTGAGGCGCTCCGGACCCACTGCCGCTTGTGCTGTCTGCTGTTAGCGCCTTGATGCCCATGGGCTTAGTTCGTGCTTTATAAATCCCTAATTAATTCATTCATTCATTTGTATTGTTAATGTGAAAGTTATTCCACCTTTAAACTTGAATCGTGCTGTTAAAAATATTGACACAGTGCACAACTATCATCTTGAAGAGCATAAATGTTCTATCTGGTGCAGTATAAATACAAGTGAAATCAAAGACAAAAGCTGAAGACAATGAGGTCCTATGGTGTTATAAGGCAGGCACTGGACATGTTCGGTGAGACACGGGTTCGTTTCTGCTCTCTATGTCTGTGTTTATGTCAAGTTTCAGTCGTGTTTTGAGCTTTACTTCACTCAAACAAGTCACTCCAGTTTTGACATTTTCATTAAACTGAACTGGTCTGCATGAGTGTGAAAGTTTTGCTGGATTTCACCCTAATTATCTTCTAGCTTGGACTTCTTCCTGATGTTACCTCGGAAGACAGCAGGAGCTCGCTATTCACAACAAACATCGGCAAATCCAATAGGTCTCACTTATGCGTGAGCTATTGACTTTGCCAAAGTCTTTAAGCCGTGGTGTACAGCAGCGCGGCTGCTGTGCAGCAAGGCTGAAAGTAAAGAAAAAGAGCTACGATGCAATCAATGCTGGTCTGTCGTAGCGCTTTTTTCTTTACTTTCAGCTATGTTGCGCAGCATCCAATTGGGGTTCTGAAAATCTGGACCCTGTTGTCATCCCGATATCGAGGTCCAATACCCGTGTCACAAAATATCAACGTACCATGACGAATTTGGTGTCAGCGAACCGATAACGATTAGGGCATCATTCCCATGCATTTGCGTCATAATCGAGGGTCGCCAACACCCCCAAATCGTAGTTTCCGTCCCAACCCCTTAGACTCCATTTTGTGAACGGCATCCATCTTACGTCTTGCCCTCATGATAAGTCAATTAAAGGTCGAGCTTGATCTAAAAGGACACGTCCTCCTTCCCTGACTTCCCCCTGACCTATCCCAACCGACTCCACTGCCTTTAGCCAAACCTGTCTGGGCAGCCCCTCGCCCAGTGGCCAAATGCGATAGCATCGATACATAACATTCCCCAAACCATTCACTACATACAAACCATGCTTTCTACAAACACACACCTGTCCTGTTCCCTGTTTATGACCAGTTTTATGACTAGGAGGTGCCTTCCTTTATTAGGGTTTCATCGATATCTGATGGGAGTTCCGGGCTTGGCAGAGTAATCTATCACACATTGGACATCTAAAATACGGGCTTGCCTACATGACTTCGCTCTTTTGTATTATTGTAGAAATATGTGTATAGCCATATCATAAACTCAAGAATTCTCGCTCGCAGCTATTATTTCTGTATATAAGGAGAAGGCTGGTTCTGTAAAAACGAACAGTCTCCTGAGAACACATGACCCGTGTTTGTCGTGCTTCTGGGACACCTGTTACTTGGTAGCTATCAATAAAAACTCGATCTCTGACTCGACTAGAAGACTCCGTGTTTCTGTGGTCCGGAACAGGGAGAACTCAGAGGTCTTCGGGTGTTATCCCCTGGCACCAAACGGGTTCCTAAAAACCCGTTACCTCAGTTGGCGCCCAACTCGGGGCGATATCAAGCGGCGACGGTCCAAGCCAGATGTTCGTGAGGAGCTTCGTGTGAAAATTCCGGAGGACGGCCAGCCACTTCAGCGACCCCTGTATGTTGACGTGGTTCCGAAGGTCTTTGCTGCGAGGTTCCCCGCGTCCCGACGGCTACGAAGGACTGCTGCCCTGACTATCGCCTTGTTTTGGACCCAGTGATCCTTGGTAGAGCGAAACGATAGACGAGTCTTCTAGCGACGTCACCGATCTTCAAATACTTCAGTTAAGTATAAGTGGAGCGTCTCCCAGTCCTTAGTTTGTCCTTAGTTTTTGGTATCCTTGAGATACGCCTTGATTTGGTACTTGCAAGCCCCAAAGCCGAAGGACTTGTGTTTTCACGAGAAATATCGTAATTGATAATCCTTTGAAGTTTGAAGCTAGACTAGTGAGCAAAGATGCCTGGTTTTAGCAGACTTGGAAACTTGTTTTGTCTTGGTTATAGTAAGGACTCCCGATTAGAGGATTCCTGTCCGGTTCCTCCGATTGGAACTCCAACATATGAGCTCTACGTAAAGCACGGCGTAGGCCCTATCACATATAATGAAGTGTGGATAAAATACACCCGCAAGGATGGTGTTTTAAAATGGCCCCAATATGGTAGTTTCGACTCAGAAATATTAGATAACCTAGAGGTCAAATTATTTAAGAGAAAAGCCCGGCCGGCGATGTTTGACTCTTTTCGCTTATGGCGCAAAGAAGCCAAACGGAAAGAAATAAAGTTAGCGAAAAAGAATAAAAGAGGTATGTCGATGGTGCAAGCTGCCGTTGCATACAGGGATAACGAGGAAGAGCAAGAAAGCGAACAAATACTTAGGAGCAAGAAACTAGCAGTAGATAAATGCTACCCGATGTTACCAAATAAGGGACAAGGTCAAGAGGAAAGATCCGAGAAAGATCCATTAATGTCCCACTTATTAAGCTCACCTCCACCTTATGCGTTAGACGCTACTACAACGGCAAAGCGTTTTTCTATACCACGCCCGGCGCACGAAACACAGCTTTTGCACACACGCCAGCTACTGTTCAGCTGGTTCCTACTTCTCCGGCGCAGCCTTCTCAAGGGTCGCCATCTTTACTACCTACCCCATCTACTTCTACGACTTTGCCTACAGCTCCAGCTATTGTCTATGATACCACGTCTGCTACTACTTCAACTTCCTCTACTATTGCCTCTACTTCTTCTTTGCCTCAGCCTGTTTTTTCCGATGCACTTGCTCCTCCGCAAGCTTCTCCTTCTATTAGACAAAGAGTGACAGGTACCGTCACTGGTCTGCTTTCACCTTTCTTCGGGTCGCCTAAGACGACCCCTAAAACAGAAGATAGACAGTTACGTAGTCAACTGCCTGATTACGAGGAAAGAAAAGTGCTAAATGAACTAGCCCGTAAATGGATTACGGATACTGTTAGATATGATGTTCAGTCTGTTATGGAAGTTTTCCGTCAATGGAATGCACCCACTCAGAGATACGTATTCGAAGAAATGTGTGTATATCTGGGCGAAGATTTGGAGACAAATGATCCCACATACACAATGAACGAACTATGGCGTACACGCTTTAAGTTCCACGAAGGCATGATTACAGGCAGAGATGTTGAGAAAGCGATAGAGTTATTACTCTCTTATAGGAGTAAAGGAAACGTCTCTAGATCTTTATACGAAGACGACGTATCAGATAGGAAAAGAGCGAGACAGTACCCCATGAGAGAGGTTCCTCTGGTTTGGAGGGAAGGCGATGCAAATGTAGTACCGCCAATTCTGCCTCATTTCCAGCGTGTATGGGTACATGTCCGCTGGAAACGATCCGAAGTCTTGGCGCTCAAGCAGACATTGCCTGATCCTCGTAAAAACCCGACTGGGTATTATAAGGAGTTATCGCAAACTGCAAGCTCATGTATAATGAATTTAGCGGACATAGACATGCTGTTTGGGAACGTTGTCCCACATCCTCTATGGAGCAAAATACGCCATACGAACCATGCCCAAGAACTAGGTGACTCATGGGCGAACACTGCCGCTATAGATGCTAGACAAATTGGTGGTTCTAAACCTGAGCCGTTAATAGCTGAACTTCCCGGTAGAATTATTGCATACATGAAAACAATAATGCCTGAAGTACGCGTGAACTGGGACAAGCTGTCTGCATGCAAGCAGAAGAAAGATGAGAATGTGTCTGACTTTTTCACAAGATTCGAGGAGACTTTCACCGATCATAGTGGTCAGGATATGGCTACCGAGGGTGGCCAAAGATTGTTTGTAGACAAGTTCGTACATAATTTAATCCCTGAACTATGTAATAAATTGAAAGATTCAGAGAGTGCTTGGGCTGTCTCTACGTCAGCTCAAATTTTAGCTACGGCCCAGTACTATGAAAATAGGCGCAAAGACGAGCTAGATAAAGTAGACAGAAAGACAAAAGATTTAAAAACTAAAGTTCTTCTCCAGCAAGCCTATCCGCCTCGCACGGCTAGTCAGCCCAGTTATCAACCGCAACATCAGTATTCGAGAAACGCGCAAGAAAACGAGTTTTCCCACCAGCGTATTGCTTATGGCCCAAATCATATGTAAATTAGAATTGTTGCCACGATATATTGTATATTCATTGACTCTTTCAAGATGTCTGCTGCAAACCAGTACCTACACTTGGTTGATAGTCCATTTTCTATGGTTATACTTTGAGAAAGAGTAAAAGGACACATGTTTGGTTGGAAATTGTAAACGTGATCAAGCTACATTGCAAAACGCATTGTTTTCCTGCTGATGAAAGTATTACGTGCACAGCAAACTTTCGAGTGTCGGAGACGTCTGTTCGATTGAATGGAAGATTGTGGTGAGAATATATATATATGTATATATATGTATATGTATATATATATATATATATGTATATATATATATATATTTATATATATATATATATATATATATATATATATATATATATATATATATATATATATATATACATATATATATATATATATATACCACTGGAGGGTGCCAGTAGGTAGTTATAGTTAGGATCATGGTTCCATAGGATAAGCATTTTTTGTTTTGCCAAAAACTTTGGTGCTGCTTAACAAATCTTCGCAAAATCTTCAAAACTGTTCCCCTTTTTGGTTCAGCTGCCACATTAAAAGTTTCAAGGTAATCCGTCCAGCGGGGGCCAAGAAAAAACGGGGGTCCCAAAACACGTTTTCCCCATGCATTTTCCTATAGGGATTTTGAACACGACTACAGCCCGGACGACTGAACGGAATTACACCAAATTTGACCGAAAGTTAGATGTTTGTCCAGAAAGTGTGCTTTTTGTGATTTGGTGTAAATCCATTCAGTATTTTAGAGATATTTAAGTTTAAAAAATAATGAAATCTGGGGACACGGATCCTTGCAATGGTCTCGCGGATTCTACTGAAATTTGATTGGCTACCAACACTTCAACCAGGAAGTGTTGGCAGTCATCTAGGGACTCAGCTTGAAGTTGAGTCCCACAAAAAATGGAATGCCCTGAACCCCCAGATATGGTGGGTGGGTCCCACAGGGACCACGGCAAGGGGATAAAAGCAGTTTTAAGATTCAATATAGCTGCAAATGTGCGGTGGGTGTACCTGCAAATCTGCAGAAAATTGAGAAAAAAGAAGCCCCTGGAGGGGTCAATTCCTGTGGTCAGTGTTTTATGATTATGTGGGGGCCAATGTGGGAACCTGCACCCTGCAGACCCCCACCTCCCCGGGTAAACAATATTAAACTGAGCAGGCCGGGGGCTATTTATTAAATTGGATCAGAGGAAGCCCATATGGCCTCCCCCGCATCCCCAGGGACTACCACTTCCCTGAGTCAAAGAATTATAGAAATTAGGGAGGCCTGCATGACTCAGCCATAGTCCTGGGAACCGTCACCTCCTCAGGGCTATGATTTAAAGAAGAGCTTGGGGCTCACCTGAGGACCACCACCTCCCGGGGCTAAAGTAAAGATTGGAGGGGTGCCACAAAGCCCCCTCCTAGAACCATAGATGGCCTGGGGACAGCCATCCCCTAGGGCTGGCTCCTTCTATGTCCCAGGGTACCCACCCGTGGAACATAGCTGTTTGCTATGACTTGGCTTGAGCTTTGCCACTCTCCCCAAGCCATAGAAAATTGTACTCCACGCTTTCAGCAAGCGATTTTGCTCTCGCATATTCAAAGTGGAGCACAATTGCTTTGACAGAGAGGGAGCTGCATGTTAGCAGCTCCCACTCTGTCAAAGCAATGCCGGCTCCTACAGGGGGCGGGGAACTAGCAGGGACCATTGGGGCCTTTAAGGCTCCCCTCACATTCCCTAACACAGTGGGTGCTCTGGGTTGGACCCAGGCACCCACAAGTGATGCCGGGCCTGGGGGTATAGGGTACTAGGGGCAGAAATTGGCTCAGTAGAAGGGCCACTCAGCCCCCTCTCTTTAACTGTATAAAAAGGCTGGGTCCCAGGGAATGGGGTCCCTGGGGCTGAAATCCTACTGGGGAGAGGGATGGGGGTGCTTTGGCCCCCTCCCTTTGAGTTAGTAATTTTTTTTTTTAAATGCATAGTCCTTGGGGATTGGGTTCCCGGAGCTAAAATCGGCCCAGGGAGGCAGGCCGCGCGGCTCCTCTCCTCTAGGTAAAATAGCCCTGGACCCAGGGGATGGGGTGCCTGGGGCCAAAAATGGCCCAGGGAAGGAGGGCAGGCAGCCCCCTCCCCAAATACATTAAAAATAAAATAAAAAAAGAAAACAGCAAGTCATCAGAGGCCCTGCCCCCCTTTCTTCAGCACTATGCAAATGCATCTCCTGGCGCTCTGTTGGGTGGGGATGAAGGGGCATATTATCAAGGGGGTTTATCTCCGCTTTTTTGGCTTTAAAAGCCAAGAAAGCAGAGATAAAATTATCTCCCTATTACCTAGCTGTCGCTAACACCAGTTAGCGACAGCTAGTAGGAGATAGTGACCATCTTGGGCCCCGCTTTGCATGTCAGTGATATTTATCACTAATGACATGCAAAGTGGGCGTGCCAAGATGTTAGCGACTGGAAACAGTTGCTAACATCGCTATCTCCTATTACCAACTTTTGGAGATATTCGCGCTAAGCGCAAATATCTCCAAAAGCTAACACCTGCCCCTGAGCAGTTCTTAGCCATGTTATCCAATGGTAGGTGGATAACATGGCTAAGAGCATTAGCTCGGTAATGCATGAATATCGCTGACTTTTCAGCGATATTCATGCATTTCGGCCGATTTTTATCGCTTAGGAGATAAACCTTGATAATATCAAGGCTCCTAAGCGATAAAAATCGCCGCAGCTCGGCGATAAAAATATCGCCGCTAAACCAACATAGCGTAAAATTATTGCTAGTTGTTGGTAATATGCCCCGAAGTCCCCTTGGATGCTGAGGGTCCTTGGGGACCAACAAGCCCTCCTGTTACCTCCAGTAATTCCCACACAGTGGGATTGCTGAGAGGTAGTTGTAGGCAGAGCCCCCTTTCCCACCACTCTGTAAACATGCCTTCTGGTGCACTACTAGCTAGGGGAACAAGTCCCTTGAATGCTGATGGTCCTTGGGGGCCAACAAGCCCTCCTGTTACCTCCTGTAAGTCCCAAGCAGCGGGATTGCTGAGAAATTGTCAGAGGATACGCTCCTTTCTCCACCAGTCTGAAAATGCACCTCCTGGTGAACTACTGATTGGGGGTTGAAGTTTCTTTGGCTGCTGAGGGTCCGTAGGGGCCAACACGCCTTCCTGTTATCTCCAGTAAATCCCAAACAGTGGGATTGCTAGGAGGTTTTCACAGGCCACAACCCCATTCTCCAACACTGGGCAAACTCGCCTCCTGGTGCATGACTGGTTGGGGGATGAAGTCCTCTTGGAAGCTGAAGGTCTTAGGGGCCAAGAAGTCCTCGTGTTATCTCTAGTAGGTGTGACACAGCGGGATTCGTGAGAGCTGGTCGGAGACCCCACCCCCTTTCTCCAGCACTCTACAAACATGACTACCAGTTCAAAAACCATAAAAATTCACTGAAACAACCAAAGGGTACAGGGACGTTATAGTTATGAAATAGAATTTAAAACACCTTAGAAATTCGCAGAAAAAAACGAAGGTTATAGGGAGGTTATACTTAGATTGACATTTGATTTGTACAAAGCCAGAGAAATTCCGCAATTATAGTTAGCTGAGCTAACTATAACTTACACACCCGCATGCACTTCTTATGACCTCACATATTACATCACTCATGACATGGTTAGTGACATCACTCATGATATCACTGATGACATTGCAAATGACATCACTGATGACATGCACACTCAAAGTATTTACCTTCAGTGCCAGGGATTACTATAACAATGTGTGTCTTTTGAGACCAAAAAATATATTTGTTGTTTTTTTAAGTTGATATGAGCCTACCAGCGTCCTCAATAATAAAGTTTTGCTAAAGAATCATGACAAATCAAAACACACATTGACAAACCCGAAAGACTGGCAGTCAATACCAAACCTTATGGCTTTGCAATTGGTTTATTATTTTAATTCTGGGCCATCTGGTCAGGGCACTGGCCAAAAGAAAGATCCCATGCTTGCTAAACAGCACACAAAACGCAAGCTATAGAGCACCAAGATCCATTTGCCTGCCACCATTAAGCTTCCTTTTACAAAAAGAAAAAGAAAAAAGAAAAAGAGACACACTCACAAATGGTGGGCCCCATGAATATCGAAATAACAGTATTAATGGGACAGAATATCGAAAATATAATATTGGCAGGTAAATAAATGTAGAATTTTTATACTGAACTCCACATATATGTACCTAAGACGTATATATAATTTCAAGGTACGCAGTTGTGGAGTTAGGAATGGTAAATCTTTTCTATATGCACTTACCTTTCGAAATGTTGTCCCTAAATATTCTGACCTCGATATTAGTATGTCAATAGTGTTGGTGTCAACATTCAGTAGTACATTCCACAAAAATTAGCCCATGAACCGGAATCAACCTAAAGTCATGTATAATAATAATGATAATTAACATAAAGTTTTATTTTAGTGAGCAGCTCAAGTTTACCATACCTTCAATATGTTTACCATACCTGCTTTTGGGAAACATATATAGGCAATCCTCTCACAAAAGCTTTGAATTCGGCTGGTTTTCAAACTTGTAACACTGTTCTCATATACCATGCTCCCTCATGCATTCCTTGATGTGTCCGATGCATTCTCACACTTTTGGCGACTTGGCAACCATCAAACACTAATTTATTTTGGCGCTATCACTGTGGACGAAGGTGTACTTGAGTTTCGTTGAAGGACTGAGAAATCTGCTTATTGATTCAGACAGAGTTCAAACGTGTAGAGAAAGGAATAAAAATGGTCTATTATACTGCATATATCACTGGCCTTCTTTTGAATATGTGCAAGCTGATTCGGGCACTCAAATATTTTTCTTTTGCACACTATAAGTGTATTCAGAATTACTCATTAAATAAATTGAGTTGGGATTCTCTGAACAACGCAGTCTCTAAAAGTTTCCCATTTATTTTATTTTAGATATCTTCTGTGAGAGTGTATGCACTCGTGCATGCTATCTTGCTTGCAAGAGATATTGTTTACTACAAGGAGTTTGGAACCTTCCCATTGCTTACCATTCATTAATTGGCTTTGCTGTGACTCTACTTTGCTGCCTCCAAATTAGCCATCAGATGCCGGCTTTACTTCCTCTTCTTTTGTGTGGAGCATGGACCAACTACTGATTGATTTAACTTGATGAATGTCCTGCATCCGTCCATCTACTCTTCTCGCGCTGTGATTTAGGTACTATTTTCTTGATTTGTAAAGTGCTATGATGTGGCCAGCACTTGATGCATCAGATCTGTTTTTATTCTGTCCTGTTGGCTCTTGTTTTACCACCTCTTACCCTCCTGCCCCATTGCTTGCCTATTCAAGGCACCGTTTCACCTTTAACTGAAATATATCTTGCAAAGTTGGTACTGCAGTGCAATCATGCCTTTTCACAGACATTTCTTAGCTGATCCTTGCACAAACATCACGTGTTGCATGATATTTTCAAATTTGGGCATTCCAGCAGCATATGTATAATGAACATTTTGTAAGGGTTCTTTTGAATAATTCTGGTATGCTCCCGGAATATGCTATATGCATGCAACCTACAGGACATAGCTTTGAATATAACAGGTCTAGCAAGTATTTTCACCCTTCTAGGTCGATTCAATGAGGATTAGTGAATTTGGTAATTAGAACATCTGTTCCCTGATTTACACCAGGGAGTGATTGTGACAGCAAATGCTATATACAAGTGACTTGGGAACATTCAGGGAAATGAGAAAATCATGCCATAGACTGGAAAGGACTTGGAGGCGTTCCCTTGAACCAGGGGACAGGGACCTTCACAAGGAATCTCTCAGGGCATATACGATGGTAATCTGTGAAGAAAAGAGAGCCTACTTTTCCAAGATTACGGAACTATTGAAAAAAAACAGGGAGCTATTTAAGGTTATCAACTCCCTGTCGGTGCCCCCGAGCTCTGACATCCTAGAGGTCTCACAAGAACTGTGTGATAAAATCTCGGAGTTCTTTTGTGTTAAGATCCAGGACATTTACCGGTCTCTGGAAACCGCTAATAGGGGCTTGTCTGCTTCCCTGGATCAGGTTGCCGATGATTTGGTTCCGCGTGACCCTCTCCCCAAGCTATCTGCTTTTCCCCTTCTTGCTCCTGCTGATACAGAGCGCTTACTTTCAGGTGTCAAATCGGGCTCCCTGTTGGACCCTTGTCCCCTTAAGAGTCTTCTTAATTGTCAGACAGTCATCATACCTCTTTTCACTGACATTATGAATTTGGCCATCACCAAAGGGAAATGCCCTGCTTCATGGAAGAATGCAGTGGTGAAACCGCTGTTAAAAAAAACCACCCTGGGGAATTAAAAAACTTTTGTCCCATCTCGCTGCTCCCAGTCCCAGCTAAGATTCTGGAGACGCATCTCAATTTCCATCTTGCTAGTTACCTAAGGGAACACCACCTGTTGGATGAGTCTCAACGCGGTTTCAGGAGTACCCATTGTACGGAAACCGCCCTTACGGTGGTCTTTAACAACATCCGTACCAAGGTTGATGCAGGATACACCATGCTGCTCATCCTCCTCGACCTCACGGCAGCGTTTGACACCGCGTCCCCTGTGAGGCTCATCACGCTCATTTTCGGTAGCAGAGCGGATATCTGGTCCTCCGACTGGTGGCCGGACTCTTTAGGTTTGTGCCCCCGCCCGGTGCCTTTTGGTAAAAACCTGGGCTTCATCGTGGATAATTCTTTATCCTTGTGTAGACAGGTTAGTCGGACTTCCTCTATCTGTTTCAGGGTCATTAGAACCCTTAGGAAACTATCCCATGCTCTCTCATTTGAGGCATGCAAACAGGCTGTGGTGACCCTGGTGACCTCTAGGTTGGATTACTGTAACGCGCTGTACCTGGGTATCAACAAAGGTCTCCAACAGCACCTTCAGTTAGTACAGAATGCAGGGGCAAGGTTCGTGCTGAACCTGCCAAAATTTCACTCTGTCACTCCAGGTATCAGGGCCCTTCATTGGCTACCACTGAAACTGAGAATTTTTTTTAAGACCCTCAGTTTTGCAGTTTTGCCCATAAGGCCTTCTTTGGAACGGGGCCTGATGGTATCAAGGCGATCCTTCAGCGCTACATTTCTAGGAGGCAGCTACGTTCTGCGGATAAGAATCTCCTCATAGTGCCCAGGTTTAACAAGGCAAGATGGGGAGGCTGTGCATTCTCCACTATTGTTCCTAAGTTGTGGAATGCCCTCCCCGAAGACATTTCGGTCATTTCTTCTCACCTTTTGTTCCGCAAGGCCCTTAAGACCTGGTTTTTCTCCCAGGCTGCTGTGTGAAGTACTTTGAGGCGCTCCGGACCCACTGCCGCTTGTGCTGTCTGCTGTTAGCGCCTTGATGCCCATGGGCTTAGTTCGTGCTTTATAAATCCCTAATTCATTCATTCATTCATTTGTATTGTTAATGTGAAAGTTATTCCACCTTTAAACTTGAATCGTGCTGTTAAAAATATTGACACAGTGCACAACTATCATCTTGAAGAGCATAAATGTTCTATCTGGTGCAGTATAAATACAAGTGAAATCAAAGACAAAAGCTGAAGACAATGAGGTCCTATGGTGTTATAAGGCAGGCACTGGACATGTTCGGTGAGACACGGGTTCGTTTCTGCTCTCTATGTCTGTATTTATGTCAAGTTTCAGTCGTGTTTTGAGCTTTACTTCACTCAAACAAGTCACTCCAGTTTGACATTTTCATTAAACTGAACTGGTCTGCATGAGTGTGAAAGTTTTGCTGGATTTCACCCTAATTATCTTCTAGCTTGGACTTCTTCCTGATGTTACCTCGGAAGACAGCAGGAGCTCGCTATTCACAACAAACATCGGCAAATCCAATAGGTCTCACTTATGCGTGAGCTATTGACTTTGCCAAAGTCTTTAAGCCGTGGTGTACAGCAGCGCGGCTGCTGTGCCGCAAGGCTGAAAGTAAAGAAAAAGAGCTACGATGCAATCAATGCTGGTCTGTCGTAGCGCTTTTTTCTTTACTTTCAGCTATGTTGCGCAGCATCCAATTGGGGTTCTGAAAATCTGGACCCTGTTGTCATCCCGATATCGAGGTCCAATACCCGTGTCACAAAATATCAACGTACCATGACGAATTTGGTGTCAGCGAACCGATAATGATTAGGGCATCATTCCCATGCATTTGCGTCATAATCGAGGGTCGCCAACACCCCCAAATCGTAGTTTCCGTCCCAACCCCTTAGACTCCATTTTGTGAACGGCATCCATCTTACGTCTTGCCCTCATGATAAGTCAATTAAAGGTCGAGCTTGATCTAAAAGGACACGTCCTCCTTCCCTGACTTCCCCCTGACCTATCCCAACCGACTCCACTGCCTTTAGCCAAACCTGTCTGGGCAGCCCCTCGCCCAGTGGCCAAATGCGATAGCATCGATACATAACATTCCCCAAACCATTCACTACATACAAACCATGCTTTCTACAAACACACACCTGTCCTGTTCCCTGTTTATGACCAGTTTTATGACTAGGAGGTGCCTTCCTTTATTAGGGTTTCATCGATATCTGATGGGAGTTCCGGGCTTGGCAGAGTAATCTATCACACATTGGACATCTAAAATACGGGCTTGCCTACATGACTTCGCTCTTTTGTATTATTGTAGAAATATGTGTATAGCCATATCATAAACTCAAGAATTCTCGCTCGCAGCTATTATTTCTGTATATAAGGAGAAGGCTGGTTCTGTAAAAACGAACAGTCTCCTGAGAACACATGACCCGTGTTTGTCGTGCTTCTGGGACACCTGTTACTTGGTAGCTATCAATAAAAACTCGATCTCTGACTCGACTAGAAGACTCCGTGTTTCTGTGGTCCGGAACAGGGAGAACTCAGAGGTCTTCGGGTGTTATCCCCTGGCACCAAACGGGTTCCTAAAAACCCGTTACCTCAGTTGGCGCCCAACTCGGGGCGATATCAAGCGGCGACGGTCCAAGCCAGATGTTCGTGAGGAGCTTCGTGTGAAAATTCCGGAGGACGGCCAGCCACTTCAGCGACCCCTGTATGTCGACGTGGTTCCGAAGGTCTTTGCTGCGAGGTTCCCCACGTCCCGACGGCTACGAAGGACTGCTGCCCTGACTATCGCCTTGTTTTGGACCCAGTGATCCTTGGTAGAGCGAAACGATAGACGAGTCTTCTAGCGACGTCACCGATCTTCAAATACTTCAGTTAAGTATAAGTGGAGAGTCTCCCAGTCCTTAGTTTGTCCTTAGTTTTTGGTATCCTTGAGATACGCCTTGATTTGGTACTTGCAAGCCCCAAAGCCGAAGGACTTGTGTTTTCACGAGAAATATCGTAATTGATAATCCTTTGAAGTTTGAAGCTAGACTAGTGAGCAAAGATGCCTGGTTTTAGCAGACTTGGAAACTTGTTTTGTCTTGGTTATAGTAAGGACTCCCGATTAGAGGATTCCTGTCCGGTTCCTCCGATTGGAACTCCAACATATGAGCTCTACGTAAAGCACGGCGTAGGCCCTATCACATATAATGAAGTGTGGATAAAATACACCCGCAAGGATGGTGTTTTAAAATGGCCCCAATATGGTAGTTTCGACTCAGAAATATTAGATAACCTAGAGGTCAAATTATTTAAGAGAAAAGCCCGGCCGGCGATGTTTGACTCTTTTCGCTTATGGCGCAAAGAAGCCAAACGGAAAGAAATAAAGTTAGCGAAAAAGAATAAAAGAGGTATGTCGATGGTGCAAGCTGCCGTTGCATACAGGGATAACGAGGAAGAGCAAGAAAGCGAACAAATACTTAGGAGCAAGAAACTAGCAGTAGATAAATGCTACCCGATGTTACCAAATAAGGGACAAGGTCAAGGGGAAAGATCCGAGAAAGATCCATTAATGTCCCACTTATTAAGCTCACCTCCACCTTATGCGTTAGACGCTACTACAACGGCAAAGCGTTTTTCTATACCACGCCCGGTGCACGAAACACAGCTTTTGCACACACGCCAGCTACTGTTCAGCTGGTTCCTACTTCTCCGGCGCAGCCTTCTCAAGGGTCGCCATCTTTACTACCTACCCCATCTACTTCTACGACTTTGCCTACAGCTCCAGCTATTGTCTATGATACCACGTCTGCTACTACTTCAACTTCCTCTACTATTGCCTCTACTTCTTCTTTGCCTCAGCCTGTTTTTTCCGATGCACTTGCTCCTCCGCAAGCTTCTCCTTCTATTAGACAAAGAGTGACAGGTACCGTCACTGGTCTGCTTTCACCTTTCTTCGGGTCGCCTAAGACGACCCCTAAAACAGAAGATAGACAGTTACGTAGTCAACTGCCTGATTACGAGGAAAGAAAAGTGCTAAATGAACTAGCCCGTAAATGGATTACGGATACTGTTAGATATGATGTTCAGTCTGTTATGGAAGTTTTCCGTCAATGGAATGCACCCACTCAGAGATACGTATTCGAAGAAATGTGTGTATATCTGGGCGAAGATTTGGAGACAAATGATCCCACATACACAATGAACGAACTATGGCGTACACGCTTTAAGTTCCACGAAGGCATGATTACAGGCAGAGATGTTGAGAAAGCGATAGAGTTATTACTCTCTTATAGGAGTAAAGGAAACGTCTCTAGATCTTTATACGAAGACGACGTATCAGATAGGAAAAGAGCGAGACAGTACCCCATGAGAGAGGTTCCTCCGGTTTGGAGGGAAGGCGATGCAAATGTAGTACCGCCAATTCTGCCTCATTTCCAGCGTGTATGGGTACATGTCCCCTGGAAACGATCCGAAGTCTTGGCGCTCAAGCAGACATTGCCTGATCCTCGTAAAAACCCGACTGGGTATTATAAGGAGTTATCGCAAACTGCAAGCTCATGTATAATGAATTTAGCGGACTTAGACATGCTGTTTGGGAACGTTGTCCCACATCCTCTATGGAGCAAAATACGCCATACGAACCATGCCCAAGAACTAGGTGACTCATGGGCGAACACTGCCGCTATAGATGCTAGACAAATTGGTGGTTCTAAACCTGAGCCGTTAATAGCTGAACTTCCCGGTAGAATTATTGCATACATGAAAACAATAATGCCTGAAGTACGCGTGAACTGGGACAAGCTATCTGCATGCAAGCAGAAGAAAGATGAGAATGTGTCTGACTTTTTCACAAGATTCGAGGAGACTTTCACCGATCATAGTGGTCAGGATATGGCTACCGAGGGTGGCCAAAGATTGTTTGTAGACAAGTTCGTACATAATTTAATCCCTGAACTATGTAATAAATTGAAAGATTCAGAGAGTGCTTGGGCTGTCTCTACGTCAGCTCAAATTTTAGCTACGGCCCAGTACTATGAAAATAGGCGCAAAGACGAGCTAGATAAAGTAGACAGAAAGACAAAAGATTTAAAAACTAAAGTTCTTCTCCAGCAAGCCTATCCGCCTCGCACGGCTAGTCAGCCCAGTTATCAACCGCAACATCAGTATTCGAGAAACGCGCAAGAAAACGAGTTTTCCCACCAGCGTATTGCTTATGGCCCAAATCACTGTGCATATTGCAAGGAAGAGGGTCACTTTAAAAGTAATTGTCCGGCTCTTGCGCGACGTTTGAGCGGTGCTTCGGGTGTAAGGGGAAGAGGTGTTCAACATGCCCCTAGAGGTAGGGGCCGTGGAAATTCCACGCAGAATACAACTTCTTTTACGCCTCAGAATTCGATGAACAGCTTCGACCAACAGAATAATGCGTCGACCAGGTCAGCTCAGTACTATGCTGACGACTATTACACCGAACATGAATACGAGGGTAACGATTGCTAGGACAGCCATGGACAAAGAGAGGGAGTTGTTTCAGTTCCAGTAGATCAGAATGGACCTTATGTCGAGGTAATAGCCTCAGGAGTGTCAGAGCCATTTCTGCTGGATACTGGTGCTACAAAAAGTTCTATCATGCACTCGAAACTTCCTGGCGCACCTTTGTCTGGCGAAATGAATGTCTCAGTAGGTTTCTCTGGCGCCCCTGTTAGAAACCCGATCTCCAGTCCTGTATCTCTTTCTATTGGCCCATGCGAATTAGAGGCACCCCTCATTCTTACAACAGGTTGTGGTGAAAACTTGTTAGGATTGGATTTGCTAAAAAGGTTATATGCGACTTTGTACTGTTCACCATTAGGAGTACAACTTACTTTCGGTAAGAAAGTCATTTCTCCAATGTATGTGTCGAAAGAAAATATTGCAACTGAATTGTCGTGTCTTCCTGATGCACTCTGGGCAAATGGTTCTAATGATGTAGGTCGTTTGGAGATAGCACCGTATGTCATAACGTTGAAAGTCAACATTAGGTTGCCACGTATTCCCCAATCCAAAATATCTAGCGAATGTGAAAAGGCGTTATTGACGATTATTTATGACCTGATTGATAAAGACGTCATCGAAGAAACAACAGGAAATGTTTGTAACAGTCCAGTTTTGCCCGTCTTAAAACGTACTGATCCTTCACAACCCCCTGTGTATAGGTTCGTGATCGACCTCAGAGAAGTGAACAAGATAGTTATCCCACAGTTTCCAGTTGTCCCCGACATTACTGCTTTATTGACGATGGTTCCAGCTTCAGCAAATTGGTTCTCGGTGATTGACCTGAAGAACGCTTTCTTCAGTATCCCGATTGCTGAGGAGAGTAGAGATATTTTCTGATTTAATTTAGGAGGACGAAGTTTCCGCTTCAAGTGCGCTCCTCAAGGCTACTGCGAAAGCCCATCAATATTCAGTCAGGCCCTGAAAACACAACTAGACACGATTGTTCTACCAAATGGTTCAACTCTGATTCATTATGTAGACGATCTACTGATCGCTGCAGACACTGAAGAGATTTGCAAGAAAGCTACGTTATCATTATTGCATCACTTATGTGACATGAAGCACAAAGTGTCTCTTTCCAAACTACAATTTTGCCGACAAGAGGTAACCTACTTAGGTCACATCTTGTCGAAGGAGGGAAGGAGACTGACACCAGAAAGAATACAGGCAATCGCAGAACTAAGTGCCCCAAGGACACAGAGAGAGGTTCGAGCCTTCTTGGGCATTACATCGTACTGTAGACAATGGATACCGAATTTCTCACTACTAGCTAAACCCTTGCTGGCACTACTCTGTAAAGACACGCCAAATCCTATGCCTTGGTCTGAAGATTGCCAGACGAGTTTTCACAAGTTGCGTGATGCATTATGTTCGGCTTCTGTGTTGGGAAACCCCAACTACAGTAAGCCTTTTACATTATATGTCCACGAGAAGGAAGGTTGTGCATTATCAGTTTTAACACAACATTTTGGGGACAGACAGCGCCCATGCGCGTATTTTTCGGCAACTCTAGACCCTGTGGCTAAAGCCCTACCAAGTTGTCTGAGGGCTACCGCCGCAGCAGCTGTCTGCATCCGACAGTCCACTGGATTAGTCATGAATAATACTCTGATCGTTATGGTTCCGCATGCAGTAGACATTTTACTAAACAGGACGAAGACACAACACCTTACTAGCGCTCGACTATCCAGTTACGAACTTACGCTGCTAGCAAGTCACATCCACATAAAGAGGTGCGATACACTGAATCCCGCAACGTTATTACCCATTCCGACAGGAACAGACGAGATTGATAAACATGACTGCTGCTTTAGGACAGAAGAAGAGACAAAAGGGAGAGTAGACTTACAGGACACTCCCCTTCCTGAATGCAATGATACTTTATGGGTTGATGGTTCATGTTTCAAGCTGCCGAATGGTGATACGACTGCAGCATATGCCGTAACGACATTACACACGATTATAGAGACTGCGCGCATTTCCCATAATTCTGCACAAGCTGCAGAGCTAATTGCGCTTACCAGAGCATGTGTGTTAGCGAAAGGAAAACAAGTGAATGTGTACACTGACAGCCAATACGCCTTTGGTGTGGCTCACAGTTTTGGGAGATTGTGGCGTGAACGTGGGTTTCTTACGTCACATGGTGCAAAGATACAACATGGTCAGCTAGTTAATGAGCTCCTCCAGTCACTGACCTTGCCACTACAAGTTGCCATTATAAAATGTAGTGCACACAAAAAGATTCAGGATGATGTTGGCCGCGGGAATGCATTTGCAGACGAGGTTGCGAAAGAGACTGCAAGGAACACAATGAGTCGGATGTATGTTGTAGGTCCCGCTAGATGGATTACTCATGTAGGAATGTGTGAGGACACCATTGAAAGCGTGAAATCTATACAAGCCGAGGCAACTGAGAAAGAGGTGAATGAATGGAGAGAAAGTAAGGGTAGATTAGACACGAATGGTTGTTGGGTCGAATTGTACACCAGCGATGGTTATTGCCTAACGCCTATGTACTTGCAGTAGTAACAATGGCTCACGGATTTGCACACATCAGTTCGAGAGGAATCTGTAAAGTATTGACCCCAGTATGGCAAAATAGCAATATCCCGAAATATGCAGAGAATGTGGTCAGAAACTGTATGGTGTGTTTGAAGTACAATCCCGGTAGGGGAACCCCAACTCCAGCTGGTCATTTTGCGCCTCCAACGTATCCGTTCGAGGTTTTGCAGCTCGATTTCATTCACATGGAGAGATGCAACAATCTGAAGTATGTGCTCGTTGTTGTTTGCGCTTTCTCCAGGTGGGTGGAAGCGTACCCCCTTAAAGACAACACTGCCTTGTCAACCGCCAAAGACCTTGTCAAAGAGTTCTTCCCGAGGTTTGGCATGCCTAGAATTGTCTGGAGTGATAATGGAAGTGAATTAGTAGGACGTGTGATGAAGAGAGTGTGTGAATGTTTAGGCATACAGCAAAAATTCCACTCTGCGAATCACCCCCAATCAGCTGGATTGGTAGAGTGCTACAACGGCACTTTAAAGCTCAAATTAGCCAAAATCCAAGCCAGTACAGGTCTTAAATGGCCTGACGCCTTGCCCCTAGCACTCTTGTCAACGAGAATGACAGTCCATTCCAGATTAGGACTTAGCCCCCATGAGATAGTGTTTGGCCGCCCAGCCAACATCTGGGGCGTGCCAAGACCAAAGAAACTTAGCGAAATAGAGCACCCCGTACTGCTTGACTATTTGTGCGAATTGACAACTAAATTGCGTGTTTTACACCAACAGGTTCACAGTTCCTCTCCACCAGCCTCTGACGATCCAGGTCACTCCATCACACCCGGCACATGGGTTTTGGTGCGGAACTTCTAGCGCACCAACAACGGACAGCCGAGGTGGACCAGTCCTTACCTGGTACTTCTTTCCACGAGGTCAGCGGTTCGGGTGGATGGCAAAAAGAACTGGGTGCACGGGACCCATTGTAAACGGGTCCCTCTGCCCCTTCCATACGACCGGTGGGTCAACGAAGGAATTGCTGACTCCGAGACAGAATCCATACCTCGCTTCATCCCTTTCAGCGATGCACGTTTAAAAGAAACTGGTACCGAAAAGGAGAGTGATCATATTTTACAAGGATTTGTGCCACAGTCTATGCAGTTGGACACTACCGAACCTGAGACATTGTTTGAAGACCACACCGTACCTGGGAAAGAACAGTATAATCTAAGGTCAAGACAAAGCGACTAATAAAAAGACACACAAACAAATGTGATTTTCCCTTCCCCCAAGAACTATTTTTGATTTTTCAGCTCTCTCGCTCTCAGGAAACTTGCTCATTTTTGATTTTCGAACCGCCTTCCGGTTCTGCTGCTAGGGTCGCGGTTGAAGGCTGGGGAGTGCAACTGGGGACGTTTAGGTCAACGGTTCTGGTTGGTCCAAGGGAGTTACCCCGGACTGAACAGAGCGCACCCCCTGGCAGAACCAACCTACCACCGCGGGCAGCAACTAGAGGATGGAGTTTCCTAGGGTAAAGAGACCTACCAGACTCCCAAACCTTGAAAGACAATTGTGCACTGTACTGGCCAAAAGAAAGTTTCTGATAACATGTATTTTAATGTTGTGTAGCATAACTTTGTTTTTGACTGGTTATACTCTATTCGTATTCCGAGTTACCTTTTCAAATGACACCCGGCCACAGCCTCCTCCTACTATCTCTCCACACTACTTTCACCCTCTACCTGAACACAAATCTGCCAGAAGACTCGAATTTGTAAATAACTCATTTATTCAACTCCTACACCAACACCAGTCCATCATGAACACATCGAACTGTTGGATATGTGGACTCATGCCACACACAACGGATAAGGGTATCCCATATTTCATCCTGCCTTTCAGTTATTATGGTTCTCTGTGGGCTTTCCAGACCATGTTCCTATTCGCCCTAGAACCATACCCGACACGTTCTACTGAAAGTGATTCCAGTAACAAGGCACTAATAGCAGGGATAAGAAATATGAGTAGAGAGTTCGACACCTATCTTACGATTCCCAAAGATGAACTCACTCCGTACACTCGTTGGAACGTAACCAAATATGGGGTTTACCTGAGTAAGAGCCAGACAGCAAAGAAATCCCGCCCAGTTTGGATAGTACCCAACCGAGGTCACTTATGTTTACAGGGTATCGGCAGGGATCCCAAAGCTCAATTAGGGAAGAGTATATGCGCGGAAACATATGTGTTCGCTTCCCGAACTTCCCCTATACTATTAGCAGCCAAAGGCACGTATTTCGTCTGCCATGACCAAGCTTACACGTGGTTGCCCCCTGACTTCTCAGGTACATGCTTTATCGCATTTCTGCTGCCTCCCACTTACACGGCCAGAGCAGATTACCATCGGACAAGGAGAGCTAGAGGTGTCGTGAGTAAAGACGACACCGCGGGTCAGGAATTCGCTGACTTCGCAAAGGGTTTTCTGCCATTTTGGGGGCCTATGGTAAACAGCAGGAATATTCGCCAGTTATCGAGGATAGTTGAATCCGCCGTGACTACAACGGCCGGAGCCCTTGGAAATTTGACGACCGAACTTCAGTCGGATCGACTTATGACCCTTCAGAACCGAGTTGCCCTAGATATCATGCTCGCCGATCGTGGTGGTGTGTGTAGAGTGATCCAATCCAGTTGTTGCATTTTCGTCCCTGATAACGCACCGACAGTGTACCAAGCCATCTCTAAACTACACGAAATGTCTGATTCCCTCCACGTGGAAAAAGGAGATTGGTCCTTACTAGGGTGGTTCTGGGAACTGATCGCTACATGGGGATGGAAAACACTGATCTTCATTGGGATGATCTTAGCACTTCTGTTTATGTTCTGCCTGTGTATACAGTGCGCTCCTGCACTATGTGGCCTCTGTGCTACGTCATGTGTACGGAAGCCTGTGTCAGGAGATGAACTGAGCAACAGAATGATGTTACAGCAGCATCTCCACGAATTCCTTCATACGGATTTGGACTCCGATTAATATGAATTATTGCCTTACATAAGGGCAAAAGGAGGGTCTGTGGTTCTGAAAATCTGGACCCTGTTGTCATCCCGATATCGAGGTCCAATACCCGTGTCACAAAATATCAACGTACCATGACGAATTTGGTGTCAGCGAACCGATAATGATTAGGGCATCATTCCCATGCATTTGCGTCATAATCGAGGGTCGCCAACACCCCCAAATCATAGTTTCCGTCCCAACCCCTTAGACTCCATTTTGTGAACGGCATCCATCTTACGTCTTGCCCTCATGATAAGTCAATTAAAAGCTTGATCTAAAAGGACACGTCCTCCTTCCCTGACTTCCCCCTGACCTATCCCAACCGACTCCACTGCCTTTAGCCAAACCTGTCTGGGCAGCCCCTCGCCCAGTGGCCAAATGCGATAGCATCGATACATAACATTCCCCAAACCATTCACTACATACAAACCATGCTTTCTACAAACACACACCTGTCCTGTTCCCTGTTTATGGCCAGTTTTATGACTAGGAGGTGCCTTCTTTTATTAGGGTTTCATCGATATCTGATGGGAGTTCCGGGCTTGGCAGAGTAATCTATCACACATTGGACATCTAAAATACGGGCTTGCCTACATGACTTCGCTCTTTTGTATTATTGTAGAAATATGTGTATAGCCATATCATAAACTCAATAATTCTCGCTCGCAGCTATTATTTCTGTATATAAGGAGAAGGCTGGTTCTGTAAAAACGAACAGTCTCCTGAGAACACATGACCCGTGTTTGTCGTGCTTCTAGGACACCTGTTACTTGGTAGCTATCAATAAAAACTCGATCTCTGACTCGACTAGAAGACTCCGTGTTTCTGTGGTCCGGGACAGGGAGAACTCAGAGGACTTCGGGTGTTATCCCCTGGCACCAAACGGGTTCCTAAAAACCCGTTACCTCACAATCTGCTGTTCAATATGGCTAAAAGACAGTGACAAAGCTAGTAACTCTTGCATAGGTGAGCCCTATTGGCTTTATCAGTGCTTATTTTTATTCTACGGTTTTGGCACTGACTTATATCAGGTTGCCTTGCTTGGCCATCTAAAGCCATATGTACTGTACAATGTAGATCACAATGATTGATTGATTAATTGATTGATCTCACTAAGGTGACATTTCCTGCAAAGTGGTATAAGCCCACCTGATTTACTTTTAGGAGTACAAAGGTTAGATGTAGCTATCAATAGTGCAACACGTGTAGTAGCACTGGGGACAGAGATGCGAGGGTCCCTCCGCACCTCTATTGCGGCTGTATTTCAAAATCTAACTAGGCTATTTTTCTTGCTTTCACTGGGGCTCATGACTCCCTTGCTATGTCACTGGTGCGAAGAGCTTTGATGGGTGGAAACAAAGTTATATTTTGCAATGATTATTGTAAGCTATTATTTCCTTTAAATTTGGGGCCATATTATCAAGCTAGGGCAATACATTATCGCCGCTTTTATCGGCAGGAAACTGCCGCTATAGCGGCGATAATGGGCTTGATAATATGCACTTGTGAATTCCCATAGAGGCCCAGTTTAACACCAGAACCTGGGCTTCTATGGGAATTTACAAGGGCATATTACCAAGCCCATTATCGCCACTTTAACAGCAGTTTCCTGCCAATAAAAGGGGCGATAATGTATCGCCTTTGCTTGATAATATGGCCCAAAGTGTGTAAGAAGTCTCCAGAAGTCTACATTTGACATACCATTGGAGGCGACTTTCACACCTCTTTTAACACACGCTGGGAGAGAAGCTGCAAATTTAGGCCCAAATTTACTACGTTTTGCGTTGGGGTTGTGTCACTTTTTTGGTGCAGCTGATGCAAAAACTATTTCCGCATTTACAAAGCCACACAAAGCACGATTTGCATGGCATTGTTAAAACAGATGGAATGCAATGCAGCGCATAGCACTGCTTTGTGTTGCCTTGCACCAGCTAGGCATACATGGGTGGAGCAGGGCTGTCTGGTGTCTCAACCCATGTATTTTGCTGCAAACCCATATTCACAAAGACTTGTAAACATGTGTTTGTGCAGAAAGGGTGCAACTTCCCAAGTATGGAGTAGCAAGAACAAATATCTTGGTTCTCAGTTTTTTCTCTTATCATGTGTGCTACAGACAAAGAGGAAATAACCTCAAAGTATAGTTTTTGTGAAGGAAGGTATCCCTTCCTACTTAAAAACTATCCTTACCATAACACAGGTACCCTTGCGGCATGACAAAAGGGTGTCTGCATTGGTGGTAGGCAGCCACAAGTGTGCAAGCCCTCGGAGGGAGCAGAACCTAGCCAAATCTTTGTAAACATGGTGCAATATTGCAGTCTCCCTTTCACGCAAAGCAGTGCAGGAACTTCCCTTGCTGCACTGCTTTGCATGAAATGTTAGCAAAGCCGGGCCCTAGTAACTTGCTGCTAATTATTGCATAAGAGATGCCTTGTTTTCTCTTGGGGAACAATGCATACCAAGCTGCCCTTAGTAATCTAAAGTCACGCCAGAGAGTGAGATAACAACTGCACCGCAGAGTAAAATGGCCCATAAGCTATGTCCAACCCTTGTTATGTGTACATTTTGAGGACTTACCTTCCTTTGTGTACAGAGCACAGACCCAGTCCTTCCTAGAGCTGGGCCCTGCAACTACACAAAGATAGCACCTAAAGTGCCATACAGCTCCCCTTTAAAATCACATATAAGGGTATTGCCAGTGCTTGGTAAACAAACATTGGCAAAGCAAATTGGTCTTGCTTTATATTTTTAAAGCATTGGGATCACGAGGAGGAAGGAATTAGGCCAAGGCTGTTGTGGGCAGCTGCAGTGATGGGCCATCTATGATATATTATTGCTGTATTATTTCAATTCCAACCACATTAGAAGCAAAGTGGTGGCCATCTTGGAAAGGTACAACATTGACAGACTATAGTGAATACCATTTGAAGATGGCCAAAGACATTCCTAGATGTGACACAAGTATACAATGTAGGTAGGTGGCTAGATATCATAGGGTAATCATAGGGTAGGTATGGTAGGTTAGGTATGGTAGGCATGAGAGGTAGATTTAACGGCTATAGCAGGTTAGTTAAGGTGGTGTAGGCCTGCTAGAATAGAGTATTGTTTGATGGGTTAGGTATGGTAAGGTATGTAAGGTGTGATACAGTATGGTTAGGTATTGAAGAGGTATTGTAGATGTGGTATGATCTTTAAAGTTAGGTATACATGGTAAGAGATAGTTAGGCTAGGTGTATTATGGAAGGATAGGCGTGGTAACGTAATGATAGTTATGATATGGAATGTAATAGTTGGTATAATATGTAAGGTATAATATGGTATGTAAAGTTAGGTATGGTGTGATTAGCTTTGGTACAGACATAGTGTGGTAAGGCATGCCAAGGGATGTAAGACGATTTATTGAGTGGTATTTAAGGTATATATGTAGGGTTAGCAATATTAAAGTTCAGTATGGTTTCTTATGGAAGGGTCGGCATAATATCACAGGTATGATATGGTAGTTTGTTTTATGGTATAGAATATACATCACTTTTGTCAGGTAAGGCTAGTAATGGTATGTAAAAAAACGTTAAACTTTGGAATGGTATGGGAAGGTTTAAGGAGGGCATGGAATCTAAGGTGTATTACTGTATTGTATGGAAATGTGTGGTATGATTAGTTATGGTAATGTTATGTGTGGTCTGGCATGATAAGTTGGGTTAGCTATAGTACGTTATGGTAGGAATGATTAGACATGGTATGGCAAATGAGATTAGATATGACATGTATAGTTTGTCATTGTTTGGTAGATATAGTGCAGTAAGGTTAGGTGCTGTATGGCATGATATTCATGGTTAACAGTCGGGTCTGGTGGCTTAGTAGACTAATGCGTCCATTCTAGGGGACTATGTCTGACCTCATGGTCACAGGTTAAAATTCCGTCAGGTTCACTCAGCCTTTCATCCTCCTGTGGTCGATAAAATGAGTAAAAATATGTTGGGTAACCATAAACATCTGTTATTCAGCACCAAGTTGCCCACGGGTGAACATACGCTTTATAAATACACTTTATGTATGACATTATAGGTAAGGTTAGCTAAAATGTGGAATGACATGCATGGTCTGGTATGTAAAATTAAGCATCATATGTTATGTGAGCTTTGTTATGGCGTTTGTTTAAGTATGGTATGGTACCAAGCTTAGGTAAGGCAAGTTAGGTATGTTAATGGCATGGTGTGTTAAGTTAGATATGGTAAGGGATGGTAAAAAGGTTAGTAGGCTGTGGTAAATAAGGTGAGACATGACGTGGCATGCTATGGGGGTTTAAGTAAGGTATGTAAAGTTAGGTATGATATGGCATGTATTTTTGATTTGGAAGATTATTTATAGTTTAGCATTGTAAGGTTAGGTATGGGGTGTAAGGCTAAATAAGGGATAGTGTGTATGGTGAGGTATGGTATATTAGGGTTATGTACGGTATGGGTAGACATTGTATCTGAGGGTAGGTATGGCGTGTTATGGAAGGTGATGTATGGTATGGTTATATATGGTAAGGATTGGTATGGTAAAGTATGCTAAGGTTAAGTATGGTATGGCAGCTAAAGTAAGCTGTGTAAGGTTAGTTATGGTATAGTATATAAGGTACAGTAAAGTATAGTAAGCAATCTTGGCCATTTTACGTAATGTTATGTATAGTATATTTTATCGTACGCGACTCATACATTGTCAGAACCAACATCATCCCCTTGCCTTCATGTGAAGCCTTGCAATTTTCTGTTAAACTGACCCCCTCTGACAATTTCAAAGGAATCCTTTTGTACCGTCCACCGGGATTAAGAACAGGATTTATCACCGATCTTAGATCCATCTTGGAATCATGCGCTCTTGACAACTCTTTCACTGTCCTTGGAGATTTTAATTTCCATTTTGACAAACCTGAAGATAAGGACACTGCTATGTTCCTAGGGGATATGACCACTTTTGGTTTGTCTTTTATGGTCAAATCTCCTACGCATGACAGGGGCCATACTCTGGATGGCATTTTCTCCAATTCCAATGACCTTCATGTAACACAAACCTTTCCGGTCACTTGGTCTGACCATTATGTCATCATGGCATCACTTAACCCTCACCAACCAGTTGCTCCGCTGAAACCCAGCAACACTAATCAAATCTTCAAGGCATGGGACGATATAGACAGCTCCAATTTGAAAACCTCTCTAGTAGCCTCCATGCCCTCCTTCTCACAAGACCCAATCATAGCCACCTCTCAATTTTATGACTGGGTTGATGCAGCAGCATCCTCACTGGTTCCTATTAAGCAAGTATCCCGCAATAGATCTACTCCCTCAGCTCCCTGGTATTCAGCTGCCCTAAGACAGCAGAAACAACAATGCAGGCAGAAAGAAAGGCTTTGGCGCAAAGATTACGCCGAAGAAGCCAAAACTAAATATAAGGAAATGGTAGCCAAATATAAACAAATGATTGATGAAGCTAAGAAATCATTTTTTAGTCATAAAATAGAAACTGCAAAAAATTCGTATAAACTTTTGTATGACACTGCAAAACAGCTAGCTGGTCATTCTTCCAACTTGACCCCTCCTCCATCTCAACTTCTGTGTGACACATTGGCTAACTTTTTCTTTAGTAAAGTTAATGACATATACTCTGCATTTACCACCAACATTAAAAATTCTTCTGAAAGCACACCTAACACATTTATTGGCCCCACGCTCACTCAGTTTGCCGAAATTACAGAAGCCCAGGTTATGGACATAACTGCCACCATTAGATCAGGTTCAGCACTTGATCCTTGCCCTTTTAAAGTTCTACAGCCAGTTTTGGAAGGGATTACCCCGGCTATATCCCTCATATGTAACGCCATGTTCAAAACAGGTATTTACCCAAAATGTCTAAAACAAACTATCATAAAACCTCTGTTAAAGAAGTCACATTTGGACAAGGATGAACCCAAAAGCTATCGGCCAATAGCCAACTTACCAGTCCTGGCCAAGATAGCCGAAAGGGCTATGAACAAACAACTCTCCGCTTTTTTGGAAGAACACCAGCTACTTGATGAAACCCAGTTTGGGTTCCGCCAGTGTCATGGGACGGAGACAGCTTTGATTAAAGCAGCTGACGACATCAGACTCATCCGTGACACTGGGGGTACAGCCATTTTGATACTACTGGATCTATCCGCAGCCTTCGACACGGTCGATCATACCATCCTGATTGACCGTGTCGAGGGTTTGGGGGTACAGGGGACTGCCAGCAGACTCCTGGCCTCCTTTTTGGCTGATAGAACCCAGGTGGTTACAACGGGACCATTCCAATCGTCCACCATGTCACTGCCATGTGGTGTACCTCAGGGCTCATCCCTAAGCCCGACACTTTTTAACATCTATGTGTCGGGCTTAGCCAATGTCATTCGGGCTTTTGGGATGAGCCTTACATCCTACGCAGATGACACCCAGCTGGTCCTAGCCATCAAGAACAATGGCTATAAAGTGGCAGATGATCTCAGGGCCGGTATGATGGCAATAGGGAGTTGGATGGCCCCCAATTGCTTAAAATTGAACTCAGAGAAAACTGAGGTAGTTGTCTTTGGACAATTAACACCTGAGTGGTCATCCAATTGGTGGCCCTCCTCGATGGGCTCTCCCCCCGAGCCTGTTAGCAAAGTGAGGAATCTGGGAGTCATCTTTGATGAGCGTCTTACGTTCCATCCACACGCTAACCAGATCACCTCTTCAGCTTTTTATAAACTGAAACTTATTAAAAAAGTTCTCCCTTTTTTACCTGATAAAGCGGGTAAAACCCTTGTCACCTCTCTTGTGCTGTCCACCTTGGATTATTGCAACGCCCTGTTCCTCAATGCACAGGAGGGTGTCCTACACAAACTACAAACAATACAAAACTCTGCCGCGAGGCTTTTGGGTAATATCCCTAAACATCACTCTGCCTCCAAAACCATCAAAGAGTTGCACTGGTTATCCATTAAAAACAGGATAAAATTCAAGACCCTGTGCATTGTGTATAAAGCGCTGCATAACGAAGGATCAGCTCATCTAATCCGCAATTTGATTCCTTATCGTCCATCTAGAACACTACGTTCATCCTGCTCAGGAGATCTTGCTATACCCCGAACAAAAACGGTCTTATGGGGCGATAGAAGATTCCTGGTAGCAGCCCCCAAGTTGTGGAACTCTCTGCCATCTGCGATTAAAGCCAGTCCATCTTTATGGTCTTTTCGTAAACAACTTAAGACCTGGCTTTTTAATCAATAGACCATTTTAGTTTCTTCAGGGTAAATACTCAGATACTTAGCGCCGAGACGCCTACAGGCCTTTGCATGCGCTCTATAAATATCAAAAATAAAATAAATAATAATAATAATATAAGTTTAGATATAGTATGGTATGTAAGGTATGGTAAGTGTAATAAGGAGTAGCGCTTGACCCCATAAATCTATGCTTTGCAAATTAAAATTAAAATATGACAAACTAGCCTTATCAGGTTTAGGCATACACCGATAGAGCTTCGAAGCGGGGGCCTGAGGTATAGGACACAGCTAAAGGCACTATGAAGCCGGAGTAGCCGAGGACAGCGTGGGCTGGTGCTAATAAAAGGCTGCTGATTATGGACTGCAAGAGTGTGGTGTGGGCCCCAGCAGAGGAGACAGCACAACTACTGTCATTATGTAGCTATCAGTAAGATTCTGTGGGCTGATCCAGCACCTGATGGACAGCACATCCACGCAATGACAAACGATTCTAAGCGTTTGCCAGCACTTTACTTGTCCTCTCTGAGGCGCTGCTCACTCTAGCTGAATTGAGGAATTTAGATTGTGTGCTATTACTATTTTAATCGCCGAATTTAAAAAAAATTGTATTTTCCACTCTGTTTGCACACAGCATACTCATTAGCTGCCTGCACCTATTTTCGCCGCATTTCACACAGTTTCAGACGATCTTAGGGCTGTAAACCGAGCCTTAGGGATAACATCCCCAACGGCGGCCATCTTGGGTGGGAGGCGACAGCGGTGAGAGCGCTCTAGTCTCCAGTACTTAAGGAGCCCCAGGGAAAGCAGACGCGAGATTCTAAGCGTTTGCCAGCACTTTACTTGTCCTCTCTGAGGCGCTGCTCACTCTAGCTGAATTGAGGAATTTAGATTGTGTGCTATTACTATTTTAATTGCCGAATTTTTAAAAAATTTTATTTTCCACTCTGTTTGCACACAGCATACTCATTAGCTGCCTGCACCTATTTTCGCCGCATTTCACACGGTCTCAGCCGATCCTAGGGCTGTAAACCGAGCCTTAGGGATAACATCCCCAACGGCGGCCATCTTGGGTGGGAGGCGACAGCGGTGAGAGCGCTCTAGTCTCCAGTACTTAAGGAGCCCCAGGGAAAGCAGACGCGAGATTCTAAGCGTTTGCCAGAACTTTACTTGTCCTCTCTGAGGCGCTGCTCACTCTAGCTGAATTGAGGAATTTAGATTGTGTGCTACTACTATTTTAATCGCCGAATTTTAAATTTTTTTATTTTCCACTCTGTTTGCAAACAGCATACTCATTAGCTGCCTGCACCTATTTTCGCCGCATTTCACACGGTCTCAGCCAATCTTAGGGCTGTAAACCGAGCCTTAGGGATAACATCCCCAACGGCGGCCATCTTGGGTGGGAGGCGACAGCGGTGAGAGCGCTCTAGTCTCCAGTACTTAAGGAAATAGTCGTTCTCCACGCTAGCGGACGCGTGTTTGCGGAAGCGCCTCGATCAGCGCCGGAGTCACGCCTGAGTCAGCCCGTCTGCGCCCGTCCGCGCCTCGGACGTGCCATAGCGCTATGGCGTTACCAACACCTATTAGTAAGGATCCTTCACAGGTATTACATGAGGTGGAGAAAACTCTGAATATTGGTATTACATATACATCGGAATATATACGATCTTTAAGAATCCCTAGGTCACCTCTTTGCATTTTACTAGAATTAGGAAAAAGAGATGTTTGCCAAAATTGTAATATCACTACTAATCCAGTGGGAACTAAAACTAGTGAAGTCAGAACTTGTAAAATATCCTCTGATAATACATCTCAGTCTTTTTACTTTCTGAGTTTGAATTGTCGTTCTCTTCCTGGACATAAGACGGAGATTTTTAATTTGTTACTTGATGAGGCACCTGATGCCTTATTTTTGACAGAAACTTGGCTTCAGGACAGTTCTGGTCCTGACATTGCAGCAGCTCTCCCGGGCTCATATGCGATTGTCAGACAGGATAGACCATTGAAACTAGGTGGAGGTCTAGCTATTATTTTTAAGAAAAACTATAATTGTGAATTTAGCACACTTCCATGCTCTGGTTGTGAAGGTGCTATTTTTAAGCTTATACTTGCTCCCAACTACACCTTTTCAGGTGTCCTTGTCTATCGACCGCCTGGCGCAGTATCTAAGTGGCAAACCACCTTCTCAGACCTGCTCAGCCCTTTGGTAATGAAGGCGGCAAATTTCACAATCATTGGCGACTTAAATGTACACTTGGACAAAGAGGATTGTATAATTGCTATTGATCTTATTGCCGATTTAGCTTCCCTTAACCTAAATTTGAGAAATACCGGACCCACATATCGTGCTGGTCACCTATTAGATCCTGTCTTTTCCAATATTACAGACATGATTATGTTCCCCACCCTACCTATTCCTTGGTCTGACCATTTTGTAATTAAATTCTCCATTCCAATAAATACGGGACAAAATGAAAATACATTGAACACTAATCAATACATTGGGAAGTGGAAAAAGTTAGATATTGATGCTCTAAAGGCATTCCTTGAAGCACATACCCCATGTACAAAGACAGAGGTTAAAAATCTTTCCCCACTAGTACAGAAATGGCTCATGACAGCCATTGATACGTGCCTGCCCAAAACGAAATTAAGAGGTCACGTCCATCGCCCCCCTGCCCCCTGGTTCAGTGATATTTTGAAAAAAGAGAAAACCAAATGTAAAAGCGCTGAGCGCAACTGGAGAAAAACGTATTCCCTTGAAGCCAAACAAGAATATAAAACTAAACTGACATACTACCAGATGCTGTGCAGGAAAGCAAAAACAGAATATGTTTGTATGACGATTACGGATGCTCTTAACCAATCCAAAACATTGTTCAATATCGTTAAAGAACTCGCTGGGTCAAATACCGCTCAAACACCTCCTGTTTTAAACAAAATGCAATGTGACCAATTAGCTTCCTTTTTTGTAAATAAAGTGGATAAAATTTACCAGGGTATTGAACGTATACAAAAGGACCAAAATCAGTCGAATATGACTATCCTTAGTAGCCCAACCGAGGACTTATGCAATAATATTAATGAATCAGATTCAAGTGTCACTGTTAACATGCACGCTACACTAGAAAGTTGGCCTTTGCTGAGTGTTGATTCGGTCATCGACTTACTAAACACGATCAAATCTGGCTCACCAAAAGACCCTCTACCATGTTCTATTTTAAAGCAATTAAATAGGAACGCCATGACTACGATCACGGACCTTCTAAATGCTTCCCTTCAGGAAGAATATGTTCCAGCAGAATGGAAGCATGCAATGGTTCATCCATTGTTGAAGAAAGTTGGAGCTGATCCCAACATGCCCTCAAATTTTAGGCCAATTTCTCTTTTGCCTATTTTTTCAAAAATTTTAGAAAAACATGTTCTTCAGTCCCTCACTGAGTTTATAAGGACACACGATCTCTTGCCCCCGTAACAATCTGGTTTCCGCGTAGGCTTTTCAACTGAAACTACGTTGCTTGGAGTGACAGAGAACATCCGCGCCATGATGGATAGAGGAGAAACGGTTGCACTCGTATTATTAGACCTTAGTGCCGCGTTTGATACGGTGTCACACGCGGTACTTTTACGAACACTCTCCTCTATAGGTATTCATGGCGCTGCTATAAACTGGATCAAGTCCCTGCTAAGCAATCGTACGTTTCAAGTCTTCTCCCAGTCTGCCTGCTCAGAGACTTTAACTCTTAAGCATGGAGTACCACAAGGTTCAATTCTAAGCCCATTGCTTTTTAACTTATATATGAGTCCACTTGCCAGAATAGTAGAAGAGGCAGGTTTAAATATGTTTTCCTATGCTGACGATTCTCAGCTCCTTTTCTCTCTCTCTTCAGCAGAAAGCGATCATCCTTCCACGTTAAAACTAGGACTGGGTAAGATCGCGGGATGGATGCAAGCTAATTTTCTAAAATTAAACGGCGAGAAAACAGAGCTAATCGTTCTAGGAAGAAATAAAGAACTATGGGGACCCCAGTATTGGCCATCTGAAATGGGCCCTCTTCCGATGCCAGTCCTACAGGCTCGAAATTTAGGTGTCATCATTGATGAATCTTTGAATATGCACCAGCAAGTCGTTAAGACTTCAGCCACCTGTTTTGCAGTCTTAAAATGGCAAAAAAAAATCTGTTGGATGCTACCTGATTGTGCAAAAAAAACAGTTATTAATGCTTTGGTAACTTCAAGGCTTGATTATAGCAATGTGCTATATTTAGGGGCAAAAAAAACTACGATCAGAAGGATGCAAATGGTGCAAAATGCGGCGGCGAGACTCTTATTCAAAATCCCTATGTCTTGCTCTACTTCTAAATACATTCGTGACCTACATTGGCTGAAAGTTGAAAATAGGATTAAGTTTAAATCCTTGTGCTTCATGCATAAAATTTCAACTGGCACTGCCCCAAAATACTTGCAGAAACTTGTCCGTTCTTACCAACCATCTAGAACCCTTAGGTCAGCAACAGCCAATAACTTCGTGATTCCTAAAATCAAACTGTCACGGATGGGTGGGAAATCTTTTGTTTTCCTGGGTCCGTCTCTCTGGAATGCGATGCCATATGCATTACGTACGGAGATGAGCCACGTGAAATTTAGAAAGGCCTTAAAAACCTGGCTATTTAACATCTAATATTGCTTGGCACTAGATCGCACTTCTGAATTATCAAGCGCCGGGAAACCCTTTGGTGGGTAGCTGATTTGCGCTATATAAATTAAATAAATAAATAAATAATAAATACATTTGTAACATGAACAAGCCAGTGGCTGAAGAGGACTGATCCACAGCTATTTTCTCAATGTTGTATGTTCTTCGGTATTTTGCATGGTATCTGTTGTGAGGTCTGTGTGTAATGCTGCCTGTAGCCAGATCTAACAATGGCACAGTAGAAAATGCTAATCTCTTCAGAGTGGTACAGACCATAAGAGAGGATGTGGCCTAAAGGCTAAAGCGGTCGACCTCCGAACTGGGGAACCAGGTTCCAGTTCGGCAGGGAGGCTCAACAGCCTGTGATTCTGGGCAAATCACTTTATCTCCCCGTGCCTAACAAAAAAGAATTTGTTGGTCTGTAACACAACTAGTGCTCTTGTAAAGCGCTCTGAGACCTTCGGGACTAGTTCACGCTATATAAAACTCCCCCAAAAATTAAAATGAAATAAAATAAAGGCGGAGACAACAAATATATAATTTGACACAAATACCTGCTCTTGGATTGCAAATGCACCACTCGTCCAAGTGCCGGGAGGCCTGCAGGGCGAAAGTAAAAAGCACATCATAAAATTTACTCGTAGGTAAGTGTTCAAACTTTGAGAATTCACCCCTTCCAAAAGTTTCTTAAACACGCATCTGACCCGTCGACATTCTCTAGACGTTTCACGTGAAACATGCGGGAACATGCCATTAACACAATTCACGCCACCACGCCTAAAATATTCACGAAACAGACCGCGTAGACGAGAACTTTTCTGTCACTTTTACACTTGAAGAAATATAGATTTTGGATGGTTCACTCTCATCCTTAAATCCTGAATTATCTTTCAGTATACAATAAAAAAAATCTACACTCAAAGTCTCAGAAATGTACAAAGAAAACTAACATGTATTTATTTATTTATTTTAAAAATGCCAAGTATGCATTAAGGTCACTGCAGGAAGCCTAACCCATCAGAAAAAAAACACATTTAGAATTGCTTCGCAGTCACGAGTCTAGTCTCCTGCAGGGAATCCCTTCAGGGCCTAGACTGGCCATAACTCTTTCTCTGTTGATACTGTACATTACATTCAGTAGCACACTCGGTATAGAGAAAAATGTTCCATCTAAGATGAATAGGATTCAGATCTGACCTTTGCTTTCAAAAACTTTGACAGATTAATGAGTTAAAGCCGCAGGAGCACGAACATATTTTCATAGCTGCTAAGGTAAACATTGCACCTGCCTCTTTTTCCTATAATCGTTCTTCATGAAGGCAGTCGTTTTAAAAAAAATACTATCCTCTGTCCTATTTCACTGTAACTTCTCTCATTACAGCAGGTCAAAGTTCTGTAAAGGGGATTTGAATCCTTTTTTTATTGGAAAACTTAACTTAATTTAAGCATTTATTTAAGTAGCACTCTGACAGCATGAGGTATTATTAGTGTGTTTTACAAAAAAGACATAATTCAGAGATAATATATTTACGGTAGAAAATGCATTAGGACAGTGCCAGAACTGTATCTGGGGCCAGAGGGAGCTAAGGGCAGCCGGGCTCCAAATGGGACAACTGAAGTCGTTTCCCTCTGCTGTCCTGTGGGCTGAACTACTTTCGAACCCCCGTTTAGCACTTGCTTCTTGGGACAGTGAAACAGTGTGGCCAGGGCATATTCAGGGAGGAGATGTCGAGTTAGTGACTTTGAACTCAGCAGAACATACACACTACTTAATAGCTAATGTCTAGCCTAAAGCTTGTCTTATAGAAAGCAAAGTACTTTGGGCCTGATTATGATGGCGGTGGGACAAGCGTCAAACCGCCATCCTGTCCGGAACTATTGTAGGGATTTTAGTCCCTCCGACGGTTTGACAGGCTCCTTTACCCCGTCAGATGCATGGCAGTCGGTCTCTCCTCCATCTCTCCATCTACCCGCCATCGTAATATGGCGGGCGGCCCTGCAGTGTCTGATGGCGGTGGGACCGCCACCGACAGCCTGATGGTGGCAGTCCCGTTGCCATCTTAATCAGACCTAATATTCTGTTTCGTAACAATAAATTGCACACTTAATCAGGCAGACTGAGGCATCCACACAGTTCACAGGACCAGTGCTTAATTTGAGCTGGTGGGCTCCGGTGCTCGGCACTGGCACTTTATTGTCAACACCAGCCCTTATGATAGTGTGCCACAAAGTGGCTCTATTTATTTAATTTAGAGGCGAGGCAACAGATGTTTGGTCAATTCAATGCCCTTTAAAAATTGCTAATACCTCTCCCTAGCCATTCTTATAACTTTGTGGCGTTAGAATAGTCTGAATTGTCACACTTGTGGGTGCGTAATGATTAGTAGCTGTGTTGGTGCTCTGGGTGGCACTTGTTTTTTCACAAATTAATCACTGCACAGGACAATAGGAAGCCCATGACTAACAGCAGTGGTATAGTCATAATAGTATAAGTGATCCCCTGGCTCTGTGTAGATAGGCACCATTGAGTACTTTCTGCTCAGTGTTAAGGGGAAACAGCCTTTACAATGAGGTTTTTACCACGCTGCGGTTTTAACATGCACTTTTTAGCACACATATTTTTACCACATATATGTTTTTACAACGCATGCCCTTACCACACATTTATGGTCAGCTGAGAGGTGTGGGGGTCTCCCCCCACAAATACATTGTTTGTATATATAAAAAATCTGTGGTAATGGCAAACGTAAAAGCATAAGCGTTGTAAAAAAATGCGGGGTAAAAGTGCATGGTTAAGCCATGTGATGTGTTTCCCTGCATTGTTCCGTCGCACAACCAGTATTAAGAAGCCCCATTGTACAATGCGAATTGCAGTCAATTAATAATACTCTGAGTCAGATTGGACCATTCAATGTGTTAATCCACTTCATAGAATAGACAGCCCAGATGACTTCCCTCGGGATCTCAGTCATCTGTAGCATTTATGGAGTTTGTCTAAGATCTGACCCTTCCATGACAGATTAACTATATAGGCTGGTGCAACTGTGGACATTCAGCTGACTACACCAATCAGATCCATGCTCTGGCAGAGGTATTGTTCAGTGGCCTGCGTCATGAGTGTGAGACATGTATGGGTGTGACATTGCTGGTGGTATGATGTTCATCAAGCTCTTAGATAAGGCTGAGAAAACCTGTGTGGCTACAGGGAGTTCCTGCAGGCCCAACAAAAGCAGAACCCCTTCCCCAAAATGAACTGAGCAGCTCAACCCAAAATGAGATATCAAATGTCAGGGTGAGGTGGGGATTCATTGGGAGTATGAATGGGAAATCTGTTGTCCAGGTACAAAGATCTTCCGGAGTCGGTGGTGCTCACATTCAGTTAGGACGGTGATTGATTAGACCATCCCCACAGTCAATTCATCGACTCTGTTGCAGTCACTTTGGGGCATATCACCAACGAATAGCGATATTTATCGCTAACGATGCTTAGCAACGAATTTTTTAACGCTAAGCATCGCTGGTAATTATCGCAGAGATAACTTGCTATTAGCAAGGTTTATCTCAGAAGTGATAAAAATCCTCGCCCTAACTGCCAAATGAGAGATTATCGCTGGAAAACCAATGATAATCTCTCGAAGTTTGGCGTTAGCTTGATGGTAGGGGCTCACAAACTTAGCCATGATATCCACCTTCCATAGGATATCATGGCTAAGTCAGGAAAATACCAGGGGCCTTATTTATGAAGACCTTGCGCCGCCGGTGCGTCACTTTTAACATGGGAAAAAGTGATGCACCGGTGGCGCAAGGCTTTCATAAATGAGGCCCCAGGTGTAAAAAAAGCAGTGCTAACCGCGGTTAGTGCTGCTTTTTTTTATCACTAACAGGGTTAGCGAAATCCTTGATAATAGGAGAAATGTCGCTTAACAACATTTCTCCTATTATTTTTCTCTGGGACGCCCCCTTTGCATCTCATTAGAGCTGCAAGGGGAAGCGTAGAGAAAAAGGGTGCTAACATGCGAATTTGCGTGTTATCACCCTGTTGCTAATAGGGAGATAATTTTATCTCCGCTTTCTTGACTTTTAAAGCCAAAAAAGCGGAGATAAATCCCTTAATAATATGCCCCTTAGTGTTTTTTCAGTGCCATTGATATTTATGGCATTATGGTCAATGGGACGAAAGCTAGTTTTCACTTGGTCTCTCACAGCAAGTACGGCAATATATCCCAAAACAGGCCTCAGGCCTACCGAGGAATCAGCTTTAAAGTGCACTAGAAGTGAGGACGGCAGTCAGCTCCCCTCACCTTTGGGCAGTCTGCTCTACCTTCAAAATCTCTCTCAGTGCTTCAGATGTCATTGGACCTTTTCTGCACAGATCCTTATTCCTTTAGGGTGCATTACTGTTGATCATTCTACTAGTCAGCTCCTCACTGTTGGGTTATTTCCGATACCCCTTTCTCTATCCTTCAAGCCTCATTCCTGGCAGCACTTCTAGGGGGAGTGATGCACAAGTTCAAGATTGCTCTTGACCTGCAAAGACTCAGAAGGAGACTGGCCGCCAAAGACATCAAGTCTTGAAGCTCAAAGATTATCTTCAGCCCATGATGTATGCTTTCTGGACACTGGTCAATTAGAAATCACTGGAACTCTCATCTAAGTAATCTCCCTAATTTGTATTGCTGGGAACAGATTAAAATATGGTTTGCAGAGTTCTTCTGTGCTCTGGGGTCTTTCTGGCATCAATGGCCCTTCTTTATGTGTTTAGCTAGCATCTTAATTCCGAAGGAAGAGGCTTGTACAAGACTATGCTTTACCTTTTCTAAAAAAGTGGATTGTCCATTGAATTATAGTGGACAATCTTGACCTCTAACTGAATGGGGCCACATTGGTTTCCCAGCTTCTACACCTACAAAGAGCTAGGACAATTGTGTATTGGTATTTTTACCTCTTTTTTTGCTTTATTTACATATTTTTTTCCTATAAACATCTCCTTTCCTACATAGTTACCTTTTAAAACTGGATATATTAGTGCACTTTTCCACCATTCAGCACTACCAACATCTGATCCGTATCTCTGCGAGTTAGACCATAAGAAAAGTGTAAAATTTGTATTCCCATATGTTTGTAAATACCCTAAAACTACACCTTCGTGGGTGTTTATTTGTATCGTAGTAGCCTGGCCATCTGTTTGGATGGGCTCACTCTTCTAATCTAAATCCAAAACGGACGCTAACAAGATGCATGGATGAGCAGTTTACCTTTGATGTATACGCACACGGTAGACGCCTATTCATCTTCGTAAAGCTAGAAAGCATGAATACCTCACACATTTGTGCAGGTGTGAGTCTACTTTCCACCTTTTACAATCCTTGTGAATCGGCTCTATAATGTACTTGACAGCATCACAAACGTATTGCTGATGAACAGCAGAATTTCAAAACGTTGGCCATGTAGAATAACAAAAGCCTCAAATCTGATATGCCCCATAAATGCCACATTAAAGAGAAGAGTCAGACTCGTATCAAAAGATGGACAACCCATCAAAGGACTATGCAATTTAATATGTTTGCCTTTACTGACAGCACAGTTTGCTGAATGTGCAGTTGGCACACTCGCCTGGTTTGTTAATGAATCACTTGTTTCCTTTTCACAACAGAAGAAATAAAAAAACACAACCTTGTGGACGTTTGGACTTTATTTCATAGGTGGGCTCATTTTGTTCAACATGTAAGCTTTTCTGTATTTTGACAGTCTTTTCTTTTTTGTTGTTCATTTTCTTGGAAGGACCCAAGTGATGAGTTGTATTTCTTCATGTTTTTTGGAGGGGTGCAATTATAGATGGGCTACGCATTGGGAGGTTGACTACATGGCATATTCCTTATAACGAATCAAACGATTGCCCTAATGCATAATATATCTCGCTGGAGAATTTCCTGTCATCAAATGTAAAGCTTAGCTGGTAATAGCTAAAACTGTTATGTATTTGCACATGAACTGCCAACTGTACACTGATTGCCAACCATAAGCGGAAACAGACTAATGTTGGTGGACTTTTCAAAATATTAACCACATACTGCATATTAAAAAACTACTGATAGTCAGAAAACTCAATTGGGACTCACAAAGAATATATTGTCAACCATTATCACATGTGCCTGGAAAGGATTTAAAAAGAAAAACAACTATAGCTCTGAGTAGTACATAATGAATATATTCCTTATAAATTTATTTTCTGTATGTTCCGAGATATCTGCATGAAACATTGTCTGGATTACTTTATGTAATTATTTCTTCAGATATTGACCATTCAAGTGGATCCATTCGCATGAGTGCAAGATTCATGGCCAAACAGCAACCATAGACTACAGTACAAACCTGTAGAAGCCTCTAAGCTGTCTTTTATTTAAATTGTATTGGCAGATCTCTTCCCTTTGTCTTGGACACTGTGCTGCTTTTTGATGTCTGAGAAAGGAACAGAATGCAAAGAATGGTTACGAAGGGGTTTTCTCTCAATCATTTACCAATATATTCATCTTGTATACACGCTCATAAATAAGTGCAATAGTAAGCCAATCAGGACACAACAGGGCCAATATTTGTGTTCAATAAATTGTATTATTTTAACATCATAATACTGTAATTTATATAATCCAGAGCTGACCGAGCAATCTGATAAAAGTACTCAGTTCATACAATTTATACACAAACTGATACCCGGGGTGTCGTGATGTAAAAAGTGTCAAGTTCAATGCAAAGTATTTGAATCCAAGTTATGTTATAGGTTCATGAGAGACAACTCAGAGACTGTGTCAGTGTTTCAACCCTATGGAGAAAAGCTGTGGGGCTCTTCGGGACAGCTTCATATGTCTATGTATTTTCAGTAGAGGACATCACCCAGCACCTGAAAGACCTCCACCGGCTCCGCTCCAGAAGGGATGCCATTTCAAACTCCTGACCCACGCCTACAAAGCCCTCACTGACTAAGGACTGGCCTACTTGAACCCCAGCTACACTTCCACCGTCCTCCCAGGAACATCCGCTCCGCACACCTTGGGCAAATCCCTCGCATAGGCTGTGCCTGTGCCAGAGGATGCTCCTTCTCCCATCTCGCCACCAAAGCTTGGAACATCCTCTCCCTCCACCTCCGCACCTCGACCACGCTGACTGACTTCAGGTAGTGGCTCTAGACCTGGCTCGTTGAATGAGACCCGCAGCAAGCACCTGGATAACCTCGCAGGTGACAAGCCCTGCTCTATAAATACTTCTTGATTGATTGATTGATTGATTGACGTCATCCAAAACACCAAGCTTATTTGAGTTGAAAGTATCCAAGGGTTGGATCTCCACATCACCCCACTAGCCAGTGGACCTTCTATGACCGTCAAATACTGCCATTACAAAGTGTCCTTCAGATCGGCTTTATGCGCAGGCAGGGTCAATAAGGGAGGAGCAGGGCTCAGCAGGAGTGTTGTTTGTCTAATTGTTCCTATTTGTATTCTGACTTGTTCAGATGATGACACATGTGGGCACAATTAAAACGTCACCCTCCCCTGATATTGATATGTTAATGCCCGAACCAACACATGAGGTATCCAGCAATGGAACATTGTCCTGTGTCTTGCTTTGATGGCGATGTTAGTTAGGCCTTTTCATTACAATAAATGACAAATGATTGGCATTGTCAATCCTTTAAACTTGCTCATGGATATCGTGTGTGTAGATGGAAGCAAGGTTTGGAATTCGGCTCCTTAGTGTCAAGATTTATAAACAAAATCAGTCGGTTACATGACGTAAGGAACACAAGGTGGTTAATGAACTGTTCCAAAATATCTTTAAAGTCTATTTAAAAAAATCTATATATTCATTCTGTACTAAAAACAACTACGCATCACGTAAATGCAGTGCACCTTTTTTTAAACCATTCCTGTTGAGAATAATTCTTTCCTGCCAGACCCCAAGTGAACTCATAAAAACACAAGTGGGTTAAAACAATGAGCCCAGCATTGCTGGCTGGTAATAATGACTGACATTGTCTTTTACATCCGCAACTCTAAAGCGAGGAGCGTTCAAAATCAGTCCTTCAAGCCTTAATTATAGTGAGTAGAAAAATAATGCGTTTGAAAAGAGAAAGCACTTAACAAGGGGTACAATTAACATTCTAACATGTCATAAATGTAACAAAGATCAAGATTCCTTCTGCAACGACTGTCATAGAAAGCCTTCTTTTTGGAGATTGACAGGTGTTTTATTAATGCTTATTTCCCATGAATACATTATCTAGCACACCTTTGTAGGTAGAGCTTTGTACCAGCGCCACGAGACGTGAAATGCATGATTATTGCACTGTTCCTCCAACAATATGCTTTGATGATCTTTACTGGGGTAACATAAATGTTAACATACTTGCGCAATCTTGGGACAATTCCAGGCTGGAATGACCATCAATAGACTGATCATTCCAGGGTGCAAAATTGACCAACTCCATATAGCAGTAACCTTGTAAGAATATTACTAATGCTTCTGCATTGCACTGGATTGTATTTAACGTGCATCACGCTATCCTAACCTGGTGAAGTGCTATAACATCTTGTTAATTTTAATATTAATACAAGTTAAGCATACCACACCTGGAGAGCTGTACCAGTCAAAGCTTCTCAGACATACTAGTAACTATGCCGTGTTATTTTTACACTTTGTTATTTCTCTACGCATCAATTGTGCAGATGTGCAATACTTAGTTGGGAAAATCGGACTCACTGTGCATTTGCACCTTACTTCGTTTTCGTTTCTCCACATAGAAAATATTTTTTCTCCGTGAAAATCCCATTTCCTCACAACGGTGGTGACCACCACACCAAAGGTCATAATGGACACTGGGGGCCATAATTACGACTTAAGTGGTTCCTCCCTATGGAGGCAGCCGTCCTATGGCCCTGGGGCTGCCCCAAATTCGGTTACTCTTTCTAAGGTCTCCCTGAGGTCTTAGTCGAAAGACATTCAACTGTTGCTCTGTTTATTTTGGCATTTTTCCCCCACCTTCTAGTGGCAATGCATTTTTTTCCATGAGGTTTCAGCCTTGCAGTATCCCGCTACCCAGTCCTCATACCCTAGGTTATACATTTAGAAATGGGGGCCATTGTATTATAATCGTCGATCTAAGGCGACCATAGCTGTACGTTTCGATCTTAGTATACATTTCATGATTTTCTCTTGCTGGTGAGGTAAAGCATATTTGCCAGTCAGAGGTCGAGCCTATTTATAGACTTGTTTTTGGTCTATTTAATTCACCAACTATTGTTGGTCGTTTTATACTGTGTTGCGGCCCTGGATTTCGAGAGTTCTTTAAAGAAATACTAGTGAGTACTAGACCATTCGTGTAGTGATCTTCACTATTAGACCTATACTTTTCCTTTATGTCCGCTCAACCTTCTATATATTTGTTTTCTAGATTACCTATCCCTTTTGACAGCATCAGATTGGCCCCTAGAGTACATACAGCCTCGGAAGTACTCTCTAACAGTAGCTATTATAGACGACATCTTACATGGGACGCTCGGGTAAGGTCATGCCCTTTGCGTTTTCTCTCCATTTTAGTTACTCATGGCGTTCACATGGTTTAATTTCACTCTTTTATCTGTTGCAGACTCTCTTGCCAGGCCCTATTTTGACGTATCCGTGGGTAACCTTTTTTGCCATTGCATCTTACTCTGACTTGCGTTTTTGGGAAGCGTCTCTCTCACCTTAGAATTGTCATAAAAAATGGTTCTATTGGCATACCGTCACTATCTGCCTCATCTTTACTTAGCGGTACAAAAGGGGGTGGTGATGGACGGCGCATCTGAATCAATCAAACACTCACACCCAGTCAAAAGATCTGGGTTTAAACCATCACCGTTCTTTAGCCCACTCTGCCACCCCAGTTCAGACATGGCTATATGCAAATCAGTCTGACCCTGTGCCTCATGGGAACAGTCCAGCCCGAACTGCCAAGCCATGTCTTCCCTGGACCGGAAACAAGCTTCCGAGGACCGGTTTCTGGCATTCCAGCCGTCTTCAGCCCAGCTTGCTTGAATCCAGTGTCAAAGTGAGCAAGGGACTCACGTCTGAGCATACCCTGCCACACTTATGGCGGCCAAAAGCGGTACAAAAGGGGGTGGTGATGGACGGAGCATCTGAATCAATCAAACACTCACACCCAGTCAAAAGATCTGGGTTTAAACCATCACCGTTCTTTAGCCCACTCTGCCACCCCAGTTCAGACATGGCTATATGCAAATCAGTCTGACCCTGTGCCTCATGGGAACAGTCCAGCCCGAACTGCCAAGCCATGTCTTCCCTGGACCGGAAACAAGCTTCCGAGGACCGGTTTCTGGCATTCCAGCTGTCTTCAGCCCGGCTTGCTTGAATCCAGTGGCAAAGTGAGCAAGGGACTCACGTCTGAGCATACCCTGCCACACTTATGGCGGCCAAAAGCGGTACAAAAGGGGGTGGTGATGGACGGAGCATCTGAATCAATCAAACACTCACACCCAGTCAAAAGATCTGGGTTTAAACCATCACCGTTCTTTAGCCCACTCTGCCACCCCAGTTCAGACATGGCTATATGCAAATCAGTCTGACCCTGTGCCTCATGGGAACAGTCTAGCCCGAACTGCCAAGCCATGTCTTCCCTGGACCGGAAACAAGCTTCCGAGGACCGGTTTCTGGCATTCCAGCCGTCTTCAGCCCGGCTTGCTTGAATCCAGTGGCAAAGTGAGCAAGGGACTCACGTCTGAGCATACCCTGCCACACTTATGGCGGCCAAAAGCGGTACAAAAGGGGGTGGTGATGGACGGAGCATCTGAATCAATCAAACACTCACACCCAGTCAAAAGATCTGGGTTTAAACCATCACCGTTCTTTAGCCCACTCTGCCACCCCAGTTCAGACATGGCTATATGCAAATCAGTCTGACCCTGTGCCTCATGGGAACAGTCCAGCCCGAACTGCCAAGCCATGTCTTCCCTGGACCGGAAACAAGCTTCAGAGGACCGGTTTCTGGCATTCCAGCCGTCTTCAGCCCGGCTTGGGAAGACATGGCTTGGCAGTTCGGGCTGGACTGTTCCCATGAGGCACAGGGTCAGACTGATTTGCATATAGCCATGTCTGAACTGGGGTGGCTGAGTGAACTAAAGAATGGTGATGGATTAAACCCAGATCAGTTGACTGGGGGTGAGTGTTTGATTTGTTCAAACGCTTCGTCCATCATCCCCTTTTGTATTGCTTTGTTCGCCCTAAGTGTGGCAGGGTACGCTCAGACGTGAGTCCCTTGTTCACTTGGCCACTGGATTCAAGATAGCCTGGCTGATGAGGATTAAGAATCCGAAACCGGTCCCAGGATGCTTGTTTTCGGTCCAGGGAAGACATGGCTTGGCAGTTCGGCCTGGACTGTTCCCATGAGGCACAGGGTCAGACTGATTTGCATATAGCCATGTCTGAACTGGGGTGGCTGAGTGAACTAAAGAATGGTGATGGATTAAACCCAGATCAGTTGACTGGGGGTGAGTGTTTGATTTGTTCAAACGCTTCGTCCATCATCCCTTTTTGTATCGCTTTGTTCGCCCTAAGTGTGGCAGGGTACGCTCAGACGTGAGTCCCTTGTTCACTTGGCCACTGGATTCAAGATAGCCTGGCTGATGAGGATTATGAATCTGAAACCGGTCTCAGGATGCTTGTTTCCGGTCCAGGGAAGACATGGCTTGGCAGTTCGGGCTGGACTGTTCCCATGAGGCACAGGGTCAGACTGATTTGCATATAGCCATGTCTGAACTGGGGTGGCTGAGTGAACTAAAGAATGGTGATGGATTAAACCCAGATCTGTTGACTGGGGGTGAGTGTTTGATTTGTTCAAACGCTTCGTCCATCATCCCCTTTTGTATCGCTTTGTTCGCCCTAAGTGTGGCAGGCTACGCTCAGACGTGAGTCCCTTGTTCACTTGGCCACTGGATTCAAGATAGCCTGGCTGATGAGGATTATGAATCCGAAATCGGTCCCAGGATGCTTGTTTCCGGTCCAGGGAAGACATGGCTTGGCAGTTCGGGCTGGACTGTTCCCATGAGGCACAGGGTCAGACTGATTTGCATATAGCCATGTCTGAACTGGGGTGGCTGAGTGAACTAAAGAATGGTGATGGATTAAACCCAGATCAGTTGACTGGGGGTGAGTGTTTGATTTGTTCAGGCGCTCCGTCCATCATCCCCTTTTGTATCGCTTTGTTCGCCCTAAGTGTGGCAGGGTATGCTCAGATGTGAGTCCCTTGTTCACTTGGCCACTGGATTAAAGATAGCCTGGCTGATGAGGATTATGAATCCAAAACCGGTCCCAGGATGCTTGTTTCCGGTCCAGGGAAGACATGGCTTGGCAGTTCGGGCTGGACTGTTCCCATAAGGCACAGGGTCAGACTGATTTGCATTTAGCCATGTCTGAACTGGGGTGGCTGAGTGAACTAAAGAATGGTGATGGATTAAACCCAGATCAGTTGACTGGGGGTGAGTGTTTGATTTGTTCAGGCGCTCCGTCCATCATCCTCTTTTGTATCGCTTTGTTCGCCCTAAGTGTGGCAGGGTATGCTCAGACGTGAGTCCCTTGTTCACTTGGCCACTGGATTCAAGATAGCCTGGCTGATGAGGATTATGAATCCGAAACCGGTCCTAGGATGCTTGTTTCCGGTCCAGGGAAGACATGGCTTGGCAGTTCAGGCTGCACTGTTCCCATAAGGCACAGGGTCAGACTGATTTGCATATAGCCATGTCTGAACTGGGGTGGCTGAGTGAACTAAAGAATGGTGATGGATTAAACCCAGATCAGTTGACTGGGGGTGAGTGTTTGATTTGTTCAGGCGCTCCGTCCATCATCCCCTTTTGTATCGCCTCATCTTTACTTAGGACATTCATTATGGACCGGACCTATTTTCCCGGGACTGGGTGGCCATTGTCTTGCGAATTACAGGTATTCTCACTTCTGGGGTATAGGTGATGGAGCAAGGTTTCACATATTCCGAAACTTGTTTGCATTCAGCCTTCTCTAAATAACTTGCAATATATTAACCAACATGTTTTGTTTATTAATATTTGCACTACGCAACATTTGTAGCATCTAGGGGAAGCTTGTCTATGTGCTTTTACTAACAGTAATTCTAATGCATTAAAATGCATTAAAATGGCCACCGAAAATGCGGGAAACCTCCTGCGCATGCATCTGTCACATCTACGTGGCATGACGTACCTGTCTGCTTGGTGGGAAAACTTTGCTTCTGCGCACTAGTGCCAGAAATGGCTGCCTTAAATTTCACATGCTAATGCTTATGCTGCAGCTTGTACTAAACCTGTTTGTTCTGCTTGATCATTAAGGCACAAGTTAAAGTAAAGTAATGGGAATAGAGCAGGGGATAAGTGGTATACAGTGCGTTCATTTATTTCTGTATTCTCAAAATGTCTCTTTTTTTGATTTTGCTACTAGCTCGTACTTTGGGCCTGATCACTGACACATCTTCCATCTTGGATGATTCTGCACATGCGCACTCTGACACTGAATTTGCTGAAGCACTGGCATTGAACCCCTGCCAACCCGCTTTTTACCCATGATGTGCCTGGGAACCTGATCATCTGACCTCTAGAAAGGAAGCTACCAAATACAATGTATTCAAAATGTGTACCAATATTGGTGGGCGGAATAAAATCATGGGAAAATAAATTGTGGGTGGGGATTCAATAAATATGATTCGAATTGAAATTACATCATCTAAGTATTGTGTGATGACCTCTCCTCATCTTTCCAACCAATCACTGAAGGAGAACAAATAGATTTGCAACATTTAGGGGTCGTACATTGCCCTCGAAATGGTATAACTATGGAAGGCTCAGATAGAGAAATTGTCCGAATAGCTGACCTGTCACTGACCCAGCACACTCAATAGGCGATCGAGAGCAGAGATGCTGGCGGAGCACTCTGTCAGAAGAATCGATTACCCAATCAGGGTACTAATTGGCTTTCCTAGAGAGAGGGGTGTGACGCCGGCGTTGCACTTAGCTGGCGTCACCTGTCCTGATCTGCACCTGTCTTTTCCCGTGGGCACTTGATCAGTCGGAAGCCTGGTCCTGGTCCATATTTTTCCTCAGCCCGTGGCCAGGATTGGTCATTGCACCATTCTAGGTAAATATAATCTATGTGGTATGTCCTTGTGCTATTTCCCTTTCTTACCCTTCCCAGGTTCCAATGTCAAAAGGAGTTACTGTGATTTCTTACAAACGTTATGTCCTGCTGGTTATATTCTTGCTTGTAAAATGTATGGTCATGAGATTGTGGCCCTTTTTCATTTGACTCAGAAAATCTATCATAGATAAAGGTTTTAAAACTTTCCCTCGAGTCTGTGTTTATTATAAGGAAAGTAAATGTGTTTAAATATTACCTGTTTATGCTAACTCCCTGATCCACAGGACTTATAGTAAGGTGACAAGGATTGGTAAGTCATGGTTTACAGGTATAAGTTCTAAATCAGACCTCTGGGCAAACTGATAGAGTGATTAAATTAGTAAATAGGTTAGGCAGGACTACTAGTTCAATGTGTGAATGATGTATGGGCCCAAGGTGAGTATGGTAAAATTGAGCTAGTTGGTGCCTGCGGGCTCTATCGTAGGCATTCCTGATATAGCTGCCTTTTAAGTTAACTGTTTCTGATTTGGTCATATTACTTTCTTTTACCCTCAGAACCAACACATGGTCAGGGACTGAACCCCAGTCCCTATTGTGTCGTTGCTAAAAGAGCCATTGCAGCGTCCTCACTTGCAGAGACTTCTGAAGCATATTTTCATCAAATGTGTATCAATAAATCATTGTATTTTTCTAAAATCACTGGTGACCTTCGTTATTCCTTTTTTGCACATGGGTTTCGTTGCCCTTCATGTCTGTGGTTTCTCAATACTGGGCCTTTAACTCGGTTGATCATACTTATATTTTCTCTACTCCTTTTCTTTTTTCTTCTTCAGGATATAGTACGACTATTCACACATTTGATCTTTCCTGTTTACATACACACGATTGGTGATATGATAATTTTAACCTGAGTTTAGTGTGTCTCTAACTCCTTGTGCTCCGTTGTATTGATTTTAATCTATTGTTTTTTATGATGCCTTGTGTCATGCAGACCTATGGTGGTAGAATTTGAGAATTGAGTACCCTGCACACTATAATCAGAAATAGTGTACGTTCTACAGGTGGCTTTCTGCCACTGATTAACCTGTACTCACAGCACCCTGATGAAGGAATCTTCCATCTACTAGTCACTTCCGAAACACGCGTCAGCGCTTTTCCTTTGAAACATGTATTATTGATGATCTGATTGATCTTGCATATATATTGAGCATTGTCATGTGTATATCCGTTTTTCTCCTTTTTAATTACTGTTTATTGTCTATTGTACATGTGTCTATCTGTTTTGATAAAGTGTTATGGTTTCTCATTTTTTGTAACTATTTTATGCACATGATGGTATTGTTTCATAATGTTGTGGGTGTTGCTCTTCAATACATTTTGTGTTAGGTATCTTTCAGAGTATGTTCATATAATGGAAAGCATATATGTTAAAAAAAGGAAACATTATATATCCACCTCATTTTTATACTTTTGAATAATAAATACTCAAAACCATTAGTCTGTTGGACAATTTCAATTATAATATGGACATATTGCCCTATTTTAAATAACGAGGTTTGAAGAAGTTCATGTTGCCATTTACCTTCTTTCTTTCCCTGGTTTCTCCTCCTTGCATATTTAACTCTATCAGGGACCCTCTAGTCTATCTTAATAGTTCCCTGGGAACACCTGTGCAAAGGCCACGGAATACCTACCCGGTGGAGTAACCAACGCAGCGATTTGTGCTCCATTGCGTTACTCCATATTTTTGGAGCCCATCAATGCCATGCAAAGTGGCTTTGCATGGCTTCAAAAATATGACTTACGGTTTGCGTCGCTCTTAAACTATGTTGCAAACCGGGTCATGAATATATATGGTCCTGTGTTCAGTCTTGAACATTTCACAAGTTAATAATTGATTTCAGGATTGAGTCCAAGTAGTTTAATGTAAGCAGAAAGAGACTACAGCATCCAGAATGCATTGAGCTATCAAACAAAACCTAGGACAGAAACAGTGTTCATAATGATCGGAAGGAAGGTTGGCATCATAGTCAAGAGGAAGTTCCTACTCTTTCACATCTTGAAAGGGGAATTGCTTCAGGCCTTTGCAGGAGGACATTTCTGACCATATCCAGGTTGAAAAGGATTGTAGAGGTGTCTGTGGATGTCTCCACACTCATACTTTTGTGGCCGTTCACTTACACGTAAGGTAAAGCACACATTAATCAGTCCACTTTGCACAGCTTGTAGCGGCTTTAATCCTATGTAATTGTATTCAGTATTGGCATACAATTAAGCAATTGGATATACTTTTACATATTTTAGGTAAGATTTATATGGAATAGATATCTAACAGATGAAATGTTAGTCCTTTTAGGCCATAAACATGTATTTAGTGCCTGGCCCAATGAGTCCAATGCACAAGCAATTTAAATCATTGATTTATTTCACAGATTAATTGTGATTAAAAATAAATAGAAACATTTCCGCCTCCTTCTTTTTGGAACCTTTTTTAGAGTTTGATATTTTTTGTATTCTACCTTTTAGAATATTTGTGTTTAATGCCCTGCTCATGTATTTCTGTTTGTGATTTTTTTTGTGCCATATGTTTACACATTCATAAGCAAAATGTATGTTACAACTGTCTATGTAATAACATCAGTGAAAGAACGATGCAAATCTGGAAACCGATCCTGTGAATCAAACCCTGTTTTTTTTGGAATAAATTTTTTTACAAATGGAATTAATCTTTGCACGAGAAAATCCATAAAAGCATCGAAAATGCTAGAAAAAGTCACAGGAAAGGACAGAATTTATGTGTGGGTTTGGGACATTCAAAGCAATCCTGGATCCTGCTGTTGGTAGTATTGGAAAGGAAATTACCCACTGTGTGAAAGTCTCAGAAGATTGTCAATTTCCACATTGCCACTGGCAGCTATATGTCACAGTCAGGCGGAACCGCTAAGTAAACATATAGATTATAAGCCTGCCCATGGGAGAATATATATTACTCCATTTACCTGCATGGGATCTGGGTCTCAGTTTCGTTCTCATCGCTTACCTTCCACCACCCCTCAATCTTCCCCTTTTTAGATTTGAAAAATTGGGTCTCAGACACCTTTTCCCGGCATTCATTTGTACAAAATGACAGGCGCATAGCTGGACAGTCTCTTTTCTAACCCACTGTTTCAATACAACAGTACAATTGGACTTTGATTTGTACCTACTCATGGCAAAAATTAAACTGTGGCTAGCTGATACGGTTTTCAGTGTGAATAAGGCTAAAGAGTCGTGCATTTTGATTGACGGAATATGGGGAACGTTCGGGGTCTGCTCACCTTGGTTTTTCTTTTGTGATTGGTCTCATTAGCGGTCCAGCACTTTCACGAAGTTCAAAATGGTCGTAGATGGAGTTTTCAATCTTACAAATGGACATTGCATTTGAACCTATAAAATCAGTCCCTAAAGATGTAATAAAGACAGTTACTACTAAAGATAGGTGAGCAGTTACAACTGTGTCCCAGTAAAAATCCGGGCACTTAGAACACAATCTGCTACTAGAGCCCAGCACTATGTGCTCCAGAATACCCAAAGTACTGCTCCCCTGCACACCTCAGATGCAGTCTGAGGTCGAGCTCACTCACCCAAACCCAGTCCAACCCTACAAAACAACCCATCGGACCACCAGCATTCTTCTTCATTGCCGCTAGAACCCTTGAGCCCATAACTGAGGAAGGAAGTCAGTCTCCAGTCTATTAAACGAGGTGTGATGACTATTGCCTCTCAATGAGTAAGCAGCGTTCCCCCTTTAAAAAGGAACTACAGGCTCCCACAACCCCATCAAGAGAAGGCCCTCATAGACTCCTCGTTGTCTTTAATCTGTGGGCTTTATAACAAGTCCTATATGATAGGACTTCTGGGGGCTCTGCATGGATACTGGTGGGATACCGGCTATATGAAAAAAATTAAAGAACGAATAAATACATGCTATGTATACTGCTGCATGTGAAACTGAATTGCAATATAGAGGAAGGTGGTCTCAAGATTTTCATGATCATCATTAAGTCAAATAATGATGTTAAGATAAAGTGTTGGTGCCCAACATTTAATTTGGAATTCTAAACAGAACACACATGTACACACACACGTTTACTAGACCTGTTTTTCTCGGTTTTGAAAAAACACGTAGCGGCAGTTGCGACAGCAGTTAAATAGATACTGCCTACTATTCTTGGTACAACATTTTAATCACCATTATCTTCATTGTTCCATAGTCTTGTGCAGCAGGTGTTCCTCATTAGTTATAACAGCATCCAATGGCAGTAGGAAGTTTAACAGGAAATTATTAGCAGTGTTCCTTCAGTTAAACAATTTATTAGTTATTACTCTTTGCATATTTGTATCTGTATTGTATTTTATTGAATAACAATGCAATTGCTGCACATTGCAGCAAGCTAAATCAGCAGTGTCCAAAGTAAACTTGAGAATGTATTTGTTAATGCATTTACTTGTTCATTTATTTTGTAGTTTACATGCATGTGAAGAAGATGGCAGGTATGGTGGTTGTTAAACTCTGACACCAACAATTTAATACATACATTTCATATGTTAACATTTTCACGTACCATACTAATTTATAGCAGTAGATTTACTGGTGGGAAAGGAAGAAATGTAATGAGAAATGTGGTCAGAGTATTGTTAGCCATGATTGTGTTTTTGAGGGAGAGGATGAGCTTCAAAAGTAGCCCTGAACATGTGATACAATGAGGCTGCACATCAGATAGACGCAGGCTGTAGTGGAGGCGCCCTGTTGGAATGAGGCAGTAGCACCTCATTGCTGCACGGGGAGGTTTGAGTAGCACAAGCGACTATTTGAGTATGAATTGCGAAGATGGGGCACATGAGCGTTTTGAAGAGAGTTACATAGGGAACCACTAATGGATTTAAATGCGAAGATCAACAGCTGGTACAGGAAACTGATTTTTTCACCAAGTGGCAGTTGGTCTGATGGCAGGAGTGTAAAATTAACTTTTGCCTGGTGGAGAAATATAAGGTCTGCCTGGTGGAGTTTAGATTTGTTTCCCAGTCGAGAGAAAGTGTAGAAATGTAAGGTCTGCATGATGGAGTTTAGATGTGTATCCAGTCGGAAGAAAGTGAAGAAATATAAGGTCTGCATGGCGGAGTTTAGATGTGTATCCAGTCGGAAGAAAGTGAAGAAATATAAGGTCTGCATGCTGGAGTTTAGATGTGTATCCAGTCGGAAGAAAGTGAAGAAATATAAGGTCTGCATGGTGGAGTTTAGATTTGTATCCAGTCGGAAGAAAGTGAAGAAATATAAGGTCTGCATGGTGGAGTTTAGATGTGTATCCAGTCGGAAGAAAGTGAAGAAATATAAGGTCTGCATGGTGGAGTTTAGATTTGTATCCAGTCGGAAGAAAGTGAAGAAATATAAGATCTGCATGGTGGAGTTTAGATTTGTATACAGTCGGAAGAAAGGGAAGAAATATAAGGCCTGCATGGTGGAGTTTAGATTTGTATCCAGTCGAGAGAAAGTGGAGAAATATAAGGTCTGCATGGCGGAGTTTAGATGTGTATCCAGTCGGAAGAAAGTGAAGAAATATAAGGTCTGCATGGTGGAGTTTAGATTTGTATCCAGTCGAGAGAAAGTGGAGAAATATAAGGTCTGCATGGTGTAGTTTAGATTTGTATACAGTCGGAAGAAAGTGAAGAAATATAAGGTCTGCATGGTGGAGTTTAGATTTGTATCCAGTCGAGAGAAAGTTGAGAAATATAAGGTCTGCATGGCGGAGTTTAGATTTGTATACAGTCAGAAGAAAGTGAAGAAATATAAGGTCTGCATGGTGGAGTTTAGATGTGTATCCAGTCGGAAGAAAGTGAAGAAATATATGGTCTGCATGGTGGAGTTTAGATGTGTATCCAGTCGGAAGAAAGTGAAGAAATATAAGGTCTGCATGGTGGAGTTTAGATTTGTATCCAGTCGGACGAAAGTGAAGAAATATAAGGTCTGCATGGTGGAGTTTAGATGTGTATCCAGTCGGAAGAAAGTGAAGAAATATAAGGTCTGCATGGTGGAGTTTAGATTTGTATCCAGTCGGAAGAAAGTGGAGAAATATAAGGTCTGCATGGTGGAGTTTAGATTTGTATACAGTCGGAAGAAAGTGAAGAAATATAAGGTCTGCATGGTGGAGTTTAGATTTGTATCCAGTCGAGAGAAAGTGGAGAAATATAAGGTCTGCATGGCGGAGTTTAGATGTGTATCCAGTCGGAAGAAAGTGAAGAAATATAAGGTCTGCATGGTGGAGTTTAGATTTGTATCCAGCGAGAGAAAGTGGAGAAATATAAGGTCTGCAGGGTGGAGTTTAGATTTGTATACAGTCGGAAGAAAGGAAGAAATATAAGGTCTGCATGGTGGAGTTTAGATTTGTATCCAGTCGAGAGAAAGTGGAGAAATATAAGGTCTGCATGGTGGAGTTTAGATCTGTATCCAGTCGGGAGAAAGTGGAGAAATATATGGTCTGCATGGTGGAGTTTAGATCTGTATCCAGTCGGGAGAAAGTGGAGAAATATAAGGTCTGCATGGTGGAGTTTAGATCTGTATCCAGTCGGGAGAAAGTGGAGAAATATAAGGTCTGCATGGTGGAGTTTAGATCTGTATCCAGTCGGGAGAAAGTGGAGAAATATATGGTCTGCATGGTGGAGTTTAGATTTTTATCCAGTCTGGAGAAAGAGGAGAAGGAAAGGCTTAACAGTAAGCTAATGCAGTAGTCAAATTTTCTAAGGAAAAATTCTGTAATGATTACCATACCTCTGAGGAAGGAAATGTTATGGTGGACCCTGCATACATTGTATTCTTGATTCCTGAATCTTGCCTCTGTTGCAGATAGGAAAGTATCTATTCTAGTAGCCCTCATGAGTATCACAGATCTCATATCCCTCAAAAGTGTTTCCACTAAAGCAACTTTTTCTTCAAAATACACATTCGCCACTATGCAAGCACAACAGATGTTTCACTGCCTGGCCTTCAAGCACTTCTCATACCAAGTCAAGACTTTGTACGACATCCCCCAAGGTTGTATTTCCAGGTTCAAATATTCCTTTTGTTATTTCTGTGCAGTAACAAGCTTTGAACTCATAATTTTGCCCATCTTTCCAAGGAAAACTAAACTGCACATGTCCTTTTGCAGGTTGTATGACTTTAATAAGCATGCCTTTACCATGCATATGTATGTACCACACATGCCTTTAACGTGCAGGTAAGTATTAATAGGGTAAGTTACATCTCTCTCTCTCCATATAAGTATATACACTTACATATATTTAACTCAGCTAATGGTAAAGGCGTCGTCGTATAGGCACTGCATGGTAAAAACATTGTTGCAAAAGATATCTCTCAATCTTCTATTGGTTGCTTTTCCTTCAAAAAATATGTTAGTGTTTTCTCAACACATATCTTTATTCCAATAATTACAACATGCTTGCTCTATAATTAGTCAAAAGCGTTCTTGGGAGGCCGGCGTTAGGACGGGGGCAGAGACAGAACAAGTCGAGCTTGTCAGCATCCCTCTGAGGAAGTAAGGAAGACGGCGGGAAACCAGAGGAACACAGTAGGAGAGTGGAAGAGGGTGCCGTTTTTGTCCCGCTTTGGTACTTTGGCAGCTGACGGTTCATCGGTAAAGTAGGAGCAGCGCTGGGAGTCACGTTGGGGGTCGCTGGGAGCCGCGGTGATCGAACACAGGGAGAGCAATTTTACTGAGACTGTGGAAGACCTGTAGGACGGGGCGCAGCAAGTGCAATCGCTGAACGCTGAACGCTGAACGCCGAAATTTTGGCTTCTTAACGGTCGTCATGGATTACCTGACTTAAGCCTACAGACACAATCTTGGGGAGAATACACTGCAACAGAGCCTGCAGAAAAGACTGGGGAAAAGTTACCCGATGTCCTGCGCCGTACTATCTGGAGGTCGTTGGAGCCGCCTGAAGTTTTTCGTTACAACATGCAGTAAGGTTTGGAGGAGCACTTACAGCTCATAGCTTAAAGCTTAAACACGTTGTAACTCCCTGTAGCCTTAAATTTTGATTTTTCACAGAACTGAACTGACCAGCGGGAGTTGCTGCTTGTAGTTAAAAGTAGTAGAGTATCAGTATTTTTCTTGCGCATGTTTCTTTCTTTTTTTTTTTTGACTGTTTGCTGGGGGGACGCATCGGCCCTGTGAGCTGTGCTTGTTTGGGGAGAGCGGGGACGCAGCGGGACTACCTGTCCCAGGAGGCTGCGAGGAGAGGACCGGCAGCCCCACCCCCTGGACATATTCAACGCCTCATCTCCGGCCCGCGGGACGCGCGCGGGCAGCACTGGGCGAAGCCCAGGACAAGGGCGGGGCCATCTGCGGCCATCAGAGGCCAGAGGAGGCCGGGACGGGGCCATTCCCCTTGGTTCGGAAGTAGGAGAAGTGGAACAAGTATTAAATGTACTGTTACCCTTTATCTATCCCCCTCTTACTAATAGGTCCATCCCACTCACCATCATAGTGGTACTATTGAACTGTTTATATTGGAAGATGGCTGATGACATGACCTGCAAGGGGGGTACCAGGAATATCTCTACCCACAGTGGCTTGATCAGAGGAACGATGGACCACTATCTAAAGAGAGTAACGCTCCCCATTATCAGAGAACTAGAGCGAATAGAGCGATCCCCCGCCCTGGATAGTTCGCCCACTATGTGCGCTCCTTTACAGACTGCTGATGTTGCTCCAGAGATATCCTTACTGGAGGAACTAAACAACATGTGTAAATCCACGTATGCTCCTGTGGAACCAGACAATGTGAAAATTAATTCCCCTATCTGTGCCATAGCAACTATTAGTCCCCGGTCTTGCAATCAACCTCAACCAACTCATAGTATACACGATGCGCCTCCTTTAATACGATCATAAGTAAACTCGCATTCGGCATTGACCCCTCAGCTCACTATCGCTAAAAGGAAGAGAGATGGGGCCAAACAAATGGGGAGACAGGCCAAGCAACAGAAACTAAATCCTTATCCCGTATCTCCCAACACTTCCAACATTGTTATATCGAACCCACCTATCCATGCTTCTTTAATGGCCTCGATCGAGAACATGATCAAGACTATAATATCCCCGTTGATGGATAAAATGGTTAGTTTAGGGGACAGGCTCACGGGCGTTGAGAAAGCCATCAAGGCCAATTCATTACCTGCAAAAACTATGGCAACATCCACTCAATCACAGCGTTCAGTAGCCACAGAAATGCCCGATACCTCCTTACAAAGCAAGACCATTTATAGCCAGCTAGTAACTTCACATGTGAAAAGTTTGGATCCTCTGTCACAACTGTACGGAGCTCTCGCCCCAGAATAGGGCTAAACAATCAATTGACATCAAACAAGGGAACAGTGGTCAATCACAACAATATGAAAACCAAGCATTTACATTTGCCCCCAGAGGCCGCCCCTATTGTGTGTGTCCTTTCGGGAGTACCTGAACTTAAAAGGGGGGAAACATGAAAATCCTATGGACCTAAGAAACAAGGTTACGTTTTGGTTAACCAAAAATAGACCTCTACCACCCAACATCGATGGAACCATACTTAGTGTCAGAAGGGTGGGTTGGCTAGGACCTCTGCGCAAGGACTTGGTGGGCGATTTGGTTCTTGTCAAATTCAGGTCTAAATATGTTGTTCCTTTTCTCCAATCTTGGCAGCCTCAAATAGGAGATGGCCCCATATCTATCTGGAGCATAAGTGACTTCTATCCTAGATCATTATATGTCTAGTTGAAATGTAAAAAATCATAGAGCAACCACCTGATGGGCAGGTGTGGTCCTGTATCAAGTTTCTATATTCATCTCCACGCCTGATCAATTTGACTTATTATCTCGCCCTATAATGTTTAGCCGATTATTTATCGACTTGCTTTTATTTTATTTTCTAATATACGTAAATATGATGAAATGTACTGGTGTATATTTATGTACTGTTGTTGCTTTTATGATTCTTACACAGAAATCGAATAAAGCTAAAAAAAAAAAAAAAAAAAAAAAAAATTAGTCATCTATATTTAGTATGCCCTCCTAACCGCAAATGGGATGCATCTTGTTGAACAACGGGGCAAATAATAAAAGTAATTACTTAGAAAGTAATGGAAAACTGCAAATATAAGTTCAGAGTGAGAGGCGGCAGAGGGAGTAAGTGTCCCACACTGAGGGAAGGAGTTGCAATGCAACCTATGCATACATAACTAAAATAAGTACATCAGAGTCTCTTTCAGAGGGCCATGTGCATGCAGGGGATACTGGGCCCATGCGTGGTGGTTGAGGCCTTTTACTATGGATGTCACAGGGCCTGACCTGCTATGGACCCTGCTCAACTGGGCCAAGTACCTCTTCTGCACTTGATTCACAGTAGTAGCTGTGGCCGAGCAGTCAAGGCTCCCTCAGGGGAATGTCAGTGGACACAACTAATAACTCAAAGTCCAAAAGTATAAACAATAAATCAATGTTCAACCAAATATTTGCTACTATAGGAAAAAGTAGTATTTTGTTTCTAATTCTATACATGGATAGAGATGTGACATTCAAATGCAATAACATATTCTCCCTTGAGGTCAGGGCTCTAGTAATTGACAGATGAATCCTTATCCCATCCTCCTTTGTGTAACGTGTTCAGGGTTATTCCCAATTCACTGATGGCTGAAGCTGAGAATGCAAACCATTAGGCTGTACTTAAGACTTCCCCCGTCTGATCTTTTAGAACTTAATCAAAAGTGTTTATGATGCCACAGCACCATTTCACCATTTGGAGCCAGTTCCCCCGGAGACCAACTGGCCCAGTTCTCATTGTAGGCGCTTTTGTAGCACAGAAGAATTCAGCTTTGCAATGGGCCCCTTCAATCCTTAGCACCCGGCGGCGCAGGCTCTCTCTTTGGAGTGTCACTGTCGGAGGTCTCGCAGATGTTAGAGAATCTCCCGGCTCGTGAAGAAGCAGAAAGTCGACTTTGTTCAAAAGGGGTGGGGAATCCTTTCTTCAGCTCCCGACTGGAGCCACGAGGATGCAATGCCGCCTATGGCATCTCCCGCAGTCCTCCACAGTGAGTTGGGGGCAGTCCCCCAACAGCGTGGGTCCAACCTGCAAGTCATAGCCTCAGTTTTCCCTTCTGGAAGTGGCCCAAATCTTTTGGCAAAGTTGGTACCTGCCACGCCTCCTGGCATACAGGGTTGCCATGGTACGTGGTGATGCGTGCGCAGACACTTCGAGCCTCAGCACCCGACCCAGACAGTCTTGGCACTCCTGAAAATTATACTTTGCCGGTGGCCCCCTCTGGCACACGATGTCACTGCAGCTCCGCAATGCTATTGTCGCAAGACCCGCAAGGTGCTCAACACACGACTCAGTCTATGGCAGCCCTCTCCTGGCATACAGGGTCACTGAAAACAATCTTGCTCACGGGCAACTGCTTGATCTGTGCTCAGCAGAATCCTCACAACTCACACAGGGATTCCTCACAGTAGGGCTGCCCAATGTACTTTGCTCCCTCCAACACATACTCCCTCACAGAGCACAGTGCTCTTTGAAAGCAGGCAGGCACTGGTGCGCCAGGCTCTAGGGCAGGTGGTCTTGATTTCCATGGGTGATTTCCCCGGATCACTGACAGAGTATCGACAGTCAGAATATCGAGCTACAGAAATATTGACGCAAGAATATCGATGTCCGGAATATCGAAGTCCTATCTACATAAAGGTCAGTACAAAAATATTGTTAAAAAAATATAGTTGTTAAAAATATATATTTTTTAATGTATAAAAAAATGTAAATTAAAGTAAATAACACATATAACTAAAAAAACTGTTAAAAATATTAAAAATATTTAAAATTATAAGTGATACATATAATGTAAAAATCAATTAAACATATATATGTATACAATATATATATATACACATAATAATATTTATAAATAATCATTTTAATAACTTATACATTGTTAAAAACATATTAAAAATTATACATAAATATACCAATAATATAAATTAACATAAAAAATATATATAACTAATTACATTATTACAATATTTGTAACCTTTTTAAAATACATTTTACACTACATTAACTAAAACAGTAGAGAAAATATTGGATAGCAGAGGCGATAAAATTATTATTCCTACTCCAGAGAGTGCAACAGTAGGGAAAGTATTGGATAGCAGAGATGTACAAATTACTATTCCCACTCCAGAGAGTGCAAGAGTAGGGAAAGGGTTGGATAGCTTAGGGGTAACATTTACTATTCCCACTCCAAAGAGTGCAGCAGTAGGGAAAGTGTTGGATAGCTTAGGGGTAAAAAGTTACTATTCACACTCCAGTGAATGCAACAGTAGGGAAAGTGTTGGATAGCGGAGGGGTACTAATTACTATTCCCACTCCAGTGAGTGCAACAGTAGGGAAAGTCTTGGATAGCGCAGGGGTAAAAATGACTATTCCCACTCCATTGAGTGCAAAAGTAGGGAAAGTGTTGGATAGCAGAGGGTTACAGTTTACATACTTATCAATTAAATAATTATTAAAAATTAAGAACCAATTATTAATTAATCATTTAGACATTAAATATAAATACTAATAAATAGTTATTAAAAATTACTTTTTACAATTAAATTACTTCCCACCCTATTCCCCTATAAACCCACAACCCGCTCCTAAAAAACCACAAATAATATAATTATCAATAAATACATTATTAATAATTAATAACCACATTTTAATTAATACATAATAAATTGTTTATAAATACTAAGAAATACATAATAATAATTACTTTATTAAAATTAAATTACTTTCCACCCTGCTCCCCTATAAACCCATAACCCGCTCCTAAAAATAACACAATTAATACAATTATCTATTCATTAATTAATATTCATTAATGATTAATGAATAATAAATACTTTATAAATACTATTAAATAACTATGAACCCCACCCTATTCCCCAATAAACCCGCTCCTATAAAACATACACAATTTGTATAATTATCTATTAATTATTTAATATGAGTTAATAACCAATTAATTAATAATAAAATCATTATAAATGCTAATAAACATTAATAATTACTTTATTATAATTAAATTATTTCCCACCCTATTCCCCTTTAAACCCAAACCCACTCCCAAAAACGTACACAATTTATATAATTATCTATTAATTAATTTTATTTAAGAACCAATTCATAATTAGTTGATAATAAATTAATTATGAATACTAATAAATAAACAGTAATGATTGCTTTATCATATTTAAATTACTTTCCACCCTATTCCCCTATAAACCCACAACCCGCCCCTAAAAACATACAAAATGTATATATGTATCTATTAATTAATTAATATGAATTAATAACTAATTAATAATTAGTTAATAATAAATTAATTATGAATACTAATAAATAAACAGTAATACTTACTGTATTATAATTAAATTACTTCCCACCCTAATCCCCTATAAACCCACAACCTGGTCCTAAAAAACATACACAAGTTATATAATTATCTATGAATTAATTAATATTAATTAATAACCAAATAATAATTAATTAATAATAAATGAGTTATAAATACTAATAAATAAACATTAATAATTACTTCATTATAATTAAATTACTTTCCACCCTATTCCCCTATAAACTCACAACTCGCCAGAGAATTAAATTACGTGAAAATAAATTTACCTAAAAATATTTATTGCAACAAATGTAACACATACATTAAAAAAACAACACATATTACCTCAAATACTTTTAACACACATACTAAAATACAGAACACCACAATTAACATCGATGTTATTAACAATGATATTTTTACAAACTATATTACTCTCTTATTTAATTTAAAAAAACGATATTTCTTACCTTACTGTCGATATTCTGTACCACAATATTCTTTCAGTCGATTTTCTTGACCTACGATATTTAAAACTCGATATTATGGTAGGTCGAAATAAAAACGCGATATTCTGTCTGTTCACTGATTTCCCCTCATCCAGCAGGGAGAGTAGCAGGACTTGCCTCCCAGCCCTGGATACAGGCAGGAGTCTTGCAGTGCTTACCCTTCTCACGCAGCCTGTCTGGCTGCTTGGCAGATGACACATTATTGGGCACTTAACATGCCCATTTTAAAGTCCTTTTTCAGACACCAACTGTTATTTAGGGTCTGGGTCTTTTAAGTTTATTGTTGGGGTTCTGCTTTTTTTTAAGTGGGCACTTCTCTTTTTTATCTTCCTTCATGAAAGAGATCTGCCACAGCAGACCCGACTCCAAAGCTTATTTTCCACTGCATAATTCATGGGAGTGACCAGAGATTACACCTGGATGTCAGTCACCTTGATATATGTAAAAAAATGTTAATCCCAGACTCCCATCCCTAAGGTCTATGAATCTCTTATCAGCCACATCTCCCCTCCCGAGATGTGTTGAGGCCCTTTCTTTGTAATCTATTACTGAATAGTCCCCTGAGATGTAAAATGAGTCTCTTCCTTCCCTTCAGTGTGCACCCACAGCTCACAGGAATGCAGCAAAATACAAATTTGTCTGGGGGATTCCACTCCTACTCATATCTTCACCAGGCAGGCATGGTCTTCCTCCAATGGAAACAAGAGTCCAACATACAATGAACAATTGCAGACACACTCACTCAATGCACATTCATAGCACACTTTCTGTTCACCACTAATACCTCAATTAATTGTACTCTTACATGTATGCATGCTTTCAGTACACACACTCAATCTGCGTGCACTGGTCAGCACCATAGCTTTTTTATCTTTAGTCAGGGTGTGCTCTTTCAAAACACTCGCACTGCCAGCACACACACTTACTATGTGTGTCCTGTACAACTCTTCCCCCTTTATGTATCGTACTTCATGCAAGCACACATAGACCCGGCTCGTGCAGTCCCTAGACACGCACTGCACAGCACTGCACCTCTCATGCAATGTATTTCTCTCAGGCATATATACACCCAGCACATGCACTAAACACACATGTACTGCACAGCACTGCTCCATCCTTGTACTGGATCCTTCCCAGGCACACACACAACTAATACGGAGGCACTACTCCTGCTCCATGAAGCACTCCACATCTACCTGATGTAGACCAAGTGCGAGTTAAGCACACAGCAGCAGAACTTTTAAAAAGGTGAGTGAGCCAGTAGGCTGACACATGATAAAAAAGGTCCTGTTCACTACTACTGATCACTATACTGTATTCTGCCACTACTGTGCTACTTAGCTCCTAGTGAAGGTGGTAGCCTTCCCCCACTATGAGGGTAGTGCTTTGGGCACTCCTCCTGGTCCAACAAGACCACAATCCATGAGAAAGGCTTATGCCATGACGCACATGCAAGATCTGTATTTGTCTCTTACAAAAAAATCGGCATTAGGGATCCAGATAACAGTACAGTTATGCACTTAGGGTATATGTCTCTGACAATGCAGATGACTTTCCAGCCCCAACAAAGAATAATATACTAATTAAATAAATACTCCTGGGTGCACATTAAGGGGTTGATTCCGATCCTGTAAAAAGTGCTCCGAATCGCCGTACGGAGCGTTTTTTCCCCGTACGAATCGTACCTGTAAACGTCCCGTACGTATGACGAAGTACGATTCGTACCAGGAGCCGTACTCCGTACGAGTCGTACAAGACACCATACGACTCTAATCTCCGTACGATTCTCCCTCGGAACCCGCTGTAAGCGACATCTGTACCGTTCGCGGCTGGTTTTTACGACCCAGCAAGTACGATACGTGTCGGGCACGCACCGTATGACCCTTTTTCTACGGGAGCTGAAAACAGCCGTAAACGCCGAAACAGGTACGGAACAGCCCCCCCGGGTACGGTGCGTACCCCCAGCAGGGGTACGGCTCGTACCCCTGCGATTATGGGGTGTACGAGCCGTACCCCCATTGTATGATCGGTGTACAAGCCGTACCCCCATTGTACGATCGGTGTACGAGCCGTACCCCCATTGTACGATCGGTGTACGAGCCGTACCCCATGTACGATCAGTGTACGAGCCGTACCCCCATTGTACGATCGGTGTACGAGCTGTATCCCCATTGTACGATCCGTATCCCCATTGTACGATCAGTGTATGAGCCGTACCCCCATTGTACGATCGGTGTACAAGCCGTACCCCCATTGTACGATGGGTGTACGGCTCGTACACTGATCGTACATGGGGTACGGCTCGTACACCGATCGTACAATGGGGGTACGGCTCGTACACCGATCGTACAATGGGGGTACGGCTTGTACACTGATCGTACATGGGGTACGGCTCGTACACCGATCGTACAATGGGGGTACGGCTCGTACACCGATCATACAATGGGGGTATGGCTCGTACACCGATCGTACAGTGGGGGTACGGCTCGTACACCCCATGATCGCAGGGGTACGGTGCATACCCCTGCGATTATGGGGGGGTACGGACTGTACGGTGTGTATGTGTTTGTGTGCTTTTACGTACGACTCACCCTTACCTTACATGGACCGTACGAACAGCGTCCTCATACCCCGGTCTGGATCGTACTCATTGGGTCGTACGGTATGTGTACGAGTCGTACGGTTCACGGTTTCAGCCTTGCAATACGTACGGATCGCGACGATTCAGATGGATTCACGGAATACGGATCGTACTTCGCGACTCGGACGGACGGGTACGACTCGTACGGAGAGGGCTCCGGATACAAATCGTACGGACGTTTTTTTCCCTGAATCGGAATCGACCCCTAAGTCTTATCATATTCCTATCACTATATCAGGAATTGTATAGGAGGCTGATCCCAAACAAATGACTTCACGTTCACTGCCTGTTCATATTCAATGCTTTGGGGTCTGTAGAAGAGTAGAGACAGTTACATTTCATTGAGTTATATCACAGGATATACATTATGATGTGTTTGATGTATTATAGTCAAAATTTCCCCTCTCCTACCGACACATAATCAGACCTCAAGTATAAGAAAGCTTTAACGACATGCATGCACACAGCCAACATGGCACTGTGTGAAGTACCCACCAGTAATAATCAATCTTGCATCATGTTTGCCACTTCCTGAATACGAAAAGAGGCTAACTGATTTTGCCCCAGGTTTGTCCGATATGTTCATGGGAGAAAGAATTGTTTCCAATTTCTGTATGTCAAAGGCAGAAACAAATGTAAAAAATAGATGTATTCCACTTTGGATATGAAAATGATTGCATGTCACATGTTGAGTGGGCAGTTATATTTATTATTTTTTGTTTTGTTTGCTTATGTATTATATTTCAATGACAGAATGACTCTTTCCTGCGCTTTGAAGTGGGTAGTGTTGTGAACTTTGTAGAAGGGTTCAGGGTGTGAGGTGGATAGATTAAACAGTCTGAATATAGGTTGCAGGCACAGGCGAGGGTGGGTTGCTGTTGAGGAGACTTGGCACGGTGGCTAGACCTAACAGAGTGGGACATTCACTTCAGGAGCAGGGATTGGAAGACTGAAGCAAACCACCCTTTCCAAGGTTTGGAGAAGACCTGTTCAAGGATTCTAGAAGGCTTAGGGGATCAATCCTGCTCAGGTTGTCTGGAAAACTGAAGGGATCCTCCTTGACTAATGGTTCTCGCAAATGACTTCAGGTTGTACAGAACACTGTTGCAAGCCTTAGGCAAAGAGAACAGAAAGGCAATTAATCCTTACCTGAAGTCATAAATTCATGTTGCAAGCAGAGATTATGGGAAGAGTGTCTTAGATACTGGGGAATTATTTCCTATACATCTTTATAACTCAAAGTGTGAAGGCAGAGTTTGTTGGGATGCTAGGCTTAGGCACTTGGGGGCTTATCCACAAGAAAGTGACTCAAAGCGCCGCACTGATTCACTTTCAAGCACAGGGATGGGACATATTTACAATATGTCCCATCCCTGTGCTTTCCCCTGCATTGGCGCACAATTGACTGCTATGCGCCAATGCAGGCACCCTTGCACCATGGTGCAAGAGTGTCTGCGTTTCTGGGGAGATTGTTTTTGTGCAGGAAGGGACACCTTCCTACACAAAAAAATAATCACAAGAGGCGATTTCCCCTTTCTAAATGTGCTGTAGAATGCAGCACGCATAGATGGAGGAAAAAACGAGGAAAAATGAAAGCATTTCTCCTCGTTGCTCCTCCCTGTGCCTCCCCTGGAGAATCAGAGTATTCTGTCGCATTTCAAGGTTTACAAAAGGTTGTAAATCTGGGAATGCAGCAGAAGCCATGGGTGTTACGTGGGAACACCCACAGCAACACCCATGGCTTGCCTCTTTCACGCAAAGTGCTGCGTGAAAAGGAGACGTATTTACAAGGACACGAAAAGCCACACAGGGTGGCTTTATGGCTCCTTGTAAATATGGGGCAGAAAAATGCACCGCTGGTGCGTCACAAAAAAGTGGCGTACCGACGGCGCATGTAGCTTGTAAATAAGCCCCTCTGTGCCTTATTATACAAAGTACGCTGGGAAATAGAATGGATATTTTCACCCTATGCACCAAGTGCACTTTAGTATCAGAAAGGGGGCAGTAGATGCTTGTGCAGAACCTTCTGTAATATGGATGGTACCAGCCCAAGTAACTGGTGTTTCTTTAGTGTGTGTTCCCTCATTTGCATAGAGGGTAGACCTCATGCAATTCATGGAACTCTTGGCCATTGTGCCTATGCCACATTACAGATGCAGGTGCACTGGCAAAGATGCTGTCTAGAGGCAAATTAATTGCAGGTAATATAGAAGAATGTGCAGAGTAAGTGTGCACTCTGAGGAAGTTCCTTGTGAGTATGTTCAGGAGGCAGCAGAAACCTACCAGGTGTGCCCATACAGGCGGTGCCCTAACCAGGGATCCCAGTCCCCCTTTCAAACTGAGGCCAGACTGTCAGCAGTGAAAGAGTGAGGTTTCAAATTGTGGCCATGTCTTTCACTAATGTGCTCTCCTCTGCACAAGCACAATCTGTTAAAGTTTGCACATGCAATGTGGACAGTGTATAGTCTATCTGGTACATTTTCCAGCCTCTGCTAGATGCACCCATTTAAGTACACTATGGTGCAAATTAACCGCATCGCTGCGGCGGCATTTCCCTCTGTGCGCGGCGGTTTTAAAAAACCCACGGTTCATGACGAGCTCAGCTCGTCATGAGCGCACGGCAGGTAACGCTCATGACGAGCTGAGCTCCTCATCAGCCTGGAAGGGGTTAAGACAGTTGACTCATTCTATAATTCGGGCCTTGGTCTGTAGATGATAAGAGATTAATATAGTAATGATTTGTCGTCCAGGCAGAGGACATTTAAATTAAAAGACACCAGTTGTGAGCCAATGACCTCTCAAGGTCTGGAGTGAAGCAGAACTGCATGGCTTTGTACTTTTTACAGATTAGTCATAATCTTGGTAGGGAGATGAGCATGAGCCACATTGCAATAGTCACTGTGGTCCATTGAACATTTTGGAGATTACCACTATCCAGTATGATGGAAACAGTAGCAGGAATTTCACACAGAAGACACAGGTGACATGAGTCCCAATTTGTCATGCTGTTGACCTGGGGGAAATTTGATAAGGAGGCATTGATTAGTGCACCCAGATTACAATTGCTTTTGGGAAAGGTGTTGCCCCGGATGTTTACATCTATTACAGGGGGACGGGCCAGACTGTGACCTTTGCACCCTTTATCTAGAGGTAATTGTGATGCAGCTAGCTCCAGGCTAACGTCATGCGGTCCGTGAATTACTTGTAGCCATCTATCTTCTTTTTAGGTCAAGCCTAGCGTTGCAGCGTGCATGCGCCGCTCGCTCTGCAAGGCATGCAGTAGTAGAGTATGCTATGGAAGCTGCGCCTTCTCTCCGCCCATATTTTTGATTGGCTGGTGTCATTGTCCATGGTAAATGCTGACTTCCGATTGATAATGAGGCTTGTTAGTCCCTCCTTGTTACAGCCCTGTTGCCATTTGGTACCTCCCACGAGGACTGGATCTTTTACTTGTAGCATTACAAGGTCTCCCTCATTGGTTGGTAAGCACTATTTGTATTCAGTCGGCTCTGGCAATGGTGGCCCCGTGTTTATTTTTGCATCCCGCTTTCACTTTAACAATAGCTGCCTGCCGACCCCGCGAGTGCTGTGCGGGGCAGCAGGTATTGTTAAAGTGAAAGCGCAATGCAAATATAAACAAGCAGCTGCCTTTGCACAATGGGGTCAGCTTGTTTCTACATTTAGTCATTCAACCAGACTCTAAACACAGTGGGTAGTTTACGAGAGAAGCAAACAAGGAAAGGCGACGTGGTTGTATAAAATTAACCCTTTCTGCCCTTCTTACATAACTATTCTGCAGCAGCGGTTTAACCCCCTATACCAACTTACTGGGGTTGAATGGGCACAAACATAACTGCCCCTTCTGACCCCCCCTCTCCTTCGTTCTCATTCATGGTTGAATGACACCGCAAACCCCCCATCCCTTTATATAACTTGCTGGCATTGCGATTTGCAAATTGCACACAAATACCTGCACCAAGTGCACTAACACCCTCCCAAATTATCTTGTTCAGTTTGTGATTTACCAATAATATAAACTGATCATGCATTAAACCGATTGATCAATTGTGTAAGGATTTAACCAGCAATGTGTGGCATAAACACATCGCTACAGGAATCCCCTACACATATGATTTTATTGTGATCTCCGCCCTCCATTCAACTATTTTTCTCCCAAGACCACAAGTCACAGCGTTCCGTTGGTGTTTTTTCCTGGGACGTGAAGGTGTGGGCGGGGTGTTCCTAAATGTGGCCAGTAGGAACGACGGTGGCATAGTCCGTGCGATGAGCATGTGCCGTATCTATGCAGCTTCAAGTCAATTGAGTTGGGCTCGTAACTCCGTGAGTTAAGCTGGTGCCAGGGACCGGATAATATAGGGGTCATTTCAAGGTGGTAAGGACACTCGGGGTTAATGCATCTGCACAAGTGTGTGTACCTGCAAGTTTATGGGTGCAGTTCAAATATAGCTCAGCTAGTTAATGTGCCTGCTTAGTCGTTCTATGTGAAGGTCACAGTGAAAGATGGATGAATGATGGAGCTGAAGTGTGTGTGGCTTCTGGGAGGTCGCGGCTTGTAGTACTGCAAAGCCAATCTTAAAAGAGTTTAGTGCTTGTCGAGCTGACATGTTATAAAGGGAATGATAGAGGGCCAAGAGACATTCAATCAATCAATCAAAAATATCTTTATTCGATTCAAAGAATCATAAAAGAAAACAAGTCATAAAATATACAAACACTTCTAAAACTTTAGGTATGTTCACAGTTATAGATTGCCAATTTGTACAATGTTACATTTGTGCAAAAATGCAGTGTAAATTTAAAGTGCAATTAAATCAGTGCAAAAGAGAACACATTCATAAAATCCATTATAATAATATTCACAGGTGTAGATGACTAATTCATGGGAGATAACAGTTGTGCAAATACACAAGACCCGGACTAAAGTGCGATCGCCGTAAGAACAAAGAATACAATTCAATATATAAGATACAGTGCCTTTTAACTAAACTGATTTTCCAAAATTACTAGAAATACATTTTATAATAAAATATAAATACTATATACAATAAAACATTTCAGCTAGAAGGAGGTGCATTCTTAATGTTCTCAAAGCTATTATAAAAATAAATTCCTAGTTTAAATTTCAGGCCCTTCTTCGTTCTAATATAATTAGCAGCCAATAAGAATCTCGAAACTCCAAAAACAACAAGCTGGGTGCTATCAGTTTTTAAAATACGCAGCATTTCATATATCTTCTCACACCCATCTTCCTTCCTAGCGGTGCAATCCATTTCTGTCTAGCTTTCATATAAATGGGACAAAATAAAAGAACGTGAACTATGCTTTCCTTTGTAGACAGCTGACACATTGCACACTTGTTATCTTCCTCCCCGTTGCGAGGCATTCCCCACTTGGCTGTAAAAGACCTGACTAGAAGAGTCCCATACCTAAATTTTAGATACAATATTTTTGCAAGTTGAGGTTCTATTTGATCAAGAAAAACCTCAAAACAAGGGACAGGTTTAACCATCAGGTAATCATTCGTGAGTGGGCCAGCGCTGCTATTCAATGCTACTTTCAACACAGCCTGCCTCCAATAAATCATCTTAAGTTCATTTTTTTAGTTGAGAGTCAATTTTTCTGGATGGAGCTAGAACTCGCTGAGCCCCAGGTCTGTTAGCCACCTGCGTGTGTTAACCAACCAAGGGAAGGATACATGTGTGTCTAGTGCAAATAATTCTCTTAGTGCCTGTGTATAAATAAAAAGTTCATCAGTAGCCCATAACCTGATCCAATATAATAGGGTCATCAAGACTCTGTCCTCAATACGTTTTAACCCTAGGTCATATACGTACGGATCATCGGGGTGTTTTGGGGCAAGGGGATCAATGCTCTTAATACCCTATTTTCCCCCATAGTAATTGGGGTCATTTGCTCCCCGCCCCACAATTCGGAACCATAGAGGGCAGCAGTTTGAGCCTTTGATTTATATACCTCCAATGCCGGGGTGATAGATTTAGTATAAGTAGCATGGAGATTTTTCAGGATGGGCGCTGAATTTTGCATAAAAATCACTCCTGTTCTCCTAATGTGGGGACACCAAGAAAGCTTAGAATCTAGGGTCACTCCTAAATAAACGAAGTTATCAACCCTCTCTATTACTGCGCCGTTTAGTGTGATATTATTTTTAAAACTATTATGGGGCCTGATGCACATATATTTAGTTTTTGAAGGATTTATTTCCAGACCCTTTCCTATGCAGCTTGTTAAGGAGGTTCTGGGGCCCCTGGGGTTTTGCGAAAGCAAGATAGTATCGTCTGCAAAAGTAAGGGCGCACACGGGACAATCACCTAACTTGGGCGAATCATGTTTTGAATTCAGTAAGGAGTCTACCATGTCATTAATGTAAAGGAGGAAGAGGGTAGGCGCCAGGACGCACCCCTGGCGCACACCTCTCCTCACCGGGACCTCCTCAGTTAGTTCCCCACCTATTCCGCAGCAAACTTTTGCATAGTTATTTTCGTGGAGTCTTATCAATTGTACCAGAATGTTTTTGGGAACACCTTGTTTTAATAGATTTACCCACAGCAGATCTCTCGGTACTAGGTCAAATGCGGCCTTAAAATCAATAAAGGCCACCCGATCTTAATTTTGTATATTTCCAGGCAATGATTAGCAGCCTGAACACCTGATCAATGGTGCTGATTCTTTTTCTGAACCCAGCCTGGTAAGGGGACAGTATATCATTATCTGTTAACCAGTCATTTAACCTTTCCAGGATCTGCTTAGAATAAATGTTTTGGGTTATATCTATCAGGCTAATCGGCCTGTAGTTGGCGGGATTGTCTCTACAACCCTTCTTATGTATAGGGACAATCACCGCCCCCTTCCATGAAGCAGGAATGGGCTGACCACTACTTATTGCATTACACAGTAGATTCATGTACGGAGCCCATACATCTGGGTCGTGTCTAAAAAGATCCCCCGGGATATTATCAGGCCCTGGAGCTTTCGATGCCTTAATTGATACTAGAGCCTGCTTAGTTTCTGTAATGGCAAAGTGTAATGGAGCAATATCATCGGATTTTAATAACTCACTAATTATGCCTGTATTCTGGTTCAATATCGAATCCTCAAGTGCATATAAGTGTTCAAAATGTTTAAACCAGGTGGTAGGAGCCAAATAGTAGCCCTGGGCTGGCTCACTAAATTTGGTGCCATTTGCAATGATCCGCCAAAATAGTGGGTGGCCTCTTACCCTTGCTGCGGCTAACAAATCTCCCAGCCGGCATCCTCCCAACGTTTGCGTTCTATCTTTAAGATCCGGCTACAGTTATTCCTCGCCTGCCTAATTGAAACTGGTTCTTTAGATCGCAATGTTTTGATTAAGTATTTTTGGTTGTTTCTACAGGCTTCGTTAAACCAGGGGTTAGCTTATTCTTAGGAAAAAGTTTTCCCAATGCTGCTCTTGTGAGATAGGGTTCGATTTTTTCCACTAACATAGAGTGGATTTGAGTGATTAAAATAGGGTTTAAATCATCATTAGAAAAAAAAGGGATAAAAATATTATAAATAGAAGTCAACGGTTCAATTTTCCCTAGGATTGTCGGCCATCTAACGGCCCGCCTATTATTACACAGCATAGGCTGTAGTCCCTGTGTGCCTAGGTTAATCTGGGCCTGGAAGTGTTTGGCTTCTAACGATAGGCATAGGGGAAAGTGGTCACTTTCCCTCTTTTCCTCTACTCTAAAATCAATCACGTAGCCCCAGTGTGTAGCGCTTATCAGGATGTGGTCTATTGGTGAGAGCGCCTGACCCCTAGTAAAAGTATTTTTTCGCTCAAAGTCAGATGGGCACCTACCATTACACGCTCGTAGACCTTTTTCTATAGCAACATTAAAAATCTGGAGTGCTGAGGCTGTACACCTTGCTAGTTTCTCAGTACTTAACTGCGGGATACCTAATGCTTGATCTTCTTCCTCAGTTATTGTTACCATACCCGAATGGGTTCGTAACAACAATTAAAATCGCCACCATTGAGAATAGGACCATCATTGGTAGTAGAATCAATAATCCCAGTTATTTGTGTAATTAGAGGTGTTTCTTTTGAAAGGTCATGTGATCTTATATATATATATATATATATTAAAGAGTAGAAAGGTAGATTTATTGAGGAATTTTAAAAATAATCCCTGAAGATCACGTGAACCAATCAATATATCATCTATTTCAGAATCTATTTGGTTCCTAATCCAAACTAAAAGCTCACCAGAAGGTCTGCCTTTATTAAGGTGAGTTGCTGCAATGCTGAATGTTCGGTAGCCCACTTTAAATATTAGTTCCAAGGCCCACGTCTCTTGGAAGAGACATATGTTGAATTGGCCTATATAATTTTGCCAATCTGGTTCCAATAATTTTTTTGTGAGGCCTGCTATGTTCCAAGACAAAATTTTAAAACTACTTATTATAGGGGCGCTATCACTTACTATAATCTGCTCGCTTTCCGTAAGGATGATAGGTTCTACAGTAGGATTATCAATCAGTCCCCCCTCAGGGTCCTCATAAGCATTTTCTTCATCTGGGCTTATTTCCCCTTGAGTCCCTACATGATCACACTGGTCCCCGTAGTTTACCAATATCTGGTTAACAGGCTCAGTTAGTCAGTCTACTGCTTCAAGATCACTTTGCAGATTTGGTGTAGTCGCTAAGCTAGTTGGGATAACCTCTGTCACCATGAAATTCGTCCTGGGGCCAGCATTAAACACTATTGTTTTATTTTGTCTGATCCCCATCTTTGAGTCAAAGAATGCATGGGTTCTCAAATTAAAGGGTATCAAATTCCCAGCTATTACCCTCGAATAAAAAGTTACCCTGATGTCGTCTAGATCGCCTCCCACTTGTTGCTGCCGTTCAACGTTTTGATGTCAGATTTAATTATAGAAAGGCAGTGGCGCTTAGTCCTAATCCAATGTATAACCTTGTTAACCAAGGAATCCTGGTCCTCCTTAGTTCCCGGCTTCAATCTGGGGGCATTCGTAAGGAAGACATGAGATTGGATCATTCCCTCATGCAAATTATGTGCTAGTCCCCAATTTGAGGCTAGTTGGGGCAACTCTTGGTGTACCTCTTTTCTCTGATGGTTCGCCCGTTCACGTGTACCCCCCGTAACCTAGCAGGTGGTAAACTATCGGATGCCTCTTTTCTCTGGTAGTTCACCCATTCACGCACACCCCCGCGTAAACTAACAGGTGGTAGACTATCTCATGTGGGGAGGAATTTGCTCTCCTCAATATAAGCTACGCTGTTCCTGTCGGGCTATTGCTTGGTATACTGGGTTTTGTTGACAACCACTACCATGATCATCGCTATGGAGCCCATAAATGCTAGAAGACTGTGGGTTAACTGGCCATGTAGATTGATTAGGACACTCAACCGGTTTAATAGCATCATTTCCTGATCTTGGCTCTCGAGGATTAATCCCATTGGGTATATGAATAGTGCCCTTCTCGCTTGTGGGCATGTTGTTAATAAGCGTTTCTTTCATTCTTTTGATCACACTGACCTCTTCTTCAACGTTAGTTAATTTATAGGTCAGTGCAATTATTAAACTGTGTGTTTCAACAAGATGAGGGTGCGGAAGAGAATTTGATACAACAGGGTTACTCAAGCTCCCGTTAGGTGTTTGTCCGCCCCCCTGGTATGTCTACTGTAACCCAGGGCACCTAACCACAAATAACTAGAGTTTTAGCAAAATATCACAGTTAGTAAGTGCGCAGAAATACTTATATAGAACTATTATAACTTCTCAACACATATCCTCCTACTGGGGGTATAGCTATAGTGATCTCCACCTATCCCGGAGTAGCACACACAGCCTATAGTAATGGTTTTCAGAATATAAGGAATTTATTACAGTGAACTGAGTCCCAAGTTACAATGACCACAGGCTATATTAATTCAGTTTTAAAAGAAGATCGGGTAGTAAACTTTCAAGGGGGTAGCCCAGTCCAGTCTTATTCGGGCTTAGACAGGCGCGGACGGGTCCGCACTTGGCGTACGTCCGCGCGCGTCCCGTGCTGCGGGAGCGCTCTCGTCATTTTAAAGCGCCTCCTGGCGCTCTGGCGATGACGTGCTGTGAGGCGCCAGGGAGGTCAGTAAGGCACACTGGGAGATTAAGTTTTGTTCCTCTGTATGCGGCGCAGATTCAGGTGCAGTTCGGCGTTGCAGCCCTCCCAGGGGCTGAATCCAGCAGTGGCGAAGGCAGTGGCGGCAACCAGTAAGGCAGAACACGGGCCGATGAGAGCCAAGAGACATTGCCCTTCATGGCAAACTCTGCATCCTCTTGTGATGGCACGTGCTGTAGAGAAGCATTGTGTTGATGGCTTAAGATAACCATGTCTGCCTGTAGATACAATATTGTAATCTACCTTTGTGACACCCGTTGCCTCACCTGGTGGTGTTCACTGCTGGCCACTGGTTTAGCCGTTGCACCATTGTCTGCTGCTTTCCACAATGGAGGCCATGTAGCAAATGGCCCCATGTGGCCAAGATGCTGACTGGTCTGTAACGACAAACTGACTATGCCAATAGATTTTACTTTTGTATAGTGCTTGCACTCAGTCACAGTGTACGGGAACCCAAGCACATCAAAAGCCGGGGCAGAGATCAGTACACCTACAGCCAAAAGCTATCACAAACCTGCGGCTCCCACGCGCACAGAGCAGCAGTGATAGATAACAGTTTGCAGGGCTTTAAGTGGGATGAAAAAATTGGGGGGTCTCTCAAAGGGACGTGGCCAATGTAATTAAGAGTGTGGCTTAAAAAGAAATAAGCTAAAAATCTGTGCTTAGCATAGTGTGCCGCCCGACTTGTATTTTGCCGTTTCTGTCATTGCATCCAGATATATGATACAACAAGTAACATCATATCACAAGTCAGGACTATTGGCTTTCTCAATGGTTCTTAGTTGCATAAGATAAATAAGCAGCAACTATGGCTTGTATATAATATTGAAACTAGCATTTGCCATGCAATAGGTCTCGCATTTACTCGAGTTTAAGCTAGTGGCATTGTAAATGACAATGCCTTTTATTTATGTTCTGAAAACGAAAACAAAAATAAAAGGCATTGTTATTAGCAATGTCAATAGCTGAAACTTGCGTAAATGCGAGACCTATTGCATTGCAAATTCTTGTTTCATTTAGCAGTGCACCATGGCATTTATGTACAGATCCTACGTTCACCTATCTCAGGTACTCACAAGAGGAGCCAGGTACGGATTACAGATTAAAGGTAACAGAGACATGTCTTGAGACACCCCGCAGGTGAGGTTTATGACATGATATAGAAAGTAGGGAAGTTTAACCAAGTGTGTGCAACCTGATGGAAGAGACCTGAGCTGATGCCAGAAGAGGCTCCCGACTCACGTCTCAGTGTCTACATGAAATATAAGTGAGTTGGGTGGTTGATGTGGAATACTTCAGGGTGGTCTAACAAGATTATGGTTTCCCTAGGATTTTTGGGTCAGCATTAGTTTTTTTTTATTATTAGGGTGATGATGGAATATGTGAACTCAAAACAATATTATCTTCGCGCACACCTATTTGGTTATGACCATTTCAACAATATTCGCGTTGGCGCTATCCTTGTCGCACTGAGTCTGCAGTGCCTAAAAATTGCTGACATGCTTTCTATAAATATACGATTCAGAAAAGGGGGTGGTGATGAACAGAGTGCCTGAATTAAGCAGACCACTCTTACCCAGTCCAAAGATCAGGGCTTGATCCATCACCGTTTTTTAGCTCACTGCACCATCCCAACTCAGAACTTGGCTATATGCAAATTAGTCTGTTCCTGTCCCAGTGCATGATGGGAACAGGGCAAACCAAACTACCAAGCCAATTCTTATACTGGGAAGGAAACAAGCTTCCGGGGACCGGTTTCTGCCATTTCAGGCGTCGTCGGCCCGGCTTGCTTGAATCCTGATGGTGCAATGAGCAAGGGACTCACATCTGAGTATACCCTTCCACGCTTATGGTGGACAAAATGATTCAGAAAAGGGGGGGTGTTCTGAGCTGGGATGGGGGCAGTGAGCTAAATAACGGTGATGGATCAAGCCCTGACCTTTGGACTGGGTAAGAGTGGTCTGCTTAATTCCGACACTCTGTTCATCACCACCCCCTTTTCTGAATCATTTTGTCCACCATAAGCGTGGAAGGGTATACTCAGACATGAGTCCCTTGCTCACTGCTCCATCAGGATTCAAGCAAGCCGGGCCGACGACGCCTGAAATGGCAGAAACCGGTCCCCGGAAGCTTGTCTCCTTTCTGGTGAAGAATTGGCTTGGTAGTTTGGTCTGCCCTGTTCCCATGATGCACTGGGCCAGGGACAGACTAATTTGCATATAGCCAGGTTCTGAGCTGGGATGGGGGCAGTGAGCTAAATAATGGTGATGGATCAAGCCCTGATCTTTGGACTGGTTAAGAGTGGTCTGCTTAATTCAGACACTCTGTTCATCACCACCCCCTTTTCTGATTCTATAAATATACAGCCTAAAGACTAGGAACTCTTTTCTCCCCCTGGAACAATCCTCAAATGAAAAGTGGTCGTACAACCTTACTCAGACTTTTTTCATATATTTACATATTTTATGAACATAAGAGTTTGCTTATTCTGTCAATGTTTAATACTTTTGCATTTCAGACAACACTTCGTAATGTATATGTTTAATTAATGTAGAGTTACTATTACAGTTCATCAGTCACAATTTTAACTAATTTTACATCAACCTTTCGAGTAGCGCATTGTCTGTTTATTTACATTTGGTGATTTACACCATTCACGCAACATTGTCACGGTTGGCGTTAACCTCGTCCAATCAATTCATCACACACGGCGACATCATCAGCACGTGATCGGACTTTCGTCCAATCACAACTTTGAATGAACGAACCTAAGGCTACCGCCACTCGTTCACACATTTCACACTGCAGGTTCTAATAATTTTTCTTTAGAACACGTCGTTTTCTGTAAACCCGCAAACACAACGACTAGAGCAATTATTTTACTTAGATAGGGTCGATTTCGACCTTCCTATTGGAGTTAACGTGAGACTCACACACCATGTGACTTATATCTTTCTACTAATACCCCGCTTATTGGCTCACACTAAACTCACATGACCCGGAACACGGAAGTGAACACTGGAGGAGAAGACCAACGTAAGTTGCAACCTCGCGCTCGCCATTAGGCTTCAATATTCTATCATTTCGGCTCATTGTTTTCAATTTCCATTAGGATGGTATCTTTTGATTAATGTATTATTCAGTATGTTAATGCTGCATGCTATAACTGTTTCTCATGAAGCGAGTGAAGAAACATGCATTCGGTTTTATAACAAACCACTGAGGTTCCATAATTCATTTTGCGAACAATCGTTTGATCTGAGTAATGTTTTTCTGTTACTGAATGTTAAGGTCCTGAACGTTTTCTTAATATTTTTCCTACAGGCCCCTGATGAAGGGTTATTGTCTCTCAACCCGAAATGCATTGGGCATAATATAAAACAGTGAACTTGTGAATTTTCATGAATACAATGAACTTTCTTGCAAAAAGTGAAAACGATTCTGAATGAACAATTAAAGACAATGATGAAATCTGTGAAATAGTCAGTCGTAATGTGTTCATACAAACGACTGGTGTGAAAATTGATTACATATAATTGAGTGAGTGAAGAAACCCTACAGTTTCATTTTAAAGAAGCACGCATTCTTCGTGGTTTGTCGAACCACATTCGATATCAGGAATATGTGAACTCCTCAGGCACTGGTCATTCCTTGAAGGATAATTTTGAAATCAAGAGTTCAGAGGGATAGGGCTAGCAATCTCAGTTTGACATCCTTGGTATTGCAGAAGTCAGTTGGTGCGAAGGGTTTCAAATATTTTAGGATCTTGGTTCTTCTGCAACAGAAACCAATGAGTTTCATTCACGGTGCTCATATGCTTGCTTAGCCTTTAATAAGCATCAAAGTCTCTGTTTTGATGTGAGAAATGAGAATTTGAAAATATGACGTATTGCTGTACATCACTCGTTTAGATCCACTACTTCATTAAAGCTGTGCAAAGGCAATAGAGCAGTCTAGATGTTGTAGGCATATTATTGTAAAAGATGGTTATGAATCTCTAATTTAAATCTAGAAAATTGTGCATGATAAAAGTTCCACTGAAGTATAGTGTAAAGCTTCTCATTCAAAGTAAGAGAAAAAGAGTTCTTTTAAAATATAAATAATTCGTTGTTTGCATTCAACTTGAATCGCCCTGCTGGCCACCACCTGCGCTCTTCCTATGCCCCCTAACTACTATTTATTGTTATTGCTGTCTGACATGTGCACTTCAGAGCTCGCACTACCAGGGCTGAGAAACAGCCATGGGATTGCAGTCACAGGCCCCCAGCCTCAAAATGAACCTGGGTTAGCCTGCTCCAACCAATCCTATTGGTTTGATTCACGTTGCACAAGGAAGGAAGTCCTTCCCTTACCTGCTGGACTCATCGCCAAGGAGCGCGCCGAGTTCTGTACACAAATTGAGCAACATATATGGTGAATTATTTGGGCATCGCGCCTCAATATATTTTAATGTTGCCGGCCGCCACTGTCCCCAAGCTGTTTTCAAGAAAAGGAAAACGCTCTCTCTGACAAACTCGGGGTTGAGTCTGGAGCAATATTGTGCAATTTCCGAACAAATTGTTTGAATTGCATTCAAATCAGTTATTTTTTAAATGTGGTAGTTTGTTGTCAAGGAAGAATTTTGATGACTAATCCCGTGCTTTGGAAGTTCTTGAAGCTACTAGTGTTCTCATGCATACACTTCAGTTAAATGCCAAAACATGGCAGATGTATAAATATGAGTTGTTATTGTGATAAATAGACTTAGGGCCTTATTTAGAGTTTGGCTCAAAGGATATTCCATCGAGACCTGGGGATATCCTGTCCTCAGTATTATAACTGCTAAAGGCTCCAATGCACTTGTTATACGGCAGACGGGACCTTGGAGCTAGTTTGGGCATTTGAACTGATAATGGCGAAGCTGAGCTAACCAGACCTCTAATATCTTTCAAAGCCTGTGAGACCTACATATCTCAGGTTGGTACCTCCTGGGTAAAGTGCCATTTCATTCTAATATGTACACACTTATGGAACAAACAACCTCCGTCCTTTAGAAGTGCAGTTGCCAATCTGAGCATTAGCAAGGTCTTAACGACATATCTATTTACCAAAACATTTTCTATAATCATGCATGTATTCTTCTCTGAACTCTGCCATTCCCACTCTCAGAGACTAAAAATGCTTAGAAACAGCAGTAAAACACCGCTTGATAACTAAGAGTATAACAGAATGTTTTTCATGTGTTTCTTTTAAAAAAAAAAAAATTTTTGAATGGTGTTTAAACACATAGTTATGTTTTTTACTGCATGTTCATCCATTAAGCATGTACGATATTATGTCATCTTCAAACCTGTGAATTTTTAAATGAACTTGTGCAACATTCTTCAACATCAGGATCCATTTACATTCATTTTTTTTAAAATCTACTGTTTTAACCTAACAGATGCGCAGAACATAAATTCTTCTCATTCAAATTTCTGCCATATGTTGCAAATTATTGTCCTTGACCTCTAGTAGTTCCCATGCCTTAAGCACAATTATGGTCCCAAACTATTATAATTTTTAAACGTGACAGCATGACTACAGCATGTAATTGTATGCTTCCGGAATATTTAAGTCAGCTCCCATTGGACCATAAATTTGCAATGTGTTTTGCTAATTTGCATTATTTGGTACGGCCATGGAAAAGGGTGTACACTAAGCATGCCGAGGAATTGCAGCATCCTCTCCACACCATCAGATGAATTACTTTGGTCCTCAACGTTTACTTTGACCTGTTTCCCTAAGCCACAGACCTTTGCTAACGCAAGAACATCAGTGACGGCATTGTGATGTGGCTGTTTATTTACTAAGTAAAGCTAAAGAATCTGATCTGGTAAGAGTAAATGGGGTCAGATAAAGAGAACGTGAAGGAGAAATAGTCATGCGGATAATTTTCCCTGAAACCATTTAGCTACAATTTGTTTTAATATAAAACAAAAATGGCTAAGATGAACAATGAAACGTTTATTTTGGAAAGGAATCTCCTTAACATTTACTGAGCAATTTGAAAGGAAATTGTATGAAAGACTTCTAATAGACATCGGCAGTGTATCACGTGTTTTCACTAGCACGCCATAGTATATCAAGATCAGACTTGCTAAGACCCTGCAGCAGGGCAAAGTGACACAAAGTGGCGCATGGTGTTTACTCTCCATTGCTAAACAACTTTGCGTCAAAAATTGACATACCCTTGAAGCAGGGTCTAACAAGGAGAAATGTTTTAATTTCTTTAAAAAAAAAAACACGCATTACATTTCTGCTGAAGGGCACAGCTAAAATCCAGATTGTGGGATTCTCCTATATTTGTCTGTACAAAGGCATTTTTACTAGAAGGGTATGCTTCCAGTGCAAATATAATGCTAGACAGTGCCCATTGACCTCTACAAGATTGTGCGTTGCCCAAGAAGCTTAATTTGTGCGCCAGCACAGGGGTTGGCAGCAGCATGCCAGCCTTAATAGCTACGGTTCTGTGCTGTGTTTTCCCCTTTGCACAAGGGAACATAACAAATTTAGTGGCACCACTGCATTGTGTTAGAAATGATTAAATCTGGACCCAACTATGTTTACAGTGGAATATGGTGCCGGGACAAAGTAAATTACTTTGGTTGGTGAGTCTAGTATCACAGAGGTAATGTTCAGGGTTTCCAGTTTGTATCCTGACACACCAGCTAATGGATGGGTGAATACTTCAGGTGTTGATCTGCCGAACCAACCTTGCAGGACCTATGTTTGCCAACATCCAGCTAAAGAGAGGAAGTAGAGTCCTTTATTTAAAAGGACTCTCCCCCACATAGAGTCATGTGCCATGCTTCATCATTGAGTCCACAACCATTGGGCTCAACCTCACTCTTGGACTGAGCACTTTGATATTATTTGCAAGGGATCCAGGTAAAGATTCAAATTGCCAACAGCGAGGGGCATAGCTAGTGTGCGACCAAGATGGCCGCCTGAGCACTCTCTCCGACCGATCGAGAGTGCCTCTGCTGCTTTAGTGGACTGGATGATGATGTGAGAAACGGTCCTCAACGTCACTCACCGGGATTAACATCGCTGCAGCCCCGGTGACTGTTTACCCAATTTAAACTATGTCAGGAACACTGGAGCTCCAAATCGGTCACAGAGACGGCCAGGCAACAAAATGGCCACTACAATACATATCCTGCATAATATGTTCTATACTCAGTGAATGCTACAATTTTTGGAAAGTAGGTCCCCCCACTTATACTTATACCTGATATCTGACTCTCTTTTGAAGGATAGTGTTGCTTACACATCAGTAACTGTGCCTTTTGGTCTGAAGCTCAGGCATCGTCTTTAGATACAAAAAGGCTGCCAGGGAATAAAGCTTGATTTCTTACTTTTTAAATGATTATGAGTTCTGTTATCTACATCACTGGGTGAACCTGTCTTTTAAACAAGGTGTGTTGGCCATATAATTACTCTGCTTATGGAAGAAGTGAAACTCTTTGTGGTTGCTGTAATCCTTTCCAATTGAATATAAGCTTAATGTGCAAGTCTTCCACTTACTTGCATCCTTATTGAATATAAATACTTTTATATAGCATGCAAAATATTTCTAACCTCTATCACACTCTACAACCTACAAAAGGACTTTCATTGGTGGAGTAGCATTTTTTTTTATACAAACATGGACGAAGGTAGAGACAAAGAACTGAAAGACTCTAAATAGGTCAAAACGGGCAAGAAAAGATCTAAGTCCACACCACCATTATCAGACTCACCATTAAGATCTAAATCTGACCAGTCTACAAACATGGAGCTTATACTTCAGCTGCTCGCTGGCCTACATGACCTGCCACAAAGCATGAAACGAACACAGACCTGATGCAAACAGACATTCAGGGTCTAAGGAATGTTTTTAAAGATCTAGCCAACAGGATCACGAAAGCTCAATCTCATATAAGCTGCCTGGAAGATGACATGAAGACAACTTGAAAACTTTCCAACTCAATGTGTTCCAAACTGCCATCTGCCTGACTGGAATATAGACTTAGAACATTGCAACCATAGCGAGAACCACAAATTGTTGGCCCGCTGGAAAGAGCCGAGGATGCTGAAAACTGCTGTGTGGAATTTCTTGAGACGTGGATTCCCCACACTTTGAATATTGCCTTTTCTAAAAAATTTCAGATTGTAGTAGCTCACTGAATTCCCTCTGACAGACTTCCACCTGACTCTCCCAGGAGTAAACAACAACTGAGGACCATCATCTTTAAACCCCCTAAGATACCACGACACGGAGGACATTTTGAAATATAAAAAATTTAATCAGTCGATATCTTGGGAAGGACCAAAAATTGGTATTGGTTATGATTACCTGAAAGACACCATAATCAGCAGGAAGGGTTTCTTAACCCTCAGGCACCAACTAAGATCTCTCTATTGAAAATTTCTTTGTGGTCCCTTCCCACTTCAAAATTATCTTTAACAGCAAACCCAAACTCTTTTGGGACCCTGCTGACCTCCAAAGGGTTCTCCAGGACATCAAGCATTCTAACATTAGCCTGTGAACAATACCAGCTGTGATTTTGTTTCAGGTTTATATGGTGCTGATCCTATTGCTTGCTTAGACTGTCTTCTAGCTAAATAGGAACTAATGTATCTCATTTTGCTACCCTCAAATATGTGAATTGATCAAGGCCCTCTCATTGCAGAGTTTCACAGAACAATAATGCTTTACTGGTATGTTTTGTTTATGTGTTTTTTCCATGTTATCTATGGTAGCTAGACCTTGTAGAAACATATTCCTACTAGAACAGTAATAATATGTGAGTTTTGCCCTTCTACAGTGTTATGCAAGTTCTGCATTACTTTCTCTCGCTCTTCTTAAGGAACTAAAATGTTGATTAGGTTAGAGCTCATTATCTTCTTATAACTGCCCTACAGGTGTTTTAATAGTTTGTATATATGGAATTTTTACCTGTCTCCCTGAAATTGATATCTTGATCATGTTTTGATGCGATTAATTCATTCGTCATCATTTTCTTCTGATGGTTGCTTTCAGAACATTTATCTCATGTCCTGATGATGAAGAGATAAGATCGAAATGCCATTGATGTTCTCTTTGGCAACTAAAGAGGACACAGTCACTGCATTATGGATCCTGTGATATATTAGACATTTTGTTTATTATTCCTCTGCCATTGTGTTTGTTTCTATACACTGTAATTTGCACTTGTGTATGTTTATTATGTGTAACCCCATGAGCATCATGTTATATGTTTGTATTATTCCCGATCCTTTTTATGTTCTCTAATAAGTTATTCTAATTATACAAAGCTATTTTCAATAAAGTTTTGTCTTTGGGTACCTTTTATTTGCACTTCTTTGTAAATATAAATCTGCATGTAAATTTGTCCACTGTAGCTACTATATTGTTTTTCGTCCCAGGTTCTTAGGAGTACGGCTGCCCCCGTTGCAGGTAATCTCTCAACACACAAATTTATGCACCACATATAATATTACGGATGTATGGAGGAGCCACAAATTTACGGGCAGTTAATATACTTTCTACTCACACCTTCATGACTTTTTTTCAAGGATTTATTATCTTCTAGTAGATGACCAACTTCTCCAAAAGTCAATATCCCCTCAGATACCAATTGTGGTTTCAGATCATGCATGCATTTCTTTATAATTACAAATTGGTGCCCTTGCTCAAATATCTAAACAATGGAGAATGAAAGACTTGATCGTAGATGATGAACTTATGAACTCTTCCATTCAAAAAGACATTCCACATTTCATTAAAAAAAATGTAGATGAGACTCCTCCTGAATTATTCTGGGACTTACATAAAGCTACTATAAGAGGAAGCAAGATTAATCATATGTCGTCGAAACACAAAAAGGATATCCTTCATCTAAGCAAGTTGGAGAGTAAAATTTTAGCAATGGAATTTAAATTAAGCCACTCTAAGGGCTCCATGGCTCTTCCTGAGCTAAAAGCACTTAAATATGAGTATAATAGAATTTTGAGCACTAAAGCTCATAAATGGGTTGAGGTTAACAATGCCGAAAAATTATCAAATAGAATAAACGCCACCAGTTTTTAGCAAACTACTTAAAATGAGGACAACCCAGCCATCAAAAATGCTAAAAGCATAAATATATCTTCACTGACAGACATTTTGGAGTCATTTGAAGACTTCTATGAATCCTTATACACCCACATTACTACAATTGATGCTAATCCCTGTGGGAAATTAAAAAAAACTTATCATTGCCTACCCTAGACCCAAATTCTAGAGATACTCTAGATACAGTCAGTGGCTGACTGTGAATGTACTTGCTTTGCGATCTCCATGAGTGCGAACTACACTCTACCTGGGTTGTTGATCTATCATCCTCCTGGTCCTTCTAAGGAGTTCAAATCTGCCCTTATTGAGGCCGTAAGTGTTATGGCTATGACGTCTGCCAACTTCTCTATCTTTGGGGACCTGAATTTACATTTTGAAGATCTTATGGAGACTGACATCAGTAGCTTGCTGGCATATCTTGCAGCTTGTCAATTAAATCACTTAGTCTCCGGCCCCACTCATACTGCGGGCCACTTTACTAGACCCCGTTTTTTCTAATATTCCTTCCTTGTCTGTCAGCCCCCCTAGCCCAGTCTGTTGGTCCGATCACCTTTTGATTTCGGTGTCCCTCCCGATCCCAGTACTAAGTTCTGATTACTGGTGCCCAGAAATCCTTATATAAACGCCCTTGGCGTAAACTGAACACCGAGCAATTCCACACACTTTTGTCCGTAAAATTACCCAAGTTACCTGTGGACCCAGATGCAGCTTATAAAATCTTCTGCGATTGGATCCTTCAAGCACTAGACTCTCTTATCCCTGCCACTTGGTCCAAGTGCCACTCCCCTCACTCCAATCCTTGGTTTTCCGATAACCTGGCTGACATGCGTAAAGCCTGTAAAAAGGTTGAGCGGGCGTGGAGGAGGGACTATGCTATGCTTGCTAAAAGATGCTATCAGTTGCCCATTAAAAGATATCACCAGGCCATACAGGTTGAGGGGGCTGCCTACTTTGCTAAAGAGATTCAGTCCAGTCCCAATCCCATTAAATGTATTTTTAAAATACTTAATGATTTTAAACGCAGGAGAATTCCGGCAGCCTCTGTTATCACGTCTAACCATCACTGTGAGGACTTGGCCACCTTTTTTGTAAAGAAGGTAGAGACCATATATAAGTTTTTCCCGTTGTCCCCTGCTTCTCCCAGTCTTCTGCCTAGATCCCCTACCGCCCATGCTCTCATGACCTTTCCGTTGGTAGAGCAGGATGAGCTCCGGCTGCTCTGCAGAAAAATTAAATCTGGCTATCCGGCTGATCCTCTTTAGCCAGACCAGTTTCTGAATACTCTGCCTGTGATTTTGGCACCTTTGAGTCAGTCAGTTGGTTAATACCTCACTGTTTACGGCAACAGTTCAGAGGCAGTGGAAACAGGCTATGGTGGTTCCCCTCCTTAAAAAGCCGTCATTGGATCCTGCAAAACCAGAACATTTTCGACCAATCTCTTTGCTACCATGGGCAGCGAAAATTACTGAGGCACATATCAAGACCTGTCTCACGTCATTTTTAAACACCAATGGCATCCTGGATCCTACGCAGAACGGTTTCCGCCCAGGACACAGCACGGAGACAGCTCTCCTTGCTGTGACTGAACATCTGCGGACTGTTCTAGATGAAGGCAATACTGCGGCACTAATTCTGTTAGATCTTAGTGCCGCATTTGACACGGTATTCCACCCAATTCTTTTAAATCGCCTGGAGGAGGCTGGTATCAGTGGCTTGGCTCTGAACTGGTTCAGATCGTTTCTCTCTGAAAGAAATTTTCAGGTATCTGCTCCACCCTTCCTGTCCCGTGCCTAGTCTATTGGCCAGGGTGTGCCTCAAGGCTCTGCCCTGAGCCCCATACTTTTTAATCTGTATGTTCAGCTTCTGGCCATGATAGCTAGGGACAGAGGCCTCTCCATTGTTTCCTATGCCGACGACACGCAGTTGGTGGTGGTCCTCACTGACGATCCCACGCAGGGCGCCTCCAAATTTAGGAGTGGGCTGGCGGCGGTCGCGGAGTGGATGACCACCAACTGCCTCCAGCTGAATGCGAATAAATCGAAGGTGTTGTTGTTGGGTAAAAACTTCAAACTCTGGAGTGAGAACTGGTGGCCGGATACCCTTGGGAGTGCTCCTTCCCCCAAGGTGGTGGTGAAGAATTTAGGGGTTTGGATGGATTCTACCCTTAGTTTTCAGACCATACCAAGAAGATTGCGGGCACCTGCTTTGGTCTTTTACGAGGTTTGAAACCCCTTTTAGGCTATTTTGATCCTTCTACTAGACAATTGATTGTCAGGCAGCCATTTTGTCTAGGCTGGATTACGCCAACTCGCTCTTTGTGGGTTTAAATAAAGCCGAGATCATGCACCTACAGAGGATCCAAAATGCTGCGACTAGAGCCCTGCTAGGACTTCCGAGAAGACGCCCTACCTCAGGCGCAATTTGGCATCTACATTGGCTGCCTCTACCCAGGCGTATAGAATTTAAAGCAGTCTGCCTGGCTTTTAAAATCCTGAAATTCTCCTCCCCGAGTATTTTGTCCAGCGTATTGGTACCATATATACCTACTCGCCACTTGCGCTCCCTGGGGTCCTGTCTTGCTGTTGTTCCGTGGGTAAAACGTATGCGTGCTGGGGGATGTTCTTTCCGCTGTTTGGCGGCTAAATTGTGGAACTCCCTCCCCTTGCACATCCGCAGCCTGGAGAATATAAGGCTATAAAAACGCATCTTTTTTTCTGCGGTTTAGGCTCCAGTGTTTGGTCTGCCTGTAGTAAGCGCTGGGACGCCTCTTTGCTGCGGCAGCTGTTGCGCTATACAAGTTGTCTTACATAACATAACAATCCCAAAGAACAGGACGAAATCCTCAAAGCCATATCTAGTCTAACACTAGGTAAAGCTCCTTGCCCGGATGGTTTCAATGGTAATTTTTAAAAGTCATGTACACAACTACTACATATACCCCTGCATAATTTGTTTATTTATTTTGCAGACACTGGGAATACCAAGGCTCTGTTGCCGTAGCAACAATAGTCGTTATTCCTAAACAAGAGAAAGATCCTCTTGAGATTAAAAACTATTGACCAATTTCATTAATAAATATTGACTATAAGATCAATGCCAAAGTGCTAGCCACCATTCTATAAAAGGTTATGGGAAAGCTGATACACCTGGCAAAACTGGAATTCCTTAAAGGTCGAATGGCAAGTGATAATTTTAGAACACTATACCATGCTCTGGAAAAGGCTAAGTCCTTACACCCCCCTCAGGAGTGATAGCCTTAGATGCAGAAAGGCCCTCTGATAAAGCTCATGGACCGGTTTGCAGGCTACCTTTCATATATTTGGCCTTGGTGATAAATTCATTAGAATTGTGTTTGCCATTAACTACAAATCACTAGCAACAGTTTGCATCAATGTCTGTACTTCAAACATATTCCCCCTAATCAAGGTACCCATAAGGGTTGGTCTTTATCTCCACTTCACTTCATACTATCTATCAAACCTCTGCTTGAACTGATTAGGAATGAAAATGGCATCAAATGTATTCATTTTTATTCTGACCCACAAAAAGAAGCAGCTTATACCAATGATGTCTTAATCTTGACAGAAGAAATGGAGAATGCTTTCCCCTGTATCCTAAAAGTAATCACGAAATACTCATTGGTATCCGGATATATTTCAACAAAGAAAAAAAAGACTGAAGTCTTTTCCATGAATATTCACTGTTTGCCCTCCCAAATTCAAAATTCTGACCTCAAATGGCAGAGCGGCTCCCTATAATACTTCGGAATATGGTTTGTGAAGGAATCCAGAGAAACCATGGTAATTAATGAGGGAAAAACAATCACTAAAACCAAAGAGTTGATCACACTATGGTCTACAAAATTTATCACTTGGTGGGGTAGACTCAAATCAAATAAAATTATGCTTATGCCCATAATCAGCTTTCAAATTAGTATGCTACCCTTTAAATCCTTAAATTACTTCTATGAATTAGTAGACAGAATTATGATGGACTTTTTATGGGAAAGCAAAAAAGCCCACATTTTCCTCAAGAAATTGAGAATGAATAAGAAAGAAGGCAGAGTTAAACTCCTGCACTTTCCTAGATACCAACAGACCTTCTTGAGAGGACAATGCACCTGGTGGTTTTCTAATTATACCTCTAATATCCTTCCATGGCTTCCTTGAGAAAGGGATTAGCCTGCTCTGCTTCTGATGTGTGCTCTTCTAACGAAACACAACATTAGTCATGTGAATATATTTCACTCAATTGACTCATTACACTTGATAGATGGAAAACTTTTACAAAAACTTCCTACATCTTATTTTGCGTCTCTGTGGTTCAATAAACACTCTCAATGACCAAGCAAGTCAACGCAGTCTCCTACTCCTGCTTCAACACCCTACGCATGCTCCGCAAGATCTACAGATGGATCCCGACAGATACAAGAAAGTCAGTCACCCAGGCCCTCATCAGCAGCAGACTAGACCAAGGAAACGGCCTCTACGCGGGAACCCCGACCAAGCTCATCAAACGACTACAACGCATCCAAAACGCCTCGGCACGACTGATCCTCGACGTACCGTGACACGGCCACATTACCCCCCACTTGAGAAACCTGCACTGGCTCCCAGTCAACAAGAGGATAGCCTTCAAGCTCCTCATCCACGCACACAAAGCACTCCACAAGACCGGCCCAGACTACCTCAACAGACGGCTCTCCTTCTACACCCCCAACCGTCAGCTACGCTCCGCTGACCTCTCACTCGCCACCGTCCCGTGTATCTGAAGAACAACCACCGGTGGGATATCCTTCTCCCACCTCGCTGCCAAGACATGGAACACTCTCCCACTGAGCCTACGACAGACCCAAGACCTGCGATACTCAAGACTTGGCTGTTCGATCAGTAGCGGATCCCCCTCCCCAGCGCCTTGAGACCCTCGCGGATATGTATTGCGCTTTACAAATGATTGATTGATTGATTGATTGAATAAACAGATCCAAATAAAAAGACACGATGATTTGTGGAATGAAAGGCATCTCCCTACTCAAAGAACTTGGTACGCAAAAACATAAACACAAACTATCCAACTTAGACTTTTACACTTTCTTAATGTTAAAATCCACTCTCAGGAAGTTAGGTCTGATTCACCAATCCACTGTCTCACACATCTTAGCCAATTTCGCAAAGCTAGGACATGTAACTTCCAAAAAATATAATCTTCTTGAGGTCCCCAACACCAGAGAAAGAAAATCTAACTTCATTAACTGGATTCATGACTCTCACTTAGAACTTTATGTTGACATCCCCTCTTTGGAAATATGATACCAGTCCTCATACTAATGAGGCTATGGATCGTACATAATGTTTATTGGTCAGCACTTAAACTTCATCGATTGGGGCTATCAGATTCAAATCTCTACTGGAGTTGTAAATTAGCTCCCGCTCATTCCACTCACATGTTTTACTACTGCAGCCATGTCAGTCCTCTATGGTAACATATAGAAGACACGATTCAAAAGATTTTTAATGCCCATTTTCCCATCAATTATCATACAGCATTACCAGGTATACATGATTCTACCTTTTGTAATGATTTTTGCTCACTCTGATACCCAGCTCATTGAACTACTACTAGCCATTGGTACCAAACTGATTCTTTCCGAATGGAAAACCTCCTCTATTTCCTCTCATACGTGGTGGTCTGGGGTTTGTTTTATGAGAAGCGCAGATAACTTATGTCCCAAAAAAATGTCATATTTTCTTATCATCCACGAAATTATGGGAAACTCTAGACAGTTATTTGCCAAAGAATAAACCTGCTTGAATCTCTTTATAAATCTCGTTATATGTTAAGATAACTCTAGTGTTTGAAAGTGGAAATTGAATACCCGTTGATATGACTTATACAATGCACACCTTTTCGGCATGGGATTCTTTCTGCTATGGTTAAGCGGATATGTTCCCACCCCCTCTATTCCTCTACTATCCCTTTAATTTTTCTCCTTGTTATTAAAAAATTATAGCTGTCAGAATTACTGCATTTCGATGTATACAAATGTTATCAAGCCATAAATTATGGTATCTTGGAACTTTGCACCCATATGACTTCTATTTTGTACACATAATTTTTATATAATTCCCATTGACCTTAACACTGGCATTCTTTTTATTTTATTATGGTACAGATTACTTGCATCGCTAAATCATATCTCTGTATAGTTTGCTTCTATTGAGGGATGTATATTATATCTAAATGCTGTGTTATGCATGTGTCTTTACAACAAAACACTTTTGAAATTGAAAATTGCCAGCAGTGACTGTCAATCTCTTTCTTCTAAGAGGAACCTTTAGCGAGTATACATGTTTCAGCAGGCCTTCTGTTTGCCCAGTGGGCAATCCAAAGTTCATCAGAACCAGCAAGATTCCTAGTCAAAACCACTGGACTGAAAATCCAGATTATTCAGTTTTTCGTCTCTATATTTTTACTCACACTCATGCATACTGTCATACATCCATTTCCTGGAATCAACTTCTCTTAACAAACTGGTTTTCTAATAATGTTGCTTGGTTATTTGTCAGCTTTTAAGTCTGTGGATACAGGAATAACATTCAAATGTATTGCCTAGATTAAATACATTTTTAGTACTCATTACTAAAGCCCTGCACACTGTAACTATTTATCCTTTAGAAATGTGTCACGGTTTGCAAATTCCAACATTTTTTCTATTTATTTTTTAAATATTTTTCATGATATTGAGGCACTCATGCAGTGCGACTGCTCAAGTGTCACCTTGCGGTATCGTGTGACCAAGCAAGCTTCAATTATTGAAGCTTCCGTAGCCCACGGTACCGGAACTGACGCAGTCCAGTAGGCAACACACATTACTCCCAGTGAGGCCGTCCACACCAAGGACCATAACATGCTCATACAGTCTCAATGCTACAGGTGCCACTAACCCTATTTTACACAAACCAATCCCACATTTGTAACTGTGTACTGAGTCCTGAATGGCAGTGACCCCAACTTCATGGCAGAGACCACAACACAAGACTCCCTTCAGTCTTATTTGTTGTTCTTTTCTTTAAATAATTTTTCTATATAAAAATCTATACATGACTATGATTCTTCTTTGTCCAACTGTACAGGGACACTCACGGGCCCAAGAACGGTGTCATTGTGGCTATCCCTTCCCTGTTCCATCGTACGCCAGGCCATGCCACTCCAATCCGATTACGTTCCGACGTTGGCCCCACATAGCTACCGGTCGCAGGCGTACTCGCTGTTGGTTTGCAGGTCAGTGGTCTAGTTCTCAACATCTCATGGCCACTCCCTGAGGGCAGGTTTGCACGCACACCTCACCCATCCGGCACATGCGTCATAGGCCATATGACCACGTAAATATGATACATCGACAATGTCACATTCTTTATTGCCGATGCTGACTAGCTGGCGGACGCTCCACGGGTCTCAACCATAAAGAGTCCATGAAAAGTTGCGCAGAAGGTTAGTCGCACTCTCAGCTGAATAGCTGTCAGGAGCCTACCATCCTGTTGGCGTGGACTTCATATGCATAAGGTTAGTGCCACCCGAAACTATGTGGTCATCAGGGGCCTACCACCACGTGGCACGTACTTGAGTTCCACAGGCCTAGCGGCACCAAGCCCTGAGGTGGTCTCCGCCATTGATGACTCGGGACTCAGCGACATGTGTGAGATCTGCCAGGCCGCGGAGAAGTTGATATGGTCTCCACCATTCAGGACTCAGCAATATCTGTCACATCCGTGAACAAGCTAATGTGGTTTCCGCCATTCAGGACTCAGGACTCAGCAACATCTGTCACATCCGCGGACAAGCTACTGTGGTCTCCGCCATTCAGGACTCAGGACTCAGCAACACCTCTGAGATCGGCGGGGTTTTGAAGGGCACGTGCAGTCAGCCCACTGCTGCACACTCCACCAGCACCAGGTAATTATTTGCTCATGGATGTGCAGAGGCGACAGTCTATCTCTCTCTCTCTCTCTCTCTCTCTCTCTCTCTCTCTCTCTCTCTCTCTCTCTCTCTCTCTCTCTCCATTCCTTTCCTCCTATCTCTTTCTCCATTCTCCCTTCTCCCTTTTTCACTCCCTTTCTTTCCTTCCCTCTCTTTTTCTCTCTGGCTTGTTTTTCCTTCTCTGTTTCTCTCTCTCAGTCCTTTGATATGCGCATTACACGCGTCCTTATTTTGAGCTTTATTTTCCAGGCTCTGTCGTCGACATCCATGGGCCCCACAGGAGTCTTCCACCTTGTTATTTTCTATGACTTTTGTTAAATTTTGTTTATTAGTTTAGTTTTCATATATGTTAATAAAAAAATGGAAATTTTAAAATAGGTTAAGGTTTCTATATGTTTAAAAAAAAATAAAGTTTGACCCCCAAAAAATTATTAACCTCTTTGGTTGTTTTTTTAACTGCTGTGTGACTCTTTCTTGTTCTTTTTAATGTTATTTGGTGGTATCCACGATAGTGTTAAATTTTGGGGCACTTATCGCGGGAATACTGGTGATGTCTGCAGTTTGCACCAACTTCTGAATACTGTGTTAGATTTATCTCAACTTTAGTTGCATTAAAGTGCCCATAATGAAATGCATATTCTGCATACAGATCCCTGTATTGTTCAAATATGTAAAGTTGCCTAGACTCGGCGTGGACAATGTATCTGCCAAGTATATGCTTAAATGCCTTTAAACTACTTGTCCTGCTAAGTCTATATTTCGAGTTTTTGCAAAGGTTTTAGAGTGCATATACTTAAATGTAATAAACAAGTGTAATGATGCCCTATAGAAATAAAGTGCAAAGTGAAAATGTGCTATGTGCTCTATGTAGCCGTACATCTCCTCCACAATCATTTCTGGGACGACAATACAATTTACATTAAGGTTAGAGTGTATGAATACACAAATCTATGTAATCAGATCATTCTTAAGCATATCCATACTTTCCCATTAATTATGGGCTGTGTCTCTTGTCTATATGGAATAAGCTTATGGATGCAGATCTGATGGGACCAGGGATAATGGATGTAAACATAATGACTAAATGAGATCTAGCAGCTCGGGGTACATAATTCTATATATTTTGTCATATTGTGCAAAGACGTCATTCATATTATGATACTGATTCAACCCCCTACTGCTAAAATAGATACAATTAGATGTAAAATTGTTCATATAAACATTCACAATAAATATATTCATAAAATACTCTATATAAATATGTATAAATATATATATGAAGGATCAGATCTCATAGTCATGGATATTAAAGATTCTATAAAAGCAGAACCTTTGTAAATGATTACCAGACATATTGATTTGCTTATGTGGCACCAATCTTTGCAAAATGTTAAACCTATCTAGGTCTATAAAGTGCAAAAATGCTTCAATCCTAAAGCATAATAAGAAAGTTACATAAAAAAATCATAGAAATCTATACCAATATATAATCATATAAAAACCCCTAAAAATGATAAAACTCCTAAAATTGCAACGTTATTTTGTGTAAACATTCTCCATTTTATAAAATCTTGATTTCATAAAAAGGTGTGCAAATCTTCGGTGTTGCGAAGACCTCCTGGATACTTAGGGGCCCATTAGGGTGTAGGGTGGATCGCGACAATTCGAACGGGTGGAAAAGGGTTTCATATGGTGCCGGTGTCTGCTAGACACTGCCATCCATATCAGGATGCAGGCGGGAGTGAGCCTTTCCGTGGCGGCGTTGCCCCCACAGAAAGGCATGTGGTTTTTGAGTTTGGGGGCCCGTTTAAGGCCCCAAGGATGTTGGGGGGTTGAGGGGGGGCACCTGGGGGTACCTATTTCCCCCCCCCCCATTCATGTGCATGCACAACATGGCAGGCACTGCGCTGTGCCTGCCACGTTGTGCATGCACATGCACAACATGCATTTTTGGCATGTTGAAAGCACTGCCCGCCGCAATGTTAAAAATGCAGGCTGCGCCCACCAGTGTGGCGGGCGCATCCTAATGTCACACACGGGACCCCCACACATATGGTGGGCGGTCCCTATTACCGTGAGGATGACGGGCGGACAAATGCCCTTAGAGTCAAATTCTAAAATATATCTAGTTTCCAGGCATCTTAATTTGCCTTCCCGATCCCCACTTCTCTTGTGGGCTGGTACCGACTCTATAGCATAGTATTTGAGATGTTTGAGGTTACTGTCATGAAACTCCTTGAAATGTCTTGCGACCGGATAACTTGCATCATTATTAGATGACCCTCATATGCTGCAAAATTATTTTATGCACTGCTAACTTAGTACTGCCTAAACAAGAAAAAGGGTTTGCAAAACATTTAATAAATGCTGACTCTCATTTGCCCATGGAGAGACATGTTCAGCAATAGCCAAAACATTGAAAACGTAAGAAAGAAAATAATTTCGAATTGTAAGCAAAACAATTGGTACTACAAGAAGATCACGTTGCAAAACCTCATACAAGAAAGACAGTTTTAGATCAAATATGCAAGGCACATGGATACTGAGGACGAAAAGATTTTCATAACTCTCCAATAAGAAATATAACTGAAAGAATTTACATGATGGAAGGAATACAAAATTTGACTATGCTTGAAGAAAATAAAAAATATATCAACTTGACCAGCAAAAGCTGAAATGCAGCTTCTATACACTTAGTGTCTCATTACGATGTGACTTGGAGAGCCACTGACACCAGGTAGGAGGCTTTCCAAGTCACATTGTGGGTTTCACTTTCGACCATCGCATTACGATGCAGGCGGTCGAAAGTGAAACCGACGGTCATTCCGGCTGGATTCCGGCGAGCTCAAGGAGCCAGTCGGCCAGTCGGAGGCCTCACTGTAATCCCTATGGACTGCGTTTCCCCCATCAGGATTACGATGTCGGTTTCTGACAGGCTTTCCATGTCGGGCTCTCCGACATGGAAAGCCTGCCTGAAAGTGACTTTGGTGGCCCCTAGCTGGGTCCCCTTCTCCCTGTGGCCTCCGGTTGGGGGCTTGGGGTCACCTTTGGTGCCCCCTGTTGACCCTGCACCGTGTGGAAAGCACCTTCAGGTACCTGCCACGCGGTGCAGGGATGAACAGATTCTCCCATTTCTCTTTGGGAGTTTGTGCTACAGCTGGTTTATGGTTGCAGCACAATCTCCCATAGAGAAATGGGAGATGCAACTGCACCATGTGCAGTCGCATTGTAATGCTGTGGTCAGGACCTCCGACCGGAGGTCGGTCCTGATTGTGACATCGTAATAAGGCCCTTAATGTTGGGCAGCAGATGGTTACTTTTGTTTTAGATAGGTGGCAATGTGCAATATCATCTGTGTAATGGAATTTGAAAAATGTCACCTTCACAAGAAAGCATATTTCAGTGGTGGGCTCAAGTTGCTCAGTTATAACATTTCAGAAAAAAATAACATACAAACTAAGGGGCTGATTTATATGTTGGCAGGGAGAGAACTATGTGGCAATGGTGATGAAGTTCCCGCCCTGCCAACACAGTGGTCTGTCTGCTCGATTTATATGTAGTTGGACATCAGCCATGTCTACGGCAGTGACTACGCAATCATCGCCATTGCAAAACTTCTTCGGTGACCCGATGGAGTAAGGGCAGTCGGAGAATTGGCTATATATGTCCGCCTGCCCATATCCGATGGGCAGACATGTAGCTACTTTTACTGTCCTTCACCTCCAGTCAAACCCTGGTGGTAAGGGGACAGTAATAAAAAGAAATACCCCCTCGCCATGGGAGATGACTCCCATGGTGAGTGAGACATTATTTTTTTGATTTTCAAAAAGAAAATCCTGCTTCAGGATTTATTTATTTTTTATTGTAAAAGAGAAACCAGTTTGGTGCAAGCTCCATCATGACGGAGCCCTGCACCAAACTGTGAAAAGCATTGGAAGAAACCGATGGAGTAAGGGCAGTCAGAGAATTGGCTATATATGTCTGCCTGCCCATATCCAATGGGATAGGGTATTGGCAGTGGCTCCTGTCAATGTGTTATAAATGAACGCCAGCTTGGCAGTCATTTATAAACGAGCCATGCCCTCTAAGGAATTTCAAAGTATAATTCATGGATTTATGTGCAATTACTTCAGATTTAAGAACTAAACATTATATTTTGAATACATGTCCAATATTATTTAAAGTATTTAGGAAATGTAAGGATCTGCAAATAATGCTACACATCAATGAAGCCATCAGCCCTATGGCACAAAATCATTGTAAAATACCTATATATTGGCAAAAACAGGTATAAGGAGAAATATGTTTAAAGGAACTTGAACCAGTAAATAGTTTACATTTTGGTTGTCACCACATGTATCTGTGTCAAAAGTACAGGCAACAAAATTGTAGATGTGCTGGTATGAAAATCCCTTATACATCAATTGAGAGAGAAAAACATCCTGGACCTTTGTTAAGTGACATGATCTGCAATTTAAAAGAAGGCACCACATTGTCATATTGCTTCAATAAATGTTTATTGTTAAAGAGGGAACAGGTAAAAGATGTGGAGAGCACTGCAGCCCCAGAGTCCACAATTACAAAGGAATCTCAAAACAGCATTTAAAAATGAATTTTGAGCAATATACGCTTAATGTGCTGGATTGACTTCCTTTTGCAGAGTCCATTATATAAATTACTCGCAGATCCATCAAATATGCACTAATAAACAAGTTGCAATGAGAAAAAAGGAGAGGAGGGAGAAGATGTAGTGGGAGACAAGGGTGAAGGTTAGAAGCAAGGTGAACTTTGCATATTCATGTGCCACATCATCATATCTCTTATAAACATCAGGTCTTTTGAGTTGAATCCTCCACACTAGGGGCTCTACAACTCTTGAGAATGTTAGGTCTAGAGACTCTCTAGCCACTCACTCTACCTCCAAGATGCTAGAACCTGTGAAACCTGAGAAACATGTGAAAGGACAACACGGTCAGATGAGAAAAGAACACAAAAAAGAATGCACCTTAATAGAAGTGAAGTGGTGATAGATGAACACAAGTGGTGGTAAGTAAAAACAAGACCTGTACCACCTTTCAAAATGGCAACAACGGATCAGGTAGCTTCCATTAGTACTGTACTCTGGCATCACCAAATGTACATGGAGGGCATAGAAAATAGTCTTTATTTGGGTGAAGATCATTGGTTGGTCCTCAACCCTGAATATCATGTGTTCATAAGTGCCTACATTTGCTAGTGCAGACAGTGATTCACCCAAATTGGGGACAGTGGGTTTACTCCATTGTCACCCAGTGATACATAGCCAGGCTACTGAAAGTGCTATTGCTAACCATCAGCTTAGGTGAGTGTACAATCCCACAATAACATAAATGTCATGTAGTAAGGCTAGATAATCAGAGAGTGGAATCCACAGTATACTAACCAATCTCAGATTATCCCATATGTCATGCCAAGAAACTGGAATTTTTGGGCCTGTCCATATTTGTGCAGTATGTCACAAGCAGGTTCTCTATATCAAGAAATTGCTCTATCTAAGAGGTGTCCAGTGCCAGTTTTCCTAAATATTGAGGTACAAGAACTTGAGGTTTGCATTGCTAATGGATTTGTGGTTTGTGGAAAGTAAGGAGGTCTACTGATTACAGTAGCTAAAGGTGTTCCCTAATAATATCTTGTAATTACACCAGCTAGGGGCCGAAGAATGAAAAAAGGTGTCTGCTACAATCAATCTGTGTGCAAATTTCTTTTGAAACAGAAATCATATAATTTAAGACAAGGTTGTCACTAGAAGGTGGGAGGATTTTGTAGCAATTTAACAGAGGTAGCCATGCGCAGGTCCCTAAACTGTGTATTTCTAACTTGCCGAAAGTGGAGTGAATCTATATTTAGGAAGGAAATATATCAATAGTCAAAAATTATGTGCATCTTGTATGATTCTATGTATGGGAGACATATACATCTCCTTAGTGTGTGCACAAGCGGGTTGCTAAATTTAAGTTGTGGCCTATCCTACCACAATAGGAACAATTTAATGCCTGATTTGATTCTTGAGAGGGTGGACAGACAATGGGAGCATACCAAAAATGTAACTCTATCTGGGTTTCACCAGTGTGTCCAGTCTCACAAAAACAGATGGAGGAGCATCCACATGCAGTCAGTCTGCAGTTTGATCATCAGTAGTGTCAAATTATTCTCCACCATGCTTTCAAGGATCCTTGTCAGAAATGTAATTGATTGTTCAGAGGGATGTGAGCCCTTTTCAAACAATTGCCAGAATTCTTGTCAGGGTGAGTCTCAAAAAGTCACCAAATTAACAATTCACACTACATCAGTTCCCAATGATATATCAGAACTACGATCTGTTTTAAGTAGGCAAGTTATTATGCTCATAACTCTCTTCAAGTTTTGACTATCTGTGCACCATTTGGAGAGTTAACCAAAAAAGAAGAATGGATAAAAGATTGTGTATTTGAAATGATAAATAAAGAAACATCATCAGCAAAACATGAGGCAGGACTATGCAAGTCCAGTTGAACTTGGAGCAATATTAGTACAACACAAACTGGAAAGAGATTCACCAAGACAAGCAGTATCATACGCCCGTTGGGGTATAATTACATTGGAAACATCACATTTTCATGAAAAAGAAAGCCTAACAGTGTTATAGCCAGGTGAACGTTTACAGTTTTTTAATAATATACTTTTCATTGACCATCAAGCATGTTTAACCATTTTCTTAAATCTCTTTGCAAAAATGCCACACAGATTGAAAGATGGCGTATACAACTAATTGCATGAGATTTCAAAATAATACACACAAAATGGAAATAGTATAACACACTAGGATACAGGTTAGGAAATCTCTGTTACCTATGACTGAAACTGGGTCTATCACTTGAAGAGGAGTATATCAATTCCATCAAAAGTAAGCCACTCCAGATTCACAGCCACTCTGGAAGACTTCGACCAACATGCTTCCACTGCACAGACTTCTAAGTACTAGGCCTAAAAGAAACGTCTGGCTACAAATGTTCTCGTCGCACATTTTTTAGTCCAGGCACAAGGGAATCAAGTCGTCATAAAGGTCACATTTTCAATTAGATGTGAAAAATGAAAATGGACCATCATAGACATATGACCTTTATGGTGTTGTCAAAGATGGCCCCAGGAAATCATATTTCTTCCCAGATGAACAGTTGTCTTGGAGACCGAGAACTATAGACTGCCTTTTTGTTACAGAAGCGTGTGCGGAGGATTGAGCAGGATTTATTGAAGAGAGATGGTAGTGTCAGACTTCTGTGGAGCACATCTAAGATTTTGCCCTCAGTGTGTTTTTTGTTACATTATTAATGTGTTCCAAAACATATTTGAGCTCACAATACAATTTTTAGCAGAAGAGACAAAGAAAAAGACATTCATGACAACAAACTGTAGACTTCTTGGGCAGTGTCTAATGGGATGTACACTGAAAATGCAAATTTAAAACACTGGTGTATCACATAGAGAAAGCACTGGGAGAGCTAAGTTGAGACACATTTGGGCTGCCATGTCTTAATTAGTTGAAGAATTGGAGCAGCGCAGTTTTACTACTTGAGACAGTGGTAAATTGTTGCTTGTCACAGGAACTTTCAATGAATGTGCTGCTTTTGACCGGAAATATAGCAGCGTATCTTTAATATATTAAAGGTAAACAACACGCCATAACACAGTATCATCCACAAAGAAACATACCAACATAATTAAAACATAACTTAGCATATCACAACAATATATTCAAAACAGAACACAACAACTGTATTGCAACACAACAACATCAGATTGCAATAATGCAGCACAAAAACACAGCTGCACAAAAACAACAAAACACATCACCACTTCAACAAAATTTCACACATTAACTGTGTCCAAATATTTTTGTCTCATCTTACCACCTCTAGATACCTGTTTGCATAATACAGTGGTAAGGTAATTTCAAGAAAACACTGCTTAACTTGCGACCAAGACCATGAAATAGTACCAGTGAAAAATCTTTGGTGAACTGGCTCCAAATTCTTTGCCCCGGTTTTGGGCTGACTGGTGTCCTAAATAGTTGAAGAGTTGGAGCAGGGCTACCGTACCAACCAAGATATTGGTTAAAAACAACACACCACAATAAATCTGCACAAACATTCGTGCAACACATTACCAGCTTCAGAAATACACTTTCTATGGGGGATATCAACAAGTGGCCGGAGTAATCATCGCAAATCGCGCTTAGCGCGATTCGCATTATCACCGTATATCGCCGGTTCACATCGCCGTGTTAGCAGCATATTTACAAAGATTTGCTTACAGGTGATGTTAAACCTTCGATATATGGCGATTTAAGGCAATATCGCCTGAAAACCAGCGAAGTCAGCATTGCTCTGAGTAAAATGTTGATAATAGGGAGAAGTGGATGTAACCTTACAATCCATTATGCACATGGCTAAGTCTGAAAATTTCCAGACGTTAGTTTTCGGCGATGTCAGCGGTTAGCGCTGTTGTTTTATTGCTGCGCGTTGTCCTGAAGATACGCCTACTTTGCATCTCAGCGATGCAAAGCGAGGCGTTACTAAAAAGGCAGCAAACATGCGCTAATGAATGTTTGCGCTGCCTTGTTAATAGGGCGATGGCATTATCTCCACTTAAGCAGCGAAAAGTGCCGCTAAAGCGGAGAAAAAGCCCTTGATAATATGCCCCTTAGTACCCTGATAAAAGATGTATGCATCATGCATTGCCCTACTTACGACCAGTGCCAGCCAAAAATGTTTTTCCCGTCTGTTTTCAGCACGTGACAACTTTAATTTGATTTTTTCCTGTGCCAAACTATTCCTATTACTTCCTAACCTGCTGTGAATTTGCTTGTGAAATGAAATATGTATCACTCCATTCTCCCGGAGCTATTAATAACAGGGACAGAAATATAAATATAATAAATGTGTTCAGGCGGCTAACGGGACGAGCCTTCAGAGGCACTGTGTGAAATATTGCATCTGTGGCGGATGCCCAGCCTCGTTCCCTAGGCATAAGCGGTAAGGTGATTTGCCGCGTGGAGCATGGCAATATATTAAGACAGGGGAAGACTCGACCATGCAAGGCATTTACAGGGCAGGGACAGTGTGGGACAGAGAGAGAATTAATTACCAGGCATCCAACAAAGAGAGTTACAAGCCTCGGGGGTGTGCAGAAACAGGGTTCTGAATCAGGGGTGTAATACAAAACAAGGCCCCTTTGCAGAATGTAAGTTAGTTAACAATTTATTGTACAGTTTATTAAAACCTTAACAACTAAACAAACGTCTCATTGTTGCGTAATCAAGGCAACAATTAGAACGAGAATGCACATTATAAAAAACGCATAGCACAAGGAAAAGTACAAAGTGCTAAAACAACATTTTCGTCTGTGGTTAGAGTATTATGACCTCCGTTTTTGGCCTCAAAGAAAAAAGTACAATGTGCAGAGGGCAAACAGTTCATTTATGTGTGACAACAATTAAAACAATAATACTCATTATAAGAACACAAAGCACAAAAGAAGGTACAAGGTGTTAAGACAAAAGACACACAGATGATGGACGGAATGCAGAGCAAATCAACCATCCACCCCCAGTCAAGAGATCTGGGTTAAATCCATCGTTCTTTTGCTCACCATGCCACCCCAGTTTAGACCAAGCCATATGCAAATCAGTCTTGACCCTGTGCCTCATGGGAACAATCCAGCCCAAACTGCCAGGCCAGGTCCTCCTGGACTGGAAACAAGCATCCTGGGACCGGTTTTGGGACAGCACCCCTCATAAGCCAGGCTAGCTTGAACCCAGTGGCACAGTGAGCCCGGGACCCACATCGGGCATATCCAGCCCACTTGGGGCGAGAAAGCAGAAGACACACAAATGATGGACGTAATGCAGTGCAAATCAAACATTCACCCCCAGTCAAAAGATCTGGGTTAAATACATCCTTCTAAGACAACATTTTGGTCTGTGGCGAAAATATTATGACCTTAGTAAAGAGTAAAGTTAAATGTGCAAAGGGCAATATGGAATGTTCCACCGATGCTTCGGATGATGTCTGTGGGCGTGCACAAGGTGCAGTGAGTAGAGTCAATAAGAGATTGTCCTATGGATGCTTCAGATATTGTCTCAAAGCATGCCGCAAAAGTATATTCAGAAAGTGCAGGCGAGCGAGGAAAGTGCTAGTGCAAACAGCACAAATGTGCTGTGGTTAAATGATGGGTGCACAGAGATGTGTCAAACAGAGACCATCTTGGGATATTATGACATTCATTCTGAGTGTGAACAAGGAAAGTGCAGTGTGCGAAAGGCAGTCGGGAGTGACCCAGGGTTGTTTGTTTCAATTGTTGCCGCAAATCGATTCAATGTGCAAAGGCAATGAAGGGTCATCCCTAAGATGTCTCAAATGGTGTCTCCAAGCGTTCCGCAGTAGTTCCATTGAAAGACCCATACAGAGGCAAAAAGGTGCTGGTGCAGGCAGCACAGTTGTCTCAAGATTAAATGGCGGCTGCACAGATATAAATCAAGCGAAGGTCGATTTAGGGATTAAAGCAAGTAGAAAAGCCATGAAGTAGAGGGAGCCGTAGATTATCCCTGTGATGCCTCAGATATTGTCTGGGAATTGTCCATTGAGGTGATCAGGTTTTATGGACCAAAATGTGCAACATTGATGGCATTTTCAGAACTTAGGGGCCGATTATGATGGCGGACGTACTTGAGTCCGTCCGCCACCATAGAGTAGGAGGGACCATCCGCAGGGGCAGCGGTGGTCCCTCCATACAGATTAGGATGTGACCGCCAGGGTGGCGGTCACATCCTCTATTTTTAACATTGCAGCGGGTGGAGCTTCAAGCTGCACCCGCCGCAATGTTAAAAATGCATGCACAGCATTTGCGTGCACAAAGCGGCAGGCACCGAGCGGTGCCTGCCGCTTTGTTCACGCAAATGCAGGGGGGTACCATAGGTACCCCCATGTGCACCCCCCACCCCCCCTTCACCCAGGGGGCCCACAACGGGCCCCCGAAGGCAATCTCCGTATGCTTTTCCACGGCGGAAAAGTCGCCGTGGAAAAGCATACTTTCTACGCGATCATAATATGGCTGGCGGTGTCTGATAGACACCGCCAGCCATGTTATTGCTTTTCCGCCGCGGTCGGAAGACGACCGCGGCGGAAAAGCTGCGGACTGAAAAACGATCCCCCAGCCATCCTAATCTGGCGGGGGGGTCTTTTTCAGTCCGCAGCGGATTTCCCGCATCCTCCGGGCCGGCGGTGGCTTCCGCCGGCCCGGAGGATGCGGGAAATCCGCAATCCTAATGAGCCCCTAAGTTTTGCTCTGGCCATCAAGAGTAAATTGACTATTTTCATGTTTAATGAGCTTTTATCCGGGTTCAAGAAGGCGATGATCACCTGATGACAGATTCGAACTCCTAGTTGAACAATGTCTCTGAGGAGAAGAACTTTTCTTTGCTGTAACAAAAAGCAAAAAATGCATAGAATATGAAAATTGTTTCCTTGTCTAGTCCACAGAGTAGGCACATTTCATCTAGGACTTCTGTGCGATGCCATGCCAGGCGGTGACTCAGCATATTCCACTCCATCAGTCTGAGGGCAGTGAGCCTGGCTTTTATCCACAATAGGTAGGTGCAGGTAATATAATTCTGTTGTTTCCAGGGGACAAATGGTTGATTACTGACCAACAATGAGAACGCTTGGTCAGTGCTGTAATGTCCTCTAGCTTTGACAGCTTTTTTCCATGTGCTGCTAAAAGCTTTTTGAAAGCAGTCTGTGTAAGGTTCTTACCCCATTCATCTGTCAGTGAAAGTTCCATTAGTTTGTCATCAAGATAGCACTTGTAGGAGAAGGATCTTGAGCTTGTTAGGTCGATCCAGATTAAGCCATGCATAGAGTCTTTGGAGAAATATTTAAGCCTAAGGCATACGTTTAAGAATTAACTGCTTCTGGCCCATTACTGCTTTACTAAGTTGAACTCAAGCCTTATTTGGGCTGGGGACGCCCTCTTGGGCAAACGTAGAGAGGCTTGGTAGATTTGTGTGATGTGATTATCCGGTGCTGTGGCCTTCTTACCCTGAATGATTTAATTCCCACAGGATAGTACGGGATGATCTTTGCTTTTATCACCTGTAGTAGGGTATCTAGACTTGGTGCAGGTTATGTCTGTGCAACAGTTGTAAAGATGTGTGTGAAGCTGGTGGCTTTGCTTTTCAAAGAATACAGATGGGTAGTGAACAAACCTTGACTGTCCTGGTAGAGGCCCAGGTATTTATACTCAGGGCTATCTTGGTGTCAGTCTCCATTAAGCTGCCACCTGCCGCACCCTGCTGTTTTCTTCTCAAATGTGACCGTCAAGGTTTATCTCAAGCATGTTCTTGACAGTGTAAGCATGTAAAGCTAATGGTTGACGCTGGAGGCCCATCTTGGTTTGGCTCGGCAGTACAAGGTCGTCTGCGTAAAGTAGGTGGGTCATTTGTTGGCCTCTCAGTTTAGGTGGTTGGCAGTTCACTTTATCTAGGTCTCTAACAGATCGGCAATATATAAATTAAAAAGCAAAGAAGTGAGGATGCATTCTTGCTTCAACCTGGTGTTTGTGGGGATTTTCATCGATATGCACAGGCCGTCCCCTAGTTTGACCTGCACCCAGTTGTTTGTGTACAACTGCTCAATTGGTCTCAGTAGGTAGATTGGAAGGCCCCAGTCTGGCAATTTGCACCACAGGGAGGCTCTAGTAATACTGTCAAATGCAGCTCTGAAGTCTATAAAACACAAGTCGAGCACTATTCCATTTCAGAGGGTTTTATCAAGCATTAGGCCTAATGCTATCAGGCTTGAGATAGCGCCACTGTTGTCTCTGAGCCAACAGTGATTTGTAGGAATGATCTAGCCTTCATCTGCCCAAGCTTTTAGGTCATCATGCAGAAGGCTACGGAATAGTCCGACATCATTGTCAATAAGCGCAATGAGGCAGTAGTGTTGAGGATCCGATTTCGAGCGTCCTTTTAAAACTGGCTGAATAATGGATCCTCTCAAAGAGTCTGGAATGCAATTTGATGCCAGGCAGAATCTGAACAGTGGTGACATTCCCTTAGCCCAGAGTGTGGAATCAGATTTTATAAAAAATGTAGGAAGCCCATTTGGGCTGAGTGCCCCATCTTTCAACAGTCTCACCAATTTCAATCCACAGCGTTCCTCAATTGGGCTACTTGCACAGCTTTTTGCAGTTTAATTTGAAGAACATTCACCTAACATGTGAGTTACAGGGAGAGTCTTTGATATTACTGGAGTAACAGGATGATCACTTAATGATAGGTGTGGAGGTAGTGGAGTCCCAGATTTGTTATCACTTGAAAAATGTTATTACAAAAATGAGACCCAGGCAGGTTCTGAGATGTTTCCATTAGTGCCCCTCTTGCCTCCGATTGTTGCATGGTAAAACCATCAACCAAAATTGTTTGGCTTTTTTTTTTATTTGCAAACAGAAGGCAAGCCCAGAAGTCAATGGTTCCTTTTTTCTTTGGAGAGCCACGTCGATTTTCTTAATTTGGAATTTTTTTATTTAGATTTTGCAGTTGGAGAAGAAGAACACTAAGAGAATGTGCATTTTGCTGTTCGCTTCGTTTTTCAGGGCCTTCTGGATCCTTGGTAGTTTGAGTTTCACAGTGAGTTCTGATGACTTTGTGTGAGAATAGGGCTTAGGTTGAAAGTTCAGAAGGATCTGGCCTGTAAAAGGTATCCAATGCCTTATGGTTGAACTGATTCAAGAGACGATTGCTCTGGGTTGTGATCTGACCCAGGTCAATGCCTCAGCACTGATTTCATTGTCCCACTTTACCCATTTAAGGTTTTCTGTTTGCACAGCAGAGCTGGTGGAGGGAGCCGCTTCACCTTTCGCTGGACAGATTACGAGATGGATTTTCTGCAGTCTGTGGTCACAGTCAAGTGATCCCCTAGGGAGAAATTGTTAATATACCTAAAGAGTGGGGCTGAGCATAAAGTGAAGTCGATACAAGAATTTTTTTTTTCTAATTCACGCTTCTAGCCGGTTGGCTATCTCCACTAGAAAGACCATCCAGGCACCTAAGACCTAGGACTTCACAGTCTGCCAAGAAGGACTCGGCCAGTTTGTTGTGGCTGGTTTTCACAGGGAGTCTTTGTGGTGGAATGTCACATGTTATGTCCAAATCATTGGCCTCTTGACCATTCGTGCCAACATGTTTGTGTTGAAGTTGTCAGATAGAAGAATGTTTTCCAGCAGAAATTGTAGCTTAAGCTCAATTATAATTGAGACTAATTCTTTTAGTTTAGTCTTCTTTCCTGATCTGGTGGGATTTATGTACACATTGATGATCACGAGACAGTGCTTCTCATTGTTGTAGGCTATGCTGAAATTCACTGCTTGCAACCATGATTCTTTCAGGGGAATCTCCTCCGCAGTGCAGTGCCACGATGTGGATAAGTAAATTGTTTGGCAGCCCATTGGGCAGCCATAGCAGTTCACTTCAATAGTTGGCTTCTGATATTCGCTGTAGACTGATAGTGGGGCTGATGTTTGTACCCAGGTTTCTTGCAGGATAAGAACGTCACAATTGCTCCAAAATGACAAAATATTGCTGTCTTCAAGTTCTTGTGTGAGGCCGTGAATGTTTCACTTTGCCTTTGCTGTGCATTGGCTGTTGCAGCTCTCACCGCGTTGACACAGACTTTTTTGGGCCTGGAGAGTAATCCAGCAGACTACCAACCTGCTAACATCTATCAACATATATTCATCTGGGCCCATAAACACACTCACTCCTATAGGCTAGTCAACACCACTGGGGGTCAATTTTTATAAGGGCTATAGATTATTTACCTATCAATTTTTGAATTTATTACTGATCCGAAGCACTCTCTTTAATCAATGGATCTATTTTAGTTGAGTAGCGATTGATGATATGTCCTAAGTTAATTTACCCTATCATTTATTAAATAATAACAGACTTGGGGAAGTTTTAAAATGTTTATCTAATTAATCATATGAGCAAAACAAATTACATTGTTAACTCCATCTTTCTGAGGAAGTAAGATTGGTTTACCTAATTTAAAATAAGATTTCACAACAACAAGTATCTCAGGAAAAGGGAGGATTGAGAGAGAGAAAAGTACATTGACACAATACACAGAGTTATATTTCCTAGGATGGTGTGAAAATCAGACCCCTCTGGCCAAGAGTTAATGGACCCCTTAGAAAGTTCAGGTGACAAGGATTTCAGGACAGGTTCATGACAGGAGAGATGACCTCTTATGGATTCGACGCCTATGTCTCACCCCTCTCTGATACTAACTTCCTCCTCGATTCTTCCGCAATCTTCTTCTAACTCTATTACCTCCTCGATTCTTCTGCGATCTTCTTCTAATTCTATTTTGCTTTGAAATTCTAAGTCTGCTTCTTCTGGTATTCAATGAGCATTCGGACAGCATTTCGGTCTCTCAGCGTTCTTTCTGTAACTGCGTTAACTAATCTAACTACCCCAATTATACATTCCTAATGGCATGTACCACCCCTACATGTTTCAACTTTATGAAACTCCTATTTCTGATTGGACGAGCTAAGGGGATGATCATCACACCATGCTAAGTTTTTAATACATTTCTTTAGTTCATTGTTTTAAGTGGCCGCCCATTCATTTGTTCTCCCAAGCCCACCCATATTTGCAAACTTTATCAGCAACAATTTATACATTTCACAGTTGTCTATTGAATCTTCAGGATGTTCAGCTGGTTCCCAGGACATGTACGGAGAACGTCCTTGAACGAGTTTCAAGACTTGACCTCACTGTTTCTGGGTTGTTCGCTTTGCGCACGCATGAAGAACCATGTGGGTGTTAAACTTTAGCATCATTCAGAGGCCCAAATAAGAACTAATAGAGAGTTCAAAAGACAAAGTATTAATTTCAAAATAAAATGATTTCCCTGTATACCACCTATCTCTACTCTAATCCCATTTACTTATAAAGACGCTTCACACATAAAGACACATTTAGTATATAACTCGGTTTAATTTTCAGAAAAGCAGATGCTTAGCATGTGAGCTTCCAAGCAGCCATTTTAAGTGCATTTGCGCAGAAGCAGAACTTTCCCTCCAAGAGAAAAGACGTCATGCAGCTGACGCATGCGCAATAGATTTTCCCGCGTTAGCAGCCATTTTAACTCACACTCGGGTTACTTGTTAGTAGAACACATAGGCAAGCTTCCCATATTTGGGAAATATATGAAATGTGGTGCATATATTAGTAACACATTACATTATTAATACTTCGTTACGGGTTATGTGAGAGGATTGCGTCCGAGCAAGTCTCTTTTATACAAGTCCTTGCTCCATCAAGAGCGAGTTTGGCAGCCAGTTCCAGTCATTAGGATTAATCTCTGAGTCTTTAAGACCTTGTGCTCCTTGTGCATTTTTTAAGACTGATACGTAGGCCTTCTGCACAATATTGTGAAGGGTCCTAGACAGTTCCAGATCTCTCAGATGTTCATGCGCCCTGGGTTCAGATGGGGGCCACTGAAAAGGAGGGACCCCCTACACTTTAGGGGCCTGCATTATGCTCCTTCATTCAATACTAATGTATTGGCTAATACGGCATTGCATCAGAGGAACTTTTAAATTGTATTTGCAAAACACAAAGATACATACATATATTACTTAAAATAAATACAAATACTCATATCAAGAAAAAATTGATTCCAATATTTAATTTCCAGCATCAGCAGTTTAAGGTACACACTACTTATCTTTTTACATGACACAAAACCTGTGCTCGTGGTTTTTAAGTATAGTACATTACAGATGTCAGTAATTAATCAGTTTAATGGTTGTTAATGCATTGACCTCATAAGTATGGAAGGCTAAGTTGGTCTTGCCCATTCCTGAACTTATGATCTGCAAGTCTCACCAGATCTCAGCAGCTAAACTAGCCGAGCCATCTAGCCTGTGGATTATCTACCCAAGTCCATCAGTATTTTCCACTTGCTTTCTATCATTTAAGCATATGTACTGATTGCACAATCTCATACAATCACTTTCAGTTGTGCACATCTTAAATGTATGTATGAACACAGTGTTATTAAATGACTAAAGATGTCTACCACCACTATATGTTACCCTCTTTATCCAGATGTTTCAAACCAATACTTTTGTTTTTGATTATTCACTATCTTAATTAAACAGCTGTGTTGTCTCAGTACTCATATATGTGTGTAATCTTGGGTCAGATGTACAAAGGATTTATTTGGTTGCAAACATTTTGATTCTGCGTTTGTGAATGAAAAATTGCTTTTGGGATCCTACTAAACCAGTCGTGGCAGGCAAGACTCATAGGTGAGGGGGAGGGGGGTCGTGCCGGGTGTGGGGGGGGGGCGGGGGTTTGAGGGGGTGGTTTAATTTGAAATAATTAAAAAAATAGTTAACGTACCTTTGCCTGTCCGGCCCTGCATTGTCTCTGCTTCTCTGAACCACACAGGAAGCAAGCAGCTTCCCTCCCTGCCCCCAAACCAATCACATTGCTGCAATGGCAACGTTGTGTTTGTTTGGCACGCCGACCACACAGGCGTCTATGGGGAGGCCATTTTCTCCATGTAGGCTGCATGCTGCATGCAAACTCTTAAACAAACTAAAAAAGTTAACTTTTCTTTTTAAATGCAGCCCAGATTCATTTAGGAAAATTGACTTATTTTTGCTGCATTTCCGAGCTCACTTTGACACTCGGACCAAGCTACTCCCTTCTAAAGAACCCCAATAAGGGCAAAACCGGTCCTGGGTTACTTGTGTTCCAGTTCAGGGCCTGGAAGTTTGGGCTGGACTTTTCCCGTGAGGAGCAGGGTCAAGACTGATTTGCATAAGGCTGGGTCTAAATTGATGTGGCATGGTGGGTGAAAAACGATGGCTTAGCCTGCGTCGCTGAGAGATTTCCAGTGGATGAGAGTAATTCAAGCCTTCCATCAATCACCTTATTGTTTTTGCTGGCCCAACAGTAGCATTTAATTTACAGGTCCTGAGTACTGGTAGTGCCATATATTAGGGAATTACAAGTAAATTAAATGTGCCAATTGTTTGTAGCCCAATTTGACCATGTCGAAGGAGAGAGCGCAAGCACTTTACCACTGGTTAGTAGTAAAGTGAACAGAGTCCTAAAGTGAACAAAAATGAATTCAGCCATTAGGAAGGGGGAAGGCAAGCATTTGGGGGAATACCATGTCAGGGATGTCAGTTTTAACAACATGAACCTATTAGTACATAGTTAGGTTCTTATAATTCTTACTGGTCGCAAAATTGCGAGTAATAATTTGGGACCAGTGAATCTGGCTCATGGTACTAATGTAAAGTGTTCTTATACCCTTGGGGCAGGTATGCGCTATGTAGAACAGCAAAAAAAACACTAATTGTCGGTTACACCTAATTTCTTACCATATTCTATATTCCACTTTACTTATGGATAAAGAGTAGTGTGTTGCATTGTGAACTAAACATAAAGCAATTCCGTTTACGAATGAGCGACCACTGATCCTGCTTGCAGGCAGGTCGCCCCCACGCCACTGCTCGCCACCTGCTTGCTGCCCCGTGTTCTGAGCCTGTTTGCCCGCCTTTTACCCCTGCCCGTGCGCCAGCTCCCCCCGCCCCCACTGCTCCCGTCTCAGGCCCTTCCCGCCGCTGCATCCCTGCGGCCCCACCCCCTACACACCCATTGGCCTCCCCGCTCCCGCCTCCCAGCTGCTCCTCTCTCCCAAAGCCTCCTTATGCAGGCCGAGAAGTGGATGCGCGCAGCGGGCGTGCCGCTGGCGCGCCGAAGGCGCACTGAAGGCAAGCCCGTCTGCGCCCGTCCGTGTCTGGACCGCGCCCAGCGCCAGAACCCCTGGACCCCGCGAACGCCACGACACCAGAATCCACTACGACGCCAGCACCCTCCGCGCACTCAACACCGGCCAAAACCACACCTTCTTCCAAGCCACCCCGAAACGGACCCATCTCCTGACACACCTGCAGTTTCACCTGCGACAGAACCACCGAACCTCCAAAGACTGGACCCAACCACCTCTGCAGCATACTCCTCAACACCTGCTCCAACCATACAAACAAGCCATCGAGCTCTGGGATCTGCTCGACACCTCCTCCCCAGACGTGGCCTTCCTGACCGAGACCTGGTGGAACATCTCCTCGGTGCCCGACATCGCCATAGTCATCCCGGACGGCTACAAGATCACCCGCAGGGACCGTGCCAATGGAATCGGAGGAGGAATAGCCATTGTCCACAAGTCCACCCTCAAGGTCGCCACCCACGCGGACGACACCCTCAACACTGCTGAACACCTACACTTCCAGATCCACACCGACCCCAACACCACCCTCAGAGGAACACTGATCTACAGCCCCCCTGGAACCCGGGCTCAGTTCAGCGACTCCATCGCCGACCTCGCTAGCACCCACGCACCCACGCACCCACGCACTCGCCTCCACGGACTACATCCTCATCTTGGACCTGAACTTCCACCTCGAGAACCACAACGATGCCAACTGTGCCATCCTGATCGACAACCTCACCAACCTTGTCCTCAGACAACTCGTCAGCGAACCCACCCACCCACGCCGCCGGCCACACGCTTGACCCCGTCTTCTCCACAGGCTCTCACGTCACCTTTGACCACACCACCGAACTCCACTGGACCGACCACTGCTGCATCCATTTCACCTTCAAGAAACCAACCACGCACCACCCACCCAACAGCTGCCTCGCCGCTGCTGGAGCAAATTCACCGAAGACCAGCTGATCACCTCCCTCGCCAAGAACCCACTGACCGACCCCACCAACCCAGACGCCGCAGCCCGCAACCTCAGTCAGTGGATCAACGACTGTGCCAACACCCTCGCCCTGCTCAAGAAACCCTCCAACAGCCACGCCAACAAGAGAGCCACCTGGTTCACCAACGAGCTCCAGGCCTCCAAACGAGCATGCCGGAAATTGGAGAAGACATGGCTCCACGAACGCACACCGGACAACCACGCAGCCCACAAGGACGCCACCCGCAGAGACCACCGCCTCATCAGATTAGTCAAAAGATCCTCCTTCAGAGGCCGCTTGGATAACAACGCACACAACATCAAAGAGCTCTTCAGCATCGTAAAGGAACTCTCCAACCCCAGCGCCAACGCCAACGACATCCCGCCCTCACAAGAACTGTGCGACTCTCTAGCCATATTCTTCCACCGCAAGATTGCTGACATCCACGACAGCTTCAACACCATGACCGCCCTGACTATGGCAGACTCCACCCCCCCTGTGAACCGCACCAGCGCCAACCGCCTGACCTCCTGGTCCAACGTCAACGACGACGAGACACAAAAGGTCGTGAACTCCATCCACTCAGGATCTCCGTCTGACGCATGTCCATACCACGTATTCAACAAAGCAGACACTGCCATCGCACCCCAACTACAGAAGGTCATCAACATCTCCTTTGAAACAGCGACATTCCCGGAAAGATGGAAGCACACCGAAATCAACTCCCTCCTCAAGAAGCCCAAAGCGGACCCCAAGGACCTCAAGAACTTCCGACCCATCTCCCTGCTCCCAATCCCCGCAAAGGTCATCAAAAAAATCGTCAACATGCAACTGGCCCGGCACCTGGAAGACAGCAACATCCTGGACCCGTCCAGTCCGGAATCAGACGAAACCACAGCACCCAGATAGCCCTCATTGCCACCACAGATGGCATCAGGCGCCAACTAGACAACAGCAAAACATCAGCCCTCATCCTCCTGGACCTGTCAGCCGCCTTCGACACGGTCTGGCATTGCACTCTAAAGATACGCCTCCTAGAAGCCGGAATCCAAGAGAAGGCCCTTGACTGGACCACGTCCTTCCTCTCCGGAAGAACCCAGAGCGTTCGCCTCCCACCCTTCCAATCTGAAGCCACCGACATCATCTGCGGCATCCCCAGGGCTCAGCCCGATGCTGTTCAACATCTACATGGCCCCCCTCGCACAAGCGGACCTCAACATCATCTCCTACGCCGATGACACCCTGCTCATCCTATCCCTCAACAAGGACCCACGCACTGCTAAAACCAACCTCCACAAGGGAATGAAGACTGTCGCCAACTGGATGAGGAGCAGCCATCTGAAGCTGAACGCGGACAACACGGAGGTCCTCATCCTCGGTCCCACCCCCTCAGCCTGGGACAACTCCAGGTGGCCGACCACACTGGGAACAGCACCAACACCCACCGACCATGCACGCAACCTAGGATTCATCCTCGACTTCTCCCTCTCCATGTCGAAGCAAGTCAACGCCATCTCCTCCACCTGCTACAATACCCTCCACATGCTCCACAGGATATACAAGTGGTTCCCCACCGATACAAGAAGAACGGTGACACAGGCCCTCGTCAGCAGCAGACTGGACTACTGCAACACACTGTACGCAGGAATCCCAACCAAACACCTACGACGACTACAACGCATCCAGAACATCTCCGCCCGACTGATCGTCAAAGTCCCTCACAGCAGCCACATCACCCCCCACCTGAGAGACCTACACTGGCTCCCCGTCGACAAGAGTATCACCTTCAAGCTCCTCACCCACGCACACAAAGCACTCCACAACGCCGGACCAGCCTACCTGAACAGCAGACTCAGCTTCCACACCCCCACCCGCCAGCTCCGCTCCGCCAGCCTCACCCTCGCAGCTGTCCCCCGCATCCAACGAACGACCTCCGGTGGCAGATCCTTCTCCCTACCCACATACCGCAGACCCAAGGCCTTCTCACCTTCAGAAGACTCCTCAAGACCTGGCTCTTCGAGCAGTAGCAGCTTCCCCCACCCCTCCCCTCAGCGCCTTGGGACCCTTACGGGTAAGTAGCGCAACTTTACAAATGTGCTGATTGATTGATTGATTGATTGCTCATTCTATTGCGTGGAGATGATCTTATGGAGTAATTTGCCCAAACTTTGGCACCTATAGGGCTGTAAACCTTTTCAAATAGCACTTGACGGTAAACAATTTATCTCTGAAACTATTCCATAAGTTTATGTTTCCATGTTTAAATTCTGCTTTGATTTTGTTACTAATATAAGTTTTTCAAGCTAATCAGAGCTACCACTACAAAAAAGCCCTTTCAGCCAATCAGAAGACTTGAATTTTTTAACCCAATTGTCAATATAACTATGCATTTTTTACTTTTATTTCAGCAAAACTACCTAATGGATTTACTCCAAATCACTAATGCACGCTTTCTGGGTAAAGATTTAGCTTTCTACCAGATTTGGTGCAATTCTGTTAAACTCTTAGTTGTAGCTCTGTCTAAAATTCCTTATAGAAATTACTTGGAGAATTGACATTTTTGTGACCCCCCCCCATTTTCTCAGCACTGGCTTGATGGATCACCCTGAAATGTACTAGGAAGGAGCTGAGATAGATTAACTTTGTTTTTGAAAACTTTATTAAAGATTCCTCAAATGGCCCTAAAATTATTAGCAAAACAAAAAAACACTCTTACTATTGAAAGTCTGACCTAACTACAACTACACAGGTGCGACTAAAAAACAATAAATGTTTAAAGGTCCATATTAGTTAAGTAAGGAATAAAACTCCTCAATTTATAATTGAAAAAAATCCAGATCCAGTAAATTCACTCAAAAAAATGGTTAAAGTGATAAATATCAGTAATTCATCAGTAATTCATGAGGTAAGGTCATAAGAAGTGCCTGGTTAGGGAACAAATTATAGTTAGCTCACTGGACTATAACTAGCAAATTGTAGTGGTTTATCATTTTTGAAACGTTACATTTTGTGTGATTGTCACCTACATATAACTCCATCCTACAGTTTTTTTTAGTGAATATCTGAGGTTCCTTTTAATGTACATTAAGGTGTTTTTTACATACCTAACTATAACGTCAATTCAAACTTTGTTTTTTTCAGTGAATTTCTCAGTTTTTCTATATCTAACTTTAATGGCCCTTTATCCTTTGTTATTTCACTGAATTTCACTGTTTTAATGTAAGCTAAGATCTTATTTCTGTACCTAACTATAGTGTCACTTTAACCTATGTTTTTTCCTAGAAAATGTATGTTTTTTTTAAACATAAGTGAAGGTTTTTTCCAAGCCTACTAAATAACGTCACTTCAAACTTTGTTTTTTTTCCCAGTGAACTACTGGTGGATTTTTATCATACTCAGGCAGTTCCCCCACTTGTGCAGTCGTTGGCCATGTGCATCAAGGGGTTGGCCATCGGCGTCCAGTGTAATCAGGCCCTGTGCTCAACTGCCCTACATTTGGCTAATTGACACTCTGTACAGCCTTCTAATGCAACCACACATCATCTGCGTACAACATGTGGTTATGTGTAGTAAATACTGGATGCATATTGTTATATTTTATAAGCAAAGGTGGAAACCTGGAGATCTGTTTTTTCTATCCTTGAGTATTATGATTTTTCTGGATGACGCCCAAGGGGTACAAAAGAAGCGTGAATCCTTACAAGAGGTCAGGCAAAAACTTCAGGCGATGAACTTGCAATACATACGGATGCATACGTATGCATACGTAGCGCGCTCTGCATTGCATTTTGCGATGCAGGGCACTGAACAAAATTTGTTTTATTAATTTAATTGTTTACTTATCTGTAATCATCCATATTCCGGTGTTTATCACTCCCCACCCTGCCCCTCCCCCGCCCCGCCTGCCTGCCCCACCGCAACTCCCTCCACGGGCCGCGGTTGGGTATAGGCATAGTGAATGACTAAGTTAAGTTACAAGACAGTTGTCAGTACACATAGGGCCTTATTTATGAAGGCCTTGCGCCGCCGGTGCGTCACTTTTTCCCATTTTAAAAGTGGCGCACCGGCGGCGCAAAGCCTTCATAAATACGGCCCATAGTGTATTTCACGCTTAATAAACATAGTTATGAAAAAAATACGTTCAAACGAATGGCTCCAATGGCCACACTTAGAATTCCCTCTTTTACAATCACAATTCACAAAACAAATGGCAGTTACTTGCTATCCAACTTACTATTCTACCTCACAAACAGCACCCAGTCGCAAACATAGGAAGGTTTTTTTTCCCTCTTGAAATTACATACTCTGTTGGAACTCTTCTTATTCTGCTGCAGACTCCTTCTAAATGTTGCACTAGGATACCAGCAACATGGTCAGCATCTGAATTGATAGCACTTCCTTTGTCTTTAGGGCTCAGCAACATGCCTTAAAATGCAGCATTGATTAAGATCCAGGTTTTTCTAACTTGGACAATACTTTAGGAAAAGCTAGAAACATTGTAGATTGGCCAACTGAGGGATGAAAAGAGATGAAATGGGATCAATGGTATTAACTACTGCTTATGGTGAAAAGCATTCTGAAATCATTTCCAGCACGTTGATGCTATGATTGTGCACTGTGAAGGAAACGATATGAGCACAAACGCAGGGGAAGTTTTATCAATTCAAGTGAAAGAAATCTTGGGAGAGCTGATAAATGTCTTTTTACTGAACTGGTTTTGTCTATTTGAACATATGTCAAAGGCAAAATTGGCATCGGTCCAACCAATTTTGTCCAAAGATTGTGAAATCTCATTAACATTCCAATAAAGTAATTTCCTCATTTCCCAGACTCTTCGCCATGGGCATCATATATCATAATGATACCTGTTTTGACATCCTTGGTAACTTCAGAAAGAATGGAGTGCATTTCACAGCAGAAGGGAACAGGACCTTCCTGAACAGCATAAAGTAATATATCCAGTTCTACCTGTAAGTGTAACACACTATTAACACAACAATTCTTGTCACAGCCATCCTTTTTCAGTATCATATATGTTATTTTCATGTGAATCTTTTTTTAATCAGGTTTTTGGTACTGCGGTACTCCAGCAATACCAGAGAGTTTCCCATTTCACAAATGTTTGGGGGTAGCTCACTTCCTGGTACCGCAGGAGAATTGTGGTACCAATATTACACCCCAAAAAAATAATTACTGCCTCCTGAAGGTAGAAGGGAGGGGTCAGAGGTAGCGGCAGCAACAGGCCATGGAAGGCAAGTGGGAGCAGTAATAGCAGCACGATGGACCATGCAAGGCAGGAAAGAGCAGGCGCACAGACATTGACAATGGAGGGCAGAGGGAAGAGGGCAATGACACCAAGCTATCCACAGATGGCAATTGCGAGGGACAGTGGCATCACAATGGAACACACAGTGCAGGAGGGCGGGGCTGGCTCATGAGAATTCATAGGGCAGATGAGAGGGAGATAGGGGCAAGGGGAGCAGGGTGACCAGGGAGGTCAGACGACAAAGGCAGTGAAGTCACAATGGATTGCATAGGAAAGAAGGGTGGGGGCAAAGGCACACAAAAATAGAATGGAGAGCAGGCGGGAGGTGGGTAGGATCAGACACAGCAACCTGACCACAGAAGGCAGGCTGGAAGGGGAAGGAACACCAAGCTGACTATGAAGGGTGGGAGCAAGGGGCAGTGGAAAGCTCACAGAGAATGGAACCCAGGAGGAGGGACAGAGGCAGATGCTGCAAGCTGATCACAGAGAAGGGGCAGAAAAGACTGCAACAGGCCCAGGAGGGCAGGCGGGAGTGGCACCCACTCAGAGAACAAAGGGCAGGATGCTGGAGTGCAAGGCAAGATCAGCAAACTGGCCCAGGAGGGCAGGCGGCATGGTAGGTGGCAGCACAACAGATCGCGAAAGGTAGGCGCGCAGGGGTAAGGGCTCACACGGAAAACAGAGGGCAGGGGGCAGCGAGTTGACCACGGAGGACAGCAAGCTGAACACGGGGGTCAGGAGGGAGAGGCAGGGGTACAAACACAGACAATGGAGGGAAAGGGCAGAGGGAAGGGCAAAGTGCTGATCACGAAGTGCAGGCCAGCATAGATAGGCAGGGGGCGTATAATTTACCCCGAAGGGCAGAAGTGAGGGGTTAGGGGCACACACATGGAGAACATATGGCAGGGGTAGGAACAGCAAGTTAACAATGGAGGGCCAAGTACAGAAAAGGGTATGTCACAGGGCCTGTTCTCTGGACATGCCTTACACATAACTCCCATTGGAAGCCAACCTCAACTGTTGCCTTTGGCCATGCATGGGGTGTTAGTCGCAGGGCCTATCTCTTGCCCAATCTTCAATCCCCATGTAAACCAATTATGTGCATCCATTGTTAATATAATGCATACACACAGGCCAGGGCCAACAGAAGTTTGTGAGCGTTTTATTCCTCCTTCCCAATATTTTCATTTGTTCCCATCAATGGGCAAATTTTCATTAATTGATAGAGATGCCACAGTACCAATTGATTTTTGTAAACAAAGTTCTTTTTATTAGTGTTATCACACGATTTCATCCATTTTTGCTCAATTCTCATTTGTCTAATAAGCAGTTAGATCTTACAACAAAGGACAGAACAGCCGACACGTGTTTCGCCCTGTTTGGCTGGTCAAGCCAGGGCTTTCTCAAGGCTATTTTACAGTCTTTACACTGGTTTACCAGGCAGCAAAGTTTCATGAACATTCATAATCACATATTGATGTACATATCCTCAGTATTCAGTATTCTTTAAAATAATTTATCAAGAGCAGTGCAAGTCAGGTCAGGGGTCTCTGGATTTTTCACACAGGCCAGGGCCCTCCATATATTGAATGGAATCATACATCCATGCAAATGAGGAAATGTCCACTTCATATTGCCCGGATGCTAACCTTGCACTGGTGCAACAGTTATTACAAAAGACACAACTGCTGCCACATCTGCACTACCACACTGCCTGGTTGTGAGTGTTAAAATAACATGCACTGCTGGCTAACTCGTTTATTTCAGCAGTACTATAAGAGTAAGTCACTGTAACATCTTTGTGAATCAGACGCATCGTTTATCTCCAACACAGGGTGTAAGAGGGACTCTATAGAGATATTCTGATTTCCCATTTTTAATAAGTGTCTGTCCTGTGGTAACTGACACCTACGTTAATTTAGAGAATATTTTAAGTTGGCTCCTTAGACAATGATATATTTTTTTTTAAATACGTGTCTCTCCTAGAAATAATTTAGTGATATTGTCTACACTGTCTCTACAGTCTAGGAATAGCATCAGCGTCAGGGAAGAGACCCTTTTCCAGACTGCCTCACTCTTCTCTGCCGTCTCAGGTGTCTCGAGCCTGTCAGTGCAGCCGCGATCTCTCCCTCTCTGCCGTTTAAAGAGCTGATGGAAGACGGTGAGCTCGTCGCTGTGGGACTCAAAGAGAGTTTGGAATTCAGAGATCAAACCGGGCTGACAGGACGACCGACAGAGGTCCTCATCAAATGGCATCACCGACAAGGAGCAACTGTTCGCCTGGTGATTGGATCCCCCTGGGACTCTGAACTCAGCGCTCATCAGAGCTGCAGTGCTCAGTCGTCTGGATGAAAGGTCCCTCCTCTGCACTGGCTTTGTAACCTACATCTCTATTATTACTTATGCGCACACATGTGGAGGTCTTCGAAGCTTGAACAGTTTAAGAAGTGGTTTTTTTTATGCTGCAGGTCTAGCAATGTCCATTGCACAAACACCTGCATCCACTACATGTCAGAATACCAGTGCACATGCTGGGCTGAAATAAATGATGCTCCAAATATTGTACTTTTATTGTTATTATGGCTTTGTATATGTTATATCAATAATAATGCTAACAGCTGTATTATTATTATATACCATTGTTATGTATGTATTATTGTTGTTATTATTAGCATTATTATTATTGGTATTAGTAACAGTAGTAGTAATAATAATAATAATAATAATAATAATAATAATAATAATAATAATAATTAGAATAATTGTAATAGGAATTATAATAATAACAACAACAACAATAATAACAATAATAATAATAATAATAATTAAAATAATAATAATAATACAAATAACGGCCCTCGTAATAATAATATTAATAATAATAATCATAATGATAATAGTAAAAATAAAGAATTACATTATAATAACAACAACAAAAACAGCAATAATAACAACAACTAGAGTTGGTATTAGTGAGATCATCAGCATCATCATTATTAAAATGAAGTACGGTTTTCATTGGAAACCTTTATCAAAAACATCAAATGTAAAAACTGTTTTTTTCACTGCTCCAACAGAACTGAAATCAAAAGCAAGCGTTGGGTTTTAATGAGCAGTTAAAAACTAGGAGGTCAATTACGATGTCGTTCGTAAAGACTCTGTTCGGACTTTCCGACTCAGTTCCGAAAGGCATTAGGAGTAACCGAGTCAGTCGGAGCTGAATGGCAGCGGTCTATGGACCACATTTCCAGCCGAGCAATTAGTCGAGCGATTAGGATGTCAGATTCGGACAACCTTTCTGAATTGATTGTTCCGGGATGGATCATCTGTTGGAATCTGAGTTTGGGGGCATGTAGCAGCTTGGGGGTATCTGAATACCCCCATGGATATCTGGTACCCATGAGTCCCCCTTTCCATGCATGCACAATGTGGCAGGCACCACGGGGTGCCCGCCACAGGGTGTACAATTTTTCCCTATGACCCATTTCTTCAATGGGAGCTTGGGTAGTCGGTTGGAACACAGGCTCTCAGGTTCCCATTGAAGTCAATGAGAGTCCGACCAAATGGTGTTCGGACACATCATAATCGGTCGGTCGGATTCCTCAAACCCGAGTCGGTCGGAAAGCATTCCGAATCCGATTCGGTCAGACTGCTTTCCGGATGACATCGTAATATGTCCCTTATTAGTATCAGACTCCGGTGCTGCTGCTGGTAAAACAATGTTTGTATGGGCTGAGAGAAAGTCATTTTGTCGAGGGTGGTGGTGGGCTGTGGCAAAATGCCATGAATAAATTTAGGTCTGGCATTAGATAACGCCTTCTGATTTTACTAAAATTATCAGTATAATATATATTTCCTTATTTGGGCTTTCAGCCAGCCATCTTCATCCTTTGGTCTGTTATTGTATTATTCATGTTTTTCTTCCACCTACATTTGTAAACAGCATGGCGTTATGGTCAGCCCACTCCAACAAGTGGCTAAATTCATTGTGACGTGTGTACACAAAAAAGTTATTAGTGGACCTCTTGAACTAATCTCAGCCACTGGTAATTACTCAGGACGCATTCCAGCCCATCATTATGCACACCATGCCACCTCAGTTTGGACCCAGACAACAAATCTGTCTTGACCCTGCTTTAAAACCCCTTGGAAGCTCATGACGAGCTCAGCTCGTCATGGAAATGCCATTCATTTCAATGGAAATTACATGGCAACGATGGAATAGGCCTTAGCATCCAATTAAAAAGAACAGTCAGCCCGAACTGACGGGTCCGGTTACTCCCAGAACCGGAATACAAGCAACCCAGGAGGGGTTTTGCTATTCATTGTGACTGATGGTATTCTGCCCTGTCATAAGAAGCACATCCACATACAATGCATTTCCCTTAAGTGACAGGGACTACCTATGACAGTGTGTGTGAGTTCTGCGACCGAAAATCTATTGTTTGTTTTATCCAATGTAATTTATTTTTTTAAATCATGACAAAACAAGCATTGCCAAAGCCTAAAGTATTGCTAGATCTACCTTCAAAGGGGCACAAATAGGCCCAAGGCCAATACATATATGTGAGATAAGGGAGGCTCAAGGGGCCCTGGTCACATTCTGTGGGGCTAGGGTGGAGCGTCATTTTTGTTATGTCACTGGAAGAGCCTAACAGTAAGATAAATGCATATCATATGTTTCTACCGCAAAATAGCGGAAAGGAGAAAAGAGAGTGCCAAAATAAGTTTCAGTGTGTGTTAAAAGAGGAAGGGAAAGCGAGGGCAACTTACAATGGAACATTTCTCTCACACCTGCTCCATAGTAAATCAAAATAATGATAAGGACATCAAATTCAAAACAAAATATGGTGATAACTCGATTTGAAGAAGATAATATGAAGTTAACCAAACATATTTGGTGACAGTTCCAGATAATTGCCTGCATCTCTCAAAGGTGTGCCCGAAACGAAGTCTTCGCATTAAAACTTTTCAAATCCCTTACAGAAACATGTGAATGATGGGTCTGAGATTCTTAATAAAATAACATTCGATCAGTACTCTCGGAAATATCCACACAAGGAAACAAACCCTTTTTAAAATAACTAAGCCAGGACTTAACAAGCGTAGGACATCTGAGGGACACCGGTTGTCTGGAGCAGGTACCGTATTATTTAGTGATTAAGGCATGTATTTCCAAGGACAATCATATTTGACAGGAGTCCGGAAGCCGGAATTGATGACAAATTGAAGACTGCACGGTTTTAATTAAACAAATGTGCAGCTGTCACAGTATCCAAGGACAAATGTGGAGTCGGCAGTGAGGTATGATGATTTAAATTCCACAGAGGATGGAGCAGATGTTTTGTAAGGGACATTCTGTAAGTATCACAAAAAAAAGCAGTGAGCATGCTTCAGAAATGATATTAGCATCAGAAACCAGCTGTGCTCTGCTGAATGGAAAATGACAAAAGACACCTTAACAGTGATGTACAAAATAAATAAAGTGATAGAAACCAGATACTTTTTTTTTTTTAAATACTTATCAGATTTTGAAATGAAGTACACGTGAGAGGCGAGCTAAAGTCCCAATTAGATATGACAAAGTATAAACTCTGAGTTTAATAAATTCGAAATGTGCATATTTTAATCTGTCTTGGAAAAGTATTGTCACTAGGATATCACGTTTCTTCGGCCTGTGCTAAAAGATGACTGCCACCGCTGAGTCACTGGAGTTACTGGAGGAGGGAGAGGACTACAACTCCCAACACCCTGCTGCTAGACCCTCGCATTTAAGCGCAGCGAGTTCCTGTGGCCATTGTAGCCGCCACTGCCACTGCTGAGTCACTGGAGTTACTGGAGGAGGGAGGGGACAACATCTCCCAACCCCCTGCTGCTGAACCCACACATTTAAGCGTGACGAGTTCCCAAGGCCGCCACCGCTGAGTCACTGGAGTTACTGGAGGAGGGAGAGGACTACAACTCCCAACCTCCCTGCTGCTGGACCCACACATTTAGGCATGACGAGTTCCCGCGTCCATCCAAGCCGCAACCGTCACTGCTGAGTCACTGGAGTTACTGGAGGATGGGGAAGACTACAACTCCCAGTCCCAACCTCCCTACTATTGGACCCGCGCACTTAAGCGCAACGAGTTCCCATGGTGCACAGAGGAGGCTGGGCAGTGCCCCCGTTCTAACGTGTGTATCCCACATAAGGTACTGTGCACATAAGTGATTGTCTTAGAGTGTGCAGACAATTGCACCATCCAGCCACCCCTATTGGCTTCTCCACCCTTCCCAACAAGTAGCCAGTTACTACCACCACCTGTAGCACTTCACCCACCTGTATCACCTATTAAGAGGTCTGAGACCCGCTCCCACATAGACTATAATAATGAACCACCAGTAAAAAGAAGAAAAGGAGGCGGGCCCCAAAGGTAAAACCCATCAGAACCACCAGAGTAACGAAAACCAAGGGGTGAACACAAATACGGAAAACTGTATGCTTACATATTCTCTCTGGACCCTGTCATTACGGCAGTCCAACGATCTTATGTGGGAAAGTCTGGAAAAAAAATGTGCACTCTACTGAATCCCCTCATACTAAAATTGACACAGATCGAGGAGATACTATCTCACATTGAGGCACAGGGAACAGGCAGTCTGCGCCCCGTGAAACTTTGTGTCCCACGCCCGCCGGTCAACTGGGGACTCCGGCCAACCTCCTGTACATAATGACTCGGGTCTGGCTCCACCATAAAATCCCTGTCCCGAGAAAGGACCTTCACTAAGGTAGTATGTGCCCCCATACAACCTAATGGGTCCATCGATAAGGCTACTGTAGGACCATCTCCAATTCCACCTGGCATAAGAATTGGTACAGTGGTCCGAGAAACTGGGAGAGGGGGCCATTTCTAGCAATGCAGAAATCCCAAAAGCAGGGACAAACCTCTACCCGCACCAGACCCTGCACCTTCCGCCTGAGGCATTCCCTTTTGTTTTGGTCCTGGCAAATGTACCAACTTTGCAGGAGATTCAGCACGAAACGACAATACAACTAATGGATAAATGCCTACATTGGCTGTCATGTCACCTAATTGACATGGGGGTGGGATCTGGCCCCTTGCCCAAACAAAATATTGTGGCAAGGAGAGTGGGATATCTGGGTTCATCTAGCAAAACATTCCCAGGTGATTGTGTAGTGATACATTTTGATAACATACATGTGGTTAGATCACTCTTAAACCAGTTACACAAAATCCCCACAGAAGGTACTCAGTTAATTCCCCTGTCGCTGGAGTTTTTTTATAATCACTGTGCACGGTATGGAAATGCCAGGAGTGGTCAGGTGAGGGGAGACCCATCCTGGAACCACAGAGTGGAAATCACCAACCTTCCAGGGCTCACATTGGAAAATAGATATGCCATCCTATCAGACCTGGAGGCCTGTGATTGACTGCCTCTAAGTGGTACAAATCCTGAAGAGGGCTTGGAAAGGTCACTTAGTCCAGTCCCCACCATCCAAGAGAAACACGATACTATTTACATCATGAAAGAGGCACACAATCACCAAATTAGTCTAGCATCTTGGAATGTGGCAGGTATTGCCACAAAACTAGGTAATGAACGGTGCCTCAAATTTGGCAATCTCAACATAGCATATGCCTGCAGGAAACTTGGTTGTTGGATCCTGTCTTTGTCAACGGCTATTTTTCTTTCCAGACAGCGGCAACACCATCAGTGACAGGTAGAGCAAAGGGCGGTCTCCTAACATTCAATACCGTCCCATTGAAAGCAAGGAAGGTTGAATGTTCGGATACCCTTTTTCATCTCCTTTCCATTGCATTCCCTAGCAAAGGTGACTGGCTGCTAATTAACTATCATAATAACGAATTCAGGGGACACATGCATCTAGTGGTAGCTGAGTTGGACAGAGAGTTAGACATATTTTTTTTGTCCACTAAATCTGGACCACCTAATATTATTTGGGTGGGTGACTTCAATATGCACCTTTGCAAGCACACTAAAGATCATGTTTGTGGCCTTGAGGACTTGCAGGGAAATCCGATCACTCATTTTGTCCGTAATGAATATGGCAATAGCCTAAATAGGATGCTATTCACCAGAAATATCGTAATAGCTAATAAAGTAAGCTCCGGCCAGGTAGGGAGAACTTTTAGGCAAAATGAGTAAGAATCCACCATTGATTTCATCTTAGTTAGTACTCCATTTAGTGCTAAGGTGACTCACCAAACAACCTATTCACGCCCTTTAGCGACCAAGCTATATTTACCACATGCATAAGCGTAGGAATTGAAGAAGTTGAGCCACCTCAGACAGTAGAAAACCTAACACTGTCAAGGTAAAATGGCATCCAATTAAAATGGGCCCAAATTGAGAAGCGGAAACTGATTCCGGAAATTATAAGAAATGTACAGGATAAAAATGTTAACTGTCTGGAGCATGATACTTGGCCATCTTTACTAGTATCATGCTTCATAGACCTTTTAGGTATGGAAAGTAAATGTCATAAATCAGTGTCTAGTCTAACCTCAAAGCGTTGGTTTCACTCCCCCTGCACTACATCCAGGAAAGCTCTCCATAAAGCCCTGAAAACCCAGCCAAGGAATGTGGTACATATAAGAACACTATGTAAAAATTACAAAGCAGCACAAAAGGAGAGAGGAAGAGATATGAGGGAGGAGGCGAAAGTAATCAATGCTCTGTGCCTTAAAAACCCCATGGATCCGGCTCTGGATACACATGTAGGTGAAGAAGCCTGGGTGGCTCATTTTGAACATATCTTCGCCTCCAATACTGCCCTTGTGTTATCACCTGTTTATACAGATTTTAATTCCCAGGGAAATTTGACCTTCTCTCTCATAGAAGTGAGAAAAGGGTCGCTGGCCTGTACTCCCCGGAAGGCAGCAGGACTGGATGGGCTCCAATAGACCTCTTTCAGGAGCATCAAGACATGTGTGCCCCACTCCTAACTAATGTCTTTAATAGCATTGCTTTAGTTGGTCCGCTGCCCTCCTGGAAGCACAGTGTGATTGTCCCGATTCACAAAAAGGGGGATAGGGGAAGCCCACAGAAATCTAGGCCCATTTCCCTGTTGGGCACAGCCACCAAGCTTATGGGCCGGCTCCTCCTATATAAGCTGGAAGGGTGGGCCCAAGATAAGAACATCTTAATGCAGGCTCAATATGGTTTCCAAAGGGGAAAGGGCACCATAGACCAGTGCTTGAATCTATCGCTAACAATATATAAATATACCAGAGCGAAGGGTGGTAAAATCTACATGTCCTTTATGGAACTGTCAGCCACATTCAAGTCAAGTCAAGTCAAAAGATTATGTTTATTTAGATAAAAAATCTTTAAACAAGTGTGAAGGCATAGCTGCTTGATTAAAAATGTTCTACAAAAAGGTAATAAATTCATTACAAATAACAATATTCCACTGGAATTTAGAAGAAGACTTACACATATTTTATACATCTCTTATAAAACAGTTATTAAAAACAACATTTTTTCTCTTAGACAAGTTTTTATAAAATATTTTTAAAATATTATAAAATTTCTTTAAATTACTCCAGGCTATTTTGGGGATTCTGGATTACTTTTATGTATTTCCCTAAAGCAATGGCAATTTCAATTGTGGGCATTTCTGTTAGAAGGTTGACCGCCTGTGCCCTTGTTCTTATAGCATATTTTAAAAATATTGGGCGCAGCCACAATTTACGCTCTTCTAATATTGTTAGGCAGTCAAGAATGATATGCAACAAATCTCCTTTGGTGCCCAAATTACACCTGCAACACCCTTTATGATCTAACATTGTTAATTTAAAATCTTTATTTATTAGCCACGGGTTGATCCCAATTCGCATCCTTAATATCTCCTGTCTATACCAGCGATTTGGTAGAATGTCTAAGTAGGGGAACCAGTTTCCCATTGACCATGAGTTCATCATAAATTCTACAGATTTTTTCTTTGCAAGGTATCCCATATCGGTCTTTCTAGATACTTCTTGCCCGTTAATTTTCAGGTCGCTCTTAGTACACACTATTTGTTGGGTCTTTTGGCACCTCTCCACCTTTAGCCCTTCACAAGCCTGCATCATTCTTTCCCTACAAGCCTTTGCCCATTTCAGGTCACTGGTTTCGATCTCTTTCCTACACCACTGAGCAATTTGTTGCCCTTTTATGTTTTCCAATCGTTTCCAGAATCTAATTAACGCAACTTGTACTTCTACCCCCCAAGACTTAGTTCCTATTTTCATTTTTTATTGCTTGGACCATTGAGGATTGGGGTAGGGATAAGAGGCTTTTCAGGCATTTCCCTTCCTCTAGGTCCCAGACTCCTTTACCACTCAAATAAAGGATTTCTGCGCCGTAGAGGATTTGTGGGGGTATCATTGTATTGAAGGTTTTTAATAATGGACGGTGTGACATATCCCCATACTCCCGATTGAACATTTTTAATCCACAGATTGATGTATGTGCTTTTGCTTTTTGGGCTTCCAGATGAGTATGCCAGTTTAACGTTTTATCAAACCATATACCTAGGTAACGATATTCGTTGACCGTTTCCAATTTTAGATCTCCTAAGTACCAGTTAAACTTAATTGTCTTTTTACCAAAGCATAACATTTTCGTTTTGTCTAGGTTTACTATTAAAAATTTCCTAACACAATATTCGTTAAAAGATTTCAGCTTTCTTTTGAGGCCGATCTCTGTCTGGTCTATTATTACCAAGTCGTCTGCATATAAAAGGCAGGGCACCTTTTTTCCGTCCATTCTGGGGCTTGCACTACCCTCAACCTCTAAACAGGCGGGAAGATCTGACAGGAATATGGAGAATAGCTGTGGGGCCAAAACACAGCCCTGTCTCAGGCCGTTTGCAATTGGTATTTTTTGTGTTAATGACCCCTCTGTGTCTCTGATTACCTGAGCCCAATTACCACGATGTAATTCTTTTATTATTGTCAAAAGGTCTTTAGGCATATTTCTCTTTATAAGAGTTTCCCACAAGCAGTCCCGATCTACTGAGTCAAATGCTGCTCGGAAGTCAACGAAACAGCAGCACAGCTTGCCGTTTTGTTCCGTTGACTTCCTCGCCATTGCCCATAGTGCAAAACCGTGATCTATCGTGGAGTGCCCCTCTCTGAACCCTCCCTGTTCAGTGGGTACAATTGAAAACTCCTCGACCCATGCATTTAATCGGTTTAGCACAATTTTTGAGAATACCTTCTCTCCTACATCTAGAAGGTTGATCAGTCTGTAGTTTTGTGGTATGTCCGTGCTGCCTTTTTTATGGATTGGTCTGATTACTGCGCCTTTCTAGTTCGGTGGCATTATGCCTTCTAGAAGTATTACACGAAACATCTGGGCAAAGAATCTTGCCCACCACTTTATCTCTGATTTTATTATTATTGCAGGAAGATTATCGGGGCCTGCCGCACGGGTTAGTTTCAATTCTCTAATTATGTTTTCCACTTGCTGTTCATGGAAATCTAATTTAAAATCATCCGATATTTCCTGCCAGGGTTGGGGCTCTGTGTACTCTTGGGGATCTCGTGCCCTATATAATTCCCTTAGGTACTTTCCCAAGCCGCATCGCTAACAACACATTTCATTTCTCCGTTAGTTGGACCGGACGCTGCTTTTACCATTTTCCAGAATTGCCTCAGGTTTTTTTCTTCAATTGATACTAACAAGTTTAACCAACATTTCTCTTTGTATAATCTTTTTGCATCAGAGACCATTTTTTAAAAATCAATTTTCAACTTATTTAAATATTCGTCTCTCTCTTGTGTGAATTTTTTCCTTTGTCTTCTTTGCACTGCCCGTATCTCCCTTTTTTTAGATTGGCAATCACTAGAGAACCATTTCACTCGACTAACCGGGGTTTTTGCACTTTTTCTTTTATCCTTTTTTAATTCTATTCTTAAGCACTGAACTACTTGGGCTAGCTTCTCTATATACCAATCCAAGCCCCTACTCCCGAAGTCTTCTGGTTCAGTTTTCTGTTGAAAGGCCTTTAATTTTTCCTGAGACTCCTCCGTTAGTCTTGTTGTTACGCGCTTGGGGTACTCAACTTCTAATCCAATCACTTTATCTTTATATACCTTTCTCCCCCCTAGTAATGTTAGATGCAGTGGAGTGTGGTCACTAATTTCTCTTTGATATATCTTAAATTCCTGTACTAGGTGAAAGTTCCAGGCTAACATGAACATGTAGTCAATCGGACATTTTTGTGAGCCTATTTTAAAGGTCTTCCCTGCCGGGCAATCTGTTTTGGTTCTGCCATTTAGGCAGAGAAGACCCCTTTCTCCCAGAAATTTTACTAACTCCATGTCCTGTTTCGAGGGGTCGCATACTGGGAAATTGGCGTAGTTTATTCCATAAACATCCAATAAATCTCTGTTCCAGATATCAACCTTCTTAGGGGATAACTTATGATTGAAATCCCCCATGATTATCACTACATCTGATACATATTTATTTAATAAACAGTCAATATCCTTTTTGAAATTTTCCATCTCGATAGCATACTCTGCAACATTGTCCCACTGCATATAAACATTTACAACAATCAGCATTTCATGTTTCTTTCCCGATGTCAATAGTTCTAGTCTACAAGCCAATAGCCATTTACATTTTGTTTTTATAGGTATTACATCTCTTATTACTTTTGTTGAAGCAAGGGTCATTATCCCCCCAGATGGTCGGCCAAATCTCTTTCTCCTTGCTAGTCGGTTTAATTGTAGGTAGCCCTCGATGGGTAGGGTTTCGTCGCATATCCAAGTCTCTTGTAGGCACGCAATTTCCATTTTATTTACTACTTCCTTTATATGTTTTTGTTTTGTCTCATTGCCAAAACCATTTACGTTCCATGTCAAGAGACTTAGACTCTGCGACACCCCCCATCCTATTCTACCTCGCTTAGACCACCATCTTCAATCCTTCCCTCAGTGTATCTCTCAGAGGATTCTCCTACATAACTGCTTTGACTCCAGTTATCCCATGAATCATCCTTTCTTGTATTATTTACCACTATATTCAGGCAGCTGACATCTTCTTCGCTATCTCTTGATAACTTCACTTGTCTCCTCCCTAGACCTGCGTGGCACTTCAGGAAACTACTTCCTGGGGTGCCGTTTACTTCTCTTTCAGGTATTATCCTTATTCCTACTTGAGTTATCTCCCTAGATGCTTTTATTATTGCCATTTTTACCAGGTCTGAGTGGAGTAAAACTTTTGTTATTTCCTTGCCATTTTTATTCTTTATGAAGCCCACCTGCCTCAGATCTTTTGTGCCGATCCCATTCAGGCTACTACATTTGGCAAAGGAAATCAATATCTGTTCCCTGTTTAGTGGATTCATTTTTCTCAAATTCATTCCCCTTTGACCTGCTTGTACCGATTCCAGATATACCCATTTATTGTTCTCCACTTCTTGTAATATCTCTATTTCTGGCTTTATCTGACTATTCTTTGGTCTCCTAGGGGGTCTCATTTTGCTTCCCACTTCTACTAGGTCTTGCAGTTGTGAGTTGTCTAATCTTTGGTTGAAGTGGGGTTGTTCTTCTGAGGGTGCATGTACTCTCTCATTGGCAAAATGGATTTTTGGGGGTTTCTTACTTGGACCCTTACTACTCTGGCTATTCCTTGTTACCTTTGGGGTATTTGTTGTTGTTGTTTTAATCACTGATTGCGGGGAACCAATCGGTACATAGGTCAGGGCAGAGGCATTTAGGCTCAGTTGTACCTCATTCTCTGGTTTCTTCCCTTTTCTCTTTCTTGTTGTACTGGGGGCCCGCTTCTTACTTGCCCTATTTTTTACGGGTATCCTCACATATTCGCGGCGCCTTTTTATTAGCATCGGATATTTGGAAATATATACATTTTCTTCTGCCCCAACAGGTTCACTCACTATACTTGGTTCTGTGGGCTGGGGGGTAACTGATGGTCTTATCATATTTGGCATTTGGCTCTTAATCCCCCCCAACTCCTCTTCAATCTTTTTTAAGTACAGTTTTTGTGATTTTAAAACTCCATTGTTCAATAATGTTACTTCTAAAATTCCTTGCAATGTTTTTTGTAACATCAATAGTAAGTCCATCATGGTGGATGTAGGTGATGCGGAGAGATCCGAATCCTGTGGATTATTTCTTTCTGTAGTAACTTGATTTCCAGTTCTTACTGCGTCCTGCTGGGCTATATTTTCTAGGTCGATTAGATGCTGAAAAACGTAGTTGGGTGCTGCCCCCCATTCAGGGCTTGGGCTCTGACTTTCATTCCCTGTATTCCCTTCATTTTCTGAATTTTGGTGTGAGAACATTTTCGGGGATGATGAAAGACGAGGTGCTGCTATTTGTAGATTTTGGCTCAGAAGGGTAAGGTTTATCAATATGGGGTCCCCCATTTCTTCTTCAATCCCTTCTTCTCTTGGTCCTCCCATATCCTTCCCTATTAGGCTCTCCTCCTCAGCCCCCGTGTTTTCTCCGTTCAGGACGCGGTACTCCTCCAATAGACCTGGAAAATGTATGTATGTATGTATACATACATACATACATACATACATACATACATACATACATACATTTTCCAGGTCTATTATTGGCGTCTCTGTAGTTTTGTAGTGTTTCCCTACAAAGTCCTTTATAGATCTAGATGCTGTTGCACTATCTTTCTGATTGGATGTTGAGGTGCGGCCCCTCTTGGCTAGCGTGACCTGTTTAGCTACACTTTTTATTACTTTCCTCTTCTTACGTTGTCCCATTCTAATGTTTGTGACGGAAACCTGACTTTCTTGACTCTCTTCCAAGGTCCTAGATCCCTCTATTAACTCACTCCTCTCTGGGCTTTCTTCGGGAACTTCTTTATCTGATTTTTGCCTTCTTTTCGGGGCCATCTTACTCCAGTGATAATACCTTTACTCAGGCGTTGTTGTAATTATGCCCTGTATAATCCCTGTTCGCAATGTGTTATCGTTGTGCTTGCCGTTATACTTGCGGTCTTCTCCACGGCTTCTCCACGGCTCTGTCCTCGACTCTCGATTCTCCGTCCTGCGTCCTGCGTCCTCGCGCTTGCTGGGCTCAGCTAGGCGAACAACAGGGACAACAGAGAGTCCATCTGCAGACGGCACCTGCTGGGACCTGAAGGGGGTTATTTTCCTCCCTGGTGGTGCAGGTGTGTTGTTTAAAGCCAAAATAAACTCCTACTTCAATGAGGGAAGGGGAGAATCTTCTGTACAACCCACCGCTGGTTCACTGGTCTCTGCTGGCTGGAGGATCTAACAGCTGCCACATCCACGGAAATCAAATGTCCATAAGAAATCCATGGATACTCCGTGAACCTGCTGCAGGAATAAACTGCCTCTATTTCTCTGGCTACCAGGGCCCTCAGGCGCTCACACTAGCTCTCTGGCACTTGTTGCTACTGGCTATTAACTCTGCACAATCACATTAAGCTCCATGTGCCACCGAAGGAGTTATCCGCATATGTGGAGCTTCTGACACTTTGTAAGTAATGTTCGCGGCTTTTACCGCTTTTTAATAAAAATGTGTGGCTCCTGACGCTTTGGAAAACTTGCTCCCTCTGAAGCGTACTGAAGTCAGCCTCTCGCGGCCCCCGCTGCTTTTAAACGGCAGCCACTGCCATTGCTACCGCGCTTACGGTGACTCACCCGCACCTAGAGGTGGAAGTCGCGGTCTCCGCTCTGTAGTCTGGTGCCTCCGGCCGCTTCCAGCACAGCCTGGGCGCTTACAGCAGGGCTTGGGTGAGCAGGACACAGGCAGTTTTCCTGGCTATTACCCGGCTATTTCCAACAAGTGATCCCGGGTCTCGGATCCGAGCCGCTGCCGCCGCCGCTGCTCTGCTGCTTCGCCTGCTTCCCGCTTCCGCTCTCCTGGGTCTCACGCAAAACCTGGAACGGACCTCTCACTCTCTGATAGCATCAGCCACATTCGATTGTGTGAGCCACCCTAAGCTCTGGCACATAATAGAGAGGATGGGGATAAAGCCACCCATAATCAACTTCATCTGCCAACTCTATGTTAATGCTACCGCCTGCGTTCGGCATTGGAAAAACAGGGAATGTACCCATCCCTTAAAAATTGCAAGGGGAGTCAGGCAGGGATGTATCCTTGCCCCATTCCTCTTTTCCATCAATACAAACGGGGTAGAGACAGCCATGTTGGACTCATCACCGGATGTCCCTATATTTGACACCTACCATTTGCCATTACTATCCTATGCGATGACGCAGTGCAGATAGCTAGATCGGGCATAGCACTCCAACGATTTATAACAGCGTACGCCTCTTTTATGGACTCATTGGACTTGAAAGTCAATGAAAGCAAATCCTTTGTTATCGTAGCAGGGGCCAGTAAAAGTGATAAACCCCCAAAATTCCACATGGATTGTCGGGAAATAGAAGTGGTAGAGTCCTTTCCGTATTTGGGGGTTTTATTTGGCAAAAACCAAACCTGGGGGAATCTGGTTGCGGGACGAGCTTTAGGAATGGGGAGGAGTATGATAGCTATTAAGACCTTCTGTAAAAAGTTAGGTGATGCATCTATCAACCCTCTTCAAATACTCGAAGACAGGTTTTTTTTAAGTCCCTAGTGTCACTTCCGTCTTTCTACTCTAACTATATTTAACATCTGGACCTGGGGCTACCCTACATTGCAGACACTTTTAGATTAGCGCCAATTTTACTGTGTTTTTCTATATGGCGTGGGGACTCAGAAAATGAAACTCATACCATAATTAAAAATTGCCTAAAATTGGATCACCATTTTAAGATCCGATGGCTGAGTTACGTAGAGTCTGAACTGATTGCAATTGGGCTAGGTGAATTATTCAAGAACAAAAATGCGTGCAGGAGTATTTAAAAAAAGAATTCCTTCTAGGCTGGAGGGCGGTTACTTTTACCTTGCACTCACCTCAATAGTACAGCTCAGATATATATTTGCTGAGATTTCGCCTGAATCTTCTACCGCTGATGCTGATTACCCTAAGAGAAGGTTCAAACATTCTGACTTGATCCCGTGTCCTTGTGATAATCACTCTTCTCAATCTGAACTGCACCTTGTTTTGTGGTCTGGATAAGAAAGAAAGAGATGATCTTATTTTACCGATCCTAAGGCGCTATACCTTTAGACAATGCAGGGTGGCACTTTACTTTTTAAAATCATTCCCTGATCCCTTTGTCTGTTATTCAGTAGCTACATTTATGGGAGCATGTATAAAAAGGAGAAAGATGCAAGATCGTCAGATGGAATAAGGGTTCATTTTTATTGTATATTAAATTATGGATAATGTGTAACCTATCCATATGTCTGCACAATAAGGTACTTTAGTCCAAGGGTTCTCTTTTCTTATTGATTATTTAAAAAAAAAAAAAACGTTTAATGAATTTCTTATTTATGCAATTTTTGGGCAATTTTAGGAGCATATCGCATCACATTGTAATGAATTGATGTTTCTTTTCTGGACTCCGATGTTTTTAATTGTGCTCTTATGATCTGTATTTAATAGATCGAATAAAGATTTTATTGATTGATTGAATGACTGCCAATGTGTAATTTCCAAAATTATTACAAATAGTGTGGCTTATGTCTTAGCATTACCCATTCTAGTTGGCTCTAAGAGACTTGAAAATAACTGGCCAATATGCATGCTTTACTCATACGTGAAATACAACATATGGTGGTGGATCAGGAATCTATTGAGCTAGCATTCAAACCTTTGACAATTTCACTGGCTGCATTCATTTGGGAAACAATATTTTCTGAGTTGTAATTGCTTCGTAAAAAAGGAGCAAAATGCAGGGCCAATGGTAAACTGGTGATTGTAAGTATTACTTAGCCTTGGGTCAGGCCAGACTCTGGATCATGAAGATATACACACATAATAACTCTGGCACTCTAACAAACTCCTCAAGGGAAGTTCCCAGGCTCATGAT